>NC_092355.1:23081218-24548718 GCF_963676685.1 Mytilus edulis | reverse complement strand
ATGATGGGAGACACACGTGATAAAGATGTCATTTATCATATTAAGTTAGTTCGATGTAGGTTTTTAATGATTATAATAATTGCAAAATTAATCTGTTATTATTAAGTAACTTTGACTGCAGTTGTTTATTGTCCAGTTGCAAGTATTTCATATTCGTTTAGAACGAACATACACATAGTTCTGGAGTTAAATTAATCGTTAACTTTGTTAATTATTTTGTACTTATAAACTCCGATGATGCCTTTTATATTTATCCGAATATTGCATGGCGGGGTTTTAACAGTATTTTTTTTACTTTTGTCAATAGTTTGTGTGTATTTCAAAAGCTCATCAAATTATAAACTTGTTATCCGGGTTTTTAATAAATTTTAGGTTTCCACCATCACTAAAGACACACGATAAGAAACATAACGTCCAGTGCCAAATATTTCATGCATAAGTTTTATAGATTCTTTTTATTTATGAATATTACTGTTATGTGATCAACGCCGGTTTTAAATGCAAATTTATTTTGTAGTGCATAAATAAACTTTAGAATGTTGATTACGTATTGTCCAGTTGCAAGTACTTTATGCATATTTAGAGCGCACAATAGTTTTGCAATTTTTAATGTTTTTACAGTTGTACTGTACACATTAACTTTAAACTAAACTTTAAACTGATGATCGCGTATTGTCCAGTTGCAAGTATGTCATGCATATTTAGAGGAAACATACAAGTTTTAATGTTTTTTGCAGTTCTATTTAGAGAGAACATAGGCTACCTGTTTTTTTTTTTTATTTTTTTTTACATTTTAACATACATGTTTTAATGTTTTTACTGGTCTTTGGTTGAGATAAACTCTTGACTGCTGGTTGCATATTGTCCAGTTGCAAGTATTTCATGCAAATTAGAGAAAACATACAAGTTTTAATGTTTTTTTCAGTTCTACTGAATAAATTAACTTTAGGCTGTTGATTGCGAATTGTCCAGTTGTCAGTATTTCATGCATAATTAGAGAGAACATTAAAGTTTTAACGAGCAGAAAAGAGGAAACTTTGACCCGTTAACTGTACTGTTTAACTCGACATGTTCGCTTACAATTTACAAACGAAATAGCCGAAATGACGCCCCCGCTTTAAGCCAGTTCAATTCTTCCGTTTTGAAAAAGTACTAACGTGCTTATGTATATTTTTAATGAAATGGTAAAATTAGTATACGTTAATGAAATAGCAATAACCAAATAACGCTTGATATGGACACGTTTTGGGGATTGGACACGTTTGGGGGTTAGTTGAGAAATGGACACGTTTGGGCGTTTATACAAATGACACGTTTGGGCGTTTATACAAATGACACGCTTTGGCGCAGTTTTCAACTAGACATGTTTGGGGGAATCGGACACGTTTGGGGGGAAGGACACGTTTCTGAGTGTTACATGTATTTAAAGCAAAAAAAAAACAACAAAAAAAACAACAACAACAACCGGTATTACGTGGTAAATACACAAGAAATAATAGAGATGGGTCTAACAGAAATGCCCTTCTCCCTAAGTGGGCGATATCCTTATCATGTTGAGTAATCACATACTGTCGTTGGTTGTACCGTACTCTTCCAATCTGTTCATTTAAACACATATCACTGTATTCACTCTCTTAATGTAAGGACGACGACGTCTCCTGATATACAATATTAAGACAATGTTTATATAAGGTCAGCGCACTGTTTGGAGATGCAATTTATGTTTCGTTGGCATAGCGATATGTCCTACTCCCTTACTCTTGTAAATCTTACAATTCATACATTCTTCAAAGGTCGTCCATGAATATAGATGATATATTATGTAATGATGCCGACCACCATTGCATATGACCTCCCTAGTAAGGGTTGGTGTACATAACTGTGCAAATTCTCAGCAAAATGGATTGCAGTCCCGTCATTATTTACAGCTCTTGTTACGCCGGATTATAGAATGCCTACTGTAGACCTTATATTTAGTGCAACATCATAGTGGTCATACCTTATAACGATTATCTAGGTTCATCTGACTTCATCTATCTTACTTATGTCGTCATTATTACAGTATCAACGTTCAAGGAATCATACTGTTTGATATACTATGCTAACATGTAAATTATTTAATGAAAAATAATTTAATTAATAGAGTAATGTTTGTTTTATGGGCTTTAGACCTGTAAGTAATTCTGCAATTATAAGAATTAGTTTAGGTCATTTATGATCTGTAACTTAAATATATACAAAAAAAATGTGGCTGAAGAACGTCATTACTTTTCTATTACAAGATAGTAATTATTCCCGCACATTACGTACTTTAACCCTCAGTTTATACTGATATCAGTTTTTTCATATGCCTATAAATCACCTTTCCCAGCCGCCAACATTCTAAAATCACGGCTTTTAGGCAAGAGTGGGCATTATCAGTGACGTCACAATATCTGAGGAGAAGTAATCAAGGTTGCTGTCGTTAAGCATACATCTGTCTTAGGTAGAGGAAAAAGACCAGTTATTGAAAGACATACTCCTTATCGGATTTTATTCACATTAATATTGTAAAACACTCCCGTGCCAAAACAGTTCACATTGTGGCTTGCAGCTGATATTGTACGATACGAATGTGAAGATAATCTCATATTATCTATACATATGAATAGTGGCGTGCTAATAACGATTGTTTTGGGAGGATATTGTAACTGTGATTAGCTATGATGTTATTCAAATACATAAGCCGTATGTTTCTTACTCATTTATCAATGAAATCAACACGAGATACTTCCGTCAATATTATATTTCTTTTATTGACCATGACATCAAATAATTTCATATGTCGCCATTTTTCAATAATACAGACACGTTTAGATGTATAAATATGAATGTCTATACTCATAATCATTTTACTAAAATAAGTGAGATTGAAACATTTGACGAAATATTATTAAATTTTGGAAACGAATATTAATTCAATTGTTGTTCTTAGCAAGGCTCTCATCGTCCCTTCTCTTTTAAATATGTATACTGCTCTTCAACGTAAAGGTTTCTCGTTTAGGTAAGTGTGCAATACAATCTATTGTCCTCCATGTAATGTCATTTATTATAACTTTAGACTTTGACCTCTTTTGTACTAGACAGTCACTAATGAGAGTGACATGATTCATACATGCAAATACAGTCTAAGCGGAGACATACCGTGATAGACGTTTAACCTAAAGGGGTAAAAGAAATATATATATATTTGTTCTGTATGACCTAGATTGCTAATTTGTTTTGTATTTTAAATGATTAAACCGACAACATTCAACATGATTTATACCAAAGTAATCATGAAGATTGATTAATAAGAAGAACATATATAGTATCACCACGTAGGTAAACACATTTGTCTATTGCTAGTTTGTTATTACCAAAATCTGTAAATATAAATTCAGTGCACTGTAATAATTTTCTGTGTAAGTACGTCGACCTCTCCTGACACTTCGTAATTGTATGTCAGTACATTGGAAATTTAGTCAATTGTTATACGTTTGGTCCATGCAACACAATATTTCTTAATCCCTAAACATAGTTGTTTTGTCACTTGTAGAATTCGTTATTCCCCTAATTCTTATGAAGCCATCTGTTCTGACATGTTTAGAATCCACACAATATGACATATATGTTCCATCCTGTGATTGGTGATGTACAAAACTTTTCAAATTTTTATAACAAAATAAGTACAGCTTCGTCATAATTCACATCTCTAGTTTCCCCTGATTTTAGTTTGCCATATTATAGGATTATATTGATCGCAAATTCTTACTACTTATACTATATTAAAATTATCAAAATTCATCTATTTCGTGTTTGACAAAAATTTCAGTAATAATGTTAATTGAATTGTACTGCTGTACATTATAAGTTAACAAGTAACACATTCAATGAAAACAATGTATTTCTCAAATTAACAATATTATGAATTTGATTTTTTATTACAGGTGGCGCAGACAACAAGAGTAAGTACTGCTATATTTACACGATTAATTTGCTGTCATTGATCATTGTTCTGTAACTCGATTTAAAGAAGAAGAGCAGTGTTTTATATGTGCCTTTTTATACAGTAAATGTTTCTCTGCATTACGTTCCTTCAACTTTAGTTAAAAAGTCAATACTTGGATAAATCAATGTTTTCATAACGTTTAATATTCGTGAATATTGTAAACTATGATCTGCTATAGTAATGATTGTTCAAATTATAACATATATCTCTGAAACGTATTGATCACTATCACAAAACTATTGATTCTTCTTCCATTATAATACACATGATATATTCGTATATATCATAATTGACCTTTGCTGTCTTAATCAAGAAGAATTACAGATTGAGCAAAATTTTAAGTAATTAAGCTAAACATTAAAGAGATGAAATTGAAAAATTAGAACCAGAACTTAAACTTGAAATTTATGATAACAACCTTGATTGAAAAAAAATAATTTGCCAAACATAATAGATTCAATAGATAAAACATAAGAAACGCTACAAACTCTATATTCAGATAAAATAAAAGGGTCACAAATAAGATCACGAGTTAAATGGATAAAAAAGGACGAGAGAAATACAAAATATTTCTTGGGATTAGAAAAATCCAGACAAACAAGGAAAAACATTACTATTATAAGGGACAGTAAAGGAGAAATAACAGAAGATCAAGGCAAAATATATGAAACAGGGAGAAAATATTATGTCAATTTATATAAGTCAACTAACCCCGAATTTTGAGAAATTGAAAACTATGTTGAAAAAAATAAATTACAAACTAAGAAAGCAATGAAATTGACGGCAACCTGACAATAGAGGAATTTACAAAATCTGGCTTTAAAACGAAACTGAATAAAACACCGGTTATTGATAGTGTCCGAATTTAATTTATAAAGCTTTCTTGTCCAACTTACAAAACTTTGCTGTAGATGTCTTTAATCATTGCTATGAAGAAACAAAAAGAATTGACAAATTCTCAGAAACTAGGATTAATTACCTTTATATGCAAGAAAAATGACCCATTAAATTTAGATAATTATAGACCAATTACCTTTAGTTATTAAATGTAGATACAGTAAACCTGTATAAACCGATCGGCTACCGGACAATGACAAAGGGCCGGTTTGGACAGTGAGCCGGTTTATTCAGGTTTCCGTTTTTACCGGAAGTAAATGACTTGTGACGTCCGATATTTTGTATGTAAAAGTTCTCTCTGATTATAAATTATATCTGATAAATTAAAATACTTTCACTTCGTTTTTCATTGTTTGCATTTGCATCATAATCATCACGTTGTTTTTGGATTGAGAAGAGGGTTTTGATTTACTTCCATGATCGATAATTTGAAACGTTGGAATGGCCGATTAAGAAGCCAGAATATTGATTATCCTGAAAAGCCATATTGTATAAACAAATATGTTTTGATTGCATATCGATTAATGAAATTAATTAGACAAATCGGTTTTGACAGGTAATAATGAATGTAATTAAGAGTATTGGGACTGTATAATTAGACTGGAATTCGGAATACACAGGGTTCGGTTTACAAACTTTAAGGGTATTTTTACAAAGACTTTGAAGGGAAAACAACTTGACTTTAATTTTCGGCCGGAATGGACAGGAAACCGGTTTATTCAGGGTCCGGTTTACTCAGGTTTGACTGTACCAAAATTATTTTATATTCTCTTGCACAAAGACTTAAACCAATATTGTATAACATCATTCATAGTGAGCAAAACGGTTATGTAAGAAACAGATATATTGGATTTAATATTAGACAAATCCAAGGTATTATAGATTATTCGGAATAATTAAATGTAGATGGAGCAATCCTATTTTTAGACTTCACAAAGGCGTTTGACTTGCTAGAATGGGAATTTATGTACTATTCTTTAAAGAAATTTGGTTTCCAGAAATCTTTTTTGAGGTGGATAAATATTTTATACACATAAATAATTGGATGCATATTAAACAATGGCTGGATTTCAAGGCCCTTCAACATTGAGCGCGGAATCCGTCAAGGTTGTCCCGCCAGTTCTATAATTGTCGTTATTGCTGTTGAAATTGTAGCTGGTAGATTAAGACAAAATAAAAAAACTTAAAGGTTTTTCAAATTAAACTAGATAATAAAATCCATACCTTTAAATTACACCAGCTTGCAGACGAAATACACAGTAAAATTATATTTGTAAATGACATTATTGATTGATAAGAAAGGAAAATTTAATCAAAACATGATCTTGATAAACTTAAAATAGGACATCATATAATATGAATTAGATCACTTCTGTACGGATACAAAAAAAAACGATACAAGTTATTACAGTATTTATGATTTAATAACAATTATACGTTTTACCTTATACAAAGGATACTATATATCCGAACCAAAAAAAAAAAAAACAAAAAAAAGTCAATGTGTTTAAAATTTGTAAAAGGAATTTCTTCAATATCATGAAATATTGATAAATAAATAAGGCAAATATGAAAAATTCCATAATCTGGTTGCAGTAAAAATTAAACTAATTTCATGAATAAGAATTTATAATATATCATGTTATCTTATTTCTATTCAGTTGAAAAAAAAGAAAAAAAAGTAATAATGTACGTTATGAATTACCACAAATAATATTTATAACCACTTGGTCGATACATTTAAGCGAATGATTAATAATTTGCTATGATAATGATTATTCAAATACACAACGCATATCTTTGCAATATTGCAATAATATCAACATTAAAGATAATAACTCTTTATAATATTATTTTATATTTAGTTTTATATTAATATACAACTTTAGCTGTTTCGATTTTCAAAACGTACATAACCGTTTATTATTTTAAACTCTGTCGATGATCATGGTTATTGTTTTAAAAAGATTCACAGTTGACATTGATAAAAAAAATATGTTTTATCTTTGTTCGTAACAAGGCTAGCCGTTTCAGCGCTTTTTCAAATTTGTTTTGCTGTTCTATAGGGGAATAGTTTCTCATTTTAGTAAATGTACAAAGCAAACTATCATCCTCCTGAATATTGTGCACCAGGCAATTATTTCATGATTCTATGTAATGACATTCAATCCCCATCTATAAATAACTTTCTCGAGAAGGACAAAATTTTAATATGAGTTTACATATTTCATTTTCATCTAGAGTGCTTCCTTGCATCATAACCTCATTAAAGTAAAATCATATAAATACGGAACTCCGAGGTTAATTTAAAACGGAAAGTCCCTAATCAAATTGCAAAATGAAAAGCTCAAACACATCACACGAATGGACGGCAACTGTCATATTCCTGACAGCAAACTCAAAACCAAATAATAACTGTCATCCATTATATAGCCACGAATGCAATCAATGGCCTTATTCACCAATCATTTAATTAACAAGTGCATGAGCTGAACATAAGAAATGAAACCGATTGATTAGCACTTGTATGAATATCTATTATATCAACACTTTTAGGAAAGACTGAACTTTACAACGACAAATACGTCAATTTATTTACATGTATTAAAAGTATGAACTACAGTCAAACTACTAATATGTATTTGTTTACTTTATTTATCTTTCTATTTTAGGGCTTGGAAAGCTAGGAAAGCAGCTGAAGCAGCCGAAGAAGATTGATTGAAAGTGATTTGAGAACAATGAGGCATAATGTAATTGAAGCTTTAATAAAATAAATGAAATAATTAAAGTCAGTAGGCTTATTAATTGCATTGAATCCGATGACTTATTATCTGATGGTCATTACTTTTTAAAAGAAATTCCTTTCAAATCCATGTACTGAATCGAATGATCTATTTATACATCTTCACGATAGACCAGTAAATATATTGAAATAGAATTGTATACATTATGGCCAATAAAAATAATTATTCGAACAAATATGCAACTTCCAAAAATATGATTATATGATTTTATTATCTCTTTATTCTGTACCTAGCTCATTTCCCTAATTAGTATAATTGAACTACATAAATATGTTCTTATCAACAGCTATTCTTTATATGTTTGTGCGTATTATTTTCAATATTTTGTATGTTTTGTTAATTTTTATTTGTTCCTTCTTTCTATGTTATTATTCTTTATCTGTAAACCAATATGTAAACTTTATAAAGGCCCTTGTATTATAACTTGATGTCGATCCTCTGTCTCATTTGCATTATATTCATTTTTATTTAGTACTGATAACACGAATCTTTGTAAACTTTATAAACAATACGTGGTTAAAGTTTTTTTTAATGAAATATGTTTCATAAGGTTTGATTGAAATATAGTAAAAGCGAAATAATATTGGGATACATTTTAGAATAAAGAAATATATGCTCCCTAATAGATTGCAATGTGCAATGTGGAAAAGAAAACATATACCTTATGTTAATAAGACTCTGTCAGTTTCATTATGGAAAAAGAGCCGGCCTCGCTGAAAAAAAAACAAGTTATCTCTTTGCCAAAATGAGTCCATAGGTATTACAATAAAACATATTACAATACAATTGAGATCGGGAATTGGGAGAAATGTCAAAGAGATATCAACAGCAACCTGGCCAAAGAGCAGATATGGTCACTAATATGTCTTCAACAAAGCGAGAAAACCCCGCACCCAGAGGTTGCAATTAGATGGTCCCTTAATAAGAATGTAAACTAGTTAACTGAAAATTTATGTCATACTAAACTCCAAATCAAATAAATTAATTAAATTTAAAAAACATCATACAAGATCTAGACTTACAAAGGCCAGAGGCTTCTGACTTGGGACAGGGGGTAAACATTGGACGGGATTGAATATGCTTTTGAGATTTCAACCCTACCCTATACATATACTTCTAGCCAATGTGAAATAAAGAAACACACATTATTACGGACTATAAAAATCATTTTAATAGAAGACTATTTCGGATTTTCAGAAAAGGTCACAAAAGAAAATAATTAAACGACAATGCTACATAAATTCACAAAGAACTACGAGCAGTCACTGACAGCTTCATTACTCATTTAAACTGACCTAAAGGTTAAGTCTTCAACATATGAAAAATCAAACACCATCCGTAAGTGATTTAGTATCATACTACATGTACATGTACCATCATAAAACATATAAAAAGAACATAACTTGTAGCATGTCAACAATAGGTTTTAGTATAAATGTGTTTATGTCCAATGCAAAGACCTGATAAATGAATCAATCTTAACACCAACATATGCTATCCTTAATGAATTGAAAAAAGTGTGGATAAGTCTGTTAAATTGTTTGGTTAGCTTTTTAGGTGAATGCTGATATTTTTGGGCTTTGTAAAGAAAATTACCATAACAGATTGCATGTGAAATACCTGAACGTATAATACGTCCGCACGTTAATTGATATTAACGAATGATGTCAATGATCCAATGATAACATTAAGTAAATGTTTGAACAAGTTTGTGATATCAAAAACCCTGGTATTAATTTTTTGTCAGTTATACAGAGATTTCTTTGGTTAAAATCAAATACTTTGTTACATACACGATCGAATCTATGTGTATAAACACCATAATTTTGGGACAAAGGGAACGTGACTATCTGAAATGAATTATCAACAACGGAAAGTGAATATTCATCTCTTTAATCATACAGTTTGGCATTAAGCTTCTTTTTAAAATGTTGAAGATATAGATATCAAGAACCCGGAAAGGGCAATGTTCATTGCTAGTTTAATATTTATTTAAAGTCAGTTCGTCAGGGTAGATCTCTTGTCTATATATGTTGCCAAAAATTATGGTTCTCCTTAGTCGTGTTGCTATAGATTCAAAACTATTGATATTAATGACACCATACTAGTATATCCTTTATGGTTGCCAACAATAAGGTTTAAGTTAGATTTGAACCTTATGATATGAAACCTGAACTCTGTGTTGTATTCTGTGAACTTTGGTGTCTCTTTGTCTTTCTCGTTTCAGTCGTGGTGTTTTTAAATTTAAAAACATATGGTATGCTTGTCTTTGTAATAGATGTTCACTATAGTCCAAAGACGCAGATGTTAGCAAAAAAAAATCACCGTTAGACCTCCTACAATGCACTCCATAACGAAAAAAAATTAGCCAAATGATTATCATTCAAGGTTGCTTTCTTTTCTTAGGTGAGATTTAGCGTTACTTACTGTACTGACGCCAAACATGCACATAATGAAGCAACGATTACCTTATTGCATGCAATAAGTTGTAATGCCTACAGTCTGCTGAAAAAATCAATTTACCAAACTCAACAAAGGTTTTCCGCAACAGAAAAGTAAGGACATGTGGTGTTATTGCCAAGGAGACAACTATCACCAAGGTTCAAATGACGAAAGTGTAATTTATTATATAGGCAATCGTAATTCTTAGGCATTGAGAAAAAATACTGTCGGCCTCCTTATGACATGAAAATAGCGAAACTATTCCAACGTGAAAACTAACGGCCATATGTAAAGCAGGAATGAGGAGAGTATTTAATATTGTCGCGTGGACAAGGTAGCACAATACAAACCTTTTTTCACCACAAATCAGACAACTGTAAACTGATGTAATTCTATTATCCATCTTTAAATTTTATAAATCAGATACCAAAAGAAAGAAGAAATATTAATCTTTCAAATGGGGATTATTTCAATATGACGTAATACAAAATTAATTATTATGTAATTAGTTGCTGTTTTGTAATGTCCTTACCTGAGAATGAAATTAGCTTCTTGGATATTCACCACATCCCCAACTATTTTAAAGATTCTTGTATAACACAGTCTGACCTTCAAAAAGCATGAAAAGATGTCCCAGATGTTTCCTAATGTGTTTCCTTCTCTAATAGACCTTCAATGAAGGTCACAACCTCAAGTCATAAATGATCACTAAATTTGTATGGTTGAACATTTGTTCTATTGTGGTTTTGGGAAATTTAAGACAACCTTTTCACGATAAATGGTCAGGAAACAACATGTGTGAAAATTTCGCATATAGGGTCATCAATCTATGAGCTAAATGCGTTTACAACTACTAATTTTCATGACATAAATTAATGTGTCACAATTAAATGAATAAGGATTTTTCTACTGTTTCCCCATAAACTTCTCTAAATTCACACTTGTAACATAGGGATAATTCAGGATCGGTCTTTAATCATAAATCAATTAGGTTTTGACCTGTAAGAAAACAATCAAATTCTAAATATATATGTAAGACTCAGATCGACGTCCGGTCTCTAATCGACGTCCGTTCCTCAAATCTTGAGCTCCTCTAATCAACGTCCGTTTTGGACACAAACTTAAAAACAGAAGTGAACCAATGGCAGCTGAAACATTTAAACTTTTAAACATATTAAATATGAGAGACAAAGAAATCTATTTAAAAAGAAATGTGTGTTGTTTTTTTTTTCTTCCAAATTAATACATACTAGACTAAGGATGTAAAGAGGTTGTGATATCAATTTTTATATAAATTTTAGAGATTGGTATGATTTGCAGAGAGAATTTCGAAACTGTAGACAAGATTTCAAATAAAATGAAAGTGAGCAATTATTAACCATAGGCTTTCAACAATAATGAAAACCCATACAACAAAGGCTATTAAAGGCCACGACAAAAATAATGTAAACAATTCAAAATAGAAAATTAACGGTCTTCTATATATAGAAAAAAATTCGAAAAACAAATATGACAGAAATAACAGTGTATGTAAAGTGCGGATCCTAAAATATCATTTTCACTGTATATGCCATGCATTTCTGATGTAGAATGGTAAATAAACAGACGGAAAAATTATGATTTTTGAAGAAAATGAAGAAAAAGAGTTCAAATGTATATGTTTAGTAATAAATAATACAAGTTAAACAAAGTAAGAGATGGGAACGGATTTTTATCGCGCCGAGAACCATCTATACGTGACATATATACCGAAATAGGTGAATATTAGGACGTTTTACGAACAAATCGTGCAGATGATTAAAAACTAGCAGGAAAGATGTAGTTGCAGAAGAATATTAATTTCAACACAATTATTAATGTTGTATAACGTAGAATAGCTTTTGTTATTCAGTTTGTCCATATTATATTGAATTCCACTATAATGCTATCTTTATGCGAGTCATGTTTACTGTTGAAAATTGATACTTTACCTTCATTTTCACTGTAGAGCCATTCATTAGTACTATGTATGCGGTGCATTTTCACTGTATGAATTTTATTCATATTTATGCATTAAATTCTTAATTCAGCCGACTTGCTCAAACAATAATTAAAGTAAGAAAAGGATTTGATAGTGCTGACTTTGAGATGAAAAGTTTGATTGAACACTCCAATAAATTCAATAGAATTAATATTTATTTAAAATATAACACATCGTAGTCATAATATAGCAACATGTGGATCATTTAAGAGTTGAAAGTGTTTTAAATTAATGAAATATATTTTAAAATGCCTGCCCATTTGATAAAATTCATGTTTCTGCAGTAGTCATTATACGCATGTGCAAATACATTTTATCATTGGATTTCGAGTATGGATCTGTTTACAAAGCAGAAGAATCATGTAATAGACATCAGCATCTTTATTTAAAGTGTAATTATATTTATCCAATGCAATGACACTTCATCACTGAATACGTACATCTATCATGTCTATCGAAATAGAATGGAATAAAAAGGGATAAAAAACAACAATACTTTTCTAATATTTTTTTATAAATCACTTTTTGACCAATTTCAATGAGGTTTTGAAGTAAGATTTTTGATTTTTGGTCTAGTTTTAAATTGGCCCACAAGGTCCAAAATAAAACTTGAGGTTATTTGGTAGGCTAAAAAATCCGTATACATGATCGTGTATATTATTTTGTTTTAATTCTTGGCACATTTAACAAGTTTGTGGGGTCCACACTGTCAAGAAATAAATTCTTTTGGATTTCAAAAACAATTGAATATTTGAGGTACTTTGGCATGTTGAATCTCATGGTGTTTTTAAATTTGGGATTTTGGGATTTTGGATTTTAAGTTATCGAAATGGTCCACATTGAGGTACAAAGGGTCCGACATTCAACATCTTTTTTTTATTTCTTCAAAAAAGAGTCTAGCTTGAATGTTGTGTACATACTTACCCCAAACTGTTCAGGTTCGACCTCTGCGGTAGTATCAAGGGTGCTCTACAACACGTACATTATGTAAGGTACCAACTTTATCAGTTTACATTTTTGACAGAAAAAGTTTGCCCTACACAACATGACTTGCATTTCTCGCTTTGCTGACTTTGGATACTGTGGATTCATTTATTTTCGTGGGTACCAATTTTCGTGGTTTGAAGAAAACTTACATATTCGTCGATATTTAATTTCGTGGTTTTGGCAAAGTCTACACTCATTCCTTTAGAAAATTTGTTATTCGTTGAACATTTGAATTCGTGGTTCTCCTGTACCCACGAAATCCACGAAAATTGGTATCCAACGAATATTAATGAATCCACAGTAATTTATATGTCACATGTCGTTTCATTTTTTACAGTAAAGAACATGCAAGCAACAACCGAGCTAAAACAACTATCTTTCCTTTAGAATATGGATATTGAAGCATTAGGGGAGGCAAGTGAAGATGAATCACAGAAAAAAGAACTAAAGTTAAGAAGGAGGGGTCTACATACCAATGCACTTATTGCCCTTTCAAGACAAAATGGGTAGCTAGTTTGCAAAGGCATAAGAAGATCCACACTAATGAGTTACACAAATGTGACCAGTGTGAATTAAAATTTTAAGACTTCTCAATGAACATAAAAACTGATAGCATGGAGAAGGCCTAATTTGTACTCATTGTTCCAAACACTTTAAAAGCAGAACTGGGCAGTGGCCGATCCAGAACTTTTTGTAAGGCGGGCCCGATGGCCCACCTAAAGGGGGCGCCCCATCTCACGCTTCAGTGATTCCCTATATAATCAACCAATTTTTGTCAGTCCCCCTGGATACGCCTGTGCTGGCCTGGCTTATCATGATATGAAGAAAGCAATAGGAACTTTTAATCACATCTGCTCGTTTTGTAGTAAAACATTAAAAAGCTTCGCTGACCGCAGAGGTCGAACCCTGAACAGTTGGGGCAAATTTGGACACAATATTAAAGCTTGATACTATCTGAATTTGGATTATGATCAAATTTAAGACGTTATAGGTTTCTGACACAAGGTAAATGTGATCGAAGATCTTAAAAATCGTATGCGCAATACTTTCAAAAATTTGAAATTTAAAAAAAATAAAAAAATAAAAGAGATATGAACCCGTTTAAACCATCAAACGAAATCCCAGTCTTTCCTTTGTGGTATTATAAATAAACCTTGTAGTACAATTTTAGAGAGATCCATACACTTAAACACAAGATATTGTCTGGAAACTAGAAACATGTTTTTTTTTTTTGCCATTTCTGTTGTCCCTAATTTCTGCATGTTTGGGACAATTATCCCCGAAACTAATCCCAGTCTTCCCTTTGTGATATTGTTCCTTGTGGTACAATGCCAGAAACATCCAACAAATTACACACAAGTAATTTTCCGGAAACTACAAAGTAAACATGATTGTTGGTTGTCCCTTTTTGTTCCTTAATTCCTAAACTGTTAAACTGTACCATAATCCCCAAAATGAACCATAACCTTCTACTTGTGGTATTGAACACTGAGGTACAATATCAGAGCAATCGAAAATCCTATACAAAACTATGTTTATAAGTAATTATCCTGAATTTAAAAAAAAATGCTTCTTTTATGCCCCTTGTTCGTAAATGGTTGGAACCATCATTCCAAAATATATCCCAACATTCCTTTTGTGGTTTTGAACCTTCTTTAAGATTTATATAGATCCATTCAATTAAATTGAAGTTGTCCGGAAACCAAATATGTCTTCGGACGACGCAGACGATGACGACATCATAGCAATATACGAACCGAAAAAAAAATGTGTTCGTATAAAAACAACACTTTGATGGCCATGTCAACAAACATCTAAACAACAAACCCTATAAATTTAAAATGCGAGAGGTCATTTTTTTACAAACATAATTTGAAACAACATGCACCAAGAAAACAACATAAAGTATCAGTGTGATTTGTGTAATCAGGAATTTGCAACTTCAAAAGACCTAGCGAATCACAAAGCAGGGAAACATGGCAATACAGTTCACACATGTCAATACTGGGGGAAAACGTATAACCATTTTATAGACATATACAATTTATAAAAAGAAATAAATAATAAATTAATCAAATAAGTTTTTCATTTGTTACAAGTCTAATTATCACATTAATCTGCAACGAAAATTCATCGCATCTTCGAAAATTCTACATCAGAAATGAATGCAATACAGTGATAATTTATCGCATCTATAGTGAAAATGGATCACTTTTAATAATTTGTATTCTATATTATGTTGCTTTTCTAACACATATTTGAACTTTAATACTGTTATTTTACATTAAAAAGACACATCATAATAACAATATGTTAAAATTTAGTTTCAAATCAATTATTTTGGTATTTTCAAAACGTAAACAAATAAAGTTTTCCCATGATCCTCTATTCTACAATGAACATACTCGCATTCAACAGTGAAAATGAACTGACTGGATTCGCACTTTATATACACTGCATAAACCATCGAAAAACCAATGCACTGCAGGCCCATACAGAATATGTCGGGGTTAAACATGTGACTGAGCACCGCATTTAATCTAACACAGTGGTGTAACAGCAAACATAATGCCAGTTTCTTGCGTTCCCCGTGTAAATTTCAAGAAAATCTGTTTGAAAAAAAACCTTACATAGTCCGAATTATAATATTCTCAAAACAATTGGCTGTGCATCTTAACAATTTCTAGTCTATTGTTGAAGAATGAATAAAGATTCTAGATTTCGTTTGTTTTTTTTTTTGTCGTTGGGTTGCCTACTAATTGCCATACATTCACATGCATGTAATTTATTATTATGAATAGGAATCACACACTATAATGTGGATCAATTGTATTAACTATTTATCAAGATAAACATTAATGTAGATATAGGAAGATGAGGTATCAGTGACAATGAGACAACTATCCATCCAAATAACAATTTATAAAAGTAAACCATTATGGTTCAAGGTTACGCCTTCATCAAGGGAGCATGTATGTTCTCAGGTAACAGTTTGAAGAAATGTATATGGAAAGTATGTATAAATGTTTGAAAATTTAGTTGTCATAAGAACCCTACAAAACATGTATACGTATAAGTGTAAATCAATTCCAGTAATTTATTATTTATTGATATTGAACATGAATTAAAGACGACTACAATCAATCGGACGACGTTTTGGCAATACATTACGTCTGATAAGAGTATAAAAATATTGGACGTCGATTTGAGAATGTGACGTCAGATTTGGACGTCGATTTAAGGAATGGACGTCGATTTGAGGAATGGACGTCGATTTGAGGCCGGACGTCGATCTGAGTCTTACATATATAAAAAAAAAATGCAAACCCTTTGCATCAAAATTTAGATCTGGTGGGGTGTATATCATTATTGAACTTGTTGTAAGTCAGTTGCTACTGATATGGTCAAAAGTCTGCCAACCATGATAAATATTTACTATTAATTATCTCAGAAGTTTAATTACACATTGCATTAACTCTTTTCAATAGGGATTATAATCATTTAGTGCATTCAATAATATATTTAGTTTTTCTATTGTTGCAAGAGGTTAGTTATGCATGTGTACACAAAAGTATCAGTTGGTCAGTCTAGATGATCCTTATAGGTGATTTCTAGAATTATAAATGTATATATTGACAATATGGTGTTTTTGCACAAAGTAAATTTTTTTTTCATTTTTGCTGATTGAAAATGAAATATTTAATTTCTATTTTCATTAAAAAAAAGAATTCATATTTTAAACAATGTTTCTCAAATAATTATAGTATATACATAAAAAAGATTAAATGTTGTACGCATATATTAGTTAAATAGCTGTACACTAATATTTTGATTCTATCTGATTCTCCAAATCGTTGGATTTTTTTCTCCTCGTAGCTCCAATATAGAAATGTATTGTTCATTGATTGGAATTCATTATCTTCATTTTTCAATTAATCTCCTATCCACCTCTTTTTTAATAACTGTTATTTTTATGTCTGATCAGTGGTCATACAGCTATCAAATGATTATACTGATAAACCACAATGTACTGCCCACATGTTCTTATCTTGTATCAGTCAGACACGTTTATAAAACAATTATCATCAAAACTATTAGCAGTGCGATATATATAAATTTGTTTTTCTCCTGTTGTTTTGAAATTTAAGGGAAAAACAGCTGAAAATGAATTTTTTTAAACAATTAGTAGATTTGTATTGTGCTTCCTTAACATGTTTTTGAGCGCTCATACATTCATATCCATGGATAGTGGTACAACAGCAAAAACACAATCTACACCTATAACAATAAGAGGCACAATAAGGTTTTCCTGTTACTTAATTGCACTTTGAGGTTTTTCTAAGGTGTTATTTTACACATTGACAAATCCCTGGAACCCAAAACGTATACAGCATATGCGCAATTTTGCTACTTAGTCCAGAGCGTACAATTGTTTGATGCCTTTTTCTAACTATCAACGACATAAAGAAGTGTTGATTTGATTACACAATTGGATACTAGTACTTGGTTTTGTAACCTCATGGTGCGTTGTTAATTCTTCTTTTACATCACAATAATCCAATATCGTCTAAATAAATATCAAAGGTACCAGACTTATAATGTTATACGCCAGACGTGTGTTTTGTCTACATAAGACTCATCAGTGACTCTCAGACCAAAATAGTTATATACTAGGTTGCAGTTTTGTAATTAACTGCTCCATAGGTTTACATGCAATGCAAAACAGTTAAAAACTTTGAAAAAAAAAAAAAATAGAAAATGGTACATAGAAACTTGTTTTTTTGTTCATATCATGTATGTACATTGTAGATTAATTGACAAAAAGTGGGTCATGCCACGAAGAATAAAAAGTTACGTATCCCTGAAGTCAAAACATTTTTTTCTACTTTCTGTTTGCTGTTTTTACTAGGCCCGATCACTTCCAGTAAACATGATATCCTTCCACTTTCCTGGAATGATATCCCCATAAAAATACAAGATTTTTTCTAAATCTATATACATGCTGCAACTCAGCATGAACCGATAATCAAACAGAAAAAATTAGTCCAGAAAAAAATCCGAAAAAATGGACTATTTAATTTCCTTCCATGATTTGACATGCACCAGAAACTGGAGTTTTTGCCATGTTACTGTTTTAATAATAAGCAGGCTTTTTTCCAGGATATTTGAAAGATAGGGCGGGGAATGAAATAGTTCGGCGAGCGGAGCGAGGCGAAATTTTTTTTGGACCTTATCTTTGCCAAAAAACATTCAATCAGTATGAAGTGAACTAATGTAACGGTTCCTGACTTGGAGCATGTATATTGTACAGTTAAAGTGTCAGGGTTTAAAATTTTTTATGCCGAATTATCTCTATTTATTGTCTATGGTATATTAAGATGATTGGATGGATCTTAATTGCACAAGACTAATTACGAGAAATTCAAAATCCTACGGGATAAGGCGTTACTAAACATTTCAATTGTCCTAGATCCTAATTACGTTTGCCCTGGTAGAGGGTCCACGGGGAAGCTCAGAAGCTCCTGGGTTTCAACAATTAAGCATCAAATTATGAAGAAGCCAGACTAATAAATATCTCTCTATTTTAGATTAGATTTTGGTTTCATTGAACAACACATATGATACAAGACAAACAAACACTGAAGTATAAAGGTCGTTCGTTCTTAATATATAATGTGGAATACATGATTGAATATAAAAATTTACGTTATTGTACAACAATACTGACTTAAAGCAATCATGTCACTGTCTAGTTCTGATAGATTGTATATGGTACATTAATAAATATGGTGCTTGAACTTGATGGCAAAACGTAGGCCCGATGATGTCACTTAGGTACTCACTAATGCATATTGAAACAATATGATACTACCAAAAGCTATCCAGATTGGGAGGTAAAAATACTATACCAAATACATGTTCTAAAATTGAGAAAGGAAAAGGTGAATGTGTCAAAGCGACAACAACCCGACCATAGAGCAGACAACAGCCGAAGGCCACCAATGGGTCTTTAATGTAGAGAGAAACTCCCGCACCCGTAGGTGTCCTTCACCTGGCTCCTTTAAAAATATGTATACTAGTACAGTGATAATGTACGTCATACTGAACTCCAGATTATACACAAGAAACTAAGATTAAAAATCATACAAGATTAACAAAGGCCAGAGGCTCCTGACTTGGGATAGGCGCAAAATTGCGGCGGGGTTTAACATGTTTATGAGATCCCAACCCTTACCCTATACCTCTAGCCAACGTAGCAAAGTAAACGCTTACACACATTAAAATTCAGTTCAGGAGAAGTCCGAGTCCGATGTCAGAAGATGTAGCAAAATAACAAAAAAATGACAATAATACATAAATAACAACAGACTACTAGCAGTTAACTGACATGCCAGACCCCACCGTCAATTAAACTGATAGTATCAATATAACCTTTTAAACCACTGGGATGATGCCACTGCTGGTGGATGTTTCGTACCTGAGGGTATCACCAGCCCAGTAATCAATCTTCATCGTTGACATGAATATCAATTATATGGTCATTTTCTAAATTTCCTGCTATAATTGTTTTTCGAAAAACTAAGGATTTTCGTATTCCAGAAATAGATTACCTTAGCCGTATTTGGCACAACTATTTTGAAGTTTGGGCCCTCAATTCTCTTCAACCTTGTACTTGTTTGGTTTTATCACTATTTTGATCTGAGCGTCCCTGAAGAATCTTATCTAAACGAAACGCGCGTCTAACGTACTAAATTATAGTCTTGGTACATTTGATAACTGTTTACTAGTATTAATGTACATTAACGCAAAACTCCGAGACACGGCCGCCGGACTCTCGTTTCCAATGAATGGTTAGAGTAGAATGGAATCATTAGAAGCATTTCACGCTAATTTCATTATGGAGTTTATTGCCCCCTTGAATGTCCCTGTGACTCCGAATAAATATTAAAAGAAATCAGATTTTATGTTTAATTAATGAATATGATAAATTGCCATATTCAATAGCGAGATTACGATATTTTTGTTATCTAATTTTTTTTTAAAGTGGGGCAAACGCGCATAAGGCACTTACGTGGACACGACCCTGATAAGTATAGCTAAGAAGAATTTATGGATGATGACTCATCAATATCTTTAAACAAGAGTGACAAGGCAGGCGTCCCAATTCTCGATCACATTAATTCTGCTGTAAGTGATATCATGCGGTTTTTTTTTAGTTAATTTTCCTGTCAGTTTTGTATTACTTTTAATTGGTTAGTACCTGTTAAGCACTTTCGTCATTTATTTTATCATCTAAACAGTAACATATATCCAGTGCAGTTTTCAACATCTTTCTTTACAGCCTGATTAGTCTTTTTTCCTCTTCCAACCACGTTTGAAAGAGCAAAGAACTAAACTTCTTTGTCATCGCTTATTCTCATCTACCGTGACATTCATTTAATATCTGTCGATTTTATTAACTCATTACAAACATGACAAAAGGCTAAATCATTGATTAATGTTCAATAAGATGTATGCAATATTCATTTTACTTGCAGAAGCACTCTAGATAAAAGCCCGAAACACCACTCTGCATAAAGCTTTTATCTGCTTTGAGAGTGTTGTGAGTTTGATATTAACCGTTCATGATTTAGAACATTATGTGCTTTACTTGATCACATTATATCAATTCAAAAGTGCATTGAAACTGGTTTTGAAATTACTATCATAATGATCATGGCCATTTCCAGGCAACTAACTTTTAAATGCAGTAGCTTTGCGATATTGATGGCCAATCTTAATGACCCTCCTCGTCCTTTTACGAGTGTGTAGTTCTATTCATGGGCTTAATCTACATCTGCATGACTAAACTAAATGCATTATACTTGTTAATGATAAAACTAGTATACACACATATTGACAAGGATTGTTATTCCAGTATTGTTGTTTAAAACCTGCACAATTACCCCAAATTGTAAAACATCTCGACAAAAGGACAAACAAAAAAGGAGGTATCATTCATGATACATGTACATGTAATACAAAGCCAATAAGAATCATGAAAAATATTTGACAGAAAACTTATCCACCATTACCGAGTTCACCTGAAGGCCGTATGGTGACCTACTATTGTTAGTTTCTGTTTCATTTGGTCTCTTGTGAATTAGCAACAAGACGTCCACATCTTCATTTTTATATTCATAAAGATTAAAAATAGATTTTACAACCTACAATCGCCTTATCTGTATAAATGACAAACAAGTAAACACATGGTTTATATATCTTGACAACTTTCACCATTCCAAAACATCTCATAAAGTTGCACGAGAAATATGTATTTTATTTGTAAAACTTATTTTGCCTTGAAATAAACCTCACCTTTCCGTTAATGAAGAAACTTTTAACAACCGCAACACATGATCATAATTCAATTTCCATTAATCAATTTAAAGAAGTTGGGAACGAAACAATGAAAACATTCAGAGACAAGTTTCCATTGGCTAATATTTTTACATCACAAGTGACGGAAAGTTACTTATTAATCAGTTGTTTACATTTCTATAATATGTACATTTAAGAAATAGAACGAACTAACATAATCGTTAAAGGTTATTATTTTCAACGTTATTTGTCTCTGATTGAGAGATGTCGCATTGCAACTATATCATATCGTCAGTTTTGTTCAATTGATTTCATTCACAGCTTCTTTTCAATCTGGATAATAACGATCCTGAAGACAAAAAATTGTCTAGACACATGTTGAAAGAGGGTATATGTTATCCTTTAAGTATGTTTTTGTTCGCTTTTATTGTTTTGAATTGACGAATGCCATACAACATATATTTTTATTCATTTTCTTCAACAATTAAAATATTTTGTAACAGTTTTATTCATTACGTAGTCGGTGAAATGATATGTAGCTTGTTATTGTTTGTAGCATCATGTTTCACCATAGAGACTTTTGGTCCACATTCTTTTTATTTTTCCTACCAGTCTCAGGATTAAATATATGATGTGACTGTTGATTGTACGGGAAAAGATCTAAAAGAAAGAAATCAAAATTAATGAATTTTATTACAAATGTTTCTGTTATTCTGTATATCGTTTAACATATAAATGCTAAAGGAATGTATTTTCTAATATTTTAAGTCAACTTAAAGGTAGACTGATCGGGAAGCCAAGACAGTTATCACCAGATATTTCCAAGGTCAAGAAGCAATTTAAAGGTCGAATTCAGACACAAATATGCAATTCATTCTTTGCATGCTTTGTCTCTTTTTTATTACAAACTTAAAACCTTTAATGGTTTTTCTTTTTTCAAATTGTGACTTGGATTGAAAGTTGTCTAATTGACACTCTTATCCCATCGTCTTATATCTCTCAATCGTTAACATTTGGAAACAAATACAACTAAAACACACGCGGCGCTGTGTAACCGAAATAGACCTAAAACATAAGTCAAATTTATATAAGGACAACTTTACTTGAAGTAGTTGGAAAGCTAGTTTTTTTATTCTTTTGTTTTATTTATCAACGAATAATTTAAGGATTTAATCCACTATTTTGTAAATAAGAAAATGTCCATACCAAGTTAGGAATATGACAGTTGTAAGCAATTCGTTTGATGTGTTTTATTAAATGGTTTTGCCATTTCATTAGGGACTTTCTGTTTATCATTTTCCTCGGAGTTCAGAATTTTTGTGATTTTACTTTTTGTTGTAAAGCATATCAATACCGAATCATTGACTACATGCACGTAGTTGATCCTATTCTTTAACATTTACAAATTATGATACCAGCACTTGATACTACTATTGGAATTTAAATATATGTTAACTGTAAAATCAATTCAACAGTAGGCATTGTTTGTACGTAGACCCAAAGCTGACATCTTTTTGTTTATAAGGTTTGATGAAGCTTAAGGTTGTTTCTCTTTGATATATTGATGTTCGCGAACATACGTTTATACTAAAACTTTAGCATGCATGTCTAGAAGCGAAAGAAAAAAAAGTCGCTAACTACTTACTCTTTGATGAACTTAAACTATCGAATGAGTCCATTGACGATCGGTTAGCGTTTGTAGTGCCTTGGCTTCCTTGGTCTGAACTATTGATTGATTTGTCATCACTACGTTTAATTTTTCTGTTTATTGCAGGAGCAGGGTCTTGCTTCTGCAAAAATGTTTTAAAACATCGAAAACCATACTAGTTCAGCTTGTTATTACAAAACAGCTTCATTTATTGGTCAAATGTTAAATTTAAAAATAAATCTGATTTCAATTTACAGGAAAATTAAAAACAAAAGAAATGTTTAATATCTTTCAATTACTTATACATTTTGATTTTGTTACACGTATAATGTTGTTTTGTCTTCAACTTTCTTTTCAGTATTTTCTTGTATGCAAATATTTCCTTAGTCTTATTTGAATTAACTTTTTTGGAACTTTGTGTCCTCAATGCTCTTCCACATGGTCCTCCTTTTACTTCTTTGGCTTTATAACTATATTGATCTGAGCGTCACTGATAGGTCTTATATAGACGTATCTGTCGTATCAAATTATAAGCCTGTACCTTTGATAACTATGTGTGCTTGCAAATATTGAATGTCGTTTCAGAATGGGACATCCGGAATTTACTATGCAATTGCGTCTACTTAATTTTGATATCTGATAACTGATTTCAATATTCAAAGAAATACCTACTTCTTTATTAAAATTTTACTCGACTTATTTCCGAGTTGACATATTTAAATATTTTAAACTTCACCTGAACTAATAGTTTTAATTTTTCCATCTTTGTAATACATTTTAAATCAATCCTTTCTTTCTATATTCATTGAACGGTACCCTTATTCCTCTTTCCAGGAATACTCATACTTTAGCACTAAATTATTTAACTAACCTCTGACACATTTTTACTTTGATACTTATTCACACTCCAAGGATCGTCTGTCGAAAAAAAATCAGATTTGACTTTAGCTTTTCTTTCCTGTGCAGCCTTTATTCTATCAGCTCTCTTTTGGGCTTCTGTCCTTTTGTCAATCCTACAACAGACAAAAATAACTGATATTTAATGAATTACTGTGGTATGTTTTTTTTCTGTTTTTGAAGAAATAAATTCAAAATTTGGGATGCACACTAAAAAGCGCGTTTACATCGTTTTGAAAAGTGTTCATCACATTTTTTAAGTTATTTCATATGGACAGAAAAAACAGTAACGTTAATTCTTATAATTCAATTATAAATTCCATTTCAAAAGAGTTGATCATGAAAAAAACGTTGATGACGTCACGGTTAAATATGTCTATGATCTGATATACACAAAACTTTTAGCAAACTGGAAGCAGTGTTTCATCAAAAATACAAAAAAACACATACGACTGTAATATCAGACTCCTGTTTAAAACCAAATGTACAGTACACCTCATCTAAGGTTTCATAAAGTCCACCCTGATCACACTTTGAAAGATGTATATACTTATATTAGTCTTATACTATATATTTTCTATATATTTGATCACGGTGTGCTCTGTATGTCAAAATGGAGGTCTGTTATATATATACTAGTATTAATAACCATTTGAAAGTTATTTGAGAGTCTCATAAGAGATCTTATTACTTACTCTGCACAAGGTCTGCAATATCTTATGCACAGCTTTGTTATCAGGACAGCATTCATCATCAGAACTATCCCTGCTAATAGATACCAGTACCCATTGTCAGGGTACGTTTCAGTTTTGAAAGGACGTTCAGTAGTTGTTGATGACGTTGTAGTTGTCTAAAATATATATCACATCAATGTGAGAGAATTTCAAAAAATTAATAGCTATATACAACGGTGAAAAGGGACCATTTGAATTGTTTGTTTCTCTTTTGTGTAAGGAAAATAATGTGGACGGGTATTGGATGGGCAGAAAATCAACACATTTAACTTTCAAATATGTTTTTTTTTCTCTGTGCGCATGTCTGGTGTATTTTTTTGGAGAAGTCGGGGTTCGATGTGATATGTTATTTTTTTATTATATTTTTGGTTATATTTCATAAAATATCTATTTCAACTAAATATTCGTATTTTATGTCGGTTTCAATGAAAGTTGAGTTGGTTGACTGTCAATTACATTTATAACCGCGTTTGTACTAACATGAGCAACATGGCGGTTGCCACCTGTGAGTCAGGATAGGCTTACTCTTCGGAGCACCTTAGATAATCCCTACTTGTTGTAATGGTTCAGTCTTTTGTTTTCTATTTTGTGTGTTGTGTGCTATTGTTTGTGCGGTGGTCTTTTTTCTGTTTAGCCATGGTGTTGTCAGTTTATTTTGAGTTTATATTTTATTTATTGCCTCTTGTATAGATAGTTTTTATGTTTAGAACAATACGTTTCCCTTTTCCCTACCTCTGGGAAAATCAGTGACAAGGTAGAATATCCCACAAGTCCTCCACCATCAGTTGCACTTAAAGTCAAGATCACTGTCTGGCCGTAATTAAAGGATGCAGAAATATCCATGGCCACAGTTATTGTCCCATTTTCATCGATATTGAAATAGCTATTCCCTAAACCTGATTGATCCAAGCCGTAGGTTATTGTATTCCAAGTTTCTGTAATGTCTCCATCCGATGCCGATACATTAATTAGTATCGTTCCAATATCTTCCGTTGGAAATAAGAATACATTGTAGTAATCTCGCTCAAATATCGGTGTAAAGTCATTAGTGTCTGCTATGTTTATGGTTAAAAATGCTGTATCTGTCAAACCTCCTGGATCTGTTACGGTGACATTACATTCAGTGACCGGTGGATGACCAATATCCGAATCAAAATCGCCGCCAAAATAAACATCGCCTGTACTTTCGTCCATTTCAAAATATGTTGTAGTATATCCATTACAGTCCAACGTGTATCTTAAAGTTTCATTTTCTGGATCTGATGCATCAATATTAGGTGATGACAGAAGTGTTTCTCCCTGGAATTGAAATTTCTTTAACATACATTGTACCAACATAATAATCTAACAGTCAATGTAACGTATATTATTTTTGATATATACTGCTACGTTACTTGACTTATATAGTAATACAGATCGGATTTGAATTACACAAATCTTACTCCTAATAATATAGAAATAAAAATATGCTGGATAAACTCATTATACAGTAATAAATGAATGGAAATCTATGTTGACATTCACATTATAAAAAAAGTTTTCCTTTTAATCAAATATGTAGATACCGTTAAGGGTGCTTTAAGCATGTTAAGGCTACGTGAACTTGCTCTTTTTTATCACGAGACTATCAATATTAAGGTTATGAGCTTCCTTAATCTGTGACCTTCTGCTTACAAAATGATTGTTTTAGCAAGGTTCGAATGACAAAGAACTAAAATCAACATTACATACCTTTCTTTTCTTTGAAAATCAAGAATTGGTTTATTAAAACACTGCGTGTGTGTGAATCAACTTATAAGGAACGTGTTCTCTGTGTATTAGATTTGTAATAACATAACATTGCATAAGGAAAGGATTTCAAATATGTAGGTCTGTCGTGTCAGAAATACAAAGACACACCTTAAAGGTACAAATGGTACTGCATTTCGACAATTGGTATCTCTTTGGTGATACTTGGGGCCACAATATTTGAAAATGTAAAATTTATGGGGCTTATTTAACCAACACAAAATATGTATAGCCATATCCGGGCCAGGGACTACGTCGATGAATTTAAAATAATTTCCTAAAATTGTGTATAAGAAAAATTCAATTACACACTATCCGTAAGGTGTTGCCAGTACCAAAGGTCTGGCTACTGGCTGGTGATATGTTTGAAACCTTACCTTACCTTAGTAGCAAAATTATCGACCTAGTGGCGTGAGGATATTTTGACACGTTTTTACAATTTTGGGCTACATATATTTTGTACATAGATTATTTCTTCGATAACCGTTACTTGTAGGTGTACTTATTATATATATTGTATTGTGCACTCATCAATACTAATTGTCTGTATTAACTAATCAGACTCAAACGCAATAACTAGTAGACTAGTTTTCGGGCTATAAAAATGCAATCAATATTGCTAATCAAATCACAGTCAAATTAAGACAAAGCAGCAGTTGTTGGTGAATATGATTCAACTATAAATGCTGCGTAACAGAAAAGTTAAAACATATAAAGAATGGAATCACATAAAAAATAAATTAAGAATAGAAAATAATAAGTTGCTTATAAATACGGAATCGAGAAAATTGGCTAAAAAGAATTAAGAATACACAAAAATAGACAAAAAGAATTAGGTACAGAGAAAAATTGACCAAAAAAAAATTAGGTATAGTGAAAAAAAAGAATTCCGAATAGAGAAAGATAAATTAAAAAAAAAATTAAGAATAGAGATAAATGGACAAAAAGAAACAAGAATAGAGAAAAGTTGACAAACAAAATTAATAGTAGAGAAAAAAGGTCTACACAATAAGAAAATATATACTTATATGAAGTACACCATCCAAACCCTTATAACTGTATGAAAAACAATGTTTTTGAATTGCATAAAGGAAATGCGTATGTGTTAACTCATTGTTAGTGATTGTAAACCAAAACATTAAGCGTTTAAGACCATATATATTATTGGAAAGTATAAACAGATGCATAAAACCTTCTACATATATGTTGGTTAGAACTTTGACTGCATTAAATGGTAAAAAGGTATTGACATGAATTAAACATTATCGTACGTACCAAATTCTCTGTGTCATTTAAAACGTAATGGGTATTACTGAGTGTTGGAACATCGTTCACATTTACAATAGAGATTGTGACCGTTGTTGTTGCAGTGTCTTTAGTATCAGTGGCTCTCACAACGAACCGGAAGCTGCTAGCAAACCCAACATAGAACAGATTGTCGTAGTCAAATTCTGCAAAAGTTGAAATCTGTCCACCTGAAAAAAGTAGTGTTATGACAAAAGGTTAATTTAGTTACCAATGAAACAGTGAGACGGTGAGAAATTCCCTAGTTTTTGTTCTTACTTAGTGAATTTCCCCTAATATGGTGTTGTGGTCAAACACAAACGAGTCATTCCATGCTATAAATCATTTTCAGAATAAGTAATAAATAAGTCACTTTTCATTCATGAGGTCAATGTTTTTTTTATGAATATATATAAGGCCATAAATTAACTATTTAATATCAGTGTATCAAAAAATGTAAGCCAAACGCGTGCAGATGATTTAAAATTGGTGATTTTTATTTATGAAATGATGTTCACTACAATTTGAATAATAATATAAACTAAATAAAATACTTACTCGCTGAATCTATAGCAAAGTAACTGCTTGTAGTCGGTGTCCATGAATATGTAACGACGTCTACCGAGTCAAGATCTGTTGTAAAATAAGTATATAAAAGTGTATCTACAGCGGTATTTTCTTCTACCCCGATTGTTAGGTCAGATTCAGCATTGGCGAAAACCGGAAAATCATTAATGTCTGAAAGAAAGAAAAACTTGTGATCTAACAAGAAAATAAAATTGACATTTCTATTTAAGCACCAATTGGCGAAAAGACATTGAGGTAAACACTTTATTAGTAATAAAATAAACAGCTGCTCCATGAGCGCATGATACGCCCGTCGTCTTGTGTGTGAAGTTTTATTCAAAAATCACAAATAGTTTCTGAGATACGGCGCGACAGATGAAATCCCCCTTTTTTACAAAATACTCAATAACTGTAAAATAAAATTTTGAATCATCACAAAAAAGTATACAGATCTTATTATTAATAAAACTGTAAGAAAAGTATAAATTTTAAAGCAATAATCATTTATTATAATATACGGTGTGAACCCCCTACCACCCCCCCCCCCTTCCCCCTTTTATAAAAAAACCTCCATTGCTTTAAAATTAAATTTTGAATCATCACCAAAAAGTATACAGATCTTCAGATTAATATAACTAAGAAGTGTGTAAAGTTTTAAGCAATAGTCATAAATCATAAAACACCCCAAATTTGAAGGTTTTTTTTTCACCAAAGAGAATACAGATCATTTGATCATCATAAGAAACAACCATTTTAAGTTTCATGAAATTTGGATGAGTGGTTCTCAAGTTAAGGTGCGACATGTTTACGCCGGACAGACAGACGGACGGACGCAGGACATTTATATTCCATAATACGTTCCGTCAAAATTTCGACAGGCGTATACATCCTTATCAAATAAAAGACAATAGAAAACATTAAAGACCATACTCAGAACAATTGAAAATTGAAAAATGATTTCAATTGTGAATTCGACAAATCTCGAATGCTTTACTCAACATAAAACATAACCGAATGCACGCTCTCTTTTAGTCAGCATACCCAAATCGTATTCCAAAGTATAAGAAATCAATGAGAATGTGCCTAACATGTCTGCATTATGTAGACACATTACAAGTTATCACCATTGAGCTGCTGACCAATCATCAAGTCATTCTACTTAGCAATTTAAGATAAATTGTGAATATTGAAGGAATATAACAACAACAACAACAACAACAACAACAACAACAACAAAAAAAACACAAATTATTTGAAAATAGAAAGTAAAAAGGTTTTAGTCATTTTTATTATACACTTTAATCATTGTTAATATCAGGATGCTGTTGATCTTTGAAATAAAATATCTTTAGATATGTATTATACAGGTGATATTGACACACATGAATACTAGTACTATTCTTTTTTCTAGTCTGAAGTTAAAAACTCATCAGAGATGCAAGACATACTTTGGTATGGGACTGTCATACAAGTGAGAGGTTTAGCTAGCTAAAAAACCAGGTTCAATCCTCCATTTTCTACATTTGAAAATGCCTGTACCAAGGCAGGAATATAACAGTTCTTGTCCATTCGTTTTTTGTTATTTGATTTTACCATGTGATTATGGACTTTCCGAATTGATTTTCCTCTGAGTTCAGTATTTTTGTGATTTTACTTTTTTGGTACTAAAACCACGCATTATTTTCTCAACAACACTCACAAATGGAACCCGCATTATAACAGTTGAGAAGCAACAACCAATACAATCTTGAATATCTTTGACATTCAAAAACCTTAAGCAAAGATTAAGTTATTTCATCCATGTGTAAGTATATTTGCATCACCTACTAATCAAAAGAATGTTTGTGAATTCAAGAAATAAATGCATCGTATAATTTGGCAAGATAAATGAAATCGTTATTGCACTGTCCAGGCAACAAGAGTCCGTTGTCATGTTTCATTTAAAAGGGGATTAACGTTAAACAAAACTATATGATAAGCCAAACTCATATAAATGACCTTTACTTTGCCACTGCTGGTGGACGTTTCGTCCCCGAGGGTATCACCAGCCCAGTAGTCAGCACTTCGGTGTTGACATGAATATCAATTATATGGTCATTTTTATAAATTTTCTGTTTACAAAACTTTGAAACTTTTGAAATCAAAGGATTTTCTTACCCCAGGAGTAGATTACCTTAGCCGTATTTGGCACAACTTTTTGGAATTTTGGGTCCTCAATGCTCTTCAACTTTGTATTTGTTTGGCTTTTTTAACTTTTTTGATCTGAGCGTCACTGATGAGTCTTATGCAGACGAAACGCGCGTCTGGCGTATAAAATTATAATCCTGGTACTTTTGATAACTATTTATACCACTTGGTCGATGCCACTGCTGGTGGACATTTCGTCCCCGAGGGTATCACCAGCCCAGTAGTCAGCACTTCGGTGTTGACATGAATATCAATTAAATGGTCATTTTTATAAAATTTCTGTTTACAAAACTTTGAATTTTTCGAAAAACTAAGGATTTTCTTACCCCAGGAGTAGATTACCTCAGTCGTATTTGGCACAACTTTTTGGAAATTTGGGTCCTCAGTGCTCTCCAACTTTGTATTTGTTTGGCTTTTTAACTATTTTGGTCTGAGCGTCACTGATGAGTCTTATGCAGACGAAACGCGCGTCTGGGGTATAAAATTATAATCCTGGTACTTTTGATAACTATTTACGATAGGTTTCATGGCACAAAACGTCCCGAGTTTATCCAAGTATAAAAACAATGTTGCATACGAGCAAAGAAATACAAATGACAATTTCAGGGATTGAATTTCGGCTCTCCCTTGACACCATTTGCAATTATGGTCTTGATGACACGATGATTGTCCGTCGGGAGAGGACGATACATGTCTGATCCGCGTTCAAAAAGAGAGCGATGTCTTTTGCAAGTAAAAGACACCCTTGTAGATTTTGAAAAAGAGCAGGATATTGACGCTACAAAGGCATAACTGGCACCTGCATAGTGAAAAAGGTTTAATTTAAAATGCAATAACTTGTTTCCAAATCCAATATAAATAAATATGTTTAAACTAATCATATCTTATTCATGAAAATCACTTTAAATCAGATGTCTTACTTTCTACATAAACGCTAAGAACCTTTGACCCCACTGTAGTGTTTCCATCATTCCCTGTAACATGGATATCAAAAGCAGGTACTTGTATTGTGGAAAAATCAACAGTGGTTTTTATATCTGCTCCTGTTGATGCTTGAAATAAAAGATAACGAATAAATCAAAATCTTCATAAAATCTTTGTTTGTTTATTATTTGTTGGGTTTAAAAATACAAATAGCTGTTGTCCTGTGTTTTGGATTAGTTGTCTGTATATCATACCAATTTTTTTTAAACAAGACATTTGAATGAACCATTGTAGGTTTCTTAGTGACTACCGTTTGATGTGGCGGATAAAATCCCAATTCCGCTTTAGTCATTTGTATTGAATTTCCCCTTTTTAAATTTAATTTCTCGTTTTTCATTATGGTTTATGCTTATTTCGTGTTGCCGGAACTTAATATTTCTTCAATAATACCATTTTTATCTTCTATCTTTTTTCTATCCCTATTCTGTGTGTGATTGTACATTTTATATTTACTCATTTTTATGTTTTTTCTATTATGTTCAGCATCACAACGGTTTCACATATTTTGTGCTTGCGATACTTTGTTGGGTGACCAAAGTTTTGATACTTATTCGAAATCTATATGATCAACAAAGTAATGCATTGTGATTATTATTGATGTATAACCATACTTAATAAATTATAATATTCTGACTAAAATCAAATGATGTATCATTGTTTGGTCATTTTAAGAATATGAGTGCAATAGCTGTTAACATTACTGTCTCAATTATCAAAGTTATTTGAAAAATTGCGATAGTAAGTATATAAAGCATTCAACCAGGATACAGAGGACTAAAACGGGATAAGTATCCGTGATAATAAGTAATCTTACAGTAAACATCTATAAAGACAAATTTGATTTCACATTATATTTATAAAATGAAAAAACATGTTGTATAATTTGCGCACTTTATGGATTTACTTTCATATGTTGCGCTCAAACTTAAACATTTAATAACCGTGGGTGACCAAATGTAGAACGCAATGACTTATATAACTAAAAAGAACTTAAAATAATTACCGATTTTAATTATTTTCATTTTATTCCTATTTACTTGTTGTTCGGGAGAAAGGACATGATGCTGAAGGTTCGCAATTGATTGCATATCTCAGTGACGTCCTAGCAGTATCGGCGTCAGTAACAACAATAGGAATCGTAAAATCGGAACTTGCTGACTGTTGAGGCAGGATCTCTTCACCTAAATATAAATGTAAATATGATATCCATTTCAAAGATGTTTTTTTATTAATCTATAAAAATAAGGATCAATATAAAATTTTTGTACTAATTTATTGAGTTGAAGAAAAAATCGCATGCACAAAAAAAGAATGTAAAAATAACGAATGACGCTTTCATTTGGTACCTGTATTACTGTTATACATGTACAGTCAATCGTATACTTTATCATTTTGCAGTTAATTTGGTACCATTATTTGGGTAAAATATTATTGCAGAAGAAGTGCGTTTTTCTATATTAAGAGAATCAGTAAATGTTCATTATACAAATGAGAACAATGCAAAATGATTACATTTCATTGTTATTTCAGAACCTTTGCAATGGGGTATTCATTGACATACAACATGTACAATTAAGGACAACCAGTTCATTATTTTTTCTACATCTTTCAATCACTTTCCATGTGAATGCTTAACTCCATAAACGTGTATATGACTTATACGCACTTTTAAGTTATACCTCTCAATTTTGAAGAAATATCTACATAAATTCTACATGTTTTATACTGCGGGTTGCAGTTTTTTTAACCCTTTGACTGCCATGACATTGGAAATCGCTCTATTTTTAACTGCTAAGAATCGGCCCGGCTTCGTACGTTATCAAACAGCTCCATGGTAACCCTTACAACAATTGATAACGTCACGCTATAGTGCATGGTACCTGCATGTGATTGCTCGTTTTGATGACACCACCACAGCTGTGTGCACGTTGATTTATCACTCTCAAGTGTCGAATTTTTAACTGCATTTGTGTTTTTTATTTTTGTCATTCTTATAATTGGTGTTAATTGCAATTTATGAGTATTTGTAAAAACTGATAGGCTCATTGACTTTTATGGTATTAACAAGTTCTGTGTCACATGGCCAATAATTTTGGCCTTTGTTATTTCTCAAAAATACCGCGGCCCATTAAAATGAAAACCTGGAAATTACTTTGAAGAATAAGATCATCGTTTGTGATGTATGAAATAAACCATAATTAATTATGGTGACAACAACAGTGTTTTAATATTTGACGGTTTTATTTCGATTAACATCAGTAGAGGTGTGACGTCTTTTGCGTAACTTTCAAATTCACGACAGGTTCCCGTTCTAGAACAAACTCTTTGTGTGATATGCTTTACTAAACTCAAATGTTCGGATTTGTGTACCAAATTTCATTGTCAAACTTTAGAAAAAAAATTAAAAGCAATGAAAAAAACTTCTGATTTTGTTCTACATGCCTGTAGTTTGTATAATATCAAGCAGCGTCACAGCAAATAGGTATTCCGTTGATTTCGGTGAAGGATAGAGCTGAGAATATAAATTTGCTTGTGAAACTTAGCTCCTACATTTACAGACAGGCACATTTTTTTGTCTTGTTTTACTTTTTATTTGATGATAAAATTGAGAATGGAAATGGGGAATATGTCAAAGAGACAAGAACCCGACCAAATATGTTAAAAGATGGCTGCTTAACGTCAAGTGGCAAAAACATATGCATATATTAAGGACGAGAATATGCTAATGTTTTATGAATATTTACTCTGCTTTGTACTAGAACGACGCCGCTTAGCCGGATGTGTAACATGCTAGTTCACAATGACTGGCCGCACTACCGGTGCAAGATGATATACCACCTTACCCACACACATTATTTTGACTCCGAGCCGACCAGTCTTTGCTCTTACTCCTAAATAGCATGTGCTTAGTGGAGAAGCAGCAAATATCAATTATAAAGTCTTTCGAACCAAGGACCTCCTGCATTCGAGACGAATGCGCTACCACGAGACAATGGAGGTGGTGTTTTAAATGAAATATATAGTCTAAAATATATATTTCAATTTTTTCTTTTATTTTGTAAAACTCTAAATATACTAGTATAACGTGATGGAAAATAAGTGTAAACAGGACAAGTCCTCTCGGCAATTCTACAAGTGTGTTATGCATTTCTTGTTTCTGCCCCTCTCCTTTTTCCATCCCCTCCACACACATATTTCAGTCCTTTGCTACGCCATTGCTCAGACCTCATAGTCCTTAAATGTTTTTGCTTATAACAAAAATATGTATTGCAGTTAACCGAAATTACTAAAGGAAGAGACCGATTTCATTGAACAGCAACTCCTCTAAAAAAACAAAGAAAGTTAGAAGTATTTGTGATATGACGTATAAATGAAGTGTTTTGTACTTCTTACATTTTTCATTTCAATAATCCGCCAATTTTTTAGAAAATATTCAAATTCGGAGACCTTTATCGATCCGTGTCTTATACGCTTTCATGCATGCTCAGTGGACGTAAGGCCCGTGAAATTTAACATACAATTCGTGTTTTATGTTTTATGTATTGTGCTTGTCTTATATGTATGCCGGATAAAAGCTCTACAGAGCTTATGTTGTATTGTTATATGTATAACCGACTTTAAATAAATCTTTTTCATTATTATTTGTTAAATATTATATAATTAATCTAAATCAGACAAACTTTTAGGCCCTTATCCTTTATTTTTGTCGCGGTTGGGGTGCGAAAAAATAAAAATACTAGTATGGAAGTCAATTGTTAAATCTTCACTCAGAGAACAGAGATGAAATACAGGATTTACATTTATTTATCTATGAAATAAACTGAAAAACGCTTTGCAGTCCTAATATATCAAAAACTTACGAATTAAATTTCGTTGATAATTAAAGCGATCTTTTTTTAAGATTTCAAAGTCAGTTTTGGTGGATAGTCTGATTGGCAATCATACCACATCTCCTTATTTTTATATTTAGATGGTCATATTCATTGAACAACTACAGTGTGGAAGTAAAAAGATTAAATTGAATAAAGTACTGCACACAAAATGTTATCCATAATCATGATTTTTAGGCATAAGAAATCTAAAAGATATGTTAGTAAAAGTGGTAACACAGGAGAGAAGGACGGACTGTCAATAAAAAAAAGATAAGACAGATATTGGTGCATATTTTGACTTACAACAGGCCACTTACGGACAACTCAAAGAGGTTTTGAAGTTGCAAGACTTTCTAAAGTGCATGAATCTCCCTTTGGGAGTTATCGGTTTTGTGTCCATATTTATACATTCGGTCAACACCGTGGACTGAAAAGACAGATTGATATGGGACTTATGCTTATATTTTATCCTCATATGACACTTATGTATAGTAGAAAAGTCCATGAGCCCGGTAGCAGAACTCTGAACAACGGCTGATTTTCTTTCCAAGCCAGCTTGCGAAATTCGCAGGGCACTGCGAATTATCTATGGCGTCAAGGAAAAACGTCACAGCGGAAAACAACATCGGCTTTGGGCCGATCCTTGGCAGTCAAAGGTACTGTTTCTGCATCAGCCAAATCGGCCCTATGGCAGAAAGAAGGTTAATAAAAGTAACGGTATCAATTTTCTTGCACCAGATGCGCTTTTCGACAATACATGTCTCTTCAGTGATGCTCGTGGCCAAAATATTTGAAATCCAAAGCTTATATAAAAGATGAAGAGCTATAATCCAAAAGGTCCAAAAAGTATAGCCAAATCCGTGAAAGGAATCAGAGCTTTGCATGAGGGAGATACATTCCTTAATTTATGATAATTTCTATCATTTTGTAACAGTAAATTTAACGTTGACTAAGCGATGTTTTTCGTTCATATCACAAAAACATAAAAAGTTAAAATGCAAGTAAAAACTAATTGGATTTTACGCTGGATGCGGACCAGAGAAACGCTATGACTATTATTACTATTATGTGCATGTGATATATCGACAATTTAGTTTGCAATCAACCTTTGATTAAAAGGATTTTCCAGTTAAGATAGATAAATACTTACGTGGAAGGTCTATAAATTCGGTTGGTATGTTTTTGGTTACATAAACCATTAAGTGTCCTTCGTCAGAAGGTTGCCGCCCATCTGTACACGTGACACTGACGTCATATCTTACTACACTGTCATAGTCAAGGCTTCTGTTTCTTGGTATAAAAACATAATTAATTCCATATTCTTAAAAAACAAACATAAATATTTTGAATATATTCAAGTACATTTTTATAATGAATGGATAAAAATGATTCTGCTATATACATTCCATTATTGAATGCTTTCCCAATCTTGATGTTTTATTTATCAATGTAGGTGTGTACAAAATGGAGAGACGTGTTAAAGACTATTGACTTTCAAGTTCTTCGGAAACCTGAAAGAAAACCAATGATCATGTCACTATTTGAGTTCTCGAATTCAAAATATTCCATTTGATGGTATTTAATCGAAGACGATTCGTTTAAAAAAATGTCATTAGAACGGAATGTAATACTAGTTTTGTTTGTATCGATCATATTTTAATGTACCCAAAAAAGCTTGACCAGTTGTAACTGAAAGCGAAAATGGAGCCGTGGAGGTTACCAAATAAGTCAAAAGAAGTTATTCATAGTATATAATATCGACTGAAAAGAAAAATTACAACACCGAACAAAAAGTGAATAAGGCCGTTAGTTTTCTCGTTTAAATTGTTTTACATTGTCATTTCGTGGCCTTGTATAGCTGACTATGCGAGATGGGCTTTTCTCATTGTTGAAGGCCGTACGATGACCTATAGTTGTTAATTTCTTTTTGGTCTCTTGTGGGTAGAGAGTTGTCTCATTGGCAATCATACCACATCATTTTTTTATATTCGTATTACTTTTACACAGTGTGACTTGGATTGTGAGTTGTCTCACTTGCACTGATATCACATCTTCTTAGATCTACCTATAGCAAATACACACCTCCAGGAGTTGATGTTTCTTTAACCTCAAACACTGTATCGTTACTGAATAAGAACACTATGAAGTTCACATGTCAAAGTGTCACCATCTACAGCGTCTATTGTATGTAAGAGTGTTTCAGCTTGATTGTTCTCACTTATTTTAACAGACGTTGGCAACGAGGTAATGATGGGTTTCTGGAAGATTTATGCTTACATAAATGATATTCTGATTCAACTCTTTAGTAAAATATGTAAACCAAAAATATTGAACTCCAAGGCAAATGCAAAAAGGGGATTAAAAATAAACTAAAAAAATAAAACACTATTGTTGTTCCTGACTTGGTTCATCCATTTTTTCCAAAGAAAATGGTTAATTAAACCTGGTTTTCTAGCTACATGAATCCAAGCTTTAACTTGTATGATAGTTGTTTATATAGATCTGTTACATGGACAACATTGGGAAGCCACCAAAACAAACATAACAATTTAACAGACTTAACTGAGGTTATACAATGCAGTAACTTTCCACACTTCACAGAATCTATCTTTTTGAGACATTATGTATTGTGTTGTCATCCTGTTATGTAGTAGAACTAATGAATGACAAGGAAGCAACAACCCCTTAATCTATTTATAAAAAAGCTGGTTGTTTTACTAAATTACTAAACATTATTCATATGGTGTATTTAAATTAAAATAGATTTCTCGTCCATCTGGTAGATCCATTCTATTCCATGTTCGATTTATCTTAAGTTTGTGTTTCGCAAATCGTAGGGAATACTAAGATGGTAAAATATTACTTTTCCATCTGTAAAATCTATTATATTCCATGTTGAATTAATTTAGCAGATCATGGGGTATATACTGGAATGATGAAATATAAGCATGATGATGGGAAATCTATTTTAATCCATGTTCAATTAATGTTAGGTTAATTTTTTTGCAACCGCAATCGTTGTTTTGTTTTTGTTTGGAGGGGCATTGTCTGTTTCTTCTGTCTTTTGCTCTGTTTGTTCGTTTTAATCTTTTTTATTTATGATTGAATCCTCAGTTGAAATGCCTAACTGTATTTATATTTACCTGGTTTTCTATGATGATTCTCAATGTAATTGTTTCCGAGTAGACAAGACAAGAGTCTTTGATCTGTGGATACAAGGACGTTGGAAATGAATTGGTGGTACTCAAACTGGACTTTACTTTTATTTGATCTACAATTGTTACAAATACATGTCAAAGTTAACTTTATGTACATATATGCATTCCATGTTTTGAAAAAAAAAGAGGTATAATGGTAAATTTTCCTCCACTCATTTCACTTAGGAGCCATATCAATCAATCTTCCATTCCGTTCTCCTTATGTTTCTGTTTGATAGCTATATATGTTTAATTGTTTGTTTTTACCTTTTTCATGCAATTAAAAAGAAAGAAGATGAAGTATGATTGCCAAACAATTAGACAACTATCCACAATTGACCAAATGATTAAGAAAAGCTATAAAAGGCCCAAAAATGACACTTGTGAAACAAGTCCAATGAGAAAACTGACGGTCTACTTTATGACCAAAAAATTACCGAAAAAATGTGTAACACATCAACAAACGACAACCACTGAATTACAGGCTCCTGACTTGGGACAGGCAGATACATACAGAATGTGACGGGGTTAAACATGTAACGGGGATCCCAATCCTTCTCCTAACCTGGGACAGTGGTGTAACCGTACATAATAAGAACGAACCATAAAGATCAGTTAAAAGAGGCTTAACTCATCAGATGGATACAAATAGAAATACATCTAACAAAAAAGGCAGAGTTGGCCAGGTAATTGTATGACCCAACAACAAATAGAGACTAAGTACAGATCTCAGAAGACTCGTAGTTCCTGAAAGCTAGGTCATAGCCACTAACAACTAATATAAAAAAAAAGTTTACTAGGATCGTTTGTAAATTTCTAGGCACGGTAAACAACATCACCGTTAAAACGAGGATGTGCTATCCCGTTTGAGATAAGTTTTCTACAAGTACAACCCAACTTCAAAACCACATCTTTATATCTTTGGACTAATTCAGTAAATGATTTTAGTAATTTGTGGTTACGATATACCTGGCTTAATATTTTATCATTAGTACATAGCTTACGTTCGTTTAAATGAAAAAACGTTACAACAGACACGGGAATAGCGAACGAGTGGTGAAAAAGACACACCGTAAGATGGTGCAAAAGAAACATTACTATTAAAGAAAGAAAACATAATAAAATGGTATCGCAAAATCGTCCATTTTGTTGTTAATCTAAGTATGGAGTCTCCTGTGTGAAACCGGAAAATTTAAATATAAGAAAGAAGAGTTATCATCGTTTGAATTGATTTATTTAAAGTAAGTTCCTTTGGGTATATTTCGGCAGTATATATTTTGATTTTTTTTTATATGTGTTGCTGATTTAATCAATCAAATGCAATTAAGACGGGTCTTTACAGAGTTTAATTATTAACTGAGATTCATGAAAGTACAAAAACAATACTTCCAAAGTAAGATTGTTTAAACTGTTGTTTGACAAAATTATCATAAACTAATTAGTTATAAGGATATAATCAACCAAAACCGGCATAACAAAATAAAACGAAAAACAAAACATACAAAAGGAATGCAGTTCGTACTTTCTAATTTTCAAGGAGAATTTTGTGTACTGTTGTTTGTTTTCTTCGTTGTTCGATTTTCTCCTTCGTTTTTTTTGTTTCTTATTCTTCGTACGAGATTCCAATATTGATCAATTCATATCGATCTTGAACAATAACGTAATACATAATGTATATAAAACGTAAAATCACAAAAAATTACTGAATTCCTAGAAAAATTCAAAACGGAAAGTCCCTTATCAAACGCAAAATCAAAAGCTCAAACATATAAAACGAATGGATAACAAACGTCATGTTTCTGACTTGGTACAGGAATTTCCCTGAGTAGAAAATGGTGGATTTCAAATAAAATTCAAAATACGAAAACACGAAAACACGAAAACGTGAAAAAATTTACCAGACAGACTTCGGATATCATTATAAATGCCAACTCCTTAACAACAAGAATGAAATTGGAAACGAATCATATCTACTAAACAAGACATCCCGTGCATATAAAAAAGAAGATATGGTATGATATCTAATGAGACAACTATCCACAAAAAAAAACAAAATGACACAGACATTAACAACTATAGGTCACCGTACGGCCTTCAACAATGAGCAAAGCCCATACCGCATAGTCAGCTATAAAGGGCCCCGATAAAATAATTCAAACTAGAAAACTAACGGCCTTATTTATGTAAAAAAAATTAACGAAAAACAAATATGTAACACATAAACAAACGACAACCACTGAATTACAGGCTTCTGACTTGGAACAGGCACATACATAAATAATGTTAAGTTTTATTAATCGGGCAGTGGATTTCAGCTTCCCAATTGGGAACGTTCCATTTCTATGGAGGAACATTCAAGCAGTGCCTGCATACGGAGTAAACATCTATATTTCCGAATTGATAGGATATTCCCGGGCTTGCAATCCTATGATGGTTTCCTTTTTGATATAGGGTTGCTTTCCACAAGGAACCTATTGCACCAAGAATTCTAAACGGTGAAATTGAAATCATCTCTTCATAAATTTTACCGTTATGGAATATCTGTTTCACAGATGCTATCGGATATGGTCCTTATGTAGTAACTACAATCCGTTTCCTTTTCCCGAATGTGACCTACCAAATCAGACACATTCACCGGATATGTAATTACATGAACAACAAAACTGGTGGCACATGTAGATTAGGATTGCTAACCCTTCCCGAGCACTGGATATCACTACAAGTTTTTGCTGGGTTTCATGTTGCTGCGTCTTTAGTTTTCTGTGGTATGTACTATAAATTGTATGTTTGTCTTTTTCTTTTGAGCCATGACGTTGTCAATTTATTATCGATCTATTACTTTGAATATTCCTCTGGGACCTTTCGTCCTTTTTTTACCAACTGAGATACTTTCTCTCTCAATATATATAACGTTATCATTGACTACTGTGCAAAGTAAATACGCAATTAATTTATAGTAAAACAAATGTTATTTTTATATGTTTGTGTAAGTTTCACCCAGTGAAAACATAAAATAAAATGTTATTAAAACAAAACAAAAAATAAGGGGATTTTGGAAGAAAAAAAAAGGCAAAATTAAATTTAGTCCTGAATCTGTGTTATAAAAAAGAACATTACTTACTTGAACTTAGTTTAAAGTAAGTATTAGTCTCTGATAACGACACTGATATGTCATCATTTTCAGTATCTTGAAGATCAAGTGTTCATTCAACATCGTTGATTGCCAGATGGTCGAACACGTGGATCTAAGAAGGCATATTATCAAAGTAAGGTTTCTTATCTGAAAATAAAGAAATGAAAATAAGTTTATCATATTCAAAGTATCTCTTTTGACTTGACACTTGAACGGTTACAATGTACTTTATAACAATTTTCAGCATTTATATTTACTATCTAAATAACACGTAGATAGTAGTATAAAGTCCAGTTATGTGGTAACTGATAGTGAACACATATTTCATTGTGCACATGATTACGGAAATAACCTGTGTAGTCGTGTGACATAAATGAAAATCCATATGACAGAATTACTACGACACAAATGATTTGAGATGAAAAAGACTTAAATAATCATAAATAATCTGATCGTAAGTATTTAAATTTGATGTCAATAATAAGTTTCTATTTTGTGTAACAACTTCAATTATCCAACGCATTTGATGAACTTAAAAAAAAGTGGTATGCGCTTCATTATGACATAACTTGAATAAACAATGCACATCATTTCATCAACAATTTTTATGATTTCTGTAGTGATATACGTAGATGGTAGTACAGTGTCCAGTTATATGTTTATTGATAAGAAACAAATCTATATTGTAAACATGATAACAGGAAATGACATATAAAGTCGTGTGACATTCAAATACATGGATGCCCGATTTTCTACAGACCACATGATTTGAGATGTAAAAGACTTAAAGAAGCATAAGAAATCTTATCGCTAGTATTCAAATGCCAATAATAAGTTTCTAACTTTTTTTTTACAATTTCAATTTTCCAACGCATTTGATAATCTTAAAAATATGTAAGCGCTTCAGAATAACACACTTTGATTAAACAATGCACATACATGAAGCAATTATTATTATAAGTTTCGTAGTAATAAAATAAAAATATAATAGTATTAAGACTTCATGACGCACAATCGTCCGTGTCATTTTATTAAAAAAATCTTTTTCTGAATGAAATGTGAATTTTGTAATATTCAAGACGTTGTATATTTTTTTTTATTTCACGAGGATCTTAAAAAAAAGAGATAAAAGTAAGTTTATGTTTAAATTGATTTAATCTATCAACAGTTCGAATAAATTAAAACATTTGCATTTGCTTGTTTAAGAAAAAAATCATATTTCAATCTCATTCTAAAAAGCAAATAGTAAAATTGAGGACCTTATAAAAAAGAAGATGTGCTATAATTGTCAATGAGACAACTATCCACAAAAGACGAAAATGACACAGACACATAAAACTATAGGTCACCGTACGGCCTTCAACAATGAGCAAAGCCCATACCGCATTGTCAGCTATAATAGGCACCGATAAGACAATGTTTAACAATTCAAACGAGAAAACTAACGGCCTTATTTATGTAAAAAATGAACGAAAAACAAATACGTAACACATAAACAAACGACAACCACTGAATTACAGGCTCCTGACTTGGGACAGGCACATACATAAATAATGTGGCGGGGTTAAACATGTAAGCGGGATCACAACCCTCCCCCTAACCTTGGACAGTGATGTAACAGTACAACAAAAGAACGAACTATAAAAATCAGTTGAAAAAGACTTAACTCATCAGATGGACAAAAATACAAGTGGACGTGGCCGGGTACTTATACATCCCGACACAAAAAGACGCAATGAACAGATCTGAGACTACTCGCAGTTATCTGACAACTAGTTCAAAGCCACTAACAACTAATAAAAAAATCATGCACCTAAGATTAAACTATCAATCCGTACACATCAAACATCCAATGGAATAATGTAAAGACGTAATAAACAGCCAGAGAAAAACATGACCTTGTGCATTGCCAAGTTACAGGTATCGACAGATTGTAGATCTATGAATATGTATATGTATATAACATACTAGTAATATTTAGTTAGCTTTTAATTTACTGATAACAAAATCAATAATTATACCAATAAAACAATATTCAATGATCTTATTACAGTGTTGAATAGGTAACCCTTTAGCATAAGTTTATTTAAAGGAGCGACAAGTTTACATGGATCATTTTTTTAACATTTTTCAATTTCATTTTAAATATTGAAAATTAAAAATGCTCTAACGTGAAGCATTTTTTCATTTTGACTTTTAATATTAAAAAATGAAAAATGCTCCAAATGATTTTTCAAAAGTGACTTCAAAAGATTTTCGTTGAATTTTTAAAACCAATTAATTCAAAAATTTGTAGCATTTTGCTAAATATTTTTTCCGTTTAAAATGTTTTGCATAAATATACACGGTCTCACTATGATATCATTTGTCGTTTCTACTTGTCTTGCTATTGTTGAAAAGAATGTGATTTAGTAAACATACTCTAAACAGACATTAGATCACATTATCCTCGAGTTATCTCTTTCAAAACAAATCTGGAATAGATTAGTTAAAGTGTAAGATTAAAAAGTTACCGGTGTAGTGGGGTTAAATAAATTGATTTACCTGTACGTATTGTTTTTCATAGAGGTTCAACATCAACTTAAGATGGAAGTATCCTTTACTTTGTGTATGTAAACATATTTAAGTTACGAAGCACACGTTTTCCCCTTTCAATTCAATACAAATATGTTTAACCGATTAATATTGAAAATAACCAATATTTATTACTCAATTTATTCAATGTTACAGGACAGGCTATTTCGTTCGCACATCGAAATATTGTTAAAATATATAAAATCTGATTCAGACATTTGTATTCTTTAACAAATATCACATTGAGGAAATAGTGGAACTTGTCAATATGCACATGCATGCACGTGTATGCTGATATTTTATTTATAAATGCTTCGCAGTGGGGGTTAGGGTACATGTATATGCAAATGGTTCTATAAACTTTTGTGATTTCCTTTCTAAAAAATGATTTTCAACAACAATCGGTATTGCCATAGGAACCAACTGTGTTGCTTTTCTTGTCGCCTTATACTTTATTCCTATGGTGCAGACATTATATTGAAGCTGTTAAGGGAGAATGAAAATAGCTATCGCTATCATCGTCATTCACGTCGTGATATAAGGCTATTTTGTATCGCCCATTAATAGATGTGTTGATTTGAAAATCAATCTATCTTCTTGGACATCACATAAAGGAAAGAACAGATATAATCAATCTTGTTTATATCAGGACTTGCATCTAGAAATTAAACAGTTATGGTAGGTTAGAAAAGTAATTAAACGACAAAATTTCCAGTTTACTAATTGTTAATATTCCAATTCTGGGAACAACAACGACTACATATTGAATTGATATCTCTTAGTTGGTACAACACTCGAGCGTTTGTTTTTTTTAATCATGATTTCCGTAATGGTCGCTTGTTACAAGGAACCTACTAAACAAAGAGTAGAAATGCATATACATCAATTAAGCTTACGTTTACCATAGGTCTAAGCACACTTGTCTAGAGATTATCGGTATGTAAGCTGAGGCGAATAACTATTAGTTAAGAACAAAGGTTTACACATCAGTAACCTATCGAACAAAATGTGTGTTTGTCCTTGTACAATTGACATGTTGTTACTATGGACTTAGTTGCCGTTTTTAAATTTTATACATTTCAAAGCTTTAGTGCATTCTATCTTTTAGTTATATATGCACATGCTGCATTTAAACAGAAATAAAACGTTATGCGTTTTTTTCAAATTAATTTTCTAAAATCACGTAATCCCTGCGTGCATGTACATCGCACATGAATAGATGAATATTACGAAAGTAGTATCGAAAACATGGTTTATTGAAGTGGAAAATTCTAACTGACCAATCAGTTTCCAGTATGTATAGATATGCAAATCAATAAAGAATTATAATTTTGTAACTATAATTTTCTCTAAACGAAGTTCAAGCAGACATTCAGAAAAATCCTCATGTTTTTTTTTGGATGAGCTCTAGTCCATCATTAGTAACGGATTCTACTAGGTTGGACATCTGAATTGAAAATCATTCCACTATTTTCAATACAAACTATTCTTAAACATTCTAAATTGTTTTCATTTTTGTACTTACAAAGACAACACATGGGTGCAGATTGTATTTCTCTTTGTAGGTTCATGTTTAGATTTATCAGAGCATGATGAAATGATAGATGAGGCAAAATGTTTACTAGTATTCTGCTGTTATTGGTAAATATTTAAAGAATATTATTTATCAAGAATTATCTACAGTTAACACTTTTGACTTCAGTTGAAATTATTTATAATCAGGCTTAGATATGAGATATCATATGCTTATTTACCTTATAATGTTTATACTAGAATATTCTATGAATCATTATAGTTTCAGTAGTAAGAAATTCTAGAGTAAGTCATAGTCATTACCAATCAAACATAACATCAAAAGACTTGTTACGCTGAGTAAACTTCTAACACTGCAGAAAAAGGGTACATTATTTTTCTTATATTTCATTATATTTGTTCAAATTCACCATCTGCCTGTAAAAAACAACAAAGTTCAGTAATAAGACAGTTAGTTTACCCTTATAGAAAGTATTAAAGAGTTGTTCAACTTGAATGAGTATTTGTATGTAATTAAGGAACAGAATATTTTATATACTTGTATATAGTGAAATCAACAACCTATTTTCTACACCTACAAATATAGTTTTAAGTTTGGTCAGAATGCTTTATTTAACCCTTTGCAGTTTAATAAAACACGGAATTTGCAAACTCCAAATCAACTAGATTAGTAGATGACTGCAGACGAAATGTATCTTTACAGTAGACTTCACAAAAGTAGTGAAAACATTGAAGATATTATAAATTGAAACGCATCATTTCACATCGTGACTAAATACCATAAGTATTTCCTTTATAAGTTTATATATGTTACATGTGTATCTAAAGTCCAAAAAAAAACATTTCTAGTTAAAAACGTATTACAAAATATACCTTATACGGATTAAAAAATATTCCTAATACGTATTACAAAATATACATTATACGTATTACAAAATACACCTAATACGTATTACAATATATACCTAATACGTATTGCAAAATATACCAAGCATATTAGCATATAAAAGGGAAGAAACACTTTGCTCTACAGAAACCGCACATTTTTTTTATATTTTTTAGATACTTGTAACGGCAACTGGATATGACATTAAATGTCCGGCCAAAGCTGAATGGAGGCTTAGAGGAAACATTTCGTGTTCTTCGGAAGACAAATATGTTTGTTTGTTCCATTCACTGGAAATGAAATATACGGAAAATTGTTTAGGTTTAGATCTAAGTAGAATAGGTAAAACATATTTAAAAAATAATACAACTTTTTAAGGTTAAGCCCATTTACATTCTTTAAAAAAAAATATTTTTGATATTTTGAATTGTTCGACATTGTAGGAGATATCTTATAATGGAATATCATAGTGATTTTAATTATATAATCAAAAATACATGCCGTATGAGTGTGTTCGCATGACGCGAGTTTCGTCCATGCACAGAAGACACATAAGTGACGCTTTGATCAAGAAATATTAATGTCAGACAGTATATTAAAATGAGGACCTTTGAGGATCATTCTATTTCAAAATATACAAATTCATAAAAGTAAGCTATCCATAAATTATTATGACTCATTTATGGAATGTGTTGCAGTATGTGCTGTAATTATGTTCATCAAAGTAATAAAACTAATCTATAGTCAAGACATCAATACATCAAGATGTCTGATTTAGCTTTAAACATTTGAAATAGTATCATGTTCATGAAGATTAAAGTAAAAGTTAATCTTATAATTTTTCGGATTTTTTATAATAATTTGCTATCTAGCATGTGAAAACAAATATTGCTAATTATGAAATTGAGATAAAAATATGTTTAAGGAATATTCAAACGCATTAAAAAACAAACAGAAAAAAACGCGATCAGTTGAGAAATAACATTACACAAAACATAGCGATGAAAACCAAAGACTAACCAACATTAATTTCACTAAAACTGGGATATATCTCAGGTGCTCTGAAAGGGCAGAAAATCTTGTTCCACATGTGGCATTCGTTGTGCTGATCATGTAAATACAAACTACAATATTCAATCTACACTGTTACAATGAACTAAATATGGAACAGAAATCGTTATTTTCTTTAAGGTAGTAAGCTAGTGTTCCAACCGTTGTTTAATCTAGCCAAGTGTAATGCCGGAAGATATCAACCTATTGTGTTCACAACCCATGGAAACAGTGAATGTATCTACAGTAAATCAAAGTGTGCTGACGAGGGACAATTAGAATTCAGCAATGATTCTTCTAGCGCCGATACTGCTTGTCGCTGTGACTACACAAAGGGGTATGCCTTTGTCACAAGACCAAAGAACCGTTGTTTCTGTAACCCATCTGACGAAGATTGCTCGTGTTTTAGATCTACGTGTACAACACTGTCTGTAGGTGAGTTTTTATTAAATTAAAAAGTGATCGACATGTACAGTTAACGAAAAAAACAAATGCCATACCTTGTGTTGTTCTCTTAAATATGTACCCTTGTATATACCTCGTAAAATAAACAACTAGAAAATATCACTACCGATACTAGTAGCTGATTGTTGGTTTCAAATCGTATGTTGTCAAGGCATTCAATCATCTGATATGACGCAACAAACAAGCTATTGTTTAAATTATTTCAGCAATAACAAGACCGATACAAGTTGCCTGTAGTTGTTAAATTGATGGTCAGGGCACATTTAAACATAACAATAATCAACATCAACGTCAAAGAGAAGCAAAAGCCAAGCATTTCTGGTTCTGAAAAATATTGTCCCCCTATTAAATTAAATATTTGTCTGTTTTTTTTTTCTAATTAAGATTATGACACCGTGATGACTGCTGTATCCCTATTATGTCAATTTAAACGATTATGTCTGTTTTGTTTACGCATCGTTGTAAATGTAATTGAGTTTGATGCGACTGTCATACAAGTGAGAGATTAAGCGCGTTCAAACCAGGTTCAATTCACCATTTGCTATATTTGAAAATGCCTGTACCAAGTTAGGAATATGACAGTTGTTCTCCATCCATTTGGTGTTTTGTATCAATTGATTTTGCCATTTGATTAGGGAATTTTGAATTTTCCTTGGAGTTCAGTATTTTAGGGATTTTACTTTTAGATTACATAACCTTTTTTTTTGACATAATTTGTCGGAATTTCGGGTAATTAAAATCTAAATATTGGTATCTATGATGAGTTTAATTATAATTAAATAAATTGATTTATCTTCTCCGTAGATTATCAATGCGTCACTGACGGGGATATAATGGTGAATTCAACGTGCCAGAAAATACTTCCAAACATGTAAGAAAGATCGTTACTGGAAAATTCTATCCTCTAAGAAATGTTATTGTATTATACCTTTTTAAAAACATCTTAAATATGGCTGTTTTGCTGAGTATAAATTGAAATAAGACGTGTACATTTTTACATCCAACAATCATGTATTTACATATGCTGTATTATTTGTAAATCTGATCGGATATTCTTTTATATCTTATTTTTTTTGTCTTCATATTTTACAATAGGTAAAAACTGTCAAGAAAACAAATACAGTCGGCTGAAATCGGTCTTAAAGTTGTGATTATATAACATAAACATATATTATTTTAAAGATTACTATGGAACTTAAAACGGAGATTTAAACATATTGAAGAACTTTTTTGCTGATTTAAGACTTTTTCCTTTAAGAATTAAAAATGTTATAAATCAGTAATATAGACCATTTTCTTGGTATATTTACCTTAATCATCATGATCATGTTAAATCGTTAAAAAGTAGAAACAGCCTACTCACTTCCTTACCATTGAGTAATGATTTGTTTTTAAAAATGCACATTTTAGAAAATTGCGAAAGATATATATAATTGTGGTATGATAATGAAATATAAAAATATTATTAATTGTGTATGAGGCATGAAGAATAATTGAATTGATAACCGAATTGATGACCTTTTTTATATACAATTGAGTAAATTGTTAGAACTATTAACATGTCTATTTTTTAGACCTTACAACACAGATGAAAATACAACCCAGTTAACCGAAAGCAACATAAAAGGTTAGCATGTAAAGATAATATTTATATTGAAAAAAAAACCATGTCAAAAACTTGTCAAGTCAAAAGCAAAATCCCAAGAAAAATGAACTCCGAGGAAAATTAAAAAAGGGACGTCCCTAATGAAATGGCAAAATTAAAAACCTAAACACAGTGAACGCATTGATAACAACTGCCATATTCTTGACTTAGTAAAGGCATTTTCCCGTGTAGAAAATGATTGATTAAACCTGGTTTTAAAACTTAACCTCTCACTTGTATGAAATAAAAAAAATTAAAACGACACTTTTAATAATTTCTTGCGTCCGAAGCGCTTTTCTTGATTTACCGTCATGACAGACGCATCAAATTCCATTATATTGACAACCATTTGTGATCAAAACAAACAGACATAATAGGTTAAAACGTAAAAAATACGGATACTGCAGTCAGCCTTGTGGTGTAATCTAAATCACTATAAAAACAAACAAAATTTGCGCCTGTCCCAAGTCCTTTGTTAGTCTTGTATTATTTTAACTTTTAGTTTCTTGTGTACAATTTGGAGTTTAGTATGGGGTTTATTATCACTGAACCAGTATATATTTGTTAAGGGGTCAGCTGAAGGACGCCTCCGGTTGCGAGAATTTCTCGTTGCATTTAAGACCTGTTGGTGACCTTCTGCTGTTGTCTCCTCTATGGTCGGGTTGTTGTCTCTTTGGCACATTCCCCATTTCCATTCTCAATTTTAATTAAAAGAAAAACTAAAGGATACCCAAGTATGCTTTGGCTTCAATTGCTTTGTATTTCATATTTCACCAAAACACTGGAACATCAATGACGTTCCTTTAGACTCTATGAAGATGGATCCAGAATGAAACACTGTTCAAAACTTTCAGTTGCTGTCTTTATCTAGCCATGTTTGGTTACACATAAGATACTTCTGACATTGCATAATACCAATAAACAAGCTTTTAACCTTGTTGTACAAAAACCTGCTCTGACCTTGTGTTTTTATCTCCTTTTGAATTTCCAACAATGTTTGGTTATGACGTTTGGTCGACATTATTCATCGTATATGCCAATGTTGACAGGGTACTTAATTATCTTATTGTATTATAGTATCAATATTTCGTGTCGCTGCTGGTGGTGAATATTTCGTTCCCAAGTGTATCACCAGTGATGTTGCTGTCTGCATTGACAAAGAAAACATTGATTTGTTCGTTAATGTCCAATGACTTATTATAAAATATTGAGTTGCTCAAAACTAAAAAGGTTTTGAAATCCAACGCAAAGGTAGACCTAGTCGTTATTGCCAAATATTATATGCACTACACAATCGTATTGAAGTTTAATTTTTCTTTCTTTTTAATTGAGCAACTCTTACAGATCATAAGTATCTGAAATGCATGTTTGACTTATCAATTTGCAAGACTTTTTAAATGTGCTTGTCATCCTTTGTGACAGAAAGGGAACATCCCGTTAACAATTATTATTATCAACTCTAAGGGAATTTCAGAACTAAAAAAAAACCTTATCAAACAGTGAAATCAAAAGTACAAACAAATCAAACGAATAGAAAACAACTGTCTAATCCACACTTGGTATATAAACATTCTTTATGTTACTTGAAGTCGGAGATCGAATCTTATTCAAACAAAGGATATGTTTATATCATTATTTCAGGCTGCTTCAGTGCTCATCACGTTGCATATTTCATCATTGCTAGTATAGTCGGTAGGTACATTGTATACTGCGAAAAACAAATTTTGTATCGAGAGGAAAATATAGTTTACTAGACGACTGTAAATGATTTGTGATATCTATAACATGCAAAGTAACCTATTTTGGTAAGCAAAACATAAAAAAGGGAAGATGTAGTATGATTGCCAAAGAGAAAACTATCCACCAAAAGTCAAACATGTCAAATGAAATGGATATAACAAATCATAGGCAACAGTTCGTGCTTCAACAATAACAGAGCTGCCTAAAGAAAAAAAAATATTCATAGAACTCGACTAGAATCATCAAGCTATATCTTAAAAGGCCTCATTGATGTTACTTTTAAACCTTTTCTTTTTGAAATTATTAAGATTCAGTTGGGCAGATTTGTTTCAATACACATCATGTACTGCTTTAATACTAAGAAAATTTGATTTTTAAGCGGAAATGAATCATCAATGTACCTTTTATCATAACAAAGAGGGTCAAACATTTTGTTTTAACTTAGCGAAAGGACCAACATTATGGAAAATACTATTAAACTGATTTTGTTTTGAACATCTTGAATTGTCATTTGTTACATACAAAGAAATAGTTTCGAAGTTAGTATTTGTTAAACTGAAGGCATGCAATTAAAAAAATAATCATGTCTTTGGAATTCCCTGGATATTATACCTGTTATACATTGTTATACAAGTTATAGTGTATTCTTCTATAATTACGCCGTTTTCTCTTTTTTTTAGTTTATTTTGTCGTTGCTGTCGTAGTGTTAAAAGTCAGCGACTTTGGTAAGCTACAAAGACACCCAACATATAGAAGAAAAAAGTGATTGATTGATTGTTGGTTGCTTAACGCCACATTAGCACAAAAAAGCTATATCGCGGCGAGAGCTAATTCGATTATTTTTACAATTTAAGGCATATTTTTAAAATAAGACAAAAAGACAAAAAGACTAAGGCAAATTGATTATTTACAAATAAAAATCAGTAAGATAACGTGATAAAGATTAAAAACGACTTAAATATAATAACATTTTTATATTCTAGAAGAAAAAAGAGTATTCTAGGTAGATATAGCGTTTATTTAATTCTTCAAATACTTCATACATGCACACAATAACCTGGAGAATGAAATTGGTATCCATAGTTAGTAATTTATCTATTTGTATTGAGCACAAATCTGCTATTTCGTGTATCAACATGTCTAATTTTTAAACAAAACTCAAAATAAAAAATCATAGACAAGTTTAGTTTAAGTGATTCGATAAATTTCCTAAGCCATATTATGATTATTTGTATGCAAATACAATGATGCGGATGTGAATACCAGTATGCAGATGCAGTAAGTAATGACATTGTTTATTTTTATAACGCAATGTCTCTTTCATGTCTATCATGATTCATGTCAATCTAAATAAATACTTGGCGGTATGCGTAATTGATGAAAATTCAAGTTTTCAATTATTCTACTGCTAAAACAAGGTTAAAATTATGATAAGATATTCAATTTTGTTTTCCTTGAAAACGACACGTGACCTTTGTTCTTGACTTATGAAAAACTTAACTATATTTTCTTTTGACTACCAAATGAATTTCAAAGTAAACATATATTCAATTCGAATGACATCTGATATAGCCTTGAAGTATTTGTGACTTTGGCAACCGGCCTTTAAATACATTTTTAAAATCATCTTTCTTCTGGAACAAAACTCATCTATGAAATCATTTATGTATTGAGCCATATTCATACTATATCTTGATATATAAAGTTACAGGTGTTATATCCACACAAATTGATGAAAATGAAACAATAGGTAAGTAAAATAATTTGAATCTTCATAATTTAGAATATAAGATAAAGTTCATAGATATCACAAGATTACGAAATACTATAAGAAAACCAAGTATTTTTTTATAGTTGGTTTGTTTGTTTTTTAGTAGTTTTGTTTTTTGTTTTATTTTGTTTTTTAACACGCATTATGTAGAGAGCATTTGACAATTCTTTTACCAGTATTTTATTAGAACAATTACAGAACATAAAGAGACCAGCAAAACACATTACATAATAAACAATTGAGATTAAATTTAAATGTTAGGCATCCATTTAGTTAGCACTGATTCCAATAAAAGTTATAAGGTCCGAAATACAAATGTTTATTCAGTTTGATTCAAGATATCTCTGTGCACCGCTGTTTATATGTCCTTCATCAATACAACCGTAATTTTTAAATGGGATGTATCTCCTAAAACCAACTCATCTGCTGAACAAATTATGTTTTGATGCGCTTAATCAATCAGATATATATTTTGCAGATGAAGTTGTCATACAACCAAATGAAACGACAGGTATGTACAAGTTCTATTAACCTTCATTGTTATTATGTTGTGTCGTTACAGCACTGTATCAGGTTAGGGAAAGGGTTGGCTCCTTCAAACATGTTAAATCCCGCCACATTCTGTAAGTTTCTGTCCCTTGTCAGGAGAAGATTATAAGTTATATGGTTCGCTACTGACCCCATACGGATCCATAGAGGGCTAGTAAAATCCATAGGGAGTGAGGACGGAGGCCGAATCCCCTATGAATTTTATTCACCCTCTATTGATCCGATGGGGGTCAGTAGTTAACCGAATAACAAATTTATCGGACGCTGGACTTTTTCTGCTGCGTTTTGTTAAAAAATAAACAATGAAACACAACAACAGCAATAGATGACGTCACCATTAACGCGTCATGATCCCCCAATAAACCTTACTAACCCCTACAGTCTTATAGGGGGTCACCACGTGACGGCGTTTAACCAATCACAACGTGATAATTTATCTGTGGTCCGATAAGTTCGATGGTTGTCGTTGGTTTATATCTGTGATGTTTGTTTTAAGTAAAATGTATTGTTATCTATTAAACCGTTTTTTTTCTTAAATGAATTGTTTCATGTTATGTATGTTTGGGTCTTTTATAGCCGAAAATACGGTATGGTGTTGTCCAATTGTTAAAAGACAGTACGGATGACTATAACTGCTTGCATCCAATCAATTTAAACCTTGATTGACTGACAATTATACCTTATTTTCATATTCATCTGTTAGACAAATTATATTTTGAGACACTTAAGCAAACATACTTTTACTGATCAGATATGTCTATCTATAGTTGCAGATGACATATCCACGCAATTAAATGGAAATGAAAACACAGGTATGTAACAGTTTTAATGAATCATAATTTTGTAAAAATATAAAATTAAGTTCATCAATATAATTAGACTAAACAGCACTATCATCAAAAGTTAAACAACAAATATACTCTAAGGAAAATTCGCAATTGACAGGTCCTTATCAAATGGCAAAATCAAAAGCTCAAACAAATCAAACGAATTATAAAACAAACTGTCAAATATCTGACATGGTACAGGCATTTTGTATGTATAAAATAAAGACGTAAACCTAGTTTTTATAACTAGTAAAACATCTCATTTGTATGATAGTTGTGTATAATTATATTATATTTAAAACTATGCGTGACAAACCAAACAGTCAAAATATGTAAAAATATCACTAATAGTGGTACAGCGGTCAACATTTGGTCTTATCTTAATCAGCAAAAAAAAAAACCAAAAACACTAAAATATGACACAACAAAACGCAACCCAAAATGAAACAAAGATAAGACAGATAATCGGAAACGAAGGACAAAAAAACATAACCTATTAATTCCAAAAGAGGGACGAAAGATACAAAAGAGACAGTCAAACTCATAAATCTAAAACCAACTGACAACGCCATTATAACATAACATAATTGCTGTATGTAAGGTATGTACCTAACCACGCCAAAATGCATCAACACAAATTGCATGTACATGTTTTGGACTAATAGAAAATGTATTTGTTCGTTTTGCTTTTAGATGACGAAAGACAAAAGTTTATACATGAACTTTTTCTGAAAGGTGAATGCGGCAAACTTCATTTTGCAAGACTTGTATTTATTGGAAAACACGGAGTAGGAAAAACGAGTTTAATGAAACGATTACTATGGCACAACAAGGAAGATGTCACTTCTACAGAGAGTACAGACGGGATTGAAGTCGAGAAATGCAATATCAATATTGCTGATGGGAAATGGAGCCCGTGTAATGGTAAGACGCCTTTGTTTATTCAGTTTTAGGTTTTAGTCAGTGAATTCAAAGAATTTGCAAATAGGTACTGTTTATAACAACATTGGATTACATTTTCGAAACACTCTCAAGACCGCGAAGCAGTGTTAGTTTCTTCTACATTACACATCAAGCCGATCTCATCATAACAAAGTGACTGCTTTTTAAACCCATTGACATAAATTGCAGGGAGCCAATACTAGGTAGGCAGCAGTAGAATTTAGGTGAATTAATTCACTGGTTTAAGGCAAACAAAGATATATAATACAAACTATAGTTATACCTAGCATTGTTAATATATTTATTATACCTCTGACAGGACTAGATGTAGGTTCAAAATTATAAAATTTCATTCTTCAAGGTGTTCCAACTTATCTTAGTATATTTCACACTTGAAAATGATTTATTTTAATTAAGCTGTCTTTCTTATCACCTGTCTAAGCATTCAAATGTTCAATAGGTAAACGAGTAATTTCTATTATGATCTTTTGGAAAGACCTTTTGTTTTTCTTCTGATTGTTTTTTTTTTCTTCTGTCGTCTGAGATGCTTTTTTGTTTTATAACATATTGAATGGTTTTTTGGCCAATGACGCTGTACAGTAATTGGGGTTTCAAAACTCACCCTGTGTGACCGAACACTTATTCTTATAGGAGTTATATCCCCATGCCCCCTTTTTCTTGTTATCGCTATATCTCTAAAACGGTTAAAGATTTAAGCAGACTGTTTTCACCAAATTGTTTGTCTACTCTTAAGAATGATGTGGTTAATTTTAATTGGAGTGATCGGAAGACATCTTATGGGAGTTATTTCCCTTTGAAAATTTAAGATAGACGATTTGTTGGATAAATTCATACGTTATAAGTCGTAGATGCCTACAGTCTATTGATAGAAAGTCCTTGGTCCATTTGAAGGAAATTGAGGTAAATGTCAAATGTCAAGGTCATGTTCTAAATTTTGCTTGTTATCGTTATTCAAAAGAAACTGTAACAGTTAATGATATGCTGTGTTTGCCAAATAACTGTTTACAATAAGGCGCAACTTCAACCTATTTAAGTCGAAGTGTTTTGGTTAACCCTTATAGGAGTTTTCTCCCCTTATGTATTTGAAATCAGTATTCCTCCACAACCACACAGGTGATTAACCTCGGATCTTTCGATTTGAGTTCTTTGACCTATGACCTTGAAATTTATGTCGAGGTCAAAGGTCAATTTCAAGTTCTAAAAAAAAAAAAAAAAAAAAAAAAAATTTTGACCTTTCCTAAAAATTCTTTCTTGTTCATTATAAAACAATTAAGTCTTCTGCATATACCTATTAATCTTAATGTTTTATATCAGGTTGAGGCACCAAATTGCATCAACCACGAGTGATATTTTCTAACATCGTTTTTTAAATTCCATTTATATTAGCAAGCTTGAAAGACCTTAATTGTTCTTTGAAGAATTGGTTTTTAATTATGGTTTTAATTGTTAACAGTTCATTTACTTCCTCCAATCACTTTGTATAAACACGGAGATATTGTGCATGTATAGTTATCATAGAATCAGCCATCCAACACAGTACAAATGACACAAATTTAGCCTCTATATCAGTTGTATATATATCACCGTATAGTTATCAAAACTACACATAATTTTTTTCACTTCCTAAAAGCCCCGACATGAAACAATGTGCTTCGATTCAAACAAAACAAAAAGGTTTTTTTTATAACAAAACATAAAAAACAAAAAATTAATAACAAACATTAATAAAAAAATAAAAATACGAGCAACAAACAAAAAGCAGCTTAAATACATGCTGTTGACTTGGGACAGGCATACATAGAATGTGGCGAAGTTAAACATTCTTTTTGTGAGCTGTCAGGTATTTTCATAAGGAAATATGTAAAGACTTCGTTACCCATTATCCCATATAAAGACATTATATTTCAATGAAACTCGGTATTGTAAGGAATCGTCTTGTCGGGTACGCCTTTTAAAATCGTTAAATGCAAAACATTCACATTATGCCATGGCGAAGATTTCGAAAAATGTCGTGTACCATAGTTTTGTGAATTTGGACATGATTAAATTATTAAGGGCATGAGAATAGCGTCCGATCTGATAAACAGATCTATACCCTGGTGATTACTTATCGGATCTAAAAACGGATAATGCTTTGAATACTACTAGTTCAACAGTAAAATTTGAAGCACCTATTGGACTTGAATTTAGGATTTTATTTGTTCTAGAATTTTGACTTTTACATATCTTCTCATGTTTTTAGTAGTTCATGGCGTGGTTTATCCTACTTTTAACTGTCCTAATTTGTTGACCCAGTAACTGAATTACGAAGATCGTTTGGCATCTTTTGCCCCTTTTTCCAGTATGCCAAAATCATTACATGCACAGATAGCTTCACACACAAAGCAAAGGAACATCACTTTTATTCCTGTTCTTTATTTCGAAGTCACAATGAAGCCTTCAACACGGAACAATAAATCTCTCATCTCAATGCATATTCAATTATATGTTTTTGTACTGTATCTGCTAATCACTATATTGCATTTTTGTTTGTGTTTTCCAAAATGTCTGTGTGAGATTAAATTTAGAACTTGTATAAATCTCTAAATAACTTGCTACTATGTCTGTTATGTTTGTTCAATAAATTTGGTTGCATGTTCTAATTTTAGAATGTTTGCGTTACTCACCGAATTTTGACAATATTAGGGACTTGTAAACAAGTACCATGCACATGGGAGGTTTAACTACTTTTAACATTACATTTAACGCTTTTCTTTTTTTGGTAAAACGTCTTTACCCTGTGATAGTTGGTATACATTCGCTACATTGTCATGATTGTGGTGTATAATTGATCGTTTGATTTTGTCAGTTTCATAGAGTTTTCATTTTTTGAATTTGAATTTACTTTTTCGTATTTTCTATATGAAAATCATAGGGTATATCCAAAAGCTTAAGATACATTGTTCTAATCATAACTTTGATTGGCAACTGTTGCATGCTACTATCAAAAGTTAGCAAAACAATGCATTGAACATATGATCGTGCATGTTTTCTTCGTGCGACACAGAAACAAAAAAGCATATTATTATTTGACATGTTTAACTGTTGGTGCACATGTTTACACATCTTTACACATCTTAATTGTTTTCATGTTAACAGAGACAGACGATGATGTACGCAGATTGATTCGCCAAGTGTTTAAAGGGAAGATGCTTAATGAAGAACGCAAAGCAACTGAAACTGTTGCTGATCATGGACCTTTGAGTTCAAATAAAGATGAATCAAGAGGTGAATCAGACATAGAACTGTCCTCAAGTTCCGATAAAAGTGATGACATAGATAGCTTTATGGACAATTCTCAGGGCGAAAGTGATGAAATTGTTGACGCATTAAACATGGAAACATTAATCCTAGCTAATAAGAAAGACGATCATGCAGCAGTAGAGATTGGTTTAAATGAGATGCAACAGAAACATTTCAAATTAGAAAAAACGTTTGACTCAAAAATTAACAACTATTTAAAGAAAAACGAGTCTGACCTTTTTAACGACGGTTGTATTAATGAAATGACTTCTACAATTATGAAATCATATCTTCAATTTAAAGAAAAGGAACAAGATGATATGTTGGCGTTTTGTTGGTTATGGGATTTTGCTGGCCAGAAGGATTTTTATGCCACACACCAAGTCTTTTTGTCGAAACATGCAGTTTTTTTGCTGGTCACTGATAGTTTAGAGTTTAGCACTGCTGAAAATCAAGGGGTAGATTTTGAAGGCTCTGCGCGTAAGTTATTGAATTTAAAAACCGAAAAAAAAACCTGCCTTAAATGTTGTGCTTTTAAATTCTTTATTTTGAACAGTTTTTATGCATCATAGGAAACTTTAATTAGTCAAGCTACCCCCGCTACCTTGTAAAATTTGACAAATATTAGAAATAGGGCAATTCTGTTTTTCGTATTCTAATTCATAACATTGTTTGAAAATATCTCGTGCAAGGTCTCATTTTGTAATTTTAAACACAAATGTTTAATGGCCTAAATATGAACATAAAGAGATGTTGTATGATAATGTAAAATAGTCGACTAATTGTTTTAAATACTTATACAAGGGGTTTTGTAAATAATACGTATATATAATAATAATAATATAATATTCACATAACGTAAGAATATATCAATACAGAGTATGTAAGTTTCTGGTTTGATGCCATTCACTGCTACTGGTCGACTACGAAGAAAGGAAGACTTGACCCTCCGATCATTGTTGTGTGTACAAACGAAGACAAATTAAAGGTAAGCATGTTAATTCCTGTAAAACATTTCAATACATAATGATTATATCTTTACAATAAATCGAAAGACGCTCTATGGATGAATTAGAATCTATACATTGAAATAAGAAAAAAAAACCAATTGTTTAAACAAAATAATTAATGCAAGGAAATTAAAAACTAATTGTACAGAGAACAATGGAAGGTCTTTCAATCAGTAAGTACTGTGAAAGTACTTTTATTCGTGGGGTACCAATTTTCGTGGATTTCGTGGATGAATTGATCCACGAATTTAAGTGTCCAACTAAATAAAACAACCAGTGTCCAAATCAAGACATGGAAAGATCCCCAATGGTAGGTTTGACTGTTGATATGATCTAAAGAATATATTGAATAACGCTAAATCTGAGAATACTTTGATAGCAGTCACAGAACTACAACCGCATGCAGGATTATACCCATTTAATCTTTAATAACCTTAACTGTACAACTTTTGATCTTTTAATTTCATATAAAATGTTTTTGATCTATGAAAGTCAGATTTCCGGTATTAGTATTCTAGTGTTCATTTTATATCCTAATAGTTTTCGTACATAAGGGAAATAATCATTTCATGCTGGGCTTGATTTTGAAAAGAATTATTTGACAATTCAAGACACGTTTAAAGCATTTTTTTATGTTACTGTTTTCTTTAGGTGACATGTTTATGACCTAATTGACTCATTCGATGGTCTTAAATTTGTTCTTCACTTTATCTATACCAGCATTTCAATCAGCCCGATCATTCCATCGTTTCCATGACAGTTCGCATTATCGAAAAGATATACCATAGCTCTAACAATCCTAATTTTTCAACAACTCTCCGTAGACAAAAAGAGGACTACTGGATTAGACAATTGGGAACTGCGACACCTTATGGTTGCAATGACAAAATTGATGGTAAAGGTATTATATCTAGTCCTTCGTGTAACTCGGTGAATGTGATGAATATTTTCAACTCGACTCCTCGACGTAGACGCAGTCATGGTCATCGTCATTATACATCACCTTCTCTGCATGATGTATCTATTAATAACTTGCTGCCATTTATACAAAAGCCGTTAGGTATTCATCACATTCGCACGAAACTTTATTCATTACCCCTTTCAAAACTTCATTCTCTGTTCAATTTATGTTTGGAATCCACTGTTACAAACCCTCATTCAAACCTATACAAAATTACAGCCATAATTTCGGATATTGCAAGGCATAGACTTTTCAAGCCAGTCCGCATTGGCAAAGATGAAAAAGAGAAAAGATATTTCCTTAATCTTTCCTTTGCCAACAAAGGTATCGATTGCGTCAACTTAGGCAATATCCTTCATCATAAATTAGTTCAATCGAAAATACCTCCTTATTTCAAAGACCAGTCTGTACCAATCATTTCTTAAACCTATACCAAACCTATTTCAACTAAAATTTTCAATTACAAACACGTTTTGCAGGATCTCGATATTGACGACTTCAAGTCTAAACCTCCCGATTGCACTTGTGCTAGTTCCCAATTCACATATAATCCCGCTGGCCACGTTATTACCGGTGACATCAACATTGTTAATAACACTTCTCTACGAAATGTGTTATCGAAAGGTCCGAAATATCGCGAGCCTAAATCCATCAATTGGAAATTCAACTTAACAATTTTGATGGATTCATTTGAGGATTATGCCAGGCAATGGACTAAGCGCGAGAGGGAAAATGTAGACACTCTTTCCGAATGGATTAAAGCAGTGAGGTCGTTGATACAAATCAGAATTAAGAAACTGAATGGGTCTATCAATGCCCATGCTACGTCAATCTTTAAAGACCCAAATGTTGCAAAACACCTATCCTACCTCCATGACAAATATGTTGTTGTCCCCGCAGATACAGCCCCAAACAACATCGTTTTTGTATGTAAAGCTCATTACATTAACTGCTTGATAAACGAATTAGGTATTGACAATTCACTTGGAAACTCAACATATACCCTCACGACACTTACCAAAGAGGAAATCCTGGATAATCATAGGTCTGTTCTGTGTTCCTTTGGAATTTCAACCAAAGATGAAGAACTGGATCTGCCATCACTGTATTGGATACATACACTACATAAGTGTCCTTACAAACAACGGTATATTGCTGGGTCTTCCAAGTGCTCCACGAAACCTCTTTCTAAATTATTAACATTTATTTTATCAGCAATCAAAGACGGGCTTCAAAGTTATTGTGAAACTGCCTATTCTAGAGGGGGCGTGAATCAGATGTGGATACTTAAAAATTCCAAAGATCGTTTAGAGTGCATACAATCTAACTCTCTTTCATGTTGTAACAGTATTAAAACATTTGACTTTTCTACTCTGTACACTAGTATTCCACATTCCAAACTAAAAGACAAATTGAAAGAGTTGGTATTGCTTTGCTCCGTAAAAAAGAATGGCCAACGTAGATACAAGTATCTTGTCTTAGGTAGGGATAAATCCTACTTTGTAAAGAATCACTCTGATTCGAACAAAAATTCTCTGAAACTGATATTATCAAGATGATTGATTTCTTGATTGACAACATATTTGTTACGTTCGGAGGACGTTTTTTTCAACAGACTGTCGGCATTCCAATGGGAACAAACTGTGTCCCTCTACTTGCCGACGTGTTTCTTTATTATTATGAGGCTGACTTCATGCAGGAACTTCTTAGGAAGAAAGATAAGAAGTTAGCACTATCCTTTAACTCTACTTTTCGCTATATAGATGATGTTCTTTCACTAAATAATTCAACATTTGGTGACTATGTGGAACGCATCTATCCAATCGAGCTAGAGATAAAGGATACTACAGATACAGTTAAGTCGGCCTCATATCTTGACTTACATCTAGAAATTGACAATGACGGTCGGTTGAAAACAAAACTTTACGACAATAGAGATGATTTCAGCTTTCCAATTGTGAACTTTCCATTTCTAAGTAGCTACATTCCAGCAGCACCTGCATACGGGGTATATATCTCCCAATTGATACGATATTCTCGTGCTTGCATTTCCTATCATGATTTTCTTGACAGAGGGTTGCTGCTCACAAGGAAGCTATTAAACCAAGAGTTCCAAATGGTGAAGTTGAAATCATCCCTTCGTAAATTTTACGGACGCCATCACGAGTTGGTTGACCGTTATGGCATAACCGTATCACAAATGATATTGGATATGTTCCTTACGTCGTAACTACAATCCCCTTCCCTTTCCTGAATGTGACCTACCGAATTAGACTATTTACCGGATTTGTTATCACATAAGCAACACGACGGGTGCCGCATGTGGAGCAGGATCTGCTTACCCTTCCGGAGCACCTGAGATCACCCCTAGTTTTTTGGTGGGGTTCGTGTTGTTTATCCTTTAGTTTTATATGTTGTGTCGTGTGTGCTGTTGTTTGTTTGTCTTTTTCATTTTTAGCCATGTCGTTGTCAGTTTGTTTTAGATTTATGAGTTTGACTGTCCCTTTGGTATCTTTCGTCCCTCTTTTATCATGGGTTAATTACAGTTATCACTTCGATTTACACAGGTCAATGTTTACTTTGCAATTCCCTTTAATCCAGACTGTTTATAACCTTCGTTTTCTAAAGGCTTTGATTTTTCAATTATTTTTCTTTTCTTAGAAAACTAAAATCCACGAATTTTAAAATCCACGAACATGTTAGTATTGCTCAAACCACGAAAATTGATACCCACGAATTAAAGTACTTAACAGTATCTTTTTTTTTATATGAAAATATTAAAAAATTTAGTTTTGAATGTCAATTCCAGCGTAAAAGGACAGCTTGTTGTTCGCTGAATCCAGAAATATATGATTTATATACACAAAATATAAATAAGGGATATTATTTTTTACTTCCGGTTTTAAAAAGTCACATCCGGTATAGTTTGATTGTTTACTTAACACTGATTCAAAAATTATATGGTTCTATATACTTTTACATTAATTTAGTAAGAAACATAGCTTCTTCCGCTATATATGAAATCACTTCCGGTTGTTTTTCCAAGGTCAAATGGCTTGCAACCTATTGTAATAATGACTTTATCATGTCTACACATTAATTAAAAAAAAAACGTCAACATATAGAACGGAAGATCAACCTTTGACCTTTAGGGGAGAAAACTCCCATTAAAAGTCTCCGTACACTTTCAACTCAAATTTACATGTTACAACATGTCGCAACTTACAATTCTGTAAAAATATTTTGTCAAAATCTTATAAGATTTCTGAAAGTTAGTGAAAAGAAGTCAAAATCAAAATTTTGAACATAACCTTGACCTTTAACTTGGACCTCATTTTCATTTTAATGGACCCTAGAAAAAAAATAATCAGCACAAAATCAATAGGTCTCTCAACGAAAAAGTGGAAAGATCTAATGAGTGTTAAATTACCACGCCGACCATTAAAGATGAAGTATCAATAAGCGTGTTGCTAACTCTTTCTCTGTTGTAATAATAAAACGAGTTCGGAATAATTATGATTGTTTACCCAAAGAATAGATCAACTACGCTGTATTTGGAAATTGGTTTAGACTGTTTTGGTCCGAACTGTTAATTCTTTTTACTTCACTTGAATCAGATTTAATTTATTTGAGGATCACTGGTGTGTCTTTTGTAGACTCAACTTCGAGAGTTTCACACGATGACACATGATAAACAAAAACCTGACTCAATGAACCTCATTTCTGTATGTATGTGTCTCTCCGAAGTCATGAGCCTGTAATTCAGTGATTGTCGTTTTTTTATGTTTTACATTTCTGTTTCCGTACATAAATTACGCCGTTAGTTTTTTTCGTTTGTATTGTTTTATTTTTGTCATTTCGGGGCCTCTTATAGCTGACTATGCGGTATTGACATTGCTCATTTTAAAAGGCCGTACGGTAATATATAGATAATAATGATTGTGTCGTTTGGTCTCTTGTGGAGAGTAACTTGTCTCATTGGCATTCATACAACTTCTTCTTTGTTTATATTGATGAATTCGTTATGTAAATCATTTATATATATAATTTTTGATTTTTTATCCAAATTCAGGAAATTCTACACATTTATATATTATAAATATTGAACATTTGTATAAAATATAACAAAAACGAAGGATAACAATAAGTTAAATGTCATATTTGATACTTATTTTAAATCCAGTCAAGCTAAACCTATGCTGTACTTTAATTTATAGGTATCAATCATATTCAATAGATATTTCATAATTCTTTAACAGGACTAATATTATTCAATGTCAGTATCATATTGTTTCTAAAACAGATTCAGTTTCTAGATGACATTTAGCATCAACATAAGACACGTCTTGATGTGCACATTTATTGTTCAGATGTGTTGTACGCCAGCACTTATATCATAGTACCAACGTATTTGAAATATAGTGTCTTAAAGTAACTAATGGTTTGATATAGACTGTAAACTCAACCATAAATTTTAATGAATGACAGAAGCAAACGGAATTCTTTTTGGGTTGTGTATATCATGTTTTTATATGTCAATCAAAATTATTAAGTTTGAATTAAACCAACATAACGTGTTTAAATCTAAATGAAATAACAATTCAAGTGTTTCACATAGCGTACATACAGTAATATTACAAAAATACTTAACTCCTAGAAAATTCAAAACGAAAAGTCCCTTATCAAATTCAAATTTTAAGGCTCAAACATATCAAACTAAAATATAACAACTGTCATATACCTGACTTGCAACATGTATTCATTTATGTAAAAAATGGTTGATCTAACCTATTTTATAGCTAGCTAAAGCTATCACTTGTATGACAGTTGCATCAAATTCCATTATATTGACAACGACATATGAACAAAACAAACAGAGATGATAGGTAAACATGTCAAAAATAGGGATATAGCAGTCAACTCAACGTTGTGTTATAATGTTAATCACTATAAAACATAAGCAAATTTATATCAAAGACGCACAAACAGGCAAAAAGACTAAACACGTAAGCAAAATTGGAAGACAAGAATATTAAACCTTACCATAGCACAATACTTGTAACACAATGATGGCGTGTTTAAGTACAGAGCCACATCATATAGTATGTTATGTACCTACCTGAATATGAGTTCACCATATGGTATTTTGATACCCGTTAAACTATAAAAAAAAACGTGTTCAACATTAATGCTTTCAGTATGATTCAAATCCCGCCATTAAATGGATAAGCTAGTTGTTCTACATTGATGAACAGAAATAAGTATCAAAGTAACGATAGTTACAGTCGCTTAAAGCAATTGAAATATAAAATAAAGTCTTCTTAATCGGTAAAATACATGATTCGTGTTAATCTTATCTTTGCGTCAAATATTTAACCAAAAACGTATTATGATACATTTTGTCTTAAATGTATTGAAGGAACCCACAGAGAGAGAAAAACGACAAAAACAGTTCAAAAAGAATTTAAGAAAAGTTTTGAATAACCAGGAAAAGAAAAGACACTTGAGAAACATTTATTTTATTTCTAATACTGAGGATACTGATATTGTGTTTGAAGAGATTAGAAAAGATATTTCACGCCAAGCTATGGTTATGGAAGATTGGGGAAAAGACTGTCCGTTGAAATGGCTTTTATTTCAACAAGTCTTATTGAAGTTAAAAGACAACAATGTACCAATTTCATCAACAAATGCATTGCTAAAAATTGCAAAACATAAAGATATTGGTATAAGGGAAGATAATGAAGTAAAACAATGCTTGCAATACTGTCATGACATGGGAACAGTTGTCTACTTTGACGAAGAAAACTTAGCAGATCATGTTATTTTGGACCCTAAATGGTTGATAAATGCCTTGAGATGTCTTGTTAGTGATAAAATTGATAATGTAATCGAAGTTTCAGATGACTGGGAAACATTGACAGACACTGGCCAATTAACAGATTCACTTATATCTCTCCTGTTCAAGAAAGAACCAGAATTGAAATTTGAAGAGAACAAAGCACATTTAATTGAAGTTATGAAACGGTTTGATATTATAGTGAACTTAAAAAAGTCATCTGCACTATATATGCCTTGCATGATAAAGTCTTGCTCGTTCTCAGAAGTTCAAAAGCAGTTTGGTGACGAAAAACAACCATTTTACAAAACTAGCTGGTTATGTTTAGAATTTAAGTTTCTTCCTCCAGCCTTTTTCAACCATATTATTGTCTGGTATATTAAGCAGTATCAGGTGCATGTTATAATCGATAGAGTAAATCGAAGCAAAAGAAATGCATTATATCGCCACATTGGTATATTTGATTTAGATTTGTCTTGTTGTGAACAACTTGTTGTTTGTGAAGGACCTAATGTCATAGCCCTTCAAGTATGGGATTCACGTATGTCAAATAACCTTTACGGAGATTTGGAATCAAACCTATATAAATTTGTTGAAACATTACGAAAGCACTACAATCTACACATATCATATACAAAATCATTTACATGTGCAGACGGTGATTTTACAATTAATCGAAAAACAATTGAAGATTTAATTGAGTATTATTACCGGTGCTCAGAGCATAAGACAATTCACAAATCAGACGATTTAGTCAATCCTTGGAGTGTTAGTAAAGAATTGCTGTAAGTATATCGTTAACTCATTAACATTGGTTTGTTTTGTTTTCAACATATTTCACAACATATAACAGCGCGAAAATATTTGGTTTTGTATATTATCAAATAACTGTGTATTACCAAAAATCACATGCAATTTCAATACAAAAGAAACAAAGATCGGTTGACGAAACGCGCGCGTATTGGCACACACTTGTAAATTAGTGTTTTTGTCAGGTAAGATCAACATCAAATGTGTCAAAGCCTATATCATGTATATATCTTATGTAAATCTCTCAACTTTTTTATTAGATTAAATATGTAGTTAAATCGACAATGACATTAAACGTTAAAGCACATTTACGTTCCCGCATTTGTGATTTAATTTGCATTAAACAGATGATGTGCTAACGGACATTTTATCAGAACAGTACATAAGTAATAGGTCTATATAACTGATGCGTTATTGTATATAAATAATGTATGTTGATAGCAAAAAATACACTATCTAGTTTATGAAGCTATCAAGTCGGTTCATGAGTAATACTCTCCTATTCTGACATAGCTAATATCTTAATTTCACACACCATTAAATACGTCCCCCCCTCCGAGATACTGTTGAAGTTAAAATAACGAACTCCGAGAAAAGTTCTTAACGGAAATTCATTAGGCAAATGGCAATATCATAATTTCAAACACATAAAAAAATGGATTACAACTGTAATATTCCTGACATGGTAGAGCCATTTCCTAAGTAGAAACTATTCAAACGTCTCAGCATACATAATTCATGTAATTATAAACTCGTTTTAGTTCATTACGTATTGAGCATCAAGTAAATGGTTATACTTAAGCTACATGCACTTTGATTGAGAGCTGTTTAATTTTCACTCATACCACATCTTCTTATATCTATATAAATGATAAAAATCACATAGACATTTTTTTCTATTCAATCTCTTGGATATGTTTTTTTTATCATTTAAAGCAGAGAAGTTTGAATTTGACACCTATAGTTTTTAATGTTTTAATTTATAAAGATTGGTCTTCGTCCTCAGTAAATGTATGATACTTTTCATGATACTAGTCTAATAAGGTGCAAATAAAGGCCGAAGTAGTATACCGTTGTTAAAAAATCATAAATCGAGAGAAAACAAAACCAGATTTCAAACTAAAATCGAAGGAAACACAACAACCGTTACAGATAAACAAAGAAACAACAGGAACACAAAAGTGCAACAAAACATTCACATAACGAACCACTTGATAACAACGAAATAATAATTGATGAAAAACAGGCAAATTTAAAAAAAGGTGTACTTGCAAACTGCTATAGCAAATAAATAAATGAACTACCATTTGATTTTTCTTCACTAGTATTTTGCTAAGTTTATTCTATTACCTAATATCACGTTAGAATCTGAATTTTTTCCAAGATAGTAAGTCTCGTATGTGTAGAAAAAAGTATTTCCTCAATTTCATTTAGTTAAGATTCTTCTATAATCTATATCTATCACATCTTACTTCTGTTGAACTAGAAAGTCATGAATGAGAGTGACGTTACTCTTACATCTAAATAGACATATTACGAAAAGGTATATTCACGACGCTGAGGTTGACAAATAACACTTTAAATGTGGGAAATGTGTCGAAACACAAAAGAGATTACTTGTCTATACATTGAATCTTAATCAGAAACTGTATAAGGATTGATCCTTTTGGAGACAATTCCGTATGGAAGGTATATTTAACAAATTTACAATAAGAAATATAAGAAATGGATAGTAAAGTAAAAACTAGGTGGACGGGGACGGTTATGTAAATACAGTAGATATGCGTGGCAACGGAGACATATGGTACATACGTGTATGTATTCTTCGGCGAGTCCTTAATAGGTATTTCAAATAATCTGAAGCATTATAATCTATTTCATACCTATTCATAAAAATATATGCATAAACAGTAATATTTATATAGTTATGAAAAGCAAACAAAAGAGTGCAAGTATTTCGATCTATTTGTGTGCCTCCTATAAAATTGTCTTTTTAAAAACACCTTAAACAGGATTTTTATACAATTTCAACTTGAAACATGTTGCATTATTTATACAATTTCAACTTGAAACATGTTGCATTATTTATACAATTTCAACTTGAAACATGTTGCATTATTTATACAATTTCAACTTGAAACATGTTGCATTATTTATACAATTTCAACTTGAAACATGTTGCATTATTTATACAATTTCAACTTGAAACATGTTGCATTATTTATACAATTTCAACTTGAAACATGTTGCATTATAGTTTTAGGAAATACTTCTGTTCATATAGGTTCAAAGACATGCATTTTCTTCCTTTATTTCCTTCCAAATTTGTCTTGATTAAAGTTTCAGCTCAATTTGTATTTTCTTTCTAAGGGGTTTGTGATTGATGGATTGTTGTTTATTTTACATCCAGTGGCAAATATTTCATGCATGTTCACATCGATAAGAGGTTTGTGTAATATATGACTTACTACTCACCGGTTAAACATCCCTGCAGTGTTTCAAAACTGGTTAAACATCCCTGCAGCGTTTCAGATGCATTGCATAATGACTTTGCATTTACACCTTAACACCACTTTATGCAGATATTTTATATTCTATAAAATCCTGAAACGTTTGGTTGAAATTCGCCAACCGTTTCATTAAAAATTGACAATAGGAAAATTGATACCGATAACAGATGGGTTTCTTTTATTTAAGATAACAATGCTAGGGGTTTTCTTCAAAATATTTATGGCGTTTTTTATACTAAATCTGTTGGATGTGTACCTATTACTACTATACGGTAGCACCCTTTTTAAGGAAGGGGAGGGGACTAGGATCAAATTCGAAAAACGGCAGGAAAGGAGTTTCGAGTTTTAAAAAAGGCAGAATGAGCAACTTCACAAAAAAGGCAGGATGACAAGTCATGTAAAAAGGCAGAAAAAACCTAATTAACAGTCCGGACAGAAAAGCCTGCAATACTTTTCATTAGCCTGTCCTGAGGCAGGGACCTGTTGTTCAGTAGTAGTGGTTATATTCTGTCTGTCATATTTGTTCTTCGTAAATGGTTACCCCTACAGACGCCATCAACTAATTATATATAAGAGCTAAACAACGAGAAGAAAAAAAAATGTATACAAATGAATTTGCGTATATCAGAGTGTCGGATCTGAGTCAGACACACTATAAGGCGCTTAAAAACAGTCATTTGAAACTTATGGAGACACCCGAGACAAAAAATCAACCAGACTGTAATATTTTGTGTGGGATAAGTGGCGCGAATGAATGAACTTTTTTATGAACTGTAATACAACAATAAAACTAATATGTAATTAGCTTACTACATGTATGTATATATTACTAATCTAGAATCGAATGAACTTGTATATCTCTCAGTCCCACTTTTCGTAAGCCACTCACTACTGCACGCGTATAAATACCTTCCATGTCTTATGATAGCCAGCATGCAATGATATCACAAATGAAATTATCATATAGGATGTTACATTATGATGTTCTAGATAAATGCGATTTGGATTTACTAAGACGGACGGGATTGAAATTTTACCTATTTAATTATATAATCAATGTTTTGACACCGTCCCTAAATTTAAAGTCGAATTTTTTAACCTCAGCGTCGAGAATATACCTTTTGGTAACATGTCTAATACAATACAAATAAAGACATAACCCGTAAGTGTCACCTAATGGAGTAAAACATGTTGTTCAGTGGTAGTGGTTATATTCTGTCTGTCATATTTGTTCTTCGTAAATGGTTACCCCTACAGACGCCATCAACTAATTATATATAAGAGCTAAACAACGAGAAGAAAAAAAAAATGTATACAAATGAATTTGCGTATATCAGAGTGTCGGATCTGAGTCAGACACACTATAAGGCGCTTAAAAACAGTCATTTGAAACTTATGGAGACACCCGAGACAAAAAATCAACCAGACTGTAATATTTTGTGTGGGATAAGTGGCGCGAATGAATGAACTTTTTTATGAACTGTAATACAACAATAAAACTAATATGTAATTAGCTTACTACATGTATGTATATATTACTAATCTAGAATCGAATGAACTTGTATATCTCTCAGTCCCACTTTTCGTAAGCCACTCACTACTGCACGCGTATAAATACCTTCCATGTCTTATGATAGCCAGCATGCAATGATATCACAAATGAAATTATCATATTGGATGTTACATTATGATGTTCTAGATAAATGCGATTTGGATTTACTAAGACGGACGGGATTGAAATTTTACCTATTTAATTATATAATCAATGTTTTGACACCGTCCCTAAATTTAAAGTCGAATTTTTTAACCTCAGCGTCGAGAATATACCTTTTGGTAACATGTCTAATACAATACAAATAGAGACATAACCCGTAAGTGTCACCTAATGGAGTAAAACATGTTTTTTTCGGTATAACATATCCTCTTTATTTCGGTTTAAATTTAAAGTGGTAATACCTTTTTAATATGAGGGGACGCATACATGTACTATATAACACGTTAACACGTACATCATTTATTAATATTATATACTTAGTTCAGGGCAAGTTAAAATCAAGTATACATATTATTATACGATTTACTTTCTTTTATTGATCATGGAATTCTTAATAAATGATAGACGTTGCTAAATAAGTGTATTTTTTTACTTCGAAAACAGTGAATGTTTTCGCACATTACGATCCTTTAACATGTTCAATCAAGGTATACATGTCAATACCGAAATAAATCAATAGTGATGCCTTAATAACATTTAATCTTATCGAAGTATAATAAATTGTAATCAGCTATTTTTTGTTGTTTCATACATGTATTCTGACATCGGACTCTAATCATCATTCTTTTAAACTGAGTTTAACTGTGCGTATATTGTTGTGCGTTTGTTTTTCTACATTGGCTAGAGGTATAGGGGGAGGATTTAGATCTAAAAAAAAACCCATGTTAACCACGCCGCAATATCGCGTCTGTCCCAAGTCAGGAGCCTCTGGCCTTAAATAGTCTAGTATGATTTTTAATTTTAGTTTTTGTGTATAATTCGGAGTTTTGTATGCTGTCCATTATCACTGAATTATTATGCATATTGTTAAGGGTATAGCTTGAGGACGGCTACGGCTGCGGGAGTTTCTCGCTACATTGAAGACCCATTGGTGGCCTTCGACTGTTGTCTACTCTATGGTTGGGTTGTTGTCGCTTTGACAAATTCCCCATTCCCATTCACAGTTTTATATATAGGATAATGGTTATTCAAATGCATAATGTAAATCTTTAAAACTTGTTTTTTTTTTTATCATTAATGCAAAACTATTGATAGTATTTCCATCAATGTGGTATTTTTTATTTATCATGATTTCAAATTATAACTTTGGCTGTATCGATTGATAAGAATTACAGATCCTTTCAATTTTTTAAAAATTACTGTCGATGTTCATAGTATTTTTTTTTTAAATTCACACTTGACGTTGGTATTCACAAATTTGAAATAATATTGTGCATAATGAATATACCCACATTATTAGGCTAAGCATCTTTGTTCATGCCAGCTATAACCGTGCTAACCATTTCAAATGTATATGCTGCTCTATAAAGTAACGGTTTCTCGTATTAATAAATATGTAAAGCAAAATATTGTCATCAATGACGTTTTGCCTAGTTTCTTATATATTCTGACGTCAGACCCTGACTTCTCTTGACCGGCACATCTTCAAACTCGCCAAACGCCAACGTATGGAGCATTTAGACAAAAATAATACGTTAGGTCCCTGCATAGTTTGAAATTTCAAGATTGGTGTTGTTGTCATCCCAATATCATGACTATGTCTTATTTTCATATCAATGTTTTCTCGTCTTTTTTAGAATTCTTTCTTCCTACCTTGCTCGTCAATGAACTATGTTCTCCGTTCTGATAAAGATGATTTTAATATGAATCTCTTCATATATTTTCATTCTCAATTTTTATTCAAAGCACAATTTCAATGTTTTATATAACGTCCTCTATGGATACCTGTATACAGAGGTTCCAGCTAGCAAAATCTGCTTTGGTGTATCAATTTTTTTAGTACTGCGTTTGTACAGCTGTATGAAATGTGTGCCTTGATATTGTTTCAGTTTGGTTTTCAAACGCATCCCAGTTTTAAATTTTTTCATCCCAAAAAGAATTTGTAATATGAATCTCTTCATCCATTCTTATTATCAATTTTTATTCAAAGCATAATGACATTAATACGACTGTAGGTGTGCAGCTTGATACTTAAAAGTGAACAATTTTCTCAGTCCGAGTTCTCAGTGTATTTAAATAAAAAAAAACAACAACCGGTATTACGTGGTAAATACAAAGGAAAAAATAGAGATGGGTCTAAAAGAAATGCCCATCTCCCTAAGTGGGCGATCTCTTTGTCATGTTGAGTCATCACATACTGTCATTGGCTGTACTGTACTCTCCCAATTTGTACATATACATTAATATCACTGTTATTACTCTCTTAATGTAAGGAAGGCGACGTCTTCTGATATACAATATTAAGACAATGTTTATATAAGGTCAGCGCACTGTTTGGAGATGCAATTTATGTTTCATTGGCATAGAAATATGTCGTACTCCCTTACTCTTGTAAATCTTACAATTCGTAATTGTATGTCAGTACATTGGAAATTTAGTCAATTGTTATACGTTTAGTCCGTGCAACGTTTTGGAAAAGCAAGATATATCTTGTTAGCACCACAATATTTCTTAATCCCTTAACATAGTTGTTTTGTCACTTGTAGAATTCGTTGGTGATGTACAAAACTCTACAAATTTTTAAAACGAAATAAGTACAGCCAGGTCATAATTCATAGCTCTAGTTTCCCTGATTTTAGTTTGCCATATTTTAGGATTATATTGAACGCAAATTCTAACTACTTATACTATATTCCAATTATCGTAATTCATCTACTTCGTGTTTGACATCATTTCAGTAATAATGTTAATTAAATTGTACTGCTGAACATATATGTAATAAGTTTACAAGTAACACATTCAATGAAAACAATGTATTTCTCAAATTAACAATATTATGAGTTATATTTGATTTTTTTTATTACAGGCAGCGCAGACGAGGGTAAGTACTGCTATATTTACACGATTAATTTGCTGTCATTGATCATTTGTTCTGTAACTCGATTTAAAGAAGAAAAGCAGTATTTTATATGTGCATTTTTTACAGTAAATGTTTCTCAGCATTACGTTCCTACAACTTTAGATAAAAAATCAATACTTGGATAAATCCAAATCAATGTCTTCATAACGTTTAATATTCGTTAATATTGTAAACTATTATCTGCGTCGGTAATGATTGTTCAAATGATAACGTATATCTTTGAAACTTATTGATCACTAAAACAAAACTATTGACACTTCTTCCATTATAATATTTGTCTTTATCATGATTCACATTATAACTTTTGCTGTCTCAATCAATAAGAATTACAGATTGAGTAAAATTTTAGGAAATAATGTACGTAATGAATGATCACACTTTTCGCATCTTTGTTCGTAATAGGAATGGCCGTTTTATCCACTTTTCACACTGACTTCTTTGTTATTTAACAATCACTTATGAGAGTGACGCGATTCTTACAAGTACATACAGGTCAGTCAGATACATTCATAAACATATCTAATAACGGGGGAAAATAAACACACATTTTCTTTCTGTTTGACTTATCATCTTAAGTAGTCGTGTATCTAAAGCAATAGCATCAACCATTCTTAAAGGATTTATATTAAGGTTGTCATAATACATATTCAACCTGGTTAGTATCGATGTAAACAAACTGCAAATTTCTCACCCCTATTGATTACAGCTTCGTCATAATACATAACTCTAGATACCTCTGATTAAAGTGTGATTTATTTTATGATTTAAGTAAGGAACAATCTTAGTGATCATAACATATTACGATCATCTAAATTCATCTATCTATATTTTTTTATCATCATTATAATGCTAACGTCCAGGGAATCATACTATAAATCATGGATTCTTATAAATTCTATATAACTTTTAGACTATTTTAGATCTCAGTCTAATTCTGACTTTTGATTTTTTAATCCTGTATGTTAACATTGCCTATGTGAAATGTTAAAATTGTTTGTGTGTACATTAAACGACAAATATATGTGACGTATGAAATATTCTGACGTCAGACACGCAAATCAATGAATGTGTTTGAAGATAGATATTTTTGTGTTCTGTTAAATTGTTCTTTTTCAAAGTGTTACACGATGATAACTGCACTACCCATATTTTGACTTTTTTATTTATTGTGTCTGTTTAGTTAACGCATCATTGTAACTATAACGGAACTTGATGAGACCGTCATTAAAGTGAGAGGGTTAGCGCTATAAAACCAGGTTCAATCCACCATTTTCTACATTTGAAAATGCCTGTACCAAATCAGGATTATGACAGTTCTTGTCCATTCGTTTTTGATGCGTTTTGTTTTTTGATTTTGCCATGTGATTATGGACTTTCCGCGAATTGATTTTCCTCTAAGTTCAGTATTTTTGAGATTTTACTGTTTTATTAGGTAAATTTCGTTTATATATATTTTTTTGTGGTATCAGGAATATACTTCAGTAAGTAGTGATATTATTATACGATTTAGTTTTTGTCTTTACTTATGAATCTGCAACTCAATTCAATACAGGAGACGCGTGTGTGAATGTGTCCATTTTGTTACGGGAACAGTAAACAATCTCACACATAACGTTCCCCCAACCTTTGTTTAAATGTCAATACCGGGATAAACATATAGCAACATTGATCTCTTAATAACGTGTAATCTAAGCTAATATAATAAACTAAAATTTGTCATGATCATGATGATATTGATAATTCAAACACCTGAAATACATTTTTTTTAATTCATGTATTACTAATGCAATAAAATTAACAGTATACATACTATTTTCGTCAATAAATTATTTTCATTATTACATATTATGTTTAATAGTATTAACATAAATGTATGCTGATGTTTATGGTTATTTTATTAAAAGAAGTAACATCCACAATTGACAAATATCATTGAAAAGTTTTCGTAATATTGTTATATTGTTATAATGTGGCCAAGTGTTGAGCATTACTTACGGCAATGCTTGGTTTAATACTTTTAGACCATAAACTGTTTGAGAAAGCAAAACACTAACCTGAATGAAGAACCAGCACGTGATAGAGAAATATCATCATGATAGGATGCTTCCGTCAATAATACATTTTGTATGAATCATGCTATCAAATCACTTCATTTGTCTCGATTTTCAAAAAGTATAAATATAGTTTATGGTTATTGTATTGAAAAACATCCGATTTACAGAGGACATCGGTATTAAAACATTCAACGAAATATTCTAAATGATAGAAATGGCTATCATTTTAATTGTTGTACGTAGCAAGGCTTTCCCTTTCCTTTTTCTAAATGTATATACTTCTCTATAACGTGCTGGTTTTTCATTCAGGTAAGTGTGTTACACAAACTATTGTCCTCTAAAATGTAATCTAAAAGTGATGTCTTAATAACGTGTTATAGTGTGAATAATGATTTTTATAATAATGATTATTCAAACACATTACGTTTATCTTTAAAACTTATTAATCTATAATGCTGTGGAATCAAAATTCAGAATTTGACTTGCGTCAATGTTATATTTTTATTTGTCATGATTTTAAAATATAACATCGGACTTATCAAATTAGCCAAAATAACAACAACAAAAAAAAACAAACATGAAGTTATTAAAACACACGATGCTTATGATAGATGTTTTGAAATATTCACATTTGACATCTGTATTGACTTTTAAAAAAATATATTATTATATGCATTGTTTTATGTAACAAGGTTTTTCCTTTCCTTTTTTTAATGTATATACTTCTCTATAACGTACTGGTTTCTCATTCAGGTTAGTGTGTTACACAAACTATTGTCCTCAATGTAATATATGTCAGTTTTTCCCTGTTAATTGTTTCAACGTTAAACTCCTTTTGAAGTAGACAAACACTAATCAGAGTGATGTTATTCAAGCATGTAAAAAGTACAGCCGTAGACATACTGTGATAGAGGTATCACCTAACGGGATTAAATTGGTATAAACATGTATATATATATTGTTCTGTAAGGCATATCTTCTGCATTTATCTTGTATTTATAGTCATTGAACTAACCACTCTTAACATTACGTATACAAATAGAATCATTGAGATTGTACAAATGAAGAAAACTTATACCCCTTCGCAAGGGTGAAGATCTATCGTTGATTCATAACATTATGTCACTGGTTTTACTGTTCTCGCAAAAATCTGAAAATACAAACTGATATCGCTGTAATAAATCTCTGAATGTAAGGACGCGGATATCCCCTGAATCCTGTAAAGTGTTTCTGTCATGATATGTCAACTTATTGAGTATTAATGCTATGGTTATATTTAGGGTCTTTGTTCTGTTTGCAAAAACAATATGTGTCTTATTAGCACCACAATATACCTTGTCACTTAACATAGGTCTCTTGATTATTTGATATCAATGTGTTGTTTGAAAATCTTTTATTTTTGCTGGTGTGCTTTGTACGTTCTTCTTTGTGTTTCTGTGGTACATGCGATGTACTTTTAACATCCCACCATATATGTTATTGGTCTATAATAATTTTATTGTTCTATTACAAAATTGGAAATACTTTGAACGACAACATTATTTTAAATTTCTTTCCATGTGACGTAACATTACAACATCAAACACATAGAACCTCGCCATGCGGTCATTTGTGTTGATTTCAAATACACATAAGTAGTAATGCATTTGGTTGTTTAATTTGATATTTTATTTTTTGTTCTTCTTTGTTATATGATTTTTTGTTTTGTTATGATTGGGATTGTGACATGGTTTTGATGGATGTATCCCTATTTTGACAATTTCATTTATTATGTCTTTTTGTTCACGCATAGTTATAAATATAATTCATTTTGATGCGACTTTCATACAAGTGAAAGGTTTAGTTGACAAACAGACGGACAGACGGTATCGTTACAAGATCCCCAATATTACAATTTTGTTAGCTCGCGAGAGGAGAAATGCCATTTGAATTGGAGATGCAGACACATTTTACTCTAAATGATGGCTATGGGAGTGGGGGTGATGGGAAGGGGCACGAATGGTTTATGTATTAACATAAATGAAACCCGTTGTAGGATATACGATTGTAGCTGCGAGAAACAATGTCAACTGAATCTAAAGTTATTTGTCTTCTTTTTCAGAATGTCTTGATAACTTTTAATTTCTTAAGTCGACACAAAGTAATTATATCACTTACTGAACGCTGACGAAAAGTAGATAACAACATCATCCAAATGTTTAAATGACTTTGATCTAGCTTTCGGTAAATGGAAGTTGTATCAAATAAAAATGTGATTGAATTGTCACACATGTAATTATTTAGTTCAGGATTACCAATCCGTGATTTCAGATTAGTAATTCATATAAACAGATAAGCAATTTATGAACACAGATATTTAATCCGAGATCACGGATTTCAATCCGCGATCACAGATTTTCAATCCGATGTTCACGGAACATGTTTTTGTAATGTTTCTTTATCATGGCTTTCGAACATTTAGATATACGATTACAAAGTTTTACCATTTGTTTAAAAATTATTTACAAGATTGATATTAATTGATCTAGAAATGTATCTTTTTAACCTTTACTGGTTCTTAAAACGCAAAATTTTATTTTGATCTTCTTCTGCGTACTTTAATTGCTATAATTGTCTAAGATTAATCTCAGAGGTATTAAACACGTCTATCCATACAAGTAACAAAAATATATGAATTTAACTTTTTGAGATGGTCCACTCATCATATTGTATTTATCCAACGCGAGTGCCAACTTTAGACTTTGACTACTTCAAAACTAGACACTCACTAATGAGAGTGCCGTGAAAACTACTTGCAAAAAAAGTCTACGTAGAGACATACCGAGATAGACGTTTCACCTAACGGAGTAAAAGAAATATATATAGTTTGTACTGTATGACCTAGATTCTTATGTGTTTTTTTTTGTATTTTAAACGATTAAACCGACCACTTTTCATGAATGTGACCTACCGAATTATACTATTTACCGGATTTGGTATCACATAAGCAACACCACGGGTGCCACATTTAGACCAGGATCTGCTTACCCTTCTATGTTGTGTCATGTGTGCTGTTTTTTGTTTGTTTTTTTCATTTTTAGCCATGGCGTTGTCAGTTTGTTTAAGATTTATGAGTTTGACTGTCCCTTTGGTATCTTTCGTCCCGCTTTTTCAACATAATTTATACAAAAGTAATCATAAAGATTGGTTAATTAGAAGAAAATATAAAGTATCACCACTTAAGGTAATCACATAATGTCTACGGCTAGTCTGTTATTACCAATATATGTAAATAGCAATTCTGAACACTGTAATAGCTTTCTGTTTGTAAGGACGTCGACACTTCCTGACACTTCGTAGTTGTATGTTTACAAACTGGACATTTAGTCAATGGTTATGCGTTAGGTCCGTGCAACGTTTAAGAAAAGCAAGATATATCTTGTTAGCACCACGATTTAATAAACTAATGCTGACATGTTTAGAATCCACACAATATTACATATATTCAACCTTTTGATTGTTGATGTCCGAAACTGTTCACATTTCAAAAAAAATAAGGTCAACCTCGTCATAATTCACAGCTCTAGTTTCCACTAATTTAAGAGTGCCATATTTTAAGATCATATTGAACGTACAATCTAAATGTCCATAATATATTACGAATATCTTAGTTCAACTATCGTTCCCCCCTCTTTTCAGTAATGATGCTTAGTAAATCATTTTGCTGAACATAATACTATGTTAACATGTAACACATTCAATAAAGAAAATATATTTTTTTAATTAACAATATTAAAAGAGTAATATTTGATTTAAGATTTCAGAGTAAGTATTCCTATAATTTTCCGATGTATTTGGCGTCATTGTTCTGTAACTCAATTAAATAAAGATGATAATTGTCTTTATAAGTGCTCTTGTATACAGTACATGTTTTCCATCATAATGTTCCTTTAACTTAAGCTAAAAATGCCGATATCAGGATAAATCAAAAGGGATATAACGATATAACGTTTACTCTTCGCGAATATTGTAAACCAGGTCTGCTATAGTAATGATTGTAACGTATATCTATAAAACTATGTATCACTAATTCAATAAAATTGAGAATGGAAATGGAGAATGTGCCAAAGAGACAACAACCCGACCATAGAAAAAAAACAACAGCAGAAGGTCACCAACAGGTCTTCAATGAAGCGAGAAATTCCCGCACCCGGAGGCAAAACTATTTCTTCTACTTCCTTCAATATTATATTTGTATTTATCATGATTCAAATTATAACGTTTGCGTTCTCGACTAATAAAAATTACAGAACCTATTAATCATTTCAAAATCACTATCGGTATTCATATTTTTTTTGAAAGATTCACACTTGACGATGGTATAAACAAATATTGTACATAATGAATACCCACATAATTATCATTATTATCTTCGTGATGATTTAATTTTTAAATTTTTATAACGTATTTATTGAAAACGTATTTATCACAAATGCAAAGCAATCCACATTACAGACAATGATTTCGTTAATTCATTATTTTCTTTACAATGACATCAAAAAACAACTTTAGGCTTTCCGATTTTTCAAAATAACAAAAAGTTAAATCATTTGAATATTCATATCGATGTTCATGGTTAATTTATTGAAAGAAGTAGGATTCAACTATGACTTAGGTATTGGAACATAATAACGTAATATTGTAAACGATTGATACTATAAGCGCTACAAACCAGTTAAGTCTGAAATGGTCTACATCTGTACTAGACTTTACTGAATTAACTCAACCAGTCTGATTTGGTCTGATAATACTCGAAAGTAGTCTGAATTATACTAATAAACAGTCTTCATAGAAGGAGGGGCAAAAGATACAAAGGTGACAGTATTGCGACTACCTAATAGCTATCAAAGTTACCAGGATTATAATTTAGTACGCCAGACGCGCGTTTCGTCTACATAAGACTCATCAGTGACGCTCATATCAAAATATTTATAAAGCCAAACAAATACAAAGTTGAAGAGCATTGAGGATCCAAAGTTCCAAAAAGTTGTGCTAAATACGGCTAAGGTAATCTATGCCTGGGATAAGAAAATCCTTAGTTATTCGAAAAATTCAAAGTTTTGTAAACGGGAAATTTATAAAAATGACCACATAATTGATATTGATGTCAACACCGAAGTGCTGACTACTGGGCTGGTGATACCCTCGGGGACGAAACGTCCACCAGCAGATTTTTGTATTTATCTTTTTATGTATAAAATTTATGTATTTATCTTTGTTCATTATCATTTGAACAGTAACGTTAAAGGAATCATATTGCTGTATATGATAATATATGTTTATATACAACACATATACGTAATTACATTGATTTAGCATAAGGGAATAACAACCGCCTCGGTGGTGTCGTGGTAGTATGTTTGTTTAAAGTGTGGGAGGTTGGGTGTTCGAACCATCGCCGGGTGAAATCAAATAACATATAATTGGTATTTAATGCTTCTCCGTTAAGCTCTCATTATTAAGGAGTAAGAACAAAGACTATCAGTACGGAGTATGAACATTGTGTCCAGGTGAAGGTCATTTGACTTCGTAATTTCTTGTTACCTTGTGAACCTTGTAGTCCGTTAACTGTCCGGCTCATCGTGTATGTCTAGTAAACAGCAGGGTTAATATTCATATTACATTAACAATGTATTGCCCGTATCGGTTTCCCGATAGACAGCCATCCATCATCATAATATTATTGATAGAGATACATGTAGATTTGTTTTACAATTTCAGGATTGAAATTGTGTGAATAGTGTTATAATTAACGATTTATTTTTTGTGTTCACTTGGTTATATTTCAGGTCCGTGCACTGTTTTAAAAAACAAGATATGTCTCATTGGCACAGCAACATGTCTTACTCCCTTAGCATAGTTCCCTTGGAATGTTTTCTTTTAATTTGTCTCAATGCATCGAGCAGTCAGGCAATTGTTATACTTTCGGTCCGTGCACTCTTGGAAAAAAGCAATAGTAGTCTTGTTAACACAACCAAATGGCTTACTTACAAAAGAGCTCTTTTGTAATTTAGATTTAAGTAAGTAGTGATTACTTATACGGTTTATTTTCTGTTTTCACTATCGGTTCTTTTACTCAATGTAATGTAGGAAAGCCGTGTGCATTTTAGTACGGATAGAGAAAAAATAATCTGACTCATAACGTTCCTTCAACCTTTGTTCAACCTTTATTTAAATGTCAATACCGGGATATACATATTTCCCCTATCTATGTATTTTTTTACATAAATTTCTTTTTATGCAGTTTCAGAGTGGATGTTGCTATGGTTAATATGTGTTTTTGTGGTAACAATTGAAGTCAACAATACTTGATGATAGTAATTTAAAGTTTTTATGTATTGTCTTATCGGTTATGAAAAAATCCAAGACATTTAAGCTCTTAAACTGCAATATTCTGCAAATAAAACTCCGTTTCCAAGGAAAAAATCGGTTGCTATGGTGATAAAACTGAAGAAAATCCCACGCATTTTTCTATTCAATCTGGTAAAGTAGTATCCAAACTTCATAACTACAGTGCTAACTATTCTGTACACATTTGCACTTTTTTGAAAAACACAAGAGAAAATTTGTTAATTTCGAAAAAATCCCAATTTCAGAAATGTTGAAAATATGCATTTTTTCGCAAAAATTTTCAAAAAAATTACAAATTTGGTTGACATGCAATCTTCACTAAAATGAAGCTTAAACCAAGTTCTATCAATGTTAGATTTGAACATTAATGAAAAATGCATGATTCTATTCATAAGCAGGCTCTGAATTGTGGAGATTTAGCTGTTTTTTGAAAGATTTTACCAAGCTTAACGACCAAAAAATAGAGTGTCCGTTACCATGACAACCACTCATATTTTCCCACTTAAATTTTTTTTTTTGAGCAATATTCATTTACTGTTCCTACTAGGCCAATTATAGATAAAATCTGAAACCATCATGTATCGCACTCTGCCTGGTTCTTACAAAGAGCTGTACTTAAGTACTTATCTTCGAGTGACTGCGCAGAAAAGTACAAAACGTTTGATGAATTTTAATATTGGTTTGAATTTTACGTTTTCATAGAGTATTTCCATGCCCAATAGTCGTATTAAGAAAAACAAAATACATAAGTAAGCAAATGGATTTGAAAGTCAGAATGTGAATATAAATATTCAAAATTTTTAACGTCATTTATAGTAATAAAACAGTTAATTGAACCTATATATTGATATGATAACTAAGTTTTACTTGAATTCACATGAACAATAGTTCTGACTGTCATTGTGTTTGTGATTATCATTATTATAATATTTGTTTGTATCGTATATGCAGATCTAAATGTCTTAAAAAAAATGTTTCAACGTTTACATAATTACGTTTACGGTTAACCTTTAGGTCCGTGCACTATTGAGAAAAGCAAGATAACTCTTTTTAAATGTAATAATTCTACAATCCATAAATTCACCTATGTAGGTCCCTAAAATGATGAACTACGTCCTATTAACTGACATAGATGATATATTCTGTAACGATTATACACACCGTTATATAGATTTATCCTTGTAAGTTTTGATGTACAATACTGTACAAATATCTAAACAAAATGAATTACAGGCTCGTCATAATTCACAGCTCTTGTAACCCGGATTATAGAATGCTTAATGTTGTGATTATATTTAACGTAAAATCTAAGAGGTCATATCATATTACGATTCTATACTTTCATTTATTATTCTTTGGTCTTCATCATTTTAGTATAAAAGTTCAGGAATTCATACTGTTGAATTTTAAAACATGTTAATATCACTGGGGTAAAGCTGATGACCGTAACTGCATTCACGGTCATCCCAAGATGTCGGATGAAAAATTAGGCCAGTTTCTGTATTGTCTGTTAAAGTGTTTCTATATCATTTTCTTTACAAATCATACATTGAAACGATGTAAATTTATAAAAGAATCACTCGGAAATCACTAATTACTTCTGAGAAATGTGCATGAAACGGGAAATTCGATTTGAAAAAATCGCCAAGATGACCGTAAATCACAATCGAAATGACCGTAACAGAATCAGCGATTCATAACAAGGCTGACCGTAACTGCTATTAAGATGACCGTAATTTGTAAATGATGACCGTAACTTTTAAAGGATGACCCTCAATTCCAAGAAATATCCGTAATTATATAACTATCTTTTTGTATCAAATGATTGCAAATAGACATGCAAATGAACAGGAAGGGAAAACATGCCACAAAAGCGCGATAAAATGACACCTTTCAAGCATAATAAAAAAAAATGGGATGCACAGCCTTCAACTGCTCGAGAAAAGATTTTTGTTTGTTTCTGGGATTCCTTTTAATGACATATAATAAATACACATTTTTTTAAAAATGCCAAAAAATTGCATGTACACCCATTGATATTATATCTTCTTTCATTTTGTCGTGCAAATAAAATAACAGAAATATTTTGAAAATATCATTCGAATAAACTAGTGCATGAAGGTGAGCTCCAGCAAAGTAGATCCTTAAAAAAGTATTGTACGAAAAGCGTATCACAAGGCGGAACGTTGTCAATTTGTATATATACAGAAATGTTATTCATACAGTCAGGATTCTACTTCTTCAAAATTATCTCCCCATTACGCCTGTTCATGCTCACAATCGTAGAAATGGAAGCCATTGTAGGGATGACGCTCTGCCAATTTTGCTCTTGAAAACTGATAAATTTATCCACATAGCACCATTACGATCGATCGTTATATGTCAGTTATATTTTAAAAGACAAATGTATCTACTAGATAATTAAGAGATAACTGTATTGTATTTGAAGCTTTAAGGACGTCCATCGGTAGTTTTACTGTCGCAAATTTAGTTTATCTGGCGACGCGGAGCGGAGACAGGTAAACGGGTATTTGCGACAGTAAAACTACCGATGGACGTCCGCAAAGCTTCAAATACAATACAGTTATCTCTATTCTAATGCAAAACAAGTTTATAATTAAATTTCAATCATTATTTCGGTGTAAAATGTTCATTAAAGAAAATTCCGCGAAAATATGTTATGTTCTTTGGTCCCTACACTAGATGACGTCATAGGTATGCTTCCGGCGTCAAACATAAACACCGGGCGTTTTCTGGCTTCTGTGCCGCTTCAGAATGTAATAAAATTTGATAAAAAGAAGATTTTTAGGCGCAACAAGTGAGTTTTTTGTTTATTATTGTAGAAATTACATGTCAATACATTCCGAAATTCAAAATGTCGGCTTCCTTAGTTACAGACAAGGCTATATAGAATTTTACGCTTGCTGTTATCCAATCAGAACGATTGTTGCAAAATAATTGCATTAGAATGAGCATTAGTTAATGATCTTGTCTGCATTGATTCAACTTAAAAATATTGTCTGTTCGGATGTCAGATGGAATTTTTGAAAATTCTTAAGCATTTAAAAAAATTCTAATTAAATATTTCGTGGAAGGGCAGACTAAACATTTTCAGTGGTTGAAGATTATAAACCCTAGTTATCACACACAAGAAAATCATATTTTTTCGAAGATATCCATTTTCATCATCCAAATTAAAAGACTGTCGTCAAGTACTTTTAGAAAAAATAGCTATTCGAACACACCTACTCTGTTTTTGTGATTCATTAGATAGGTATCTCACTTGACCCATATATTTCATCTTTTCGTACTGTCATTTTTTTACGTTATAAAGTCAACCTGTAGCTTTGATATATAATAATGATAGAATCTGAAGCGAGATGCTATATAAAATACTCTTGCTTTGTACGTTTTAAAGACAAAATATACACCCCAAACATGCCCTAACATAAAAAGGTGCACTCGCTTTCTCTTTTCGATACAATCGTTACCTGTTTTGGGGAATTATTTCTTGATTCACATAATGGAAGGGCAGACACGAAAATTTCTGAACTAAAAGATTGATATGTTCTCCGTCCGTGATAAAAAAAATCGGAGGTTATGCATTTTCTACATCCAACTTTAGATACTATATATATAAAAAAAAGATGTGGTATTATTGCCAATGAGACACCTATCCAGAAAAGACCAAAATGACACAAACATTAACAACTATAGATAACCGTAAGGCCTTCAACAATGAGCAAAGCCCATACCGCATAGTCAGCTATAAAAGGCCCCGATAAGAACCATGTCGTCGACTTGATATCTTATTGTTTTGCATTACTATGTAAAAGATACATTGAAAACTTATGCAAATGGTGTTTTTAAAATAAGAAAATTGTCGTTTTATTTGTTTCTATTAACTTTTTAAAATTTTGTTACTATATCAAACATTACAGTTAACATTTATCGCTTTCTCGATAAACACAGAGCTTCGATTCTTTTGTTCTATTTCAAAAGTGTTTCCGCCTGCATATATCAAGACAAATTAAGATTTTAATCTGCTTCCCCTGGAACCATACACAGGGGCTCGATTACCAAATATTCGTATGTATTATTAATGTTTTTAATGCTCCATTTATTGGCATTATGTTTTTCTGGTCTGTGCGTACGTTCGTCCGTTCGTCTGTTTGTTTGTCCGTTTGTCCAGCTTCAAGTTAAATAAAATTGAAACTTAGTACACATTTTCCCTATGGTATGATCTTTTTAATTCTAAAGCCAAATTACAGTTTTATCCCATTTTCATAGTCCACTAAACATAGAAAATGATAGTGTAGATGAGGCATCCGTGTACTAGGGACACATTCATGTTTCTTCAAATTTTCGTCGTATCGCTGTCAATTTGTGTTAAAATTTTAACGTCGATATCAATAAATATTTCATTGTTTACGAGAATTATGCAATTTACTATCATTGTTATAAATCCTAAATATGGTCAATTATAATAGTTCAAAACAAGAGGCTGTCACAACGACAGCAAACCGGATTTATTAATATTTATTTGTGTCCTGGCAATATCACAAGAACCATTACTGATGAATGGTGAAAGTGAAAATCGTCAATATCAAATTTGACCTCCATTTTGTCATCAGTATCAACATCTTAAAATTTGAAAAGCTTAGATTGAATGGTTCATGAGTAAATGCAACAACGTGAATGGAAACGCCATTTCACAATCTTTCAAGAACCATAACTCCTGAACGGTAAAAGTCAAAATCGTCATTATTGAACTTGACCTCTATTTGCCATCAGTAACAACATATTAAAATTTCAAAAGCTTTGGTTGAATGGTTCAAGAGAAAATGCACGGACACGACTGGAAACACCATTTTTTCAATCTTTCAAGAACCATAACTCCTGAACGGTAAAAGTCAAAATCGTCATTATTGAACTTGACCTCCATTTTGTCATCAGTAACAACATATTAAAATTTGGGAAGCTTAGGTAGAACATTTCATGCGTAAATGCCCGGACACGACTGGAAACTCCATTTTTCAATCTTTCAAGAACCATAACTCCTGAACGGTAAAAGTCAAAATCGCCATTATTGAACTTGATCCCATTTTGTTATCAGTAACAACATATTAAAATTTGGGAAGCTTAGGTAGAACAGTGCATGCGTAAATGCACGGACACGACTGGAAACTCAATTTTTCAATCTTTCAAGAACCATAACTCCTGAACGGTAAAAGTCAAAATCGCCATTATTAAATTTGACCTTCATTTAGTTGTTAGTAACAACATATTAAAATTTCAAAAGCTTTGGTTGAACGTTTCATGAGTTAATGCACGGACAACATTTGATTGCCGCCCGCCCGCCCGCCCGCCTGCCGTACATCCCCAAATCAATAACCGACATTTTTGTCACAAAAATCCGGTTAAAAAGAAATTTATGAAACATATTTATATCCGCTAACCGAGCCCATATTGAGATCGACAAACTCAACAAAAAAGCTTTGAATACAATACGGATATTTCTCAGAATTGATGGTCATCCTATAAAAGTTATAGTCGTCCTATATAAATTACAGTCAGTCTTTACAAATTACGGTCATCCTTTACAAGTTACGGACATCTTTTTACCAATCACGGTCATCCTTGTTTTATGTTACGGTCATCTTGAAAATATTTTGATTATGATTTACGGTCATCTTAACGATTTTTTCAAATCGAATTTCCCGTTTCATGCACATTTCTCGGAAGTAATTAGTGATTTTCGAGTGATTCTTTTATAAATTTACATCGTTTCAATGTATGATTTGTAAAGAAAATGATATAGAAACACTTTAACAGACAATACAGAAACTGACCTAATTTTTCATCCGACATCTTGGGATGACCGTGAATGCAGTTACGGTCATCAGCTTTACCCCAGTGAATATGCTAATCATTTAATACATAATCATATATCAAATAACATAATAAATAGAGTAATATTTGTATTGATGATTTCGGGTATATGGAACCGTAAGTAGTTTTGTAATCCTATGATTAATATCATGTCATTGATTACGGATCTGTAACTCAATTTGATACAGAATATATATGTTTTAATACGGGCATTTGTATCACAAAACACCATTAAATTGTGCAAATAATGGTAATCTTTATAATCCTCCATATGGTACGAAATGGTTTGCAAAACAATGTTGCATATCGTACGAAATGGGATGCATTTTAATGTTCCATATAGTATAAAATGGTTATGCTACGAAATAGATTTTGTTATGTTAATAGGTGGTAACGTTCAGGAAATTAAACTGATGTACAAAATGATATGTTGATTTGTAAATTATGTAATGAATAACATTATTAAAATTACATTAACTATTGAATTATTTTGATTTATCATTATAGGAAGTTTTTAGAGTAAGTATATATATATTATTAACCGATATATCAACGGTCATTGATTAAAGATATGTAATTGAATATAGACGTGTCTAAATAACAACATTTTGTATTACGAAAACAAGAAATGTTCTCATACATTGCTTTAGATCAATCTTAGTTTAAAAAGCTTATAGTAGATATAACATTAATGGTGGCTTAATAACATTTAATTCTAGCAGGTATTGTATACGTTATCAACTATTTATTTACCATAATAACGATTTATGTATGACTTATCTTTGTAATTTCTGTAATTTGTATTTAAAGTAATAAAACCAACCGTTCCTAATGTGGTTAATACACAATTATAGATAAAGATGGGTCTAATAGTAACAAAAAGAAATACCCATCTCCACAGGTGGCTGAATCCCTTATCACTTTGAGTAATCACATTATGTCATTGGTTGTACTGTACTCCACAAAACCTGCAAATATAAATTCATATCACTGTAATAACTCTCCTATTGTAAGGACGTCGACATCTCCTGACATTTGGTTGTGTTTTTTTATCATGTTTCTACGTAACAAAAAAGTAAAATCACAAAAATATTGAAATCCGAGGAAAATTCAATCGGAAAGTTGCTAATCACATGGCAAAATCAAAAGACAAAACACATCTAACGAATGGACAACAACTGTCATATTCCGTCATATTTACAACGATGTGTGAATAAATCAGACATAATAAATAAAATAATCAAAATATGAGTATACAATCTTAAGTCAGTAGTTATACTTTAGATCGTTCACTGTTCGTAAAAGCTGAAGTAACAGAGTTTTCTTGTCACTTTTATTACCTTTTCTCCAAGGCTCGTCCATTAACAATGTCCTCCGTTTTGACATAAATAATATCTCCTGTAATGATACCACAAACCATTTCCCCCCTGGTTATTGATGATTTACAAATTGAACAAATTTAAAAATAATTTAACACAAAACCTTAGTGGTCATACCATATTATCAATCATTAATCGTAGATTATTAAAAATTGCGTATCTTTCTTTTGTCGAGTAATTCTCAGCTCTTGTAACACCTGATTTAAGTATGGATTTTTTTGTGATTTTAATAAACGCAAAACCTTATTGGTCGTGCCATGTTACGATTATTTATATTCATTTATCTATCTTTTGTCGTGAGCATATCAGCATTAAATTTTAGCGAATTAAACAGTATGTAATAATATGTTATCATACAAATCAAGAATAACAAGGATATAGTAGAATAACGAAATCATACAGTTCTACATAATAATATGTTGACATGAAAATTGTTTAATGAATAACATGTATTTGTTAAAATTACATTATTAATATAATAATTTTGATTGATGATTTCAGGTTACATAACGAGTAAGTATAGATATGATTATCTGATTAATTAACGGTCATTGAGTAATGATCTTTGAATCAATTTTACATACACCGGTTTGAATAGGGGTATTTTTATTTTACAAAAACAAGAAATGTTCTCGCACATTGAGTTCAATTACCTATAGTTTTAAATGTTTATACTCGACAAAATCATTATCGCTGTCTTAATTACGTTTAATCCTAGCAGATATTATAAATGTTGTAAACTATGGTTTGCCATATATAATTATTTTTCAAGCACGTCACGTTTCGGGGTAAAATAAATGAATATATATTGAAATTTTAAAGCTTTTCTACCTAAGGAATAGGTTACCTTAATATAGGTTACCTTAGCTGTATTTGGCAAAACTTTTAAGAATTTTACACAGACCGGTCTGAATAGGGGTATTTCTTTTTTACAAAAACAAGAAATGTTCTTGCAAATTGAGTTTAATTACCTATAGTTTTAAATGCTTATACTCGAAAAAATCATTATTGGTGTCTTTATTACGTCTAATCCTAGCAGATATTGTAAATGTTGTAAACTATAATTTGCCATATAATCATTTTTCAAACACGTCACGTTTCGGGGTAAAATGAATGAATATAAATTGAATTTTTAAGCTTTTCTACCTAAGGAATAGATTACCTTAGCTGTATTTAGCAAAACTTTTTTAATAATTTTGGTCCTCAATGCTATTCAACTTAGTATTTTATTTGGCATTTTTAACATTTGTTTGGATTCGAGCGTCACAGATGAGTATTTTGTAGAAGAAACGCGCGTCTGGCGTAAATCAAAATCTAATCCTGTTATCTATGATGAGTATATTTTCTGTATGACCTATCTTCTGAATTTCTTTTTTTTATATTTAAAGCAATAAAAACAACCTGTTTTTTACGTGGTTAATACAGAAGAAAAATAGAGATTTGTCTAGTAGTAAAAAGGAAATACTAATCCCCTCAATTGTGCGATAGCAAGTCATGGGATCAATTACATGTCAAATTAATTACAAATTAATTACACTGTTTTTTGAAAGTATTTAATTGCTTCACAATTGCATTGGTTTTTGAATGAATAACGAAATCATACAGTTCTACATAATAATATGTTGACATGAAAATTGTTTAATGAATAACATGTATCTATTAAAATTACATTATTAATATAATAATTTTGATTGATGATTTCAGGTTACGTAAAGAGTAAGTATAGATATGATTATCTGATTAATTAACGGTCATTGATTAATGATCTTTGAATCAATTTTACATACACCGGTTTGAATAGGGGTATTTTTATTTTACAAAAACAAGAAATGTTCTCGCACATTGAGTTCAATTACCTATAGTTTTAAATGTTTATACTCGACAAAATCATTATCGCTGTCTTAATTACGTTTAATCCTAGCAGATATTGTAAATGTTGAAAACTATGGTTTGCCATATAATCATTTTTCAAGCACGTCACGTTTCGGGGTAAAATAAATGAATATATATTGAAATTTTAAAGCTTTTCTACCTAAGGAATAGGTTACCTTAATATAGGTTACCTTAGCTGTATTTGGCAAAACTTTTAAGAATTTTACACAGACCGGTCTGAATAGGGGTATTTTTACCATGCCGCACAACCATACCATTGTGAATACCCCACATGTCAATGCATGTTAGGCAATAAACAGGGGTGGATCCAGCCATTTTTAAAAGGGGGTTTAAACCATACTAGTTTATATGTAACTTTTTAAATCATGCATTGATCTTCCAAAAAACATGAAAAAAGGGGGGGGGGTCCAATCACAGGAACAATTTTTTAACAAGCCCAAATTCTTTCTTTGCCTTTAAACAGGCTACTATCCAAGAGTGTGGAGTATTGGAACGTCGATTCATACCTGTATGCACAAATTTAACAAATGTGAACATTTTTCCTTCAAACTCTTGGGTGATGATCCATGATCAATGATTATTCTGATAGACACTCTGAGGATAGACATGTATTAAAATATTCATTTCTACTCACCAATTGCAATTTCCAGCTCAGCTTATATTGTACTATAGTTTCCTTCTACCATGTCAACGATTTTGTGTAAAATAAGTTAGCTATTAGAAGCGCTGACACTGCCGACACACGCAACAAAAATAAAGAGGGTACGGTAACGTTAAATCGTTTACGGGCGAAGACTTACTTTCCGTTTTTAATTATACTTGTCAGATTTGATTAATTATCGTCGAAAAATGTCCCTAATGGATAGTCATTCAAATTAAACCAGCTTTATTATGCTGTATGCATGTAATATATATGTAACCTGGTCTTTAAATGTACTTTAAGTACAGTGTCTGACGTATTTATAAACATTTTCTTGATTATTTATCCTATTTCAAATATAAATTTGAATGAATTTATAAGCCTTTTTCTGCTATAATATTCAAACTTTATTTTTTAACGAAGGCTTCTGGTATGTAGTTTTTTTTACAAAAGGCTCTCGAATTATAGACACATTAAAAAATAAAGATGGAAAGTCAAACGCATGAGTCTGGCAAAAATAAAGTTAACGGACAATGTCATGACAATAAACGGAAAACGATAAAAGACAGAGTTATATCTATATATTTTTTTCCCTGCCTCAAATTTACTCAAATGCAATTTATATAGGTAACATAAAAAGATAAATGATAATGCATTCATTTACAATATTTAAAAATAGTTACATCTTAAATTTAATTTAACATATTAAGATCACGTTTTCAAGTGTTCACGGCCGACATCCGTTATTATTAAATAAGGGTGTAAAAATGAATGACAAATTCTTCACCACGTACGGCAGTCTGTAATTGCATATAAAACGTATTGCAATCACTTGTAAACCATTAAATATAAAGGTTCAGGTGCTTATATTCAATAATCAAATATTATTTCGGCAATCTGTTAATTTTTTTTAGTCAATTCGCGGCGATTTGTGCAGCAGTATGACTTTGAGCTACTTTTTTTTATTTATATAATAATAAAACAGTGTTAAATAATTAAATAGGAAGAAGTTAGAATTCAAATTGAATATTTGTTTTATTTAAATAACATGATTAAGGGGACGTGGTAGACTTTCAGCTAAAAAAATCGTCTTCTTTCACAGTTAGATTTTATTCTTGAAAGGGGAGCAACCCCTGATAAATAATGGGAAAGTTTCACTCGTTTTGTGTCCAAATTATTAAAATCTGAACACGACTGGACACGGTCTGACAACATCTTGACGTCAGTTTGTATCTATGGTCTGTTTTGCCTTAACGGGACTAATTTACCTAATGAGACTATCGATCCGAATGGAGACTTAACGATCTGACAAATCTTGACGTTTTCCTCTAGCGGTAAATCCAGTCAATTAAGATACGATCAGACCAAAATGACCGTTTCAGACTGAAATCGTGCTACTAGTGATATATCAAATAACATAATAAATAGAGAAATATTTGTATTGATGATTTCGGGTATATGGAACCGTAAGTAGTTTTGTAATCATATGATTCATATCATGCCATTGATTGCGGATCTATAACTAAATTTGATACAAAATATATATGTTTTAATACGGGCATTTTTATCACAAAACACCATTAAATTGTGCAAATAATGGTAATCATTATAATCCTCCATATGGTACGAAATGGTATTCAAAATAATGTTGCATATCGTACCAAATGGTATTCAAAATAATGTTGCATATCGTACCAAATGGTATTCAAAATAATGTTGCATATCGTACCAAATGGGATGCATTTTAATGTTCCATATAGTATAAAATAGTTATGCTACGAAATGGATTTTGTTATGTTAATAGGTGGTAACGTTCAGTAATTAAACTGATGTAAAAAATGATATGTTGATTTGTAAATTATGTGCTGAATAACATTAATTCAAATTGCTTTAAATATTGAATTATTTTGATTTATCATTATAGGAGGTTGAGAGGGTAAGTATATAAATATATGATTAACCAATATATCAACGGTCATTGATTAAAGATATGTAAATCAATTGAATACAGACGTGTCTAAATAACAACATTTTGTATTACGAAATTCATAAATTATACATTGCTTTAGATCAATCTTAGTTTAAAAGTTTATACTAGATATATCAATAATGGTGGCTTAATAACATTTAATTTAGCAGGTATTGTATACGTTGTCAACTATTTTTTACCATAATAACGATTTTTCAAACACATCACGTTTCGGGGCAAAACAAATATTTTCATGTATGACTTATCTTTGTAATTTCTGTAATTTGTATTTAGAGTAATAAAGCCAACAGTTCCTAGTGTGGTTAATACACAAATATAGATAGAGATGGGTCTAATAGTAACAAAAAGAAATATCCATCTCCACAGGTGGCTGATTCCCTTATCACTTTGAGTAATCACATTATGTCATTGGTTGTACTGTACTCCCCAAAACCTGCAAATATAAATTCATATCACTGTAATAACTTTCCTATTGTAAGGACGTCGACATCTCCTGACATTTGGTTGTGTTTTTTTTTTTTATCATGTTTCCACGTAACAAAAAAGTAAAATCACAAAAATACTGAACTCCGAGGAAAATTCAATCGGAAAGTTGCTAATCATATGACAAAATCAAAAGACAAAACAGACTAACGAATGAACAACAACTGTGTCATATTCCGTTATATTTACAACGATGTGTGAACAAAACAGACATAATAAATAAAATAATCAAAATATGGGTATACAATTTTAAGTCAGTAGTTAGATCGTTCACTGTTCGTAAAAGCTGAAGTAACAGAGTTTTCTTTGTCACTTTTATTACCTTTTCTCCAAGGCTCGTCCATTAACAATGTCCTCCGTTTTGACATAAATAATATCTTCTGTAATGATTCAACAAACCATTTCCCCTGGTTATTTATGATACACAATTGAACAAATTTAAAAATAAGTTACACAAAACGTTAGTGGTCATACCATATTATGAATCATTAATTGTTGATTATTAAAAATTGCGTATCTTTCTTTTGTCGAGTAATTCTCAGCTCTTGTAACACCTGATTTAAGTATGGATTTTTTTGTGATTTTAATTAACGCAAAACCTTATTGGTCGTGCCTTGTTACGATTATTTATATTCATTTATCTATCTTTTGTCGTGAGCATATCAGCATTAAATTTTAGCGAATTAAATAGTATGTAATAATATGTTATCATATAAATCATGAATAACAAGGATATAGTAGAATAACGAAATCATACAGTTCTACATAATAATATGTTGACATGAAAATTGTTTAATGAATAACATGTATTTATTAAAATTACATTATTAATATAATAATTTTGATTGATGATTTCGGGTTACGTAAAGAGTAAGTATAGATATGATTATCTGATTAATTAACGGTCATTGATTAATGATCTTTGAATCAATTTTACATAGACCGGTTTGAATAGGGGTATTTTTATTTTACAAAAACAAGAAATGTTCTCGCACATTGAGTTCAATTACCTATAGTTTTAAATGTTTATACTCGACAAAATCATTATCGCTGTCTTAATTACGTTAAATCCTAGCAGATATTGTAAATGTTGTAAACTATGGTTTGCCATATAATCATTTTTCAAGCACGTCACGTTTCGGGGTAAAATAAATGAATATATATTGAAATTTTAAAGCTTTTCTACCTAAGGAATAGGTTACCTTAGCTGTAATTGGCAAAATTTTTAAGAATTTTACACAGACCGGTCTGAATAGGGGTATTTTTATTTTACAAAAACATGAAATGTTCTTGCACATTGAGTTTAATTACCTATAGTTTTAAATGCTTATACTCGAAAAATCATTATTGGTGTCTTAATTACGTCTAATCCTAGCAGATATTGTAAATGTTGTAAACTATAATTTGCCATATAATCATTTTTCAAACACGTCACGTTTCGGGGTAAAATGAATGAATATATATTGAAATTGTAAAGCTTTTCTACCTAAGGAATAGATTACCTTAGCTGTATTTGGCAAAACTTTTAATAATTTTGGTCCTCAATGCTCTTCAACTTCGTACTTTATTTGTCACTTTTAACATTGTTTTGGATTCGAGCGTCACCGATGAGTATTTTGTAGAAGAAACGCGCGTCTGGCGTAAATCAATATTTAATCCTGTTATCTATGATGAGTATATTTTCTGTATGACCTATCTTCTTAAATTCTTTGATTTATATTTAAATCAATAAAAACAACCTGTTTTTTTACGTCGTTAATACACAAGAAAATAGAGATTTGTCTAGTAGTAAAAAGGAAATACTAATCTCCATAGTTGTGCGATAGCAAGTCATGGAATGAATTACATGTCAGAGTAATTAATTACAAATTAATTACATTGATTTTTGAAAGTATTTAATTGCATCACAATTCCATTGATTTTCGAATGAATTAATTGCATTTCAATTACTTTTGTCCAAAAAATGTAAGAGCTACATAATTAAAATGATAAAAATGGCAATGGGTAGAATAAAATGAAATTGTTATATTGACATAGTAAAAACATATGTAAAAATACAAATGTTAAATGACATTGTTACTGTTGTTGTTACATTTAATCACCATTAAAATTTTACTGTGATGAATTATTTGATTGCTTTTCTTCTTTTTATTGGAAGAATGTTTTATAATCTATATATCGAGATGAATATACTTTTAATTCTTAAAAAGCTTTTTCTTGAAAATTTCAAGTTTCTTTTTAAAATGTCTATTTAGGTGTTAATGGATATCTTATAAACCACGATGAAATTTGAAGAATTTTCAAGTTTCGATTTATTACAGAATACATGTAGTAAAGGTAGCCTTTTTCAAGTATAATCTTTTGGGAAGTGAAAATTGTCAAGCACAAAAAAATGTAAATTAAACTCAATGCTTGTATATCTTGAGTGTTGCTTTTACAATTTAGTGAACAATGTTTAAATAATATCCATCTTAAAGGGGCACTAGCTACGAGATATATAAAAAAAATCTAATATATTATTATTATTTCTGTTCAATCATTAATAAAATGCAGATAGTGAAATAATAATTCGCTTTTAGTAGTTAGTATGGTTCAATGTTTGCAAAAAAAGCTAAAAAAAAACTTTTGATTTTGAATTATTTACTTACTCGTACTTACTCGCTTCAGGTTAACGTTTCTGGTCGAGTTAGGTTTTTTTTTAATGATTTTGACGTCCAATTAGTTTGAAACTTAAGCCACATATTCCTTTTGATATAATCTTTTTAAATTTAAATGCCAATTGCAAATGAGAGATTTTGCCCGATTTCTACGGTCCACTGAACATATAAAATGATAGTACGGATTGGGCATCTGTGTATAATTTACACATTCTTTTGTCGTGATGTATTTAAAGCGATGTATTTATAACGTTTAATTTGAGAGAATATTTAATAGTTTGTTGATATGATAAAAAAATTTCAATACACAACGCATATATTTACAATATTGCCATCATATCAACAAATAGGTAATAACTCTTTATAATATTATTTTACATTTATTTTAAAATTAACATACAACTTCAGCTGTTTCACTTTTCAAAACGTACATAACCATTTATTGTTTTAAACTCCACTGTTCATGATAATTGTTTTAAAAAGATTAACACTTGACATTGATATGAAAACAAATATGTTCATCTTTGTTCGTAACAAGGCTAGCCATTTCAGCTCTTTTTCAAACGCTGCTCCATACATGTAATGGAATGGTTTCTCATTGTAGTAAATGTACTAAGCAAAATAGTTGTTTCATGATTCTATTTAATGATATTAATTCCCAATCTGTAAATAGCAGCCTCGACAAAAATGCTCGAGACGAACAAAAGGTTTTACGATTTTTTTTAAATATTTCATTTTCATCTAGAGTACTTCCTTGCTTCATAACCTCATTAAAGTAAAATTATTTAAATACTGAACTTTAAGGTTAATTCAAAACAGAAAGTCCCTAGTCAAACGGCAAAATCAAAAGCTAAAACACATCAAACGAATGGACAGCAACTGTCATATTCCTGACATGGTACATCACACTCAAAGCCAAATAATGACTGTATAGCCACGAGTGCAATCACTGGCCTTATACAACAATCAGTTAATTAACCAGTACATTAGCTCAACATAAGAAATGAAACCAGTTTATTAGAACTTGTATAGACCGTGTATATTTACGCCAAACATTTTTCATTTTAAGCTGAACAAATAGATTTTGAAAATACCCTACAAATTTTAAAATTAATTGGTTTGATAAATGTAACAAACATCTGTTGAAGTCACTTCTGAAAAATCATTTTCGTTATGAGAATTGAAATTTGTAATTTTCATGACATTACATTATTTAATTTCACGAGGATAATATTAAAAGTAATGATAAGTTTGTCTTAAAAAGATTTCATCTTATCAACAGTTTGAATTAATTAAAACATTTGAATTTGATTGTTTTAGAAAAAAAACAAATTTCAATCTCCTTCTTAAGGACAAAATATTGAAATTGCTAACTTTAAGTATTTTTCAATTTGCCATAAAATATTGAAAAATGAAAAATGCTAAAACGTGGAGCATTTTTCAATTTGCCTTTAAAAATTGAAAAATGAAAAATGCTCCAACGTGGAGCATTTTTCAATTTGCCTTCAAAAACCAAAAAATGAAAAATGATCCAACGTGGAGCATTTTTCAATTTGCCTTTAAAAATTGAAAAATGAAAAAAGCTCCAACGTGGAGCATTTTTCAATTTGCTTTGAAATATTGAAAAATGAAAAATGTTGAATTTTCATCTTTAATTTTTTTTCCCTCAAAAATGAAAATGTTTTTTTTTTTGTGTTGAGGATTTTTCAATTTGTTTAATCAAAGTTTTTTTTTTATGCTTTAAATATAATACACATATGTGTATGTGTGAACCCGTGTATACACATTTTTTTACCTTACCCCGAAAAGATAGGAGAACAACAACGCACCAGCAAAATTTTGTGATGTGGCGCAGGATTAGTATGCAAACATTATTGTTATTTCCCTTGCTTAAAACCCCTTAACTTTATATTTCCCTATTTTGTTATTCACATTCAGGTTAACTACATATTCTCGTTATATCTGTTAAATCAAATGGATATTGGTTTGTTTAATTCATTGATAGAGATATTTATTTTTACTCCAAAGTTTAGTATTTGCACCGTTACAAAACATTTGTAAACTTCTTTAAAAAGGTAAGATACATTTAAGATAACATCTGAGCAATACGGACACGCATAGATCAAGGCATATATAACCCTGCTCGTAACAACACGGTTCGGTTCTTGCCATTAAATGATTTAGCATAGCGGAAAGCAATTACAATCTGCCCTATAAAACCCTCAACGACAGAATAGCTTCACCAAAGCTGAGAGCTATTCATCAATAAATAGTAAATGAAAAATATTGTAACATAAGATTTCGTACTTTCATGCAATTGCTACGGATTTGGTGATACCCTCGTTGACAACCTAGAAAACATGTAAAGATAAAAACAACACATGTAGGAAAGCTGTTCTGTTCCCAGTCTCTCTGTATAAGGTTGATGAATATGCCATTTTCCTTCTAAATACAGCTCATTTTGGAAGTCATTGAATGCTCCCTTTCTTAACTAGATAAAATGAATTAAATAATTTGTTCACTGGTTTTTTTTGGTTTTTTTTTGGGGGGGGGTAGTATTACTTAGCTATTTTAATACCAATAGTGCTTTAACATTTGGCATCCGTCGTCTCTGTTTACAACTAGAACAAGCTGTGGTTTACATCTCCGAATCTCAATCAGAATTACTAATGCTAAATGTTGGTCCCGCGAGGTTGATGTTGAATTTTACAGCGATTTTTCTGTTTTTAACTGAAATACATTATTTTGGGAAAACTAATCAGAAATGAAGCAGACATTTGAGTCAGTGCTCGGTGGAATTAGATACGACTGTCTTTAGGAGACAAGTTTTGAAAATGTAGGTGTATAATTGTTCCTGTGGTCTTTTATTTTTATAGTATGGTTTATTTGGTACATTTTGTGTCAATTTATAGTCAAAATATGTTTAATGTTGTCAAGACTGATATTGCTGATTACTTAAAGTTTGTTCATTTTGAGACAGATTTTCTTTTATTTGGAATGAATGTGCGGTGGCATTTTAGCTAAAAATTAACTGCAAATGTGAAGCTAGTTTACATTTCTCTAGATATAAGAAGATGTGGTATGAGTGCCAATGAGACAGTTTGCCTTCTAAGTCACAATTTTTAAAATAAAAACCATTATAGGTCAAAGCACGGTCTTCAACACAGAGTCATGGTTCACATAAAACAATAAGCTATAAATTGTTCCCAAAATGACTAGTGTAAAACGATTCAAGCGGGAAAAACAACGATATAATCTATATACAGAACGAGAAACACTTATGAATCACATCAACTAACGACAACAAGGAACATTATAGAAGATAAAATAAAAACCTGTTAAACAGACTTAGGAAGAAGGGATATAGTACGATTCTGTTGTGGTTGTCAGATTATTAAAGTTTGCATATTTTGGTTTTAATATTGTTTCACTCATAGGGTCATTACATCGGGATTAGACATATTTTTTTAAAACAAGTTGTTGGCATGACACGGGTTATGTTCTTCTCTTAAATATTTTATAATTTGTATAATACTGAACCCCTAACGGGAGTTGCCTGATATTCCTTTAATGAAGACGTAATCTTAAAATCAGTTTAATTAAGGTCTGGAGCTGACATGTCAGTAACTTCTAGTAGTCTGTTGTTATTTATGTGTTATTATCATTTTGTTTATTTTCTTTTGTTACCTCTTCTGACATCGGACTCGGACTTCTTTTGAACAGAATTTTACTGGGTGTATGGTTATGCGTTTACTTTTCTACATTGGTCAGAGGTATCAGGGGAGGGTTGAAATCTCATAAACATGTTTAACCCCACTTATTTTGCGCCTGTTCCAAGTCAGGAGCCTCTGGCCTCTGTTAGTCTTGTATTATTTTTAAATTAGGTTTTTAGTTTTTAATTTGTTTAGTATGGCGTCCATTATCACTGAACTAGTACATGTATATATATATTTGTTTAGGGGCAAGCTGAAGGACGCCTCTGGGTGCGGCAGTTTCTCGCTGCATTAAAGACCTATTGGTGAACCTTCTGCTGTTGTCTGTTCTATATATATATGGTCGGGTTATTATCTCTTTGACACATTCCCCATTTCCATTCATTTCTCAATTGGATTGTCTATTTAAAAAAATAGAAGATACAAAATTATTATGTCTGAAGCTGTCAGGGAGAATCATAAAACCCTTGACATAAAATTATCCATATTTTGAGTCAGAGATGGGATATCTTCATATGATGCCCGCCCGTCCTCCCCCTAAAAAAAAGTAAACAACACTAAAATCTTATTCTGACATTACAGATGGGATTTCATTTCATTCACGTGAATGAGGTTTGAGTGACTCGTCGTGTGCCTTTTCCTAAATTCATCTTTTTTGTTTGTTCTCCAGATCCCACCATTAGTGTCCCCTTGATTTCATTACCCACATTTTAATAATCCTATATCCGACCATCCCTTTTTGTAACCTCAATAGCACCCCCTCTCTATATCCCACTTCTGGGACTACTTGCAAAATTCATTTTGATCAAGATGGATTGTATGCTCAGAATTATCAGCCTGATATGGATCAGGATAAAAGTTTCGTGATCCCTGTAAAAAAACAAAACAGTTGTGACTTTCTGTTTACATAACGAATATAAAAGGGGAGCGGACGAGCTACAAAAAATATAATAGTATCAACAAAGAGGCAATTTCGATAAATGTTCAAATTATTTAAAATTTCTCAAATTACGAAAAGAGTGCACACGCTGAAATGTCTCGCCTTCTTTACTAATCATTGATATTATGTTGATCCAAAATCCTGGACTTAAAAACATGAAATCCCGAGGTCCTGAATGAAAAAAAAAATCCCGGGTCCCGAAAGGGTTAATCCCGAAATCACAAGCTTAAAACCACCCGATCCTGACGTCATGAAAAAGGTCCAGCCCACCCTCTATGTTGATAGTCCTAAATATAAAGCTTTACTACAACTATCACATAAACTTAACTTGGTCAAAGAAAATTAGGACAAGGTCATATAAACAAAACAAGAAATACATGTACACCTTACAATAAATCACTAAGTATAAATGACCCATGCTAATAGTTTCTAAGAAACAGACTTAACCGAGAAAACTAAACACATGAACCACGAAACTAAGGTCAAGGATCTGAACCATGGCAGGCAGAAGTGTACAACTTACAATTCCATACAGCAAGTACAGTTAACCTATTTCTTATAGTTAAAGAAAATCAGAACAAAACTAAAAAACTGAATACTGTGCAATGAACAGTGAAAATGAGGTCAAGGCCAAATAAAACCTGCCAGACTGACATGCACATCATTAAATATTTCCTTACACCAAACAAAGATTACATATTGCATATAGTGTTAGAAAAAAGACCAAATATCAAAAACTTAACGTTGGTCAAGGTTTGATAAGCACAACCATGCTTGACACATCTATATCATTTCCTCTATTGTTCAATAAAATATCGTCATTTGATCTCGATGGATCAGCATCGCGTTGTGACTCAGGTTGGATTGGTTGATCTGACATGTATATATGTCTACTGGATCAGAATTCGTATCAGAGGCTCCTCTGATTCTACCTCTATCTCTACCATCACGCCCACTAGTTGTGGTATATTTTGGTGGTATGTCTGTGTTGTTTGCGAGAATTCTACGTATTTTAAATGACAATTAGAAGAATTAAAGGGAACAGTATTTATAAACAGTATGTATATGCAATATGATGTTGATGATAATGACGAGAGCGTAGTCAGATTACGTTTTGAAAGTGGAAAGGACTTAGACCGGTCGATGTAAGAGCGGTCTATAATCGCAGAAAAGGTGTGTTAAGATCGTGTTGCAATCGAATAAATCGTGCATGTATTGTCGTTATGAAAACGTGATTAGCGTAATAAATCTTGATTATCGTATTGAAGACTCAGAATAGGCGTGATGAGAACGTGACCCGTAGCGGGATTGTAGTAGCATCGTGAAAACAATGAAAATCCCAACTTTCATCCTTCTCGTACCGGGACCTCACCTTTTAGATCGCGGTGAGTGTGGTGTAATAGTGGTCTAGTGTGACTTGGGCATAAAACATGCTCCTTGTTTCTCTACCTTTCCTACTGATCAAAATGAGCAACTGAAAGGTAGCTTAAGTCAACAGATTTAAACAGTTCACTAAACTGTCATAAAATTTTGTTTAAGTGTTTATGAGTGATTGTCCGAAAACTGGAAAATCCCCCCTTTTTTAAGCATAAAAATTCATGACACGGAAACGTAAAATCTGAAATTTATAAAAATCAGAGCATACGTCAATAGATTTAAACAATTCACCAAAGTATCATTAAGATGATGGAAGCATTTTAGAATTAGTCTCCGAAAACTGGAAAACTCCCCCCTTTTTCAGGAAAAAAATTTCATAACATGGAAACGAAAAATTTGAATTTTATAAAAATCGAAAGGGAGCTTACGTCAATAGATATAAACAATTCGATAAAGTTCCATAAATGTTGGTGGAAGCGTTTTTTATTAATTGTCCGAAGTGTGGACGACGGACGGACAACGGTATACCATAATATGTCCCGTTTTAGACGGACGTATACAAACAAAGAAACAAGTTATAAAAAATGTTAAACATATAGTACAGATACAAGCGTACTCGATGTTTGTGATAGAGGGGGAGGGGTGTGAAATTGCTGCGAGTTTTGTTTATCCAAAATCGATTTTACATATGTCCGTTTTTTACAATCAATATTTCACAAATTAAGTTAAGAATAAGGAATCAGTGAAAAAACTATGTAAATTAAGTATTTTTTTATTATCCTACATTGAACTTTTGATGTTGTCCCTTACTTTGGCTTTGTGGAAGCGTCGACCATGTGCATTATACGCTGTCATCATTGCAGAAGTTGAAACACTATGTATTTCCGTTGGTTCCCCCACCCTTTTGTGGGGAAAATTTGGTTAATTATATAGGAAATCGCCGAAGCATGACTGGATCCCCTTAAGGTCAGTCAGTGCCACCCCTTATGAAAAGTTCTGGATCAACCACTGCTGCTGTCGTAAATGATAGTAGCGAGGGTTAGCTATCGCTAATGCTTTACCAACTCTAGCTTCACACATGGTGATTCCTTTGCTTGATAAATGTAACTACTAGTATTTGTTCCATGTACATGATGCATACGGTTTGAAATTCGATCATTTGTGTCGATCTGTTATTTTTTCCTTTTTGTATTTCAAAAGAAGATTGTCACTGACTGAGACCCCTTTTTTGTGTCGACATATTTGTCCTATAATACTCGTTTTGCTTTCACATATTGAAGATGTAAAATCATATTAAAGACATGATAATAGAATGTACATAATACAGAACCTCGGGGGAACTGTTTCATGTTTGTTGCTTTGCTACATTTTGTTTTCGGTAAAAGCAAATATAAGAAGTCTTTCATTCTTCAAAATATACATTTACCACACATACATGCATGCAAGTTAATTTCATATTTTCTTTTATAAGATGATTGCTTATTTGAAATTCTGCGAATGAAATTGTGAATATCATAAGCTTGGGAAAAACAAGTTTGTATTAAACAGATTCAAAATTAGGAAACGCTGTACAATGTAGAAAAATACAAAATTGAAAACATATACTAGCACAGTGATCAGAATAATTTAACATCTACACCCATCCATCCCTCCCCATCCCTTTCGAATCGCAAACCCTGCTCCTTGAGCATGTACAGAAACTGACATGGACAATATCTAATATTCTAATATTTTCTCTTCTTTTCTAACATGTTTGACACATTCAGCCACGATAAGGTTCAATGCAACTTCGTCTACTCCGCATCGCCTAGTAATTCCATTTTCAGAACAAAAACGACTTACGGAAAGAAAAGACAAAGAAAAACAAAAGTCAGATAGATAGACAGATAGCAAGATATATACAATGAATGACAGATTGATAGATCGAAAGATAGATATAAACACGTAGCTACAAAGACAGCTATATACATTGTATATAGATAAAAAGAAAGAATGATTCTTTGTGGTCATTATCGTACTTGTCAGTGTACCATTCTTGTTCGGAATTTGTTGATACCACACATAGTTCACACACACACACAAACACACCTTAGAAAGATCTTCAAGACATACTGCGCTTAAAACAAGACAAAATAAAACGGAAATAGTAAAACATTTAATAAAAAGGGACAACAATTTAAACATTTAAAACGCCTACATTGAAACAAATTACATTTCGTTCCCATTATTAGACATTTAAATAATGAACATTTTTCAAATTTGATTATTGCACAGTAAAATGAAAATTGAAAAATTGGAGCATTTTTCATTTTTCAATATTAAACGTCAAATTGAAAAATGCTCCACGTTGGAGCATTTTTCATTTTTCAATATTTGAAGACAAATTGAAAAATGCTCCACGCTTGAGCATTTTTCATTTTTCAATATTGTAAGTCAAATTGAAAAATGCTCCACGTTAGATCATTTTCCATTTGTCAATATTGTAAACTAAATTGAAAAATGCTAAAGGTCAGTATTTTCAATATTTGCTTTTAAGAATGAGATTGAAATATGTTTTGTTTTCTAAAGGAAGCAAATACAAATGTTTTAATAATTTTAAACTTTTGACAAAATAAAATCATTTTTAACAGAAAGTTATAATGTTATTTGTTTCAATATCTTCGTTAAATCAAAAATATAATTTCATGAAAATAACAAATTCCAAATCTCATAGAGAAAATGGTTTTTCGAAAATGATTTCTATAGGTTTTTTTACATTTTTCAAACCAACTACCTTAAAGATTTGCAGAGCAATTTGAAAATTTATTTTTCATTTTAAAATGAAAAATGTTTGGCGTAAATGTACACGGACGTTGTATGAATATCGGTTATATCAAAACTTTTAGGAAAGACTCACTTTTACAACAAGAAATACGTCAATTTATTAACAAATATTAAAGGTATGAACTACAGTCAAACTACTAATATGTATTAGTTTACTTTATTTATCTTTCTTTTTTAGGTTGTGGAAAGCTAGGAAAGCAGCTAAAGCAGCTGGAAAAGATTGATTAAAAGTGGGTTAAGAACAATGAGGCATAATGTAGCTGAAGCTTTTATAAAATAAATGAAATAATTAAAGTCAGTAGACTTATTAATTGCTTTTAATCCAATGACTTATTATCTGATGGTCATTACTTCTTAAAAGAAATTTCTTTCAAATCCATGTACTGAATCGAATGATCTATTTATACATCTTCATGGTAGACCAGTAAATATATTGAAATAGAATTGTATACATTATGGCCAATAAAAATAATAATTCGAACGAATATGCAACTTCCAAAAATATGATCACATGATTTTATTATCTCTTTATTCTGTACCTAGCTAATTTCCCCAATTAGTATTTTTACTACATAAATATGTTGTTATCAACAGCTATCCTTTATATGTTTTCGCTTATTATTTTCAATTTTTTTTAGGTTCCTTCTTTCTATGTTATTATTCTCTATCTGTTAACCAATATGTGAACTTTATAAAGGCCCCTGAATTATAACTTGATTTCGATCCTCTGTCGTATTTGCATTATATTCATTCTTATTTAGTATTGATAACAAGAATCTTTGTAAACTTTATAAACAATACGTGGTTAAAGTTTTTTTCTAATAAAATATGTTTCATAAGGTTTGATTGAAATATAGTAAAAGCGAAATAATATTGGGATAAATTTTAGAATAAAGAAATATATGCTCCCTAATAAATTGCAATGTGCAGTGTGGAAAAGAAAGCAGATATCTTATGTTAATAAGACTCTGTCGGTTTCATTATGGAAAAAGAGCCGGCCTCGCTGAAAAAAAAAGTTATCTCTTTGCCAGAATGAGTCCATAGGTATTACAATAAAAAAAATTACAATAAAATTGAGATCGGGAATTGGGGGAAATGTCAAAGAGACAACAACAACCTGACCAAAGAGCAGATAAGGCCACTAATATGTCTTCAACAAAGCGAGAAAACCCCGCACCCAGAGGTTGCAATTAGATGGTCCCTTCATAAAAATGTAAACTAGTTAAATGAAAATTTATGTCATACTAAACTCAAATCAAATAAATTAACTAAATTAAAAAACAAATCATACAAGATCTAGACAAACAAAGGCCAGAGGCTTCTGACTTGGGACAGTGTGTAAACATTGGACGGGATTGAATATGCTTTTGAGATATCAATCCTACCCTATACATATACTTCTAGCCAATGTAAAGTAAAGAAACACACAGCATTACGCACTATAAAAATCATTTTAAAAGAAGTCCAAGTCGGATTTTTAGAAAAGGTCACAAAAGAAAATAATTAAACGACAATGATACATAAATTCACAAAAAAATTACTAGCAGTCACTGACAGCTTCATAACTCATTTAAACTGACTGAAAGGTAAAGTCTTCATCATATGAAAAATCAAACACCATCCCTCCCGTAAGTGGTTTAGTATCATACTACATGTACAATCATAGAACATATAAAAAGAACATAACTTGTAGCATGTCAACAATAGGTTTTAGTATAAATGTGTCTATTTTCAATGCAAAGACCTGATAAGTGAATCAATATTAACACCAACATATGCTATCCTTAATGAATTGACAAAAGTCTGGATAAGTCTGTTAAATGGTTTGGTTAGCATTTGAGGTGAATGCTGATATTTTGGGGCTTTGAAAGGAAAATTACCATAACAGATTGCATGTGAAATACCTGAACGTATAATACGTCTGCATGTTAACTGATATTAACGAATGATGTCAATGATCCAATGATAACATTAAGTAAATGCTTGAACAAGTTTGTGATATCAAAAACCCTGGTGTAATTATTTTTTCAGTTATACAGAAATTGTTTTGGTTAAAATCAAATACTTTGTTACATACACGATCGAATCTATTTGTAAAAACATCATTATTTTGGGAACGTAACTATCTGAAATGGATAATCAACAACGGAAAACGAATATTCATCTCTTTAATCATACATTTTGATATTAAGCTTCTTTTTAAAATGTTGAAGATATAGATATAAAAAAAAACCGGAAAGGGCAATGTTCATTGCTAGTTTAATATTTATCTAAATTCAGTTCGTCAGGATAGATCTCTTGTCTATATATGTTGCCAAAAATTATGGTTCTCCTTAGTTGTGTTGCTATAGATTCAAAACTATTAATATTAATGACACCATACTAGTATATCCTTTATTGTTGCCAACAATAAGGTTTAAGTTAGATTTTAACCTTATGATATGAAACCTGAGCTCTGTGTAGTATTCTGTGAACTGATAAACATTTACTATTAATTATATCAGAAGTTTAATTACACATTGCATTAACTCTTTTTCAATTTGGATTATAATAATTTAGTACATTAAATAATATATTTTGTTTTTCTATTGTTACACGAGGTTAGTTATGCATGTGTACACAATATTATCAGTTGGTCAGTCTAGAAGATCCTTTAAGGTGATTTCTAGAATTATAATTGTATACATTGACAGTATAGTGTTTTTGCACAAAGTAGATTTTTTTTTCATTTTTGCAGATTGAAAATGAAATATTTAATTTCTATTTTCATTAAAAAGAATTCATATTTTAAACAATGTTCCTCAAATAATTATAGTATATATATCAAACAGATTAACTGTTGTACACATATATCCAAATCGTTGGGGTTTGTCCTCCTCGTAGCTCCAATATAGAAATGTATTATTGATTGGAATTCATTATCATCATTTTTCCATTAATCTCTTATCCACCTCTTTTTTTAATAACTGTTATTGTTATGGCTGGTCAGTGGTCATACAGCTATCAAATGATTATACTGATTAACCACAATATACTGCCTACATGTTCTTATCTTGTATCAGTCAGACACGTTTATATAACAATTATCATCAAAACTATTAGCAGTGCGATATATGTAAATTTGTTTTTCTCTTGTAGTTTTTGAATTTAAGGGAAAAACAGCTGAAAATGAAATTCTGAAAAAAAAACAATTTGTATTGTGCTTCCTTAAACATGTTTTTGAGCGCTCATACATTCATAACCATGGATAGTGGTGTAACAGCAAAAACATAAGTTTTCAAGTCCATGTTATTTTGTCCTTTTGTACATAAAGCATCTGTTAAGTCTACACCTATAACAATAAGGTGCACAATAAGGTTTTCCTGCTACTTTATTGCACTTTGAGGGTTTTCTAAGGTGTTATTTTACACATTGACAAATGCGTGGAACCCAAAACTTATACAGCATATGAGTAATTTTGCTACTTAGTCCAGAGCGTACAATTGTATGATGACTTTTTTTAATTATTAACGACGTAAAGTAGTGTTCATTTGATTACACAATGGATACTAGTACTTGGTTTTGTAACGTCATGGTGCGTTGTTTATTTCTCTTTTACATCACAATAATCCAATATCGTCTAAATAAATATCAAAGGTATCAGACTTATAATGTTATACGCCAGACACGTGTTTTTCTACACAAGACTCATCAGTGACGCTCAGACCAAAATAGTTATATACTAGGTTGCAATCTTGTAATTAACTGCTCCATAGGCTTACATGCAAAACAGAAAAAAAATGGTATATAGAAATTTGTTTTCATGTTCATATCATGTATGCACTAATGTGAAATTGTAGATAAATCGAAAAAAAGTGGGTCATGCCACGAAGAATAAAAAGTTACGTAACCTTGAATCAAAATTTTTTTTTCTACTTTCTGTTTGCTGTTTTTACTAGGCCGCACCACTTCCAGTAAACATGCTATCCGTCCACTTTCCTGGAATTATATCCCCAAAAACATACAAGATTTTCTTTAAATCTATATATATATGTTTCAATTCAGCATAAACATAAAATCAATCAGAAAAAAAGAATCCAGAAAAAAAATCAGAAAAAAATGAACTATTTTGTTTCCCTCCATGTTTTGAGATGCACCGGAAATTGGAGTTGTAATACAAGACTGGTACTTATAGACAAACAAGTATAAAGTTGGGGAGCATTGAGGACCCATAATTCCAAATAGTTGTGCCCAATACGCTGAGTTAATCTATGTCTGGGATTAGAAAATTCTTAGTATTTTGAAAAAGTCATTCTTTTGTAAACAGGAAATTTATAATTAATGACCATATAATTGATATTCATGTAAACACTGAAGTACTGACTACTGAACTGGTAATACCCTCGGGGACGAGACGTTCACAATCATTGGCATCGACACAGTGGTGGTTCAAATAGTTATCAAATTTTCCAAGCTTATAATTTTACACCAGACGCGCGTTTCGTCTACATAAGACTAATAAGTCACGCTCAGATCAAATAGTTATAAGGCTAAACAAGTACAAAGTTGAAGAGTATTGAGGACCTCATATTCCACAATGCTCTGCATTACACGGCCAAGGTTACTATGCATGAATACAACCTTTGTTAACGATAGAATTTTCTGTTTAGAAAATGGTATAAAATAATCAATCACCGATTTTAAGGAGGTCCGCTGGTCTTGCTATGAAAATACCGACAGACAAACAGAAAATAACCAATAAAACACGTTGAAGTAATCTTGATGTTCTTACCAAGCCACTTTGAAGGTTAATCGTCAGCTGTCTAAAATGAAATGTATTGCACAATAACTTTCATATTTGATAAATCCACTATGGGCAACATGCGATACTACATTTTAACTGTGTATTGCTACCTTATTCGATAGGTCACATTTGAGAAAGAGGACACGATTGTACGTACGACATAGGTACATATTCGTCAAATATATTGAGAGTAAATACTTTATATAGTGAAAAGAAAATTACAGTATCATGGTTACTTCTTTTCTGTCTTACAAAAACGGCTTCTGTATGAAGTCCGTCTCATAGCGGCAGGTAGTTCATGTATGTTCGGTACGATAAAAAAAAGGGTGTAAGTATTTGTTCTGATAATTATCGTTTTGTTGTTATTAAAACAAAATGATTAAAAGTCACTTAATATCGAGAGTGGTAAAAACTAGGATAACTGTCATACAAAAAAAAATCAAGATGGCAATAAGCATGCTTCAAAACTTGTTCTTATCATATTTGATTCAAACAAATCTCTGTGGTATGTACTCATTTCTAAAGATTTAAGAAATTATTCTTAATGCGTTGTAAGTAAACTACTATCAACACAACGATTCTTTTTATGTCAGATGTTTTATGAAGTTGGAAAATGTCTCTGCAAATTTTGCCATCTTACTGTTTTAATAATAAGCAGGGTTTTTTTTTCAGGATATTAGAAAGATGGGGCGGGGAATGAAATAGTTCTGCGAGCGGAGCGATCCAAATTTTGTTACGACCTAATCTTTGCCAAAAAACATTAAATCAATATGAAGTGCTCTTATGTAACGGTTCCTGACTTGGAAAATACATATTTTACAGTTAACTTGTCAGGATTTGAAATTTTTTATGCCGAATTCTCTCCATTTATTGTCTATGGTATATTAAGATGATTGAATGGATCTTAATAGCAGAAGACCAATGACGAGAAATTCAAAATCCTACGTTATAAGGCGTTACTAAACATTTCAACTGTCCTAGATCAGGATTTTATGAACGGGAGTCGTAATTACGTTTGCCCTGGTAGAGCGTCCACGGGGAAGCTCAGAAGCTCCTGGGTTTCAACAATTAAGCATCAAATTATGAAAAAGCCAGACTAATAAATATCTCTCTATTTTAGATTAGGTTTTGGTTTCATTGAACAACACATATGATACAAGACAAACAAACACTGAAGTATAAAGGTCGTTCGTTCTTAATATTGTAGGCTTTAATGTGGAATACATGATTGAATATGAAAATTGACGTTATTGTACACCAGTACTAAATTAAAGCAATCATGTCACTGTCTAGTTCCGATAGATTGTATATGGTACATGAATAAATATGGTGCTTGAACTTGATGGCAAAATGTAAGCCCGATGATGTCACTTAGGTACTCTCTAATGCGTATTGAAACAATATGATACTACCAAAAGCTATGCAGATTGGGAAGTAAAAATTCTATACCAAATATACTAGTACATGTTACTAAAATTGAGAAAGGAAATGGGGAATGTGTCAAAGCGACAACAACCCGATCATAGAGCAGACAACAGCCGAAGGCAACCAATGGGTCTTCAATGTTGCGTGAAACTCCAGCACCCGTACGCGTCCTTCAGCTGGCCCCTTAAAAATATGTTTACTAGTACAGTGATAATGGACGCCATACTTAACTGCGAATTATACCCAAGAAACTAAAATTAAAAATCATACAAGACTAACAAAGGCAAGAGGCTCCTGACTTGGGATAGGCGCAAACTTGCGGCGGGGTTAAACATGTTTATGAGATCTCAATCCCCCTCCCCAAATTACCTCTAGCCAATATAGAAAAGTAAACGCATAACAATATGCAAATCAAAGTTCAGTTCAGGAGAAGTCCGAGTCCGATGTCAGAAGATGAAACAAAATAAAAAAACAAAATGACAATAATGCATAAATAACAACAGACTACTAGCAGTTAACTGACATGCCAGGCCCAACCTCAATTAAACTGGTAGTATTAATATAACTCTTTAAACCACTAGGTTGATGCCTTTGTTGGTGGACGTTTCGTATCCGAGGGTATCACCAGCCTAGTAGTCAGCACTTCGTTGTTGACATGAATATCAATTATATGGTTATTTTCTAAATTTCCTGCTACAAAACTTTTTCGAAAAACTAAGGATTTTCGTATTCCAGAAATAGATTAATGTAGCCGTATTTGGCACAACTATTTTGAATTTTGGGTCCTCAATGCTCTTCAACCTTGTACTTGTTTGGCTTTATCACTATTTTGATCTGAGCGTCACTGATGAATCTTATGTAGACAAAACGCGCGTCTGACGTACTAAATTATAATCTTGGTACATTTGATAACTGTTACTATTATTAATGTACTTTAACGCAAAACTCCGAGACACGGCCGCCGGACTCTCGTTTCCAATGAATGGTTAGAGTAGAGTGGAATCATTAGAAGCATTTCACGCTGATTTCATTATGGAGTCAAATCCCCCCCCCCCCCCACCCCATTAAATGTCCCTGTGATTCCGAATAAATATAAAAAGAAATCAGAATATATTTTTATTTAATGAATATGATAAATTGACATATTCAATAGCAGATTACGTTATTTTTGTTGTCTATTTTTTATATCTGTCGAGTTTATTAACTGTTAATAAAAGGCTAAATCATTGATTTATCTTCAATAAGATGTATGCAATCTACATTTTACTTGCAAAAGCACTCTAGGTGAAAGTCCGAAACAACACTCTGCCTAAAGCTTTTACCTGCTTTGAGAGTGTTGTGTGTTTGCGATTAACCGTCCATGATCTAGAACATTATGTGCTTTACTTGATTACATTATATCAATTCAAAAGTGCATTGAAACTGGTTTTAAAATTACTATCATAATGATCACAGCCATTTCTAGGCAACACACTTTTAAATGCAGTAGCTGTGCAATATTGATGGCCAATCTTAATGACCCTCCTCGTCATTTTACAAGTGTGTAGTTCTATTCATGGGCTTGATCTACATCTGCATGACTAAACCTAATGCATTATACATGTACTTGATAAATGATAAAACTAGTATACAAATATATTGACAAGGATTGTTATTCCCGTATTGTTGTTTAAAACCTGCACAGTTACCCCAAATTGTAAAAAATCTGAACAAAAAGGACAAAAAAAGGAGGTATAATTCATGATACACGTACATGTTATACAAAGCCAAAAAGAATCATGGAAAATATTTGACAGAAAACCTATCCACCATTACTGTCATCACCTTAAGGCCGTATGGTGACCAACTGTGGTCTCTTGTGAATTAGCAACCAGACGTTCACATCATCATTTTTATATTCATAATGATTAAAAATAGATACTACAACCTACAATCGACTCATCTGTTTAAATGAGAAACAAGTAAACACATGGTTTATACATTGACAACTTTCACCATGACTCCAAAATATATCATAAAGTTGCATGAGAAATATGTATTTTATTTGTTAAACGTATTCTGCCTTTCCGTTAACGAAGAAACGTTTAACAACCGCAACACATGATCATAATTCAATTTTCATCAATTTAAAGAAGTTGGGAACGAAACAATGAAAACATTCAGAGACAAGTTTCCATTGGCTAATATTTTTACATCACAAGTGACGGAAAGTTACTTATTAATCAGTTGTTTACATTTCTATAATATGTACATTTAAGAAATAAAACGAACTAACATCATCATTAAAAGTTATTATTTCAAACGTTATTTGTCTCTGATTGAGAGATGTCGCATTGCAACTATACAATATCGTCAGTTTCGTTCAAATGATAATATTCACAACTTCTTTTCAATCTGATTAATTACTATCCTGAAGACAAAATATTGCCTAGACACATGTTTAAAGAGGGCATATGTTATCCTTTAGACATGTTTGTGCTCACTTTTATTGTTTTGAATTGACGAATGCCATACAACATATATTGTTATTCATGTTCTTCAACAATTAAGATATTTGGCAACAGTTTTATTCATTACGTAGTCGGTGAAATGATATGTAGCTTGTCATTGTTTGTAGCACGATATTTCACCATAGAGACTTTTGGTCCACATTCCTTTTATTTTTCCTACCAGTCTCAGGATTAAATATATGATGTGACTGTTGATTGTACGGAAAAAGATCTAAAAGAAAGAAATCAAAATCAACGAATTTTATTACAAATCTTTCTGTTATTCTGTATATCGTTAAACATATATTATTAAATGCTAGAAGGAATATGTTTTCCAATATGTTAAGTCAACTAAAGGTAGACACATCCGGAAGCCAAGACAGTTATCACCAAATATTTACAAGGTCAGGAAGCAATTTAAAGGTCGAATTTAGACACAAATATGCCATTCCTTCTTCGCATGCTTTATCCCTTTTTTATTTCAAACTCAAGACCTTTAATGGTTTTTCTTTTTTCAAATTGTAACTTGGATTGAAAGTTGTCTAATTGACACTATTATCGCATCTTCTTATATCTCTCAACAGTTAACATTTGGAAACAAATAAAACTAAAACACACGCGGCGCTGTGTAATCGAAATAGACCTAAAACATAAGTCAAATTTATATAAGGACAACTTAACATGAGGTAGTTGGAAAGCTAGTTTTTTATTCTTTTGTTTAATTTATCAACAAAAAATTTAAGGATTTAATCCATTATTTTGTAAATAAGAAAATGTCCATACCAAGTTAGGAATATGACAATTGTAAGCAATTCGTTTGATGTGTTTTATTAAATGATTTTGCCATTTGAAAAGGGACTTTCTGTTTATCATTTTCCTCGGAGTTCAGTATTTTTGTGATTTTACTTTTTGTTGTAAAGCATATCAATACTGAATCACTGACAACATGCACGTAGTTGATCCTATCCTTTAACATTTACAAATTATGATACCAGCACTTGATACGACTATTGGAATTTAAATATATGTTAACTGTAAAATCAATTCAACAGTAGGCATTGTGTGTACGTAGATCCAAAGCTGACATCTTTTTGTTTATAAGGTTTGATGAAGCTTAAGGTTGTTTATCTTTGATATATTGATGTTGGGGAACATACGTTTATACTAAAACTTTAGCATGCATGTCTAGTAGCGAAAGAAAAAAGTCGCTAATTACTTACTTTTTGAAGAACTTAAACTATCGAATGAGTCCATTGACGATCTGTTAGCGTTTGTAGTGCCTTGACTTCCTTGGTCTGAACTATTGACTGATTTGTCATCACTACGTTTATTTTTTCTGTTTATTGCAGGAGCTGGGTCTTGCTTCGAGGGTGGTATTACTAGATTTATTTCACTTGACTGGGCGGGTTTAAACTGTTTCGCCCATAATAAACCATTTCATCCATAGATAAGTGTTTTAGGATACACTCATCAATGAAGTGTCCAGTTATTCTTTTGTTAATTCCTTTGATGTCACTGATAGGTGATTAGAAATAAGTAATAATTATAACGGCAATCATCCTAATCACAAACATCTTCAAATAGACTGTCCTTATGCAAATTAAAACGTAAGCTCCGCCCGATCAGTTAAAATGACATTGGTAATACAAACTAGGGTAACTGTCATACAAAAAAAAAGGCAATATGGCAATAAGCATGTTTCAAAACTTGTTCTTATCATATTTGATATAAACAAATCTTTGTGGTATGTACTCAATTCTAAAGATTACAGAAATTATTTTTAATGCGTTGTAAGTAAACTACTATCAGCACAACGAATTTTTTTATGTCAGATGTTTTATGAAGTTGGAGAATGTCTCTGCAAATTTTGCCATCTTACTGTTTAATAATAAGCAGGGCTTTTTCCACGATATTTGGAAGACGAGGCGGGGAATGAAATAGTTCGGCGAGCGGAGCGAGGCAAAATTTTGTTTGGACCTAATCTTTGCCAAAAAACATTAAATCAATATGAAGTGCACTAATGTAACGGTTCCTGACTTAGAGCATGTGTATTTTACAGTTACAAATGTCAGGGTTTAAATTTTGTTATGCCGAATTCTCTCCATTTTTTGTCTATGGTATATTAAGATGATTGGAATGATCTTAGTAGCAGAAGACCAATTACGAGAAATTCAAAATCCTACGTTATAAGGCGTTACTAAACATTTCAATTGTCCTAGTTTAGGATTTTATGAACGGGAGTCGTAATTACATTTGCCGTGGTAGAGGGTCCACGGGGAAGCTGAGAAGCTCCTGGGTTTCAATATTTAAGCATCAAATTATGAAGAAGCCAGACTTATAAATTTCTCTCTATTATATATTAGGTTCAGGTTTCATTGGAGAACACATATGATACAAGACAAACACACACTGAAGTATAAAGGTCGTTCGTTCTTAATATTGTAGGCTTTAATTTGGAATACATGATTGAATATGAAAATTGACGTTATTGTACAACAGTACTTAATTAAAGCAATCATGTCACTGTCTAGTTCCGATAGATTGTATATGGTACATGAATTAATATGGTGCTTGGACTTCATGGCAAAATGTAAGCCCGATGTTGTCACTTAGGCACTCACTAATGCATATTGAAACAATATGATGCTACCAAAAGCTATCCAGATTTGGAAATAAAAATACTATACCAAATATACTAGTACATGTTACTAAAATTGAGAAAGGAAATGGGGAATGTGTCAAAGCGACAACAACCCGATCATAGAGCAGACAACAGCCGAAGGCCACCAACATGACCAATGGGTCTTCAATGTAGCGAGAAACTCCCGCACCCGTAGGCGTCCTTCAGCTGGCCCCTTAAAAATATGTATACTAGTACAGTGATAATCGACGTCATACTTAACTCCGAATTATACACAAAAAACTAAAATTAAAAATCATACAAAACTAACTAAGGCCAGAGGCTCCTGACTTGGGATAGGCGCAAAATTGCGGCGGGGTTAAACATGTTTATGAGATCTCAACCCTCAATTAAACTGATAGTATTAATATAACATTTTAAACCACTAGGTTGGTGCCTTAGTTGGTGGACGTTTCGTATCCGAGGGTATCACCAGCCCAGTAGTCAGCACTTCGTTGTTGACATGAATATCAATTATATGGTCATTTTCTAAATTTCCTGCTACAAAACTTTTTCGAAAAAAATAAGGATTTTCGTGTTCCAGGAATAGATTACCATAGCCGTATTTGACACAACTATTTTGAATTTTGGGTCCTCACTGTTCTTCAACCTTGTACTTGTTTGACTTTATCACTATTTTGATCAGAGCGTGACTGATGAATCTTATGCAGACAAAACGCGCGTCTGACGTACTAAATTATAATCTTGGTAAATTTGATAACTGTTTACTATTATTAATATACATTAACGCAAAACTCCGAGACACGGCCGCCGGACTCTCGTGTCAAATGAATGGTTAGAGTAGAGTGGAATCATTAGAAGCATTTCACACTTAGTCTAATTTCATTATGGAGTTTAAGGCCACCCCCCCCCCCCCCACATTAAATGTCTCTGTGATTCCGAAAAGATATAAAAAGAAATTAGACTACTAGTATATGTTTATTTAATGAATATGATTAACATGATAAATTGCCATATTCAATAGCAGACTACGATATTTTTGTTATCTATTTTTTTTTAAAGTGTGGCGTACGCGCATAACGCACTTACGTGGACCTGCCCCTGATAAGTATAGCTGAGAAGAATTTATGGATAATGACTCATCAATTTCTTTAAACAAGAGTGACAAGGCAGGTGTCCCCATTCTCGAGCACATTAAATTTGCTGTAAGTGTTATCATGCGTTTTTTTAATTAATTTTCCTGTCAGCGTTGTTTTACTTTTGATTGGTTAGTACCTGTTAAGCAATTTCGCCATCTATTTTATCATCTAAACAGCATCATGTTCAATGCAGTTTTCAACATCTTTCTTAACAACCTGATAAGTCTTTGTTCCACTCCCAACCACGTTTGAAAAAGCAACGTACTAAACTTCTTTGTCATCGCTTATTCTCATCTACCGTGACATCCATTTAATATCTGTTGATTTTATTAACTCATTACAAAAGCCTAAATCATTGATTAATGTTGAAGAAGATGTATGCCATCTACATTTTACTTGCAAAAGCACTCCAGGTGAAAGCCCGAAATAGCACTCTGACTAAAGCTTTCGTCTGCTTTGAGAGTGTTGTGTGTTTGCTATTAACCGTTCATGATTTAGAACATTACGTGCTTTAATTGATTACATTATATCAATTCAAAAGTGCATTGAAACTGGTTTTAAAATTACTATCATAATGATCATGGCCATTTCTGGGCAACACACTTTTAAATGCAGTAGCTGTGCGATATAAATGGCCAATCTTAATGATCCTCCTCGTCCTTTTACAAGTGTGTAGTTCTACTCATGGGCTTAATCTTCATCTGCATGACTAAACCTAATGCATTATACTTGTTAATGATAAAACTAGTATAAAAACATATTGACAAGGATTGTTATTCCCGGTATTGTTGTTTAAAACCTGCACAATTACCCCAAATTGTTTAACATCTGGACAAAAAAGACAAACAAAAAAGGAGATATAATTCATGATACATGTACATGTAATACAAAGCCAATAAAAATCATGAACAATATTTGACAGAAATAAAGGCAAGAGTAGTATACCGCTGTCCACCATTACTACGTTCACCTGAAGGCCGTATGGTGACCTACTGTTGTTTATTTCTGTGTCATTTGGAATAAGCAACAAGACATCCTCATTATCATTTTTATATTCATAATGATTAAAAATAGATATTACAACCTACAATCGACTCATCTGTATAAATGACAAACAAGTAAACACATGGTTTATATATCTTGACAACTTTCACCATTCAAAAACATCTCATAAGGTTGCACGAGAAATATGTATTTTATTTGTTAAACTTATTCTGCCTTGAAATAAACCTCACCTGTTCGTTAATGAAGAAACGTTTAACAACCGCAACCCATGATCATAATTCAATTTTCATCAATTTAAAGAAGTTGGGAACGAAACAATGAAAAAAATCAGTGACAAGTTTCCATTGGCTAAGATTTTTACATCACAAGTGACGGAAAGTTACTTACCAATCAGTAGTTCACATTTCTATAATATGTACATTTAAGAAATAGAACGAACTAACATAATCTTCAATTTTGTTCAAATGATTATATATAGTACATGTATAAGACTAATGTAAGTATTGTAATGATCTACAAACTGACCCCCCCTCCTTTTATTACAAGAGGTTGTGTAAGTTATTAACTTTGTACATTACTTATACCAACGTAACATATGTTACAGTTAATGGCATAGTTTCATTTACATAAATATTTGGTATATGAGATTGGTAAATGTAAGCACATGTGGAGGAGTCAACATACATTTTGTGTACGAAGTGGGACGTCTGGTTTTAGAGGATTTCTTTCGTTTAAGCACATGACAGCTGTTTCAGAGGTTATACGTCGGTTGGACTTCTTCTTGTCTTACTTTTAAGCATGCCAACATTTCATTTTTATTTCAAATTGTTGTATTATCGGTCAATGTTTACAAACTCCCGATGTACTACATTCCATAGAGGATGTGCATTCGAAAGTTGACTTTGCGCATGTGCGTACTTGGATGAAAATAGAAGGAAACTTTCAGAGGCTCCATATGGGTAAATTCATCCCGATTCTATATTTGGTAATAGTTTATCAATGAAATAAAGTTTATTTGAGGTTTATTTTACGAAAGCTTTATTATAATGGTAGTAAAAAGAAGTAACACGGTGTTGGGATGAAAATACGAGATTCTAATCGTTACCTAAGAGATGGCGAATTTCGCGCCACTCTTAGCTGTAACTATGGGGACACCATGGGGACAGCTAAATTTTAGCAATTGCTATAGCGACATAGCATCGTAATATAAAAACAAGAGCGTTTGGCTTATTCGGGGTTCTGGGATTCGACAATCAAAGAGGATAGGACATACGGGAAAAATTACAGAATTCACAAAAAGAAAAGGTACAGAGAAAATTTATTTTATTTAATGACTTTAATATAAAAACATATATATTTTATAGCTTATTTAAGCTTTAAAATTACTTTACTGAGGTGATTCTCACAATCTATTACAAATTTCAAGAAGAAACAAGCTATTCAGGACGAAAATATAAATTTATACTTCAACATTAAAGTGACTGAAGCGAGTTCTAGTCGGACATAATTCCGAAAAGAGAACATTTGCGTACATATATTTATTCATATACGGGGTTAATCTCGATATATTGATTTGATATAAGGCTCGAATATTTGGTACAAGGCTCGAATATTTGGTACAAGGCGGACTAACCCGTTTAAAACGATTACCTCATGAAGTCAAAGTAAAGAAAAAGACAACTAAAGAACAAATTAACTTTATTGTAACGTTTGAAATCCTGTCATAAAAATAGCATTAGAAGTCAAATAAATCATATATTGTATACATGTATTACATTATTTCTCGATTTGATTAACGTAATTTTCCCAATCCCATGAACCACATCCTTATTTTATTAGTAGAGTTAAATGTGTCACGTACACGCTACCCAAACCCGTGACATATAAAGTGGTGGCTGGCGGTGCGATATAGCTTCGTTTATTAAACTTGCGAGTTATTTCGTGAGATCGAACTATACAGCCTGGTGAATAAAATTTAGTGAACTGTACTGTAATTAATTTTCAAGCGATTTTGAAATTTTTAACGTTTTACATTCAAAAATTTTGGAAGTAAAATTGTTAGTTTACGTGTAGGTTTTTTTCTCAAGTTAATTTGAAAATACGACTCTTTTTTGGAGAAAGGATATAAAGAAATTATTTTGCTAAATGTGCATGAATTTAGAAAATATGGGAAGACGAAAGCAAGCAAGGTCACAAGAAGACAAAGATAAAGATTACATTTCAGAAATGGAGGTGTGTGAATCACGAGACGAGGATTATGATGATGAAGAAATCAATCAACCTACAGCAAATATCCTGGAAAGAAGGAATGAGGGGCACGAAGAAAATGCTGATAAAGAGAAAACCGGCAACTTAAAAATCTTCACAGAAAGTTCGGACAACCCTATTTTAAGACGTGAAATATCAACACCTATAAACGGAACTGTCATGGCAGCACTAGAGGAATTAAGCAACAGTTCAAGAGCGGCAGGAAGTCTCCAAACAATTTCAGAAGATTCTGGATGTATGGACCAACGCAGTACTGAGAGGCTCAAGACAAGAACACCTTTAGAAGCAGAGGGTCAACAATTATTACATGAGAGATTTGTAAGTAGATGTAATGAAGATATCCAATCTAGACCATTGCTGAATGCACACAGTCACACGGACGAAAAGGGAAACGACAGACAAAGACAAAGACAACACAATGGACCCGAGAAGGACAGTGTTAGGAGACCAGAAAGAAATATAGAAAACATGCATTACCAGAACACAAGATTTCAAGATTTTCAAGATTGCTCAGGCCAAGGAGATCGTGTTCCAAACAGGGAAACAAACAGACAAAGAAGCCCAGAATTCAGGACAGCAAACCAACACAGACAAGAGAACGTGTATGCTGCACCAAGGCAAGAAGTAAGACATTATGGAATTACAGGCTTTCAAGACTACGACATACCAAGACCTACTGAGTACAGACCTTTATCACAACAGCCATCTTTGGTGACAGATAGACAGCCACACACAAGAAGTAACAGGACAGTAAATAGTTCAAATCCGAAGTTACCTGCATTTAATGGTAAGGACGACTGGAAAGTTTGGATAAACAGATTTGAGGCAATAGCAAGAAGGAGGAGCTGGACAGAAGAAGAGAAGCTTGATGAACTACTGCCTAGAATTCAAGGAGAAGCAGGAAACTTAGTATTCACCCAACTACCAGTAGGAGTGTTAGATAGATACACTGATCTAGTAAGAGAACTAAGCTACAGATATAGAGTCATTGAAAATACAAAATCATTTAAAGTTAGATTTTCTAGCAGAAACCAGAAACCTAGAGAAAAGGCTGAGGAGTATGCTGCTGAATTGAAGAGATTGCACCACAAAGCTTATCCCAACAGAGACAGACAACAAAGAAAAGAAGATCTGCTTGAGAGGTTCATGAGGGGTATATTAGATGAAGAAGTTAGATTTTTTGTGAATTATGTAAAGAAACCAGACGACATAGACGAAGCTGTATATTTAGTAGTTGAATGCTTGTGTGAGAGAAGATCCAATAAATTTAAAGAGCCAAATGAGAGGAGAAGTCGGGAAAATGTAAGGAGAGCAAGTTCACTTTATGAGTGTAGTGATAGTGAAAAAGAGATTGAAGGAGGGGAAGAAGAAACATGTGATACAGCATATAGGCTAAAGGGAGCACACAATCAGAAACAAAATGGTCTTAGTTCTTCAAGCAATGAAGAGATTGACCAACAGTATTAAATACATGTACTAGTATTAATACAGAAGTTCATGTGTTTATATATTCCTGAATTATACAGTTAAACAGTTTATATTTGGATTAAATGTGTTTGAAATAGTTGTGCATGTTATTATGTAATGATTATTGTTCTATTCATTAAATTGTAAAAGTTTATACTTTTGCAAAAGTTATATGTTTGTTTTATTAGAAGTTGAAGAAATAAAGGTTCGACATATGTTGTTTTTACTGATGTTAAAAATGATAGACATGGATGTTCAAGAAGACAGTAAAATAACTGGTCCCTTTTAAGTGGTGACAGTAAAGATATGCTACCGTTAATAGTTTTAAGTATAAATAATAGGAAAAGTATTCAAGATAAATTGAATGCTGATTTCTGAATGACTAAAGTGGAATTTAGTTACCGGTAATTGATGAGTGAAAATAGTTCAGAGGGGCTATTAATTATTTTTGTTTTTGGTTGCTGTGAGGGACCTGGATGTTAATTCCCACTTGCCCAAACAAAACACTGCGTTGAAGATGTTTTATATGAGTTATAGATGGAGTTTTATAGAAGCTCAAGTTATTTTATTTTTGGTTACTGTGAGGGACCTGGATGTTAATTCCCACTTGCCCAAACAAAACCATGCATTGAAGATGTTTTATATGAGTTATAGATGGAGTTTTATAGAAGCTCAAGTTATTTTATTTTCGGTTACTGTGAGGGACCTGGATGTTAATTCCCACTTGCCCAAACAAAACCATGCGTTGAAGATGCGTTTATGAGATATAGACGGAGGATTATAGGATTTTGATTTGTGATTATGTTTTGTGGTTGCTGTAAGGGACCTGGATGTTAATTCCCACTTGCCCAAACAAAACCATGTGTTGAGATGTTTAGTGATAATAATGTTTTATATGAGTGTTAAAAAGTAAGAAGAGATATTCTTACAGTGAATATTTTGCGAATTTAGTTAACGGTAATAATGATTTGAATATTGCAAAGGACTTGGATGTTAATTCCCACTTGCCTGAGCTTTAAGAGTACCCAAATGATAGGGGTGAATGAAAATGAGGAACTTTTGTCATTCAGAGATCAGACCCAATTTCAGAGATCCGACCCAAATTCAGAGATCAGATTCAATTTCAGAGATCAGACCCAAATTCAGAGATCAGTCGTAGTTTCAAAAATTTGTTATCTGGTTCCCGGTTGTAGGTAGCAATATAAAGTATTTAACATACCAAGGTCTAATATGGCACCTTTGTATATATTTTAAAAGTTTTTTAGATAATTAAAAACAGGGAATTTTACTTAATGTAAACTTCTTATGTTTTTCAGATGGCTAATGAACTAAAAGGGCTGAACCAGTGGTTAAGGGACAATAATGGAAAAAAACTGCAGATAAAGACAACAGAGAAATTAAGAGAAAATAGGGATAATATGGATAATAGGGACAATCATAGAGACAGCAGAGAATACCGAGATTATAGAGACAGAAGAAATCATCCATATAGATAGATAGATGCTCAAACAGTAGTCAGTGATTTGACTTCAATTGTGACAAGTTGTTTCAAGTTATGACAGTGACATTTTCCGCATCATATATATATATATATATATATATAAATGAAGTCAACAGTTTTAATGTTTTATGTCTTTATTTAAATTTGAAGTTCGGAGGACCTCACTTAAAAACAGAGGGTATTGTAATGATCTACAAACTGACCCCCCCTTTTATTACAAGAGGTTGTGTAAGTTATTAACTTTGTACATTACTTATACCAACGTAACATATGTTACAGTTAATGGCATAGTTTCATTTACATAAATATTTGGTATATGAGATTGGTAAATGTAAGCACATGTGGAGGAGTCAACATACATTTTGTGTACGAAGTGGGACGTCTGGTTTTAGAGGATTTCTTTCGTTTAAGCACATGACAGCTGTTTCAGAGGTTATACGTCGGTTGGACTTCTTCTTGTCTTACTTTTAAGCATGCCAACATTTCATTTTTATTTCAAATTGTTGTATTATCGGTCAATGTTTACAAACTCCCGATGTACTACATTCCATAGAGGATGTGTATTCGAAAGTTGACTTTGCGCATGTGCGTACTTGGATGAAAATAGAAGGAAACTTTCAGAGGCTCCATATGGGTAAATTCATCCCGATTCTATATTTGGTAATAGTTTTCAATGAAATAAAGTTTATTTGAGGTTTATTTTACGAAAGCTTTATTATAATGGTAGTAAAAAGAAGTAACACGGTGTTGGGATGAAAATACGAGATTCTAATCGTTACCTAAGAGATGGCGAATTTCGCGCCACTCTTAGCTGTAACTATGGGGACACCATGGGGACAGCTAAATTTTAGCAATTGCTATAGCGACATAGCATCGTAATATAAAAACAAGAGCGTTTGGCTTATTCGGGGTTCTGGGATTCGACAATCAAAGAGGATAGGACATACGGGAAAAATTACAGAATTCACAAAAAGAAAAGGTACAGAGAAAATTTATTTTATTTAATGACTTTAATATAAAAACATATATATTTTATAGCTTATTTAAGCTTTAAAATTACTTTACTGAGGTGATTCTCACAATCTATTACAAATTTCAAGAAGAAACAAGCTATTCAGGACGAAAATATAAATTTATACTTCAACATTAAAGTGACTGAAGCGAGTTCTAGTCGGACATAATTCCGAAAAGAGAACATTTGCGTACATATATTTATTCATATACGGGGTTAATCTCGATATATTGATTTGATATAAGGCTCGAATATTTGGTACAAGGCTCGAATATTTGGTACAAGGCGGACTAACCCGTTTAAAACGATTACCTCATGAAGTCAAAGTAAAGAAAAAGACAACTAAAGAACAAATTAACTTTATTGTAACGTTTGAAATCCTGTCATAAAAATAGCATTAGAAGTCAAATAAATCATATATTGTATACATGTATTACATTATTTCTCGATTTGATTAACGTAATTTTCCCAATCCCATGAACCACATCCTTATTTTATTAGTAGAGTTAAATGTGTCACGTACACGCTACCCAAACCCGTGACAGTATATACATCTTTTAAAGTGTGATCAGGCAGGACTTTATGAAACCTTAGATGAGGTGTTCTGTACATTTAGTTTTGTGCAGGAGTCTGATAATACAACTTCTTTTCAACCTGGATAATAACGGTCCTGAAGACAAAAAATTGTCTAGACACATGTTGAAAGAGGGTATATGTTATCCTTTAGACATGTTTTTGTTCACTTTTATTGTTTTTAATTGACGAATGCCATATAACATATATTTTTATTCATTTTCTTCAACAATTAAGATATTTTGTAACAGTTTTATTCATTCCGTAGTCGGTGAAATGATATGTAGCTTGTTATTGTTTGTAGCATCATGTTTCACCATAGAGACTTTTGGTCCACATTCCTTTTATTTTTCCTACCAGTCTCAGGATTAAATATATGATGTGACTGTTGATTGTACGGAAAAAGATCTAAAAGAAAGAAATCAAAATTAATGAATTTTATTACAAATGTTTCTGTTATTCTGTAAATCGTTAAACATATAAATGCTAAAGGAATGTATTTTCTAATATTTTAAGTCAACCTAAAGGTAGACTCATCCGGAAGCCAAGACAGTTATCACCAGATATTTCCAAGGTCAAGAAGCAATTTAAAGGTCGAATTCAGACACAAATATGCAATTCCTTCTTTGCATGCTTTGTCTCTTTTTTATTACAAACTCAAAACCTTTAATGGTTTTTCTTTTTTCAAATTGTGACTTGGATTGAAAGTTGTCTAATTGACACTTTTATCCCATCGTCTTATATCTCTCAATCATTAACATTTGGAAACAAATACAACTAAAACACACGCGGCGCTGTGTAACCGAAATAGACCTAAAACATAAGTCAAATTTATATATGGACAACTTTACTTGAAGTAGTTGGAAAGCTAGTCTTTTTATTCTTTTGTTTAATTTATTAACGAATAATTTAAGGATTTAATCCACTATTTTTGTAAATAAGAAAATGTCCATACCAAGTTAGGAATATGACAGTTGTAAGCAATTCGTTTGATGTGTTTTATTAAATGATTTTGCCATTTCATTAGGGACTTTCTGTTAATCATTTTCCTCAGAGTTCAGAATTTTTGTGATTTTACTTTTTGTTGTAAAGCATATCAATACCGAATCATTGACTACATGCACGTAGTTGATCTTATTCTTTAACATTTACAAATTATGATACCAGCACTTGATACTACTATTGGAATTTAAATATATGTTAACTGTAAAATCAATTCAACAGTAGGCATTGTGTGTACGTAGATCCAAAGCTGACATCTTTTTGTTTATAAGGTTTGATGAAGCTTAAGGTTGTTTATCTTTGATATATTGATGTTGGGGAACATACGTTTATACTAAAACTTTAGCATGCATGTCTAGTAGCGAAAGAAAAAAGTCGCTAATTACTTACTTTTTGAAGAACTTAAACTATCGAATGAGTCCATTGACGATCTGTTAGCGTTTGTAGTGCCTTGACTTCCTTGGTCTGAACTATTGACTGATTTGTCATCACTACGTTTATTTTTTCTGTTTATTGCAGGAGCAGGGTCTTGCTTCTGCAAAAATGTTTTAAAACATCGAAAACCATACTAGTTGACCTTGTTACAAAAAAGCTTTATTTATTGGTCAAATGTTTAATTTTAAAATAAAATCTAATTTCAACTTACAGGAAAATTAAAAACAAAAATAATGTTTAATATCTTTCAATTACTTATACATTTTGATTTTGTTACACGTATAATGTTGTTTTGTCTTCAACTTTCCTTTCAGTATTTTCTTGTATGCATATATTTCCTTAGTCTTATTTGAATTAACTTTTTGGGAACTTTGTGTCCTCAATGCTCTTCTCTTCCACATGTTCGACCTTTTACTTCTTTGGCTTTATAACTATATTGATCTGAGCGTCACTGATAGGTCTTATATAGACGTATCTGTCGTATCAAATTATAAGCTTGTACCTTTGATAACTATGTGTGCTTGCAAATAATGAATGTCGTTTCAGAATAGGACATCAGGAAATTACTATGCAATTGCATCTACTTAATTTTGATATCTGATAACTAATTTCAATATTCCCAAAAATACCTACTTCTTCTTTAAATGTTACTCGACTTATTTCCGAGTTGACACATTTAAATATTTTAAACTTCACCTGAACTAAATTATTGTTTTAATTTTTCCATCTTTACAATACATTTTAAATCCATCCTTTCTTTCTATAGTCATTGAACGGTACCCTTATTCCTCTTTCCAGGAATACTCATACTTTAGCACTAAATTATTTAACTAACCTCTGACACATTTTTACTTTGATACTTATTCACACTCCAAGGATCGTCTGTCGAAAAAAAATCAGATTTGACTTTAGCTTTTCTTTCCCGTGCAGCCTTTATTCTTTCAGCTTTCTTCTGGGCTTCTGTCCTTTTGTCAATCCTACAACAGACAAAAATAACTGATATTTAATGAATTACTGTGATATGTTTTTTTTCTGTTTTTGAAGAAATAAATTCATAATTTGGGATGCACACTAAAAAGCCCGCTTACCTCGTTTTGAAAAGTATCCTTCACATTTTTTAGGTTATTTCATATGGATAGAAAAAAACAATAAAGTCAAGTCTTATAATTCAATTCTAAATTCCATTTCAAAAGAGTTGATCATGAACAAAACGTTGATGACGTCGCGGTTAAATATGATGTCTATGAGCTGATATACACTAAATTTTTGCAAACCGGAAGCAGTGTTTCATCAAAAATTTAAAAAAACACATACGACTGTAATATCAGACTCCTGTTTAAAACTAAATGTACAGTACACCTCATCTAAGGTTTCATAAAGTCCACCCTGATCACACTTTGAAAGATGTATATACTTATATTAGTCTTATATTATATATTTTCTATATATTTGATCACCGTGTGCTCTGTATGTCAAAATGGAGGTCTGTTATATATATACTAGTATTAACAACCATTTGAAAGTTATGTGAGAGTCTCATAAGAGAACTTATTACTTACTCTGCACAAGGTCTGCAATATCTAATGCACAGCTTTGTTATCAGGACAGAATTCATCATCAGAACTATCCCTGCTAATAGATACCAGTACCCATTGTCAGGGTACGTTTCAGTCTTGAATGGACGTTCAGTAGTTGTTGATGACGTTGTAGTTGTCTAAAAATATAACACATCAATGTGAGAGAATTTCAAAAAAATATTCTTATTTCATGTCGGTTTCAATGAAATTTGAGTTGGTTGACTGTCAATTACACTTATAACCGCGTTTGTACTAACATGAGCAACATGACGGTTGCCTCCTGAGAATCAGGATAGGCTTACCCTTCGGAGCACCTTAGATAATCCCAACTTGTTGTGATGGTTCAGTCTTTTGTTTTCTATTTTGTGTGTTGTGTGCTATTGTTTGTGTGGTGGTCTTTTTTCTGTTTAGCCATGGTGTTGTCTGTTTATTTTTTGTTTATTTTTTATTTATTGCCTCTTGTATAGATAGTTTTTATGTTTAGAACAATACGTTTCCCTTTTCCCTACCTCTGGGAAAATCAGTGACAAGGTAGAATATCCCACAAGTCCTCCACCATCAGTTGCACTTAAAGTCAAGATCACTGTCTGGCCGTAATTAAAGGATACAGAAATATCCATGGCCACAGTTATTGTCCCATTTTCATCGATATTAAAGTAGCTATTCCCTAAACCTGATTGATCCAAGCCGTAGGTTATTGTATTCCAAGTTTCTGTTATGTCTCCATCCGATGCCGATACATTGATTAGTATCGTTCCAATATCTTTCGTTGGAAATAAGAATACATTGTAGTAATCTCGCTCAAATATCGGTGTAAAGTCATTTGTGTCTGCTATGTTTATAGTTAAAAATGCTGTATCTGTCAAACCTCCTGGATCTGTTACGGTGACATTGCATTCAGTGACCGGTGGATGACCAATATCAGAATCAAAATCACCTCCAAAATAAACATCGCCTGTACTTTCGTCCATTTCAAAATAAGTTGTATTATATCCATTACAGTCCAATGTGTATCTTAAAGTTTCATTTTCTGGATCTGATGCATCAATATTAGGTGATGACAGAAGTGTTTCTCCCTGAAATTGGAATTACCTTAACGTATACATAATAATATAACAGTCAATGTAACGTATATTATTTTTGATATATACTGCTAAGTTACATGACTTATATAGTAATACAGATCAGATTTGAATTACACAAATTTTACTCCTAATAATGTAGAAATAAAAATATGCTCATTATACAGTAATAAATGAAGGGGAAATCTATGTTGACATTCACATTATAAAAAAAATGATTTCCTTTTAATCAAATATGTAGATACCGTTTAGGGTGCTTTGAGGCTACGTGAACTTGCACTCTTTTATCACTACATTGTAGCCTATCAACAATAAGGTTATGAGCTCCCTTAATCTGTGACCTTCTGCTTACAAAATGATTGTTTTAGCAATGTTCGAATGAAAAAGAACTGAAATCAACATTACATATATTTCTCTTCTGTCAAAATCAAGAATTGGTTGATTAAAATAGTATGTGTGTGTGTGTGTGTGTGTGTTTGTGTGGGTGTGGGTGTAGGAATGTGTGTGTCAACTTATAAGGAACGTATTCTCTGTGTATTAGATTTGTAATAACATAACATTGCATAAGGAAAGGATTACAAATATATGTAGGTCTGTCGTGTCAGAACTACAATGACACACCTTAAAGGTACAAATGATACTGCATTTCGACAATTGGTATCTCTTTGGTGATACTTGGGGCCACAATATTTGAAAAATGCAAAATTTATAGGGCTTATTTAACCAACAGAAAATATGTATAGCCATATCCGGGCAAGGGACTACGTCGATGAATTTAAAATAACTTCCCAAAATTTTGTATAAGAAAAATTCAATTACACACTATCCGTAAGGTGTTGCCAGTACCAAATGTCTGGCTACGGGCTGGTGATATGTGTGAAACCTTACCTTACCTTAGTAGCAAAATTATCGACCTAGTAGCGTAAGGATATTTTGACACGTTTTTACAATTTGGGGCTAAATGTATTTTGTACATGGATTATTTCTTCGATAACCGTCACTTGTAGGTGTACTTATTAAATATGTATTGTATTGTGCACTCATAAACACTAATTGTCTGTATAAACTAATCAGACGCAAACGCAATAACTAGTTTACGGGCTATAAAAATGCAATCAATATTGCTAATCAAATCACAGTCAAAAAAAGACAAAGCAGCAGTTGTTGGTGAATATGATTCAACTATAAATGCTGGGTAACAGAAAAGTTAAAACATATAAAGAATGGAAAAACATAAAAAATCAATTAGGAATAGAAAATAATAAGTTGCTTATAAATACGGAATCGAGAAAATTGGCTAAAAAGAATTAAGAATACACAAAAATAGACAAAAAGAATTAGGTACAGAGAAAAATTGACCAAAAAAAATTAAGTATAGTGAAAAATGGACAAAAAAGAATTCCGAATAGAGAAAGATAAATTAAAAAAAAAATAAGAATAGAGATAAATGGACAAAAAGAATCAAGAATAGAGAAAAGTTGACAAAAAAAATAAGAGTAGAGAAAAAAGGTCTACACAATAAGAGAATAAATACATATATGAAGTACACCATCCAAACCCTCATAACTGTATGAAAAACAATGTTTTTGATATACATAAAGGAAATGTGGAAGTGTTAAATCAATGTTAGTGATTGCAAACCAGAACATTAAGCGTTTAAGACCATGTATATTATTGGGAAGTATAAATAGATACATAAAACCTTCTACATATATGTTGGTTAGAACTTTGACTGCATTACATGGTAAAAAGGTATTGACATGAATTAAACATTATCGTACGTACCACGTTCTCTGTGTCATTTAAAACGTAATGGGTATTACTGAGTGTTGGAACATCGTTCACATTTACAATAGAGATTGTGACATTTGTTGTTGCAGTGTCTTTAGTATCAGTGGCTCTCACAACGAACCGGAAGCTGGTTGCAAACCCAACATAGAACAGATTGTCGTAGTCAATTTCTGCAATAGTTGAAATCTGTCCACCTGAAAAAAGTAGTGTTATGACAAAAGGTTAATTTAGTTACCAATGACACAGTGAGACGGTGTGATATTCCCTAGTTTTTGTTCTTACTTAGTGAATTTCCCCTAATATGGTGTTGTGGTCAAATACAAATGAGTCATTCCATGCTATAAATCATTTTCAGAATGAGTAATAAATGAGTCACTTCTCATTAATGAGGTCAATGTTTTTTATGAATATATATAAGGTCGTAAATTAACTTTTCAATATCAGTGTATCAAAAGATGTAAGCCAAACGCCTGCAGATGATTTAAAATTGGTGATTTTTATTTATGAAATGATGTTCACTACAATTTGAATAATAATATTAACTAAATAAAATACTTACTCGCTGAATCTATAGCAAAGTAACTGTTTGTAGTCGGTGTCCTTGAATATGTAACGACGTCTACTGAATCAAGATCTGTTGTAAAATATGTATATAATAGTGTACCTACAGCGGTATTTTCTTCTACCCCGATTTTTAGGTCAGATTCAGCGTTGGCGAAAACCGGAATATCATTAATGTCTGAAAGAAAGAAAAACTTGTGATATAACAAGAAAATAAAATTGCTATTTCTGTTTAAGCACCAATTGGCGAAAAGACATTGAGGTAAACACTTTATTAGAAATGAAATAAACAGCTGCGCTATGAGCGCATGATACGCCCGTCGTCTTGTGTGTGAAGTTTTATTCAACAATCACAAATGGTTTCTGAGATACGGCGCGACACATGAAATCCCCCTTTTTTACAAAATACTCAATAACTGTAAGATAAAATTTTGAATCATCACGAAAAAGTATACAGATCTTATTATTCATAAAACTGTAAGAAGTATGTAAATTTTAAAGCAATAATCATTTATGGTTTTTAATATACGGTGTGAAACCCTACCCCCCTCCCCCTTTTTATAAAAAACCTACATTACTCTAAAATTAAATTTTGAATCATCACCAAAAAGTATACAGATCTTCAGATTAATATAACTAAGAAGTGTGTAAAGTTTTAAGCAATAGTCATAAATCATAAAACACCCCAAATTTGAAGGGTTTTTTTAACCAAAAAGAAAACAGATCATTTGATCATCATACGAAACAACTATTTTAAGTTTCATGAAATTTGGATGAGTGGTTCTCAAGTTAAGGTGCGACATGTTTACGCCGGACAGACAGACGGACAGACAGACGGACGGACGCAAGACATTTATATTCCATAATACGTTCCGTCAAAATTTCGACAGGCGTATACATCCTTATCAAATAAAAGACAATAGAAAACATTAAAGACCATACTCAGAACAATTGAAAATTGAAAAAAGATTTCAATTGTGAATTCGACTAATCTCGAATGCTTTACTCAACATCAACCATAACCGAATGCACGCTCTCTTTTAGTCAGCATGCCCAAATCGTATTTCAAAGTATAAGAAATCAAGGAGAATGTGTCTAACATATCTGCATAATGTAGACACATTACAAAACATATTACCATTGAGCTGCTGACCAATCATCAAGTCATTCTACTTAGCCATTTAAGATACATTGAGAGTATTGAAGGAATATAACAACAACAACAAAAAAACACAAATTATTTGAAAATAGAAAGTAAAAATGTTTTAGTCATTTTTATTATAAACTTTAATCATTGTTAATATCAGGATTCTGTTGATCTTTGAAATAACATATATTTAGATATGTGTCATACAGGTGATACTGACACAAATGAATACTAGTGCTATTCTTTTTCTAGTCTGAAGTTAAAAACTCATCAGAGATGCAAGGCATTCTTTGGTATGGGACTGTCATACAAGTGAGAGGTTTAGCTAGCTATAAAACCAGGTTCAATCCACAATTTTCTACATTTGAAAATGTCTGTACCAAGTCAGGAATATGAGAGTTCTTGTTCATTCGTTTTTTATGCGTTTTATTATTTGATTTTGCCATGTGATTATGGACTTTCCGAATTGATTGTCCTCTGAGTTCAGTATTTTTGTGATTTGACTTTTTTTGGTAATAAAACCACGCATTGTTTTCTCAACAACACTCACAAATGGAACCCGCACTATAACAATCGGGAAGCAACAACCAATTCAATCTTAAAGATCTTTGACATTCAAAAACATTATGCAAAGAATAAGTTATACAGTCATGTGTAAGTATATTTTCATCACCTACTAATCAAAAGAATGTTTGTGAAAAATAAATGCATCGTATAATTTAGAAAGATAAATGAAATCGTTATTGCACTGTCCAGGCAGCAAGATGTAATTCGTTGTCATGTTTCGTTTAAAAGGGGATTAACGGTAAACAAAACTATATGATAAACCAAACTCCTATAAATGACCTTTACTTTGCCACTGCTGGTGGACGTTTCGTCCCCGAGGGTATCACCAGCCTAGTAGTCAGCACTTCTGGTGTTGACATGAATATCAATTATATGGTCATTTTTATAAATTTTCTGTTTACAAAACTTTGAATTTTTCGAAAAACTAAGGATTTTCTTACCCCAGGAGTAGATTACCTTAGCCCTATTTGGCACAACTTTTTGGAATTTTGGGTCCTCAATGCTCTTCAACTCTGTAATTGTTTGGCTTTTTAACTATTTTGATCTGAGCGTCACTGATGAGTCTTATGTAGACGAAACGCGCGTCTGGCGTATAAAATTATAATCCTGGTACTTTTGATAACTATTTACTATAGGTTTCATGGCACAAAACGTCCCAAGTTTATCCAAGTATAAAAACAATGTTGCATACGAGCATAGAGATACATCACAATTTCAGAGACTGAATTTCGGCTCTCCCTTGACACCATTTGCAATTATGGTCTTGATGAAGCGATGATTGTCCGTCGGGAGAGTAAAGTAAAAGATACCCTTGTAGATTTCGAAAAAGAACAGGCTATTGACGCTACAAGGCATCACTGGCACCTGCAAAGTGGAAAAGGTTTAATTTAAGTTGCAATAACTTGTTTCCAAATCCGCTATGACTAAATACATTTAAACTAATCATATCTTATCCATGAAAATCATTTTAAATCAGATGTCTTACTTTCTACATAAACGCTAAGAACATTTGACCCCACTGTAGTGTCTCCATCATTCACTGTAACATGGATATCAAAAGCAGGTACTTGTATTGTGGAAAAATCAACAGTGGTTTTTATATCTGCTCCTGTTGATGCTTGAAATAAAAGATAACGAATAGATCAAAATCTTCATAAAATCTTTGTTTGTTTATTTTTTGTTGGGTTTAAAAATAAAAATATCTATTGTCCTTTGTTTTGGATTGGTTGTCTGTATATCATACCAGATTTTAATTGTTTTTAAATAAGACATTTGAATGAACCATTGTAGGTTTCGTAGTGACGATCGTTTGATGTAGCGGATAAAATCCCAAGTATGCTTTGGTCATTTTTATTGACTTTCCCCTTTTTAAATTTAATTTTTCGTTTTTCGTTATGGTTTTATGCTTATTTCGTTTTGCCGAAACTTACTATTTCTTCAATATTACCATTTTTATCTTCTATTTTTTTCTATCCCTATTCTATTATGTTCAGCATCACAACGGTTTAACATATTTTGTACTTGCGATACTTTGTTGGGTGACCACAGTTTTGAAACTCATTCGTAATCTATATGATCAACAAAGTAATGAGTTATGCATTGCGATTATTATTGATGCACAACCATACTTAATAAATTAAAATATTCTGACTAAAATCAAATGATGTAACATTGTTTGGTCATTTTGAAAATATGAGTGCACTAGCTGTTAACATTACTGTCTCAATTATGAAAGTTATTTGAAAAAATTGCGATAGTAAAGCATTCAACCAGGATACAGAGGATTAAAACGGGATAAATATCCGAGATAATAAGTAATATTACAGTAAACATCTCTAAAGTCAAATTTTATTTCACATTAAATTTATAAAATGAAAAAACATGTTGTATAATTTTCGCGCTTTATGAATTTACTTTCATATGGTGCGCTCAAACTTAAACATTTAATAACCGTGGGTAACCAAATGTAGAACGCAATGACCTATATAACTTAAAAGAACCTAAAATAATTACCGATTTTAATTATTTTCATTTTACTCCTACTTACTTGTTGTCCGGGAGAAAGGACATGACGCTGAAGGTTCGCAATTGATTGCATATGACAGTGACGTCGTAGCAGTATCGGCGTCAGTCACAACAATAGGAATCGTAAAATCGGAACTTGTTGACTGTTGAGGCAGGATCTCTTCACCTATATATAATGTAAATATGATATCCATTTCAAAGATGTTTTTTATTAATCTATAAAAATAAGGATCAATATAAAATTCATAAGTTTTTGTACTAATTTAGTGAGTTGAAGAAAACAATTATAATAATTGCATGCACACAAAAAAAAGAATGTAAAAATAACGAATGAAACTTTCATTTGGTACCTGTATTACTGTTATACATGTACAGGATAATATCACATGTCAATCGTATACTGTTAATTTGGTACCATTATTGGGGTCAAATATTATTGCAGAAGAATATCGTTTTACTAAATTAAGAGTATCATTAAATGTACATTATACAAATGTGAACAATGCAAAATGGTTACATTTAATCGTTATTTCAGAACCTTTGCAATGGGGTATTCATTGACATACAACATGTACAATTAAGTACAACGAGTTCATCATTTTTTCTACATCTTTCAATCACTTTCCATGTGAATGCTTAACTCCATAAGTGTGTATATGACTTATACACACTTTTATGTTATACCTGTCAAATTTGAAGAAATATCTACATAAATTCTACATGTTTTATACTTCGAGTTGCAGTTTCTTAAACGTTGACTAAGCGATGTTTTTCGTTCATATCACCAAAACATAAAAAAGTTAAATGCAAGCAAAAACTAATTGGGTTTTACGTTGAATGCGGACCAGAGAAAAGCTATGAATATTATTACTAAATATTATTATGTGCATGTGATATATCGACAATTTAGTTTGCAATTAACCTTTGATTAAAAGGATTTTCCAGTTAAGATACATAAATACTTACGTGGAAGGTCTGTAAATTCGGGTGGTATGTTTTTGATTACATAAACCATTAAGTGTCCTTCGTCAGAAGGTTGCCTCCCATCTATACACGTGACACTGACGTCATATCTCACTACACTGTCATAGTCAAGGCTTCTGTTTCTTGGTATATAAACATAATATATTCCATATTCTTAAAAAAACATAAATATTTTGAATATATTCAAGTACATTTTCATAAATCAACATAACAAAAGCGAATGGATAAAAATGATTCTACTATATACATTCAATACATTATTGAATGCTTTCCCAATCTTGATGTTTTATTTATCAATGTAGGTGTGTACAAATTGGAGAGACGTGTTAAAAAGTATTTGTCTTTCGAGTTCTTTGGAAACCTAAAAGAAAACTAAATTGAATGATCATGTCACCATTTGAGATCTCGCATTCACAATATTTTATTTGATTGTATTAAATCGAAGACGATTCGTTCAAAAAACATTCATTAGAAAGGAACGTAATACTAGTTTTGTTTGTATCGATCATATTTTAATGTACACAAAAAAGCTTGACCAGCTTTAACTTAACGCGAAAATGGAGCCGTGGAGGTTACCAAAATAAGTCAAAAGAAGTTATTTATAATATATAATATCGACTGAAAAGAAAAATCACAACACCGAACAAAAAGTGAATAAGGCCGTTAGTTTTCTCGTTTAAATTGTTTTACATTGTCATTTTGAGGACTTGTATAGCTGACTATGCGGGATGGGCTTTACTCGTTGTTGAAGGCCGTACGATGACCTATAGTTGTTAATTTTTTTTTGGTCTCTTGTCGGTAGAGGGTTGTCTCATTGGCAATCATACCACATCTTCTTTTTTTATATTCGTATTACTTTTACACAGTGTGACTTGGATTGTTAGTTGTCTCACTAATATCACATCTTCCTAGATCTACCTATAGCAAATACACACCTCCAGGATTTGATGTTTCTTCAACCTCAAACACTGTATCGTTACTGAATGGAAAAACACTATGAAGTTCACATGTCAAGGTCTCACCATCTACAGCGTCTATTGTATGTAAGAGCGTTTCAGCTTGATTGTTCTCACTTATTTCAACAGACATTGGCAATGAGGTAATGATGGGTTTCTTGAATAGGAAATATATTTTATGCTCGCATAAATGTTATTCTAATTCACCTCTTTAGAAACATATTCAAATAAAAATACTGAACCCAAAGGCAAATGCAAAAAGGAGATTAAAAATAAACTGATAAAATAAGACACTATTGTTTTTTGCTGATTCGGTTCATGTATTTTTTTAAGAGAAAATGGTGGACTGAAACTGGTTTTATAGCGACATGAATCTAACCTCCAACTCGTTTGACAGTTGTTCATAGCTATGTTACATGGACACAATTGGGAAAGCCCCCAAAACCTACAACATAATTCAACTTATTATATTTCACTGAAGTGATACAATGTAGTAACTTTCCCCACTTCACAGAATCTATCTTGTTATCTTAACTAATGAATGACAAGGAAGAAACAATCACATAATCTACAATGAAAAGCAGGAGGTTTAAACTTTGATCATATGGTGTATTGACATGATAATATATTTCTCCTCTATCTGTTAGATCTATTGTATTCCATGTTCAATTTATCTTAGGTTTGTGTTTTGCAGAATGTAGAGAATACTGAAATGGTTAAAGCTTTCTTATCTAGCTGGTAAATCTATTCTAGTCTATGCTCAACTTATTTTTGTGTCTTTCGCAGATCATGGGTTAAATACTGGAATGATAAAACCGTTATCATCCTAATCATGGTGATGGGAAATCTATTTTAATCCATGTTCAATTAATGCTAGGTTATTTCCGCAATCGCAATTGATGTTTTGTTATTGTTTGGAGGGGTTGTTATTTTCGTTTGTTTTCTTCAGTCTATTGTTCTGTTTGTTCGTTTTCATCTTTGTATTGATGATTGATTCCTAAGTTGAAATGCCTATCTATTTTTAGGTTTACCTCGTTTTCAACGATGATTCTGAATGTAATTGTTTCCGAGTAGACACCACAAGAGTCTCTGATCTGTGGATACAAGGACGTCGGAAATGAATTGGTGGTACTCAAACTGGACTTTACTTTTATTTGACCTACAATTAATACAAACAAATGTCAAATTTAACTGTAAATACATATAAACATGCCATGTTTTGAAAGAAAAAAAAAATCTTATGGTATATGCTTCCTACATTGAATTCACACTAGATTCATTATCAGAAATGTCTTCCATTCTTTACTCTTATTTTCCAATTTTGACAGCTATATACATGTAAATATGTGTAATTTAAGATCATGAAAGATTGTTAAAACTTTTGTATGGAAAATTGTCATGCACATTTATTTCCAGGGAAACTCTCGACCACCACCACAAAAAACTTAAGTTTTCAGTTTTGAAGTAGATTTTTGTTTAACTGTTGTTTGTTTTCGTTATAATTCAATTTTCTACTTCATTTTGTTGATACCGCTTCTTCGTATGCCTTTTGATTGTTTTGTCTATTTGTTTTGATCATATAAAAGTGACGTAATACATTATGTATAGAAGCATATATAGGTTATAGTTCCCAGTGATGCAAATATTACAAAAAAGTATATCTTTTTAATATTGCATCAACATGTTGTTCCCTAATGTTGTCGGTATGTCGTCATAGCAATTATGCAAGCACTTTTTTCTCTGACTGCGGATAAAATGTTTACATGCACTAAATCGTTTTGTGGTTGATTTAGTTGGTATTGGTTTTGAACTAGCTTTCAGTGTTACCGGTATTATCAAATCTGTACAATGGTATCGTGAGGTTGCAGAATAAGCGTGATGAGAGCGTGGTATAATCGTAACGGGGTCGTTGTAGAAGCGTACCGAGAACGTAGTAGCAACGTGATTGGAACTAAAATTTACATTTTCATGCAACTCATACTGCGAGCTCACACGATCTGAATGTATTTAAGATCGCAGTGAGCGTGGTCTAGTGGGACTGGGGCTGAAAGTAGAAAATGTCAGAAAATTAGTCTCTATCTTTTTTGAAGAGGGGAGGGGGTTGGAAAAAGGGGAAGGACAATAAAAAACTAATGCTGCGTTTTGAAAATCATTACGATAATTACGTACTTGAACTTAGTGAGAAGTAAATATTAGTCTGTGATAACGACACTGAGATGTGATCATTTTCAGTATCTTGAGGATCAAGTGTCCACACAACATCGTTGATTGCCAGATGGTCAAACACATGGATCTGAGAGGGAATATTATTAAAGTAAGGTTTCTTGTCTGAAAACAAAGAAATAAATTTGAAATTGAGACTTTTGAGGTTTCTTGAAGTGTTTTGATCATTGGAAATATCATGACATTGAACGGTTTCTTGAATGCAGTTATATATTTGTTTATCAATAATTACATATAAATTTAATTGAATAATTTTGAAAAGTGATATTAATTACTCCAGCAGCGCTCCTATACAATAAACATTGAAGCTTTTCTTAAATGCAGGTGTGTTCTTTCATCAATTCCATATATTGTTTTTGCCCGTTGGGAGCCTGTATTCTAATGGTTGCTGGTTGCCACTGTTTATCGCATTTGATTTTTTTTTTTTCAATTTTATTACATTTTATCATTTCGATGCTTTTTTATGGATTACTATATAGTAAAGGCTTATTGTTGACGGCCGTATATAGATATATACATGTAGTTGAACCAATGCTTACACATTACCGTATACACACATAAATACTAAACAAAACATTTAAGCATATTTGAAGACTCTGGTATAAAACTATGCGCTGACTATGCATGTATGGTTGAATTTATAAAAGAGATTGGATTAATAAACTTACTTGCTGTAACTACGGCAACAATGGCATAAACAAGGTTGTCATAGTTAGACTTAAGGAATATGTCCAATCAAGTTACACGCTTGTACTCTCATAGTATGTATTATCTGGTGTCGATCCTCCACCATATGGTATCATATCATTTCCAGATGTATGCCTGTATGAAAAAGCATATGGTCTAAACCTCAATGAGCAAAATAACTTGTGTAGCAACACAATGCTGTCAGTGAACTTGAAATTTAAAGCTTCAGTGAAAAGCGTGTTTAAAAAGATTAATGACATGACACATGACACTGACTCCCATTCTGATGAAAATACATATCATGTGAGTTACCTCAATCGAAACGGTGCTATTCATGGCCAATGTTAGCATTATTCAAAGTCATTCACAAATATTACGTTAAACTTTCGTTTTAATATAATAATATATAAATTTGCCCTTCATAGATCTCGGAATTAGAGAGTAACGAAGTGGACTGTATGCATCAGTTTTTATGGATTTATACATTGTCGAGACCAAAGTTGTTTACACATAAATAACGTTAGAACACATGCGTGAAATCGCTGGACCATGACTGAATTAAAGTATATAATAGAATTTATGATTGATAACGCTAAACTCAAAGTAGTTATCAGATCAAAGCAAATTCGAATTTCAATCCAAAAACTACAAAAAAAAAATGTCACACCAGTAAGGCTATGGGTGAAAAAAAAATAAAGTTTTCGAAAAATTCATCACTTCATAAACAGTTGATGTTCATAAAAGAAACATATTTTTGATATTATTTTCAAAATACAAGTGTTTTAAAATTACTGTACGGGAGAATGCCTCATGAACACATCTATCATCAGCAGTGAGATGACTAAGTGTTTATGTAAAATTATCAAACATACAAGGTTTTTTAATTTGAAACGCCATCAGCCTATTTCACCAGACTACTTTATGCGCACATAATAATAATGTTCATACATCTTTCATGTTATGGCCTGTTGAAAAGTTATTTTGTTACGTTGTAAAAATAAGGATAATGTTTGTTAAGATGTTGTGACAAGTACACTTAGCACATCTTTTATAAAATGTGACAAGTTGGGACACAACAGCTTACACGAATGAGGTACAATTAATAAAATGAAAGAAATTAGAATAAAGCAATTGTAGCCTTTCCTTTAGTTAATTTTCGTCAGTTTTCTTTCGTTCATTTTAGTTATATAGTGTGATATGCAAGACAATCGATGTAACGTTTCTGGCCATGTATCTGCAGCTGTAACGATTCCCTGCATCGGGTAATGCATCAATAGGATAACTTAGGTGTCTACTACTGATTAAATCGAAACAAATTTGTACATTAAAACAAAGTCTGGGCAGGATTTGGTGGTTATCAATTTTACAAAGTTTATTCGAATCGTTTTGTAAACAATCCTGCTCCAACCAGAGTAAGGGCCCGTCTTAACAGTGTTGTGACAGTTAGATTAGCTTTTCGCAAATGTTGAAATTTCTTTAATACTGGAAAAGCAAAGAACATGCACGATCAGACCAACAACATATGAAATTAATAATTAACATATTTAGGTGTGGAAATGACCACATACATGATATTAGACAGCACAACATACTACGAAAGGTACACACTCTCGACTCTCCAACAACAAGTAGTTAGAAATACCATGGAAAAGAAGCAAGTTGTATTAAAAAAGCCAACTGAATGCAGAAAATGTACTCCAAGGTATCAATTTATTTTTAATACGAGGACACCGCGATCAACATTAGTATGATAATGTCAATTTTTAAAAAACAAACTCATCATTATCTGTTAGACAATTTTCTCTAATATTTTTACCATTTAAATAATACGTAGGTTACGGTATTAACCACAGTAATGTGTTAACTGATCTGGAACAATTCAATCAATATGAACATACACAGGGAAATAACAAATATTGTTTTGTGACATAAACGGAAGTTGACACACGAATTAATTTTAGGATGGTAATTGTACAAAAATCATGAATTGAACCGAAAGACCGTTGCAGAATCATGCAAATTTATGCACTATCTGATAGTAAGTATTTAATGATATGTCAATAACATGTCTTTTAATCGTATTGCACTTTCGTTTTTTTGCAAAGCATTTGATATATACATGATATACTTCAAATAGAAGTACGAGAGTTGTTTGACTAAAACGATTAACAATATTTTTTTGATGATTTATGGACTGTTTTGGTGAACTTGCAGTCAGCATGGTAAGATACGGTAATACACAACTCTTTGTTGTATTTTCAGTTTTAAAAACCTACATTCATTGTTTATATAGAATGCGGAGCGGATATTCAGCTACAAAAGACCTCATATTACGTTAACTTCAATTTAGATCTTTCAAACTTAAATAATCTGATAGAAATTTGTGAAATAGATTTTTAAAGGATACATGAAAACACTTGGTTTTACCAGTTACAGGTAGAATGGGGTTAAATGTTGTTTTGAAAAAATTCAAACAATGAAAATACCTGAACGTATTATATAAAGGACATTTAAATATTTAAACACAACCTTGACATGGGACGCTCGTTTTATATTCAGTGTAAATAAACAGATTTTATTACGAAGCACATGCTCTATTTCCTTTGATATTCGTGACAAATACATGTATCTTCAATAGATCATAAGCGGAAAAATACTATAGTTTTATCTGATTCATTGAAAGTGATTGGCGATGGTAAATTGGTTCACTAATCAAAGATCAGTCAAGCTTTTGGTGTTTTTTGTTTTAAAACTCATAAATATAGATTTCAGTTATAACTCCTGATGCGGTTAAATATGTTTACACTATTTGTGTGAATTGAAAATGTAAATAGTTTTTTTTTCTTTGTAAAACGACATTTCTTAAACGTGTAAACATTGATCACATTGTGGTAATTTATTTATTGAATTAAGGTATGAATTTTCCGTTAGGAATTAGACATATACTTCTTTAACAGTAACATTTCAAAGTGAATTATAGAACATGTACAATTCGAAACTGTAATACACTTGAACTAACAAGTATTTTAAACAGACAATTGACATAGCCATATACAGAACTGTTATCCACTTCATGCTGCGTAATACATATTTTCTTAAGAGCAGACTTATTTTGATATTGTTTTTGTATCAGTTCAGTATTTATTTTGTTCTCTTGATTTCCTCTTAAAATTGCTGTGTTTCAATTGGTTTTTCTATTTTAATCTGGATTTTTTTTTTCAATTTAATCGATTTATGACTATTGAATATCGGAATACTACTGGTACCTTTATTCAAACAATATCTTCTAAGAACGGATGAAAAAAATCTTGCACTTTCAATTCCCCTGAACTTCACGTCTCATTATACAGAGCATAGTCTCTCACTAGTTTATTTAGTTTGGCGACTATTTTATAAAACGTTTATCTTATTGAAAGTTAAATAAAAGAAACAGTAGTTTAGTATGTCTCATACCTGACTTACATCTACAAAGTGAAAATGATGGTCGGTTAGAACAAATTGCGACAAGAAATATGATTTGACTTCAAAATTGTAAATGAACTGCAACATTAGCGTCTGCACATGCAGTTTATATCTACGATTTGAAATAAGATAAAACAAAGAATAGTTTCACTTGCAAAAAAGATTATTGACTTCAAAATTGATACATACAGATTACTTTACAAAATGTTCATTTCATATGAAATAAAATATTACAGCAAGGGATATGGTTACTCCATTTTTTCCTTCAGGTTAAATCACAGTTTTGAGTACAGTAAAACCAGGTTAAAGACACTACTTGTTGGACAGCAAAAATGTAATCTATTAAGACAGATGGTCTTTAAATACAGGTTCAATCAATATGAAATGCACTACAGATGGATCTACAATAATGGTCTTATAACACAGGTTTTTGCTTGATATAGGTGGTCTCTTAAACAGGTTTGACTGTACATGCATATATTGAATCGTTTATTACGGTAAATAGATAAATGAGATTAAAGTTATTCTAAAATTATTCTAAATACTAAGGTTTTTCTTATCCCAGGCCAAGATTACCCCAGCCGTATTTGGCACCACTCTTTTTTAGAATTTCGGGTCATCAATGCTCTTCCACATTGTATTTGTTTGGCTTTCTTAACTATATCGATCTGAGCATCACTGGTGAGTCTTATGTAGACGAAACGCACGTATAGTGTATTGGTCTAAAAGCCTGGTACCTCTGATAACTATTAACATGTCGAAATGTCCTATTGTAATGTTTATATGTGTAATTATTTGTCCTAAATGTGCTTGCATTTATTTGTACTGTAGTCCTGTCATGTATTGTTGTCGTGTTAATTTTATAGTCAACATTGTCATAAAAGCGCGAGGTTTGGCCAGCCGCAAAACAAGGTTCAACCCACCATTTTGTACTTAAAATGTCCTGTACCAAGTCAGGAAAATGGCAGTTATTATCTTATCTGTGAGTGTTGCATTGTCGTTTTGTTTTTTTTGGTGCACTTCAGTGTTTCCGTTGTTTCGTTGTTTTCCTCATATAGTTGATGTGTTACCTCAGTTTTAGTTAGTAATCCAGATTTGTTTTCATTCAATCAGTTTATGACTTTCAAACAGCGGTTTACTACTGTTGCCTTTATTTAGGTGTTATAATATATTACCGCATTCTGATGTAAAATATGAACTGTCCAGTTGAGCGGATGTGTGACACTTTATAAATAACATATCAATGTATATATTTTTTTGTAGTTGTATGTTCAGATCTCACAGAAAAATAGTAAATTACTTTTTTGATAAGTGATGAGGCAAAATGATTTTTCTTTTAATACTGGTAAATATAGACAATAATGTGATAAGACTTTTCAACAGATAAACTCTTTAACTCCCTTTCTCTAAATGCATAGTCAAAATATATTGTAAACCAACTTATTTTCGCGACTATCGCGAGTAGAAAAATAACGCAAATATAAATCGTCGCGAATGAGTAAATTTAATTAATCTACACCATGTTAATAAGATAATCGCGAATTTTTAAAGCAGCGAAGTGGAGTAGATTTAGTATCACGCGAAATAAAGTATCCGCGAAATAGGTTTGTTTACAGTATGTATGTATCAGGTAACATTTGCCCATTTACCGTATAATGTTCTCACTAGTATACATGATTAGATATATTGTTATAGAGTTATAATTTAATTGTTGATGTAACGCGTCTTCTGATTGGCTGACGTTATTTTGTTATAAGCCCATAAACATAATTTAGTCCATGTGACCGTGACGTCATCAACGTTTTTTCATGGTTTTCTACGGTTTAAAATGGAATTTGGAATTAAAAAAGAAATGACTGTAATATTTTTTTCTGTCTATTCAAAATAACATAAAAAATGTGGTGCACACTGTTAAATATCCTCTACGCGCGTTATTCAGTGTGCACCAAATTTTTTATGTTATTTCTTCATAGACAGAAAATATATATACAGTCATTCCTTAAAAGTAATATTCATCGCTAGTCAAAATAAATGCAACAAGTATAATTGATACATAATATATATACATCTCAGTAAAAGTAGATCCTTTTTATATTGAATACTTTTGTTCAAATACATCTGAGTCCGTGTAGGCCAATGCAGTACCGTAACAGTACAGTCAATACACAATACTGTTCATTCGGACAGATCTGATTATCTTCCATAAATGAATGCATTTTACAAATAGAACATATTTAAAATGTATAGTCTAATCATAACTAAATTCAAACCTTGATATACAACTACCAGTTCAGTACATCTCCAGTGTCACCAGTAGGTTCAATATACCACTGAGCAAGTCTAAACTAAATATTCAATTACCAAAACTAGAAATTACTTAATTCTGAAATAACGGCGGACACCAATGTCCAAAGAGTAAATCACACAAAAGTAGTTGAAACAGTTTATATATTAAACATTGCTTGTCTAAATAATTTGTATCATTTCACATCGTGAATGACGATCATTTTCTTTGTATGAGAGTATATATGTTAACAAAGTTGTACAGTAAAAGAGTCTGACTAAAATGCATGTCAAAGAAGACTTCTTGAACAATGACATATTACAGAAAACAAATTTTTCTCACAAGGTTTGCATTAAAGGAAATCGTTAATACTTATCTCATTTAGATTATTGGAACGGCGACTGGATACGACTTAAAATGTCCATCTAAAGCAGAATGGAGATTAAAAGGAAACATTTCATGTTCTTCGGAGGACAAATATGTTTGTTTGTTCAACTTACTGGAAGAGAAATATATGGAAAATTGTTCAGGTTCAGATCAAAGTAGCATAGGTAAAACTGATTTCTTGAATTTTATCATGTGCTGATTAAGTGAGTATGTTCAGGTATCTTCTGAAATGCAATAGTTCTTAATTTATTTTCAATTGTTTGGCAATGTATTAAATATTCAAGAGAAGAATATCATAAAAATGAGATAATTTCACCAAAGATACCTGGGTTATAATTGTGTAGGTCCGACGCGCGTTTCAACTACAACAGACTAACCAGTGACCCTCGGATTGACAAGAAAATTGATATTTCAACTAAATGACTAAAATTAAGAGCTGTGAGGACCGACAACTCCGACTGATAAAAATGTTATTAATGTGAGATACTAACAGAATACATCATTTCTAAATATGATTTAGTTATTAAATGTTATGCACTGTCAATGGTAATTATGTTATAAATATCGTTTATACATATTCCTACGGTTTTCTCATCTCGTTTTACATCATATATAAAATATTGTCATACACATATATAACAGAAAAATGTAATCTTAGTGTAAACTATCAATACATGTAAGATGTCAAAATCTCTGAATTCGAATCAGGTGCTAAAATGCAACTCCGTTTTACCGTTAATACATCAAAAGACATTGATTTCAACGTGTCATAACTGTAGACTAATCATGAATTCTGTTCAGAATTCTTAAGGGCATCCGATACAGTTTCATGGGAGTTAACTCTTGGAGCGAGGTTAAGCGTTCGAATTCCCGCAAAACGTCACTTTTTGTGGGACGTAATGCGTGTAATGTTCCGTAATAAGAAACGTAATGTGGAATTTTTATGCTCCAATTTCTGCTCCAATTTCTGTTTCTTTCTCCCGCATGCTAACTTCTACGCCATAATTATTAGTGCATTCGATTCTAACAGGATAACAGTCTAATAACATTATAAGAAATAAAACAAATTACTGTTTCTTTGAGATCTTCAACAAAATATCGTATAGTGAGCAATCTCAAGACGACTGACCCTTTTGTTGCATGTCAATTATCATTTTTATTATCATTCATCATCCATGATTGACATTTTATTACATCACAAGAAACCAATGATATTTTAAAACTAATACGGAAAATGTAGGTAAACGCCGCTAATATAAACAATGACACAACTTTTATAAAAGAACAAAGTTCTTATTTCTTCCACGTTGCACGTATTTTATCTAACAAAAGGCAATAGCCAACAATATGTTTATACATCCGTAAATATTTTGACGGGACATATTATGGTATACAAATGCCCGCGTCCGTCTGTCCGTCGTAAACATGGTACAGCATATTATTCAAAATCATAAGACGACGGGCGTATTATGCGCTCGTAGCGCAAATGTTTATTTTGGTTTTTTTCAATATTTTTTATAAATACATTAGAGAAATGACGGAATGACAGCAAATGCAATGCAATTTCCAATATAATCAATATTTCCGAATGGCATAACTCTTTTAAAGAATAGTTGATATGCACTGATTTTCGAGCGTGTCTATACGATATCAGTTTTATAGAAAGTTAACAAGAATTGTACACTTGAAAAATGTGATTAACCAGAAGGACCGGAAGGACAGACAGAGGAATGGACGTGCGATATTTTATGTACGCGTTATATGGTGATAAAAATATATAGTTATTGACCAACGCTATGAGAGAAGGATTTTATTAGCAACTAATCGAATCGTATTTGCCAAATAAAAGAAAATCAAAGTTATAGTTTCATTGTTTGGACAAACGCATTCTTTAGCAAATTGAAGACTTCTCATTTATAAGATTTTGCTTTTGTTATCTGACCACATAAAACAGAAGATGTGGTAGAATTGCTAATGAGACAACTCTCAACAAGAGACAAACATGACACAGAAATTAATAAATATAGGTCACCGTACGGTCTTCAACAATGAGCAAATCCCGTATCCTATAGTCAGCTATAAAAGATCACGAAATGACAATGTAAAACAATTCAAAGGAGAAAAGCAACGGCCTAATTTATGTGTTAGTACAATTTATGTACAAAAAAAGAAGTTCCGTTTGCAGGATAATGCTGAGTTCACACGTAATTCGAATTCGATTTGCATTACATGCAACTAATTCGAATTAGTTTAATTCGCATTCAAAATATTTTACGTACTAACGTTAATTCTAATTCGCGTTTAATTTGATTTACTGTCCAAACAACGTTAACTTTTAATTCGTATCAACAAAACCGGATTTCTCAGTGATTAAAACGTGAATAAAAGGATTTAAAGGATTATTTGTAATGAAACAGCAGCCCACCAAACAAAATAAAATAAATCTAGAGGTCAACATACGGTATGAAATAATATATGAATGATATATAATGAGTGTGTACAGTGAATGTCCTGTATGTCAAGTTCTAAATTGCCATGTATTTAAGTTTAAAAGCCGTAAAAATTATCAACAGTCCGTAATAACTTTTCTTGAGATGTTTATTTCTCACTTAGACCACAAACAGAGAGAGGGATTTGTTATTCACATGATTTTATTTCCGGAAACAATATTACCAATTTATAGATAGTAATTTACCCATCTTACAAGCAATATTTATACATCTGAAAAATGTCTCCGGTCATTTGCAGAGATAACGTCGAAATTGTCTGCCAGCGACGTCGTGCACTTTAGCGCTAACGTTGAGGTTACAAAGGGGGGACGCAATTTTTAGGATAAATCGCGTTTAATCATGGAATCAAGCACGGTGACCTATATTTTTTATTTGGGATTTGGAGAAAGAATGACAAAATGCAATTTATGCAGAAAAATCATAAAAATGACATTTTCAGAAACAGTTTATTTCTATTTTTTTAGGTTTAAAAAAATACCACTTTGAGCATCTGGTCCGCAATGACAAGCAAGGCTTGAATAATTGTATAGTTATTCATGTAGTGCTTTATTTTTTTCCTTTTTGTCACTTATCACAGCTTCAGATTTAACCCTATCTTAATAATTTACGACGAAACATATCTGCTCCAAAATGTTTTTAACATTGCCTAATTTTTTTACAAAATTGCACAAATCCCCAATTTTTAGCCTCAATTTTCTCGAAAAAAAGCACGGTGACCTATATTTTATTTTGTGTTTTATTTTATATCTCGGCAAGGCCTACAACATATTACAAATTTATAAAAATGACATTTAATCGGGAAACTGTATCGGATGCCCTTAAAACGAATATACAATTGGACGCATGCTTGGAACTTATTAATTTCAGTTAAAATTTATAATTTATCATACTTTTGTATTTCTCTTTTAAAACATTGGTGAGTGCATTAACGACAAATTGGTTGGATTTGTTTTCTAAAAAAATAAACAAAATATAAAGTGAGAACAAAAATAAAAATCATGATGTTTTAGTTATAAAAAAGAGATGAAAGAATGCAAAGCAACGCCTGAAGCGAAAACAAACGAATAACAAACAACAGTATACAAAATATAACATAGAAAAAAATATTTCTGTGCAATTTGAACATGTTGAACCTCACCAAAAATTCGGCGTCATCTCATGTGCTATGGAAAGACAAGCAAATCCTGCTTCACATATGGCACCCGATGTGCCACTCTTGTGAGTAGAAACTACATCTTGAAGACACCAGTGTTACAATGAATTTATTTTTATTATGCATTTAAAGGAAGTAAGCCAGTGTTCCAACCCTTGTTTAACCTAGCAGTGTGTGATTCCGGAAAATATCAACCTATTGTGTTCACCACCCATGGAAACAGTGATTGTATCTACAGTAAATCAAAGTGTGCTGATGAGGGACAGTTGGTATTCAGCAATGATTCTTCTAGCGCCGATACTGCTTGTCGCTGTGACTTCACACAGGGGTATGCTTTTGTCAAAAGACCAAAGAACCGTTGTTTCTGTAACCCATCTGATGAAGATTGCTCATGTTATAGATCTACGTGTACAAAACTGTCTGCAGGTGAGTTTTTTAAAAAAAAAAGTGATCGACATGTACAGTTAACGAACAAAATACATATACCTTGTGTTGTTCTCTTAATAATGTATCCTGGTATAGACCTTGCACAATCATGTCTGTTTTGATCACGCATCGTTGTAAATATAATTGAGAATGCTGCGACTGTCATACAAATGAGAAGTTAAGCGCGTAAAAAAACAGGTTGAATCCACCATTTTCTACATTTGAAAATGTTTGTACCACCTCAGGAATATGACAGTTGTTGTCCAGTCGTTTGGTGTGCGACATCAATTGTTTTGCCATTTGATTAAGGACCTTCCGTTTTGAACTTTCCTCGGAGCTTAGTGTGTTTGGGACTTGACTTTTTAAGTAAAACGTGAAGTACTATGAAGTTTTATTGGATATATAACCATTTTTTTTGGGGGGCAAAATCAGTCGGAATTTCGGGTATATTAAAGTTTTGATATTGGTATCTATGATGATTTCAATTATAATTAAATAAATTTGTTTGTCTTCTCCGTAGATTATAAATGCGTCAATAACCGGGAGATAATGGTGAATTCAACATGCCAGGAAATACTCCCAAATATGTAAGTTAGATCGTTGCTAGCAATGTATATCCTCTAAGATATGTAATTGTATTAGATCTTTTAATTTTTATTTTACATATGACTGTTTTGACGAGTTTAAATTTTCATTGAAATAAGACGTGTATATTTGTACATCCAACATTTATGTATTTACCTATGATGTATTATTTGTAAATCTGATCAGATATTGTTTCATGTTTATTTTTTTTTTATATGTTTTACAATAGGTGAAAAATGTCAAGAGATATTTAAGAAATTACTATGGAACTTAAAACGGAGATTTTTGAAACATATTGAAGAACTTTTTTGCTGATTTAATACTTTTTCCTTAAAGAATAAAAATTACAATCAGTGATATAGACTTTTTTTGTATATATACCTTAATCATCATGTTCATGTTAAATCGTTAGAAACAGTAGAAAAGTAGAAACAGCCTAATCACTTCCTTACCATTGAGTAATGATTTGTTTTTAAAAATACACATTTTAGAAAATTGCGAAAGATATATATAATTGTGGTATAATGAAATATAAAAATATTATTAATTATGTATGAGGCATGAAGAATAATTGAATTGCTTACCGAATTGATGACCTTTTTTTATATACAATTGAGTAAATTGTTAAAACTATTAACATGTCTCTTTTTTAGACCTTACAACACAGATGAAAATACAACCCAGTTAACCGAAACTAACATAAATGGTTAGAATTTAAAGATAATATTTATATTGAAAAAAAACAATGTCTAAAACTTGTCAAGTAAAAAGCAAAATCCCAAGAAAAATGAACTCCAAAGAAAATTAAAAAAGGAACGTCCCTAATCAAATGGCAAAATCAAACGCCTAAACACATTGAACGCATAGATAACAACTGCCATATTCTTGACTTAGTAAAGGCATTTTCCCGTGTAGAAAATGTTTGATAAAACCTGGTGTTAAAGCTTAACCTCTCACTTGTATGAAATAAAACAAATTAAAACGACACTTTTAATAATTTCTTGTGTCCGAAGCGCTTTTCTTGATTTACCTTTATGACAGACGCATCAAATGCCATTATATTGACAACCATTTGTGATCAAAACAAACAGACATAATAGGTTAAAACGTAAAAAATACGGATACTGCAGTCAGCATTGCGTTTTAATCAAAATCACTATAAAAACAAACAAATAAAAGAAAAAGTGAAGGATACCCAAGTATGCTTTGGTCTCAATTGCTTTGTAGTGTTTTAACAAAACACTGGAACATCAATGACGTTCCTTTAGACTCTATGAAGATGGATCCAGAATGAAACACTGTTCAAAACTTTCAGTTGCTGTCTTTATCTAGCCATGTTTGATTATAAATAAGATACTTCTGACATTGAATAATACCAATAAACAAACTTTTAACCTTGTTGGACAAAAACCTGCTCTGACCTTGTGTTTTTGTCTCCTTTTGAATTTCCAACAATGTTTGGTTATGACGTTTGGTCGACATTCTTCATCGAATATGCCAATGTTGACATGGTAATTAATTATCTTATTGTATCATAGTATCAATATTTCGTGTCGCTGCTGGTGGTGAATATTTCGTTCCCAAGTGTATCACCAGTCATGTTACTGTTTGCATTGACAAAGAAAACATTGATTTGTTCATTTATGTCCAATGGCTTATTATAAAATATTGAGTTGCTCAAAACTAAAAAGTTTTTGTAATCAAACGCAAAGGTAGACCTAGTCGTTATTGCCAAATACTATATATAATATGCACTACACAATCGTATTGAAGTTTTATTCCTTTCTTTGTTTTTAATTGAGCAACTCTTACAGATCATAAGTATCTGAAATGCATGTTCGACTTATCAATTTGCAAGACTTTTTAAATGTGCTTGTCATCCTTTGTGACAGGAAGGGAACATCCCGTTAACAATTATTATTATCAACTCTAAGGGAATTTCAGAACTAAAAAAAACCAAACTTATCAAACAGTAAAATCAAAAGTACAAACAAATCAAACGAATAGAAAACAACTGTCTAATCCACACTTGGTATATAAACATTCTTTATGTTACTTGAAGTCGGAGATCGAATCTTATTCAACCAAAGGATATGTTTATATCATTATTTCAGGCTACTCCAATGCTCATCACGTTGCATATTTCATCATTGCTAGTATAGTCGGTAAGTACATTGTATACTGCGAAAAACAAATTTTGTATCGGGATCGAGAGGAAAATATAGTTTACTAGACGACTGTAAATGATTTGTGATATCTATAACATGCAAAGTAACCTATTTTGGTAAGCAAAACATAAAACTAGGGAAGATGTAGTATGATTGCCAAAGAGAAAACTATCCACCAAAAGTCAAACATGTCAAATGAAATGGATATATAACAAATCATAGGCAACACTTCGTGCTTCAACAATAACAGAGCTGCTTAAAGAAAAAAAATATATTCATAGAACTCGACTAGAATCATCACGCTATATCTTAAAAGACCTCATTGATGTTACTTTTAAACCTTTTCTTTTTGAAATTATTAAGATTCATTTGGGCAGATTTGTTTCAATACACATCATGTACTGCTTTAATACTAAGTAAATTTGATTTTTAAGCGGATATGAATCATCAATGTACCTTTTATCATAACGAAGAGGGTCAAACATTTTGTTTTAACTTAGTGAAAGGACCAACATTATGAAAACTACTATTCAACTGATTTTGTTTTGAACATCTTGAATTGTCATTTGTAACATACAAAGAAATAGTTTCGAAGTTAGTATTTGTAAGACTTAAGGCATACAATTAAAAATAATAATCATGTCTTTGGAATTCCATGGATATTATACCTGTTATACATTGTTATACAAGTTATAGTGTATTATTCTATAATTACACCGTTTTCTGTTTTTTTTTTAGTTTATTTTGTCGTTGCTGTCGTAGTGTTAAAAGTCAGCGACTTTGGTAAGCTACAAAGACACCCAACTTATAGAAGAAAAAAGATTATTCTAGGTAGATATAGCGTTTATTCAATTCTTCAAATACCTTATACATGCACACAATAACCTGGGGAATGAAATTGGTATCCATAGTTAACAATTTATCTATTTGTAGAGAGCACATATCTCTGTTTTGTGTCAATTCAGTTATCTGCTATTTCGTGTATCAGCATGTCTAATTTTTAAACAAAACACAAAATATAAAATCATAGACGAGTTTAGTTAAAGTGATTCGATAAATTTCCTAAGCCATATTATGATTATTTGTATGCAAATACATTGATGCGGATGTCAATACCAGTATTAAGATGCAGTAAGTAATGACATTGTTTATTTGTATAACGCATTGTCTCTTTCATGTCTATCATGATTCATGCCAATCTAAATAAATACTTGGTGGTATGCGTAATTGATGAAAATTAAAGTTTTCAATTATTCTACTGCTAAAACAAGGTTTACATTATAATAAGATATTCAATTTTGTTTTCCTTGAAAACGATACGTTCTTGATTTATGAAAAACTTAACTATATTTTCTTTTGACTACCAAATGAATTTCAAAGTAAACATATATTCAATTCGAATGACATCTGATATAGCCTTGAAGTATTTGTGACTTTGGCAACCGGCGTTTAAATACATTTTTAAAATCATCTATCTTCTGGAACAAACTCATCTATTAAATCATTTATGTATTGAGCCATATTCATACTATATCTTGATACATAAAGTTACAGGTGCTATATCCACACAAATTGATGCAAATGAAACAAAAGGTAAGCCAAACAATTTGAATCTTCATAATTTAGAATATAAGATAAAGTTAATAGATATCACAAGATTAAGAAATACTATAAGAAAACCAAGGTTTTTTCTGATAGTTTGTTTGATAGTTTGTTTGTTTGTTTTTATTAGTTCTGTTTTTGTTTTGTTTTGCTTTTTTAACACGCATTATGTAGAGAGCATTTGACAATTCTTTTATCAGTATTTTATAAGAACAATTACAGAACATAAAGAGACCAGCAAAACACATTACATAAGAAACAATTAAATTTAAATGTTAGGCATCCATTTTGTTAGCACTGATTCCAAAAAGGTTATACGATCCGAATTACAAATGTTTATTCAGTTTGATTCAAAATATCTCTGTGCAGGCTGTTTATACGTCCTTCATCAATACAACTGTAATTTTTAAATAAGCTGTATCTCCTAAAACCAACTCATCTACTGAACAAATTATGTTTTGATGCACTTAATCAATCAAATATATATTTTGCAGATGAAGTTGTAATACAACCAAATGAAACGATAGGTATGTACAAGTTCTATAAACCTTCATTGTTATTATGTTGTGCCGTTACAGCACTGTATCAGGTTAGGGAAAGGGTTGACTCCTTCAAACATGTTAAATCCCGCCACATTCTGTAAGTTTCTGTTCCAAGTCAGGAGAATATAGTTCGATGGTTGTCGTTGGTACATATCTGTAATGTTTGTTTTAAGTAAAATGTATTGTTATCTATTAAACTGTTTTTTTTCTTAAATGGATTGTTTCATGTTATGTATGTTTGGGTCTTTTATAGCCGAAAAATACGGTATGGTGCTGTCTAATTGTTAAAAGACAGTACGGATGCATCCATTTAATTTGAACCTTGATTGATTGACAATTATACCACTTCTCCTTATTTTCATAATCATCTGTTAGACAAATTATATTTTGAGACACTTACGCAAGCATACTTTTACTGATATGATATGTCTATCTATAGTTGCAGATGACATATCTACGAATTTACATGGAAATGAAACCGCAGGTATGTGAAAGTTTTAATGAATCTTAATTTTGTTAGAATATAAAATTAAGTTCATCAATATAATTAGACTAAACAGCAGTATCATCAAAAGTTAAACAACAAATATTCTCTATAAGGAAAATTCGAAATTGACAGGTCCTTATCAAATGGCAAAATCAAAAGCACAAACACATCAAACGAATTGAAAAACAAACTGTCATATATCTGACATGGTACAGCGTTTTAATAGTAGCGGTCGATTTCGTGTTTACTGCTTCGATACTAGCGTGACTTGTCCTGTACCAATTCAGGAATAAAACAATTGTTATTAAATAGTACATTTTTTATTATGCTGTTGTTCCGTTGTTTTCCACAAATAATTGATGATTTTCCCTCAGTTGCGTATAATTATATTATATTTAAAACTATGCGTGACAAACCAAACAGTCAAAATATGTAAAAATGTCAATAATAGTAGTACAGCAGTCAACATTTTGTTTTTATCTTAATCAGCAAAAAACAAAAAACCAACAAAACTAAAATATGACACAAAAAAAAAAAAACGCAACCCAAAATGACACAAAGATAAGGCAGATAATCGGAAACGAAGGACAAAAAACAATACCTAACCATTACAACATAACATAATGACTGTATGTAAGGTATGTACCTAACCACGCCAAAATGCAGAAACACAAATTGCATGTACATGTTTTGGACTAATAGAAAATGGATTTTTTCATTTTGCTTTTAGATGACGAAAGACAAAAGTTTATACATGAACTTTTCCTGAAAGGTGAATGCGGCAAACTTCATTTTGCAAGACTTGTATTTATTGGAAAACACGGAGTAGGAAAAACCAGTTTAATGAAACGATTACTGTGGCACAACAAGGAAGATGTCACTTCTACAGAGAGTACAGACGGGATTGAAGTCGAGAAATGCAATATCAATATTGCTGATGGGAAATGGAGCCCGTGTAATGGTAAGACGCCTTTGTTTATTCAGTTTTAGGTTTTCAAAGAATTTGCAAATAGTTACTGTTTATAACAACATTGGATTACATTTTCGAAACACTCTCAAGAACGCGAAGCAGTGTTAGTTTCTTCTACATTACACATTAAGCCGATCGCATCATAACAAAGTGACTGCTTTTTAAACCCATTGACATAAATTGCAGGGAGCCGATACTAGGTAGGCAGTAGTAGAATTTAAGTGAATTAATTCATTGGTTTAAGGCAAACAAATATATATTAAAAACCAATTCTTCAGGGAACAATTGAAGGTCTTTCCACCTCGATAATAAGAATGAAATTTAAAAAAACGATGTTAGAAAATGTCACTCCTTGTTGATGTTATTTGGTTCTTCAAATTGATATAAAAAATAAGACTGATAGTTATATGCAGAAGTCTTGAAATAATTTTTAGCAAAGGTCAAAATCTAGAATGTCAAAGTGACCTTTGACCTTCAATTTCAAGGTCATAGATCAGTGATATCAAATCAAAAGACCCCAGGTCAATCATTTGTATGGTTGTGGAGAAATACTGATTTCAAATACATAAGGGGAGAACAATCCTATAAGGGTTAACCAAAACACTTCGACTGAAATAGATTGAAGTTGTTCCTCTTTGTAAACAGCAATTTGGCAAACAAATCATATCATTTACTGTAACAGTTTCTTTTGAATAACGATAACAAGCAAAATTCAAAAATTTATAACATGACCTTGTCCTTCGACCTTGATCTCAATTTCAAGGTCATAGTTCAGTGAACAATGGTGAACACAAAACGGAAGACCGGAGGTCAATCATTTGTATGGTTGTGGAGAAATACTGATTTGAAATACATAAGGGGAGAAAACTCCTATAAGGGTTAACCAAAACACTTTGACTGAAATAGGTTGAAGTTGCGCCTTATTGTAAACAGTTATTTGGCAAACACATCATATCATTTACTGTCACATTTTCTGTGGTATAACGATAACAAGCAAAATTCAAAATTTAGAACATGACCTTGACCTTTGACCTTGACCTCAATTTCCTCCAAATGGACCAAGGACTTCATATCAAAAGACTGTAGGCCTCTACGACTTATAACGTATGAATTGATCCAACAAATCGCCTATCTTAAATTTTCAAAGGGAAATAACTCTCTTAAGATGTCTTCCAATCACTAAAGTCAAATAAACCAAATTATTCTCAAGAGTGGACAAATAATTTGGTGAAAACAGTTTGCTAAAATCTTTTACGGTTTTAGAGATATAGTGATAACAAGAAAAAGGGGACACGGGGTGATAACTCCTATAAGAATAAGTGTTCGGTCACACAGGGTGAGTTTTGAAACCCCCATTACTGTACAACATCATTGGCCAAAAAAATCCATTCGATATGTTGTAAGACAAAAAATCATCTCAGACGACAGAAGAAAAAAAAAAAAAAAAAAATAATCAGAAGAAAAACCAAAGGTTTTTTCGTGGAAAAACCTTTTGTTTTTCTTCTTCTGGTTATTTTTTTTTTCTGCCGTCTGTGATGCTTTTTTGTTTTATAACATATCGAATGGATGTTTGGCCAATGATGTTGTACAGTAATTGGGGTTTCAAAACTCACCCTGTGTGACCGAACACTTAGTTTTATAGGAGTTATCTCCCCACACCCCCCTTTTCTTGTTATCGCTATATCTCTAAAACCGTAGAAGATTTTAGCAAACTTTTTTTCACCAAATTGTTTGTCTACTCTTAAGAATGATTTGGTTAATTTTAACTGGAGTGATCGGAAGACATAATATGGGAGTTATTTCCCTTTGAAAATTTAAGATAGGCGATATGTTGGATAAATTCATACGTTATAAGTCGTAGAGGCCTACAGTCTTTTGATATGAAGTCCTTGGTCCATTTGAAGAAAATTGAGGTCAAGGTCAAATATCAAGGTCAAAGGTCAAGGTCAAATGTCAAGGTCAAAGGTCAAGGTCAAAGGTCAAGGTCATGTTTTTAATTGTGCTTGTTATCGTTATGCAAAAGAAACTGTAACAGTTAATGATATGATGTGTTTGCCAAATAACTGTTTACAATAAGGCGCAACTTCAACCTATTTAAGTCGAAGTGTTTTTGGTTAACCCTTATAGGAGTTTTCTCCCCTTATGTATTTGAAATCAGTATTTCTCCACAATCACACAAGTGATTAACCTCCGGTCTTTGGATTTTAGTTCACTGACCTTTGACCTTGAAATTGATATCAAGGTTGAAGGTCAAGGTTATATATTCTTAATTTTGAATTTTGCTTGTAATCCATATTCAAAAGAATACAAGCAAAATTCAAAATTTAGAATATGACCTTTTTTACCTTCAACCTTGATATCAATTTCAAGGTCATAGGTCAGTGAACTCAAATCGAATTTCCAGTATGACAAAACCATTACATGCACAGATAGCTTCACACACAAAGCAAAGGAACAGCACTTTTATTCCTGTTCTTTATTTCGAAGTCACAATGAAGCCTTCAACACGGAACAATAAATCTCTCATCTCAATGCAATTTAGATGATTCAGATATACTATATGGTATGTAACACCCACAAATACTCAAATAGCTGTATATGTTGTTTATCTACGCCCGATTAGAAACCAACTTACAGGAATGTAGTACAATTTTTAAAACCATATGTAAGATATAGATTGAATGATTAAGGACTGATGATCTTTGTAGAACACGTGTTAAACTTCTTTTGATTGTTTGAATTTTGTGAATGTGCATTCATATGTTGGGTTTTAATCTTTATTTGTCCCTTGTGCTGGTGAGACTACAGTTGAAACTATACCCTTGTATCAATATTTTACTTAATTTGTACTTGGTTTTGAGAGTGCATATTCAATTATATTTTTTTTTCTGTACTGTATCTGCTAATCACTATATTGCATTTTTGTTTGCATTTTCCAAAATGTCTGTGTGAGATTTAATTTAGAACTTGTATAAATCTCTGAATAACTTGCTAATATGTCTGTTATGTTTGTTCTAAATTTAGAATGTTTGCGTTACTCACTGAATTTTGACATTATTAAACAAGTACCATGCACATGGCAGGTTTAGCTACTTTTAACATTACATTTAACGCATTTCTTTTTTTGGTAAAACGTCTGTACCCTGTGATAGTTGGTTTACATTCGCTACGTTGTGGGGTATAATTGATCGTTTGATTTTGTCAGTTTCATAGAGTTTTCCCTTTTTGAATTTACTTTTTTGTATTTTCTATATGAAAATCATAGGGTATATCCAAAAGGTTTAGAGACATTGTTCTTATCATATCTTTGATTGGAAACTGTTGCATGCTACTAACAAAAGTTAGCAAAACAATGCATTGGACATATGATCGTGCATTTTTTCTTCGTGTGACAAAGAAGTAAAAAAAGCATACACATCTTTACACATCTTAATTGTTTTCATTTTAACAGAGACGGACGATGATGTACGCAGATTGATTCGCCAAGTGTTTAAAGGAAAGATGCTTAATGAAGAACGCAAAGCAACTGAAACTGTTGCTGATCATGAACCTTTGAGTTCAAATAAAGATGAATCAAAAGGTGAATCAGACATTGAACTTTCCTCAAGTTCCGATGAAAGTGATGACATGTCACATTGCTTTATTAACGATTCTCAGAGCGAAAGTGATGAAAGTGTTGACGCATTAAACATGCAAACATTAATCCTAGCTGTTAAGAAAGACGATCATGCAGCAGTAGAGACTGGTTTAAATGAGATGCAACAGGATAATTTCAAATTAGAAAAAACGTTTGACTCCAAAATTAACAACTATTCAAAGGAAAACGAGTCTGACCTTGTTAACGACGGTAGTATAAATGAAATGACTTCTACAATTATGAAATCATATCTTCAATTTAAAGAAAAGGAACAAGATGATATGTTGGCGTTTTGTTGGTTGTGGGATTTTGCTGGCCAGAAGGATTTTTATGCCACACACCAAGTCTTTTTGTCGAAACATGCAGTTTTTTTGCTGGTCACTGATAGCTTAGAGTTTAGCACTGCTGAAAATCAAGGGGAAGATTTTGAAGGCTCTGCGCGTAAGTTATTGAATTTAGAAACCGACACAAAAAAAAAATAACCTGCCTTAAAATGTTGTGCTTTTAAATTCTTCATTGCTGTCAATGATTATCTGAAAATCAAGGGGTAGATTTTAAAGGCTCTGCGCGTAAATTATTGAATTTAGAAACCGACACAAATGAAAATAACCTGCCTTAAAATGTTGTGCTTTTAAATTCTTCATTGCTGTCAATGGTTATCTGAAAATCAAGGGGTAGATTTTAAAGGCTCTGCGCGTAAATTATTGAATTTAGAAACCGACACAAAAAAAAAAAAATAACCTGCCTTAAAATGTTGTGCTTTTAAATTCTGCATTGCTTTCAATGATTATCTGACAAATAATAGTTTACACCTGCAAAGTGTTGTGATAGGATTATATTGAACATTATTTATGCATCATAGGAAACTTTAATCAGTCAAGCTACCCCCGCTACCTTGTTAAATTTTACAAATATGAGAAATAGGGCAATTTTTTTTTTGGTATTCTAACTCATAGCATTGTTTGAAAATATCTCGTGCAAGGTCATATTTTGTAATTTTAAACACAAATGTTTAATGGTCTAAGTATGAAAATAAAGAGATGTTGTATGATGATGTAAAATAGTCGGCTAATTGTTTAAAATACTTATACTAGGGGTTTTGTAAATAATGTGTATATATAATATTCACGTAAAAATATATCAATACAGAGTATGTAAGTTTCTGGTTTGACGCCATTCACTGCTACTGGTCGACTACGAAGAAAGGAAGACTTGACCCTCCAATCATTGTTGTGTGTACAAACGAAGACAAATTAAAGGTAAGCATGTTAATTCCTGTAAAACATTTGGTCTAAACTGTTAATTCTTTTTAATTCACTTGAATCAGATTTACTTTATTTGAGGATCACTGGTGTGTCTTTTGTAGACTCAACTTCGAGAGTGTCACACGATGACACATGATAAACAACACACTGACTCAATGAATCACATTTCTGTATGTATGTGCCTCTCCGAAGTCATGAGCCTGTAATTCAGTTGAATTGTTTTACTTTTGTCATTTCGGGGCCTCTTTTAGCTGACTATGCGGTATTGATATTGCTCATTTTAGAAGGCCGTACGGTAATATAAAAATAATAATTTTTGCGTCGTTTGATCTTTTGTGGAGAGTTGTCTCATTGGCATTCATACAACTTCTTCTTTGTTTATATTGATGAATTCGTTATGTAAATCATTTATATATATAATTCGTGATTTTTTATCCAAATTTAGGAATTTCTACACATTTATTCATTGTAAATATTGAACATTTGTATAAAATATAAAAAAAAAAAAAAACGAAGGGTAACACTAAGTTAAATGTCATATTTGATACTTTTTTTAAATCCAGTAAAGTTAAACCTATGCTGTACTTTAATTTATAGGTATCAATCAAATTCAATAGATATTTCATATTTCTTTAACAGGACTAATATTATTCAATGTCAGTATCATATTGTTTCTAACCCAGATTCAATTTCTAGATGACACTTAGCATCAACATAAGACACATCTTGAGGTGCACATTTGTTGTTCAGATGTGTTTGACCCCAGCACTTATATCATAGTACCAACGTATTTGAAATATAGTGTCTTAAAGTAACTAATGGATTGATGTAGACTGTTCACTCAACCATAAATTTTAATGAATGACAGAAGCAAACGGAATTCTTTGTGGGTTGTATATATCATGTTTTTATATGTCAATCAAAATTATTAGGTTTGAATTAAACCAACATAACGTGTTTAAATCTAAACGATATAACAATTCAAGTGTTTTACATAGCGTACATACAGTAATATTACAAAAATACTTATCTCCGAGGAAAATTCAAAACGGAAAGTCCCTTATCAAATTAAGGCTCAAACATATCAAACTAAAATATGACAACTGTCATATTCCTGACTTGCAACATGTATTTATTTATGTAAAAAATGTTGGATCGAACCCGGTTTTATAGCTAGCTAAATCTATCACTTGTATGATAGTTGCATCAAACTCCATTATATTGACAACGACATATGAACAAAACAAACAGAGATGATAGGTACACATGTCAAAAATAGTGATATAGCAGTCAACTCATCGTTGTATTATAATGTTAATCACTATAAAACATATTAAGCAAATTTATATCAAAGACGCACAAACAGGCAAAAAGACTAAACACGTAAGCAAAAATGGAAGACAAGAATATTAAACCTTACCATAGTACAATACTTGTAACACAATGACGGGGTGTGTAAGTACAGAGCCACAATATATAGTATGTTATGTACCTACCTGAATATTAGTTTACCATATAGTATTTTGATACCCGTTAAACTATAAAAAAAAGTGTCCAACATTAATCCTTCCATTATGATTCAAATCCCGCCATTAAATGGATTAGCTAATTGTTCTACAATTATCAACAGATATGAGTATCAAAGTAACGATAGTTATTGCCGCTTAAAACAATTAAAATATGAAATAAAGTCTTCTTAATCGATAAAATACATGATTCGTGTTAATCTTATCTTTACGTCAAATATTTAACCAAAGACGTATTATGATGCATTTTGCCTTTAATGTATTGAAGGAACCCTCAGAGAGAGAAAAACGACAAAAACAGTTCAAAAAGAATTTAAGAAAAGTTTTGAATAACCAGGAAAAGAAAGGACACTTGAGAAACATTCATTTTATTTCTAATACTGAGGATACTGATATTGTGTTTGAAAAGATTAGAAAAGATATTTCACGCCAAGCTATGGATATGGAAGATTGGGGCAAAGACTGTCCGTTAAAATGGCTTTTATTTCAAAAAGTCTTATTGAAGTTAAAAGACAACAATGTACCAATTTCATCAACGAACGCATTGCTAAAAATGGCAAAACATAAAGATATTGATATCAGCGAAGATAATGAAGTAAAACAATGCTTGCAATACTGTCATGACATGGGAACAGTTGTCTACTTTGACGAAGAAAACTTAGCAGATCATGTTATTTTGGACCCTAAATGGTTAATAAATGCCTTGAGATGTCTTGTTAGTGATAAAATTGATAATGTAATCGAAGTTTCAGATGACTGGGAAACATTGACAGACACTGGTCAATTGACAGATGCACTCATATCTCTCCTGTTCAAGAAAGAACCAGAATTAAACTTTGAAGAGAACAAAGCACATTTAATTGAAGTTATGAAACGTTTTGATATTATAGTGAACTTAAAAAAGTCAACTGCACTATACATGCCATGCATGATAAAGTCTTGCTCGTTCTCTGAAGTTCAAAAGCAGTTTGGTGACGAAAATCAACCATTTTACAAAACTAGCTGGTTATGTTTAGAATTTAAGTTTCTTCCTCCAGCCTTTTTCAACCATATTATTGCCTGGTATATTAAGCAGTATCAGGTGCATGTTATAATCGATAAAGAAAATCGAAGCAAAAGAAATGCATTATATCGCCAGATTGGTATATTTGATTTAGATTTGTCTTGTTGTGAACAACTTGTTGTTTGTGAAGGACCTAATGTTATAGCCCTTCAAGTATGGGATTCACGTAAGTCAAATAAGACTTACGGAGATTTGGAAACAAGCCTATATAAATTTGTTGAAACATTACGAAAGCACTACAATCTAAACATATCATATACAAACGCATTTACATGTACAGACGGTGATTTTACAATTAATCGAAAAACTATAAAGGATTTAACTACTTTTGATTACCGGTGCTCAGAGCATAAGAAAATTCACCTAGTAGCCGATTTAATTAATCCTTGGACTGTTAGTAAACAATTGCTGTAAGTATATCATTAACTCAATAGCATTGTTTTGTTTTGTTTTCAACAACATGTAACAGCGCGAAAATATATGGTTTTGTAAAATATCGTTTAACTGTATATTACCAAAATCACAGTTCTTTTAATTGAAAACATTGGGTTTGGCTTAAAAAATATATATATGCTTTGACACATTTGATGTTGATCTCAACTGGCAAAAACACTTATTTACAAGTGTGTGCCAATACGCACGCGTTTCGTCAACCTATTTTTATTTCTTTTGTATTGAAATTGCATGCAAAGTTTATTTCGAGGTATAAGGAAATTAAGGATTGAAAGGTTTTCAAGTTAGTGATCTTTTAACTAGACGGATATTCTAAGTTAAAACAAAAGTAACAATAACGAAAATACCGAACTCCGAGAAAAGTTCTGAACGAAAAGTCATTAGGCAAATGGCAATATCAAAACCTCAAACACATCTTAAAAATGGATAACAGGAGCCTGTAATTCAGTGGTTGTCGTTTGTTGATGTGTTACATATTTGTTTTTGTTCATTTTTTTTTATATGAATAAGGCCGTTAGTTTTTCATGTGTTTTCGTTTGAATTGTTTTACATTGTCATATCGGGGCTTTTTATAGCTGACTATGTGGTATGGGCTCTGCTCATTGTTGAAGGCCGTATGGTGACCTTTAGCTGTTAATGTATGTGTCATTTTGGTCTCTTGTGGACAGTTGTTTCATTGGCAATCATGCCACATCTTCTTTTTTTTATATATATATAACAACTGTAATATTCCTGACTTGGTAGAGGCATTTCCTAAGTAGAAACTATTCAAACGCCTCAGCATACATAATTATAAGCTCGTTTTAGTTCACAGCCAGCTCTTGTTAACGTATTGGGCATCAAGTAAATGGTTTCACTAAAGCTACATGCACTTGAATTGTGAGTTGTTTAATTTTCACTCTTACCACATCTTTTTAAATCTATATAAATGATAAAAAATCACATAGACATTTTTTTCTATTCAATCTCTCAGATATGCTTTTTTTATCATTCAAATCAGAGAAGTGGGAATTTGACACCTATAGTTTTTTAAAGTTTAATTTATAAAGATTGGTCTTCATTCTCAGTAAACGTATGAAAAATTTTAATTGAGAAGCTGTGATTTTTGTTCATGATACTAGTCTAATGAGGTGTAAATAAAGGCAGAAGTATTATACCGGTGTTAAACAGTCATAGATCGATTGAGAGAAAACAAATCCATATTTCAAACTAAAACCGAAGGAACACTAAAGTGCAACAAAAACATTCATAGAAACGAACCATTTGATAACAACGAAATAATAAATGATGGGTAAATTTGAAAAAAAGATGTACTTGCAAATGGCTATAGCAAATGAAGAAGTGAACTAATACTAGTATTTTATTTTTTTTCACCAGTATTTTGCTAAGTTTATTCTATTACCTAATATCCCGTTAAAATCTGAATTTTTTAAAATGTAGAAAGTTACTTATGTGTAGAAAAAAGTATTTTCTTCAATTTTATTATCACATCTTACTTCTGTTGAACTAGAAAGGCATGAATGAGAGTGACGTTACTCTTACATCTAAATACAATACAAAAAGAGACATACCGCGTAAATGTCAACTAGTGGAGTAAAATAAAAAAAATTTCTTCGATTTGATATATCCACTTTATTTCTGTTGAAATTTAAAGTGATAATACCTTTTAAATATGAGGGGAATCACACACGTACGATATAACATGTTAACACGTACATCGTTTATTAATATTATATACTTAGTTCAGGGCTAGTTAAAATCAAGTATACATATTGATCATGGAACTCTTATGTCACTTAATAAATGATAGACGTGGCTAAATAAGTGTATTTTTACTACGAAAACAGTGAATGTTTTCGCACATTACGATCCTTTAACATGTTTAACCAAGGTATACATGTCATACTGAAATAAATCAATAGTAATGCCTTAATAACGTTTATTCTTATAGAAATAATATAAATTGTAATCAGCTATTTTGTTTGTTTCATACATTGTATTCTGACATTGGACTCTAATCATCATTCTTTTTAACTGAGTTTTACTGTGCGTATATTGGTGTGCGTTTGTTTTTCTACATTGGCTAGAGGTATAGAGGGAGGGTTTAGATCTAAAAAAAAAAACATGGTTAACCCCGCCGCAATATCGCGTCTGTCCGAAGTCAGGAGCCTCTGGCCTCAAATAGTCTAGTAGGATTTTTGATTTTTTTTTTTTGTGTATAATTCGGAGTTTTGTATGCTGTCCATTATCACTTAATTAGTATGCATATTGTTAAGGGGCCAGCTTGAGGACGGATACGGGAGCGGGAGTTTCTCGCTACATCGAAGACCCATTGGTGGCCTTCGACTATTGTCTACTCTATGGTTGGGTTGTTGTCGCTTTGTCAAATTCCCCATTCCCATTTTCAGTTTTATATATAGGATAATGATTATTCAAATGCATAACGTTAATCTTTAAACCTTGTTTATTTCCATCAATGTGGTATTTTTATTTATCATGATTTCAAATTATAACTATGGCTGTATCGATTGATAAGAATTACAAATCCTTTCAATTATCTAAAAATTACTGTCGATGTTCAGAGTAAAAATTCACACTTGACTTTGGTATTCACAAATTTGAAGTTATATTGTGCATAATGAATACCCACATCATTAGGCTAAGCATATTTGTTCATGCCAGCTATAACCGTGCTAGCCATTTCAAATGTATATGCTGCTCCATAAAGTAACGGTTTCTCGTATTAATAAATATGTAAAGCAAAATATTTTCATCAATGACGTTTTGCGTAATTTCTTATATATTCTGACGTCAGACCCTGACTTCTTCTGACCGGCACATCTACAAACTCGTCAAACGCCAACGTATTGAGCATTTAGACAAAGGTAATACGTTCGATCCCTGCATAGTTTGACATTTCAAAATTGGTGTTGTTGTCACCCCAATATCATGACTATGTCTTACTCTCATATCAATGTTTTCTCGTATTTTTTCTTTCTACCTTGCTCGTCCATGAACTATGTTCTCCGTTCTGACAAAGATGATTTATTTTGCAATGATTGCTCAAACCATATTATAATGGTGTTGATATACAAAAACTGTTCAAATTTCCCAGGTAAAACGTCGTTATAACTCACAGCTTTTAATTATCGAAACACGAATGCTTTTGTATCTCAGGAATAGATTTCCATACATGTATATGATGAAAACGTAAATGAATTTTAGGTCCGTATTACTTTTCATCTTCGTACTATATTTGGCCTTTTGAACCTCTTTGATCAGAGTATTAATGACGAGTCTTATGTAGACCAGACGCGCGTCTGACGTATACATTTGCAATCCTAGTATGTATATTGAGTTTAATATAAACTCATAATCGGGTTTGATACATATTGATATCGTGAAATATCAGCTACGTGATACAATGAAAAACTTTTTAGTACGTTCGATGAACTCACATGTCAAACAGTTTCACATTGTGGCTTGCAGCTGATATTTGACGATCTACATGTGTACAAAACCACAAAATCTAAATATAGAGATAGTGGCGTGTTAAAACTGATTATTCGTAGCTGATACTGTGAACAATAATTTGCCGTTTTAATAATAATTCAAATACATAACATATTTGTTTCAAACTTGTTTATAAATGAAATCAACATTAGCATGATAGGATACTTCCGTCAATAATACATTTCGTATGCATCATGCTATCAAATCACTTCATCTGTCTCGATTTTCAAAATGTACAAATATCAATATCGATGTTCATGGTTATTTTATTGAAAAAAATACGATTACAGTGGACATTGGAATCAAAACATTCGACGAAATATTATAAATGATAGAAATGAATATCATTTCCATTCTTGTACGTAGCAAGGCTTTCCCTTTCCTTTTCTTTTAAATGTATCTACTTCTCTATAGCGGACTGGTTTCTCATTCAGGTTAGTGTGTTACACAAACTATTATCCTCAATATAATTTATCTCAGTTTTTCTCTATTACCTGTTTCAACGTTAGACTCCTTTTGAACTAGACAAATACTAATGAGAGTGATGTTATTCAAACATGTAAAAAGTACAACCGTAGACATACTGTGATAGAGGTATCACCTAATGGGATTAAATTGGTATAAACATGTATATATATATTGTTCTGTATGACATATCTTCTACATTTACATTGTATTTAGAGTCATTAAACTAATCACTCTTAACATTACGTATACAAATAGAATCATTGAGATTGTACAAATAAAGAAAACTTATATCCCTTAGCAAGGGTGAAGATATATCACGTTGATTCATAACATTATTTTACTGGCTGTTATATTCTCGCCAAAATCTCAAAATATAAACTTATATAGCTGTAACAAATCTCTGATTGTAAGGACGCGGATATCTCCTGACTCATGAAATTGGTAAACGGTTTTTTGCCATGATATGTCAACTATTTGAGAATAAATGCAATGGTCATATTTAAGGGTTCTTGTTCTGTTTGCAAAAGCAATATATGTCTCATTAGCACCACAATATATCTTGTCCCTTAATATAGGACTCTTGATTATTTTATTCAATGTGTTGTTTGTAATATCTTTTATATTTGCTGGTGTACTTTGTACGGGCTACTTTTTGTGTTTCTGTGGTACATATGACGTAGTTTCGTACTTTTAACATCCCACCATATATACAGATATAGATAGATGTGGTGTGAGTGCCAATGAGACAACGCTCCATCGAAATAACAATTTATAAAAGTAAACCATTATAGGTCAATGAACGGCCTTCAACACGGAGCATTGGCTCACACCGAACAACAAGCTGTAAAGAGCCCCAAAATTACTAGTGTAAAACCATTCAAACGGGAAAACCAACAGTCTAATCTTTATAAAAAGCGAGAAATACGTATAAATTACATAAACAAACAACAACTAATGTACATCAGATTCCTGACTTAGGACAGGTGCAAACATTTGCAGCGGGACTAAACGTTTAAGTTTGTTCTCCCTTTTTCTGAAACAATAGCATAACATCACAACATAGAAAAACACACGATGAAATATCAATTGGCAGGCTTAACTCAATCAAAAAACGTAAATTAACACATTATGAACGATTAAATTTGATCTGCGATATCTGAATGCAAATGCACAGTTAATAAAATATTAGGGGCAAACATTTAAGGCCAAAAAGCAAACAAAGTAGTCCAAACAAAGCCATGACAAGACACTACTGCGAAATATTTAACCCTTCGAAAATAATCACTTTTGAAAAAAATCCGCTTTTAATAATACAGGTAAATGAAAAAAAAAACTTTGTCCTTTTAGGTATACTAATTAGGTGTATAAAATTCTTCAAATAATGAGGAATACTTAAAATGTTCTGTCATATAAATACACATTTTAACACTAGTTACAAATTGGGGTGAATATCAACAATTAAACTATACAATTAGAGCTAGCTTAAACTTCCCTGTACAGATTTAAGGAGAATAATCTTGAAGTTCATACAAATGTAGTACGAAGAAGTGAAAATTAAAAGATATTCCAAATAATCAAAGCTGGTATGTAAACAAGGTCCATATTAATATAAAATAACAAAAAGAAGCATTTTCAACAGTATAACAGGTGTATTTTATTGATCTATAATAATTTTATTGTTCTATTATAATATTGGAAATACTTTGAACGACAACATTATTTAAAATTTCTTTCCATGTGACGTATTATTCCAACATTAAATACATGCAACCTCGTCATGCGGTCATTTGGATTGATTTCAAATACACATATAAGTAGTAGGGCATTTAGTTGTTTAATTTGATCTTTTATTTGTTATGCTTTTTTGTTACATAATTGTTTATTTTGTTCTGATTGAGATTGTGAAATGGTATTGATTGATGTATCCCTATTTTGACAATTTAATTTATTATGTCTGTTTTGTTCACGCATCGTTATACATATAATTGAATTTGATGCGTCTTGCATACTAGTGAGAGGTTTAGCACTATAAAACTACGTTCATTCCACCATTTTCTATATTTGAGAATGCCTGTACCATGTACATTTGATTAGTGACTTTCCATTTTGTATTTCCCTAGAGTTCAGTTTTTTTTTTATTTTACTTTTTGATCCTTTTTTCAATTTTCATTTCCTCAAATGCTGTCCACGAACTATGTCCTCGTTTCTTGTATAAATGTTATCTTTGCAATGATTTTATACAATATTGAATATGTTTCACTTGATACAATTTGATATTTTAAACTGTGTTGATTTCCAGCCTCGTCATGATTTACAGGACGCGTTACCCATGATTTTAATATGCCTAATTTGTCATTATTCTGAACGTATAAATATAAACGTAAATAATACAGTAGTATTTGTTTTCTAATTTCAGATTGGAAAAACAGTAAGTAGTAATGAGATAATATGATTTATTTGCTATCATTTATTAAGGATCTGTAACTCATTTTTACAAAGGTTATACATGTCTAAATAAGTGTTTTTGTAATTCGAAAACAGTAAAAGTTCTTTGAGATTACGTCCCTTCAACCTTCGTTTAATCTAAATACTGGGATATATCAAAAGTGATGTCTTAATACCGTGTTATAGTGTAAATTATGGAACGCCACAGCTGTCTAATGTGGAATTCTGATACTACTTTATGTTGTTTTATTATTACTTAATGAAATTTTGTCTTTACTGAATTTTGTTTTGACATTACGCATTTTCAAATGTAGCTTACCGTAATGTAGTTGTTTCATTACATGATGTGGTGTTGTTATTTATTAATGATGATTTGTCTATTCTTTATATGGTTTTAACATTACGTAATGATATTTCAAAATTTGACAATATTACACTATTTGATGTGTTTGTTTCATTATTTGATGTGGTCTTGTCATTCTTTGATGTGGTCCTGTCATTCTTTGATGTGGTTATCCCATTACTTGATGAGGTAAAACCACGTGACCAATTCGGAAAAAATATGTTCTATGTTTTAACAGATTTCAATATGTCGTTTGTTTAATAGTTTGGATGGGTATCGCCAAAGTTAAAGTTCAAATTAAAGTTCGAGTGGTTGTTCAGAGTTATTTGGTATGAAAAAGGGGAACGGCAGACAATAATACTAAAATAAAATCTAAAAAAATTACAGTATTTCAGACATAAATTGGATATCCCGAAACCACTTGATCCTATTATTGCATCCGAAGTTCTCAAATAGAAGCAGTATTATAATAAATTTGTAAAATATTCCACGGAACGCTGTGTCTCGCCTGATATCACTGCTTTCAGTGTAAAAGCGTAATGTTGATCGTCTGTACATTCATCGGTGAAAAAAAAATGTTTTCTGTAGATGCTTTTTCTTGATATTTAGGAACAACTCCTATACAAGTTTTAAAACACTTCATGGAGGTTATAAATTTATCATGTCAAAACAGTTTAATTCGGTTTTATTTAACTAAACAAAACTGTATGGTTTTCAACAATGAGCAAAACCCATACCCCATTGTAAGCTATACAAGGTCCCGAAATGACGCCACTATCGACGACGTTGTTGTGTCTCACTGCCGCTACATTGATGTCACAGGCTCGACACAAATCAAAAGACTAATACTTTATTGTTGACAAATGAAACAATTCAAATCAACTCATACTTTAGTTACAGAAAAATCGGGGGAGGGGGCTCGGACTAAGTGACAAAGCATCAATACTATAAAAAAAGAATTCTCTAAATTTGTTTTAGCGTGAATGATCATTTGAACATATAAACAATTATCAATCTTTTATTTTTAATCAATTGTTACTCTGACCTACCTCGCACTAATTGAAAAATAAACTTTTTGGAATATCTTTCACATGTGACGACGAACATGTTCCAGTTGTCGTAACCATAATACCGTCATCTTTTAGCTTTGGATGTCAAATATTTTTGGCTACAAGCATCACTGTAGAAACATGTATTGTCCAAATGTGCATCTGGTGCAGGTAAATTGGTACTGTTAATGTTATTATTCGAATGTGAACTATCAAATAAAACTAAATCACTCAGTTTGTAATATCGCGAATAACACGATGGGTGCCACACGTTGAACAGAATCTCTTTACCTTTCTCGGGAACCCGAGATCACCCCGATTGGTTAAAATTACCCAGTAGTAACCGATTTATTGAGTCAGCCAATTGGAACTGTTTTTTAAGCCACCACAACTTTACCGCAACTGAAAGTTGTGGGCATAGTGTTTAACCTCTGTCCGTCCGTCCGTCTGGCCGTCCCATTATTAGTATATAGTTATTCCGTATACCGTTCTAACAGTTTGAATACTGGGAAGTTTTCTCTTTACTGTCTGTTTGTACATATATTGAAGGTGTGCTGCATGTGGTCAGGATTTAATTTTATTAGTTTTTGCTCTTTTGGGAGAAAGTTGAACATTTTTAGGGAAAATTTACTTGAATAAGTAAATAAGACCGTTAGTTTTTTCGTTTTGATTTTTTTTCACATAGTGCATGGTGGCCTTTTGTAGCTGACTATATATATGATTTCTTATATCGTCTGCATTTAAACTCTGGTGGATAGTTGTCTCATTGACAATCACACCATATCTAACCTTATTGCAACTCATATCATATGTTGCGTTTTGTATACTGTAATATGGAACGCCGGAACTGTCTTATAGTGTAAATATCTAATGTGTTTTGTCGCTTTGTATTTACGTCCTGTCATTTCTTCTTTATGTTATGTGCAGATACCTTTATTTCCTGACACTGCATCTCTGTGTTATGTCAAATTCATTAATTGTTTAGTCAAACAATTGTATGACATGTCATTGATAAACTTTGTTGTGTACAATAGGCATTACATAATGATGTAACTACTATATATTCTATGACAACCTTCAAATTTTATGATCAACCACCTTTACATTCTCTCATATTATCTCTTTGTTGTGTCTATTCTTCCTTTAAGTAAGTCAGTTAATTATAACGTCCTGTCACAAATGTGATTGTTATGCCGAATGTTCTAAACGTTTAGTTTTGTTGCATCTTTCTTCTATGAAAACCTCATGTTGTTATACTCTAACGGCTTTATGTTGTGTATATACATATGTATCTTCATTGAAAAACATAATACATCATGGTATAGCTCATATGCGTTTTGCCGAACAATTAATGTTCTCTGTAAGCATTCATTACTTCATGTGCAAATGCCTAATACATTATGTGCAAACACTTATAACGTTATGTGCAAACAACTTATACGTTTTGTGCAAACAACTTATACGTTTTGTGCAAACATTGTTTACGTGATGTGCAAACACCTATAACGTTATGTGTCAATGTCTAATACATTTTGTGTAAACACCTATAACGTTATGCGCAAACACCTATTACGTTATGTATAACACTTGTTTCGTTATGTGCAAACACCTATTACAATATGTGAAAATACCTATTACATTATGTGCAAACACCTATTACGTTGTGTGCAAATGCTTTTTACATTATGGCCAAACATCTATTACGTTATGTGCAATCACCTATTACGTTATGTGCTAACACCTATTACGTTCTGGTAAACGCTTTTTTGACCAAGATTAAAATTAAAATGCATCAAGGATATACACTTTGAAAATTACAAGTTTGAGATTTCTGAAAAGCTGTGAACTGCTTCGCTATTTTCTTATTGAAGGTAGTATGTGCATCGGGTTGTTGATTTAGTATTGGAAATGTGGTACTTTTATATTGATTGTAAAAATGCTATATAAATGTTTAGTTTAGGGGAAATTATGTTGTTCTACGTTAAGAGTGTGCTTTATACTCCATCCATGCTTTCAAATTAAAAAAAAATATAAATATACAGACACGACTCAAGAAGCGCGATCGAAAAGAACAATACAATATAAAAAAGAAGATGTGGTATGAATAACAATGTGACAACTCTTTACAAGAGACCATATGACGCAAATTTGAAAAACGATAGGTCAACGTACGGCCTTCACCAATAAGCAAAGCCAGTACCGCACAGTCAACTATTAAAAGGCCCTGAAATTTCAAATGTAAAACAAGTCAAACCAAAAAACTAGCGGCCTAATTAATGTACCAAAAAATTAACTAATAAAAAAGAAATTAGTAAAACAACAACAAACGACAACCATTGAATTACGGGCGCATGACTTGGGACAGGTACACACAGCAAATGGCGGGTTTACAATGGGAGCCTAACCCTCACCTTAACATGGGACAGTTGTGTAATAGTACAACATTAGAACACACTATAAAAATTTGTCGAAAAAGGCTTAACGCATAAATTGCATACTCATAGAATTACATCTAACAAACACACAGAGTGTACGTGGCCGTGAATTTGTATCTCCCAACTAAACAAAAAACACGCTAAGTATAGATCTGATAGTACTCGCAGTTACTAATAGTTAGTTCAAAGTTCCAATTGTTTCTCCCGACTTCAACCTCGAACTAGAAATATAACGGTTGTCTGGTGTCGGAGTGATTTGTTATCACCCTCCCAGGAGGCTATTCTAGCGAGACACGTGTACCAGTTTAAATGCTACAAATGCAATGACGTCTCCCACGATGCATGTAGCAGCTAAGGAACCCTGCAAAATGTTTTAGATTTTATTGTCGATCATTTCCAATAACAGTCGTGCTTATTATTCTGAATAACCTTCCATACTTTTTCCTCCGTCTCTGACAAGGCGTGTTGAGACATGTGGGTGTCCTGAGGGAGGAGCAGGTGGCCCGTTCCTCTCATTTTCAAACTTTTTAAAAACTAACAGGATTTTGGAAAAGTTGCAGGTATGGCCATTTTTCAGTGATTTTTTTTATTTGATAAGCTAAATGTAGGTAAATCATGTTTTAAAATAGCCCGATAGATGTTTTAGTACATGCAAATACGTCATATTATCCATTTTCATACGTTGAACAGTTTTTCCTGCAATAATCAAGACTTTTCTTTTTGTTTTGTTTTTTGTTTATCAAAACAATTATTTCTCTTGCTTGTTAATGCCCCTGTATATATGAATTATCAACTAATAGATAGTCACAATTAGTTTTGTATTAACAAAACGTGCTAATGTTGATAGATGATTTGTAGCGTACACGTGTTTCGTCGCTTTGTTACTTCATCAAAAACTACCGTGACCAAAAACTTTAAGCTAAAACGGGACAGACGGACGAACGAACAGATGGACAAACAAATGAACGGACGGACGAATTAACGAAGGCACAGAAAAACCTAATGCTCACAAGCGGCGCATGCAAAAGGGGGTTACATATAAATACAAGACACATTCAATAAACTAATTTTCTGATATAAATCAGCTAATCTGATTCCAGATCGGTCTCTGTTTTAATGCCAAGAAGCCAGAAATATCGGACGCATTTAACTGGAAAGCTGTTTTCCTCAATAGTTGAATTTCTATTGAATTTCTATGTAATCATTCTATAAAATACATTGTTTTGACAACTATTGTCATTACTAAAATCAGTAGCCCTTTTCCGGCTGCTCTTAAAGCGTAAAAAAAATGAATTAAGAGCTAGCGGGCCATGTAGTTCATATGTTTTAATCCATATTATCCTGAAAGTGCGGAGTACCTTTTAAATTGGTGCAATCTGATTCGCCTTGAAATCGACGTAACATATTTAAGCAAAGCTCTTTTACAAATTCACCTATATAACGGAAAAAAAACTAGGACACGAAAGGGAAGGCTTAAATTCTTCTGTCATTTTCTTGCTACTGATAATCAGTTAAGAATGTTCACTTGTCATGATTTTTGAATTTTGTTAGAATTTCAGAACCATCTTGTTCATCCGTGTAAGCTCCATAAAAAACAATTGGCAGCTAACTCCCAGTTTTTGATCATCTTTTACATGTACAATATGTCATTCATTTGATACTTTTTTAGTTCTCAAAATGAATTAAGATTAAGTAAGGATAAAAAGATATTTGTAAAATATTATAAAACCCTCGTTATGTGTCATTACTTTTATGTTAAAGATTTGAAAAATTAAAAGAGAAATTGTTCCCGCTAAAATATCATTAGAAAATATCTGGAAAACATACACACGGACCTGTTATTTCTTTGTTATGCTCTTTTTGATTTCGCAGTCAATGCCCAGTGGCGAAACCAGAATTTTTAAAAGGATGGAGCTACATTAGTAAGTTGGTTCTATAAGCAGTTTGATTAGGAGGGGTTCAGGACTTTATTTTGCGAAAAATCCCTGTTCATTCAAAAAAAAGGTACAAGATAAGAGGTGGTGGGAAAATATCTCCTTCCTCGGGTAATATGATCTAAACAGGTCCATATCTAACGTATTGACCTCGCCAAAAGTCTACAATTAATAAAGGTTTTTCGCCGCCTTCCCAAACCATATGTTATAAATATGTATTCACGATATGGCGACCTATGGAGACCTATGGAGATGAAAGAGAACATCGATTTATTTGCCATTCACATTTTCCGAAAAGAAATGCGGTTGCATTTTATTTTTAACATGTAGCATTTTTCCCTTCTGAGGATAAGACATCAATTGCCTGAAAAATTAATTATGTGTATTTCATTTCCGATCAAATGTTATTAATTCATTATCGTTTTGATATGCATATATTACACACTGAAGATGAAAATTAAAAAATCAATCATTAATACGTGTTTTTTTTTGTTTGGTAATTGCATTATGCACGATTTGTTTTTCAAAAAAATGTTCTAATACAATGTTCAAAAAATGCGTTTATGAATTTTGTAACTGTTGCAAATCTAGGTACACACCAAGAGAGCTCGAGAAACAGCTCCAGAATCCTGTCTGTATATTATTTGTCAAACTAAATTTTAAAAGTATGGGTGTATAATGCAAACTCTAAAAGTAAACAAAATAATTTCTATAAAATCTATAAATACATCATTTCCAAAAGTAAATCAACAAACAACCCGATACACGCATATTACATTCAATAAGGATACAGTGAAACAGTCAATCCCTTTTTAGAAAGCTCAAACTTGTAATTTTCAAAGTGTTTATCATTGATGTGTTTTAATTTTATTCTGTGTCAAAAAAACGTTTACCAGAACGTAATAGGTGTTTGCACATAACGTAATAGGTGATTGTACATAACGTAATAGATGTTTGGACATAATGTGATAGGTATTTGCACATATCGTAATGAGTGTTTGCACATACTGTAATAGGTATTTGCACATAACGTAATAGGTGTGTGCACATAATGAAATACGTGTTATACATAACGTAATAGGTGTTTGCACATAACGTTATATACATTGGCACATAACGTTATAGACATTGGCACATAACGTAACATGTGTTTGAATATAACGTAAACAATGTTTCCACAAAACGTATCAGTTGTAAGCCCATAACGTTATAAGAGTTTGCACATAATGTATTAGGTGTTTGAACATAATGTAAACGGCATTTGCACATGACGTAATGAATGCTTACAGAGAACATTAATTGTTCTACAAAACGTATATGAACTATACCATGATGTATTATGTTTTTCAATGAAGATACATATGTATATACACAACATAAAGCCGTTAGAGAATAACAACATGAGGTTTTCATAGAAGAAAGATGCAACAAAACTAAACGTTTACAACATTCGGCATAACAATCACATTTGTGACAGGACGTTATAATTAACTGACTTACTTAATGAAAGAATAGACACAACAAAGAGATAATATGAGAGAATGTAAAGGTGGTTGATCATAAAATGTTGATGTATTCACAGCATATATAGTAGTTACAGCATTATGTAATTCCTCTTGCACACAACAAATTTTAGCAATGACATGTCATAAAATTGTTTGACCAAGCAATTAATCAATTTGACATAACACAGAGATGCAGTGTCTGGAAGTAAAGGCATTTACACATAACATAAAGAAGAAATGACAGGACGTAAAGGCAAAGCAACAAAACACATTAAATATTTACACTATAAGACAGTTCCGGCGTTCCATATTGTAACATTGTTTAATTAGTACGCATACCCCGGAGCCATCTTTTCTGAAGCCCGAGCAAAAGCGCTTGTTCCGCGATAGAAAATTTAATAACGAACTCAAAAAGAAATAGAAAATAGCTCGAATTATTTATTAATCTAAATGAGACTTTAATTCAAATCTTACTCAAACTCTACCTCAAGAAGTGACTCAAATTCAAAGTTGTAACTAGAACTCTGCCTTTAAATGTGACTCAAACTCAAAGTCCAACTCGAAACTCAATGCTAACAAGAACTTTAATTCTAAGCATGACTTGAATTCGAAAACTAACTCAAAATTTAACTCAAACAGTAACCCGAACCTTAATTCGAATGTACTAATTCGAAGGATGGCCACACACATTCAACGTACATACATTATTGAAATCTATCTTAAAATAGAACAGGTTTTTCCAAATTGGACACGTGGTTTTATCTCATCGATTAATGGGATAACCACATTAAAGAATGACAGGACCACATCAAAGAATGACAAGACCACATCAAATGATGAAACAAACACATCAAGTAGTGTAAAATCGTTAAATTGTGAAACATCATTACGTAATGTTAAAACCATATAAAGAATAGACAAATCATCATTACGAAATAACAAAACCACATCATGTAATGAAACAACTACATTACGTTAAGTTACATACACATCAAGAAATGTTAAAACCACATTGACTAGTGACACAACCATATTGAATAATGGTGAAACCACATCGAGTAATGACAAAACCATATTGAGTTATGACAAAACTATATCAAGTCAAAACGAAACCATATCTTGTAATATCGAAATATCATTAAGTAATGACTATTCCATATTGAGTTATATTAAAACATCATTACGTAATGTCAAAACCATATTAAGTAAAGACAAAATATCATTAAGTAATAATAAAACAACATAAAGTAGTATCAGAATTCCACATTCGACAGCTGTGGCGTTCCATAGTAAATAATGATTATTCAAACAGATGACGTTTATCTTTAAAACATATTAATCTATAATGCTATGAAATCAAAATTAAAGATTTAACTTGCGCGTCAATGTAATATTTTTATTTATCATGATTTCAAAAAATAACTTAAGACGTCTTAAATTAAGCAAAATAACACAAAAAAACAACCCAAAAATACCAGTTAGTTACTCAAACATCGATGGTTATGATAGTTGTTTTGAAATATTCACATTTGACTATGGTATTGACCTTTTAAAAAAATAATATTGCAAATGATGAAAGCTCTTATTATATGCATTGTTTTATGTAACAAGGCTTGCCCTCATCCTTCAATTTCAAATGTATGTGTTTGAAAGGATCGTTGTCTCATTTGAGTAAATGTGTTAAGACAATTCATATCTCTTGAATATTTCAAGATTTATTATATATATACAAAGTCCTATGTGAAAATCTATCCAAAAAAGGACATAAAGTTTTATGAATTTTGATATAAAATTAAAATTTTCGTGTTCATATACAGTTCTTCCTTGCCCAACAATCTCATTTAGAAAAACAAAATACATAATTAATCAAATGGATTTGAAAAATGTGAATTTGTATATAAATGTGTTAACTCTTTAGGTAATTTTATAGTAAAAAAAAAAGTACGGAAAACAAAACTAGCCAATGTAACCTATATATTGACATGACTACATTTCAGTTTTTCTTTAATTGATATGAAAAGAATTATGTCATTCAATATGTTTGTAAACATATGACTTTTTGTTTGTATCGTTACACAGATCTAAGTAAAAATACTTGCCGATTATGTTGTTCTTCACATTGAATTATGCATAATGCACATGATGTCTAGAAACTACTCATACATTAGACGCTTGCAAATAAAAACTGTTTATAATTCTGCTATTTCTCTATCTAATGTGATCACCTTGTACTATAACATAATGCCAATGGACCAATTATAACTTAACAGCCAAGAACAATTAGAAATTACAAAAACATCCATTTCAAAAAAATCCTGTATAACTATAAAACTTTAATGTTAAAAGTATCGATGTCGACATTCATGTATAATTTATTGAAAGGAGTAAAAATCGCGTAATATTGATAATGATGGACACGAATACTATGTTCATCTTGTTCGAAACAAGGTTATTTCTTACCCCCTCCCCTTAAAGTGTATGCACAGCTTTATAAAATAATGATTTCTCATTTAAGTAAAACGCCATTGTGCTAAGTTTCTTCTTTTACTTCTTCTAACCTCAAATCTGGCGTCGTTTGAACTGAACATTCACTATTTAGAGTGACATGGGGCTTGTCTGTACAAGCTAGAGAAACAGGTGGACATACCATTATAAACTTTTCACGTTTCAGGGTAAAATGAAAAAATATATTTTGCTATTTGGCCTGTCTTCGTTCTTTAATTTGTATTTAAAGCAATATTGGTTACACCGTTTCATTTTCAGCAGTTTGTCCATTTCAAATCTCTAAAAATTAGATTTTCAAACATGGAATATTGCGATCACTGTTGGTATTATTTCTGTTCCAAAATTTTTAGTACAAATCAAGTTCTTTAAAATACAGGTACCTAAATATTACAATTTTTTAACGTAAAGGATTAGTACTAAATATTAAAGGTATATCTCCAGTACTACAGATTTTTTTTTTACAGAAATAGTACCTATGCAAAAGTAGCAGTGTAACGCAGCGAAAATGTATGGTTCTACATATTATATTATAACTGTATATAATTATAATCATAGTGTTTTCAATTGCAAACACTTGGTTTGGTGCCCTGTTCCTTATGACGATCTGACACATACATTCATATAGTCAAGTCGTCATATCGCCTGTAGAAATAATACTGGGATTTAACAAGCAAAATATATGGAAACGTCGCCCTACAAACTTAAAAGGCAAAATATATGGAAACGTCGTCATACAACGTCATCTTTTTAAAATTAGCAAATACAATATGTTACAAGTATCCATTTCTTAAAAAATGAAGAGTTATCGTAGACTAGTATCAAATTGTTCAAAATATTTCAAGGAAATTTAACAAAAGCTCTGTTATTAGACTTTTGACGATGCGAATTTAAGCATGGATGCAATTTGGGTACGCCTCATTACAGAATCATTGATGGTTTGGAGGTTAGTTCAGACCAATTTTTCTATGATTCCATATGAATTCAACATTAAATTGGTGAAACCATATAGCAAAATTTGATACGTATGTATATGTGTGCTTGATGATTCATATAAAATGCTTAAGGAAGAGAAGTATAAAAATTGTCCTATCTTTTGGAAAGTATTTAGAATGTAAAAACAACCAATGACAATGACTTTACTTTTATTAATTATCCTAATCATTGTGAGTAACATATTTGAATAGAGAACATATGACTTTAAAAGATGACACATTACAAAATAAGCAATAACGTTGTGTATGTAACTTTGGTTTATAGGATATTACTTCTACTTGAAGAACTGTTACATGTTATCTTTAAACTCTAGTTTTCAGAAATGATCATTTAACCAAGCGGTATTATCTCTAAAAATTTTAAATAAGTTGTTAGCCTTTAAAAGCTACAGATAACTAATTCGAATAGTTTACTACAAATACATGAAATGTGATGTTGTAAATGAAATATCCGTGTTGTCAATGTTTAATTTGTAGAAGTCATTTTATAACATTTTTGATTCGAGCGTCACTGATGAGTCTTTTGTAGACGTAACACGCGTCCGGCGGTAATATTAAATTTTATTCCTGGTATCTATGATGAGTTTATTTGATTCTTTTTTAATGTGAATTCGTGAATTATCCTAAATTATGTAAAAGACCGATTACAAAAGTTATCATGACGAAGTATATCTAGTGTGCACGTAATGTCATTTTTCTACAAATAAATATAAATGTCAAATTTGAAATCAATATAAAATTTCATCTGCGCTAACATCATGACACTTATATATTTATAATTATCTATAAAATATTGAGTGAATAAAATGTAATAGATAGTACACGAATAAGGCCGCTGAATTTTCGATTTTTATCATTGTGTCATATCGGGGCCGTTTGTACCTAGATATTATTTTGGTTTGCTAATTTTGTAATACCGGACCTTGACCTATATGTGCTCATATCTCAGGCGATATGCACAACTTATATTAGATCCCATTAGTACACAAATTTTAATCTAAAACAGTCATTTTGAAAGTTCATTACAGACTGATTAAAGTCATGTATAGTCTTTCATTTAATTTCACGATATATCCTCTTATCCTCTGCAGTGTTCCCAGCTTCCAGCATTGCTCAGACCTTTAGACTACTGTCAATTTAAATCTGTTAAATCGATTTAAAATATAGAGATGTGTTGTGATTGCCATAGATTGTTCCGCAATGTAGTTACCTGTCTACACTTACCATTGTCTGAACTGCTACTGAACAGGACTGAATAAACTCTAAGACAATTGTCATAACAGTATTGTATACCCTATTCTAAACATTGATAGAATGATTATTATGACTCAATGTTTGGACTTTTCAAATATAAAAGTTTAATGTTGTTCTAGTAGTCATTAACTGTGTGTGCAACCTTTTGAAAAGGTAAACAAAAATAGTAAAGCTTGGCGATCTGGAGTAGGGAGTTTTTAATAGGTATCAAATTTGTCAACGTTTGCAAACGAGCGTTATTAGTTACCTATATTTGCATGCATCTACCTGAAGTGGTCCCTCGAAATAGATGTCGCATTGTCATCCATACCGCATATATGCGATCAATCAAGTATGTAATATTTCTTTTAAATCAGCATGATGCAATTGACAATTAAAACAGGATGTGCTGCAACATTTCCCAATGCTTTATGGTAACGAAAGTAACTTCTTGTTGACCCTTATTGTTTATTTGACAACACACAGGATATCAGTAATGCAGACAAAAGGAATTTACCGTATATTATAGGACAAAGTTGATTGGTCTATCATGTCATCCATATTAATAATTAACTTCGTTTATCCTTTTATCCGTTTATTTGTTATCAAATTGTACATATGAAGTATGGTATATCGTGATACGAATTATAAATCATGCAATATTTTGTTTATGATTTCAGGAATCAGAGATTTGAGAAGTAAGTAACTATTTAGTTTAATATGCTAATAAGAGTGTCGTGATTCTTACATGAAAATATGGTACAAATAAAATCATACCGTGATAGGGGTATCACCTATCGGGATACAACGAATATCTATATCTCGTTTTTATATATGAAATATCTTCAAAATTTATTTCATACATAGAGCATGTTTCTTATCGTGTGTCTTTAGTGATGGTGGAAACCTAAAATTTATTAAAAACCCGGATAACAAGTTTATAATTTGATGGGCTTTTGAAATACACACAAACTATTGACAAAAGTAAAAAAAAAAATACTGTTAAAACCCCGCCATGCAATATTCGGATAAATATAAAAGGCATCATCGGAGTTTATAAGTACAAAATAATTAACAAAGTTAACGATTAATTCAACTCCAGAACTATGTGTATGTTCGCTCTAAACGAATATGAAATACTTGCAACTGGACAATAAACAACTGCAGTCAAAGTTACTTAATAATAACAGATCAATTTTGCAATTATTATAATCATTAAAAACCTACATCGAACTAACTTAATCTGATAAATGACATCTTCATCACGTGTGTCTCCCATCATAGAATTGCCTTAAACGTTATCAGCGATTTTATTTAAGAGATACATGTAAAAGCGCTAAAAGACGTGTAATGTTTCGGCGTTAAATATTGGACACGTTTTGGCGAATAACAATTATCGGACACGTTTGGGGGTTATGAAATCGGACATGTTTGGGAAATATTGTACATTTCGGATACGTTTAGGGAGAAAAGACACGTTTGGGAGAATCGGACACGTTTGGGGGGAAGGACACATTTGGGAGTGTTACATATTTAACGAAAAATCTAAGTGGTCATACCATATAACGATTAGCTTAGTGAATCACTCTTTTTTTTGGCATCATTTCAGTATCATTTTAGTATCAACGTTCAGGGAATCAAAATGTTGTACATAATATGCCAACATGTAAATCAATTAATAAATAATATTCACATTTTTAAGTAACATGATTAATAGATTAATATTTGTTTCATGATTTCAGGGAACGTGAAGCGTAAATAATTATGTAATTATGAAATTAATTGTAGATCATTGCGGGTCTGTAACTTAACTAAATACAGAAGAGATGTGTCTAACTAAGGTCTTTTTTTATTACAAAATAGTAATTGTTCTCGCACATTACTTAACATAACCCTTAGTTGAAATGCGAATACTTAGATTAATCTTCCCCCTCTACGCTTATATAACCTTGCTCAGTCGCTAAAAATGCTCGTATCATGTCTTTGAGATGAGAGCAGGCATTATAATCGACATCACAATGTCTGATGAGAAGTTACCAGCGACGTTACAATGTTTGAGGGGACGGTACTAAGCTTTGCTTTTGTCAATTGTAAATCTGTCGAGAGACTAATAATAGAAAGATAAACTCATAATCGGGTTTTATACATATTGATATCGTTAAATAAAAGCCACTTGATACAATGTAAAACATTTTAGCACGTTTGATGCACTCACATGTCAAACAGGTTCACTTTATGGCTTGCAGCTGATATTTGACGATCTACATGTTTCCAAAACCAAAAAATCTAAACATAGAGATATTATTGTGTTATTGAAAAAAATCCGATTTACAGTGGACATCGGTTATAACACATTATCATGGTTTCTCATTCAGGTTAGTGTGATAAACAAACTATTGTCCTCAATGTAATTTATCTCGAGATTTCCCTGTTACCTGTTACAACGTTAGACTCCTTTTAAACTAGACAGTCACTAATGTTATTCAAACATGTAAAAAAGTACAGCCGTAGACATACTGTGATCGAGGTATCACCTAACGGGGTTAAATTGGTCTAAACATGTATATATATTTTTTTTGTATGACATATCTTAGATATAGGAAATGTGGTGTGAGTGTCAATGAGACAACTCTCCATCCAAATAACAATTTAAAAAAAGTAAAATGTACATCTGTCTTGTATTTAGAGTCATTAAACTAATTACTCTTAACATTACGTATACAAATAGAATCATTGAGATTTTACAAATGAAGAAAACTTATATCCCTTCGCAAGGTTGAAGATCTATCACGTTGATTCATAACTTTATTTCACTGGCTGTTCTTTTATCGCCAAAATCTGAAAAAATAAACTGATATCGTTGTAATAAATCTCTGATTGTAAGGACGCTTATATATCCTGACTCATGAAATTGGTAAAGGGTTTTTGCCATGACATGTCAACTCATTGAGTATTAATGCAATGGTTATATTTAAGGGTCATTGTTCTGTTTGCAAAAGCAATATATGTCTCATTAGCACCACAATATATCTTGTCCCTTAAGATATGTCTCTTGATTATCTTATATCAATTTGTTGTTTGTAATATCTTTTATTTTCGCTGGTGTGCTTTGTGTAACGTGCTACTTTTTGTGTTTCTGTGGTACATATTACGTAGTTTCGTACTTTTAACATCCCACCATATACATGTGGGTTGAGAGCCAATGACACATCTCTCCATCCAAATAACAATTTATAAAAGTAAACCATTATAGGTCAATGTACGGGCTTCAACACGGAGCCTTGGTTCACACCGAACAACAAGCTATAAAGGGCCACAAAATTACTAGTGTAAAACCATTCAAACAGGAAAACCAACGGTCTAATCTTCATAAAAAACTAATAACTTACATAAACAAACGACAACTAATGTAAATCAGATTCCTGACTTAGGACAGGTGTAAATACTTGCAGCAGGACTAAACGTTTTAATGGTATCAAACTTCTCTCTTTTTCTGAAACAATAGCATAACATCACAAAATAGAAAAACACACGATAATATATCAATTGGTAGGCTTAACTCAATCAAAAAACGTAAATTAACACACTATGAACGATTAAATTTGATCTGCGATATCTGAATGCAAATGTACAGTTTATTAAATATTAGGGACAAACATTCAAGGCCAAAAAGCAAACAAAGTAGTCCAAACAAAGCCATGGCAAGACACTACTTCGAAATATTTAATCCTTCGACAATAATCACTTTTGAAAAAAAAAAACGGTTTTAATAATACAGGTAAATGAAAAATAACTTTGTCATTTTATGTATACTACTTATGTGTATAACATTCTGCCAAAAATTAGAAGTTCTGTCATATACATACACAATTTAACACTAGTTACAAATCGGGGTGAATATCAACAATAAAACTATACAATTACAGCTAGCTAAAAACTTCCCTGTTCAGATTTAAGGAGAATAATCTTGAAGTTCATACAAATGTAGTACGAAGAAGTGAAAATTAAAAGATATTCCAAATTATAAAAGCTGGTATATAAACAAGATCCATATTAATATAAAATAACAAAAAATAATTATAAACAGTATAACAGGTGTATGTTATTGATCTAAAATACAATTTTTTTTTGTTCTTGTATAATAATGGAAATACTTTGAACGACATTGATTAAGGATCTGTAACTCATTTTACATGTCTAAATAAGTGTTTTTGTAATTCGAAAACAGTAAAAGTTCTTTAAGATTACGTCCCGTCAACCTTCGTTTTATCTAAATACTAGGATATCTCACAGGTGATGTCTTTATAACGTGTTATAGTGTAAATAATGATTTTTATAATAATGATTATTCAAACACATGACGTTTATCTTTAAAACGTATTAATCTATAATGCTATGAAATCAAAATTAAAGATTTAATTTGCGTCAATGTAATATTTTTATTGATCATGATTTCAAAAAATAACTTCGCACGTCTCAAATTAACCAAAATAACACAAAAAAAAAAACATTTTGTTTATTCAAACATCGATGCTTATGATAGTTTTATTAAGAAATTCACATTTGACATTGGTATTGATTTTTTTGAAAATAATATTGTAAATGATGAAACCTCTTATTATAGGCATTGTTCTATGGAACAAGACTTATCCTTCAATTTCAAATGTATGTGTTTTAAAGGAACATTGTCTCATTTGAGTAAATGTGTTAAGCCAAATTATATATCTTGAATATTTCAGGATTTAATATATATGTTAGCGGCAATAAGTGAAACTAGGCATTACGCTTAAATCCTAGGCAATAAGCTAACGCCTAGGCATTAAGTCTTATGCCTAAATGATGTTAGGCATTAGTCTTAAATCCTAGGATTTAAGCTTAAATCCTGAAAAATGTGTCAAGGCATTAAGCTTAATGCCTAACATATAAATGCGAGTAAATAAAAGACATTTTTTCAATTAAATAAAAAAAATTATACATAATAGCTTTACGAGAACTGAAGTTTAAAATGTCATCTACTGGAAATAAAATCACAGATAATCCTGGCTATCATAGTGTTTGCCTGCTTCAGTTGACTGTCCATGGCTCCAGAACGATGGCAAACTCTCCATTCCATTGCTCAATGCTATCATGTGATTGGGGATGTCTTGGTTTCCCATGAACGATAACAAATTGCAAGTTCTGGTCACATTAATTTTAACTCGGATATGACCAAAGCTGTGAATTCCCGACCATTGTCTCTTTGCAGTATATGGGGCGCACCAAAAATTGTAAAAATATCAATTAGATTTATCTCCTACCTTATAAACCTTACAATTGACATTCAGGTCATAATCTCTTTTTTGCCTCCACTGAGCCATTTTAATGTTTTCCCTGGCAAAGTCATGTACCTATGTCAGCGTCTCTCTAAGAATCTTTATATAATTTGTTAGTTCTTTTTGTTCCCTAGTCCTGTTAGGTGCATCAAGACGTAAAACTAGGTCAATAGGTTGAATATTTTCCTTGCCAAAAACCATGAAATTTGGTGTGAACCCAGTTTGTCTGTTTTCTGTAGCTCTAATGGCACCAGCAAGTTGCTGTAGGTGAACATCCCAGCTATCTTGTCGTTTCTTAGTGAAGCACCTTATCATCTGCGCAAGAGTGCGATTATAACGTTCAACTTGACCGTTTGAAGCTGGATGATATGCTGTAGTCCTTGTTTTCGTTATATCTAGGAGTTCCGAGAGCTGTTGTATCACGTTACCATCAACGTTTTCCCCCTGATCTGTATGAATCTCCAAGGAACATCCAAATCTTGATATTGTACTGTCCATAAAAGCTTTGGCAATTGTTTCTGCATGTTGGTTTGGTAAAGCACAACACTCAATCCATTTGGTAAATTGATCAAGGATCACGAGTATATATTTGTTACCCATTTTAAATACGGGGGGTAGGGGGCCTAAAATGTCCATATGTATCCTTTCAAAAGGGACCCCAGAGTGATACTGCCCCACATCTGCTCTTTCCATCCTACATGCCTTCTTCTGTCTATTGCAAACATGACATGAACTTACATAGATTTTGCAATCTGATGACATTTTATACCAGTATGCAGTCTTCCTAAGTTTTGATAGTGTCTTGTCCTGCCCTAGATGTCCAGAAGATCTTAGATCATGACAGCACCTGAGCAATTCATCTTTCAGACTGTCTGGGGTCACAAAAAGAATCCTAGAACCAACAGGGTCCTCCCAAATATAAGACAGTATACTGTATTGATATCTAAGTTGTGACTTACATTGCCAAAGATGTCTAACTCCTGGACTCTGCATCTGTAGTTCCTGCTTAGAGGGAGTATAATTCAGTGTTAACCATGCAATAATAGTACTTAGGTGTTTATCCTGATTTTGCAATTGCCTCAAGTCATCATTTGAAAAACTGGTAGGCATTCCCATTATACTTATATTATTGTCTGATGTTACCTTATCGACCTAATGGTTAATCCTATAATGCCGACTGGTGAAGTACAGCTGACAGATCTCGCTGTCAAAGGTACCACAAAGTCAACATCTTCTTCAAATATTTGCCACTGGCTCCTTGCTCGAGTGCAGTACTTACATCCTCCACAAGGAAGCAAATTAAGTGGTATCTCTGAGCTGTAGTGTGAGCAAAGGTCTTGGTGATTGGGTATCCTGGAAAGCCCATCTGCATCTGAATGTTTCTTACCTGGTCTGTGTTGAATGATCAGGTTATACTGTGATAACTCTTCTAGCCAGCGAGCTAAATGTCCCTCTATTTTTTTGAAGTTCATGAGCCACTTCAAACTGTTATGGTCTGTGCGTATAGTGAACTGGTTACCAAGTAGATAATGACGATATTGTCTGGTAAAGGCTACTATTGCTAGAAGTTCCTTCCTTGTAGTGCAATATTTTCTCTGAGCTGGTGTCAATACCCTACTTGCATAGCTTACCGTAACAAACTTTTTGAATTTGACTCAATTCGGCTTCAAAAGTATTTTCAGAGGCATCAGTATCCAGAATGAATGGAAAGTTATGGTCAGGATATCCCAATACAGGTTGTGTAGTTAAGGCCTTTTTTTGCTATTAAAGGCATCTTGATGTTCTGATTCCCATTTAAACTCTTTTACCCCTGTAAGGACATTTAGAGGTGCGGCCAGAGCAGCATAATGAGACACATGTTCCCTGTGGTAATTAGCAAATCCAAAAATGATTCTAGTTCTTTCTTCCTTTTTGGAACTGGCCATTTCTGTACCGAATCAATGTTTTTACGATCTATTGAGATTCCATTCTTGTTAACAATCTTACCTAAAATTTTTACCTCTTTTTGGAACAGATTACACTTTGATGGTTTCAACTTGAGATTATACTGGTGGAATCGTTCTAATACATGTCTCAGCTTCTGTAGAGGATCCTCAAAACTATAACCCAAAATGATGACATCATCCAGATATGCCAAACACTCCTCCCAAGTTAAACCCTGCAAAACTAACTGAACAACTCTACTAAAAGTAGCTGGAGAGTCACAGAGACCAAATGGCAGTCTGACGTGCTCGAACAAACCATACTTAGTCACAAAAGCGTTCTTATAGCGGTCTTTTTCGTCTATTTCCAACTGCCAATAACCTGCAGCCATATCCACCGTACTTATGTATTGGCTTCCACGCAAAGTATCTAGACAGGTTTCTTTTTTCGCTATCGGAAATAAATCTTTTGTTGTAGCCTTGTTGAGCCCTCTATAGTCTAGACAGTACCTGATAGAGCGATCCTTTTTCCGTACTAGAACAGGACATGCTGCCAAATCTGATATTGATGGCTGAATAACCCCTTTATCCAACATATCTTGTAAATGTTTTTGTTCCTAACCTTCAAACTTTAATGGAGTCCGCCTCAGTCAATGTTTTACTGGAGTAGCATCTCCTGTGTGGATACGGTGTTTAATTTCCCCTTTAAATAGGCCCAAATCCATACCCCTTTCGCAAACACGTCCTGAAATTGAATCAATAATTCTGCTATGTCTCTACTTTCTGACAGTGTCATACTTGTAATGGTCCTTGAATACAGATCCTGTATATGTTTTGGAATAAGTTCATTCATATCTTTAATTGAAAGAGCTTGTTTGACAGAGACCCTGTCAGACATGTTTTTATCAAGATTTTGTGAACTTACTTGAGAGTGGTTATTATCAGCTTTAATGGATAAAACTGTATGTGCAGGTGGAACCATATTTGAGTTTTCGTTTGTCTCCAAAACAGTTGTCAGGCTATCAGATATTCTGTCAGCCTCTGCAGCTTGATGTGTTACAAAATATGGCTCGAAATTATTTAATGACTTGTCAGAAAAGCTGTGAAGTTCATTTACATCTGTCAAAGGTATTGTGCATTCTATTTCTGTGCCAATTTCAAATTTCAACCCTCCTTTCAAAGTGACAAACTTATTGGAGCCATTACGTACTACTGTTGAGACCTCCTGACCTACTTTCAGCACAACATTTGATGTTAATAAACCTTTTAGTTCATAGTTCGGCTGTATAATAATATCAGAATTAGGTGTCCTATCAATCTCAATTTTTAATACCTTCATTGACTGAAGGGGAACAACTGTTTTCCTCCCTACTGTTACTCTGTAAACATGTAAAATTTTAACCTCCTTATTACCTAAACAGATGGCGGGTATAAGATCTTGATTTATCTGTACGGTATAATTGCCTAGATCAATTATAGCCTTGAAATGTTCCAAAAAATCAATACCTAATATTACCTTATCTGTGATCTCTGCAGCCACAAACCTCCATTTGACTTTGAGTTTACCACCTGTCACGTCAAGGTCATCTGTGTATCTGGCTTCCATTTCAGACCTTTTTCCAGCTCCTTTCAATATTATGTGCTGCTTCATCTTTACTTTTGGCCCCAACTGTTTAAGGAGTGATATACTGATTACGGAAACTTGAGCTGCACTATCTACAACAGCTAAAACGTTTTGCCCATTAAGAATTAAGTTTATGTACAATGTTTTTGAATCTGAATTATGTTTTTACAGAAATAGTTCCTGAATTTTCGCTGTATTGCCGATATCCTCTTTTTTTACATCTGTACAAATTTGGCCACCATGTCCCGAGCTGATCAAGAATTGGCCGTCTTTCATGATCCCTGATAGTTTAAAGTGTTGCTACTTGGTGATGGAGATCTACTTCGCATGGGCGACCCATTTCGATACATTATCCTGCTTGGACAATCCCGGGCATAATGTCCTTCTTTTCCACACTGAAAACAGCCTGTTCCCCTATCTGGGCTTGTTGACCTTTCTGGTGTAGGAGACCTATATGTACTTCTTGACCACTGGTTTTGACCCGGATTTTGGTTAATTATATTGAGAATCTTTTTCACAATAATTTTTGTCTCTGCAAGATCATTTTCTGTTTTCTTAAGTCTTTTCTCAATACTAGCACTTACCCCTAGTTCTTCTTCCTGTTCTTGGACATCTTCTGTATCTGAAAATGTAACTCTTTTCACTTCAGACTTCTTACCGCCCATAATAACTTTTTGGTTAGCTGCTGCACTACGTACAAATTGGACTGCTTGATCTAACGATTCTGGGTTCTTGTCCATGGCCACCAAAGCAGCTCTTTTGTCTAGACAACCTCTCAAAAATGCATCAGTAGCCAGCGTCTCAGCAAACTTCTCTGGAGTATCAGGATACCCATCAACCGCCAACTCCTGTGCCCTCTCTGCAAAATCTCTCAAATTCTCTTCATTTTCTTGCCTCAAATCCTGTAATAATCTACGTAAAATATGGAGTAATTCCTTTTTACCAAATTTCTCATTAAATTTCTGACAAAACAGTTTATAATTTGCCTGTAATGATTTAACCCTGTTACAGTAGTACTTCAGAGACCTATCTCTTAAAAGTTCTATTAATTTGAACAATCTTTGCTCATCAGTCCATTTATATCTATCAGCTATGGTAGAAAACTGTAAAAAAAAGTATGGTCGCCAGTCACTTTTGCCATCAAAAATAGCCAGCTTTGGAGCAGATGGACCATATTTGTCGGAAGTTGAAGGGGGTTTATAATTTACTCCTTATTTAGATTCCCTGTCAGTTATTACCTTTTGAATTCTAGCAAGAGACTCTTGCTGTTCTATTTGAGATTGCATTTTCTCTGTTTTTTCATGATGCCGGTCTAATTCCTTATCTTTAGTTTCTACCATTTCTCTAAAATGATTTAATTCTTGTTTTACCTTTTGTAAGTATTCATCTCGCTCTTGCTCATACTGCAACCTTTGTTGTTCCAATATGGCTAGGTTCTTCTCTATCATCTGGTCAGCCTGTAACTGAAAACTCACTACCATGTCAGAACGATCCTTTTCAATACTAGATATTTTATCCCTTAGTAATGCTACCTTTGACGCAAGATCTTCCCCCGATGGCTTAACTTCTTTAAAAGTTATTAGATTGTCTTTTAATAAAGATGCCCAAAGAGTACTAGAAATTTCTGTTATATCAAAGATATTGTCTTCAGTAAGTGTACCTTTTTCTTCTCTTGCCCTTAGTATGGCATTAGCTTTAGCCTCCCCAATGCCTTTTAACGACTTCAGTTGTAAAAATGTAGCTGTGTTAATATTCACTGGTTCTGTCATGATTGAATAAATCTATTTCTTATAAAAATGAAATAAATATAAGACACAATGTCTTGCTATATAATTAATCAGTAACACTGACTAAATTGTTAACAGGTTAAGTTTCAGTAACACTGACACTTGCCTGTATCTCTTTGTCATTGACAATGACAAAGAAAAGTGTATCAATCAAACTTCAGTTTCTCAAATGATTAAATAATTGTCCAATAAATAATCAGTGAAACTGACAAAGGATTATTGACAATTGTTTTAAACACTAAGAAAATTGTCCGTATATTTCGTCATTTTCAAAACTTTTATTGTTCAAAATTCAAAACGAAAAATTTTGCCGCTACAAAATCATTTCCGGTATTCTCCAGGTGAGTTGAAACAAACTTCTGACACCAATATAGTATTTGCTACTAGAACTTATACAGTAAGTAAGGTTACGTTGAGTTATCCAAGTAATTATGTGGCAAATGGCAGATACGACTTGAGGATTAGACGTCTGTCTTCATCAAGCTCTCTGGTTATTCTGCAATGTTCGTTAGTACTCACCACCGGAAGTTGACAGTAACACTATAGGTAAATGTCCGGGTTCGGTGATAATCAAATCCGAACAAGTCAATTACAACAATATCTTGACATGTAAATTATTTAATGAATGAAATGTATTTATTAAAATTACATTATTAATATAATTATTTTGATTGATGATTTCAGATTTCAGAAAGAGTAAGTATAGATATGATTATCTGATTAATTAACGGTCATTGATTAATGATCTTTGAATCAATTTTACATAGACCGGTCTGGATACGGGTATTTTTACTTTACAAAAACAAGAAATGTTCTCGCACATTGAGTTCAATTACCTATAGTTTTAAATTTTTACACTCGAAAAAATCATTATTGGTGTCTTAATTACGTTTAATCCTAGCAGATATTGTAAATGTTGTAAACTATGATTTGCCATATAGTCATGTTTCGGGGTAAAATGAATGAATATATAATGAAATTTCAAAGCTTTTCTACCTAAGGAATATATTACCTTAACTCTTTTTGGCAAACCTTTTAATAATTTTACATAGACCGGTCTGAATAGGGGTATTTTTATTTTACATAAACAAGAAATGTTATCGCACATTGAGTTTAATTACCTATAGATTTAAATGCTTATACTCGAAAAAAATCATTATTGGTGTCTTAATTACATTTAATCCTAGCAGATATTGTAAATGTTGTAAACTATAATTTGCCATATAATCATTTTTCAAACACGTCACATTTCGGGGTAAAATGAATGAATATACATTAAAATTTTAAAGCTTTTCTACATAAGGAATAGGTTACCTTAGCTGTATTTGGCAAAACTTTTTTTCATAATTTTGGTCCTCAATGCTATTCAAATTAGTACTTTATTTGGCACTTTTAACATTTTTGGATTCGAGCGTCACAGATGAGTATTTTGTAAAAGAAACGCGCTTCTGGTGTAAATCAAAATTTAATCCTGTTATCTATGATGAGTATATTTTCTGCATAACTTATCTTCTTAATTTCTTTGATTTATATTTAAATCAATAAAAGCAACCTGTTTTTTACGTGGTTAATACATAAGAAACATAGAGATTTGTCTAGTAGTAAAATGAAATACTAATCTCCTCAATTGTGCGATAGCAAGTCATGGGATCAATTACATGTCAAATTAATTACAAATTAATTACATCGTTTTTTGAAAGTATGTAATTGCTTCACAATTGCATTGGTTTTTGAATGAATAACGAAATCATACAGTTCTACATAATAATATGTTGACATGAAAACTGTTCAATGAATAACATGTATTTATTAAAATTACATTATTTATATAATAATTTTGATTGATGATTTCAGGTTACGTAAAGAGTAAGTATAGATATGATTATCTGATTAATTAACGGTCATTGATTAATGATCTTTGAATCAATTTTACATAGACCGGTTTGAATAGGGGTATTTTTATTTTACAAAAACAAGAAATGTTCTCGCACATTGAGTTCAATTACCTATAGATTTAAATGTTTATACTCGACAAAATCATTATCGCTTTCTTAATTACGTTTAATCCTAGCAGATATTGTAAATGTTGTAAACTATGGTTTGCCATATAATCATTTTTCAAGTACGTCACGTTTCGGGGTAAAATAAATGAATATATGTTGAAATTTTAAAGCTTTTCTACCTAAGGAATAGGTTACCTTAGCTGTATTTGGCAAAACTTTTAAGAATTTTACACAGACCGGTCTGAATAGGGGTGTTTTTATTTTACAAAAACAAGAAATTTTCTTGCATATTGAGTTTAATTACCTATAGTTTTAAATGCTTATACTCGAAAAAATCATTATTGGTGTCTTAATTACGTCTAATTCTAGCAGATATTGTAAATGTTGTAAACTATAATTTGCCATATAATCATTTTTCAAACACGTTTCGTTTCGGGGTAAAATGAATGAATATAAATTGAATTTTTCAGCTTTTCTACCTAAGGAATAGATTACCTTAGCTGTATTTGGCAAAACTTTTTTTCATAATTTTGGTCCTCAATGCTATTCAAATTAGTACTTTATTTGGCACTTTTAACATTTTTGGATTCGAGCGTCACAGATGAGTATTTTGTAGAAGAAACGCGCGTCTGGCGTAAATCAAAATTTAATCCTGTTATCTATGATGAGTATATTTTCTGCATAACCTATCTTCTTAATTTCTTTGATTTATATTTAAAGCAATAAAAACAATCTGTTTTTTACGTGGTTAATACAGAAGAAAAATAGGGATTTGTCTAGTAGTAAAAACGAAATACTAATCTCCTCAATTGGGCGATAGGAAGTCATGGGATCAATTACATGTCAAATTAATTACAAATTAATTACATTGTTTTTGAAAGTATTTAATTGCTTCACAATTGCATTGATTTTCGACTGAATTAATTACATTTCAATTACTTTTGTCCAAAATATGTAAGAGCTTCATAATTAAAACCATAAAAATGGCAATGGGTAGAATAAAATGAAATTTTTATATTGACATACACTTTTAACAGTAAAAACATATATAAAAATACAAATGTTGAATGGCATTGTTACTGTTGTTGTTACATTTAATCATCATAAGAGTTTAACTGTGATGAATTATTTGATTGCATTTCATCTTTTTATTGGAAGAATGTTTTATAATCCATATATCGAGACAAATATACTTTTAATTCTTAAAAAGCTTTTTCTTGAAAATTTCAAGTTTCTTTTAAAAAAAGTTTAACTAGGTGTTAATGGGTAATCACCCCTATATTATTTATTTCTATGTTGTGTCATGTGTGCTGTTTTTTGTTTGTCTTTTTCATTTGTAGCCATGGCGTTGTCCGTTTGTTTTAGATTTATGCGTTTGACTGTCCCTTTGATATCTTTCGCTCCTCTTTTATAAACCACAAGTGAAATTTGAAGAAAAAAGTAAAAACACAAAAATACTGAACTCCGAGGAAAATTCAAAAAGGAAAATCAAAAATCAAAAGGCAAAATCAAAAGTCCAAACACATCAAACGAATGGATAACAACTGTCATATTACTGACTTGGTACAGGCATTTTCTAATGTAGAAAATGGTGGATTGAACCTGGTTTTATAGCTAGCTAAACCTCTAACTTGTATGACAGTCGCATCAACTTCCATTACATTGTCAACGATGCATGAACAAAACAAACATACTCAAAGAGTAAAAATGTCAAAAATAGGGGTACAACAGTCAATATTGTGTTATCATCTTAATATCACTACATAAACAACAAATGTAACAAAGTAGCACAAAAAGGCATACATCAAATTTAACATTCTCATTTTGCTTTTCTTATACGGCTCAATTTATCTATGTAAAGTCTACCCATAAATGAAAGAAGGTTTTCATTACTGGTGTAAAATTGCGCGTTTGAAATTCGCACGGGTAGACATAAAAATAATTTTGTCGTATGACGGCATACATAAATGCAGACTCACGTAAAGTAGATATAACAAAAAACAGGCTTACAGTAAAAATAATAAATAAAATAATGGTGTGACGGGACACATAAGTACAGTTTCACGTCAAATACGGCTGAATTTATCTATGTAAAGTCTACCCATAAATGATAGAAGGTTTTCATTACTGGTGTAAAATTGCGCGTTTGAAATTCGCACAGGTAGACATAAAAATAATTTTGTCGTATGACGGCATACATAAATGCAGACTCACGTAAAGTAGATATAACAAAAACCAGATTTAACAGTAAAAGTAATAATAATAAATAAAACAATGGTGTGGTTCAAAGTATGACGGGATACATAAGTACAGTTTCACGTCAAATGTATATCATAAAAAACAGACTAAACAGAAAAAGTAGTCTTATTGAATAAAATAGTTTAGTCATTCATAGTATGTCAAGATCCTTAAGTAAAAGTAATATCAATAAATGAAATAATTTTGCCGTTCAAAGTATGTGGTTTTACGTAACCACAGAGTCACTTCAAATGAATATCTAAAAAAGACATATAAAAGAATACTATAATACGTAATAAGATGATAACAAACGTCAGTACGCAAAATCTATACTTCAAGACCATCTTGTATTATTTGTGAAGTTGATACGGAATATTTATCAACAAGTTCTTGGTATCTTCCGATGAACTTTTTTAGAAAAAGGACGAGACGTTCTTTGACATACCCCTGGTTCATCAATTTTCTGCTCAGACACTGGTGACGTTTTACAAAGTCTGAATAGGAGCTGCAAGCTGTCAAGAAACTGTCAATCTTCGATTTATTACAGAATACATGTAATGGTAGCCTTCATCAAGTATAATCTTTTAGCAAGTGAAAATTGCCAAGCACAAAAAAAACCAAGTAAATTAAACTGAATGCTTGTATGTCTTGATTGTTGCTTTTACAATTTAGTGAACAATGTTTAAATAATATCCATCTTATAGGGGCACTAGCTACGAGATATATAAAAAAATCTAAATTATTATTTTTTTTTTCAATCATTAAAAATAAAATGCAGATAGTGAAACAAGAATTTTCTTTAAACAGTTAGTAGGGTTCAATTTTCACAAAAAAAGCTAAAACAAAAACTTTGATTTTGAATTATTTACTTACTCGTACTTACTCGCTTCAAGTTAACGTTTCTGGTCGAGTTAGTTTTTTTTAATGATTTTGACGTCACAATTAGTTTGAAACTTAGGATACATATTCCTTTTGATATAATATTTCTTAATTTAAATGCATATTGCAAATTAGAAATTTTTGCCGATTTCTACGGACCACTTAACATATAAAAGAGGGACGAAAGATACCAAAGGGACAGTCAAACTCATAAATCTAAAACAAACTGACAACGCCATGGCTAAAAATGAAAAAGGCAAACAGAAAAACAATAGTACACACAACACAACATAGAAAACTAAAGAATAAACAACACGAACCCCACCAAAAACTAGGGGTGATCTCAGGTGCTCCGGAAGGGTAAGCAGATCCTGCTCCACATGTGTCACCCGTCGTGTTGCTTATGTGATTACAAATCCGGTAAATAGTCTAATTCGGTAGGTCATATTCATGAAAGGGAAGGGGATTGTAGTTACGACGTAAGGAACATACCCGATATCATTTGTGAAACGGTTATTCCATAACGGTCAACCAACTCGTGATGGCGTCCGTAAAATTTACAAAGGGATGATTTCAACTTCACCATTTGGAACTTTTAGTTTAATAGCTTTCTTGTGAACAGCAAACCTCTATCAAGAAAATCATGATAGGAAATGCAAGCACGGGAATATCGTATCAATTGGGAGATATAATGACAGTGCGGATTGGGCATATGTGTATAATTTACACATTTTTGTTTCGTCATGTATTTTAAGCGATGTATTTATAACGTTTAATTTGATCGAATATCTAATAGTTTGTTAATATTATAGCGATTTTTAAATACACACCGCATATCTTTACAATATTGCATTAATATCAACAAATAGATTATTACCCTTTATAATATTATTTTATATTTATTTTAATATTAACTTACAACTTCAGCTGTTTCAAAACGTACATAACCATTTATTGTTTTAAACTCCGCTGTCGATGTTCATGGTAATTGTTTTGAATAGATTCACACTTGACATTGATATGAAAAAAATATGTTCATCTTTGTTCGTAACAAGGCTAGCCGTTTCAGCTCTTTTTCAAATGCTGCTCATTACATGTAATGGAATGGTTTCTCATTGTAGTAAATGTACAAAGCAAAATATTTTTTTTCATGATTCTATTTAATGATATTAAGTCCCCATCTATCAATAGCAGTCTCGAGAAGGACAAAAGGTATTATGATTTTTTTTAAATATTTCATTTTCATGTAGAGTACTTCCTTGCTTCATAACCTCATTAAAGTAAAATCATTTAAATACTGTACTGAAAGTCCCTAGTCAAATGGCAAAATCAAAAGCTAAAACACATCAAATGAATGGACAGCAACTGTAATATTCCTGTCATGGTACATCACACTCAAAGCCAAATAATAACCCTCACCCATTATAGGCTCGAGTGCAATCAATGGCCTTATACAACAATCATTTAATTAACCAGTGCATGAGCTCAACATAAGAAATGAAACCAGTTGATGAGAACTTGTATAATGTTGTATGAATATCGGTTATATCAAAACTTTTCGGAAAGACCTTTACAACAATAAATACGTCAATTTTTTAACATATATTTAAGATATACGGTCAAACCACTATGATGTATATGTTTACTATATTTATATTTATATTTTAGGATTTTTGGGGCTAGCAAAGCAGCTGAAGAAGATTGATTGACAGTGGTTTGAGATCAATGAGGCATAATGTAATTGAAGCTTTAATAAAATAAATGAAATAATTAAAGTCAGTAGGCTTATTAATTGCATTGAATCCAATTACTTATTATCTGATGGTCATTACTTCTTAAACGAAATTTCTTTCAAATCCATGTACTGAATCGAATGATTTATTTATACATCTTCACGGTAGACCATTAAATATATTGAAATAGAATTGTATACATTATGGCCAATAAAAATAATAGTTCGAACGAATATGCAACTTCCAAAAATATGATCATATGATTTTATTATCTCTTTATTCTGTACCCAGCTCATTTCCCCAATTAGTATTGTACTACATAAATATTTTATTATCAACAGCTATTCTCTATTTGTTTTCGCGTATTATTTTCATTTTTTGTATGTTTGGTAATTTTTATCTGTTCCTTCTTTCTATGTTATTATTCTCTATATGTAAACCAATATGTGAACTTTATAAAGGCCCTTGAATTATAACTTGATGTCGATCCTCTGTCTAATTTGCAGTAAGTATTGATAACACGAATCTTTGTTAACTTTATAAACAAAACGTGGTTAAAGTTTTAATAAAATATGTTTCGTAAGGTTTGATTGAAATAAAGTAAAAGCTAAATGATATTGGGATAAAAAGGTTAAGTCTTCATCATATGAAAAATCAAACACCATCCCTCCCGTAGGTGGTTTAGTATCATACTATATGTACCATCATAAAACATATAAAAGAACATAACTTGTAGCATGTCAGCAATAGGTTTTAGTATAAATGTATTTATTTCCAATGCAAAGACCTGATAAGTGAATCAATAGTAACACCAACATATGCTATCCTTAATGAATTGACAAAAGTCTGGAAAATGGTTTGGTTAGCTTTTGAGGTGAATGCTGATATTTTTGGGCTTTGTAAAGAAAATTACCATAACAGATTGCATGTGAAATATCTGAACGTGTAATACGTCTGCACATTAATTAATATTAACGAATGATGTCAATGATCCAATGATAACATTAAGTAAATGTTTAACCTTATGATATGAAACCTGAGCTCTGTGTAGTATTCTGTGAACTTTGGTGTCTCTTTGTCTTTCTCGTTTTAGTCATGGTGTTTTTTAAATTTAAGAACATATGGTATGCTTGTCTTTGAGATAGATAGATGAGGTACCAAAAGAAAGAAGAAAGATTAATCTTTTAATGGGAATAATTTCAATATGACGTAATACAAAATTAATTATTATGTAATTAGTTGCTGTTTTGCAATGTCCTTACCTGAGACTGAAATTAGCTTCTTGGATATTCACCACATCCCCAACTATTTTAAAGATTCTTGTATAACACAGTTTGACCTTCAAAAACATGTCCCAGATGTTTCCTATTGTGGTTCCTTCTCTCATAAACCTTCAATGAAGGTCACAACCTCAATTTATAAATGGTTACTAAATTTGTATGGGTGTAACATTTGTTTTATTGTAGTTTTTGGAAATCTAAGACAACCTTTTGACGATAACTGGTCAGGGAACAACATGTGTGAAAATTTTGCATGTACGGGCATCAATCTAGGAGCTAAATGCGTTTAAAACTACATTTTCATGACAAAAATTAATGTGTCACAATTAAATGAATAAGGATTTTCCTACTTGTACCCCATTAACTTCTATTAATTCACACTTAAAACATATTGATAATTCAGGATCGGTCTTTAATCATAAATCAATTAGGTTTTGACCAGTAAGAAAACAATCTATTTCAGCAATTTTAAATATATAAAGAAAATGCACACCCTATGCACCAATAATTAGATCTGGCGGAGTGTATATCATTATTGACCTTTTTGTAAGCCAGTTGCTACTGATATGGTAAAAACTCTGCCAACCATAATACACATTTACTATTAATTATCTCAGAAGTTTAATTACACATTGCATTCACTCGTTTTCAATATGGATTATAATCATTTAGTACATTAAATAATATATTTTGTTTTTCTATTGTTACAAGAGGTTAGTTATGCATGTGTACACACAATTTTCAGTTGGTCAGTCTAGAAGATCCTTATAGGTGATTTCTAGAATTATAATTGTATACATTGACAATAAAGTGTTTTTGCACAAAGTAGATTTTTTTTTTTCATTTTTGCAGATTGAAAATGAAATATTTAAATTCTTTTTTCATTAAAAAAAAGAATTCATATTTTAAACAATGTTCCTCAAATAATTATAGTATATACATCAAAAAGATTAACTGTTGTACTCATATATTAGTTAAATAGCTGTACATTACTATTTTGATTCCCTCTGTTTCTGCAAATCGTTGGATTTTTTCCTCCTCGTAGCTCCAATTTAGAAATGTATTATTGATTGGAATTCATTATCTTCATTTTTCCATTAATCATGTTAATCTCTTATCCACCTCTTTTTTTTAATAACTGTTATTTTTATGGCTGGTCAGTGGTCATACAGCTATCAAATGAATATACTGATTAACCACAATGTACTGCCCACTTGTTCTTATCTTGTATCAGTCAGACACGTTTATAAAACAATTATCATCAAAACTATTAGCAGTGCGATATATGTAAATTTGTTTTTCTCCTGTAGTTTTGGAATTGAAGGGAAAAAACAGCTGAAAATGAAATTCTGAAAACAATTAGTTGATTTGTATTGTGCTTCCTTAAACATGCTTTTGAGCGCTCATACATTCATAACCATGGATAGTTGTGTAACAGCAAAAAACACAAGTTTTCAAGTCGATGTTAATTTGTCCTTTTGTACATAAAGCATCTGTTAAGTCTACACCTATAACAATAAGGGGCACAATAAGGTTTTCCTGTTACTTTATTACACTTTGAGGTTTTTCTAAGGTGTTATTTTACACATTGACAAATCCGTGGAACCCAAACCTTATACAGCATATGCGTAATTTTGCTACTTAGTCCAGAGCGTACGATTGTATGAGGACTTTTTTTAAATTATCAACGACGTAGAAGAGTGTTCATTTGATTTCACAATTGGATATTAGTACTTGGTTTTGTAACCTCATGATGCGTTGTTTAGTCTTCTTTTACATCAAATAATCCATTATCGTCTAAACAAATATCAAAGGTACCAGACATATAATGTCATACACCAGACGCGTGTTTTGTCTATACAAGACTCATCAGTGACGCTCAGACTAAAATAGTTATATACTAGGTTGCAATCTTGTAATTAACTGCTCCATAGGCTTACATGCAAAACAGTTAAAAACTTTGAAAATATAAAAAAATAGAAAATTGTACATAGAAATTTGTTTTCATTTTCATATAATGTATGTACTAATGTGAAATTGTAGATTAATCGAAAAAGTGGGTCATGCCACGACGATTAAAAAGTTACGTAACCCTGAAGGCAAAACATTTTTTGTCTACTTTCTGTTTGCTGTTTTTACCAGCCCCAACCACTTCCAGTAAACATGATGACCTTCCACTTTCCTGGAATAATATCCCCCTAAACGTACAAGATTTTTTTCTAAATCTTTCTATATGTTTCAACTCAGCATAAACCTATAATCAAACAGAAAAAAATGAGTCCAGAAAAAAAATCAGAAAAAATGGACAATTTTGTTTCCCTTCATGATTTGGCATGCACCGGAAACTGGAGTTGTAATACAAAATGGCACCTATAGACAAACCAGTATAAAGTTGGGGAGCATTAAGGACCCATAATTCCTAAAAGTTGTGCCCAATACGCTGAGGTAATCTATGTCTAGGATTAGAAAATTCTTAGTATTTCGAAAAAGTCATTCTTTTGAAAACAGGAAATTTATAAAAAATGACCATTTAATTGATATTCATGTAAATACCGAAGTGCTTACTACTGGACTGGAAATGCACCTACAATTCCACAAAGCTCTGCCAAGCATAGCCAATGTAACTATGTATAAATACAGTCTTAGTTAACGATATAATTTTCTGTTTAGATAATGGTATAAAATAATCAGTCACCGATTATAAGGAGGTCCGCTGGTCTAGCTATGAAAATACCGACAGACAAACAGAAAATAGCGAATAAATCACGTTAAATTAATCTTGATGTTCTTATCAAGCCACTTTGAAAGCTAATCGTCAGCTGTCTAAAATGAAATGTATTGCACAATAACTTTCATATTTGATAAATCCATTGTTTGCAACATGCGATACTACATTTTTAACTGTGTACTGCTACGTTATTCGATCAGGTCACATTTGAGAAAGAGAACACGATTGTATTTACGACATACATGTAGGTACATATTCGTCAAATATTTTTGATATTTTCAAATAATTGCCAACCAACTTGTGATGCAGTCTGTATCATTTACTAAATAATGATTATAACTTGGAACTCCTGGTTAAGCAGCTTCCTTGTAAACAACAACCCTGTCAATGTAATCATGACAGATGATAGTAATCCTGGAATTCCGTATCGACTGGGAGATATATTCTACATGTAGTAGCCTCGTTGTCGAACTGTTTTGTTTTCAACTGACCCACAATTTCCAGATTTGAGGCACACTTAAATTTTTCTGTAGAATCTTTAGCCGCAAGTTCGATTGGATAGATACGTTCAGCATAGTCAGTACACTTTGATCTATATATTTAGTGAGAGTAAATACTTTATATATCGAAAAGAAAATTACAGGATAATGGTTACTTCTTTTCTGTCTTACAAAAAGGCTCCTGTATGTAGTCCGTCTCATAGCGGCATGTAGTTCATGTATGTTTGGTACGATAAAAAAAAGAGTAAGTATTTGTTCTGATAATTATCGTTTTGTTGTTATTGAAACAAAATGATTAAAAGTCACTTAATATCGAGGGTGGTAAAAACTAGGATAACTGTCATACAAAGAAAATTCAATATGGCAATAAGCATGCTTCAAAACTTTTTTTTTGAATTTTTTTATGTCGAATTCTCTCCTATTATTATGTATGGTATATTAAGATGATTGAATGGATCTTAATAACAGAAGACCAATTACGAAAAATTTAAAATCCTACGGTATAAGGCTTTACTAAACATTTCAATTGTCCTAGATCAGGATTTTATGAACGGGAGTTCTAATTACGTTTGCCCTGGTCGAGGGTCCACGGGGCAGCTCAGAAGCTCCTGGGTTTCAACAATTAAGCATCAAAGTATGAAGAAGCCAGACTAATGAGTATCTCTCTATTTTAGATTATGTTTTGGTTTCATTGAACAACACATATGATGCAAGACAAACAAACACTGAAGTATAAAGGTCGTTCGTTCTTAATATTGTAGGCTTTAATGTGGAATACATGATTGAATATGAAAATTGACGTTATTGTACAACAGTACTTAATTAAAGCAATCATGTCACTGTCTAGTTCCGATAGATTGTATATGGTACATGAATAAATATGGTGCTTGAACTTGATGGCAAAATGTTAGCCCGATGATGTCACTTAGGTACTCACTAATGCATATTGAAATAATACCATATTACCAAAAGCTATCAAGATTGGGAAGTAAAAATACTATACCAAATATACTAGTACATGTTACTTCAATTGAGGAAGGAAATAGGGAATGTGTCAAAGCGACAACAACCCGACCATAGAGCAGACAACAGCCGAAGGCCATCAATCGGTTTTCAATGTAGGCGTCCTTCAGCTGGCCCCTTAAAAAATATGTATACTAGTACAGTGATAATGGACGTCATACTAAACTCCAAATTATACACAAGAAACTAAAATTAAAAATCATACAAGACCGACAATGGCCAGAGGCTCTTGACTTGGGATAGGCGCATAATTGCGGTTGGGTTAAAAATGTTTATCTCAACCCTCCCCCTATACCTCTAGCCAATGTAGAAAAGTAAACGCATAACAATACGCACATTAAAATTCAGTTGAGGAGAAATCCGATTCCAATGTCAGAAGATGTAACAAAATAAAAAAAAATGACAATTATACATAAATAACAACAGATTACTAGAGGTTAACGGACATGCCAGGCCAAACCCTCAATTAACCTGATAGCATTAATATAACATTTGAAACCACTGCGTTGATGTAACTGGTGGTGGACGTTTCGTACCCGAGGGTATCACCAGCCTAGTAGTCAGCACTTCGTCGGTCACGTGAATATCAATTATATGGTCATTTTCTAAATTTCCTGCTACAAAACTTTTTCGTATTCCAGGAATAGATTACCTTAGCCGTATTTGGCACATCTATTTTGAATTTTGGGCCCTCATTGCTCTTCAACCTTGTACTTGTTTGGCTTTATCACTAATTTGATCTGAGTGTCACTGATGAATCTTATGTAGACGAAACCCGCGTCTGACGTAACAAATTATAATTTTGGTACATTTAATAACTGTTTACTAGTATTAATGTACATTAACGCAAAACTCCAAGACACGGCCATAGGACTCTCGTTTCCAATGAATGGTTAGAGTAGAGTGGAATCATTAGAAGCATTTCACGCTAATTTCATTATGGAGTTTAATGCCCCCTCTTTAAATGTCCCTGTGATTCCGAATAAATATAAAAAGAAATCAGATTACATGTTTATTTAATGAGTATGATAAATTGCCATATTCAATAGCAGATTACGATATTTTTGTTATCTATTTTTTTGAAAAGTGGGGCGTACGCACATAACGCACTTACGTAGACTCGCCCCTGATAAGTATAGCTAAGAAGAATGTATGGATGATGACTCATCAATCTCTTTAAACAAGAGTGACAAGGCAGGCGTCCCCATTCCCGAGCACATTAATTCTGCTGTAAGTGTTAACATGCGTTTTTTTTTAAATTAATTTTCCTTTCAGTGTTGTTTTACATTTGATTGGTTAGTACCTGTTAAGCATTTTCGTCATCTATTTTATCATCTAAACAGCAACATATTTCCAGTGCAGTTTTCAACATCTTTCTTTACAGCCTGATTAGTCTTTGTTCCACTCCCAACCACGTTTGAAAGAGCAAAGTACTAAACTTCTTTGTCGTCGCTTATTCTCATCTACCGTGACATCCATTTAATATCTGTCGATTTTATTAACTCTTTAAAAAAGGCTAAATCATTGATTAATATGCAATCTACAGTTTATTTGCAAAAGCACTCTAGGTGAAAGCCCGAAACAACACTCTGTCTAAAGCTTTTACCTGCTTTAAGAGTGTTGTTTGTTTGCTATTATCCCTTCATGATTCAGAACATTATGTGCTTTACTTGATTACATAAAATCAATTGAAAAGTGCATTGAAACTGGTTTTCAAATTACTATCATAATGATCATGGCCATTTCTAGGCAACACACTTTTAAATGCAGTAGCTGTGCGATTTTGATGGCGAATCTTAATGACCCTCCTCGTCGTTTTACAAGTGTGTAGTTCTATTCAAGGGCTTAATCTACATCTGCATAACTAAACCTTATGCACTATACATGTACTTGTAAATGATAAAACTAGTATACAAACATATTGACAAGGATTGTTATTCCCGTATTGTTGTTTAAAACCTGCACAATTACCCCAAATTGTAAAAGATCTCGACAAAAAGGACAAACAAAAAAGGAGTTATAATTCATGATACATGTACATGTAATACAAAGCCAATAAGAATCATGAAAAATATTTGACAGAAAACTTATCCACCATTACTGCGTTCACCTGAAGGCGGTATGGTGACCAACTGTTGTTAATTTCTGTGTCATTTGGTCTCTTGTGAATTAGCAACACGACGTCCACATCATCATTTGTATATTCATAATGATTAAAAATAGATATTACAACCTACAACCGCCTCATCTGTATAAATGACAAACATGTAAACACAGGGTTTATATATCTTGACAACTTTCACCATTCATAAACATCTCATCAAGTTGCACGAGAAATATGTATTTTATTTGTAAAACTTATTCTGCCTTGAAATAAACCTCATCTTTCCGTAAATGAAGAAACGTTTAACAACCGCAACACATGATCATAATTCAATTTTCATCAATCAATTTAAAGAAGTTGGGAACGAAACAATGAAAAAATTCAGAAACAAGTTTCCATTGGCTAAGATATTTTCATCACAAGTGACGGAAAGTTACTGATCAATCAGTAGTTCACATTTCTATAATATGTACATGTAAGAAATAGAAAGAACTAACATAATCGTTAAAAGTTATTATTTCCAACGTTATTTGTATCTGATTGAGAGATGTCGCATTGCAATTATACCATATCGTCAGTTTCGTTCAAATGATTGTATTCACAACTTCTTTTCAATCTGGATAATTACTATCCTGAAGACAAAAAATGGTCTAGACACATGTTTAAAAAGGGCATATGTTATCCTTTAGACATGTTTGTGCCCACTTTTATTGTTTTGAATTGACGAATGCCATACAACATGTGTTTTCAACAATTAAGATATTTTGTAAAAGTTTTATTCATTACGTAATCGAAATGATATGTAGCTTGTCATTGTTTGTAGTATCATGTTTCACCATAGAGACTTTTGGTCCACATTCCTTTTATTTTTCCTACCAGTCTCAGGATTAAATATATGATGTGACTGTTGATTGTACGGGAAAAGATCTAAAAGAAAGAAATCAAAATAAATGAATTTTATTACAAATGTTTCTGTTATTCTGTATATCGTTAAACATATATTATTAAATGCTAGAAGGACTATGTTTTCTAATATTTTAAGTCAACTTAAAGGTAGACACATCCGGTAGCCAAAACAGTTATCACAAAATATTTACAAGGTCAAGAAGCAATTAAAAGGGCGAATTAAGACACAAATATGCAATTCCTTCTTCGCATGCTTTATCCCTTTTTTATTACAAACTCAAGACCTTTAATGGTTTTTCTTTTTTCAAATTGTGACTTGGATTGAAAGTTGTCTCATTGGCACTCTTACCACATCGTCTTATATCTATCAATCGTTAACATTTGGAAACAAAAACAACTAAAACACACGAGGCACTGTGTAACCGAAATAGACCTAAAGTATTAGTCAAATGTATATAAGGACAACTTTATTTGAAGAAGTTGGAAGGCTAGTTTTTTTATTGTTTTTGTTTAATTTATCAACGGATAATTTAAGGATTTAATCCACCATTTTGTAAATAAGAAAATGTCCATACCAAGTTTGGAATATGACAGTTGTAAGCAATTCGTTTGATGTGTTTTATTAAATGATTTTGCCATTTCATTAGGGACTTTCTGTTTATCATTTTCCTCGGAGTTCAGAATTTTTGTGATTTTACTTTTTGTTGTAAAGCATATCAATACCGAATCATTGACTACATGCACGTAGTTGATCCTATTCTTTAACATTTACAAATTATGATACCAGCACTTGATACTACTATTGGAATTTTAATATATGTTAACTGTAAAATCAATTCTACAGTAGGCATTATTTGTAACAGCAATTTAGATTTTTTTTTAATAACACTGCCATCAAATTCAACATTTGTACTGTGTATATTGAGTTGACCACTGTACGTAGATCTAAGCTAATATCTTTTAGTTTATAAGGTTTGATGAAGCTTAAGGTTGTTTCTCTTTGATATATTGATGTTGGGGAACATACGTTTATACTAAAACTTTAGCATGCATGTCTAGTAGCGAAAGAAAAAAGTCGCTAATTACTTACTTTTTGAAGAACTTAAACTATCGAATGAGTCCATTGACGATCTGTTAGCGTTTGTAGTGCCTTGACTTCCTTGGTCTGAACTATTGACTGATTTGTCTGTATTTTTTCTGTTTATTGCAGGAACAGGGTCTTTCTTCTGCAAAAATGTTTTAAAACATCGAAAACCATACTAGTTGAGCTTGTTATTACAAAAAAGCTGCATTTATTGGTCAAATGTTTAATTTTAAAAATAAATCTGATTTCAACTTACAGGAAAATTAAAAACAAAAATAATGTTTAATATCTTTCAATTACTTATACATTTTGATTTTGTTACACGTATAATGTTGTTTTGTCTTCAACTTTCTTTTCAGTATTTTCTTGTATGTATATATTTCCTTAGTCTTATTTGAATTAACTTTTTTGGAACTTTGTGTCCTCAATGCTCTTCCACATGTTCCACCTTTTACTTCTTTGGCTTTATAACTACTTCTTCATTAAAATCTTACTCGACTTATTTCCGAGTTGACACATTTAAATATTTTAAACTTCACCTGAACTAAAATTATTGTTTTAATTTTTCCATCTTTACAATACATTTTAAATCAATCCTTTCTTTCTATATTCATTGAACGGTACCCTTATTCCTCTTTCCAGGAATACTCATACTTTAGCACTAAATTATTTAACTAACCTCTGACACATTTTTACTTTGATACTTATTCACACTCCAAGGATCGTCTGTCGAAAAAAAATCAGATTCGACTTTAGCTTTTCTTTCCTGTGCAGCCTTTATTCTATCAGCTCTCTTCTGGACTTCTGTCCTTTTGTCAATCCTACAACAGACAAAAATAACTGATATTTAATAAATTACTGTGATATTTATTTTTCTGTTTTTGAAGAAATAAATTAAAAATTTGGGATGCACACTAAAAAGCCCGCTTACCTCGTTTTGAAAAGTGTTCATCACATTTTTTAGGTTATTTCATCATGTTCATATGGACAGAAAAAAACAGTAAAGTAAATTCTTATAATTCAATTCTAAATTCCATTTCAAAAGAGTTGTTCATGAAAAAAACGTTGATGACTTCACGGTTAAATATGATGTCTATGAGCTGATATACACAAAACTTTTAGAAAACTGGAAGCAGTGTTTCATCAAAAATAAAAAAAAATAAACCACATACGACTGTTATATCAGATTCCTGTTTAAAACCAAATGTACAGTACACCTCATCTAAGGTTTCATAAAGTCCACCCTGATCACACTTTGAAAGATGTACATACTTATATTAGTCTTATACTATATATTTTCTATATATTTGATCACGGTGTGCTCTGTATGTCAAAATGGAGGTCTGTTATATATATACTAGTATTAACAATCATTTGAAAGTTATTTGAGAGTCTCATAAGAGAACGTATTACTTACTCTGCACAAGGTCTGCAATATCTAATGCACAGCTTTGTTATCAGGACAGCGTTCATCATCAGAACTATCCCTGCTAATAGATACCAGTACCCATTGTCAGGGTACGTTTCAGTCTTGAAAGGACGTTCAGTAGTTGTTGATGACGTTGTAGTTGTCTAAAAAATATAACACATCAATGTGAGAGAATTTCAAAAATTAATAGCTATATACAACGGTGAAAAGGGACCATTTGAATTGTTTGTTTCTCTTTTGCGTAAGGAAAATAATGTGGACGGATATTGGATGGGCAGAAAATCAACACATTTAACTTTCAAATATGTTTTTTTTTCTCTGTGCGCATGTCTGGTTTATTTTTTGGAGAAGTTGGGGTTCGATGTGATATGTTCTTTTTTTATTATATTTTTGGTTATATTTCATAAAATATCTATTTCAACTAAATATTCGTAATTCGTTTCAATGAAAGTTGAGTTGGTTGACTGTCAATTACACTTATAACCGCGTTTGTACTAACATGAGCAACATGGCGGTTGTCACCTGTGTATCAGGATAGGCTTACCCTTCGGAGCACCTTATATAATCCCAACTTGTTGTGATGGTTCAGTCTTTTGTTTTCTATTTTGTGTGTTGTGTGCTATTGTTTGTGTGGTGGTCTTTTTTCTGTTTAGCCATAGTGTTGTCAGTTTAATTTTAGTTTATATTTTATTTATTGTTTCTTGTATAGATAGTTTTTATGTTTAGAACAATACGTTTCCCTTTTCCCTACCTCTGGGAAAATCAGTGACAAGGTAGAATATCCCACAAGTCCTCCACCATCAGTTGCACTTAAAGTCAAGATCACTGTCTGGCCGTAATTAAAGGATGCAGAAATATCAATGGCCACAGTTATTGTCCCATTTTCATCGATATTGAAATAGCTATTCCCTAAACCTGATTGATCCAAGCCGTAGGTTATTGTATTCCAAGTTTCTGTAATGTCCCCATCCGATGCCGATACATTGATTAGTATCGTTCCAATATCTTCCGTTGGAAATAAGAATACATTGTAGTAATCTCGCTCAAATATCGGTGTAAAGTCATTTGTGTCTGCTATGTTTATAGTTAAAAATGCTGTATCAGTCAAACCTCCTGGATCTGTTACGGTGACATTGCATTCAGTGACCGGTGGATGACCAATATCAGAATCAAAATCGCCGCCAAAATAAACATCGCCTGTATTTTCGTCCATTTCAAAATATGTGGTATTATATCCATTACAGTCCAATGTGTATCTTAAAGTTTCATTTTCTGGATCTGATGCATCAATATTAGGTGATGACAGAAGTGTTTCTGCCTGGAATTGAGATTTCTTTAACGTATACATAATCTAACAGTCAATGAAACGTATATTTTTTTTTATATATACTGTGAAGTTACCTGACTTATATAGTAATACAGATCGGATTTGAATTACACAAATATTACTCCTATTAATATAGAAATAAAAATATGCTGGATAAACTCATGATGCAGTAATAAACGAATGAGAAATCTATGTTGACATTCACATTTATTGATAAAAAAAATGTTTTCCTTTTTATCAAATATGTAGATACCGTTTAGGGTGCTTTAAGGCTATGTGAACTTGCACTTTTTTATCACTAGACTATCAACAATAAGGTTATGAGCTTCCTTAATCTGTGACCTTAAAATGATTGTTTTATCAAGGTTCGAATGACAAAGAATTGAAATCAACATTACATACCTTTCTTTTCTGTCAAAATCAAGAATTGGTTGATTAAAATAGTGTGTGTGTGTGTCTCAACTTATAAGGAACGTGTTCTCTGTGTATTAAATTTGTAATAACATAACATTGCATAAGGAAAGGATTACAAATATGTAGGTCTGTCGTGTCAGAAATACAATGACACACCTTAAAGGTACAAATGGTACTGCATTTCGGCAATTGGTATATCTTTGGTGATACTTGGGGCCACAATATTTGAAAAGGCAAAATTCATAGGGATTATTTAACCAACTCAAAATATGTATAGCCAAATCCGGGTAAGGGTCTTCGTTGATGACTTTAAAATAATTTCCCAAAATTGTGTATAAGAAAAATTCAGTTTACACAATATAAGTATAGTGTTGCCAGTACCAAACGTCTGGCTACTGGCTGGTGATATGTTTGAAACCTTATCTTACCTTACTAGCAAAATTATCGACCTAGTGGCGTAAGGATATTTCGACACGTTTTTACAATTTGGAGCAACATGTATTTTTTACATGGATTATGTCTTCAATAACAGTTACTTGTAGGTGTACTTATGATATATATTGCATTGTGCACTTCTAAATAATTATTTTGCCTTTGTGATTTCGGGTTTTTTATAGTTCACTGTGCGGTATTGAATTTGTTCATTGTTAAAGTCCGTGCGGTGACATGTAGCTCATGAATTGGTATTCATACCACATCTTCGCTTTTATACTCATAAATACTAATTGTCTTTTTAAACTAATCAGACTCAAATTCAATAAGTAGTTTTCTAGTTTTCGGGCTATAAAAATGCAATCAATATTGCTAATCAAATTACAGTCAAATAAAGACAAAGCAGCAGTTGTTGGTGAATATAATTCAACTATAAATGCTGGGTAACGGAAAAGTTAAAACATATAAAGAATGGGAAAAAAATTGGCTAAAAAGAATTAAGAATACACAAAAATAGACAAAAAGAATTAGGTACAGAGAAAAATTGACAAAAAAAAATTAAGTATAGTGAAAAATGGACAAAAAAGAATTCCGAATAGAGAAAGATAAATTAAAAAAAATAAGAATAGAGATAAATGGACAAAAAGAATCAAGAATAGAGAAAAGTTGACAAGAAAAATTAAGAGTAGAGAAAAAAAGGTCTACACAATAAGAAAATATATACTTATATGAAGTACACCATCCAAACCCTCATAACTGTATGAAAAACAATGTTTTTGAATTGCATAAAGGAAATGTGTATGTGTTAAATCATTGTTAGTGTTTGTTAACCAAAACATTAAGCGTTTAAGACCATATATATTATTGGAAAGTATAAACAGATACATAAAACCTTCTACATATATGTTGGTTAGAACTTTGACTGCATTAAATAATAAAAAGGTATTGACATGAATTATTATCGTACGTACCACGTTCTCTGTGTCATTTAAAACGTAATGGGTATTACTGAGTGTTGGAACATCGTTCACATTTACAATAGAGATTGTGACAGTTGTTGTTGCAGTGTCTTTAGTATCAGTGGCTCTCACAACGAACCGGAAGTTGGTAGCAAACCCAACATAGAACAGATTGTCGTAGTCAAATTCTGCAACAGTTGAAATCTGTCCACCTGAATAAAGTAGTGTTATGACAAAAGGTTAATTTAGTTACCAATGAAACAGTGAGACGGTGAGAAATTCCCTAGTTTTTGTTCTTACTTAGTGAATATCCCCTAACATGGTGTTATGGTCAAATACAAACGAGTCATTCCATGCTATAAATCATTTTCAGAATAAGTAATAAATGAGTCACTTTTCATTCATGAGGTCAATGTTTTTTTATAAATATATATCAGGCCATAAATTAACTATTTAATATCAGTGTATCAAAAGATGTAAGCCAAACGCGTGCAGATGATTTAAAATTGGTGATTTTTATTTATGAAATGATGTTCACTACAATTTGAATAATAATATTAACTAAATAAAATACTTACTCGCTGAATCTATAGCAAAGTAACTGTTTGTAGTCGGTGTCCATGAATATGTAACGACGTCTACCGAATCAAGATCTGTTGTAAAATATGTATATAAAAGTGTACCTACAGCGGTATTTTCTTCTACCCCGATTTTTAGGTCAGATTCAGCATTGGCGAAAACCGGAATATCATTAATGTCTGAAAGAAAGACAAACTTGTGATCTAACAAGAAAAATAAATACCCAGTTCTGTTCAAGCACCAATTGGCGAAAATACACTGAGGTAAACACTTTATTAGAAATAAAATAAACAGCTGCGCCATGAGCTCATGATACGCCCGTCGTCTTGTGTGTGAAGTTTTATTCAACAATCACAAATTGTTTCTGAGATACGGTGCGACACATGAAATCCCCCTTTTATACAAAATACTCAATAACTGTAAAATAAAATTTTGAATCATCACAAAAAGGTATACAGATCTCATTATTAATAAAACTGTAAGAAGTGTGTAAATTTTAAAGCAATAATCATTTATGGTTTTTAATATACGGTGTGAAACCCGTACCCCCCCCCCCCTTCCCCCCTTTTATAAAAAACCTCCATTACTCTAAAATTAAATTTTGAATCATCACCAAAAAGTATACAGATAATCAGATTAATATAACTAAGAAGTGTGTAAAGTTTTAAGCAATAGTCATATATCATAAAACACCTCAAATTTGAAGGTTTTTTTTCACCAAAAAGAATACAGATCATTTGATCATCATAAGAAACAACTATTTTAAGTTTCATGAAATTTGGATGAGTGGTTCTCAAGTTAAGGTGCGACATGTTTACGCCGGATAGACAGACGGACAGACAGACAGACGGACGCATGACATTTATATTCCATAATACGTTCCGTCAAAATTTCGACAGGCGTATACATCCTTATCAAATAAAAGACAATAGAAAACATTAAAGACCATACTCAGAACAATTGAAAATTGAAAAATGATTTCAATTGTGAATTCGACAAACCTCGAATGCTTTACTCAACATAAAACATAACCGAATGCACGCTCTCTTTTAGTCAGCATACCCAAATCGAATTTCAAAGTATAAGAAATCAATGAGAATGTGCCTAACATGTTTGCATTATGTAGACACATTACAACTCATCACCATTGAGCTGCTGACCAATCATCAAGTAATTCTACTTAGCCATTTAAGATAAATTGTGAGTATTGAAGGAATAAAACAACAACAAAAAACCGCAAATTATTTGAAAATAGAAAGAAAAAATGTTTTAGTCATTTTTATTATAAACTTTATTCATTGTTAATATCAGGATTATGTTGATCTTTAAAAGATATGTGTTATACAGGTGATACTGACACAAATGAATACTAGTACTATTCTTTTTTCTAGTCTGAAGTTAAAAACTCATCAGAGATGCAAGACATACTTTGGTAATAAAACCACATGTTGTTTTCTTAACAACACTCACAAATGGAACCCGCAGTATAACAGTTGGGAAGCAACAACCAATACAATCTTGAAATTCAAAAGCCTTATTCAAAGAATAAATAATGTCATCCATGTGTAAGTATATATTCGTGACCTACTGATCAAAAGAATGTTTTTAAATTTAAAAAAAATGCATCTTATAATTTAGCAAGATAAATCGTTATTGATCCAGAGAGCAAAGTGGAACCCGTTGTCATGTTTCATTTAAAACGGTAAAATAAATATATGAAGAACCAAACTCGTATAAATGACCTTTACGATATGTTTCATGGCACAAAACGTCTCCAGTTTATCCAAGTATAAAAACAATGTTGCATACAAGCACACATATAAATTATATCTTATTTATGACAATCATTTTAAATCAGATTTCTTACTTTCTACATAAACGCTAAGAACCTTCGACCCCACTGTAGTGTCACCATCGTTCACTGTTACGTGTATATCAAAAGCAGGTACTTGTATTGTGGAAAAATCAACATTGGTTTTTATATCTGCTCCTGTTGATGCTTGAAATAAAAGATAACTTATCAATCAAAATCTTCACAAACTTTTGTCTGTTTATTGTTTGTTGAAATAAAAATATGATTGTTTGAAAGAGGTTTAAAAATACAAATATCCGTTGTACTGTGTTTTTGGATTGGTTGTCTGTATACATGTCATAACAGATTTTAGATTTTTTTTTAAACAAGACATTTGAATGAACCATTGTATGTAAAAACCAACGTCCGCTTTAGATTTTCTACTTTTTTTATTTAATTTCTCGTTTTTTGTTTTGCCTTTATGCTTGTTTCGTGTTGCCGGAACTTAATATTTTTTTTCAAAAATAGCATGTTTATGTTCTATTTAATTTTCTATCCCAATTTTGGGGTTGTACATTTTGTATTTAGTCATTATGCTTAGCATCACAACGGTTTTAATATATTTTTTTTACATGCCATACATTGTTGAGTAAACAAAGTTTTGAAATCTTCTTTGGTATTGTTATAATAAAAAAAGTAATGAGCTATGCATTGTGATGAATATTCTTGCATAAACATACTTAATAAATAATAACATACTAGTTAGCGTTAATCATTTTGTTAATGGTTGTATCCTTGTGAATTTATTTGATAACTGTGAGTGCAAAAGGGTTATCCTTTCTGTCTCAATTATCGGATTTGTTTGAAAAATTGCGATATTAAATAATTCAATTTGGAAACAGAGGACAGAGACGCGATAAGTATCCATGAAAATGAGCTATAGTATTGTAAGCATCTCTAAAGTCACATGTTATTTCACGTAAGGTTTCCAAACAGAAAATAGCATTGTATTATTTGCGTGCTTTAAGGATTTAGTTTCATAAGGTGCGTTTAAATCTCAACATGTAATAACCGTGGTTGACCAAATGTAGAACGTAATGACCTATATGACTAAAAATAACCTAGAACAATAAACAGTTTTTAATATTTTCATTTTACTCCTAAAATACTTACTTGTTGTTCGGGAGAAAGGACATGACGCTGAAGGTTCGCATGTGATTCCATATGACAGTGACGTTCTAGCAGTATCGGCGTCGGTTACAACAATAGGAATCGTAAAACCGGAACTTGTGGACTGTTGAGGCAGGATCTCTTCACCTAGATATATAATGTAAATACAAAACTATTTTCAAAAACTTTATGTATTATTACCAATACAGTAATGATCCATATATTTTACTTACTAAAAGGATAATTATTTTAGAAAGTTGTTAACCTTTAAATTTATCAATAACTTACCTAGTACAAATGTACTACTGGTTGCTTATCCAATTAGAATTGATTCATAATGCAGTTATGAGAGAAAAAATGAATAACAATGAAATTACATGCGCAGATAGAATGACCGGAACAACGAATATAGCTCTCATTTGGTTCTTTTATCTCTGCTGTTAATATGCAATATCAGGATGATATCGTATGCCAGTTGTATATTTTAACATCTTTCAGAATTTGAAGCCAATTTGGTGCCATTTTCGGGGTAAAATGTTATTGCAGATGAATTGCCTTTTACTAAATGAAGAGCATTATCATATGGACATTTTACAAATAAGATCGATGCATTTTCGTTACATTTTAACGTTGTTTTACAAACTTTGCAAGTGGTGTATTTATTGACAATCAATTACGAACAACGAGTTTATTATCAACTACATCTTTCAATTAATATCCATGTTATCTTTCGAAATGGTTTTCTCCAAAAGTGACTTTATGACATTTTCAGACTTTTTTCTGTCAATTTTGAAGACACAGTTGTCTTTCGTTCATATCATCAAAATCATGAACTCGAAGAATTACAGCGTCCCCTTACGGTCCGGTCCATGCGGTCATTGTCCTCCAATGTTGCAATCGAGGTGAGTGAAAAATAAAGACTGGATTATTTGGGTTTACAAAAACATGAAAAAAAGCAAACACCAATGTTGTCGTATGCTAACAAAAAATGATGACTATTCTGTGTAAAAAATAAATCGTCAATTTTGTCTAAAATGTACCTTAATTAAAGGAATGTTTCTGGTTAGAATAGATAAATACTTACGTGGAAGGTCTGTAAATTCAGGTGGTATGTTTTTAATTACATAAACCATTAAGTGTCCTTCATCAGAGGGTTGTCTCCCATCTGTACACGTGACACTTACGTCATATCTCACTACACTGTCATAATCGAGGCTTCTGTTTCTTGGTATATATACATAGTATATGCCATATTCTTTAAAAAAACATAAATAGTGATCAAATTTGATTATATTCAAGTACATTTGTTTAAATCAACATAACAACGGCGAATGGATAAAAAAGTATTCTACTATATACATTGCATTAGCGAATGCTTTTTCGATATTGGTTTATTTATCAGGTGTGTACAAAATGGAGAGACGTGCAGAAAAGGATCTGACATTAAAGTTCGTCTCAAACCCAGAAGAAAACCAATAATCATATCACTATTTTGGTTGTAGCATTCAAAATATTTCATTTTATGTTGTTTAATCGAAGACGATTCGTTTAAAAAAACTGTCATTAAAATTGATTGTAATACTAGTTTTGTTGTTAACGATCACATTTTAATAAACCCGAACAAGCTTGACCAGCTTGGACTTAAAGTGAAAATGGACCCATTGAGGTAATCATTTAAGCCAAAAGAAGTTACTCATAAATAGATAAAAAGTATGTAATAACTATGTATATGTATAGATTATATTATTGTATATTTTCAATTGTTCAGAGGGCATCAGGGGAGATTAGTATTGTACTAATAAACTCATCATAGATACCAGGAATAAAATTTAATATTTACGCCAGACGCGCGTTTCGTCTACAAAAGACTCATCAGTGACGCTCGAATCAAAAATGTTATAAAGGCCAAATAAAGTAGGAAGTTGATGAGCATTAAGGACCAAAAATTCCTAAAAGTTTTGCCAAATGCAGCTAAGGTAATCTATTCCTGAGGTAGAAAAGCTTTAGTACTGATGTTACCCTCTTTAAATAAAGTGTTTATTATTATCAAAAAGACAAATCAATATAATAACGAATAAATAGTAAGAAAATATAATGAACTCAAGTTCACGCATAGTCTAGTGTGTAAACAGGTCGAGCGTCTTCTGCTATGACAAAACAAAATTAGTAAAACTACATGATTTCAAGAAAGTTTTATATATATACTTATATGATAGCCGCATAACATTCCATCACATTCACAAAAATGCATACATGCGTAACCTTCATGCTAATCCACACATCCAAAATGTTACAATCGGGAACAGAACACATACGATTAATTACAGAAGCGACGACTGTTCTGATTAGAATGCAGAACATTTAGTTAGTGTCCTTAGATACAAATATATAAATGGAAAGTTTAATTTAAGTTAATAACTTGCGTTTATGTTGATTGAATTAATTTCAAATTCGAAAATAAACACAATGTAAACGATTTTTTAAAACATTTATTGTACCAGAATTCAATGATTGGTTCATTGCCTAAGTGCATATTATAGTCTCTACACCTTTCCTTTACCGATACATCTTGTATCAAATATTGAAACATTCAGATCATGTATGCACATGTCATAAGTAAGGAACCTAAAGTTCAGTGGTTGTCGTTTACTGATGTGGTTCGTTTCTCGTTTTTCTATAGATTATACCGCAGTTTTCCCTGTTTAAATGGTTTTAAACTAGCCACTAGCCATTTTGAGGGACCTTTATAGCTACCTGTTCGGTGTTATTCAGAGCTTTGAATTACTTTAAAACAGTGTGACTTGAATAGTGAGTTGTCTCACTGGCACTACGACCGCATCTTTTAATATCTACTTATAGCAAATACACACCTCCAGGAGTTGCTGTTTCTTTAACCTCAAATACCGTATCGTTACTAAATGGAAGAACACTGTGAAGTTCACAGATCAAAGTCTCACCATCTATAGCGTCTATTGTATGTAAGAGCGTTTCAGCTTTATTGTTCTCACTGATTTCAACAGACATTGGCAATGACGTAATTATGGGTTTCTGGAATAAGAAATATGATTGATGCTTAGACAAATGTTATTCTAATTAACCTTTATATAAAAAAATAGTTAAAATAAAAGAACTGACCTCCAAGGCCAATTCAAAAAGGGGATTCCATAAAAACTAATAAAATGAACACTATTTTCATATTCCTGACTTGGTTTAGACATTTTTTTCAGAGAAAATAGTGGATTAAACCTGGTTTTATAACAGTGGCGGATCCAGGGGGGGGGGGGGGGGTTCCGGGGGTGCGCACCCCCCTTTATTTTTGCCGATCAATGCATTTGTGTCGGGACATATGTTTTGCACCCCCCCCCCTTTGCCCTCCAGGGCCTGGATTAGCACCCCCCTTTCGAAAATTCCTGCATCCGCCCCTGTATAGCTACATGAATCTAACCTTTAACTCGTTTTACAGTTGTGTATAGTTCTGTTACATAGACAACATTAGGAAAGCCACCAAAACAGATATAACAATTTAACTGATTTCACTGAGGTGATACAATGCAGTAACTTTCCACACTTCATAAAATCTATCATTTTGAGACATTATGTATTTTGTTGTCATGCTGACGGGTTGTGCAGTAGAACCAATGAATGTCAAGGAAGCAACAACCCCTTAATCTATTTATTAAAAGCAGTTTTCTTTTACTAAATTACTAAACTTTGATCATATGGTGTATTTAAATTAAAATAGATTTCTCGTCCATCTGGTAGATCTATTCTATTACATGTTCGATTTATCTTAATTTTGTGTTTCGCATATCGTAGGGAATACTGAAATGTTAAAAAAAATCTTATCCATGTGGTAAATCTATTCTATTCCATGTTCAATTTATTTTTGTGTGTTTCTCTGATCAGGGGTATACATGTATGCTAGAATGAAAAAAAAAACGTTCTCTTCCTAATCATGATGATGGGAAATCGGTTTTATTCCATGTTCAATTAATGTAAGGTTATTTCAAAATCAGAATCGGTGTTTTGTTTTTGTTAGAAGTGTTCTTTGTTGTTTTTTTCTCTCCGTCTATTGCTCTGTTTGTACGTTTTCATCTGTAATTTACCTCGTTTTCTACGATGATTCTAAATGTAATTGTTTCGGAGTAGACACCACAAGAGTCTCTGATCTGTGGATACAAGGACGTTGGAAATGAATTGGTGGTACTCAAACTGGACTTTACTTTTATTTCATCTACAATTATTACAAATAAATAAAGTAAGTTAACTGTAAATACATATATACATGCCATGTTTTGAAGAAAAGAAAAAAAACAATTTAATGGTATATGCTTCCTGCATTCAGTTCACACTAGATTTATTATAAGAATGTCTTCCATTCTTTACTCTTTTTTTCCATTTTTAACAGCTATATAATTAGGTACAATTTTAGATCATGAAAGATTGTTAAAACTGTTGTTTGGGAAATTGTCATACACATTTATTTCCATGGATATTCTCAACCACCACAAAAAAACTCTCATAAAAAGTAAAGAAGTGTTGTTTAATTTTTGGTTTCGAAGTAGATTTTTGTTTAACTGTTGTTTGTTTTCTTTGTTATTCAATGTTCTCCTTCATTTTGTTGATACCGCTTCAACGTATGACTTTTGATGTTTTTCGTCTTTTTATTTCGATCATATAAAAATTGACGTAATACATCATGTATACAATGCATGTGTAGGTTACAGAGCCCAGTGATGCAAATATTATAAAAATATATACCTTATTTGATACATCAAAATTGTGTTCCCTAATGTTGTCGTCAAAGCGATTATACAAGAACTTTTTTCTCTGACTGTGAATAACATGTTTACCTGCACTAAATTCATTTTATACTGGATGTGAGCTGATTGATACGTAAGTCTTAGATACGTTGTGTGGTTTTTTGTCAGTTGGTATTGGTTTTGAACTCGCTTTCAGTAACTATCGGTATTCTCCAATCTGTACTAAGTTTCTGTTTGTTATGGGGATGTATAAATACCGTGCCACGTCTTTGGTTGTTACTTGTCTTTCTGTGATGTATCGATCTGATGAGTAAAACTTTTCAACTGATTGACACCAGTATCCTAGGGTAGGGGAAAGTTGTGTTCCGGTTTCATGGTTTAAACCCGTCACATTCTGTATGTATTTGCCTGTCCCAAGTCAGGGGCCTGTAATTCAATGGTTGTCGTTTGTGTTTGTGTATCCTATGCATCTTGTATTTTGTTCATTGTTTTTACATACACCAAGCCGTCATTTGTTGCGCTTGATTTAATTTACATTTTTCATTTCGGAGACTTTTAAATATGACTCTGCGGTATGAGTTTTGCAGATTGTTGAAAGCCGCACAAAGACCTATGGGTGTTAACTTGTATGTTATTTCGTCTCTAGTGAAGAGTTGTCTAATTGGAATTTTTATACCATATCGACTTAGTTTTAAGTTATAGGTTTTGAAGTAATGCTTGCTTCGTTTCGTTGACAATTACGGCTAATTAATACATAACATTAAATTCCGTTTACTAGTGTGTACAGTATTTAATACCGCAGTCCCACTACGATCTCTGAAAAAAATGAAATTTTGACGATCGTAGTGTGATCGTGCAGATCGCAGTAAGGTTTTAGTACGGTCTTCATGATCGTGATGAGCGTCGCCAACTTTTAACATGTTCAAAACAATCATGGTGCGGTCGTGGTGTAAGCAAGTCGTAGCATATACGTAGTGAGAGCGCATTAAGGTCGTGGTAAGATCGCAAAGGTCGCTTTACCATCGTGGCGACAGCGTAAAGCTAGGTTCACAATGCCGATCAGATCAACTCAATGATCACAATTCCCCAACTTTCCACGACCAAGCGTAACCAAATTCTTGATCGGGCCTGTTTACGACTTCTACCCGACTGTACATGAACTTAACTCGACAATCACGACTCATTGATGACTCTATCACGACTCCAACCCGACCACTAATTGAATACATACTCGATAATTCCGACCAATTCACGATCTCTATACGATCTTTACTCGACTAGCTAGACCAAATCAACTATACTCGATCTTAGCCTGATCTCGGCCAGACCAGATCAACTTGATCGTAAAAAGGTCGTAGGGATAGTTGGGCATTGGTCGTATATATACAATTTCAGGATAAAAAAAGTCTGATTTTTTAATTATATCACCCGCTGCAGTGTAGGGGTCATTAAGTATTACCCTTATCCTTGTATACGTACGTCCTAACAATTAGATTCCGTTCTCTAATTTTATTTTTTCGCAACCGTATACACAATGCTTAATACCATAAAACCCAGATCAAGTGCGAATTTGGGTGGCGTCATTTTTAACGTTCTTGGGTAAAGACTCTTTATAACGTTATATGCAAGCTGGTGCATTATCTGTGTCCCATGGACATATTCTCCGTTTATTTGGTTAGATTCAGTAGTTCACAGAATGTCTAAGTGAATTTATACATTTAAAATATCTACATGGAAATAAAACAGTTGGATTATTTGGCAAGGTGGTTAGAGCTCAGATATACAGGTTAATAGCTGTGACGGAGCTTGAAGAGAGCGTGAAAGACAAACAAAAAGGGATAGACAGTAATTGGTGCCGACAATCTAGATGATGCAGTGGCTGATACGGCGACCACTGTGTGGGCAGTATAAATTGTAATTACAAAAATACTGAACTCCGAGGAAAATTCAAAACGGAAAGTCAAAAATCAAATGGCAAAATCAAAAGTATGAGAGACTTGTAGGAGCTCAACAAAGAGGACCCCACTATTATAAATACTTCCTGAAAGTAAAGTAAGACGTTGATTTGTTATGGGAGTTTTACTGCTCATTTCTTAAAAAATGACACCACAAAATGAGATTTGTCACTGGATTAGTACTGATGGTAGATATCAATACACCTACATTTTACAATCCTCTTTTCCTTGCTTTCTTACAAATTAAGCCTACTGTCAGTGTCATATATGTGCATATGTATGTAATCAGTATTTGAATGGTTCAAGATAAAAAAAAATTATGTATCCATGGCAACAACCTGTTTGTTTTTACTAACAAAGGTAACAGAAGAATACCACTGTTCGAATATTGCAAAAAGGGGGTTAAGTTGTCACATATTTTCACAAATTTGGTCAAAAATAAATTTTCCATCCCCTGGAGGATACTTTTTCGGAAACTGTTTACATATATCTATCACGAATTCAAATAAAAATAATATTTCTTTCGACTCATTTAAAAAAAAATTAAATTGCGTCAAAAATCGTAAGACAAAAAGTGTTTGTTAACATTTGACTGTACGGTGACATATAGTTGTTAATTTCTGTGTCATTTTGGTGTCCTGTGGAGAGTTGAATCATTGGCAATTATACCACATCTTCTTATTTTCATACTACAAAAACAAATCTGGACATACGGAAATTACGGACAGTCAAACAAAAATAACCCATGTAAATAAGTAGGTAAAATATAATAATGAAGTTCCTAAAACTAACTTTGAGCGATAAATTAGTCATCAGCTATCTAATAATGAATTTTAATGCACGATAACTTTGAGTATTTTTCATATTTGAAAAAATCCTTTGAGACCAAAATGCAGGGTCTACTCCCTTCTGGAACACCTGAGATAATTCCAGGTTTTATTGGGTTTTGTGTTGCTAAGCTTTTAGTTTTTTGTGTGGTGTTATGTAGACTGATGTGTGTTTTCTCGTAGGCTTTCGTTTTTTCGCTATGGCTGTGTCAGTTTGTTTTCTACCTTTGAGTTTGATTGTTCCTTTGGTATCTGTTGTCTCTCTTAAAAAAAGGACACCTCCTTGCAAGAGTACAGACGCGTATACGTACTGTACATGGAGGGATTTGTGTACATTTAAAAATAAATAGTGACAATACATTTTTGCAGAATCAAAGTTATGAAAGTTAATCAGAGCTGCACACATTTTTAAAGAATCGTGTAGCAGTTATGTTTACTCGTGTATGGCCGAGTAGAGATCGAAGAGTGGTCGAATGTGGTCACGTAGAGATCGGGTATTTGTCGAGTTGGTCTGGGATGAAAAATATATTGAAGTCGAAGTGATCATGAAACGATCGGGTATTGGTCTAGTTAATTATCTGGACTACTTATCGTACAGGTTGGCGTATATCAGGAAATGATCGGATATTAGTCGAGCAAAGATCGAAATGATCGAGTAATGATCGGTAAACTATTTGTATTCAAACTAAATTCGAACTCTAGACGATCTTTCCCGATCAATTCGACCGCTTCTCGACGAATTCTCGATCTCTTCTCGAGTGACTGGCTTCTCGATCCTTACTCGAATGTTTTTGACATGTCAAAAACTCTCGGGTAGAAAGTCAGATCGATGACGACCAAGGTAGACCATCCCGAACATACTTGTCGATTGAGTCAGACCAGTCTCCTAATCGCTTAATTTGTCTTGATCGAGTTTGATCGTGTTGGTCTGATCGACAGTGTGAACCTATCTAAAGCTAGGTTCACATTGCCGATCAGATCAACTCGATGATCCCGATTGTCAAAATTTCCACGACCAAGCTCAACAAATGCTTGATCGGGCCTGTTTAAGACTTCTACCCGACCGCCAGCCGACTGTACACGACCTTAACTCGACCAGACCAGATCGACCTGATCGTATATAAGTCGTAGGGATAATCGGGAATTGGTCGAGTATGCACATTTTTTGTATAAAAACGTCCGATTATTTTATTCCCCGCCGCCTCGCATTGGGCATTTTAAAAGTGGTACCCTTGTCCGTCCGTACGCACGTACACCCCAACATGACCCTTTATAATGGTATATATGCTAGCTGGGGAATTAGCAGTGTCCCATGGACACATTCTCCGTTTACATGTATTTGGTTATATTCAGTAGACAGGTCCGAGTAAAATCATACATATAAAATATCTACATAGAAATAATGCAGTTGAATTTGTGGGCAAGGGGCATCTTCGCTAGCCAAGTGTTACGATCCACTTCCCTCCTTGGAGAGGAGGGAAGTGGATCGAAACCCTTTGAAGGCGAAGATGGGGTAAGGAGGTAAGAGCTCAGAGAGACAGGTTAATAGCTGTGACGGAGCTTGTAGAGTGCATAGAAGACGAATAACATGGTGTAAACAGCAACGGGCGCCGAGAAATCTAGGTGATGCAGTGGCTGACACGACGACCACTGTGTGGGCAGTATGAGAGACTTGCACTAGTTCAACAAAGAGGAACCAAATGCTTATAAAAACTTCCTCATAGTGGACACTGATATGTAATGGTAGTTTTATTGCTCTTTTTTAGAAATGACACCACAAAAAGAGATTTGTCACTGTATTAGTATGTATGTTAGATAGCAATATACATTAACTTTACCATCCCCATTTCATTGCTTTCTTACAAATAAAGCGTACTGTTTGTCAAATATATTTGCATAAGTATGTAATCAGTATTTTTCATAGATTTGATATCCAGTAGTTGAATGATTAAAGATATTTATTTTCTTTTTGCTGTATGGCAACAACCTGTATGTATTTGCCAAAACTTATTGCAAAAAGAGGGCAGAGATGTCACATATTTCCCCAAAATTTGACCCAAAGTAGAATTTCAATCCCCTGGAGTGATACCTTTTCTGAAACAGTTTACAACTTTACATAGATCAAGAGTGCATTTCTTTCTAACCAAAGTTTGTTAAACGTTGTGCGCCGTTTGTTATAGTTTGTTTAACGTTACAGATGAAGAAACAAATGTATCGTTTGGTTAGAGGGGATTGAAATTTTGAGTAATTTTATACAATGTTTTGAGTTATGACAAGCAAGAACACGTTTAGATAATTTATTTAATGTTAAAGTTAAAAAGAAATGCATCGTTATGAACTAACGAACGACGAACGACAAACTGTAGACGCATTTGCAGCGAGTGTATAGTTTGTCAAAGTTTATGCAAACTTGCCAGAAGTATGTTAGAAACAAATGATTAAAACGTGTGCCCGCTAAACAGTTTGTATCGTTACTCTTAGAAGGAAATTCGCACCAAATAAACATATTTGTCTTTCGTCTCATTTTTGTGTGAAATTACGTCAAAAAGTTCGAATGACTGTAAGGTGACCTGTAGTTGTTATTGACAATTTCTGTTTCATTTGGTGTTCTGTGAAGAGCTGTTTCATTGGCAATTGTACCCCATCTTCTTTTTTTATGCTACATTTCTAGACAAACGGAAAATACGGACAGACAAAGAGAAAAAAGCCCATAAAATATAGGTAACATATAATCTTTTTCTTATAAACCAACTTTGAAAAGTAACTTAGTCATCAGCAGTCTAACAATTAATCAATATTATTGAACAATTGCTATAATATTTGAAAAATCCCCCGGTGCCAAAATTGCAGGATTTTCTTCCTTCCGGAATATCTGAGATCATCCCAGGTTTGTTGGGTTACGTGTTACTAAGTTTTTAGTTTTCTGTGTTATGTGGACTGCCTGCCGGTTCTTTCAGTTCCGTTGGTGTCTATTGCCTCTCTTTTAAAATGTTACCTCTCCTTGCAAAAGTAAAGACACGTACTGTTATTGGAAGAATTTCTATACAGTTAACATTAATGTTGCCAACATAGTTTGCGGAAGCAGAGTTATGAGAGTTAATCAGATCTGCACACACTTTTAGATAATCGTGTAGCAGTCCTGTGAATGGCCGAGTAGAGATCGAAGATTGGTCGAATGTGGTCGCTAAGGGATCGGGTATTGGTCGAGTGGGTCTGGGCAAATATCGAAACGATCGAGTACTGATCGGTAAAGTATTTAAATTCCGACCAAACTCTATCCCTACACGATCCTTTCCCGATCAATTCGACCGCTACTCGACGAACTCTCGATCTCTTCTCGAGTGACTTGATTCTCGATCCTTACTCGAAAACTCTCGGGTAGAAAGTCAGATCGATGGCGATCAAGGTAGACTATCCCGAACATTCATGTCGATTGAGTCAGACCAGTCTCCCGATCACGTAATTGGGCATCATCGGGCTTGATCGAGTTGGTCTGATCGGCAGTGTGAACCTAGTTTTAACGAAAGCGCGATTATAGTCGGGAAGACTGCGCTACGATTTCACAGCGATTTTACTACGACCTCACTACGACCATCACGTTTTTACCGCGACCCAAACACGCTTCCACTACGACTATACCACGTTTATGCCACGCTTATACCGCGCTGTTCAATCCCATATTTCGAGTTTAGCACGCCCATACTGTCCTCATCACGCTGTTCTTACAACCTGACTACATTCATACTACGATCATCATGCTCATTGTTATATAAAATCATAAAAGCTTTTCAGCTTTTATTTGTATCTATGTAAGTTAGACCTCTTGTCCTTAATCTCCAACGCTTCAATCATTCTTGACACATCTGTGTCATCCCTACTATCTTTCACTAAAACATTGTCATTTGATCTTGATGGACAAACAATAAGTTGAGATTCAGGTTGGATTGGTCGGTCCTATATCTTCTGGATCATGATTTGTTACTATCAGATCTCCTTGTCTCTAACTCTACCCTTACACTTACGTAGATGTTAGTTGTATGACTGCGTTGTTTCCGAGAAACTCTACGTATCAATGAGAAATAGAAGGATAATACAGTATTTATATGGAACACGATGTTGACATTATTGCTGGGAGCGTAGCAAGATAGCGATATGAACGTGGAATGATCATAGTATGGTCGTGGTAGGAGCGTGCTATAATCGAAGGAGTAGCGTGGTTAGGTCGTGTTGTAATTGGATAAATCATGGTATGGTCGTGATGAGCATAGAAAGATCGTGATAATCGTAGTGAGGTCGCAGAAAAAGCTTTGTGAGAACGTGGTATAATCGTAGCGGGATCGTTGTAGAAGCGTAATGAGAACGTAGTAGCAACTGTATTCACTGATGCTTTGGAAATCATGTAAAAGAAGGGTAAAAATCATAATTAACAGCAGATATTATAATGATAATTTCAGATATAAATAACAAAAAAACTAAAAAAAATCTGTAAAATTACTAACACAGGGGTAGCAACCCAACAACAGGTTGTCGGATTCGTCTGAAAATTTCAGGGCAGATTTATAAATTTAAATCTGATGAACATTGTTGCCACCTATCAGATTTGCTCTTAACGCTTTAGTTGTTCCAGAGATAGAAACCAAAAACTGCATTTACCCCTATGTTCTATTTTTAACCATGTCGGCCATGGTGGTTGAATCTTTTTTTTAAACTAGAAGCCCTAATAATGATTATGGTCAAGTTTAAGTATGTTGCAGTAGTTTCAGAGAAGAAAACTTTTGTAAATGTTGTTAAAAATGGACTATAAAGAGCAATAACTCATAAAAGAGTCGACTGACAATTTTGGTCATGTTGACTTATTTGTAGATCTTACTTTGCTGAACATTATTGCTGTTTACAGTTTATCTCTATCTATAATAATATTCAGGATAATAACCAAAATCTGCAAAAATTCCTTAAAATTACCAATTAAAGGCAGCAACCCAACAACCGGTTGTCAGATTTGTCTCAAAATTTTAAGGCAGATAGATCTTGACCTGATAATCAGTTTTAACCTAATTTATATGGTTTCAGAGATATAAGCCAAAATCTACATGTTACCCCTTTGTTCAATATTAGCAATAGCGACCATCTAAGTTGGCGGATTCATCGGACACCAAAAATGCAAATACTGCATTTACCCCTATGTTCTATTTTTAACCATGTCGGCCATGATGGTTTGAAGGCGGGGTCATCGGAATCATTTTTTAAACTAGATACCATAATAATGATTGTGGCCAAGTTTGGTAAAATTTGGACTAGTGATTTCAGAGCAGAAGATTTTTGTAAAAGCTAACGACGACGGACGACGATGACGACGGACGACGGACTCCAAGTGATAAGAAAAGTTCACTTGGTCCTTCGGGCCAGATGAGCTAATAAAAAACTAATCCTGCGTTTTGAAAATCATTACGATAATTACGTACTTGAACTTAGTTTGAAGTAAGTATTAGTCTGTGATAACGACACTGAGATGTCATCATTTTCAGTATCTTGAGGATCAAGGGTCCACACAACATCATTGATTGCCAGATGATCAAACACGTGGATCTGAGAGGGAATATTATCGAAGTAAGGTTTCTTGTCTGAAAACAAATAAATAAATCTGAAATTGAGACTTTCGAGGTTTGTTGAAATGAAGCTGTGTGTTTTGATCAATTGAAATATCATAACATTGAACAGTTTCTTGAATGCAGTTATATATTTGTTTATCAATAATAACATATTAATTAACTGAATAATTTTGTAAAATGACACTACTTACTCAGGCGCTCCCTTTAAAATAAAGATTGAAGCTTTTTCTTAAATGCAGGTTAGTTCTTTCATAAATAAATTTTGGCGTCATAACACCATATATTGTTGTTGCCCATTGGGAGCCTGTATTCTAATGGTTGCTGGTTGCCGCTGATTATCGCATTTGATTGTTTTTTTAATTTGATTACATTTTGTCATTTCGATGCTTTTTGTTGATTAATATATAGTATAGGCTTATAGTTGACGGCCGTATATAGACATATACATGTAGTTGAACCAATGTTATCACAGTATTGTAGACACACATACATTAGAAAACATTTAAGTATATTTGAAGACTCTGGTATGCAATTATACGCTAAATATGTATGTATGGTTGTAATTCTGAAAGAGAATGACGTAATTTTGAGGAGCGATATAATGGTTGTACTCAAAATGTTACAATGCATTTTTGAAGAAATAAAAAATATTCCAAATTTGAATTCGTTCAACCACTTTAAATATGCATAGAATATTATTCACCTGAAGGTGTAACTATGCTGTTGTGATTTTCTAAGAATCAAGAGATATCAGTTTAAGATAGCACAATACAAAGATGTCATACCTCCAATTCACCAGTTTTAAAATGCTGGAACTTTCTTTATAATGCTTGAAAATTTATAAAAATGGTATATATGGATAGCTAACAGATTACACTTTCATATCAATGCAATGTTAGTATTATACAACAATTATGTAATTAATTATAATGATAACTCTGTCTACATAATTTTACAAGAAATTTCCACTTTCAATTGAAATTAGCTTCTTCATGGATTTCCCGAGAGGGTTGATTTCATTATATGTTGTTCCTTGCGCCATTATCTACAATAGGGTGTCTCAGATTTTGGATATAATGTATAGATCAAATTTTACACTTAATCATACATTATCTACTTTTATACTGCACTCGTTCTATTTGAGCAGTCAAAATGTGTTGATCGTATATACAGTCACTGACCTGATATCACTTTTCCTCATGAATATTTAAATAGAAATCGTCGAAATTATGTTTACTTATTCATACGACCTCTTCAACCTGTTCTTGTTCTCGATGTAAACAACGATGCGTTTAACGACTAAAACTTGTTTCTTTTGCAATTTTCGGGAAAACATATTTCACTTTTTAATATTTTTTTGTTTGCAACATATAAATCATTATGTTTATTGTTTATTGTTGATATTTTAGTCTGCAACGAATTCGTTCACCATTGATTGCGGTAATGATGTACATTTCATCGTGTTTTTTATTTCTCCGTCTGTGTGATATGAGGCCTTTTTAAAGGGGGATTTTTCCCAATATTTAAATTTAAAAAATAACATTAACACAATAAACAACAATTGAAATTATTTTTTTTAGATTGCAGTATAAAGACAATAATAGTGCATTGACTTGACATATCAACGATATAAGGATTCGGCCCGAAACGGGGAAAATGCTCGGCAAAGCCTCGCATTTCCCCGTTTCTAAGCCTCATCCTTATATCGTTGATATGTCAAGTCAATGCACTATTATTGTCTATTTATGTGGTAGGGAAGTTTACACTAATTACAAATTTATGAGAGAATGGAATATGATAGCGATAATTTGAGACACTCTTTTGTAGCTCCTGCTGTGTTGATTAAGATAACGTTAAAATTTCTCGTTTATCTATAGTGATGAAAGAGCTAAATTCATTGAAGTGAACTGACCACGATTTTGCCATAAATTGCATAATAATTGATTACATAATGATTGCATAGCAAAAATATTGCATTCATTTAAAAGATTGATATTTTATCTATCTAAATATACCTCTTTTATTAATTTATATGCAGTTTTAAAAAAGTAACAGCATTTTAGAAGTTGGAGATTGGATGTAACAAAATCTGTGTATTGTGCTACCTTAAATGCATACTATTTTTGAACTAAAACTTACTTGCAGTAACTACGGCAACAATAGCATAAACACGGTTGTCATATTCAGACGTAAAGGGATATGTACCATCAACCGACACGCTTGAACTCCTATAGTATGTGTTATCTGGTATCGAGTATCCTGAAGCATACGGTATCATATCACTTCCCGTTGTGTGCCTGTATGAAAAGTTTGAAAATAATCATATGGTGTAAACCTAAACCTTAAGTAACAACACAGTGAAGTCAGAGAACTGATATGGAATTAAGCGTACGCCCCTTTAAATATAAAGCTTGAGTAACCAACTTGATAAAAAATATTAGTGACATGAAACATATCACTGTGATTCTGAGGAAAATATAGGTCATATGTGAATTACCTCTCACGAAACCGTGCTTTCCATGGCCAATATTAGCATTATCGAAGGTCACTCACACATATAACGTTAAATTTTCGTTTTAATATAATAATATATAAATCTGCCCTTTATAGATCTCGGAACGTAGCGGACTGTATGCGTCAGTTTTGATATGGATTTATACATTGTCGAGCTAAAAATGGTACACATAAAGAATATACTGATTTTTTGGAAATTCTACTAAACAATCATGAATTTACCACAGTCTATTAGTCTAAAAAAATTTACGAAAGACTGAACATGGCTTTATAATCTAATGTTCAGACATTACATACATGGATTCTGTAGCAAATAATTTACTTTAATGAATCACTCACCATCCAATGTAATCATTATTTTTAATTTGAATTCGATGTTCTTCAGCAACTTCATAGTGGATTTCTTGATTCGTGGCATCAACTAGATAGATACAAAAAATGCCAGATATTATTACAAGACGCGTGGTGTCGTGACCTAAACGCAAAAAAAAAAAATTGTTACATTAGAAACCATGCCAATTGTATATCATACTTAAATTACAGACATGTTGTGGTTAAACGGGCGATATAAGATGGAGAGTTCATTTAAAATATATTTTAATATTTGAATACTCTGATAGCTTTAAAAGTTCCTAAATATCATCATTTGTATCTGTAAATTTTGTAACGAAACACAATTTCCAAACGTTTATTAAATCAATTATATTCCAAAAACAATTAATTCGAGGCTCTGTCTTGTAGACCATACATTGACCTATAATGGTTTACTTAAAAAAAAAAAAAAATAATAATAATAATACAAATTGTGAATAGAATGGAGAGTTGTCTTATTGTCGCTCGTACCACATCTTCTTATATCTATAAAAGAATTACCTGGGACTACAAAAGTATTTTCGCCAACTAGTGTGAAGTTTGTATTAAACCAAGTTCTCCAAACTTGTAGTTTGATTGTTCCTGAGCTTCTAGCATAAAACTTCCACGTTTTGATCATACCACAGCAACTGAACTTTACAGCAGCGTCAGTCATAACGTACGCGGTGTCTACAACAAATCATCAACTAACATGAGTACAAGAATTGAGTTGTCTAAATAAAATTCTAAATATGAAGATAATATTGTATAAAATAAAAATCTGAAAAAAACAAGAACGTGTGCCCCTTTCATGCCTTTCGCACTATCACTTACTATGTTTAGTATCAAAACTCTGATTATTGTTGTCTTTCCGTCTATTGTATTGCTATGGATTGCCCACATGTATGTCAATAGAATACAAATGTATGTAAATTGGAATAGTCTTATGTTTAAATGGTTGTATTTTGAAAAAAACAATCACACCGTCTTACTCGTTAATTTCTATTAAGCTGGTTCTAACCCATTGCAATATTCGAGTAGTAGAGCCAAACAGATAAAGACAGGGTATCAGTTTATAATCTTAATGTATCATACTGTATATATGAAAAGGGCTGCCTTATGAAATTGATGCTGGAAAATGGTAATTTGATCCAGTGTGAGGTTCTGAAAAGGTCGATATTCTTTAATTTTGAATGCTATTCATGTCTATTCAATATAACTTTCATCTACCTGACTGCTCTTTAAGTACTCTTGCGCGCGTCTGGCGTATAAAATATTTAATCTGGTACCTTTTGTTAACTATTATTCGTTTGTTTCTCTATCCTATATATAATATACATGTAGTCATTTTGATGTAATAATCAACATTGCCATTAAAGTGGGAGGTTTGGCATGCCACAAAACCAGGATTAACCCGCCGTTTTTTTCTTAAAATGCCCTGTACCAAGTCAGGAAAACGGCCATTGTTATATTAAAGTTCGTTTCTGTGTGTGTCACATTTTAATGTTGTGTTTCTGTTGTGTCGTAGTTCTCATATATTTGATACATTTCCCTCAGTTTTAGTTTGTAAACCGGATTTGTTTTTTCTCTATCGATTTATGAATTTCGAACAGCGGTATACTACTGTTGCCTTCAATTACTGTAGAATAAGGCCCACGAGTCTGCAAACATCACCCAGATCCCCGAGTATCTTTAAAAACCATAAATGATAATATGTTATATATTTTGTTTACATCATAATATGATTTCAATGTAATAAAATCATTCCGATGGGAAACACTCAAGAATCTTGATGGGGTTTACAGAAAAGAGGGCCTCATTCCACAGTAAAATGGGAGAACAAAAACTCACTTGAATTAGAATTTAAATTTCCATTATACGATGACGGAGGGTCAGCCACTCCAATTGTAGAATCACCACATACTGCAACAGATAAAATATTGTCATAATTATAATTTTTTAATTTAAGGAAATTAAGCTTTTTTATATGTTTGGGGTGTAAAAGCGTTGACCACTTGCATCACCTTATATATTTCCGCTCTTCAAATTTAACTATTCGCACTAACACCGCTTTTATAATTCCGTTAAAAAATATAAAGTAGCAATACATTTCAATAGTTATTTTGCTACAAGCCTGAAATCACGCGTGATATCAATCTTTTCGTTTTTTTCAATGGATTATTTTAGTCATAGCGGTTGTACTGTTTAATACATGTATTGAAATTATTTGTATTTGTTAACATGATAAATTATTGTATTCTAATTGCGAATTTACACACGAGGGAAATGTATTTTACAAGCTGAATTTCTGAAAAGAGGTACCATTTAATTTATAAATCATCGTACCTCTGAGTTTTGTCCATATATAAAACCAAGCTATTTAGGTGAGAAGTTGAGAAGGTGGTGTTTACCAAGTAATACTACCAATTTGTCTAGTCTATTGGTACCTACATGTACTAACAAACAACCCCTTTCCGTTTGATTGGCAAAACATATTCTTCGTTATTTATGTGATTTTTCAAAACTCAATCGTCTAAAAAAAAAATCTCGCTTCGCTCGGTCTAAAACCTGATATAGAACAATCATTTTAATACTACTTGATCAATTCCTCTCTCTCTCTCGTTGCTCAGTCTCTAGTTTTTTGAAGTGTTTATTAAACCGATCTTCGTCGTTTTTCGTTCTTTGTTATGATGTTATCCGGTTTTTTTTTCTCATCTTCTGATCTTGGATTCTGCCGTTAGTATCCCCCTCTTTTTAATAATTAATAACATGATTCAATACCTTTCTAATCAGCTGTTGTTGTAATTCAGAAAGGATAGGATGATGATCAGACTTATAACCTATGTTCCGTTTGCAATATTGTCCTTCTCTGATCGAATAAAAGTTAATTTGTATTCTGTTTATTAATTTATTATTATAATTATTATTATCATTTTATTGACCATTTAAACAGTTTAGTCTAATTGTAATACAGATCCCGTCTACGCTTTCTAAGAAGGATCTTTCTCTTGGGTTTTTTCTTTTTCTTTTTCTATTTTTTTTTTGGGGGGGGGGAGGGGGGGTCCTCTTTTTTCAGTGATATAAACCGGGTTACATTTGCAGTCTAACGAAAATAAAAAAGTGTATCTTACCTGCTGTCAATACAGTTACGATTTCAGAAAACAAGCACAAATAAATCAACAGAATCATTAGGGATGTTTACTTCTCTCTTATAAAATTTCAATCATATGTACAAACATATACATTTTTGGGTGGTATATATATAACTAACTAAAATAAACTTGTGAAATAGCCTTTTATTAATACAGACATGATTGTTTTAGCCATGCAGTGAATATTTTGAAAGAAACTACGATATGCTACGCGTCCGACTTTGATTTTTTAAATGTTTCTTTCAGCATTGATTGACAAGTTCGAGTTTCTTTGACCTAGTCGCGTATTGATTAAATTGAATATCTCTTAACACGGACTATTAATTATTCGCTCGGTGCAGTATTTCATTATCTGTAATCATAAAGGTTCGATTTCTATAATTGAAAAACTATACGCGTATTGAATTTCACGGGTCAATTTAAAATTTGATCTTTCAATAAATCGTTTGAATTTGTTTCAGATTATTTATTTTTTTTTAAATATGTCAGAGCAGATTTGCAGTTTAAACATTTTATTACTTTTAAGACGAGTTTCGTTTTCATTTTTTTTATAATTCGTTTACAAACCATTCGTCTTTCGTCTATTTTCGTTGTTTTTCACCATGGCGTTGTCAGTTTATGTTCCACTTACCGGTGTTAAAATCTGGCAAATGATGCAGAAGGTACCAAATATGGTAGCAAACAAAACATGCGCGAAAAAAAAATGCGCGGTATATATCTTCAAGACAGAAGACTGAGGCCCCTCATGGGGGGTCCTAGTAATCACATAATCACCATTTTGTTGCCAATATAATCACATAATCATTAAATATTTGCTTATCTTTAGTAATCAAATAATCATAAACTAAAAATACAGTCCTAGGTAATCAAATAATCATTAAATATTTGGCTTAATAATCAAATAATCATTAAAAAAACGGCCAAGTAATCACATAATCAAAAACCCCATGAGGGCCCTCAAGACTGGTACTCTGCCGTTATTGAAATTCTTGAAATTAATAGTTTTATATTCCGAAGGCAAACTGGATATTTTACAGAAGGAACCAACCTAACGAGACAGCAACTATTCGACAGAGACCTTCCAATATATAATCGTTCATCATGTTTTTAAAGGGAGAGTCTGTACCATTTTATAATGTAAAAAGTATGTGTCTAGACAATACAGTATGGGTTTTTATGAGTATTCTTTTAAGAGTGAAAAAAAAGGTTTGGAATATTATAAAAAATAATTTGCATGCATAACATATCCTTTTAACCATCATGGGTGCCAAAAGAAATCGCGGGTGCCGAATTGACTTCTGGTATATCGAGTGCCAATTAAGTCATGTGCCGAATTCACTAGAATTATTTGTTAAAACACCTCTTTAGGGACGCCTCGTTTCTGTCGTCCCTTTTTTAAATATAGAATTGTGTTCAGGTTAATCAACACTGAGAGGACCGTTTGTTTTCTAAATGAATAATTTCAAATTTTTCGTATCGGGACCTTTTATAGCGGACTATATAGGTATAGGTTTTTATTCATTGTTGAAGACCGTAAGGTTAACTATAATTGCTACATCCACTTCATTTGAACTAAGAGTCACTGTCAATTATACCGCATCTCCTTATTTTATATCTAATCTATACATTGAAATATTCAAAATATTGTTTAGATCAGATACGTACATGTACTTGTAATGCTTGGTGGTTGAAAGTATATTATGTGTATGTTCAGGTGTAGATATTGTAGTTATATATAAGTGTTATTGCAAGAAGAAAGAGTCTTAGATCGAATGTGCTCTATCAGATCTATTGATTTTGTTTAGTATCCACATCTGATTCACTCCAGCCAAAAAGAAGGTAATTTTACTATAATAACTTGTAGTCTGTTGGTTTTGTTCTTTTTTAGCCATGGCGTTGTCAGATTGTTTTCGACATATGAGTTTAAATTTCATTTTTCGCCTCTTCTTTTGAAAGATCGGCTTTGGTTGCTGATAAATTTAATCCAACCTGATTTTAATAATTTAGATAGAGATTAGTTCAACTCCTGAAGGATCCAGCAATATAACTTTGTGAGTGAGGACACTTTTAATATCCATGCAATACAGCAAAGGAGAAGATTTAGTTCTTCATCTTTGGTTGAAATTCCAAAGAAATGTAGCATAGAAATAAGAAGCTGTGGTATGAGTCCCAATGAAATAATTGAACTAAAACGAAAACAATTGTAGGTCAAATTACGACCTTCAACATAGAGTCTTGGATAACACCGAACAGGAAGTAACAGAGGAGCCAAAAATGACTAGTGTAAAAACAATATTAAACAGAATCCTTTTTGGCCGATAATTGGTCTAATAAAGTATTTGGTTTCGTACACACAAAAAATGACAAAAACTAAACTATTTATTTCAAAACTACCTCACAGCTGAGTGGACCGATACTTCAAATAATTACTTTTAAATAATATTAGTAATATAGTTGACTATGTTAAGTAACCAACAACGTTAAACGAGCACATTTGCAGAAAATGATCAAACATGTAGAAAAATATACACATATGTACATGTACATGTAGGACCTCCATACACATGAGATTCAGTAATATGTGCAAATTGATAATTATATCAGTCTGTCCACCATTGAGTTGTAAATGCAAGTTTTTTATTTGATTAAACAATCCTACATTTTATTTAAGTCATACATCTATACAATCATATGTTTCACTAATCTTCCTTTTATTCACGATCTATACAATGCCCCTGTCTCCCTCTCGCATTCTCTCTTTCCTATAAGGACAATTCTCTCATGCAATCTATCAACAAACAAACGATAAGAGGATTATGTTGACCACTTTGTCTTTACATTCAGAATAACTTTGCGCATATTGTCGAATCTACAAATTCTGAAAAAAAAGAAAAAAATAGTATCTAATTATGAACAATATCTGTATATTACTAGTGATATATAGAGAGAGGTGAACAAAACAAATCCAGTCTTTTTTTCTGTCAATGTCGTAGATAATACATTTTAAGGCTTGATCTCCAGTTAAATACTTATTAGAAGAACATATCATTTATTTTAAGCGTGTCAACGCTATATATAGAATAATCTACTTACATTTGTACTTTAGGTTTATTTTTATTCTAATAAAAAGAGGATTAATAATTTAATGATATTTGATTAAATTAAAACGCTTTATAACTCTCATCCCGTGCGTGAAAATACTATAGTATCAAATCCTAAAATCTATCAATATTTATAATCAAATGCACTATGTCAAATATGAGGTCAAATATAATAATTGGACCTCTGCCAAAAAAACAAACTTTACAATAGTAATGAACATATTAATTCAGGTCTGTGGTCATTTTTGAAAAACACCAATTCGCTAATTTATAGTTAAAGCTTTACTCATTTTTTCTGTATTCAACAATGGAATAAAACCCTGTTTAGCTGCATTGGCGGATACAGGGGGGGGGGGATGTTTCGGGGGTCGGAACCCCCCTTTTTTTGGGCGATCAATGCATTTGCATGGGGACATATAGTTGGAACCCCCCTTGATCCTGGGTTGGGAACCCCTCCTTTTTAAAATGGCTGGATCCGTCCCTAAGCTGGCACAGGATATTGAACGCGGTGTGACATGCATTAAGACAATGGTCTTATTTTACCATAAATGTTTTCATGTATTGCCCGTTCTTTGTTTTTTTTTGTAATTTATATAGTTGTTTCTGTCCTTTCGTCATTTTATTGATACTAAGGAAACCCCCTCCCCCAGTTCGTTTACTAATTATCCATTCTGTAATTTTAAAGTTGTTTACATCAGCATCTTTATAACTGACTAAACGATATGAATGATTGATTGATTCGTGTTTAATGCCACGTTCCGCCCTGTTGGCTATTTCGTGCCAATTGACCGGCAGGGATAGAACCATCGACCTTCGGTTGGAAAATAGACAGTCCTAGTCAATAAAAATTGGAGTCAAATACACCGCCACGAGACGGGTTCAAAATCACAACCTTAGTTTTAACAGGCTTGTGGAACAGTAAACTCGATCACTGAGTCCTCTTTTCTCATTAACAATCATACATTTTCCACATTTCCTTTTTTATTAAAAAAAAAGTACCATTAAAATCAATTTGGTCATTTCCATCCATGTCAGCATCATGTAATATTTCGTCAATGTCTTCTACTGTTATCCCGGACTGTTTAGTACATAGAGCTGAGATAAGCTCTTGTTTGGTAAGGAAACCATCCCCATCATTGTCCAATAAACAAAAGGCAGCTTTCATTCTCTCACGTTCTATATCAATTGTGACGTAATTCTTTCTCATCATTTCTACATACTCATTAAAGTCTATAAATCCATCGTCTAAAAAATAAGCAAATTAAAGTGTTGAAAAATGAATGAAAATATATTTTTTCAGATCTAAATTACATTTAAATAATATTATATCGCATTTTACAAACAAACAAACAAACAAACAAATAAACAAACAAATATAAGGGACCATGCATATGTTAAACCTCAAATGTATTTTGAAATTTATTATGTTTTTTTGTTTGATCTCTCATTGACGTAAACCATACAATTTCATTTATTTTTATGTATCTATATATATGGAAAGTTCTCCAATGCTAACCATCAACAAACAGTATATGCTGACAGAACTAGCGTGTGCACTTTTTTTAGTACTCGGAACTTTTTGTATGTTAAATCTACAAAATTCAATGTAATATAATTTTCTGGTTATTCCAATCAAAGCCATGCAAGAAGTAAAACATTAAAACAAAAGTTCCTGTTTATAAAATAAACTGACTTGATACATACTGTTTTTATCAGACGACAGAAACATTTCGTCCACCTCGGCATCCGTGGGATTCATTCCAAGTCGATAAGCTCCGAGAATTAACTCTCTTTTCGATACTCTTCCATCCTTATTAACATCGAGGTCGTTGAATGATTTTTTTATTTCTATAAGTAATTATTATATAATAAATATTTCCACTCAATTAACTGAAGGAAGCGAGAGCCGGGAATTTACAACTATTGTAGCTTCTCAAATTTTACAGACTCTTTGATTAAAAAAAAAATTAAAAAATGATGTAACGCTTAAACAATGTTAGTTCCGAAAACTCAAGCTTCAGAACTTACGAGCAAGATCTCATGCATTTAGTTTGTATAAACATACAAAGAATTACATATATATTCCAGATGAACGAAAAGAATAAATTCAGTAGCGGTTGATTCCAAGAGAAGGATCTGCTGGTAGGAACCCCCTTTTATGGACGATCAATACTTTTAAATGGAGACATAATATAAGAACCTCCCCTTTTATCCTGGATTGGGAACCCCCTTTGAAAACGGCTGGATCAGACCCTGTATTTCATTTAAATATTTTCTACGCAAATGTATCGTTTGCCTTTGAAGTTTACCTTTATTATGTATTGGAAACAAAGAGGGACCCCAACGTTATAGCCAAATTGCACTTCACCTTGGGATATGATATGATTTTTTTTTTTTGACAAATTTGAAATAAAATACAATTTTTCCAAATGGGTCATATAGATAATTATGCAGAATTGAGAAAAAATATGTTCGTTTAGGTCTTTTAATGCCTTTCAAACGTCAAATATTTACAACTTTAGGGACGACATCAAAAGATCGATGTAAATCAAATAGTTTGGGGGTGGGGGTCAACATTGCTGCAAGTTTTGTTAATCTAAAATCGATTTTACATATATCCCTATTGGTCAATCAATTTTTCCCAAATTAAGTTAAGAAAAAACTATGCGAATTAAGTTTTTTATCCTTCATTGAACTTTTGATGTCGTCCCTTAATAAATAGATACTTACCGTCAATTTGCTGTTGGGTGAGTCCTTTTACATCCTTTACAGGTAACAGCACATACGATTCCTTTCTTCGAATACTCTTCTTCCTTTCCGCCATTTTATTGTATATTTGTACTTCATGAACTGAGCTTTGTCGCCTTGTTGTCCTGTTTTTACTTGCGGGTCTACTCGATTGTTTTTTATAATCTGTTATGCATTTTTCTTTGGAATTTCTTTTTGTATATCGGTTATCATCGATAATTTCACTATAATCGTCTTCGTCCGATTTATTTTCAGATTTTACAGAAACATCATCACATGAATCCGACCTTTCAAGTCTTGCAGATTTGATTACCCGTAGAGCTGTTTTAGCTGCGTATATAACTGTCTGTTCAAAAGCTTCTTTTTCAAGAGGGTCTACACCATCTAAGTCTATGCTCTTCCGTCGTATTTCTAATCTTGAATTAATATCGTGTAATAAGTTTTCTCCCCTTTTACTAGATTCATTTATTGAACTGTCATGGGATGGTGCTGGTTTTAACTATACAAATACAAAAATAACGATCATAAAGCCACAAATAACAATGTAACACATGTTTTATCTTAAAAGTAACTAAGTGAGATTGTCTTTGCAGAATATTATTGATTGATTGTTGGTGCTTAACGCCACTTTAAGTACTATTCGCTATGTCATGGCGCTCAAGTGTATGAGGGAAGGGAGCTTAAGTACCCCGAGAGAAAAATCGACTTTCGGCTGTAAAATTGACAATCTTTGTCAACATGATCTGGATCTAATGCACATGCTACGTGTTGGCTGAGTAGTAAGGAATAATGTTGGTGTATTACTTATTTACACAACATTTCTTCTTACTCTTGAAACAAAACTTAATGACAAGGAACAGTGCTCTAACGGCTGTTCTTCATTTCAAAGTCACATATAGTCTTTCATAACAGGACACAGTACACAATGTTTTTTAATTTGGTCGTTTCCTATATTCCTCAATCTAACTTTCCTGTTTCACTGTTCTGGTTATTGTTTTTTTTTTATCTTGCCACCTTGATTTTTGTTTCCCTTCTTATAATATTCATTATTATTCGTTGGATACCAATTTTCGTGCATTTCGTAGGTAAAGGTGAACCACGAAATTAATTTTCAATGAATGACAAGTTTTCTAAAGGCTTGTATAAAGACTTCGGCAAATCCATGAAATTAAATGTTCACGAACATGCAAGTTTTCTTTCATCCACGAAAATTGGCGCCCACGAAAATTAATGAATCCACAGTATGAGATAACGTGTCAAATGTGAGTGACAACAATGTGCTTCAATTATCGAAGAAAAAAAATGCAAATGAGAACAATTAACAATAACTTACCGGCGATGAAGAACATGACAGTGTGTGAAATCAGAACGATTTTGAAGGTGTTTGGATTTATTAACTTCTTCTAAACAACCATATTATGTTTTATAAGCTGTAATAAACATTTCAATAAAAACCTTACCCGTGACATTATTCCGGTGTCCAACAGTTAATATCAATTTTAATTATTTTATTCCATTCAATTTTCACAATAGCACTGGGCTACGAAAATTCATATAATTGAAGTTAATTGCAATTAAGTTTATTTTGTTACTTTATTGCTGTGATCACTTATCGTTGTAATATAATATGTTAATCGTTTAATTTTAATCTGTCAAAGCCTCATTTTCTCAACTTAATCCCACTTGTTAAATACTTCAAAAGGATTATATTTGATATACACGTACTTTGTAAAAAGTCAGGATTAAACCGTAAGAATCTAGATATGGCAAAAAATGATAGAACTCCACTGACAATTTAAGTATGGCTCCACCTAACAATCATGCAGAGGGTGAACCAGTGATAGCTGTAAAATTGACTTTTTAGGCTTCATATTTAAGCTTGTGGCGTGATTTTCCGTTTATATCTGATAAAAAAAATGACTGTATATTGGCTTTCTTGTAAACAGTCAGGATGAAATAGGTGTCATCTTCATAGCAAAAAAGTCTATAACTCTGTTCTCTGCATAGTTTAAACATATTTATTTATAGTGGATTGGGAAACAAGTTTTGCAACTTATATTAATCCCTTCCCACTTTGCGGGTGCGAGTGCTGCCTTGTAGCGGCATTAACCTGCTCTTTTTTTCGAAATCTACAAGGCTGTCTTTAACGTGCAAGAGATGTGGCTCTCTCTTAACACGGGTCAGCCATTTATCGTCCCCTTCCGACGGACTATCATCGTTTTTTCAAGACCATACTCGTAAATGGTGTCAAGGGAGAGCCGAAAATTCAGTCCCTGAAATTTTCATCCCAGATGGGAATCGAACCAGGAACCCTTGTGTTAGTAGTCCGATGCACTAACCACTACACCACGGCTCTCTGCATAACATTTGACTCATCAGAATGTTTTACATGTCCTTTCAATTGTAGATTGGTAAAGTAATAAGGGAAATAACTATTACTTATTAATTAATTACATGTAAGAACCATTACTTTAAAGGCACTGGCGACGTTAAATACGATGTCTCGTGTAAAGAGAGTGCCACGCTCTTTGCACTTTAAGAACCCTTGCAACAACTCTTTGAGGGCCCGTAGGTGGCCAGTTGCAAGGCAAAATTTCTGTCCCTATCCAATATACTCTCATTTTCCAGTGGCAGCCCAAATTTTCCCGACCATCATCTCAAATGTCCTCCATTATGACAACCTACCTATTGTATTTATTGTGAACTTGTTCTTGTCCTGAATATGCATGAAATATTTGCCACTGGACGTTAAGCAAACAACAATCAATCAATCATTTATATACAGGCACTGGCTATGATCACCCGCAAAATTAAACAATAAGATACATGTATATAAGTAATTTAATACCTCCACCAATTTCCACTACTAGCATTTATATTTCCCGATTAAATAAAAAATAGTTCGGCAGTTTGTCTAGGAAATTATTGCGGGTAAACGTAGCCAGAGCTTCTCTTAATATGTGCTAGATAATTAGATTTTTTTTGTAGATTTGAGTATGTTATTATGGTTTTTCATTGCTATTTATTTGTTAAAGAATAAGTTAAAGAATAGTAAAATTATACTGCAATTAGCTAACTATAGGACAAATAACAAGTACGATGCATACACAAATTATCCTGCAATTAGCCAACTATAATAATTGAACAAATAACAGGTAGCCACACATTTTCTTGCTTTTTGTGTACATGTGCATGTACAAAAAATCTCCTGTTACCCCGCTTCCATGTTTCCATGTTGAGCAAGCGGTAATTTTAATATTTCTTTTTCCGTACTAATTCTTAACGGGGCCCTCTTCGCGGTCCGTACCCCGTTTAAACCCCCGCCACATAAAGTATGTATGTGCCTGACCCAAGTCAGGAGGCTGTTATTCAGTGGTTGTCGTTTGTCTTTGTGTTAAGCCCTGGTCACAATAGTTCGTACGATTTTTTGTCATGGAAGATCTATAAAATAGTTGTCGTGGCACTGTCGTGCAAAATGTCAAAATAATATTTCGAGTGGTCACATCGATCAGCTACGACATGCCCACGATGGTTCCACGATGGGTACAAGCCAGAAAAAAAATGGAATTCTACTGTCGTGGGTTTGTCGCAAGTCGGTCGTGCGACAGTCGTGCGACAATCGTACGACAATCGTGAGTTGCTGGGCGTTTTTTCCAGGTTTTCATGTATTGGGATGCGCGTGTGAGTGTCGTGTTACTGTCGTGCCATTATCGTACGACTGTTGTGTAACTGTGTTGCGAGTGGCGACTCTCAGCAAACGCTCTTGAAACATGCCAGGCTCCATCCACATGAATCCAACGAAATCACTGGCAGATTCCCATTCCAACTCTTGTATCAGTGTATTATACTACCCCAACATCAGGCTCCGTTCCATCCACGGCTTAATCCACTAACGTCGGGCGTTCATATACTGTTCCCGGGCTCAAATATATGCTGACTGGGCTATATGTTGCTCTTGTTGGGAGTCAGACAAGGCGTCTATTCAACAGGGTCGAACATAATCGTTCTGGTGAAAAAGCCATCCTCTTTAAACGGTAGACGGTATTGTTTTTCCAAACATTAATTCCCGCTGAACTGTATTCTGCTTAATAAATGTAAATATGCTGAACGACGAACGGACCACTGTCGTATGACAGACAATCAATGCTGTGGATAGTTGTCTCATTGGCAAGCATACCACATCTTCTTTTTTATATTGCGAGCATTGTACGACATTTGGTATTCGTGAGAAAATCGTACGACTGTATCACGAGTGTCTTGCGACAGTCGTTGGATTGCCGTACGACAGTCCTGCGACGATTGTTTTATTCCGATGGTTTATGTTGGTACCCACAACAATTTATTTATCGAACAACAGTCGCACGACTGTGGTAAGACACTCTTGACAGCCACAAGACAGTGATAGGACAAAAAAATCGTAGAGCACAAAAGGTGCATGTCCATTTTCGTCCCACGACACACGACAGTGCCACGCTGCTCAAAATATCGTGCAACTGTCGTTCGATTGTCGTACGACGATCACAGATGACCCGCGAGTTGACCAAATGTTATGTCGTGGAGCTGTATAGATGTGTCGTGGGTTCGTTTTGACCAGGGCTTTACATGTTTGTTTTTCGTTCATTTTTTTGTACATAAATAAGGCCGTTGTTTTTCTCGTTTGAATTGTTTTAAAATGTCATTTTGAGGCCTTTTACAGCTGAATATGAGGCCTGGGCATTGCTCATTGTTTAAGGTTGTACGGTGACCAATAGTTGTTAATAACTGTGTCCGTTGGTTTCTAGTTGAAACATGTTTCAATAGCAATAGTAACACATCTATTTTATATGTAGATTTCTTTGATTGATTAATTAAAAAGACAAGGATTTAGATTTTAAGACCTTATGTTTCAATTGAATAAATTTAAAGATAAAAACAATATATTAACATTGTCGGAAAATATAAAATTTTGAAATCACTGCGAAACAGGGGGAAATCTCGGCAGAGCCTCGCTTTTCGTCCAGTTTCTAAAGCTCATTAAAATAAATCTTATATTTTAAGACAATGTACATTCTGTGTATATTGTTTGTTTGTTAAACACAAACTGTTCTTAGCTTTATTTAGATAAGCTACAGACTAACAAAATACATAAGTTTTAACTGAATGCATAAAAATATTTACAGCAATATAAAAAACCCATTATCATGCAAGTAACCGACAAAGACAGAAGCTACGTGTAGGTTACAGCGGATTCCATTGAGTGTGTAGCGAAAGGTAATATCTTTGGTTAGCTTGCTTGCTAGCTGAACCGTGAAGTCATTATTAGGTCAGGTATACTACCCGCCTTTCGAAGTAGCATAGTCCAACATACAGATTAATAGGTTTTCTGTCGGACTAGTCTATTCTTAAAGTAGGGTAGTTTACCTAACTTAACAATGACTTCACGGTTCAGCTAACAAGCAAGCTAACCAAAGATATTACCTTTTGCTACACACTCAATGGAATCTGCTGTAAAGTAAGTGAATAACAAGCCTGAGAAAACAATACATACATGCTATTTCTCAAACCACGCCTTTGTACAATGTATTTAATAATCATAGATAATCAGTTCAGTTTACATGTACTTGTACGTTCTGGTTCCAAGAATTTATCTCATTTTTTCTCGTCTCGTAGAGACATAACTCGAGAATGTTACACGTAAATATACATATGCATTTTGGTTAAATTGAAATCTGTGAAAATCCTAAGGAATAGGTAGGGGTAGTAGAGAAATTTAGTGTTAGTTTAAACTCTTTTAAATATCGGGGCAAATACACGTTGAGAATATGCCACACATCACTATATTTTAACCTTTAAAAAAATAGTAGTACATATGAACTTTACATTCTAGAATTTCAATTTTTTTCTTCAAAACTTCATAATAAAAGTGGTACAGTTTAAGCCGTAAAAAGGAGTTCCTATGGAAAATTGCATTGTAAATATTTGGAAATGCAACCTATAAAATAGCAAATTAACATAAAAGAAACACAGTGAAATAAATGAAAGCTTATCTTCATGAAGAACAGCAACCATTTCAGGAATGTATAAGACTCTGGATATGAGAAAAAAAAAATTCTCCGACCTGAAATGGTCAGGAAGACACAATGTAGCAGCAGCAAATTTGGAATTGTTATTACCGTACTCGTAGTTTTAGTATGTCGAAGTATTCAATATCCAATATCTGGAAAAGTGACGAATTTAACCAACTTATAAGCATTTTTGTCAAACATCTTATTTACAATGAGCAAAAATAAAATTGTAGAAAATACCAATTGATTGATTGTTGTTTAATGTAACTTCGGCACTACATGTATCATGATACATGTACTGTATGGCTTTGTTTTAATTGTGGAAGGAAGACAGAGATCCAAGAGAAAACCACCGACCTTCAGTAGAAAAACTGACAATCCTAGCTGGAGATCTGGCGGATTAGAACTCACAACCTTTAAGTGTAGGCAGGCTAGTGATACATAGTGTTCTATTATAAATGATTCCCATGTCCCAATATATACGATTTGGATTGAAAAGCATCTCCAAACGAGGTGCTAAAGGGACAAAAGACAAAATGTGTTAACAAATTTTGTTCCTGCCTATAGCGAAAAATTCTAGTCATTGCTTATATTTCTAATCTATATTCTACAAATTGTAGTTATCACCAGCTTTAATAATAATGTCTTGACAAATAAAATTTACCTTTTCTACAAATGAAATAATTCATAAAAGACAAAATACTTTTATTTTGCCTCTAGATCTGAACCAAGGTGATAAACCATAAACAGACATTTTAGTTGTATTTTCTACCTTCAACTTTCTAATGGGTTGTTTTTTGGGGGATTTTTTTTTCCCCCACAGGATCACGCTTTAGTTACCCATACACTTAAATCAATGAAATTCTTGTATACCGTGAGGCTATTAACAGCTATACAAATTATGTCAGGTGTCGATATAATTGTAAATCAAATATCAGTGTATCTGTACATACAAAAGCCACATCTATCAATGGGGTGTAACAGGCACAGAATAGAATAAATAAATATCTTGTGATATATTAATCCCTTATCAGTGTTATCGTCTCCTGAGATGTCATGACAATATTTCCATAGTCCACATGTAACCTTATCATTTGATCAGTTCGTCCATGTTGTATGTACTAAATCAACAATACTTTCATCCCTGACCTGTGATCAAACTGACAACAGTCCTGTGAAGTTCTTATCTATATGGGAACATGTGTTAATCACTTAGAATAGAAATATAAATATATAGCAAATTAAGTAATTAATCTAAAGATAAACGATGCTGACTGACCAAAGCCTGTGATCAAACTGACAACAGTCCTGTGAAGTTCTTATCTATATAGGAACATGTGTTAATCATTTAGAATAGTACAACTACTTATACATCTTCACAGGCCACTGAGGCCCAGTGGATCACAACATTTTTAAAGATATGATTACTAGTATTTACCTTCGTAACAAGGCATCTAGCTGCTTCATCTATATTTATATTTTCTTTCGCTGACGTCTCAAACCATCCAACAAAACCATTTTCTTTACAGAAATCATCCATCTGAGAGACATTGATCTCTGGTCCTTTCTTGGCTTGATCACACTGACAAATAGATATACAATTAATATAAGGTCACTGAATACCTGGAAAATATAAAAAACAAGAATGTGTCCTCAGTACACGAATGCCCCACTCGCACTATCATTTTCTATGTTTAGTGGACCGTGAAATTGGGGTAAAATCTCTAATTTGGCATTAAAATTAGAAAGATCATATCATAGGGAACATGTGTACCAAGTTTGAAGTCGATTGGACTTCAACTTCATCAAAAACTACCTCGACCAAAAACTTTAACCTGAAGCGGGACAGACGGACGGACGGACGGACGAACGAACGGACGGACGGACGGACGGACGCACAGACCAGAAAACATAATGCCCCACTACTATCGTAGGTGGGGCATAAAAATTATGAGGCTGAGAAACTGGGAAAGGGCGAGGTTCTACTGAGTATAAAAAAGTTTATATTTTTATGGCATTAACCTAGCATTGGTTTTATACTGCAACTGAAATCAATACATTGATAGCCTTTTAAATCGTAGCACAAACGTCAAACTTAGTTTCATCCCTTAATGGACCCCTGATTGTAAAGAAAGTGTTCCATGATTAAATCAGGGTTATGATCCACTCCCGCTCTCTTCACTCTTGACGGATTGAGATAAACAAGGTAAGAACTTTTATTGGTTGCAGTAGAAACTCGCTGCATCTAATCAAAAAGCGCCTATAACATGATCACGTGTAGATGTAGAAAGTGTTTTTTATTTTAAACAATTGCCATGTGTTTATTGTGCAACAAGTCTTTACATCACTAAACTTCGACTATATTTAGTGACAACAAGAATGTTTTTAATCAACTATTAGAAGTTCCTGTGTATGTTTCATAAACAAATGCATGAATGTTGACGTATATTTTCGTTTCCAGCTTTACCAAGGGTGTAGAATCTAGACGCTACCGTGTTTTTACCTCCAAATTGAAGAGTTGAAATGCTACCATTGGTCAAGAATAATGAATTCAGAATGGGTGCGACTTAAATCTTCCGATAGATGGCGCAACATTGATTTTAACAAATGTTGGTTTAATCTGCCAAGGGTGAAGACAGCGGGAGTGGATCGTAACCCTTGACTAGCGAAGATGTGATGAAATTAACATTATACAAAATATAACTACGTTACCATATTTAGGAAATATACACAGGTAGTTACAGTATAAAAATAATTCTTAAATGGAAGCATACATGTTTGTATCAGATGCCCGCTTCATAGATATGCACCATTAGCTTGCTGAAGAACAAAGTTACCATTTATATTGATGGCAGTTTAAAACTAAGTGCACGTGGTTGCATGATTCTAGTTTTCAGATATACGGAGTTCAAGTAGACGAAAAGGGGTCCGATCCAAGGTATAGCTTAAGTCTTGAATATTTTCTACATACAATCAGGACACCAATATGACCTTAACATCAAAATTTTTATGAAATTGCAGTTCATATTTAGATGTAAAAATTAATGATAGGAATGTGTTTATTCTCTTTGATGACGTAATACTTATAGAATACACATGTAGCTATAATCGTATAGTTTTTAATTCTAAAAACGCATAATTATATGCAAAGTTCGTTTTCTTCGACATTTCGTAATTCTCTACTATCTATCGTATATGTTCAGTGAGTACTTCTTAGTAACTTTGTAATCATTATTAGATATATTTTCGATTAGTTAAGTTGGAATATAGTTAGATAGAATTTTAGTTTGAAGAGGGTTAGAGAATATAGTTAGAGAATGGCAGAAAGTTTACGATCTCGTAAAGGCATAAATTACAAGTCGCTGAATGATTATGGACTGCCAGCATTAAATTTGACAGATCCTGTTAAGATTTCCACACCAAGGAAAAAGTTGGAACTCACCACAGCAAGAATTTTAGACAAGGTAGTGGCCGAGGACTTGGATTCTGACGAAGAAGGAAGTCGCTCAGACGAAGAACTAGAACAGTTACGTAAGAAGTTGAAGAACACAGAAGATAGTATAAGAAAGAAGAAAGAGGAGGAGAAAGCAGTCTTAAAAAAGAAAATAGAAGAAGGGGAAAAGGTGTTGAAGTCAATGAAAGGTGAGGATAGTACAATAGATGACAAAGTTAAATTAACTGATCTTAGAAAGATGGAAAGGCTTAATTCAAAAGTTGATAAAAAATTGTCAGATATGGGGTTATTTGACAAACCTGAAATAAAAGGAGACGCTAGTAAAAAGAAAAGCAAACTTAAGATTAAACTTAGTTCAACAAGTTCAGAGAGTAGTTCTGATGATGGGGTAAATAGAAAAAAAGGTAAAAAAGGGAACAGTGATAGAAAGAAATGTATAGCTGTTTCGGATAGTTCGACCGATTCGGAAGATTCGGAAGATGATTCTGAGTGTGAAAAGAAAAAGAATAAGCGTAGGAAAAGAAAAATTAAATCTGGTATTCAGAGTAAGTCGTCTGATAAAGTCAAGAATCAATTGTTATGGCCTCATTCCGCTCTACAATATGAGTATGTAAATGAATCAACTTCCTTTAAAAGTTTAGACATTAAATTGTTTACCGCGGGAGAGCTTGAAATTATCACAAGTCATGGTATTTCTGAAACAGAGAAATCGGGTAGATTAAATCTTTTAAAGAAAATTACTTACTATAGTAATATTTATGCTTGGAAAGGTCTTCTCGCCTTTTATGCAGCATGGCTACGTAAAATAGAATTGGGTCAAAAATCTTGGAAAGATGACCCTACGTGTATTGAAGTTCCGGTTTTAAGTCCTTACATTTTATCTAAGTCGGAGAGCTCTTCTGGTAGTAAGACATTTAAATCAGATTTCACAAAAAAGGAAGAAAGTATTTGGTTTTGTACATTATATAATAGAAATAGGTGTACGTCAAAATCCACGCCGCATCAAATTAATTTCAAAGGTCAATATAAGACTGTCTTACACATTTGTGCAGTTTGCTGGAAAAAGGATAATAAAAAGTTAAATCATCCAGAATGTTCTAATACTTGTCCTAATTTTCCTGTTTGACTAGATCGTATTAAAAAGCTTGATCCTGATGCGGAGATTTTTTATCCTCAATACATGAAAGACAGCTTGAAGAGAGATAACTCTAATATGAAATGTTTATCAAAGAACAGTGGTAATAAAAAAGAGAACGATAGTTCTGAAGCTTGTAAAAACGATCTTTGTAAATTAGTATATGAGGGTAAATATGACGTTTTGAAAACTGACAAGCTTTTACATGATCACGATTTAGTTTTTAAATCGTCAAAATTGAATTTTGAAGACTGTAAAATAAAAACACTATCAAAAATAAATGTGGATTATTTTAAATTGATGCTTAGTGATTATTCGGACAGAGAAATTTGTAAATTGTTAGAATTTGGATTTCCAATTGGATTTCACCGAAATAAGGAATCTATGAGTTTATTACGAGATTTTAAGGTTCAAAAAGAGGTGTTACAAGTTAAAAATCATCGTGGGGCAGTAGAGTTTCCCAATGATATGGAGAAATATTTGGTAAAAGAACTTACAAAGGGGGCAATTATTGGCCCTTTTCACGTGAATCCATTTGATCATGGTATTATTTTATCTCCATTGAATACGGTTCCTAAAAATGATTCAACGGAAAGAAGGATCATTCTAGACTTAAGTTCGGCTGGTGGAACTGGTGTAAATGAATTTATAGATAAAGATAATTATTTAGGTGAACCAGTTTCTTTAACATACCCAAGAGTAGATGATTTAGTTTTGTTAATAAAGAAAAAGGGAAGTGGATCTCATCTTTTCAAACGGGATCTTGCCCGGGCTTACAGACAAATTCCAATTGATATTGGAGATACCTTTTTAGTAGGATTTGCTTGGAATGGACATATATTTTTTGATATTGTGCTGTCTATGGGCTTAAGATCAGCTGCACAAATATGTCAAAGATTGACAAACGCTATTGCTTATATTTATAGCTCATTAGGGTTTGATATCATAAACTATTTAGATGACTTTGCCGGGGTAGAAAGTCCAGAATTGTCTGCAAAAGCCTTTTTAGAATTACAAAATGTGTTAGCTTCTTGTGGAATTGAAGAGTCCGAACATAAAGCTGTGGGTCCTTCAACTAGAATGGAGTTTTTAGGAATTATTTGTGACTCAGTTAAAATGACTTTAGAAATTTCTATTGAAAGATTAACAGAGATAGATTTAATTTTATTGGAGTGGGTAGGAAAAGAATTCGCCTCTAAGCGTGAAATTCAATCGCTTGTTGGAAAACTGAATTTTGTCGGGTGTTGTGTTAGACCCGGACGAGTGTTTATTTCTCGAATACTCAATTGGTTAAGATATATTTATCAAGATGTAAAAAAGAGCGAGGTGCCTGAACTTGTTAAAAAAGACATCTTATGGTGGAAAAAGTTTTTACCTTTATATAATGGTGTATCAATGATGTTAATAGAGGAATGGTCGAAACCAGATGAAATATTCTCTTCTGATGCATGCATGACAGGTTGTGGTGGCATGTTCAAGGAAGATTTTTTTCATGTTGAATTCCCTGATGCTATTGTTAATGAACAGCTTCATATTAATGCATTAGAAATGTTAACAGTAGTGGTATGCCTGAAATTATGGGGAACTAAATTGAGAGGAAAGAGAATTATAATTAAATGTGATAACCAGGTTACAGTAACAGTAATTAACACTGGACGATCAAGAAATCAGTTTTTACAATCTTGTTTGCGTGAGATTTGTTTTGTAGCCGCCATTAACGAATTTGAGTTGAGGGCAGTTCACATTGCAGGTGTTGACAATCGTTTAGCTGATATGTTGTCTCGCTGGCATTTACATAGTAATTATGCTAAAACATTTTTTGAAGAGACAAAATATATACATTTAGAAGAATTTGAAGTGACAAATGAGTTGTTTCAGTTTATTCATGAATGGTAAATTACGTTTTCAGATAGACAAATTAGAGAACTAGAAAGGGATGTAAAGATATCGACATTATCAGCCTTTGCTGTAGGAACAAAAAAGAATTTATTGGTTCAGTGGCGAGCCTTTTTGCTTTTTTGTACATTTTTTAATTTAAATGAATGTCCTGTTTCATTAAAAACGATCTGTTTGTTTATTCAATTTTTGAGTAGATCGTTCAAATCAGTAAGTTCTATAAAAAATTATGTATGTGGAGTTAAAACTATGCATTTAATGTTAGACAAACCTTTTGTTCATTTAGATGAATTTTCTGTCAAGTTATTATTGAAAGGGATTACTAGAGAGAAGCAGCATTTACCACAACAAGCGTTAGCTATTACTGTAGATATGTTATTAGATATTAATAGAGTTATAAATCACGACGATCCAAAGCAGTGCACTATATGGTGTTTATTTTTATTTGCCTTTTTCTTAATGGCGCGCAAATCTAATTTAGTACCTGATTCTAAAATGTCTTTTGACATAGATAAACAGTTAACCAGAAATAAAGTAATTTTAGAGGGTAATATTGCTATTGTAATTTTTAATTAGTCAAAAACCATACAGATGGGTAATAGAATTTTGAAGATACCATTGATTGAAAATACTAGATCTGCATTATGTCCATTGAGAGCATATAGAAATATGTGTAAATTAATTCCTGCCGCCGGAGATAGTCCAGCCTTTTTATTTCCTAGTAAACACAAGTTAGTTCCTGTGACTTATACAGATTTTCAGCGGTATATTAAGGAGTTTATTAGTAAGATAGGCAGGAATCCACGACTATTTTCTACTCATAGTTTCCGCCGAGGGGGTGCGACCTTTGCTTTTGAATCTAAGGTACCTGCAGAGTTAATACAAGTTCATGGTGATTGGGCAAGTGATGCCTATAAATTATATCTTCAATTTTCTTTATCCGAAAAAGTCTCTGTTGCTAAGGCCATGACTAAATTTATCCCTTAATTGCAGTAATGAAGAAGAGGGTGTTAATCTTATGTGACTCTATTGGGAAATATCTGGATGGGATGAAAGACACGGTTGTACAGAGTTTTAGTGGAGCTAATTTAGGTTACATTAAATATGTTATTGATAAGGAGTATATATATCTTCATGAGTTTGATAGCTTTTCGCATGTTATTTTACATTTTGGTACCAATGATATAGAGAAACATTCTATAGAGATTATTTTATGTAAATTTAGAAATTTGATATATAGTGTAAGAAATAGAAATAGAGACATAAATATATTGATATCTTCTATTTTACCGCGACCAGTTGATTTTGTTCAGTTAGGATATAAGGTTGTTCAGATTAATAAAGCCTTAATTGGTATTTGTAAAGATGAGAAAATAAGTTTCACTAAGTCTTATAGAAGATTTTTATTTAAGGGCTCTCCTAAAAGAGATTTATTTGCAATTAAGGATGGAGGTTTGCATTTAAATGAAGCTGGAGTTGCCCAGCTTAAGATGTGTTTTATTCATGTCATTTCATATCTGTAAATTGTATATGTTTAATTATGTAGTTGTAATTTATAGTATGTTAATTCTGATTTGTTCATATTTTGTAGATAACCATTCTAGTATGTGGCTTACAATGAAGTTCTGTATTCGTTGAGTCAGAAGATTTTCAAAGAAGTAACATATTCTTTGGATCTTCAGTAGAAGATTTACAAGAAAGTATCGTTTTGATTTCTTGAGTCTCGTCAGGCTTACACAAGTGTATATCAGTTTGTGGGTCTGAGTTATTGCTATTCTAAGAGTGTTTTGTTTTGTTTTAAGAATATAGTTTTCTTTTTTTTTTATTATTTATTTTTCTTTTTCTTTTTCTTTTTTTTCTTTTTGTCTTTTGCGGGCTTGTTTGGCGGTTTATTTTTGTAGGGCCCGCAATTGTGTATACTCTATGTCATGTATGTGTATAAATTATTTGTTAAATGAACTTGTACAATAATTTTCGGCCAAAATAAAAGTTTTATTTATCTTGTTTTATATTCTGAGCCAAAGATAATTGTATAGTTTTTAATTCTAAAAACGCATAATTATATGCAAAGTTCGTTTTCTTCGACATTTCGTAATTCTCTACTATCTATCGTATATGTTCAGTGAGTACTTCTTAGTAACTTTGTAATCATTATTAGATATATTTTCGATTAGTTACCCTCCCACCCATCCCTAATGTTTAATTATTGTACTTGTGAGTTTAATATTGACAGATTTAATTTGTGCGGTTTATTTTTGTAGGGCCCGCAATTGTGTATACTCTATGTCATGTATGTGTATAAATTATTTGTTAAATGAACTTGTACAATAATTTTCGGCCAAAATAAAAGTTTTATTTATCTTGTTTTATATTCTGAGCCAAAGATAATCGTAGAATTTGAATATTGTAAAATATATAACAAGTGACCAAGCAACACAATAATTCACAAATGCGTGTAGTGCTGGGGGCCTGAGTAAATTATCAGTGTTGTTTGGTCACAAGTATTTTAATTTTTTCATTATTAAAAATGCACATTGACAATGTAATCAAACAATAACTAATCAAGGAATTAAAATATCGAAAATATTCAACTCGTGACCGACCTACACTGATAATATAACAAGAACATATGTTTGTGAAGGCTGTATATTGACCTATATATATAGTTGCTAGCTTACTAAATATTTGAAAGCTGGTGGAGTGTTATCATGTACCCAGATCTAGATTAACCCCACCCTTTATGAATCTGCATGTATATGATAAATGCAAACTATTTACCTGTATGCCTTCGAGTTTGGCTTCACAGTCCCCCCTTTTTCAACTCCTGGATCTGCACCTTATACCACATCTTCTTATATTTTTAGGTGACATAACTTACTTTATTTGCCAGTAAAACACATGGTACAGGCGTTGAATCTGGTAGTGTTACTTTACTATCTAAATCTGCTTTCCATTTAATGACAGCTTCAAAAGTTGATGGTTTTGTAACATCATAAACTATAAAACATCCACTAGCTCCGTTATAGTAAACACGAGTCATGTTACCGAATCGTTCTTGACCTACAAATAGGGCCAACAAAAATGTCAATATTTTATTTGTTCTGTGACAAAATCCTTAACAGAGTTTGCAGTATTGCCAATTTAATAGATGATTGATGCTGGCATGAACAACTGAAGGGAAGCCACACGTAGAATAGGAACTCATTGCTTACTCTTCAATGGCACATGGATTTAACCACGGTTTTAATTTTGGTGTTGTTCCTGTTGCTCAGTCTAAAGTTTTCTATATAGTGTTAGGGATCATTCATCTTTTCGTTTTTTTTTCGGCGTGCAAGTTTTCTTCTTTGCCTTATGAATTTATAGCTTCGGCCTATTCATTTTCCATAGATATAGGAAGATGTGGTATGTGCGCGAACGAGACAGCTCTCCATCCAAGAAACAATTTATAAAAGTAATCCATTAAAGTTCATGGTACGGTCTACAGCACGGAACTTTAGATCACACCAAACAGGCAGCTATAAAGGGTCCCAAAATTACTAGACAGTTTTAAACCATTCAAATGGGAAAACCAGCGGTCTAATCTATATAAAAACAAGTGTGTTCCTAGAACACGGATGCCTCATCCGCACTATCATTTTCTATGTTCAGTGGTAAAAATGGGGTAAAAACTCTCATTAATTTGGCATTAACATAAGAAAGATCATATCATAGGAAACATGTGTACTAAGTTTCAAGTTGATAGGACTTCACTTTAATAAAAAATTAAACTACCTCGACCAAAAACTTTAACCTGAAGCAGGACAGACGGACGAACGGACACACGGACGAACGGACACACGGACGAACGGCCGCACACTCCAGAAAACATAATTCCCATAAATGGGGCATAAAAACGAAAAACTTAAAAACCAGTGGCACTGTCCTAATGTCCTAATAAACAAACGACAACTACTGAACATGAGATTCCTTACTTAGGACAGGTGCAAACAATTGCATAGTTTCCATAAAAATTTGTTTAAGATAAAAATAAAAATAATAAACATTGGAACAAAAACCTAAGTTCTGTTTACCCATGTTTCCCTGTTTCCGTAATTATCTGATCATGTTGATCAATTTTTATTGCATACAACTTCAGATGTTAAAAACCATTTATTCTTTACTAACAAGTATACACAAATGTAAACAAAAGTAAAAGTTAAGTGTTTATGTATGGTATGGCTTTGTCTGTGTTGTATGACCTACCATTGATATGTTAATGATTATAGACTACCTTAATTATACATGTTTACAAAACTTTTTCAAACCGTATATGTATATTAATTAAGAATTAATAATAATCATTGTAATAAATTGTTTATAATTATACTGCTCTTTATTAGGGCGTCCTTGATCGACAATAAAAATATTGTATTGTATTGTACATGTATTGTATATACATGTATATATATATATTATAATAATATATATATCTTTTTAACAAAAAGACTACCCCGCCACATTCTATATGCATGTGCCTGCCCCAAGTCAGATCCCTGTAATTCATTGGTTGTCGTTTGTTTAATATATGTTGCATATTTGTTTTTCGTTCATTTTTGTACACAATAAGGCCGTTAGTTTTCTCGTTTGAATTGTTTTACATTGTCATTTTCGGGACTTTTACATGTATAGCTGACTATTAGGTATGGGCTTTGCTAATTGTTGAAGGCCGTACGGTGACCTACATAATTGTTAATGTCTGTGTCATTTTGGTGGAGAGTTGTTTCATTGGCAATCGTATCACATCTTCTTTTTTGTATATACAAAGGTACATGTATATTACACCATTTCGAATTCAATGAGGGTAAAAATCAAAGGTTTTAATGAGGTGCGGACAGGGGGTACCTTTCTCCTTTCTCCTACCCCTTCTATCCTTTCTCCCGCCTCTCTTTTCCTTTTTCCTGCCCCTTTCTCTTGTCTCCCACCAGAAATCATGAAAGACTAGTGTAAATGCTGCTAATTTTAAAAAAAATTGTTCAAATGTCAAGTATTTTTGTATGGCCATCTCCGTCTAGTCCTTTCACAAGATAGAGGTGTTGTTTCTTCTGCTCGAAGAACCTCTATTACTTTTTCACTGACTGTTAAGCTGTCTGTTTGCATTGAATTTGTAAGTCTGATGCACGCCATTTATCGATGTTTTTTTACGCAGGATAATGTGTGAAAATACGGGGAATTTTTGTGACACTATTAGTGCAATTTCTTAGAGAAACCAATTAGTTTTAAAATGGTTGCCGAGAAATGCTGCTTGCAAAATAGAAAAATTAAATTATTTTGGAAAATGATACGGGATTTAATTTATCGAAAATACATAGTACAAAAAGTCGTTGAAAATTAGGCAGAAAAAGATTTTAGGAATGGAATTAACAAAGAAGAATAATAAAATTATCCTTGAACATTGTTATTTTGGCGCCCAACTTTCCCTATTTGTTCCAAGTGTAACCAGTTTTGAATATTATTGGACTGTACAGAAAATATATTGCCAATACAGTAATCGTATATTCGCAGTTTACACAGGACAGCACCATCGTAAAAAGTTAACAAAGGCCTGTCATTTTGGGATGTAAAAACTGTGTCTTTTAGTCACAATAATTTCAATTTGTATTGTATCGTCCTAAACATGCCTGAAATATTTCCCACAGGACATTTTACAACCTCAAATCAATCAATTCCGAAATTGTGTATGAAAATCAGTTCACTCGATCAAATTTTTGAAGCTGAATGTGCACCCTGTTAGTTCGAAATAAAACTAAATCAGTAGAATTATTAGACATTTGCGAAACCAGACAGGGCAATTGAAAACAAACTAACAAACACCATTCAGATCCCGTTAAATAATTTTTCAATACCTCTCAGTAAAAAAAACCGTTACTCTATATTAAGTAATGTTATCCCTTTTCTGCCAAATTCTATGCATATCGGTCTACTTTGAAGCAATGTATCTAAAAAAAACAAGGATGGTGACATGTGTATTTATACTAGCACAGGCTTACAATAAAATCCTGTAAATTGTTAATTTTTAATCTTTCTCCATATATAGAGATCGTATTGAATTAGTGACGACGTTCGGGAAATGTTTTCGTTACTATGCCATTTTGGGGAATTTCTGCGACTTTCAGACAAGTGAGAGGTTTGGCTAGCCATAAAACCAGGTCTAATTTACCATTTTCCACATAAGAAAATGTCTGTAGCTATTTGGAATATAACAGTTGTTATCCATTTCTTTGATTTTGCTGTTTGATTACATTTTACGCACTTTTCGTTTATTTTGATTTCCTTGGAGTCGGTATTTTTTTTTTGGTTATTTTGCGTTTTATAAGCATGTTCCTGAACCTTTCGATTAACTAATTTATTAAATAATTGTTTTCCTGTTGAATTTTAATGATTTTAATATACATTTTTGTCTCCTTTTTTGTCCCTTTTCTCCTTTCTCCTGCCCATTCTCTTCTTTCTCCCGCCCCTCTCTCCCTATCTCCCTTTACCCTGTTCGCCCCTCTATAATTAAATCTTTGATAAATTGTACTCAAACTTTCCTAAAAATTTAAAACTATGCTTATATCTATAGATAGTAGTACCGTAATCTGGTGGGTATCATACGCACTTAAAAAAGGGAATAGTATCATACCCAAAAGCAGACTGTACTAATATATATCAATCACATACCTGCAATCTCCCATAATTGTAACTTTACGACTGTATCATCATCCCAATCTATTACCTTTAATGCAAAATCAACACCTATCTATGGTGACAGTTAGGGAAAGCAATGTATCATTTACATTCAGTACAAATCAGATGTACTGCTGTGGTTTAAATCACTCCTAGTACGGGGCGCCGAATGGGACTCTTGTGGTTTTGTTCAAAATTCAATTCTGTCATAACAAAATCATTTTTGTCTTACAAAACTATGTGCTACAGACTTGTTTTATGAGAACTTCAATTTTGTGATGACAAAATTCATTTGTGTAGACAAAATTCATTTTTGTAGACAAAATTCATTTTTGTAGACAAAACTCATTTTGTCATGACAAAAGTCAATTTTGTCTAAAAGGTATGCAAATATAAACATATTTGCATACAAAATTGACTTTTGTTACCTGATATGGAAATTAAATCACAAAAGTCAATTGTGTGAGATAAGAGACAAAATTAACTTTAGTGAGACAAAATTGACTTTTGTGAGACAAAATTAACTTTTGTGAGACAAAATTGACTTTTGTGAGACAAAATTATCTTTTGTGAGACAAAATTCAATTTTGTCAATTTTGTTGAGACAAAAGTCAATTTTGTTAATTTTGTTGAGACACAAGTCAATTTTGTCAATTTTGTTGAGACAAAAATCAATTTTGTTAATTTTGTTGAGACAAAAATCAATTTTGTTAATTTTGTTGAGACAAAAGTCAATGTTGTCAATTTTGTTGAGACAAAAATCAATTTTGTCAATTTTGTTGAGACAAAAGTCAATTTTGTCAATTTTGTTGAGACAAAAGTCAATTTTGTTGAGACAAAAGTCAATTTTGTGACGACAAAATTGACTTTCGTGAGTCAAAATTGACTTTCGTGAGACAAAAATCAACTTTGTTGAGACAAAATTCAATTTTGTCAATTTTGTTGAGACAAAATTCAATTTTGTCAATTTTGTTGAGACAAAAGTCAATTTTGTTTACATTGGTCAATTTTGTCTCACAAAAGTCAATTTTGTCAATTCTGTTGATTACATTGGTCAATTTTGTCTCACAAAAGTCAATTTTGTCAATTTTGTTGAGACAAAAGTCAATTTTGTCTCACATTGGTCAATTTTGTCTCACAAAAGTCAATTTTGTCTCACAAAAGTCAATTTTGTGTAACAAAAGTCGATTTTGTATGCAAATTAGTTCACAGAATCCAAACTAAACAAATTTGAATACAAAATTGACTTTTGTCGCCCAATTTTCAAATTAGGTAACAAAAGTCAAGTCTGTGTAACAAAAATGAATTTTGTCATGACAAAAGTGACTTTTGTCCGCTGATAGATAATTTTGTATGACAAAATTTTAAATTTGTAGTATGATACAAATTTTGTTAAACTGAACTCATTTTTGTTGAACAAAAGTCACTTTTGTCCGTACAAAATTGAATTTCGAGTACAAAACCACAATAGTCCCATTTGGCGCCCCGTACCTAGTGCAGGTTGCATGAAGGAGATTTACTCTTAAATACATACATTTTGTACATGTGTATGTCTATCATATATCCGAATGGCAATGATGTAAAGTGAGATATTTTCACTGCGGTTTTATTTCAGATAATTTCACGATAAAGATCAAATTTTTTAGACGTTTTCATTCTTGCTCAAATTAAGGCAATATTCATGTTTTTTACAAAAATAGGTAACATACCACATTTTAAATTTGGGCAGTATTATCTTTGTGCCGGATCTTCTTTAAGGGAGTTCGCTTCTCAGTTTCATAGTAATTAACTTTTCAAAACACTAGTTTATATAGATAGGGGATTAATAAAGGAATCCAAAGAGCACAACAAAATATATAGGTCACCGTGCTGGTTTTCGAGATATAAGCCATTGAAATTTTGGCGGGAAATATTCTCTCTTGACTTTTCATAGCTTTATCTTTGACAAGTTGAAGTTCTCAAAAACTGTTAAAAAGTAATTAGAATTTTATAAGACTTTAACAGATGGCTTATCATGATACATGTAAAAGATTTACTAAAAGAAAAATGGGGGTCACCGGGCAATTTTTTTTCAAGGCATTCAAATGGATAAAACCAGAGGATTCCGAAAATCTGACGAAAGATCTAAAACATGACAAACCAGCTTCCTTAATCAAAAAGTTTGGTATGTGACAGTTGTTTTCCATTCGTTTGGCACTAACATCCGGGTCCCGTTTTGAAATTGCATTGGAGTTTGGTATTTATGGATCTCTACTTTGTCTTCTCACATATTTGGGAGTAGTTCATCAATCATAAGGATTGTTTCCCTTAATGTTACAGAATTGATAATTAAAACGGGGAATGTGTCAAAGAGACAACAAACTGACATCAGAGCACAAAACGGCCGACATGTATGTTAATATAAGGATACACTCAGCTTTGTATTGTTCAGAGTATATGTTATAAACGTAACGTGATTTGATGCTGGTTTTCCCTGTGTAAATATCTCCGATCAGTAGAATTTTGTATAAGAGCTCTGTTTTCTCCACTGCAGCCGCCTGCAATAAATTCATTCAATTTATATTTCAAATCATCATCAACATGTACTAAAAACTAAAGAATGTGTTAAAATTGATGCTGTAAATTCATTTATTTGCTTTTGAACCATTTTTTTATGAATTCATGATACTTGATTGCTTTGGTTCAGTAATTCGAGTGCCCGATTTAATGGAGACTAAGGGGACCCTCCCCCTTTTAGAGCTACATATGTGGTTAATGTATAGACGTATTGCATGTAAAATTGCAAATGTTGCCTTGTCTGGGTAGGTGAACATTCACCTGGATAAAATCTTAGGAACATAATAAATACTAACCCTACCCATAAGCCCCTGTCGTGCATTTAAAATTCTATGGCATACATGTAATACATGAACACAATTGATTTGACAGAAACTAAACAACACAATAAAAACAAATCATAATCATATTAATCGGTCAATTGATCATGAGACAGTCAGCAGTGGTTTTACAAGATCGAACATCACATTATTCTTATTGATTCTTGCATAAAGGTTTCAAGAGGAAAATGCGTCACACATTAGCGTGTATACCGACGTGCATCAGACTTACACATTTATACGTTAAGTGCACGGAAGGACACGCAAGAGGAACACTAAGCAATCGTTAGACTCACGTTACATATATAAGTTTGAAGTACTTCGAAATGCAAAGGTATACGCTGGGTGAAGGTTATAATTCAAGAATATTTTATGCAGAATACAAGTGTGGACACATATGAGTGTGGATAGTATGTTTGTATGTTTGACAGTGTCTTATGACAAAAGGAGTTCTATGTTTTTCCTATATGGTGTTATTAGTTGTGTTGCACGATGACAAACAATCTGAGCATAAGAAGTGTTGTTTATTTATTATTTAGTTTTTATGTCATTTCAGGGCCTTTTATAGATGATTATGCGGAATTGGCTTTGCTCATTGTTGATGGCCTTACGGTGACCTGTAGTTGTTAATTTCTGTGTCATTTTGGTCTCTTGTGGAGAATTATCTCATTGGCAAATCATACCACATCTTTTTTTATATGTATTTGCTTACTATTTGTATGGTTCTATTTATAATACTTTGTGGAGGATCGTCAGTATCATTAGTAAAAAATTTGTTAAAAGGTCGAATTGTTCCTCAGATTAGAATACATTTATTGGTTTTTAGTAATGACAATGCCTGACAAGATGCTAGGGGCTAGATGAGCTAGGAAGTAAACTTCTGTGCTGATTTTTATCAATTCTTTGATAATATTTTCTCCAAAGCTGGTCGAAGCAAAAAAAATTGACAAATATGAAAATGATTTCACCAAAAGAACTTTTTTGAGCATGCTTCAAAGACTCAAAACTGCTCCAAAAGTAATCTAAAAGAATTTCAAGCATGTCAAGTGGATATTATCCACATCTACTTAATTAGTCTTAATATGTCTAAATATCTAAAAAGTTATAGTATTCAAAAGGTATTGCAAAATTATTCTCTTTTCATTTTCGTTTGTTATATAGATACAAATATAAGTGATACATGTACCACAAATACAGTATTTGTTGTGGTATGAAAGTGTAGTAATTAACATTTACTGTTACAATGTTAATTCACACAAATTCATAAGAAATAAACAATTGAATGAAAAATGTTGAACATGTACAATGAAACATAGTTTTAGAAATCAATTAGGCCAGATAGGCCTTATAATATTTTTTTTAAACATAATCGAATGACCATTTACACTCAGGACCAAGTCATCAGTTGGCAGTACAGATGTATTAAAACAACCTACATTTGTAGCATCATATTGCTAGTAGCGGGAGTAGCATTGTCGGGTAAATTTGTTCTTTTTATAAAATTTGGTCAAAGGACATATTATGTTTGGTTCAAATCGATATATGCTTTTTATCTCCCTATTACTTACATTGAAGAAAGAGGTGATACTACTTTGACAAATCCTTGTACATGAGAGTTGTCCGTCAAATCTTTATTTCACAAAGAATGAATTGCATAACAATGAACTGAGCTCAAAGCAAAGTACTTTAATAATACACTTAGACAAAGAGCTAAATCCAGTGATATACTTTGTACTGCAGGTTCTTCATGAACATCCATTGACCAAAACCATATCTCAATAAAATGCCATACTACATGGTTGGATCAGAAGTCCTGAAAAAGACATGTTTTTTTTTATCGTATTTTAAGTATGCACAGGTTAAAACTTTCTTGTGGTATAATCATTCAGTATCTAGCAACTATCAATTTGCTTCATGCACAAATTGATATAGGTTGAGCGCTCCTCTGTTGGAAGTAAGAACACACCTCCTGGCTCCACCTAATTAAAGTCAACTGATGAAGAAACATTCAAAACTATAAAATGTTATCCAAGACTTTTCAGTGTCTATTTACCATTGCCACTGAAACAGTGATATATTTGTACACATATATAAGACCAAAACTGATATTCGGTCTTTACTACATCTTCATTCCCCCAAGTCATTTTCAAATTTTCCAAATTTAGCTATTTTAGCTCTTCATCTTTTATACATGTATAAGCTTTGGATTTCAAATATTTTGGCCACGAGCATCACTGAAGAGACATGTATTGTCGAAATGCGCATCTGGTGCAAGAAAATTAGTACCGTTAATTTTATTTAAGCTAACTACTCCTCACACACATGTATAGATTATCAGTTTTTCTACACATGAGTATCGTAAGATATTTGCTAGTGAGCCGCAATGAATATTTTAAGCGAGTGAGCCCAGTTAATGAGCTAAAATGAATCAAATTGTGTACTCAGTCAGAGTTGTTGATATTTTAAGGTATCTTTACAAAGAAAACCTGCAAATCTCAGTGGCAATTCAGCACTTTTCATAAAGGCCGGTGGCCTCTGACTTTCCACAGGGCTGCCCACTCCTGTCAAGCTTTGATGATTTCCTATATAATCAACTAAATTTTTCCCACCAATAGGAGGATCTAGGGGGCAGACCCCTCCCCCCCCTTTTCGTTGGAAAAATTTTGTTGATTATATAGGGAATCACTGAAGCATGACTGGAGCGGGCCCCACCCAATGAAAAGTTCTGGATCTGCCACTACCATCCCATGGGTCTGTCTATGCATCTGTTTATAGTTCTGCGTAATAGTACCAATACTGGTTTTTTTTCACCTTCCTTACTTGGCCCTAGACAGTTGCTTATCTGGATAAGGTTCTATCACTGGCCTTTTTTAGACTAGAGATTTCATGCGTACAAATTAAACCGGACCTCAAACGCATGTACTACAGACGAAAAGAGACAAATAATTTTATATAATAACCTTGAGTTTACTTCCGACTACTGATATGCAAACCAAAAAACAGACACATAAATATCATAAAATAGCGATTGAAAGATTAATTGCACTTTGAATGTATAGTTCAGACGACTGAGACACGTGTTACATGAGGAGCTGGTTTGTTTACAAATAATAATGTCACATGATCACTCACTGACGTCACAATTTGCATCGATCTTGCACTACACTAGACAGTTCGCTCAAACAGTACCCATTATCATGCAACGCAAATGTGATTAATTATCAAATAATACAGAAATAATGTACGTACAGTTTTAGAAGAAATTATTTCATCAAATAGATTAGATTTTCACTTTTGACACGAATAGGTCGGGTTGACATTTCTGTCTGGCATCGGGGATAATATTGAGATAAATGGGATTAAACTGACCATCAAAGATGTCTAGAGAAGCACATCTGGAGAACTTTAACATAAATAAGCCATACTTACCAAAATTACTCTATATTAATAAACCCTATATATGTCAGTGAAATTTCACAATGATAACGATAAACAATTTTGATACTGACGATGATTCTGGTCACGGTTAAATTGGCGCAAAAAATATTCTTACTCCTATTGCTTTACGTAATAGTTTGTATAGAATTGAATTTGACTGAAGTTCAGCATACAAAAAAACGTGGATATGCAGAAGCATGACAATATATTACTGATAAAGTGTGTATATATTTCTGTAAACGAAGTTGCCTGTGTACTTCACTTGAGCGAAAGGATATCTCTATTTGTGAATCGGTTTATTAACCCTTTGAACCCAGGGTCGAAGTTCAAGATGTTAACATATTAACGGAAATTTTTTGGGTTGCTTTTACATCATTGAGGCCATCTATTTTCATTGCGGGGTTTCACATAGTTCAAATGGAATTATAGAAAAAATAGAATGTTGTTAGCAGAATCAAAACAGAAAATGATGAACACTTGATTATTTTTAGCAATACATAAATTGGATTGAGGGTCTGTGTATTCACCTTATTTGTAAAACTCTCCTTAATTATTCCTGTGAAGTGTGTGCTTTACATCGAGGCTTGCTATGCTTTACATCGACGCCACAGTGCTTCAACCAATCAGGGAATGTTTAATTGGGGCATTCGACCTATTCTAACTCAGATTTTTGCACATTTTAATCCAAATTTATAGAAAAATGGAATATTGTTAGTACATATAAAATAGAAAATGATGAATACTTTTAGTTAAAGATGAATTGGATGGGGGTTCTGTGTATTCACATTATTTGTACAACTCTCCTTTCTGATGCCATATTTTGGATTTTCCGTGACCTAAATGGTTCGCGAAAATAAATATTTTTATATATAGTATCTATAGTAATTAAACTTCAAAAAGTAAATCGGTTCGATTGAAGTATTAAACGGCGGCTTCACTGTTGTGCCTTTAAAATACACCTATACTGCACGTACAAACTATGCTAGAGGAAAAATGATGATTTTTCAGTGTTATTTTCAACCCTTTTCAATGGCATAAAGCATTATATTTAGGACTATTTGGAAATGCCCTTAAATTGTATGAAGATCAAGAATAACTGTATTTACCAATTTCATTCACAAATTATTTCTAGAACGGGTTTGTTGTGACGGTGTGGGAGCTTCTCGCTGCATTGAAGACCCATTGGTGGCCTTCAGCTGTAGTATCCTCTATAATCGGGTTGTAAAGGGTCTTTCCCGCATAAGCAATTTCACACAGCAAAATATAATGAACATGTTTACTTTTATATACAGTCCGCCAAAAGTTAAGCACCACCGAAATATAACTGGCAATATTTGTTTAACTATTGCGAAAAAAATATAATGTTTGGTGTTATGAATTACCTTCAACATACACTAAGAAAATCAATTACGACCAAAAAGATTGAACTCCGATAAAGCAGTCAAACAACCTCTTATCAAATGTCATCTGCGCGTTTACAAATACACAGTTTCTCCAGGTGGTCGTGTAAGTGTTCGTACATTGGTCAGTCGACTTCTCAGAGGCAACTGAAGAGCAAGTATTGGTGTATAGAGACCTGTACTTACAGGAAGGCACTCCACCGTCAGGTTTTAATGGGATAATGACTATCTATGCTTGAACATAAGAAGCTGACAAAACACTCATTGTTCAGATGGTAGTCAGTTTCTTTTACTGCCAGTAGACGCCAAAATACGAATTTCGCGGGGAAACAAAACGGCCTATGACCAAAAACAATGTTTGCACAAGGACTGCATTCAGTGCTGGTGGTGTTCCAGTACGGGGTTGCTTCTTATACCGTTATAAGCTGGGTATGCATGTTCTGCAGGGTAGCATAAACGGACAGACAAACAGAGATTTGTAGCCTTAAAACATTTTAGTCCCTCATTTTAATAATCCCCCACTTGCGTCTACATTGCCAAGACCCTTGTACATGGACGACAACGCTAGAACACACAGAGCAAGGATTTTAACAGAGTCCAAAGAGCAAAAAGCCATTTTCACTATTTTTTAGCCTTCCATGTCCCCATACATAAACCCTATTAAACATGTCTGAGATACCATTGGCGGAAATCTCAATCACAGAGATCCACCTTCACAATATTTTGTCGATTTAAAAGTGGTATTTGTTGTTTAATGCAACAGATTTCCTAAACTAAAGCTTGAAGGCTTATTCCGAGAATGAAACGTCGTGTTTTGAAACTCTACCGGAAGTGAGGTTGTTATGCATGCTGTTGACTCAAATGTTGTCATTAAAATTGCCAAACATACCAAAGCTTATGTGTAGAAAGTTTTAATAATATTGGGTGATGATTTTTTGTAGAAAAATAAAATCAAAGTGAAACTTAAATTCTGTTTCTGAATTCAGTAATTTACACTATTTCTATGAATGGAAAACCTATATGCATAGAACCTTCATAAGTGACTAAAATTACATTTCTGGTTTGTTTATGGTATACATTAGCAAAATTGCTATATGATTGTTTTATTTTTTTCGTGGAATAATTGATTTTTTAAATTTGAAAAAAAATCTGTGCAATAAAAACAGGTGGTGCTTAACTTTTGGCGGACTGTATATAAAGTTTCTTTAATAAGGGAGTTTATTAGTAAATTGAGTTGTTTTCGCATCACTTAAGTAATTACATGTAACGAACTAACATAGGTCCAAGTAATGTGCAGTGGCTGATCCAGGGGAGGGTTTTCAGTTGGAACTGCCCCTTTTTTGGGGTGATCAATGCATTTGAATGGGTATGGTTGGACCCCCTTTTCACAAAATGGCTGGATCCGCCCCTGATGTGTTTCAGTTTAGATTAGAGTACAAATGTAACTGAGACAGATCCAACGATTTTTTAAAAGGGGGACCTCACCCAGGATAAGCAGAGGCGGATTTAGTAATTTTTCAAAAAGGGGGACTTAATGTAAATTGAGTTTTTCGCATCACTCACTAAATAACATAGGTCCGAGTAGTGTGCAGTGGCGGATCCAGCAGGAGGTTCCCGGTTGGAATCGCCCCTTTTGTGGGGTGATCAATGCATTTGAATGGCCCCACAGGACGCAATTACGACTGGACACAATTACGAACGATTTCCAATGTTTGCCCTCTGAGATCATATTTGTTTATATTTATCAATAAATGTTTTTATAAATAAAAACCCTATTAAAAATCCCTTGTTTTCATGATAATACAATTTATGTGCACTTGGTGAATGTTGATGACGATGACAAAATCATTCTGAAAATATTATAAGAACGGCAATCTGACCTGGAAGTTATATAAAAAAAATACATAAAGGTAAGTGCATATTGCCTTCTTTTGTTAATATATAGAAAGAAAAATATCTCCTGATTCTGTTCATATGCGTGATGCCTTTTATCATGCCCAAATAACCCCACAATTGACGTTTTTTAGACTCTTGTGAACCTATTTATGGCCAAAAGAAAATATGTTAATTTTATTGAAAAGTCCAGAGAACTCCGAAAGAAATGTTGACCAATATAAAAAAAAAAAAAAAACATAGATGAATGATAAGTACACCACCGAAATGGATAAACTTGAATTTAGTGCTCCTTTAAAGGAAGAACTTACACAAAAACAAATAAAATCAGAAATCTTTCCTTTACACATGACCGACATTTCGTCTGCAACCACTGCTGAAGTAATTGAAGTAAAAAACAAACTTGTGCTTTTTATATTCCTATGAAATGTGTTTGAGATAAAGATTAATGTATGCTATATCAATATAGACTGTTGTCATTGATTTCTTCTGCAAGATATATCAATATAGTGCTGTTCGGAATTGCGTCCATATGTGGCTCTCTTGACCCGTAAAACGAGGTCACGCAAATCTTACTAAAGTATCCCAACGTGCATAAAAATTTATGTGGGATATGATGCAAAATGGAAAGCCTTCATACATCTTAAATTCTATGGTATAAAAAATTCAAGAAAAGTAGTCTACATAAAAAAAATATTAATCACAGTTCAAAAATCGTTCGTAATTGTGTCCGGTGAGGCTGGGGACATGGTTGGACCCCCCTTTCAAAATGGCTAGATCTGCCACTGATGTGTTTCGGTTCTGACTTGACTAGCTGAGACAGATCCAGCCATTTTTAAAAGGGAATCCTCACCCAGGATAAAGGGTCAGTTCCAACTGATATCCCTATCCAAATGAATTGATCGTCAACAAAAAAGGGAGGTACGTTCAACCTCCGGAATCCCCCCTCCCCTAGATCTGCCACTGACCAGAGACTTAATGTGTACAAACCTGACGTAAAATTATGTACTATTGAATAATAAATAATATCACATTACCTCCAAAAATCAATAACTGTTACAGTACATTTCACATGTTTCAATAATCCAAAAACGATGTTTATGTAAGAAGTTCCCGCGCAAATGTCATGTGTTACCGAAACGGGAAACACACAAAAGAATTGTAGGTGCATGTTGTCATTTGCATTCCGATTAATTTACACAGTTCAATAAAATATATATGTTAACATTATCTATATTGGTTTTGAATATAGTTACTAGATCAGAAAAATGATTTGTTTCTCGCAGACAACACAAAATAATATACATATTAACTCGACACTTAATCTAAACATCCCTACAACAAAATGGGACGACCAAACAGATTTCCCAATTTTGATAAAGGTGAAATATGTAGAATAAGAATTGTGCACTCTGGAATAAGATCATAAATAAAGCCCTATATAAAGTGTAAACCAAAAAAAATAATGTATGAAATCATTGTTTATTACATCTGCTTGCATAATAATATTGAAGTTGAAACTAACAACGATCACGTGTATCCTGTCAACCCCTGAAAAACATAATATTGTCTTCTTGACTACTTCCGCAAACCGTGGTCTGGTAAAATGATATATTGTTATAGTGTATGTTAATAATTTTAGCGCTCCGTAACGTATAAAACGCACATGTGGTGTAACAAAAATCGTATTCTGACTTTCGACGAAACTTGTTTTGACATTCATAGTGGCATAATTTTATGTCCGTGAATTTGCATATAAGTGCATTTATAAATTGGTACAAAAATATAAAGAGGTGTTCAGATTGGCCCTTGCTATAATGAATTGCCTGTTTTAATTTAAGGGGCATATCTTATCAATACAACATGTAGGCCAAATTCACAGCATTGACCAACATTTACCAACACTTACAATTAAATAAAGCATAAGAAGGTATCGAAGACGTCAACGAAAATATCCATTGTAGCAGCCATGGGTATCACAGAGATAGCAGTTCGCATTGTATGAACAATTATTAGTTAAACTTAGAGAAAGGGCTATTTTCGTGCAACGTTTTCTGTCCTTTTATTTCACGTGTTTCCGTGTTTTAATTCAATGTGCGAGCTTTGTGCTTCTCCTTATTAATTTTCCGTGTTTCGTGTCGGTACTGTTTACTTTTCGTGCTTGTCCCGCAATTGATAGAAAAGTCAATAGGGTCTAATTCAAAATCAGCCCTGCTATTGTTTATGTATGGCATGTAATAAGGTCCATCAAAATACTACGAATATTATTTTTTTTCAAATCTGATGTAATTAGCGGACGATAAAAGGTGACCACAGGGTTTTCATGTCTATTAACATGACCTGCATGACTTCAAATTACGATTTTATTTCTCGTTCTTCGAGTTTCCTGAATTTTTCTTCCCTGACGTCTTCGACACCGTGAAGTTATTATTAGGTAAGGTATACTACCCTCCTTTAGAAGTAGCCTTGTCCTACAGACGGATAGATTGATTATCTGTAGGACTAGTCTTTTCTATAGATGGTGGTAGTTTACATACATGTAACTTATAATAACTGCACGGTTCAACTACCGATCAGGCTAACCAAAGATATTACCTTTAGCTACACACTCCAAGAAATTTGTTGTAAATAGATATGATGTAGCGCTGACTGCAGTTAATGATATGTGAAAGAAACATGTTTTTAATATCTCGTCCACACGAATTTTATCAATTTTCACAATAGTATGTGTGTAATAGACCAAGGGTTTGTATAGTTGATATACAAATCCTTAAATAAACTAATCAATGAAATTTAAAGGTCAAATTAAAGGCCCAACAACGTGTATAACCTATAAATATATATTTGTTTATAGATGATAATTTTAGAAATATGTCTTTCGCCTGTGACACATCTTCACTAGTTTCACAGAACTACAGACCTCTGCTATGGCTATGAAGATAAGAAGGCGTCTGTTTTTTAGTGAATCTGGAGGCTGCATATAGGTCTGAAATTCTAGATCTTGACAATATCGATTATTAGTACTTACCATTTCAATCACATGTATCGTATTATATACTGTTTACAATGTATGAGTGTGTACTCTTTAAATATCCTTAATTAAGACATTTCTTTTCACTGTAGCAGGCAATTAAACTCAAACTTGTCTTCTGTTTCCATATTTATATATAAAATTTAGTACATGACCTACATGTATGTATACAAAATACATGTGTAGTTCGTAATATCTTTGATAATCATATAGATTGTTAGCATAAGTCTATAGAGTTAAATTATTTCCCGCGTTGACATGGTTAATACGAATTCCAAAAGTAATATATTTGAAGTGCAAATCCGAATGGCTTTGGGGAAGTAATTAACAATTTATTTTTTACTAACAGAGATTTTTTTAAACTTTAACATACATAATGTATTATTACATGTAGTCTTTACAATTCTGCGTGCGAAATCGATTCCCCCCACTTTCCTCCTATTTGTATATAGTTAACTATTCCATACAATTCATTGTTCTTTAATTAATCTTTTCGTTTTAAATTTTAGAACAAGATTCGTATTAATTAGGGCCGGTGGTGACAAGAACAGTTATCGGACTAGTACAAAGGCGGATTTAAAGGGGAAGGCAAGTGTCCCCTCTCCATTATGAGGAAATTTTGTTGATGAAATGGTGAATCAATGAAGCATAACTGGAGCGAGCACCCTTTTAGGCAATCAGTGAGCTCGGACTCCCTTATGAAAATTTCTGGATCTGCCACTTTAGTACACTATTTTTTCGTGACTTCCAAGAAGATTTTACCCACCCATGTCATCAATAATTAAGGTGGTACCTAGCACTACAGGGAGATAACTGTAAAAATCAGCTAAACGTTTTAATCACATTGAACTATTCATGAAATATTAAGCTTCTCAATGATCAAAAATAGTGTTTGTCAAATTGCTATATAACCAATGAATGTTTTTCTGATAAAATTGTTGATTCAAATTCTTTGAAATTTTTATATTTGTGTCAAAGAGTTAAAGTAAACATTTTGTCAAATGTTTATGAAAATTAAACGAGCCAAATTAAAATTAGTTAAGGTGTTGGTTACCACTTTAAGAATTAAGAATATCATATGTCGAAGATGTTTGTCATGTTTGTTATGAGTGTACTTTAAGTTTTTTCATTACTATTATAGGTTAACGGGTTTTATAATGTGTATGACTTAGTATCACTTGATCCTTATAATTAGTGACCCCAAACTTTCAGTTTATTTATTTCAAGCTTTCAAACAATAATAGTTTAATATCAACTAATTAAAATCTTAAAATTAAAAAATATAATCTTTGGTCAGTAAATAGAGCTAGCTTAACTGCATTTCATGAGCTTAACGTTAAGAGAATTATTATTTGAATAAAATTTGTGTATTATATATTCAATAAATTAAGCAGTTTTAATTCCAATCAACCAATATTTTGAAATACTTTGCCAGTCTACATGACGCCAATTTAGAGTTTATTTAATTCCACGAACTGGGGTGTGACAATTACCAACAAGTATCTGTGATTAAGTAAGTACTACAATATAGTAATCAGTTGTTTATGTAATCAATGATATGTATACTATGATTTCATATCTCTTTTCTGTATATTTCGTTTAAATTCGGACTCGTTTGATTTATGCATAATTCGGATCGTCTATTATATTATTGAGACATCGCAAATAGCAACAATGTTGTACATACGACACGTGACTATGTAATTATACATACTGTTTGTCAATATAAAAAAGGCGAGCTTGATAATAAAAATGAAGTGGTCCAAGACTTTTGGCCCACAAAGCCATTGCATACGATTACTATTATATAGGTTATACATGTATGTCTTTTTATATATCTGCTAACTATCCATAAAAAAAATATTTTGAATTGTATATTTTCCTGAATACCAGGTAAAGGTGTTTGAAATTTGAAGAAATATAAAAATAAAGAGATTTCGTATGATCGCCATTCAAATGAGACAATTTCGAACTATACGCCATGCATGCCATCATTTTACATTAGATTTTACAGTGATAACCACGTGCGATTACGCGCGAAACTTCATATCCGGTTTCTCGAAAGACAGTTTGTACTGATTGATAATATAATCTTACTAGATACATGTTTTTTTTTCTATTGGTTGTTATTGGTTTGAACTAACATTTAGCTTTACAGCTTTTACATTAATGCTATCAAGACAAATCTTTGTCTGGCTTGCTTGCTTTGTTTGTATCAGTGTTTGCTCAAGCATGGTAATTAAGATAGGCGGGGCTTCAGCTTGTATACATCATACTTATATTTTATTGGACGTTAAGTCTGAGGTTAAGGACACTTAGCTTTGTTTGTATCAGTGTTTGCTCAAGCATGGTAATTAAGATAGGCGGGGCTTCACCTTGTATACATCATACTTAGATTTTATTGGACGTTATGTCTGAGGTTAAGGACACTTAATTTTAAAACATCACATGACAAATATTCTCACATGTTTTCTCACCTGTAAAAATACAATAATTAGTCAATGAAAGAAAAATATAAACTTTTTTCTTGTATGAGGCTGAGAAACTGGCCATTAATTGACCTAATATTGTTTTTATAACATATCAATCTATTAGTTCAGTCAGTTATTTCCATGTCTGTCCTTCGATTATGCAACTCAAGAAAATATTCAAAAAAATGGGAAACAATCGTATCGAAAAGAGAAAATCGATTGCACCTTTTTTATGTAAGGGTGTGTTTGAGATGAGTATTTTGTCTTGAAAATGTACAAAACAAGAGTGTTTGATACATCATCTCGCTTCAGACTCTATCATTTTATATAGCAAAGCTACAGGTTGACTTTATAACATAAAACAATCACAGTACTAAAAGATGAAATATAGGGGTCAAGTGAAATACCTATCCAACCAATGGATCACAAAATCAGAGTAGGTGTGTTCGAATAGCTATTTTACTAAAAGTGCTTGACGACAGTCTTTAAGTTGGATCTCTGAAAAAAATTGTCTTCCGTTTCTACGATTGTGAAAATGAACTGGCGTAATAGGAAGATAATTTCGACGAAGTAGAATCCTGTCTGTATTGTATATTTACAGGTACTAAGGAAACATGTTAGAATATGTGTCATGTGATGTTTTAAAATTTAGTGTCCTTAAGGTTTATGTACCCTTCTGTAGCCATTTTTGTACGAATTTTTCAAACCTCAATTGTATCAAAACTAAAAATATAATAAATAATAGAGATAGGTCATTTAGTACATGTTCCAAGGGGAAACTTGATGCAAAGCATTATTTTGTACTGTTTCATTGCATTTGATAGAAAAAGAGGACTTTGTGGCAAATAAATCAAGATTTTTATAGAAAATCCACAGCCTTTAATACAGAGATTTTTGTTATAAGATTTGAAACATAAATTACTCACTTGATTTTCTATGATGTGCTAGTGTTTAGATTTTACAAAAATTTTAAGTAACCTGTAAATTCCAAAACACCTCGTGCTGAGTCACTAAAGTCGAGCGCACCCTAAAAGGTGTACTTGATTTTGACCATATTTATACTTGTCTTAACCAATAACTACATTTATAAACTTGTTTTAAGGGAATCAATGCTAGCACTGCATGCAATAATCCTATATCTATCAGTCATCAAATTGCCAAATATGAGAGTTCAAGGATAAAGGCTGTGGATTTTCTATAAAAATCTTGATTTATTTGCCACAAAGTCCTCTTTTTCTATTAAATGCAATGGAACAGTAAAAAAATAATGCTTTGCATCAAGTTTCCCCTTGGAATATGTACAAAATGGCCAATCTCTATTATTCATAATATCTGTAGTTTTGATACAATTGAAGTCTGAAAAGTTCGTACAAAAATGGCTACAGAAGGGTACATAAACATTAACCTTCAACATAACGTCCAATAAAATTTAAGTATGGTGTATACAAGCTGAAGCCCCGCCTATCTTAATTACCATGCTTGAGCAAACATTGATACAAACAAAGCAAGCAAGCCAAACAAAGATTTGTCTTGCTAGCATTAATGTAAAAGCTGTAAGTACATTGTAAGTGCGAGTTCTCTCAAATCTGTCTTTACTGTTTTTGTTAAAGTTTTCTTTTGATTTGTGTCGATCTGAGTTTTTTTACAACGGATTTTTAAAGTTTTGTTCATGTTTGCGTTTTAGTTTTATTCGTTGTTGATGGTCAAACAACGACTCTCAGTTTCTAAATCTACTTAAGTTGGAGCATATTTTTCTCACTGGCAATCATACCACAACTCCTTAATATATTTTATGTATTCAGTTCAGAATTGTGTGTTCCCATGCAGTACTTATCAATATAATATGTTGTTTGGTATACCATTTTGTTGAGATTTTAAAGAGAGAATAAGTGTGTTCTCAAAATGACCGTAAAACATAAACACATATAAACGTAGCTATTTCAAAACAGGAACTTAGTTAGCGGTGCACTTATCATACATCTTAATGGTTGTGGCAACACTTTCTTTTGAGCCACTTTTCATGTATATAAAAATATCTATAATGATTGCCAATGAGACAAATATACACCAAAATGGAAATGAAGTACATGTAGGTGTAAGCAATTATAGGCAACTACACGGCCTTCAACAATGACGAAAAGCCATGCCTATATTCAAGGCCCCGACATGAAAAATAAAAAAAATCGCTTTAATTGAGAAAACTAGCGTCATAATAATATATAACATAATAATTTACGAGAAAGAAATATGACAAACATGAAAAAACGACAATCTTTGAACTACGGGTTCCTGTCTTGGTACAGGCATATACAGAATATAAGTCACTTAGAAAGTAACAAGACAATTTATAAAAAGAGGGGCATCGGGAGGACTATATCTATTAATTTAATTGTGTCTATCCTAAATTCGATAACAATGGTATAACTCTATTTTTATTTTTTTAACTAAAATTTGTATGTACTGATAATAAGAATATTCCGTTTCTAAAGATGTTCTAGTGAATGCCTGGTTTCTGATGCAGTTCTAATATGGATGGTGAAAATACAAAAGATTCAAATTCAGATAAATACAAAAAAGGTATAGCGTGTTTGTTTGATACTACATGAGGTATATATTAAGTAATTTTGAAAGCAAAATGACAAAGCCATGCATGGCTTAAAACGAAAAAGTCAAACAGACACATAATTGAACACAATACACAACATAGATTAAGCAACACGAACCCCTCCAAAAACTGTGGTTGGTCTCAGGTGCCTGTTTTTTTTTAAATAAAGTGCTAACAACGAGTGAATCAGAATACTTTATTTTATTTTTCTGATATCCGAGTTATTCACGAGTAATATTCTTCCAATAAGAAAAATCTAAAAAAAACAATAAAAACGATAGAGTGGCAGATTTCGACCGTCTCGGCTTTCATGTGATAGTATGAATTTTATATTGCCAAAAGTCTTTAAAGCGCCATAAATCAATTGGTGCGAATATATGAAGTGCGTTAATAGATTATACCTTTTACTTCAGAGCCATACAGTCCGCATAATGACCTGAACATGCATGATATATTTTACACTGGACGTTAAGTAACCAACTATCAATCAATTAATCGGAACTAACGGAACAAAATGTTGTTATGTCGGCGAAGAAGCCGAACACTTAAAACTGAAATATATGATTGATGCATTCGATGCCTATTTTGATTTACCTTCATCAAGGGTTTTGATAATTTAAGTACAATTGCAAGGCCTCCGTTATGACAGGATTAAGTCAAGATGCGTAGCTTATTGATAATTCTCTTTCTCTCTTTAACTGAAACAGAAGTTGCTAAGCTCAGTTATTTTTAAGCTTTCAGTTGGCTGCTTAATTGAGGTTTTATCATGACAAGGGGAGTTCTGAACCGTGTATTGTCCTTACAGAAATTTTAACTCTAATTTAAAAGAAAAACTCAAGAGTGGATTTTGCGTCCACTGTATTTTTGTCCATCTGATGAGTTACATCTTTTTAAACTAATTTTTATAGTTCGTTCTTATGTTGTACTGTTATACCACTGTCCCAGGTTAGGGGGAGGGTTGGGATACCGCTAACATGTTTAACCCCGCCACATTATTTATGTATGTGCCTGACCCAAGTCAGGAGCCTGTAATTCAGTGGTTGTCGTTTGTTTATGTGTTACATATTTGTTTTTTGTTCATTTTTTTACATAAATAAGGCCGTTAGTTTTCTCGTTTGAATTGTTTTACATTGACTTATCGGGGCCTTTTATAGCTCACTATGTGGTATGGGATTTGCTTATTGTTGAAGGCCGTACGGTGACCTATAATTGTTAATGTCTGTGTTATTTTGGTCTTTTGTGGATAGTTGTCTCATTGGCAATCATACCACATTTTCTTTTTTATATATCAAAAATGGATTTTGTGTAATAATTATAATGTTTCATGTTTCAATTATAGAAATAAGAAAAGCATGGAATGTCCTTGATCAAAATGGAGACAACCAAGTCAATGCCAGTGAAATAGTCCGTGGTTCTAGGGTATTAGGCATGAACCCTACTTTGCAAGAGGCAGAAAAATGGATTGCCGATATTGACGAAAATAGTAATTGATATGATTGTATCTCTTTCATATATATATTTTATGTACAAATTAAGCATTGACATGATTTACACGAATAAATTAAAGGGTTATCAATGTGGCAATCAAAACCAAAAGCTGAAAAACAACCGACGTGCTGTAACAAAAATTAAAAAAAATTATAAAGAGACAAATAACTGCCTTACACAACTACACAGAAAACAGGAACTACACGAACCTATCCAACCAAAATTGATAATGACCTTTACCGCTCAAGAATGGTCAATATTTCATGTGTACATTTTTTTACATAGCGTTTATAGCTGCATCATTTTTTATTCACCTATACTATAAAAATAAACGAAATAAACTATTTGATCAATATAAATTTGTAAAACCTGTGCATGTCAATAAAATACTTCAATTACGAATAGAAATTTACTTTTTTTATACCGCGAGTAGAAAAGATATAGTGTTACAGGCATTATAACCCAAACTGATACATAGACAATAACTGTTTAGTGTCTTTAAATATCAGCTGTATTTGTATGAGGCTAGGAAACAAGGTGTATGCGAGCTTTTAGCGAGCTACTACACCTGTTTCGAGCCGAGTACAAATCAAGCTGATATTTAAAGACACTAAGCAGTTATTGTCTTTATCCTGCAATTAATTCTACATATTATTTCTGTTTTGAAAGACACAAAAACTCGTGTTTTGCATTTATTTTCGATTTGAAACCCCTTGAGGCCCGTGTAGTCATACGATACAGTAATCACACATTCTAATGCAATAACGTTTGTAACGTTCATTTTGATTGGATAACGTCACTTTCTTACATGGCATCAATTGACAATTGATGCTATGGGACGTACGCGCAAGCGCAGACGGCATATGACAGATTTGAAATACATGTTTTAACGTTGTTTTCTGTCAGTTTCATTAGAATGGAGATAACAATTTTGTATTTTAAGCTCCGACGGCATCAATTTTGGATTTGATGGTCGCAAATACCCGTTTACTGTCTCCGCTAACGCGTCGCCAGTAAACTTAATTTGCGACCATCAAATCCCCAATTGATGCCGTCGGAGCTTAAAATACAATACAGTTATCTCCTAATTCAGCTGCAGACGGCTTCGCAAAAAAAGAATCTGGAGTGGTCAACAATAATACATCGCTCAAGGTGAATAATTATCTATTTTAACATAACAACTAATTTCAACAGTAAAAACAAATAACAAAACATTGTTATATTTGAAACAGAAGTGTATGAGTTGTCCTACGCTTCAGACTTGGAATTCACTAAGCGTGCATGCTGAAATTGACATGGTTGATTTTGTAACACAATCATACACATTCAAGTTTTGAAATCGACAATTGTCATCGTCATTGGAATGCAACTGGAATACACATTCTGAGGTCACACAGGTTCAAACAATACTTAGTCCGGCAGTGGGCGGAGCTTTAAAGCGAATCGGATATCTGTATAGTATACAGATACAGCATAGCGATATCTGTACGGCTATATCTGTATAGTAGGACACCCAATTGCAGGATAAATACTGTTACATGTGCCAAATCTCAGCTAGATATTAAATACAATTTCGGTATCAGAAAAAAAATCCAAATAAAATCGACTATTTTTTGCATTCATGCTTGCCAGAATGTCAGTAGCGGTTTGACGTAATAAATTGTTAAGATGACACAATGTATTTTACGAATAACAAAAATACTGTTCAGTTACCGCAGTGTGACCAATCAAATTGTTTCGGACACATATACATGTAGCCTTGACTAATTTGCTTTTTTATTAGCTACCCTTATTTGCAAAGTCTTTATCATATAAAACACACGTGTACTTGAAGATTTCTTTGGATAATTATACTAGTAATAACTATAGGTCCGATATACTATAACGATATTCTTTCTACTTCAGAAAACGGGTACATTGGGTATGATGAATTCGAAACAATGATGACGCAATATTATGACGTTCTTGATTATCAGGAACAGGAAATAAGAAAAGCATTTAAACGGTTTGACACAGACGGAACGGGATTTCTGGATCACACACAACTAAAACGAGCTCTTAAAAATATTGGTGATCAATTGACGGAGGAGGAATGTGATGAATTCTTTAATCTAACTGACACTAACAACGATGGAAAAATAGACATTGAAGGTACGTTAGAATATAAGGTTACACCATATCATAGGCAGTGTTTGTTGGACATGTTTTATTTTACCTTATGACATACCGGTGTAAATCGGAATGTAACCATTAGCTATGAATCCTCACACAACTCCGACAAACACTTAAATACTTATATAAATTCTAGTAAATGTATGTGTACCTTTTCCTTTAATTAAACACCACAAACTTGCACCACAAACTTGCACCACAAACTTGCAAAAAAAGTGTATTGTGGTTTAAAAAACTTTGAAGAAGTATATGACACGACCAAAAGATAAAATTAGCTACAACTTGAAATGAATGTCCATTCATTTCAAAATTGCATTGAAAAGACATGTATTTTAATGTCACGTATTTTCATTAGTTGTTGAAGCACTGTACATGCAATTACTGTTATAGCTATGCACATTTTATCTATTTCTATAATTGAAACATGAAACATGAACCATATTTAGTGATTATTATTATATACCACTCTGTCTTGATTTTTTTCTATTATAGTAGGGTTAAAATATCTAAGGACAACACTAAGTTAAGGACTCACTTTGTCATGATATAACCTCCATTTTGAAGACAACTTCTCTTTAAGCAAACCAAAAAACAGAAATAAGATCTACAATCTGTCGATACCTGCAACTTGGCATTGCACAAAATAAAATGTGATTTTACTTTTTTTTTCATTATGAGGATATGAATTCTATAAACGTACATCGGATTCAGTTTGCATTTACATCAATAATTTAGATTGATATGTAGAGTGAAAAAAGTAGTACCTAACGATTTATACATCATCCCTAAAATTTTGATAAAGAAGACACAAAAAAAGGTGCAGATGGTCCTATTAAGATTTGATATTATCAAAACGGAAACATTAAAAGTGAATAATTCTGCTAGAAATTTCAATTTGAACTGGCAAACTGCAAATGTGCGTAAGTTAAAACATGCATGGCCTCATTCTTGAAGTGATTGTAGTATATTTGGTACATCAATCAATTTCTAATTAATATTTAGATAACTTCATATACTATGCCTTAATTCAAATGTTTTTGTTTTTTAATTTCAGAATTTGTAGTACTATTTACTGCAAAATAGAACAAGAACAGGGAAACATTCTTCAATCAGTTATATGGAACATACAACATTATTCAATTTATCAACAAATGGTCTATCAAGATAAAAGTAAAATAAAGCATAGAGACAAACAATGATAAATACATAAAACTTGTTATCAGTAACGTTACATACTTGACTGGGATACCAGGAATAATATAAACAGTATATTGAGCAATGAAACAGTGGACACAGATCATACCAACCACCAGCATTCGTTTCATTTAGAATACAATTTTGTTAATAGATCATATTCCTAAAGAGAATTTTTCATTAATAGCAGTTGCTACCATTTCCTATTTCACATTCCTCTAATGTATATGGAAAAGTAAAATAATAATAATACCGAACTCCGATAAAAATTCAAAACAATCAAACGCCAAAATCAAAAGCTCAACCACACCAAAGGAAATAAATTCATCATATATACTAGGAATACAATTTTATATTTTCGTTAGACGCGCGTTTTGTCTACAAATGACTCACCAGTGACGCTCGAATAAGAAATTTAAAAGGCAAAATAAAGTACCAAGTTAAAGAGCATTGAGAACCAACAATTTCTTAAAATTTTGCCAAATACAGCTAAGGTTATCTTTTCTTTTGATAGTGCAGCTTAAGTATTTCCAAAAAACTTACAGCTTTGTAAAATGATAATTTGTAATTATAACCATATCAATGATAACTCATGTTAACACAGATGTGCTGACAACTGGGCTGGTGATACCCTTGGGGAAAAAACTCACCAGTAGTGGCATCGATCCAGTGGTTGTAAATAAACTTATCATAGATATCAGTAATGACATTTTATATTTGCGTAAGACGTGCGTTTCGTCTTCAAAAAGACCCAGCAGTGACGCTCGAATCAAAAAGGTTTAAAAGACCACAAAGAACGAACTTAAGAACCATTCAGGACCAAACTTTCCTAAAAAATTTGCCAAATACAGCTAAGTTAATCTATTTTTTCGGTATAAAAAGTAGTCTTCAAAAATTGTTAAGTTTTGTGAAAAGTTCATTTATAATTATGACCATATCAATTGATAATTGATGTCAGCAAAAAAGTGCTGAATGGACAACAACTATCATATTCCTGACATTTTCGAATTTAGTATAACAGGTTTCTGTTTGCACTAAACACGCGTCTTAAATTATTCATAACCAATATGCCCAATATAAAATTATTATGGTGAAACAGCATAATAATTTAATGAACCAGATGCTCAAATAAACGAAAGAAACCCAGGTATACGAAACAAACATGTCCCGCTCGCATCATTACATTATTATGTAAATAAACTGTGAACTCTTGCTCATAACTCTCACCCGTGACTTATATATTTTAAAATAGTTCAATTCATAATAAACCTGTTAACGATGTTTTAAGTGACCACAAATTATCTTAAATCAATACATGCTAACATTTAGTAGAACGCACAAAAATGCTCCTTGTTTAGAAAATACCATACTAGCTTCCGTCCACGTCCATTAAATCCTGGTAGATACAAATATAGTTGTATCATCGAAACTCATACCACATGGTCTTTTTCTATTTTTGCAGAAAACAAATTGTTCCTCTACTATTGTAGGCGGGTCATGAATTATCAAACTATATGTGGTACTACATGTACACATGGTCTAACAAATTACGAAGGTCATACCACCGCTACTTTTTGCCAGATCTTATCAATAAGACAATATTCAAGAAGAGTCAACATACCTAGAATAAATCAGTCACATGTCACCACAAATATGATAGTAATTTATCCCGTATAGTCTGTTATAAAATGCACCGACATGCTAAATTCTTGAACAATTCGAACAAAACACCAACGGGTTGACTTAAGAATACGGAAAACAAATATATTGGAAAGAGAGCAGCTACAACTAGTTTACGTATACTAAATGGAACAACACATACATAATAGGGCGGGGTAAACATGTTTTTGAGCTCTAAACCCTAGCCTTACCTGGAACAGGGGTTCTTTTATATCAGTGAAATTTAAGAACAATGTGTAAAAAGTTAATGGAAATAGCTTGATTCATTCAATTGACACAAAGAGAACAAAAACAACTAACACGTAGACAAACGATGCAAAGTTACAGTTTAAGAATGGGTACTGTTATTGTAAGCTACAGAAAATGAAAACGATCCACAACCAAATACAACTAAACGTTATATTGCTCACGGTTTTATTAGTGTTGAACTGTTTTATTTCACTTAGTTCATCTTTCCTTGTTTCCATTTTTTAGAAACTGATTTACCACTTACTAAGCAACACATAGGCGTGTATCGATCAGTATTGTCGTTGCTCCATTTTGGTTCTAATGTATCTATATGTTCATGTACTGAGCATTATCGTCACTAGAAACACGTAGTTCGTTTTCATAGTCATTTTCAAAAGCAGTGTTTTTCTTATGTAAATCGAGTTCAGTATATTGGTCATTCGGATCATTGTTTATCGTCATATGCATATCGTTATATACTGTATTCTCCTGAAATGCTTTTCGTCTCCTAAAATGTAGAACATAAATAGTTTTAAGATTTATTGACCTCTTTTTATTAATTTTCAAATAACCTATTCTTTTTTTTGTAACAATACATTAATTTAGCAAAAACAGTTTTCTATCTAGCTTTTAAAGCAGCCTTTATCCATTACACAACTTGATATATTGTCATTTGGAATTCAGTCACTGGTTTGAATAGACTTTGGAAGTCTTTTTCAAACTGTCGCATGGTCTAACGTGTAAAAGTCAAAGATTTTAGTAAATAAACCTCTGTTGATAATTATATATACCGATAAATTAGAAAACAAATAATTGTTTCTTCCATGTAAAAATGAGGAGGTAGAATGAAACATGATCAACCAAAAGTACATTTGTGTACTTACCACAATCGATAAAATCCCAAAATACCTAGGAAGACCAAAATGATGACAACAATCACTGGAACTGACACATAAACGATAAAACCTAGATTAATAAATTTATGAAAGGAAAATAAATTACACGGTAATGATAAATGAAGTATGAAGAAAAGAACAACAGTTGACAATTAATAATATATTGGTTGATTAATTGTTGGTTGATTGACGTCCAATAACATTTATTTCGTGTATGTACAAGACGAAATAGCAACTGACAAAAGTCAAATACAAAGTCCCCCTGAAATAACTTACTCGTCTGGATACTACGAGAATTTCTCACTGATTCACATTACTGGTTTCATTATAAAATGAATATGGATTTTTTTAATGCTAAAAATAATAAAAAAATTAAAGTTCAACAAGGTATAAAAAGAAGAAATAATATTGTCATGGGGCAGTCTGCCAACCAGCACAACATTATCTACAAATGTGCATGTGATATTCGATGTTCATTAGGAGTGCGCTTAATAGATTGAAAGGGTACATTTGTGTAAAAGTGATTGACACACATTAAAGATTGCAATCTTGTAATTGACTGTTATATAGGCTTACATGCAAAACAGATGATCTTTGAAAATAAAAAAATAAAAAAAAATGTTACTTATAATTTTCTTTCATGTTCATATTATGTGTGTACTAATATGCAATTGTGATTTAATCGAAAGAAATGTGGGTAATGCCACGAAGAATAAATAGTAACGTAACCCTGAAGTCAAAACAATTTTTTCCTACTTTCTGTTTGCTGTTTCTACTAGGTCCCGCCACTTCTAGTAAACATGATATCATTACACTTTCCTGGATTGATATCTCCAAAAAGACGCAAGAACGTTTTTTCTAAATATATGTTTCAATTCAGCCTAAACCTATAATCAAACAGGAAAAAAAAATGAGTCCAGAAAACAAATCCAGAAAAAATGGACTACTTTGTTTCCCTCCATGTTTTGACATGCACCGGAAACAGGAGTTGTAATACAGGACTGGTACATAAAACTGAATAAGGTCTGAAAGATTATATTTACAGTTTGTTAATGAAAAGTTTGAGTCCAATCAAAAAATTACTCTTTAAAGTAACATGTTTTACTTATTACTTCAATGAAGTGCAACACAATTATGCCTAATTAAACTAATTAAATCAATGTGGCCATGGCTTGAGTTTGCACATTGTTGCCATGCAGAACGTACATCAATGAAATAAGACTTATTGTATGACATTTACAATTTATCATATACACTTAAATATAACTTTTACTTGAACATATCCCTCACCCTAGTTTGACTATCTACCATATTACATTTCGAGCTATTTGTACTTTTTTATTCAACGCCCAGTGATTTCGTATATTTGTTGCTATGCATATTTATTCATATTGTATTTGCTATATTAAAGAAAAATGGATTATTTATGGAATAAATTATTAGTATGAATTCTTCTCCATCTAGCAATATGAATAAATACAATAATACTAGAATGGAAATGCATGTAAATCAAACAGTTTATAGAATATAATACAAGCTATCACACATGTCATAGGTAAAAAAAAGAACAGAGAAAGAAAAAAAACCAAACAATTCTGTGTTGATGACGTGAGTATTGATGATGATGTTCCATATTAGTATCAAAAAGCGCTTTATGGAGGTAAAATAAAACTGTTTAAGCTTTTGATGAAACTTTAAGCATGTTAACAAATTTTATTGTTTTTGTATATCTGTATTAGCATCAATTATGGTTATGAGATTGTTAAGGAATTGGAAGTTTTGAATTCAGGAATATTTAGTTTGTTTCATTAATTTCATTATTGCAACATCGTATTTGACGGCTTACAATCTACACAATGGCTTTTACATTTATTTTATAACTATTGAAACTCAATCAAAGTGCGCAGGGAATGTGTTATTTGAACATCAGGCATCAGGTACGATTGAGATCGATAGGATGTAAAGTCTAAGAAGAATTACTTAAGCCATTATTTCGCCATGAAAGTGACTATTTTAAGTTTTTGATGTCCATGGACATTGCTTTCTTACATCAAACATGTCATTCAGAATAATATACAAACTCAAATACCCACTTATTAAAAACCCTTTCTGTCACTTGCAGTTTTTGGTGGATATCGTTTTGCTCGATCTTATGTTCTCTATCCTTTTTTGTTGCTTGAAGTGTGTTTAGTGTATATTAGTGTTTGTTTTTTGTCATTGTCAATATTATCAGTTTTTTTTTCAATATACGGTGTTTGATAGTCCCTTTCTAGTATATTGTGTCTCTTTTAAGAATACCCCAACGATCTATTGTCATTCACATTATCAGACCGATATCTTCAATAAAGAAATAGAGCATGACACTTTTTCATAAATAGTCCTTATACTATTCATTCACTGTACTAGCAAACATTGTTACTTAGGGGCCAGCTGATGCAATCCTTCGTGTGAGTGATTTTCTCTTTTCTCGCTGTATTGAAGACCCATTAGTGGCCTTCGGCTATTTTACTCTTTGGTCGGGTTGTTGTCTCTTTGACACATTCTTCATTTCTATTCTAATTCTATATCTAATTTCAACCAAATTTTGAAACAATGTATCATTTGTCATTAGCAAAGAAGTTTGTGTGGTAAACACTATAACTTAAACATCATGTTAGGTGGATCAAGTACAGTTGTGATTTATTTTTAAAGTTCAAGGGTTGCAGTTGGTCAGAAAGATTAAGATTTTTTTTTAATGATAACGTCTGTACTTTGAATTCGTATATGTATTTAGAAGAGGACTTCTTTATGAATCCACACTGTCTAACTGTACCTACCGTTATTATCTGTGACTTGTTTAATATATTGTTCCGTTACAGCTGCGCTATACACGGTGTTAGACATATCTATAATTTTAGTTATAGCTGACTCTGCACTAGTGTCTACAGATGAGCTAATTACATGTGTTCGTGGATGCTCGGAAAAACGTTGTAATGAAACACTGGTAGGAAGTATCGAACTTGCTGTGTGATAATGTTTATAAAGTGATACACTGTTCTTTGTCAACACGGTTGTAAGAGCTGTAGATTGTAGTGGCATGTACTTAGATTCGTGTTCCAAATTCAAATAACTGGATTTGGATGAACGAACGATACCTTGTGATAATGAACTTTCTGGACTTGCTTTCACTAAAATGAGTTACCGTTGTTTAATTAAAGAAGCAGTAATTATGTTAAAATATTGCTATGCACATATATATATATATATATAATATATAAATGAAATATGGTGTATATTCCTAAAAACTATATGAACCAGAACAAAATATAACTTTATACAATACAACAATTGTAGCTTTTTTTTTCTAACAAAAGAAAATGCTCAACGTTTTTTTTTTACACTTATTTTCTCAAAAGACAAAAAACATTTAAGGAATGAATAGCTCGCGTAGTGGGTTCTTTTAAAGTGTGCACCAAATGTTTTATGTTATTTCGAATAGACAGATAAAATATTACATTTATTTCTTATATTTTAATTTAAAATACAATTTTAAACCGGAGTAAATCATGAAAAACGTTGATGAGGTCAGCCAATCATAAGACGCGATACATCCAAAATTAGAATAATTTTATTCAGATTTAAAAAAATAAAAAGACATTGTATTTGCGTGATTTGGTCGAGTGTCTGTACCAACATAATTCTTTGATCCGTTTTATTCTATAATAAAGCAGTTCAAGAAAATTGAGGAATTATTAAAAGTATAAGACCAGTAACATAAACGTATGCTATTTATTAAAGTTATCATGACACGTGCTACCTGGACGCCTTGAATCAGGTATGCTGTGACAAAATATTTAAGGAAGACAAATGCATTCAACTTTTTTGAAAAAAAACAACCAAAAGGGCTTAGAGAGAATAGCTTAATACATCTGTTATTGTTTGTTTTTTTTTGCTTTTTCAAAGAGTTTTGTGTATCGAGATCACAATTTGGTGCCATATTCTGTTTCGTTAGTGTTTTATGAATATTTTTACCTTCAAACCTTTTTTTTTTGTCTCAGTTAAACAATCTATACAATAAAATTGACAATTTTTGTTAGTGCATGTACATTGTACTATCTGGACATTTCATATTTTACCAGTCATGAATTTCACGGAGGGTCCATGAAAAAGGCAGGCAAATCCATCAAGTCGTCGTCTGCAGTTTTCAATGTATTCAAATGCGTTACGGCCAGATCCGGTTGGACACCACCTAGTGTACACACAGTTATATATGTCTGTAAAAATATTGAACAAATATTCTTATGAAATGAATAATTGATGTAAAAATGTATTAGCAACCTTAAGACTCGAATTATCACAAACACACCCAGTCTAATTTATAAAGGTGTCAGACCACGAATTGAAAATCCCTATTTATTAAACCGAATTTTGCCATGTTCAATGCTTTCCACATCTTTTACCTTTTTATCAGGTTTATCCTGAATTCAACATGTCACACCTGTCAACATATCAATTGTCAATCAATGTTGCGGATTATTGTGCTCCATAATTTACTAATTTAAGATTTCCAGAAGACCAGGTTTTAATGTAGGTTGAACTTTGCTTCCAAAGGATATTTCTTTCTAATAATTAATCCTCAATTTGTTATACAAACTCCTAGAAAAGAAAATTTTGGCTTAAAATTGTCTAAATATAATTTTCTTTCACTATAATTTTCTTTTCTGCGAATTTGTCGGGTAGTTTAAGTATTTTTAACAGTGTAGAATTAACTTTTTCGTTTTAAATTAGAGGGAGGGAACTGGTGGTCTGACATCTAAATTTACCCGGTACACCTTACTTAAATCATACCGATTTGTGATGGGGGTTGTGTTGATCTGTCAATAGTGTGTGCATGTTTTTTGTCTACTTTTTGTCTTTTGCTCGTTTTTCATTTTTTGGCTATGCCATTGTCAGTTTGTCATAACTCATAAGTTCGAATATCCCGTTGGTATCTTCAATCTAACTCTGAATATGTTGTAACCATATCTTATCTTTGAAAATGTAAATATTTATGATATTTCACTGTAAAGCAACTGGTAATAATACATAACTAACAAAATACGATAATCCAAGGATGCTACAAATAGAAGAGTTCACGTTTTTCTGAAATAACTTTCATCGATTACGCTCGAGCTTTTACAGTACTTGTGGTTTAGGTATGAATAAGGGAAACGTGTTATTGCCCTACTTACAACATTTCCAATTTAACAGTTCATCATACTACGTTCCCCATAGCACCAGTTTTTATTTACCTGTATTGTTCACATCTTTTATTTCATTGCCTGCGAAAAAACAAAATGCTTCAATTGCGCTTAAAACATAAAATCTGTGTTGGTAAATTGTTCTAAAAATATCACTGTATAAATTGAAGATGATATATACTCAACTTTTATGCAATTTAATAATATTAGTAATGTTACGTTAAAGGGGAAAACTAACAAAAGTCCAACCAAGTACTTAATTTTGAAAACTTTACGACAGAAAAACAAGGTGACAAATATGATCCAATACTATATTATGAACTTAAGGAAAACCTCTTAAACATTTCGAAAAAACGAAGACAAATTAACGATGATCAGAACGGAAATATTCATAGTAAACCAAATTATGAATGTTATGACATTGATACGTTAACTAGTCTTATTTGCCTTAATATGAATTACCTGTCAAATATGTTGTATTGTAACGAAACCGGTGTATCCCAGTCCAAAATTCGGCTGTAGTCCTATTGCCGTTACCAAATGGTGAACATACTTCCGATGAGGCCAAATAACTCATTTGCTGCTTGCAGAATCTTTCGCTGCTGGCTTGAATGCTTTTATGAGCAGTAAAAAAGGAAGAAAAACCTGTTGCCTCTAAAAGATATGTAACTTTAAACAAGTATGTCGTACAAAAAGTAAATAACAAAACTACTGAATTCCGAGGGAAATTCAAATCGGAGAGTGCCTAATCGAATGGCAAAATAAAATGATAAAACACATCAAACGAATGACAACAGCTGTCATATTCCTGACTTGAAACTGGCATTCTCAAATGTAGAAAATGGTGGATCAAACCTGTTGACAATGATGCATAAACCAAATGTCACAAATAGGGATACAAAAACAACACGGACCCACCAAAAAATAGGGATGATTTCATACAACGTGTACATTTTAAAAACTCAGGACATATATATAAGGTGTTTGTACATATACTCATAAATTAGTTTAATAATAAATACTAGTAATAGAAAATTTAAAGACAGAGATTAAAAGTGGTAAACATATTAAGAAAAGGAAGATACGTGGAATTTCCGCAAATCTGTCTACTATTTCTTATTATTTGATGTCAATATTAGGTTATAATCAAACAACATCTTCTCTCAAGACAAAAATAGAAAACCCAAACATTATTAGAGAAAAAATGCAAAATGATACGCATATCAATCATTTGTTTGTCTTCTGGTCTTTTTAGTTATAGACATGGCTTTATCATATACAAAAACATATATTAAAAAACTAGATTTAAAATACATTTTTTCCCAAAAAAAATCCATTACCATGTCTGAAAACTGACAGTTGTTTCCATTCGTTCCGTTCGTTGATAGAATTGAGAGAATCATTTGAATTTCTCAGAATTTATGAACTTCCCCTTTTTTTAAAAATTGAAATAAATTGAATTTGTTTATACTTTTTATAGATACAACACAGTTAAAAAAAATCTGAATATTGGTGAAGATCGTTTGTTGGTCATTAGACGTCTTTTGGGAATTCCATATCAAATATTCATCATCCACACACGAACTTGTCTAGAACACATTGACCTTACTTTCAGGTATAGAAATATGAGACAAGTGCTTGTGACCATCCACAAGAACGTACAGTCATCCGATTTTGAGTACTGCAGTACTTTGATCAATCATACCCCCTCATAACTCTGCTCGAGAAGTCCCCGCGTAAAAGCATACACTTGTACATGAAGTTTATATAGTGTGAAGTTGCAAGAGCATAATATATCAACAGACATATGTAAACACGATGCCTACAAATTTTTCATTGTACGTTTGTTATACTGTACACGATTTATATATGTTTAAATAATGTAATAGGTGTATTTGATATGAACCTACAATCATCTTCAAATGTTAAAAGCATTATATTCACTCACGGCAATTTGCAGCTTTTTTCAGGCTACAATCCTCTGCTTTAAAAAATGTCTCGTTCGCCGAACATTGAGCTGTTATACAATCCATCTTCAAATCATCGTTACTCAAAGAAACATCTAAATCACGAGGAGAAAAAGAGCACCAATAAATATAAATATTTAAAGAATAACTTATTCAAGAATCCATTTATGGAAGAATATTCAACAAGTGACCATAAAAACACTTTTTTCACGAATGCGCAAAGTTATCCTTGTTGTTCGGTTAAGGTGAAATAAAGTTTATATAAGATTGCTCCCACTTTATTTTTTTTAACAAATTCAATCCACCTGACTACAATACTATTAATATTTTTTTTGTTTTAACTTGACTGACAAGCTCTGTTTAAAGATCAAAATACGTTTCAAATTATCTCATTCATCACTAAATGAAAACAAATAGTCAACACGTAACAGAAAAAAAAACCGCATTAATTCACAAATGCGCGTAGCGCATGGATTAACGATAAGTGTTATTCGGTCATCAATTGATATTTTTTAATGATTTTGATTTTCGGATTAGTTATTTTTTTTATTACATTTACCATTCACCTCCAAATACATAAATACAAAAGAAAAAATAGAGGGAACGATCGTGTTTTCTGCACATTCTCATGTGTTCTGAAACTAATCCATCGACAAAGTCTTGACAGCACCCAAAATAAACCCTTATTAATGTAGCCCATTTAACTTAAGTTATCTTTAAAAATATGTGACATAAACTTTGCAATATCCATCATATTCACGAAGTCCTACATTTAGAATGAAGAAATAAGATTATTGCAGTTTATTGCACCATAATTATTTACCATAGCATAGTATTTACTATTATTTAATTATAAGGGTACCTGAGGTAACCACCCCTCCCCCCAAAAAAATAAATAAATAATAAAATGGAATATAGGCTATTTAACTCAAGTTAACTCAAGTCACCTAAACAACAAGTATATTACATAAACAATACAACGTCCACGAAGTCTTACATTTAAAATGAAGAAACTAATTTACGACAGAATAAATATGTACCCTAATATTGTATCTATTATTATTTCATTACAAGAGTACCTGAGATAACCGAAAAAAAAACCAATAAATATAACCCATTTAACTCAAGTTAAGTCATGTCACCTTAACAAGTACATTCCATAAATAATACAACATCCACGAAGTCATATATTGAAAAAAAACAACACCCAATAGATATAACCCATTTAATTCAAGTTATCTTAAACAATATTTGACACAAACTATGCAATGTTCATCATGTCCATGAAGTCCTACATTTTGAATTTAGAAAAACGTTTTTTAAAGCATAATTATAAATCCAAGCATTGTATCTATTTTGTTCTTTAGTATTAAGTCACATGAAATTTTGTATTAAGATTGATCCAAATAGGGAACTATATTTTCGTGCGAATAAATTAATGACAAATTCCACCGGATACCTGAGTGCAACTGATTACCTCAGGGCCTACATCAGCGGGCGTTTCTTCCACCTGCCCTTCAGGATGTCATTCTCGGATATAATTTCACAAGGAAATTACGTTAATCCATTGCAACCAATGTCATAGTATATAATATTCAGGTCTCAGACAGGGTACAAACTATGCCAATCCCGGCGGAGAGATTATATACCCTGATTCAAAGGTAAAGGTTTTATGTTTGCAATTGTGTATGGTATTGTTTTTTACAACATATATATTGAAAAAAATTATACGTTCCGCAAACGTAACGGGTCTTTTTAAGTTGTTGTCAAAAAAAGTGTAAGGTGTATGTATTAATTGCAATTATAACATTTTAAAACATTAAATTGTAGTATTTGAAGTGAACATTACATGATTTTGTAATAAACATATATTATTGATGGATGGACTTTATTATTTTTCTTCTATGAGCCTCTGACATTGTTGGGGTTTTTGTATAGCTTTTGACTACGTTACTTAGTAGTAGGTTTTATGATGATGTTTATGAAGAATCAATTGAGAATTAAACGTCGTATATGCCCTAGCATCGTCCTGAATATATACTGACATCTCTGGGTAGTAATCAAACTACAAAACACGACCCATTTTTGAATTCGTAATATTTTTTACACAAATATTATTTATCATACATTAAACGCTCCTTTTACTAACCACGAAACAAAACACATAAGACGACACATAGGTGATTATCATTAAGACAGCCATCTACTTCCTCGATATTTTTGTTATGTGTATAAAGTGTGTACATATACAGCATGTTTTTTTATATAATATTTATTATTTGATTTACTTGATTTTGACTACGATATGTTTTTATTCGCTGTAATTTTAATTTGCACATTATGTACAGGTTTAACAACATTAGAAATGTATTGTTTGTCCACGGAACAATATAACAGCAATGCCATATCAATTATAATATGTAAAGTGTATTAACATGATAACAATGCATATCGGAGTTGTTACCATCGAAGTTATTATCGAATTATTCATTTCAGGATTATTCAGTAGTTTCGATCCATGTCAAAAGACATATTTTCGTACAGGAACTTAATTGTGTCAAATTCTTATGTATGATCCCGTGTCTGGTGAAGGTCAAAACATGCCCAAACAATACATAACCCAACACCTCAACATATCGAATATAGTAGACATCTTGAATGGCAAAACAACAGATTTATATTTCAAAATTTCCTGACTTTACTGGTTAATCTTCTTTTGTTCCGTAAAATACATACCAGTTTTCTTATATAACCACAAACATTTGTTGAATTCAACGAAACACGGAGAGGCAGATGCATTATTAACAATGGCGTCTCCGTCACAAGAGCACCAAGGTTCCTGGAAGAGCATTTTAAATCTATAGTTAAAATGAATTCCAATAAAGATATGGCGTCAATAAAGAAAAGATAGTCATTCATTTCTATGATATCTATAATCCAAAAGTTACAATTGAAAAAAACACCTTAACACATGTATGTATTTTAATTGTAATAGGATCGATTTATTAGTAATTACGAAAGTTAATATACATATGATGAAGACATAATCTTTCAATCAGTTCAATTAAGATCTGGAGCTGGTCTGTCAGTTACTGCCAGTAGTCTTTTGTTAATCTATGTATTATTGTCATTTTGTGTAGCTTCCTTTGTCACCTTTCCCAACATCGGACTCTGACTTCATTCAAACTCAGTTTTATCGTGCGTACTGCTGTGTATGTTGTTTCTACATTAGCTAGAGGTATACAAGGGAGGGTTTAGATCTCACGAAACATGTTTAACCCCGTTGCAGTTTTACACCTATACCATGTCTTGTATAATTTTTAATTTTAGTTCATTTATATATTTCGGAGTTTAGTATGATGTCCATTATTATTGAACTACTTCACATCTTTGAAGAAGCACGATTCCGGTTAGGGGATTTTTTCGCTGTGTTGAAGACCGATTGGTGGCCTTCGGCAGTTTTCTGCTTTTTGGTCGGGTTATTGTCTCTTTGAGATATTCCCCATTTCAAATTCAGGAACATTGTTTGATGTATTGGTGTCTCTAAAATTAAGAAGTAAATGCTTTTTTTTGGGTTTTTTTTGGTTGTAAAAGCGTTGACCGAAATAAATTTTGCATAAGCGCACGCCTTTTAAACCTTTGAAAATTACTAAAATAAAACCATGCAATACTTATAATTACATTTTCTTTTGCTAGGATCATGAAAAAAAAACGATTTTTATTTGGTTTTTGTTTTATTTATCTATGCACTTTTTGTGGAAGCTTGTGTCACTATGAATGTTAACACATGACATGGGTAAAATCTCTTTGTTCTTACTGTGCTATAATCTGAATAATGCACAGCTAAGGTGTACATTAACTACCTCAGATATACTGATAAATCTGTTCCTACCTTAAGGGGCGTTTCTATAAAATTGAAAAATATCATCGGTTGTAGCTAGACTAAAAATGTTACGTTGTCCAATTCAAGGATGAACAACATATTCCCCCCATATAAAAAATTATCAAATAGAAAATCCTCCATCTGACTTGTTGATTAATTAAACACTTTGTACACATCGTAGTTTCAAAATAAGAAGGAAAAAAAAAAAGATTATTGGTGTTTAAATGTCACTTTTAAGCGCCACATTTCGGCTATTTCGTGGCCTCCGTTTTTATTGGTGGAGGGAGCCGGAGTGCCCGGAGAAAACCACACACCTTTGATAGGAAAACTGACAGTCCTAATTAATTTTGGACTCGAAAACCCCTGCACGGGGGAGTTCGCCCTCAAACCCTCAGTGTTAAATGTCTAGCCTAGTGAGCAAAGTAATATAACTGCTTAGCATTCTTGACAAACGAGGCCTCTAATGAAAAAAAGAAAGGTTTATCTTTCCTTTTTTATTATCTAAACTGGGACATATTTTTATTTTTATTTTGTGTACACAGTGTTATTTAAAATCTTCAACCAGTGTTTTAAAAACAGAACAGATAATAACGATTTTTTTTTAAGTTTCTGCCAAAAAAAGAAATCGTGTATTTAAAAATATTTAAATAAATGAAATCTGATTTGAATAATTTTCAGACTCGATGAAATTCATTACGATTTTTGGCATATGTATTCCTATCAAGGGACTTTATCAAATATAAATTTGGGGTCGGGAAGAGGGTGTTAAAGATTGGAAAGAGATTCGTTGTTTCTGTTTATCTAACATTTTAAATCTATGTACTAACATCTTTCTCGGTTCATCTTTCTCTAAGCATATCACTAAGGACAGAAAAGCAATTAATCTTTACTCAATACCACCGATTTGAAAGTACAATATGTGAAAGTAGTAAACGTCACTGATTTCCAAAAAAAGAAATTATGATTAAATTTAACAGAAACGATAGAAATAATTTACAATTTAATTGCAATTAATGTAACAATTAAGGAAGAGGTCTAAATATAAAAAATATAAAAAAAATAAAATAATTTAAAACTTACCAACTTCTTCTATATTAAGTCTCATTTTCCCCTTTTTATATACTCTACAAGAAACATTCCTAGGAACCGTGGATTGCGGAATATCGTTTGCATATTTTTTAAACGTTCACGTTAATTGATGGCGTCATGTGTTAAAACAGTTATTGGTAAATGAAATCGGTATATTGGATTTAATTTGCACGGCTCTTGTGACCCTTTTACCCGGACTCCTACGTCGTTCGGGTTAATCATGGTCACCCAAGCCGTGTAGATTAAATCCAATTTACCGACTTGCTTGGTCAACAACTATAACTTACATTTCTTTCTGATTCATAAGTAAATTAGCAATATAAAATTAAAATTTCATTATGATATAAATAGTACATGCATGTATGACAGTTGCATACTGTTCTATTATGAAATGAAAATTACATTATGAAATGAAATGAAGGTTGATTTCATAATGACGCGAGATTCCTGTAAGTCAATCGTTAATAACGTATTATTATAAAATATACATGTAACGTAATTATAAACATGATTAAGATGTGAAACTTATTATAAAAAGTAAGAAAAACAAAAATGACGTAAAATCCCAATCAGACAGTCCCTTATTTAAATGAAAAATAAAAGGCTGAATATAAAAGAAAAGATGTGTTATTATTGCCAATGAGACAACATTCCACAAGAGACCAAAATGACACAGACATTCACAACTATAGGTCACCGTACAGCCTTCAACAATGAGCAAAGCCCATACCGCATCGTCAGCTATAAAAGGCCCCGATATGACAATGTAAAACAATTTAAACGAGAAAACTAACGGCCTTATTTATATAAAAAAAAATGAACGAAAAACAAATATGTAACACATAAACAAACGACAACCACTGAATTACAGGCTCCTGAAAGCGCATCAAACATATGACAAACAACTGCCATGTTTTTGGCTCGGTACATTTCATTATGTATAACATTTTCGGACGTAGCCTGATTTATGTCGGACTTAATCTCCCAATTGTATGAATATTTCGTAAAGTTTCATTTTATCGACAACACTGTGTTTACAAAACAATAATATGAAAAAATAAGGGTTCAGTAGTCAACATTGTATTGTTGTTTTAATCGCTACAAAGTCAAACACATATGTCACAACGAAAACTAAATGGCATATAGACAAAACACACTAGCAAATATGAAAGACATTTACTCTTATAAATCAATATTTTATACGCATGCAATAAAAAGTTTTAAAGAACATTATTTGTGTATGATTTAAAATGTACCTTGTATCCAAACGCTGTCGAATTACATGCACGATAACAATTTAGTAAGGACGATTTTGTAAACAATTGCTTTCTTCTGTCAGTAATACAAAAGCAACCTAAAAAATAGACAAGCAGTAGAAAGAGGTAAAAGCTAAAACCATAGACTTTCTGGTTTAGAACGAAAGTTAAGAAAGTTACTTAACCAATATCGTACACGATGACAATCTTTATTTGTTTTTTTTTATCGCTTCAATGCTTATAATTTCTGTCTTTGATTATATCCGAATTTTGTTTTTTATTAGACAATTATCAAAAGAGTATATATAAACATTGACGTGCAAGCTAAAAAGAAGTTATTTAAAAAAAAAATCGAAAAATTACCTTGTTTTGCCATCCAGGTTGTTAGCCTCTCACGATCGAATTTACCCAACCAAATGTTAATAGATTTAGCAGTACAGCTACTGTGGTTCATGTCATTTGGCTTGGCAAGCCTTCCACCATGGACTGAACAATAATTGCTAGCTTCAAACCAATTTGAGCTCTGGAGAATGATTTCAACATATGCTAAAAAAAAAATGATAACAAACTCTTACTAGCGACTGCCCGAAATATCAAGCCAGCTATGAACAAACAAGTAAATAAAATATTTTACCGTTTGTATCCAAATATGTTACTGTTTATTAATGCAACATAACAAAGTGTAAATCGGCTCTTGTTAAAGGAAGATATGTACATTTCCTCGCTTGTTTTCATGTACAGCTTTTACGTTTCTGCATGACTAATTAATACATTGACCATCTCTCTTTTAAAGTTCCAACTTTTTATTTCTAACCTGATATGTGTTTGATTCCTACATGCTATTTCCCAGCTCGAATTTCAAAATTCTCATTTCTAACATGGCATTTGTGATTTCCTAGTTTGTTTTTCTTATTTCAAAGTTTACATATCTCACTCTTAAATAAACTGAAATTTTGTGCTTCTTTCGCTCTCACCCCATATGGAATTAACTGACCCGTATATATCGTATTAGGTCACTACATGGGGGAGGGGGCGGGGGGCGACTTAATACAACATGATAATGTTCGGCACCCCAAAGCATGTCTATACTAATGTACCAAAAGAGGAAAAATATTCAAATATAACTACCGGTCTGTATTTTTGTTAATTGATATATGACAAGGTATATTTTTGATAAACTACATAATATATGAAAATGATGGGGTACTTGATGTCTCAGCTGCTTACCCCTACCAAAAACATATTGGAGTGCCCCTTCCCCCCGAGGGTCACTAACACACTATGTGTTTAATGATATCTGATAAAAAAAACAATTTGACTGAGTACTGATAATGTATATATTAGGCTCATTAGTACAGCTCATTATGAAATTATAAATTCAAATACACATAATAGTAATGTTTGAAAAATCAAAATTACTAATAATCTTCAACCTGAAAACTTTTAACTACATCAATATATTATGTTATACATTCCATAAACTTTTATTTTTCTCCGGCAAAGTTAAGTCACTTCATACACTGAACACGTGTTGGACGAAGTTTTAAAATTTCATACATGTTTCACTGGGGTAAAGCTGATGACCGTAACTGCATTCACGGTCATCCCAAGATGTCGGATGAAAAATTAGGTCAGTTTCTGTATTGTCTGTTAAAGTGTTTTTATATCATTTTCTTTACAAATCATACATTGAAACGATGTAAATTTATAAAAGAATCACTCGGAAATCACTAATTACTTCTGAGAAATGTGCATGAAACGGGAAATTCGATTTGAAAAAATCGCCAAGATGACCGTAAATCACAATCGAGATGACCGTAACAGAATCAGCGATTCATAACAAGGCTGACCGTAACTGCTTTTAAGATGACCGTAATTTGTAAATGATGACCGTAACTTTTAAAGGATGACCCTCAATTCTAAAAAATATCCGTATTTATATAACTATCTTTTTGTATCAAATGATTAATCGTCTGGTATACACATATTAATATAAAAGTTTTATCCTATAGGTAGAAGAAAATAAGACGTGCTTCAAATGCAAAGATTACCATATGTATCTTTTTTTTACAGTAGAGGGTTCAATTTTTAAAATGAATTTGCCAAAAGACATGCGGTGCACAGCCTTCAACTGCGCGACAAAAGATTTTTTTTTGTTTCTGGGATTCCTTTTAATGACATATAATAAATACACATTTTTAAAAATGCCAAAAAGTTGCATGTACACCCATTGATATTATATCGTCTTTCATTTTGTCGTGCAAATAAAATAACAGAAATATTTTGAAAATATCATTCGAATAAACTAGTGAAGGTGGGCTCCAGCAAAGTAGATCCTTAAAATAGTATTGTACGAAAAGCGTATCACAAGGCGGAACGTTGTCAATTTGTATATATACAGAAATGTTATTCATACAGTCAGGATTCTACTTCTTCAAAATTATCTCCCCATTACGCCAGTTCATGCTCACAGTCGTAGAAATGGAAGCCATTGTAAGGATGACGCTCTGCCAATTTTGCTCTTGAAAACTGATAAATTTATCCACATAGCACCATTACGATCGATCGTTATATGTCAGTTATATTTTAAAATACAAATGTATCTACTAGCTAATGAGCATTAGTTAATGATCTTGTCTGCATTGATTCAACTTAAAAATAGTGTCTGTTTGGATGTCAGATGGAATTTTTGAAAATTCTTAAGCATTTAAAAAAATTCTAATTAAATATTTCGTGGAAGGGCAGACTAAACATTTTCAGTGGTTGAAGATTATAAACCCTAGTTATCACACACACATTTTCATCATCCAAATTAAAAGACTGTCGTCAAGTACTTTTAGAAAAAATAGCTATTCGAACACACCTACTCTGTTTTTGTGTTTCATTAGATAGGTATCTCAATTGACCCATATATTTCATCTTTTCGTACTGTCATTTTTTAACGTTATCAAGTCAACCTGTAGCTTTGATATATAATAATGATAGAATCTGAAGCGAGATGCTATATAAAATACTCTTGCTTTGTGCGTTTTAAAGACAAAATATACACCCCAAACATGCCCTAACATAAAAAGGTGCACTCGATTTTTCTCTTTTCGATACAATCGTTACCTGTTTTGGGGAATTTTTACTTGATTCACATAATGGAAGGGCAGACACGAAAATTTCTGAACTAAAAGATTGATATGTTCTCCGTCCGTGATAAAAAAAAAATTCGGAGGTTATGCATTTTCTACATCCAACTTATAGATACTATATATAAAAAAAGAAGATGTGGTATTATTGAGACAGCTATCCAGAAAAGACCAAAATGACACAAACATTAACAACTATAGGAAACCGTAAGGCCTTCAACAATGAGCAAAGCCCATACCGCATAGTCAGCTATAAAAGGCCCCGATAAGAACCATGTCGTCGACTTGATATCTTATTGTTTTGCATTACTATGTAATAGATACATTGAAAACTTATGAAAATGGTGTTTTTAAAATAAGAAAATTGTCGTTTTATTTGTTTCTATTAACTTTTTAAAATTTTGTTACTATATCAAACATTACAGTTAACTTTTATCGCTTTCTCGATAAACACAGAGCTTCGATTCTTTTGTTCTATTTCAAAAGTGTTTCCGCCTGCATATATCAAGACAAATTAAGATTTTAATCTGCTTCCTCTGGACCCATACACATGGGCTCGATTACCAAATATTCGTATGTTTTATTAATGTTTTTAATGCTCCATTTATTGGTATTATGTTTTTCTGGTCTGTGCGTACGTTCGTCCGTTCGTCTGTGTGTTTGTCTGTTTGTCCAGCTTCAAGTTAAATAAAATTGAAACTTAGTACACATTTTCCCTATGGAATGATCTTTTTAATTATAATGCCAAATTACAGTTTTATCCCATTTTCATAGTCCACTAAACATAGAAAATGATAGTGTAGATGAGGCATCCGTGTACTAGGGACACATTCATGTTTCTTCAAATTTTCGTCGTATCGCTGTAAATCTGTGTTAAAATTTTAACGTCGATATCAATAAATATTTCATTGTTTACGAGAAATATGCAATTTTCTATCATTGTTATAAATCCTAAATATGGCCAATTATATTATAGTTTAAAAAAAGAAATTCATGAAACATATTTATATCCGCTAACCGAGCCCCTATTGAGATCGACAAACTCAACAAAAAAGCTTTGAATACAATACGGATATTTCTTAGAATTGATGGTCATCCTATAAAAGTTACGGTCGTCCTATATAAATTACAGTCAGTCTTTACAAATTACGGTCATCCTTTACAAGTTACGGTCATCTTTTTACCAATCACGGTCATCCTTGTTTTATGTTACGGTCATCTTGAAAATATTTTGATTATGATTTACGGTCATCTTGGCGATTTTTTCAAATCGAATTTCCCGTTTCATGCACATTTCTCGGAAGAAATTAGTGATTTTCGAGTGATTCTTTTATAAATTTACATCGTTTCAATGCATGATTTGTACAGAAAATGATATAGAAACACTTTAACAGACAATACAGAAACTGACCTAATTTTTCATCCGACATCTTGGGATGACCGTGAATGCAGTTACGGTCATCAGCTTTACCCCAGTGATGTTTGCAACCAAATTGTCGAAACAAATAAAGGTTTAACTATAAGAATATTGTTTTGATATCACTTCACTCGCTATTATGATACGAAAACAAGCACATTATATCATTGTTTATCTCTTACTATAATTTTAATGTACAAGTCAGTAGTGTTTCATGCTATATACTTACAGTTTGATGATGATATCTGCGAGATTACACAAAGAATCAGATATTTAAACATGTTAAAATCCATTTGTCTTCTCTTCCAAAAATGCACTTCCTTGATGAATTGTCCTTTTATATTTTTGTTTGAATTTATCAAGTGAAATATGCACTAAGACTTATTTATTATAGTATAGCTTATCTTATACATTCTTGGGTAACTAAGAAGTATATTATATCACTAGTAACATTTGAAATTCTTTTGACTACTTTATCACTTTGAATTTTTGACAGCCATAAGCATAATATTCGAAAACAATAAGCAGGTTTTGAGTAATCAATATTTCAAATTTTATTACCAATCCAGTATGTCTTTTTTAGCCAACATTTTGAGAAAATGGATGTAGGATACAAGAAATGACTTTACCAGAATCCAATATCCCTTTTTACTTTTCAAATGTCTTCGATATGTTTTTTTTTCAATCATTTATAACAAGGAAGTTTGAAAAAATATTCACTTTGTTCTTATAACAGAGAAAAATAACGAATTTACACAATTTACAGCGTGGTAAATTTGACACAAAAAAGCATCAAAATATGATCAAACTTTCGTATATTAACCATTCAATTTATTCAGATCGATCCAGTTCAACTTTATTGAAAGTATGAAAAACAGTTTAATTGTAGAACTGTGTTTTTTTTCACGATAATAGTCCAAAAATAGGTATAAATTGATGAAAAATGGGAAAATCATCAAAATTGGGTATTTTCAAAGGGTCATAGCAAAAAAAAAAGAAAAAAAAGAAGTGCACCACCATATGATTTTTTCTTTACCAATTATTTTTTTTCAGTCAAAAAAACCTAAGAGAAATAGTTTAATTCTAGAAATTTTTGGCTCCTCAGAGGTGTACATTCTTAAGTCTTGTTATTGTTATAAAATACGTCGTATATGATAATTTCAAACCTAGTCAAACTAGTAACATTTTGTATATCAACATTTTTAGAAATCTACCTGTGACGTCAATTCGTAGCGTGTAACAAACAATGAGTGGTTATGTTGTGCTGTTTTCATGTGCTGCCCTAGGTTGTTTTACGCGTTTTGTTTTTATTATGTGGTTAGTAAGCACTTCGTAGTTGACATGAATATCAATTATATGGTCATTTTTTATATAAATTTACCGTTTGCAAAAATATGAATTATTCTAAATACTAAGGATATTCTTATCCCAGGCATAGATAACCTAATCATTATTTGGCACAATGTTTTGGAATTTTGGGTCATTATTGCTCTTTAACTGTATACTTATTTGGCTTTCTCACTATTTTGATCTTAGCGTCACTGATAGGTCTGATAAAGATGAAACGACCATCTGGCGTATTACAAGCCTGTTAACTTCGATAACTATAAGCACGTCGAAGTATATTATTGGGTTGTTTATTTGTGTATTTTTTAAGCCTGGTAACTTCGATAACTATTAGCATGTCGAAATATATTAGTGGGTTGTTTAGTTATGTATTTTTTTCTCCCTAATGTTCTTGTAGTTATTTATACTGAAGTCCTGTCATATAATGTTGTCGTTATAGTTTTATATTTAACATTGCCATAAAAAAGCGCGAGGTTTGGCTAGCCACAATACCAGGTTCAATTCACCATTTTTCTTAAAATGTCCTGTACTATGACAGGCAAATGTCAGTTGTTATCTTATCGTTCGTTTCTGTGTGTGTTAAATTGCCGTTTGATTTTTTGTTGCACTTTAATGTTTCTGTTGTTTCGTTGTTCCTTTTGTAGTTGATGTGTTTCCCTTGGTTTTAGGTCGTAACCAGGATTTGTGTTCTCTCAATCGATTGATGACTTTCAAATAGCGGTATACTACTGTTGCCTTTTTTTTTAGTTTTCGTTGTAAACTGTTGGTAAATATATAAAATCTGTTTTATATATATGGTCTTCTAAATTATCTTCGTCGATTTAACACATTAATTAAAAGAGAGAACATTATTATCATGTATTCATTATTGTGTACATAAATCAGGCCATGAGTTAGTTTTTTTGTTTTTATTGATCTCCATTTGTCATGTATGAGACTTTAAAAACTAACTTTACAGTATGGGTTTTGTTCGTTGTTGACGGCCGTATGGGGACCTTTAGTTGTTAATTTCTTTCGTGGAAATTTTCTCATTTGAGTTATACCAGATCTACTTAAATTTTTATATATATATACACACGCACACTTATGACATTCGAAAAAACCTTTAAAAAGTAAATGACTATTGTATCAATACAACGTTTAATAAACTGGTTGTTTAAGTTTAACGTCTTACAGGACCTAAGCGAAACAAACCGCTAACCAAATGAAATAATCTAGTAATATGCAGCGGTTTTTTTCTAATTCAGCTGCATTAGTGCAATGGTTTTAAAAACAAATCATGTCAAGGCAAGTTATTATTATTAATTATAGATATGTTTTTCTTTCTTCTAGAAATAGGCCTTTATATGACATTGTGCGGATCAAATCACGTACTCAAACTACTGTTTAACTAGCTTGTCACCATTGCGGATTTTAGTTTTAATCAAACAAGTGGCTTGACTCCTATTATGATTGAGTCGGATTGCTAGTTTTCTATCGAAGTATGGTGTTTTCTCACGGTCAACTGGCTTTCTCCACCAATAAAACCTGTAGAAGTGCTGACAGTGACGTTAAACACAAATCAATTAAGATTAAAAAAAAATTGTATCCTGACTTTTACAAACCAAGAAAATCAATTATCTACATAAATTTCTCTAATCCATGAATATTGCTGACAGGATCAAATCTTTCTTTGTTTTGTCTATTTCAGTACACTGAATCTGACGTCATTGTACAAGCTCCTGGTAACTTCCGATTAAATTTTTTACTAATATAAAATATATGACGTTCGGAATCCAATTTAAAATTTCCGATGTTATGAAGAAACAATTACGTTAAATATGTATTGACATAAAACATCGCATGTGTGATATTATGATATGTTTGTTGTCTTGAGTATAGAGAAAGCATATCAAAATCATAATGAACGTAGCTGAAAGGTAAATTTTGCGAAATGTATTTCCTACTGTATCTTTTGAAAGTTCGAAAGATGTTATGACACGGAACTTGATAAGCTTACATTTGTTGAAAATGTTTAAATTTATCCACCAATCAAAATAAAAGGGAAATCAAGATATAAAGGTATAAACTCGATCAGATATTTCATTAAAATTTCCTAAAGCATGACAGACACAGCAAAGAGATTTGTGTTTTGTTTTGAATTATTTTCTACGTTCAAGATGGTACAGCGTATTCTGTTTTCCTTTTCTGTTAAATATATGTAATCTTGGTTTTCTGTGATTAGAGAAGTCAAAACTAACCGCCCATTGAGCGTTAAATTGTTTTTTAACTTGTATTTCCACTTTTGATGTTTACAGCGGACTCTTGGATTATTTTTTCTTTGACAATCTTACAAATAGAATAATTTCAGACGTCAATGACAATTAAAGTTCAGGAATTCGAAATTTATCAAAAACTGCCAGCAATTCAATTTTTCAAACAGAAGTATTACATTAACAGTTAGGAAAATTATTGGCCAATACGATGTGCCTGTGTCTAACCTCTATAGTGACATGTTTTATAGTATCAAGTATAAGGTTTGTGTTTTCATTGACAAGTCAACAAACATGGCTGCCATTGCTGCATTGACCAGAATAAAACGATACGGTTGTAATTGTCTAATATCTTGAGATCAATGATAAATAAAGATTATCTTAACTACGAACAAATGTTATGGCAATCAACATCTACCTACTTCTTTTTTCACCAAACTGTTTAGATGACTCTTTCATGTGTTAATTCCCTTAAAGAACATCTTTTGGTTAACTTAAATTTTTTGCCTATTTACTGATCAACTTTATATTATGTTAAATAGGTGAAACATGTCAAGGCATACACTATCAGTTACTCTACATCAACGAGGATACCAGATAATCGAAACAATATTTGATCCCTTGAGGAATGATTGCCCTTTAATTACGATTTGTTCCTACTAATTACAGTTATTTTACCTTTTATCTGAAGTATCTAGCATAAAATAAGTATTTGTATATTCGGTAAGCCACGAAAAAAGAACATCAGGTTATTATGTTAAGTATTTGAAGCTATTGGATAACGCCCAATTATTTATTTTTTTTGCAAATTATCTTGAATTGGTAGGTTAAATGTAAAATCTAATCACAATATGGCATCAACCAGATATGCAGTTGCTGTAGGGTGTTGCAGTGTATCATCTTTGAATTTCTTTTGTTGTACATACACCAGAAAACGTTGGTTTTTCACTTGAATTGTCAATTTGGTTTTTCGTTTTAAAGTTTGCTTTATTTTTGCGTTATGCTTATAATGAAGGAGTCCGTAAATCTATAGTTGCTATCATATTCGTAACTTTTGTCCCTGATAGATATTTGTCTCATTGTCAGTCATTCCTAATCTCCTAATAAAATGCTGCAAAAACAATCAGCATCACCAGATCTACGAAAATAACATTACTGATTTCATGTAAAGAATATCAAGAGTCACATCTTAACGAAATTGATTTTCTCACTTGAACCGGTACGGAGAAAAATAGACAAGCATTCGAGTTGGGATGACCAATAATAATCTGTTTATCGCTATTTTGCCTATGCCAACGTTGATGTTTTCATTGTCAACGTCATGTGCGCCCTTAGTATCTAGCGATACTATTTCATATCACTCTACTTTGCAGAGAAAGAAATTATCAATAGCTAAGATCTAAGGACAATTTCACAAAAAAACGATAATAAAAAGTATCATTATAACCTGCAATAATAGGTGAAATGACTACGTTTACGGTCGTTTTTTTTTCCTATACACAGTGTGCCTAGTTTGAAGTATTATGAAATTCTCAAATAATGACAATGTCAATTTCTTCATACCATATTGAATTAATGACAAAACACAGTTGTGAGGTCAAACGTCACATTTGACAGTAACCCAACAACAGAAAACTAAAAAAAGACATTGAGAATTCCAAATATCGTTTTTAACAACATATACACAACTTTACAAGATATGAAGCGATACATATTTTTGAACACGAATCTGCAGACGCAATGAATTTTTTAGACAATGGTAGTCTTACAATACCAGCTTATTCACTTAGAACACCAAATAGTAAGATACAACTAAAGACAATAATCGTTAAGGACTATGACTTAGGACAAACAGTGGATCAAACTGAATTATTTATGTAAACATATTAAGTTGTAGCATAAATATAGAGATGATACCAACAACGTATTCGAAAATCAAGTTCAACAAACAAAACAATACCATGGCACGAAAAAAAGAAACGACGACAGGGAAAAAACAATTATAAATTTTCAAATGACTGATCAACACGAACCCAATCAAAAACCTTGTTTTAACTCAGGTGCTCTAGAAGGATAAGCATGTCCTGTTCCAAATCGGGCACCCGTCATGTTACTAGAGTAAGTTCAATACATATGATAAGTCGATGTCATAAACATGACCACCGAGAGAATGGGAATTATGGTTTCGACAAGTGGATCATACCCGTAGTCATATGTCACGCAGATATTCTATATAACGGTCAGTTTGCGTATAAAATGTTATTTACTTTATTTATGTTATACCAAACCATAAACCAAATTCACTTGTTTACCAGATTAAATTTTGCATAAAACCATCAGTCATTTATTAAATAGATCGTAATTTTTGAATTGCTTTTAAAGTGTTACCCTTACTCATTTACAATTCTTGTATTTTCTAATATACCTTTTTAGTAAAATGTTTGGTGTGAGCTGAAAATTGTAAAAAATCTATATTTATATCATGCATGTCATGTTTATGCTCAAGACCAAATGTTTGACTACACATGCGATCATTGATATGTAAAGAAACGAATGACCAGGTTTGTTCAATTATCCGTCTCTGCATATACCCATAATTAAACGAGTATCGGTTTAAAAAATAATTTGACTGATATTTAAAAAACAATCTAATTATAGTATATAAACTCATCACAACTCCCAGGTTCAAGATTGTGTACGCCAGACGAAACGTCTTGAAAGACCTATCAGTGACGCTCTAAACGAAAACGTTAACAAAGTTAATATAGAACGAATGTTCATTGCTAGGTTTTATGATTTACTAATCATAGGCTTTTATTTGTAAGCAATTAACATTTATACACACTTTATTAAATATATTTGTATGTCGTAATAAATTAGTTATGATTGATAACATTTTATACAAACTGCATAGCAAGCAAACACCTATTATGAATGGTTATTGTTCCTCATTAACCTATGATTATTATGATTTTTTCAAATGTTCAATTTACATTGACGTTCATTACAAAAATGTATTGCTAAACATATAAATAAAAAGATGTGGTATGATTGCAAATGACACAACTCTCGACAAAATAACAAAATTCCTTCGATAAGCCAAAATCAAAAGTTTTGGAATGACTTTACACATGGTCGTAGTCAGATTCATATTTCTCTTCTTTTGCTTTAATATGTGTTGTTGTATTATATGTTGGATCGGTATCATCACGATGTCCTATGGAAGTATTGTATATGTTGCCAGATTCATTATCACTTATGGGTCTTGGTTGGTTCATGCTGTCGTAATTACTCTCAGGTATATCTAAAGGTGTATGTTCGTCTTTGTCCATGTCCTTTTTTGGTATCTTCATCACTACAGAATATTCGTCATGCGCTATGTCAGATTTGATCGTCTTACTGTTTGAGGTATTGTCTGCTTTAGTTGTAACTGGTTTCTTCATCACAGAAGCGTATGGGTCGTTAGGTTTATTTGTATTACCGTTTGAGGTTTTATCTGTCAGTCGAAATGGCTTATCATCGTCGGTAGCAGAAACCACAGGATGTGTTAAATCCTTTTCAATAATTTGTGTATCTTTCTTAGAATTTGAACCGATGTCTTGATACTGACTCATGGTATTTATTGGAGAAGGGAAGTCCAGTGACTTTTCTTTAAACGCACGTTGATTTCTATAATTAAAATTGAAAAAAACAACAGTAAGCGTTTCAAAATGTTTCATGTAATTGTTATTCCTTTGGAATTGAGTACACTTTTTACTATTTATAGATTGCGTTCGAGATAACCTTCAGGTTATACGATTGTTAATTAAATATCAAACCATCTTAAATTAGTAAAATTTAAGAATATTGATACATCATTGTTTTTTAATACTATTTGTGGTATACAGTATTCGCAAATTAAAGCGATTTCGCTACATGCAAGTATGTACAGTGGTGTAAAAGATGTGAAACATTAACTCAATTAAAACAAGGATATAAACTACTGTATAATTAAAATTGGTTTCAATAAGTGTTTATCGTTTTAACATTTTTACATTGTTATAATACAGTGTTGTTTTAATATGTTTTTGATTCACATACTACGTATGAATTCTTTCTGTATATCTATGCTTCATACATGAGAACACACGTACAGTTCATAAGACTATTTCAAAAAGTAACAATTATAAAGTAACTTTTTAACTATAAAATTAATTGTATCTAGTTAACATTTCTATTAATTTTCTGCCCTATCGTTTATCTTCGTTTTATATCATATGGGATCCCGAGCCGGTAAACATGATACATTTCAAATACTAACATGTCATGTGCAATTTACATGTATCAATTTGTTCGTCATCTTTTGTCATCAGATGCAACAGTATTTATCTTATCACTGTTGACATATATATTTCATTTTTCAAATGACCATAAGAATTAAAAGAAAACAATATTTGTTGCTGTTTAGGCTAACATGAATTCATGTCAAACGTCGCTTGTACATATATTATGCGTAAAAGTACGAAAAGGTTTCACTTCATTGAGTTAAACCCATTAGGCCATATTTTGGTGGGGTCGTGTTGCTTAGGTTTTAGTTTTCTATGTTGTGTCTTGTGTGCTATTATTTGTCTGTTTGTCTTTTTTTTCTTTTTTAGCCATGTCGCTGTCAGTTTAATTTCGATCTATGAGTTTAAATGTTCCTCTGGTATTTTTTGTACCTCTTTAATTATGCTCTTTAATTATTAAGAATGCTATATTTTTTTTCTCACATAATTTTATAAAAGCCGAAGACACATATAGTATAAAAAAAAACTAAACTTACCGTAGCCGACAAATGCCAAATATACCAATAATCAGAACAAAGAGACAAAGTATGGAAACTGATATACCAACAATTAAGCCTGTGTAAGGAAAATAAGAAAATCGTATAAGTTAAATTATAAAGTATACAACAAGTCATACGGCAGAAGTCACTTGCAAAGAAACATTTAATTGATCTAATTATATTTCGGATTGCATATCCTTTTATTTATTTATTTTATCATAGTTGAGATGTAACTACCTAAATAAAAGCAGTAGTCCGGTCAACGAGTGTCAAAATAAAAATTACCCTATACATTCACATCTTTGCTTGCAGAAAAATATGCATTCATACTGGGTTCACTATCTGTCAGTTTGCCAACATATCTTATAACACACCATCGATAACCAAGAAAAAGATTAATACTCTCTATGTGCAGCTATATCTCAAGTTATCAGACTCTTATCTGCAATCTAAATTTTGTAAATTGTAGCTTTAACAGCGTTAACAAATCTCATGGGCCTCCCAGTAAATTATGGGAGCAAAACTTATCTAAACAATGTTTCTGTACATGTTGCCATAAAAAGAAACAGATTTGAAAAGCCATAGACTCATTAAAAATTCACCAAAACTTCCAAAACATTTTATTTTACAAAGGTGCATGAATATTTTCAAAGCTGCTTGACAAACTCATAGTACGTGCAAATATATCACATCTAAAACATGTAATCATACATATTCAATTGTATAATTTGTTGAAAGTTAGGGTCAGAAATTTATTTTTGCATATTGCCCCAGATGAATAAAAACTGTAACTTGTTTTTTGCTAATTTAATCAAACGACGAATTACTAGAATTGTGGACATTCCAGTGCCGAGGCTCCGTTAAAAATTTACAAACAAGAAAAATAGCCGAGTAACATGTTATATTGACATGTGTATATATATCCGAAGTTGTGTGGAGATAGAAAGGCATCTGTTATTACTTGGACAGATGGGAAATGGAATTAATTTAAAGTAGCTGTACCTGTACTCAATTGTTGATTCCTTGACTTGTCATTTTGATAACTGGTTGTAGAACTGTTTTTTCTTTTACCACCATTTGATTCGGTCGCACTTTTATTTTTGACAATTAAACTGTATAATGCGGTTGTAATGTCTAATGTAACACTGGTTGAACTTGATATTTTCGACTGTGAATACATTAATGCACTGGTTTGTAGCATTGAAATACCTATATTCGACTGCGTTTGCATCACCACACTGTTTTTCATCCAAAGACTGGTTTTAACTGGAAATGTAGGTGGTACTTTGGTCGGAATGTCTTTAAAATGAAATGAACTTGACTTAGATGAAATGATGAAAGCTGGGGTTAACGTAGTTTTTAAATTTAGAATCACTAAATAAATAAATCATTGTTAAATTATGTACATGAATGTAAATAAAATGTGAAATGATATTTCGTATACACATATTTAAACGCAATTGGAAAATACCACTTACAGAACATGGTAATATCACTGTTAAATAATATAAAGAATCTTAAAAAGTCATTTTCCAGAATAAAATATAGTGTGATGAGACGATAAAAGTTTTTTTTTCAGTTTTCATATCTATAACATTTATATACGTTTCTGTAATAAGTTTTGTCGACAGATTGTAGATATTCTATGGTCACCAACTTTACCTTTCACAAAAACCTTGTCTGTGTTTTGGTCAGGACTACAGTTTTTGATATGCTCTACTTATATCGCAGAACTCTAGCAAAAGTAACTATATCGAATTGCATCTTATATCAAATGCCAAAACATAATCGTCTATTTGTAGATTATACGATTATGTTTCACATAAAAAAATCAAAACAAAAAACACTATTGTTACTTTTGTCTAATCTGTTTACAATAAAACATCTTTGGCCATGTATTACGATGAGAACAATTCAAAACGCGTTCGCTACGTGTCTGTAATGATGCGTTAGAATAAAACAAAACATCATCAATGTAAAACGGCTTAAATGGAAAGTAACAGATTTCGTTGATTTGAAGTCCTAATACCCTTAATGGGTTTCTTATACAAAGATCTAGTATGCAGGTTGACTGCACTGGTTGAGTAAAATCATATCATTTTGTATCTTAGTGTTGTTTAAAACATTTCAAATCAGATACAATCTATTTATTTATTGTAGTTTATGTATTATAAATTCCTTATCATTTTAACACTGTAGTAAGATTTTTAAATATTAATTTTGTCAGTATTAACAAGAACTATGTTTTTTGATAAATCAATACACAGGCAAATATCACGCACATCAATTTCACGTGAATTTAAATTCATGTGAATCTCACGTGAAATGCACGTAAATTTTACTTTAAACGAAATTAAACCTGAAACTCACACGAAATCAGATCATGTGAGTTTAAAATTAATCCCATGTCGAACTCGTGTGAATTTCACATACAAATCAATTTAATTTTTTTCACATGAAATTCACGTGAATGTTTTATAATAAAGTAATTCAAACAACATCTTAATTTTCAAATGTTATCAAAATCGTAAAAAAAAATTTTTTGTATGTTAAATACATTTGAAATTCATGTGAAAAAATAACGTGAATTTCATGTATAAGCTTGTTTGAGGTGAATTGCATGTGAAATGCACGTGAAGAAATTTGTACGCAACCAAATGTCTGAATTGATTCTCATTTTGTCATGTCATGTGCGGTCTTTCATAACTGACTATACGGTATTTGTTTCACTCATTGTTAAACATGTTAAAGGCAGTATGTTGGCTTTTAGTTGTTTCCGTCCACGTCACTTTGACCATGTTGGAAAGTGGTCTACCTTGGAATCTTGACTAAATTGAATAAAAAGCTTTTACTAATCAAGAAACTGTGGTATAATTACTAATGATAAATACCAGGATTGAAATTTTGTATTGTGTCAGATGCAATATTCATCAGTGACGCTTGAAACATTTATTTTTAAAAAGGCCAAATAAAGTACGAAGTTGAAGGACACTGAGGACCAAAGATGTTTGTGTTAGTTTGTGACACTGTAATGTATCATTGCATCATGAAATGAAAATATGTCGATTGCTTATGTCTTTACCGTCTACAATATAAAGGAAATAAGATTGAGGAAATGGACAGTTCTTTTATCTTTAAAATACCAAAACAATAATCACAATACTAGAAATTACAGTGTTGACGAACAGCAGAGTAAATATTACCTACTGTGGATTCATTTATTTTCGTGGGTATCAATTTCCGTGGAGTTCTGAAAACTTTCATATTCGTGGATATTTGATTTCGTGGTTTTGCCAATCTGTGTATACAAAGCCTATTGAAAATAGGTTATCCGTTGACCATTTGAAATCGTGATTCGCCTGTACCCACGAAACCAACGAAAATTGGTATTCAGCGAATAATAATTCATCCACAGTCTATCAATAATTGAGCCACGGAGAGATATTTAAAGAACAACTCCTTAATTTGATGGCCTTGTTCTCAATATAATCACCATATATCTAAAGGATTGGTGCAAAATACCTATAAACTAAAATCTGTTTATCAATTGAGAACATGTTTGACAGTTTTAATTTGAGCGTCATTTGTCAGTCCTTTTGGTATACAATCGAGTAGAAAATACTTATAATGGCCTAAATTACAATAGAATTAAAATAAATGACAGCTTTTCGGTCTAGATAACCGTATTACAAAGGACCAAACGTGTTTGCTTAAGTGCAAAACTAGACTACAAATTCGTCAGAATTTACAATAGTAGATCGAGAACCAAATCCTAACCGGACAAAATGTAAATATATACACGATTGTTAGATTAAAGTAAGTCTTGTGTCATAACTTTGAGACAAAAAAGTAGACATTGACAATTCAGTATACAATCATACGATTAATCTTAGTAGTAAGTTTTTGTTGTGAAACCGACACGTGTACTTAACTGGTGACATGAAACATTTGAATTCATTCTTGTTACAATTTCATCATTTTTACTCTTACTTAAATAGGCCATATTTTATTCCTGACCTCAAAACTATATTATGTGATATACATACCAATATTATCATGTTTAGATGATGTTAAAACGGTATTGGTCGACATATAAACCACGTCGTATTTGCTTTTATTATTTAAAACAAATTCTGATGTAACACTGGTTGGCAGTATCGAACTTTCTTTGTTCGACTGTACATACGTCGATCCACTGCTCTGTATTCCTTCGTGTATGTTGGTTTCAACTGATGATTGTTGTGGTACGTTCTTTGAACTGGTCTCTGATGTAGTAATGATAGGTTGTGGAAACCTATTTTCAGAATTTGATGTAACTACAAAATGTAGTCTTTTTTTAATAATGTATAAAGGAACTATTTAACTTAAGAGTACTGTGGTGAAAACACAATGTCAATTGTAAAAACAGAGAATCTGAGGTACAAACACAATCTTTGAATATTCTCAAAGCATTTTTAAAAAGCTATGTTCTCGTTTTTTGTTTTACAATTCTATCATTTAGTTTATCTTCTAATCACATAATGATGTAGTTTTCCCTGTATAATCCATACAAAATGTGTTATTTGATACAACCTATAGCTTGGGGAGAATGCGTGATAACCTATCATTTTTATTATATTTTTGATCATGTATCAATATATACAACGTTTTGGCAAAGTATGCAAAAATTCTATCGTTTTTAATTTAGACTCCCATACCTATTTAATAGCCGCATTTATTTTAGATTGACATGAAATTTACACAACATACCTGTATTATGATTGAAACTTTTAGTGTTTGAATCCCTTGAAGGTGTACTTTGTATTGAATTATTCTCACTCCATTCTGTTACTTTATCAAAAGTTGTAATATTTGTGCTATACGCTTGTGTTGATCTGTCATTGTGGTTAGTTATAGCTGATGTTGACCTTGTGTTTATTGACGAACTAACTATGTGTTTACTTGCATGGTCAGATAATAATTGCAATGATGAACTAGTTGCTTCAATATAAAACGAACTCGCCAAGGATGCACTGATGAAAAATGGTGTTAACAAACTCTCAGAACTTGGCCTCACTAAAACGTAATCAAGTTTTGATAAAAAATAATAAGCAAGATACTGAAACCAGTCAATATACATTGAAATTATCTAACGGAAGTTTGTATATAAAACAAACAGTTCATGTTATCAAAGTGTCCTTTAATTTTGATTATATCGAATTTTTGTTTTGTTTTGCATTTGTAGCAATTAAACATCAAAAGAAGTGATACATTTTATCTTTATATATTGTACGTACTGCGAATCTAATATGATGTGTTTGTTTACAAAAGTTAAAAGTTTGTTGCCAAAATATTTGATGATATATCGTTATATTAAAGACTATGATATTTTAAATCAAGTATGTTTTGAAAAAAACGACGCTAAAATTACATTGTAATCAATTGTGAATAGTGCAATGATTCAAGTATCAAGTAACTAATGCTATTCATTTTTGGAGGAAATAAAGATATATCATGTACGGTAGTACGACGCTAGATTATCACTGACGTTGAAAGGTTACTTCCGGCCACCGAAGGCTTAATTTTTATGACGCCCAGGTGATCGTGTGGTCTAGCGCACCGGTTACGATATCTCAGTAGCATGGGTTCGAATCCCGGCGATGGAATTTTACAGATATAACATTGTTTCGTTGATGTTTAGACGAGTTGTATATACATAATGTACGCATCCATGTTTCAACATCACTGCTGGTGATCCGATATATAAATCTGTTGTAGAGTTGTCACTGGCTCAGACGTACTTATAAATATAATTATTTTCTGTGACTGTATCTTACATTAATTTGTAGGATCCTTTACTTTAGATAATTTAGCCGATCTGTAAAAATAACATCTTCATGCCTTATATATCATGTACTGTAGTACGACGCTAGATTAAAACTGACGTGGAAAGGTAACACCCGGCCACCGAAAGCTTCATTTTTATGAAGCCCAGGCGGTCGTGTAGTCTAGCGCACCGGTTACAGTGCAGGCGATTTGGTGTCACGATATCTCAGTAGCATGGGTTCGAATCCCGGCGATGGAACCAAAGAAGAACCAAAAATTAGCGAAAGCAAATTTACAGATCCAACATTGTTGGGTTGATGTTTAGACGAGTTGTATATATAAATATATATATATATAATGTCTAAAAATAGCAACAATCAACATCCAATCTATCTACGAACATATTTTTGCCGTTTATTGTACATAACAATTTTTAAATCTACACAAATAGTTGTTTTAGTTAAATAGAATGAAGTTCATGATTTATTCCTTTGGTTTTGGGTAGAACTGTTTTTCAAAATTGTTATGTACAATAAACGGCAACAATATGTTTTATATAGACCATCAATCAATATGTTAAACTTTTACACACATTTTGTGTAGCCGTCAAGCTACAAAGATATTTTTTGTCATGCATCCGATTTCACCTATACAGATGCACATGCCCGATGAAGCTAATTTTTTTAGCGAAATATTGCGTGAATAATAAATAAAATATAACAACTAATTTTATAACACTCATTAGTGTGTTAAAGTTACATTCTTAGACACTTGTATAATTTAATTTAGTAACTGTATCAGTTTATTTACAAACTGATCCACACCTAGATAGATTGAATGTTGATTGTTGCTATTTTTAGACACTCTCTCTCTCTCTCTCTATATATATATATATATATATATATATATATATATATACACATATTGTATGCTAATGGAAATTGGTGTTAGTAAAAGTGTGTATTTCATATGTGGGAACATAAAATCATGTGAGACCTGTAAAAGTATTGGTTAATGGTCAGTTAATATGTTTTAACAAATGACACCGATTTAAGTACGATCACGACCAAAGTTTGGGAATAACGTTAAATGAATAATTCTGATCATTAAGTCTGCAAATTTGTCTTTTCTAAAACTGTGGTTTGTTTAATAAACTTTCTGTTTCAATGGGTGATAATCTAAATTTAATTGATTTGTTCGTGCGTTTGAATATAGGAAGTAAAAGGCACATCAAGTGTTAGATATATTTCAAAACAATTATTCGTCATACAATGTTTTTTTTTATCCCGTATTTGCATTAATTATTTTCGCCCTATTACCTGTGGTGATGTTATCAGAAGTATCATTAAAGATGCAGGCAAATCCGTCCTGTTTGTGTCTGCAATTGTTGGTGTATTTTACTGTTGCACTGTCAATTGGACATCGTCCATATACACAGTTTATTATATCTGTGAATATATTAATTATCTTAACTTTATGAATAATGTTGACAAACATGCGTGTCAATAAGGATTTGAAAAAGTACATGTAATGAAATCTTAGTAGATCCGGAACAGTAACCAAATCTTAATCCATTGGTGTTCAACGTCATGCTGTTCGTGGTTGGTTCACATTCGGTATTCATAAAAGAGAAAGCGAATGGATACGAATACATAAACTTAACCATGGTCATATGAGACATGTACTTCCAAACGATTAACTCGAGAGGTCATCAACTTTTCAACTTGAAACACGTGACTCAATAAAATTAAATAATCTTTGGTAAGTTTTTTACTGATGAAATTGCAATATAAAATTGGGTCGTGAGCATGTTAGAAACAAATCTTTGAAACACTCGGAAACATATATAAAGGAGTAAGTTCGGACAGGGCCATATTTGGCCCCGATTATAAAGTTCAATATAACAAGATGAAAAATGTTTTAAGTTGACATTAAGACATATGAGAAAGTTATATAGAACTATGTTTGTCTTATTTTCATTCTAAAACGTTGATTTTTACTATCCAAAATCCAAAATAGGTCTAGATCTTTTTTTAATTTAACAATATTGGCCGAATTTCAACTACATTTAGGTCCAGGAAACATGGAGCGCAGGCATCGACAAACTAAATATTCAAGTAAGACATGTAAATGTCTTTACAAACATTATTTTAAAATATCTTTGTTGTCGACGTATGCGCTCTATGTTCCCTGTCCAATAATCGATGGAAATTTACCCATTTTTATTGACTTTTTCGTGGTAATCAAAATAAGTACTATTTGTGACGTCATTAATAAAATATATTTTATACAAAAGGGCTTATTTCCTATCTAGTCACTGTATTAGCTATGATTCATTGTGATATTGGTCAGTAAATCCTAGTTTAAAATTTAAGCAAAATAAGGAGGCCATTTTAGGACGTTAAATGTGAATTATATAATTCATATGTTGCACTAAATACAATTTAAACACCAGTGTACTTACAAAATGTATGCTAGGTTTCAAACCTTGCATAGTCTTTTTTTTTCAATTACCTGAATTTTGCACTTCTTTTTTGTCGACATCATTTCCTGTGAAGAAAATACGCACACATAATTGTAATAAAAAAGGTTTTAGCAATATAGTAACAATGGAGAGAGCATTAATAGACTGTGCCTGTTGCTAAACTAGTTTTAAATATAAATGAAAAAAAAAAATGTTATAATAGAATATAGAAAAAACAAGAGTATTTGCTGAGACTAAAATGTTTTTCGTAGGCTGCACTCCGTTAAAAAAGCGCTTTTTAAACGAATAATTATACGAAGATCATCTTCTAAAGTGTCAATTTTAATAAAATGTAAACATTCTTTTAACATGTAAAGCAGAATATAATTAAAAACAAGCTATATTATCTATCGTACCATGTTTCAAAAGTCAACACACAATGAAAGTCGAAAAAAAATATGCAAAAACTTACCTGTACTGTATCGATATCTTTTAATTCCTGTCCAAAATTCTGGTGTATTCTTTTCACTTTTGTCTAATGATGTACATATTTGATTTGAAATCAGATAGGCTGACTGTCTGTTACAGTTGGCTTCGCTGTTTGCTTGTGTATCCTTTTTCGGAATCATTAAAGAAGAACCGAGTAACTCTACAAAGCATAAAATTTGTAATTTTATTTTAATACATGAATGTCTTATTGGAAATCATACCCCAATTTCTTATCTTATCTTCTTCCTTTGTTCACAATTGATAACGTAATAAGAACTAGATATGTTGTCTTCGGACTGTACGCACCAACCTTGAATTTGTGTATACAGCAGTAAGATAAAATGTATTGGCAACCTGATCAAATCATGTTTTATTTTGACTATAACTTGTATTTCTTTTACATTATTTAAAGATAAACACAAACAAACAAGAACCAACACAGATTACATTTTAGTTGATTGTTTACTTATTGTTTATTGCTTAATGTCCTTTAGTAAATGAAGATAAAAGAATACATAGTCATACATAACATCAGAGAAGACATATGTTTATATGTCAATAGTACGTTCAATATTTTGAGCGCATACAAGAATCAATGAGAACAATATTCTGATCCCTATATCTTTTTTTAGGATGACTCGTCTAAAGATATTAATCAGTGATAAATTCGCAAGAAATTTTGACATAATTGGACTATCACAAACGAACAATTTACATTCGACTCTATCTTGTGATAAAATGACATTTTAGACTAAAATAGTTAAATATTGTTAACCTTACATTTATAAGAAGGAAAAACCTTATAATAATAATAAAACGACGAAAACACGATGGGTTACAATGTATGAAATGTATCTGTTGCAAAATTATTCATTTGTAATGCCTATTCATTTTTTAGAAGCTATATGGCCTATTCAATTTCTTAGATTAGTTGCAATTAAAAATGTGCTATCTCTTCATAAATGTATGGTCAAATAACCTTCATTAACGATCAAGGGGTAAAATTTTGACCGAAAAGAAATTTCGTTATCAACTTTATAATCAATAATGCCACAAATTATGTTCCTGTTGATATAAAACAAAATATTGTTCACCTTTAAATCTGTTCGGTACAACTACTATAAAAATTCCATACTATGTTTTCCATATGGAATGGATAATATTAATATACTTCTATGTTATAACTATTAATTGTTATCGTATTAGTCCAAAGTATCAAGGAATTGTGGAACATACTGTAAAAAAAAAGGTACGTCTGATTTTAGGCGGTATGGATTTCCTTTTTTTTGCAAATTAACTTTTTCTAAATACGTTTTAGCTTCCGTAAATAAATTTCTTTTATATATAATAACATTAGGGATAAGGTAATGTGCAGGTTTAATTATGTTGATATAAGTTCTAGAATGAACATTTAGTTATAATTGTTTTCTTATTATTCTGAAAATTAAAAAGAGATAAAGAAAAAAAGAGACAGAGACGGAAAGGGGGTTACATGAAACGTGAAATTCATTCTAGAAACTCCTAATGACAGTACTCACGACATTTTGCTAGCCTTTTTGAGCTGCAATTAACCGCTTTATGGATTGTTCCGTTGTCTGTACATTGTGCAGTGATACAGTCCATCGTATAATCGTCGTCACGCAAATCAATTTCTAAAGTACAGGAAAAATAAAAAGAAACACATTTAATTAGATCGTATATTAAAAAAAGACTTGGATAATAATTTCAAAATTTTCAAAAGTGTGTATATACATTTTATATTATTTTTCCTTTTAACAGCCGGACAAATATATCTTGTTAAAAACTCGTTCATTTGAGTTTTTATTTAAAGAAGTAAGCACAAAACCAGACCCAATGAACAACATCATGTATTTCAACATTCGTTTACATCAGACTAACAGTCAACAGCGCACAAATAAAAACAGTTCAAAAACTAAATTAAAACAAATAATAAAAGTTCGTGATAACGAACCCAGATATAGATAATTACGAATTCATCATATTATTGGTTAATCTATCTACATGTTTTTTTCAAACCTTGCAAATTGGGGAGTCATAAAGGATTGAACAAAATGACGACCTAAACCTATATAATTAAATTAAGAATGGAAATGTGTCAAAGAGACAACAACCCGACCAAAGAGCAAACAACAAATGTATACTACATATGTAGTTCAATGATAATGGACGTCACACTATACTATGAAATATAAAAAGTAAAAACACAAAAATACTGAACTCCGAGGAAAATTCAAAAAGGAAAATCAAAAATCAAAAGGCAAAATCAAAAGTCCAAACACATCAAACGAATGGATAACAACTGTCATATTCCTGACTTGGTACAGGCATTTTCTAATGTAGAAAATGGTGGATTGAACCTGGTTTTATAGCTAGCTAAACCTCTCACTTGTATGACAGTCGCATCAAATTCTATTACATTGTCAACGATGCATGAACAAAACAAACATACTCAAAGAGTAAAAATGTCAAAAATAGGGGTACAACAGTCAATATTGTGTTATCATCTTAATATCACTACATAAACAACAAATGTAACAAAGTAGCACAAAAAGGCATACATCAAATTTAACATTCTCATTTTGCTTTTCTTATACGGCTGAATTTATCTATGTAAAGTCTACCCATAAATGAAAGAAGGTTTTCATTACTGGTGTAAAATTGCGCGTTTGAAATTCGCACAGGTAGACATAAAACTAATTTTGTCGTATGACGGCATACATAAATGCAGACTCACGTAAAGTAGATATAACAAAAAACAGACTTACAGTAAAAATAATAAATAAAATAATGGTGTGGTTCAAAGTATGACGGGACACATAAGTACAGTTTCACGTCAAATACGGCTGAATTTATCTATGTAAAGTCTACCCATAAATGACAAGAAACTAAATTTAAAAATCAAAGCATGTATTATTTGTTTCTTTTGATATGTCGTGGTTTATCAATTGTGTTTAATAAATTACTTAAATACTTACGCGTACTATTATATAGCCATAACACGTTCATATTGTCAGAAAGACAAGAAGAAGGGGGTATAAATCCAACTGTAGTTACATCTTCACAAGAGCAAAACGGTTGCTACAAAATTGTATTGAAATTCAATTTAAAAAAAAGACTACCTAACAAACGGAACTGTGAAAGATGTATCGTCAATTAAACAATGACTGTAATAATTTTTCTGTCTATGAAGAAATAACATCAAAAATGTGGTGCACACTAAATAACGCGCGTAGCGGGTTATTTTAAGTGTGCGCCACATTTTTTATGTTATTTCGAATAGACAGATAAATATTACAGTCATTTCTTATAATTTAATTCTAAATTCCATTTTAAACGGGAGTAAACAATAAAAAGACGTTGATAACGTCACCGTTACGTGACTAAATTATGCCTATGGGCTGATAACAAAATAACGTTAGCCAATCAAAAGAAACTTTACATTCAAAATTAAATTATTGAGAAATAGACAGAAACAGAACTATGTTCAATGTTTGAGATACCATAATGTTATAATCTGATTTTTTTTAACATGGTTCGGTTTGTTCTTTCTGAATACAAAATATATGTGTTACACTTATTTAATCCGGAAAAGCTGATTATTTCTATAGCTGAAAATTCTGTTATAAAGGAAGTACATGTGTTCATGATTTTCTTTTAAATCAACTTACCTTGTAACCGAACGGTGTTGTTGAACATGACTGGTAGCATGCCAATCTTGGGTTTTTTGAAAATCTCTGCTTAGGATTATTGTAGCAACCTAACATAAAATATCAAGCCATCAGTAACGTGATTTTACTATTATCGTTCCTTTTATTTTATTTCAGATAATATATGTTTAGACTGTAAAAAAACCCATCGCATATAGTCAAGTCTGAAACGAAGTAGAAACGATACACAATGAGATAGGGGTGTTATAATTATCAAAGGTACCAGGATTATAATTTTGTACGTTTCGTCTGTTATATTTGTCGGTGTTTTGAATCATAATGTATATAAGAGGCGTAAGCAAACATTGCTGTATTTAGGTAATGGAATTCAGAACAATATCATTATTTTTCTAACCTTAATCTCCTTAAGAGTAACACATACAAACTATTGTACCATTCATGCTATATATTATACACAAATTATCAGACACAAATGCCGTTATTACAATGCTGCATTGGCAATAGGTTCGTTCGACTATACCACTGCAACCGCTGAATCAGAGAAGCTGAACATGCATGTGAGAGATAGTGTGTGTGTAGTTCCATGTTTCTAGCATTTGTTTATTCTGCCGTGAATATTGAAAAAGGATCGGAAACTTAACAAAGTGTTATGGTGTTGTCAGTTATGACGAATACGAAAGGAAAATGAAGATGACTGTATATATTACAATATAGATTGCATATCGTCGATGCGCATAATCTTTCATCGATTATTAGAAGCAGGTAATTCTTAGTTTCAAAAGCTTATTCCCTTTTAAAATATACTTTCTGTTATTAGATTAAAAGAGGGATGAAAGATACCAGAGGGACATTAAAACCCTTATATCAATAATGAACTGACAATGCCATGGTTAAAAAAGAAAAAGACAAATAAAAGTGCACAAGACACAACATACAAAACTGAAGACTAAGCAACACAAACCCCACTACAAATGGGGGTGATCTCAGGAACTCCGGAAGGATAAGCTGCCCCAGTTCTACATGATTATGGTACCTGTCGTGTTGCTCATGTCATTACAAACCCGGGAAATAGTCTACTTCCGTATGTCACCTTCGTGAAAAGGGAACGGGATTGTTGTTACGATATACGGAACATATCTGCTATCATGTGTGAAACGGATTTTCCATAACGGTTAACCATGATGGCGTCTGTGAAAATTTACGAAGGGATAATTTCAACTTCACCATTTGGAACTCTTGATTTGATGCATTTCTTGTGAGCAGCAACTCTCTACAAAAAAATCACGACAGGAAACACAAACCCAGGAATATCGTATCAATGGGAGATATATACGCCGTATACAGGCGCTGCTGAAAGGGAGAATACCAATGACACATTCAAACCCATTAATCGAAAGACAGAGCAATGCAACAAAAAGGAATAAAAAAAAAACAGTCAAACACCAGGACATTAAAACACAGCATAGAAAAGTAAAAATTTACCAATACAAACCCAATCAAAACTGAGCGTGATCTAAGGTGCTCTGTAACAGTAAGCAGATCCTTAACCTAGTGTTGTACCCGTCGTTTTGTTCAGGTAAGTAAAAGCATTAAGTCCAATTTAGTAAGTCACATTCGAAAAGAAAAAGACACAGGGTTATAGCTGGAACCTTTAAACATATGAGTTGGATACCGTTCACTAATAATATGAAGTTTCTTAACTGTTGTGATAATTTTCGTGAATGATAGCCATACTTAATAATTAGTGGTACTCAAACTTATAAATAAAATTAGTAATTATGTTTAAGGTTTTTATTTACCCATATTTGCTATCCATGGTGTCAGCCTTTCATTACTAACTTTATTCAACCAAATATTTATCGATTCATTAGCACATGCATTTGGATTTAGTTCATCGGGATCAGCAAGTCTTCCTCCTCGGATTACACATTCGTTTTTTGCTTCAAACCAATTCTTTCTTTCGTGGAAGATTTGAAGATACGCTAGTAAATAAAGAATGTTATGTTTTTTGAATATTTTATTATTAAGTATAAAAATGGTCAACATTATCTGGTATACAAATGGCAACGTCCATATCTGTTTTTCCGTCTAATCTTAGCTATATGGATTTATTATTTACAATAAAGTCCATTTATTTTTCCCTATTAGGCTTTGTTATATGTGCAGAATGTATCTTTGTTTCAAATACAGAAATGCTTGGCACTAGTAAAGTTTTATCTTGTTCAGTACTATAGACAAAATTTCACACAACATTTCATTGAATATAAGGAAAATAACCATCAATGGAAGTTAACAGTTAAATTTCATTCTTTTTTTATCTGTGTACAAGCTTTAGTAACATGAAGTTTCAAAAATATTCTATAGAAACACCAAATAGACAAATAATGGAGGTTTGACACATTCAGAATATATGTATATTACCCAGGCACTTTTTACTGCAATGCAGTGTAGGATAAATTTCCTACACATGTCAAATTCAAGATATTTTATTTTTTTACCCGGATGTATCGTTCTTCGATGTTGTGATTTTTCACCTCAGAGCTACAATTCTTATATTTAAATGTTCGAATCAATAAGTTATTGCGAATGTACTAACTGACTTGGGCATATAACAAATTATATAATGCAGCAGGCAATAATTCCTGTCCATTTTTTTCTCAATTTTCCGAAATTGAAATTCCTTGTAAACGAACATGACGAAATTAGTGTCATTTGATAACATCAGTGTTATATCATTTAATTTATTTTGACCGCTTCTTTATCTTAAATACATTCTCGGGTAACTATAAATAATTTGAAAGACATTTCAACACAATCTCTATTAACCATCTTTTTGTATTGAAATGTGTTGTCCAAAATATATCTTTGAAGAAGAAAGTTCACCTTTAAATTATCTTTTAACATAAGGAGTTTAAACAAAAGTTAGATATTTCTAGTTAGATGATTCGGTCATGATATATAAACCTTTATTTGAAAGTTTCGATTTAATCACAATCTAATGTGTACTTTAAGTTATTCGTGCTAGGTTTATGACAGTACTTTAATATTATTGATTTTACTTAGTTTTCAAATTCCAGTTGTATGTATTGTTTCTTTGGTCTGAGGATTTAACATTTATGTTCCAAACGCTTGACATGATTTGCACATTCATCGCTTGATTAACATTTAATTAGTGCAAGAGACATTTTAACCAAAAAAACACACACTTGTTATCCATTAATGACTACAACCTTTAAATAGGGAAAGTATGTTACATTTCAAAATGCGCCTGCAACGAATCGAATCGAAACAAAAATATTCAAAAAAACTCAAAGGAAAACGAAAAGCCTCCAAAATGAGACATGGACATGACATTATGGTCTCTTAATGTCATCAAATATAAACAGTTCCAAACAATTTTTTCTATATTTTCTGATAAACTATTTTTACTCAAACAAACACTAAATCTCTTTATGAACACAATGTTAAACAAGTTTCCGTTTTCTTAAAAAAACCATCTGTGGACTCCTTCGCTCTATCCTGATTTAAGGTTATATGTGTGCATCGTGATTCTTGTTTTCGTATTGGAAATGTGGTATTTTTTGTTATTGATTAATATAAAATGGATTCACTGTAAAAGTGTGCGTTATGGGTGTTCCCCATAGGCGATGTGCCTAGATGGCAGTTGTTATAAAATACAGATTATGCATATTTTTTCAAACATTGTATATGAACATTGTTTAGCCAAACAAATTGGGCATACTTCAGATTGACAAAGCAATGAAACACGTATTAATTGTTCATATTTTAATATTGAAATTCAGGATGCAATATATGCATAATAAGACGAACATGACTTAAAGGCAGCTTAGTGGAACTGATATACACCTATGTAATTTTCTGCCATTTCAAGTCTTATCCTCCATTTGTCCTCAGACGAAAAAAATATGTTATTCTTTATCTCATTTACGCCTATAGATGTTGCTGTATTTCACCCGCATCTTCAAGCAACCAATCAGAATCAATATGTAAAAATTAATTATTATTTCAAGATGGCGTGTATGTCGACTGAAACTTATAGTGATGCGAAGCAATTATTATTAGTGACGGCCGTTGACAATATTCACAACTTCAGACAAACAAATGAACATGTATCAAGATTGAACTGTTGCAAAAGATAGCTTTCTGAGTACTCACTTGATTTTTATCATATTCAATGGAAAAAATGTATCGATACAAAAATGTACAATAATAATGTTTCCAACAAAACCGTTAAATTTTTAAAACCGGAATCAGTCTTAATAGAACTTAACAAAGATCGATAGGAAAAAAATATGAGATAGAAACACCATATCAAAGAATTTAAAACAATGTCTTTATTTAAACAGAGAATTTGACGGTCATTATGACATATACATCAAATCTATCATGATAATACCAGCACAATACGCTCATTACGGAGCACAATATGCATTGTTTTATCCTGGCCTTGTTGTGTGATATCTACTCAAAAGTATCGCATGCGAAGTAAAGAATAAACTCAATTTCGAATAAACTGCAAGGATTAACTCCACATATGAATAAAAGTCATACAGACTTTATCCTATATACGCGATTCAGCGAACAGATTCATGCACCCAATAACCTCCAGAAAAAAATTAACGAACAAAATATTTCTGAAGATAATGGCAATTGTTTCTCTATATATCCGGAAAACAACGAAAAAAGCGAGTAAAGGGAGTATGATTATTCGCACGTAATTGAAATGTTTGATAGCGGATCGAAAGTAAGAAATAACTATGATTTCTTGCATTTCCAAAAATGTACTTCCTTTTCAAACAAAATGATAATTTCTGGGAGGAAAATCATAAGGATTGATAATTCTTTTCGAGGGTATTGATGTGTGAACTGTTCCACTGACTCGACTGGCGAAGATGAAGTTACGTCTGTTCGGCTAATATTCATACAATGTATGTTGAGATAATCAGTCAAGTTTAATCTTGAAAAATGTGTTTAAATTGTACTTTACATGCGAGAAGTGGATTCCAAAAAGGCGCTTCGAAGCTATTAGTCCCGGAGAAAAATCATCAGCTCTATTCTCTGTTATTCGGCATTCTCTAAAACTGCCCCTTGATAAATTTTTGAATTATAAAGAAAGTAAGGATTAAACTCCCTAGGCAAAATTGGTTATAGATTAATTTGGCCTTTTAATCGGTCCTTTTGGGATTATTTTTCTATGCGATTTTCGGTCCTTAAACGTCATTACCTCCCTAATATACATCGTATTGCGCTTTTGATACTAGAATATTCATTTTTTTATATGTTTTGTTCTACAACTTTCACGTTTATAAAATATGGTATTATTTATCTTTTCGTTTTTCTATACGTTTGTTTTGTATGTTTCGCACGGTTTTAGACTGGAACCAGTGTTTGAAGGATAAAGTGCAACTGTTGAAATTAGCTTTATTATACATTTTTCTCAATATCTTTTCCCATTGAATATGATAGAAACAAAAATTGAGCAAGTGCTCAGGAGGCTATCTTTACTTAATCGTTATACCTTGGCACATATAGCGACACATACAGTGCAAGGGTAACGAAATCAATATTATTAAGATATTTTTTTCATATGTTTAACGTTTGAAGCTGATAAATTAAATAATCACTACAAACAGATCATTCATAAATTACATCTTTATAATTCAAAGGGCGCGCGTTTCTTGTTTGATTACAAACTTATAATGAGAACAGATGGAAAATCCTTTGCGGAACTATTTGATAATCAGTGTTTGGTATTTACCGCATCCTTTGGTAACTATAATTTCTTAACTTTTATGAAGGAACATTTCCCTGTTGATTTCATTTTCTGCACTTGAAAAGAAAAAACGCCCACCAAGTGTAAACATCTACATTTGTGTATTTATTTTGAATATTTAGTTTCAGATTAAATATTTGAGATAAAAGATAAAAAAACGAACCGTTGACCGGGTGCCATTTAAGATATTTCGTAAAACGATTTGTTGATAAACTTACACTTTTAGGAATCAATAATTTGTTTTGTGTCTAAGTTTTATTGTTGTTGCAGTATTTGGGCATATTTTCTTCAACATTTGATTTTACAACCGGGACCGACAAGACGGTTGATTTTCATGGGAATATTCCAAACGTAACAAATATGCAAATAAAAAAAAATCAATCATCTTCATCCGTTCCAGAGAATTTTTAGTTTGAATCGGAGTTATTATTTTTACAAAATAGCGTTTATACCTCCCTTAGACAAAATGCTATGTTAACTTTTATATATTATGAAAAAGAGCAGAGCCACCTCTTTTAATATGTCTTCTAGTTTAAAAAGGGAAATACTTGCTTGAAGTGTAGAATATTCTAATAATTTTATGCTTTTGCAAGATGAAAGAGTCTTAGTTTTCGCATTTGAATTGTTTTATATTGTCATTTCAGGGCCTTTTATAGCTAACTATGCGGTATGGGCTTTGCTCATTGTTGAAGGCATTACGGTGGTGTATGTAGTTTAAATTCTGTGACATTTGTTCTCCGGATATTTGTCTCATTGGCAATCATACTGCATCTTCTTTCTTATATATTATATTGTTTGTAATCTTAAAAGATCTTTTGAATAAAACACCTATATATTAGTCCTTTATCTTTATACATCAAATGTATTCCAATCGATTATGAACCCCTCAAAACAGATCCTCATTATAATATCTGCCATCAAAATTACACTACTTTTGATGATAGGAATACATGATGCTCTGTTTCCGTCTGATAATAAAAATAAGAAGGAAGTGAGGGGTTATGACACGTAATTTAAATGTTTGATACCGGATAACTCATGTTATTTTTCATTTCCGAAAATATCCTTCTATGTAAACGAAATCAGTCAAACAGGATTGTTCGAGTGTGATGTCATATAATTTATTGTGATCGCTTCTTTATTTCAAATACATTCTCGGGTAACTATTACCTAAATGACAACATTTCAGCAAAAAATTCAATTATTTATCTTTTGATTTAAATGTTTGTCCAAAATATGCTTTGATGAAGAAACGTTAACATATCGTTTAAGATTTTTTTCCCCAAACATATCAATTATTTCATTTGTCTTTACAAATTGTTTATATCTGTTTTATTAGATATTTTTTGGAAAGAATTCGGTATGCCAATATAAGACATTTATTTAAAAGATTCGATTTAAACACAATCTACATGTACGTTAAGGGATGTTATTTGGTTTTCGACAATATTTCATTATAATTGATTTAACTTGTCTTTCTTTTAATGTTGGGGATTTAAAATGTATGTTTCTAATCGCCTGTTATGATTTGCACCTTCTAAGAGTGTTTAACGTTTTATTAAATACACGAATAAAACTTGGAATAACTTTTACAAAGAAAATAATTTGTTTGATCTTTAGAGGACTTCAAATGTAAACAAAAGGAAGTATGCGGCAATCCCCAATGAGACATCAAAGAAACGATACCCCAAAAAATAATAACTGGACAACGTCATGAACATAAAATTATACTTAGCTCTTAATGTTACCAAATTAATTGTCTACCATCCCTAACACACTAAATGCCTTTATAAATGAAGTGTTAAGTTATGAAAGATGAAGGTCAATGCCTATTATAATGACTTCCTGCCAACAAATGATCATGTATCAATAATAAGTAAGCCTAGCTTCTTAGCAATCGCTCAATTTGGTTGTTGTTTTGATAATTTTCAATGATATTGATAGAAATGTACAAAACTGATATATCCAACAAAAGTGTTGAATCCTTCAAACCGGGAACCAGTTTGAGAAATGCGTTACATCTGAACAAAACTACTGGAAAAATTAAAAGATAAAAAAAAAATCCAAATCAAAGAATTTTAGTCCGGCCGATCGGTAAACAAATTGCTCAAATAATGAGGAAAGCACCAATGTTTGCATGATGGTACTTTTTTTGGTACTGAGCAATATTATCTATGGACCCACCCTCAAAATTCAATATGGCAGCTTATTTCAAGATGGCTGCCGTATGTCTGAAATATTTTCCAGTAATGCACAAACCACAGTAATTTGATGCTGGAAACACAAAAATCAACATTTTTGAATGACTAGGTGTATTTTCAAAATGGCCGTCTTGAAAAATAAGCAAGTATTCATCATTGAGAATTGACTTGAATATAAGCATTTTATTGATGTATAGTGTCATTTAGTATCTGTCCCAGTTCTGTCTATTTTGATTATGCCTTGCTTGTCATTTCATACACAAAATAGTAGCTTTCATAAAAAGCTGCAGTAGTAGCTTACATCAAAAGCTGCACTATTTGTTGTCTTTGGTCACACATAAAAGCTGTGATTTGGGATTTATCTGCCTTAAGATATTATCTAGTGCCTATCTTATTTCTTGGGTCGCAATATTTTGCAATATTTTGCAATTGGAGATATTATACTGTGAATACAGAATTATTTTAAACACACATCAGTAAAATGGCAGGAATTGAAGACAAAAAGGACAAGAACATTGAAATGGCAGAAATTGAATCACTTGGGGATCTGGAGAAACCCACAGATGAAGACACTTTAACAGAGGACAATTCAGAAATTACTATTGAACAATTATACCAAGAACTTTTAGCAGATGGAAAATTTAATGCTCAAAGAACAGCTGAAATTTACCGCAATATAAAACGGAGCAAAGAGCGAATTGGTAAAATATGTGTTGGTCTCATTACGATTCAAGCTGAACAGAAAGATGCGATGAATCTGCACTAGACACATCATCTTAGCCAAAATTTGACCTTAGCCAGTACAACGCAAGTTTACCAAATGTGCACAACAAAATCCATGCCTTGGCTCTTTTCACAATTGTAGTTTGCATGAACCATCAACCGTGCCACATCTGTTGAAACTTTCTTCACCTTTAGTCAAAATCCTATGCCAGAACCCTTGGCCCTGCATGAGACAGTTCAAATTATTCAACAAATATCTCCATTTAAGAAAATACTTTAAACCGCTAGTAATAATCAAGGATACCAGCAAAAGGCTTATGTGTCGTCTTACGCACACTTACCATCTACTATGAGTCAATAATTTTTGGTTCAGAGCAGCACACCATTACAGAAACAATTGACTGCAAGAGGATTCTATCAAAATTCTCCTATGCCTAAAGCAGTTCCTACTTACGGTATCATTCCCGTCGAGTTAATGTCAAATCCCACATGTATCACTCCAATTATAACAACCTTGCCAGCTCATGGAGCTCTAACAGGCTTCCAATAACAGCAAGCTGTTTCCAGGAAAGGGCAGAGGAAACCAAAAGAGTGTGACAACAGCACTTCTTCAGTCTCCTCATTAGAAAAAGAGTATACCCGATGGCAAGAAAATCTTGGTGCAAGGGACCGGGGCCGAAGCCAACAGCTACCAAAAGTTCAAAAACTCCATTGAAGAGGATCCTTGAATTGGGAGGCATTCATTTACAATTTGAACGAACTGCCGGTACATGACGATTGGAAAACAGGAAAAATGTGTGTAGGCCCCAGATTGCCAGGCTTTGAGTACGCTCGCAAGGTAAACACAGACGATGATTCCAAGGCCTTAACAAAAGCAATCATTTGGAGCAGCGCTTCAGCAAGAAAGACGATCAAACCAGATTGGAACCGAAACATTCTTCCGAGGATGTAAAGACAAAGATTCTTCAAGGCATGTAAAAGAGAGGAACCTAGAAACATTCAACAAGGCGTTAGAAACCTGAATAGCAAACCAGATATATGGTTCAAAAAGTGCCAATTATGATCATTGACAAGTCTACTTTGCTGATGGCGCAGTATCACCGACCGATAAAGGAAATATGAGCAGTCCTTTGGATAATGAGGTGCATAATATCACACAAATTGTCACAGAACTAGCAGATGTTATGCTTTCAACTAATCAGCATAACCGTGGATTGGCTGATCAATATAACCTCGGTTCTTCTGATCAAATAATCATGGAAGATCACCAGTTTAATGGAAGATCACTTGCTCAATATACACGTAAAAGATCTTCTGAGCAGTGCAATCGCGGTAGATCGCCAGATAGAAATACACAAAGCTTAATGCCTGTCGATCAGCAACACTCCTACTAAGCTAAAGTTCATATAGTGGCTTAGGACAACAGTTAGCATCTCCATGGACAAACTTTAGATATCCCAGTTATTTTAGACAGCGGTTACCTTCACCAGGATACGGAGCAAATCAAAGTGCAACCCCATCAATGGGGTCTTTAAACAGTAAAGGGTCGGGCCAGTAGGCCAACGCACGATTCCAAAATCTATTTGCCATGAAACAACACCTCATTACAAAATCGAACAGAGGCCCACGTCCTCGTCCAATATTGTCATCAGACGAACCATTTGACAGAGCTTAGCAGTACAATGACCAGAATGTGAGCATAATTGTGGACACTGCTGCAATTATAACATAAGTAAATGAGAAATTAATTCCGGCAGAAAATGAAGATTTGGAGAATGTAACGCTTCGTGGTTCGGGTTAACAGCTTGTTTTTGGGAAGATTATAGAGAACGACTCTCGACACTAATAGACTAAACCTACTATTGGATGTGTGAAAAGAGTGATTAACAGGCGATGTCATACTTAGGCTAGATATGTTGGACACACTGAGCGCATAATAAACCTGAGTACTCCTACAATCACCATCAACAATAAGGATAAATGCGGCATTTGTTAACAGTGGAAACGAGATTTCAACTCAGCAAGTTTGCATAAAACAAACCGTTACAGTTCCGCCAAACTCAAAAATGACTATTACCATTAAAAATAATAAAAGTGCTGATCAGAAGTGCATTTTAGGAAGAAGAAAGGTATACCTATTGATTACGTAGAATAATTTGACGATGTAGTGGGTACGGCAGTTGAAAACGCGATAAGTAACGTAAGACGTGGCATCGATGAGACACGAGACAAGGTGCCCTCGGCACTGCCTCAAAGTTCAGATGAGTTACCTACTATTCCAGCACATTTCACTGACCTATATTAACGTTCAATCGACTCTTTTTAACCTCTTTATTCCAACCATTAAAACTGAAAGCGTTTAAAGAACAATTACAATAACATGTTACATATTGATTAACAATTTGAATTTCACTTTTTGTTTTTGCATATGCAGCCATATTTGTAAATGTATGTGTTATAGAAATAACCAAATGTTTCTTCAATATATTAAAATTAATTGATAAAAATTCAAGAACATGGAGTCCATTTTTAAAGAATCATTACTTTTAATTTCCGAAATTATATAGAATACCTTTAGAGCAATTTTGATATTGATACCGTTTTTCCGACATCTTGAAAATTGCAGCCATATTGGATTTTTCAGAGTGGGTCTATAGCTGAAATCAAAGGGTTTATAACCAAGAACTACTATGCAAAATTTCATGCTTTCCTTATCAAGTGAGCAATTCTGCTCTATATCTGCACCAATCGACCGGACTATTTAAGACAATTACTTTTCTTTAAAAACTTCAAATTTGTCGATCAAATATAAGTGATCAATGATGCATGGAAATACAATTGAAAATGGAAATGGGGAATGCGTCAACATTCCGACCAAAGGGCCGACATAAGTCGAAGGCCACCAATGGGTCTTCAATACAGCGTGAAACTCCCGCACCCGGAGACGTCCTTCCTCTGTTCCCTAAACACACGTGCATATACAAGCACAATAAGCTCATTCCTAACCTTGCAATTTGATATCTATTCGAAAGTATAGCATATTATTATTATTATTATTACAATTTTTCTATAGCGCTAAATCTAAAACAATATTACTCAAAGCGCTTTACATCACATGTTAAACGAAATATACACACAGACAGTGATAAACATATAGAACATGAACACACAAAATAAATATTTAAGTGTTAAAACTTTTCTAGATAAAAGGATTAATAATGTGGAAATTTTTACAAAAAAGTGGAATATATATATCAATTAATCAAAATAAAATTATACTGAATAAAGCTGGTAAAATAAAATAGCCAAAAAAGTCTAAAATAAGATTGCAATTAAAAATTATCAAATTTAAGTTAAAAATTTGAAAACGTATTCAAAAGATGAAAAAGGAATATTACCATGTAAAAATATAATTACTGAAATGAAAAAATATGTGTGCACATATCAAGTGTAGAGTAAACTCAATTTGTCAGATTTATTTTAACCGATTTACTCATAATTGGAATAAGAGTCCAACAGACTTTATCTGTATCCTAAATTCGCTTTTCAGCAGAGCAGACAAATTTACGCATAGTAAGTCATAAACCGATTAAGAGAAAAAACGGTTACAAAAAAAACCCAAAAACAACACATCAACTATAAGAGGAAAAAACGAAACAACAGATACACTGAAGTTCAACAGAAACAAACTATTTAAGCTTTAGAAATCTTAGTTTGACGATAAAGAATAAGTAATCTTCGAACAAACTTATGTGAAAGGAAAATGTCATATGTCAAAAAGATTAGATTACATATGATACTCTAGTACGTTTTGAGAATTTTTGTGAACTTGGCTCATGCTATGATACCAGTGGTAATATACAAAAAAACACTTTCAAATTTACTGGATACAAAATCAAGCATGTTTATTTTTGAGACACATTATGGTGTATTGTAATCTTTAAAACTTTGATTATATGATATAGCCAGATTCGTGCTATAACCAAAATAACATTTATTAAACATTGAAAAGATCATGCCAAATTTAAAGTTAAAAGAAAATCGTCATGCAAATACATGATCGAAAAGCTTTATCAATTAAGAAGAAATAAAAATTGATGTAAGAAACGATTTTCATTTGTAATAGACGCACTCATGTATTGCTATATATCTAATCTCAAGTAGCGGTAAACATTTATACTCAATCTTCAAATCGTAGAACATTGGAAGTGAATAACAGAACTAGCGCAAAAAATAATAAAATACCCGATAATTCCATAAATACCATTCCCGCGTTACTTTCTTCACACTTTAATGATTATAAAGAGTTGTTTTGTTAACGTTAATCATATCAATGGAAGCGAAACTCAAAATCATAGTAACCAAAAAAAAATGCAAAGGAAAAAAATACAGTCCTTTAAATACAAAGGTGTATTTGAAAGTTGTGGTGCTCAAATCTCCCAACTTCCGTACATGTAATCATAGCTACACATTCAGATAAAAAAATAACTAAATCTATATCACCGCTTCATAATATCAAGATTTGATATACTTACCATTTGAAGCTAATAATTTGAAAATCATTAAAAAGAGATAAGTCGTCAATTCCATCTTTCTAATTCAAATGTACGTTTCCTGTTTTTAAGATAAACCTATAATAACTTTTTGAAAACTCTTTGCGGAAGTATTTACTAATCAGTATGTGGCATCTACCGCATTCTTTAGTCGCCACAAATTATAACTATTTATAATGGGAAAATTCCCTTTTGGTTTTTATTTCGCATTTGATAGAAAAACAATTTAAAAAAAAGTGTATACATATGCATTTCTGTAAATTAGTACATTGTAATGTGGTTTTCATTTAAGACTAAACACTTAAGATAACAGACTGTATACAATCCATATACTCAGGCGTTATTTGAAATATTGCTTATAGGGATTTGTTGATGCATTTGATAATTTAAGGCATTTACCTTTAGATTGCTATAGTTGTCTTGTGGTTTCATTTTTGGGTAGCTACAATTAAGACTAGTTCTCCATTACTTTTATACTTCCTGTTTATTTTATACTTAGACATTGAGATGATAGTATATTATTTTGAATGAGCAATAATTAATTTTTAGAATATGCTATGACTAAATTTAAATGGTACGCAATTCCTTGTTTTCATTGTTTAGATCATGATGTTGCTATGCAAAAACAAGCTGATATATTGATTAAATTTTAATTGGCAAAATGTTGTTCAAAGGAAAACAAAACTTTAAGCAATTGCAAGTTGCATTTTTGTTTTAAAAAACTCTGTGAGCTATGAGTTATAATGGATTTAAAAATGGTCTTTGTACAATTCCACCTTATGGAATTATGCTGCATTATGTTTGAATGAGAGAATGTTATTTTAGCAAATTTTATATATAATGGGATATGAATAAATCTACCTGTGTATTTGTAGTTAGGGAATTTCATGCAAATACCATAGATTGCAGATGGGGAATACCCTGTATAGAAATCGTGACTTTCGAAGACATCAAAACTTTTAAACATGTAATTTCTTCCGGCTGCAAATTTTTCTACTTGGCTTTAACGTTTCGTCATACCGGTAAAATTAATAATGGAAATGAAATAACATTTGATTAAACAATGTACGTTCATATGAGATAACAGTACTTAACTCCTGTTCAAAACATGTAAATCATTTTATAATCTATCTTAATCAATCAAGAAAACAAATATTAGCGTATGGGAATTGCTTGCACCGGGAAGTTGAAAAATTGCTAGGAAGAATTTATGTCAAATTCGTAGCTACTGTTTTCTGTTGGTTTTTTTTAGATTATATTTTTGTTGAAAAGATACATGAATCATGAAAAACTTTCAAAGTCTTGGTAGGAACCTTTCAAAGCGTTCCCTTGTGTATTAATTGCTCTTTAGAAATGATTAACGTTGCACCTCGTCGTTTCAATGCCAATTTTCCTCATACCGGCATTTGATTTATATTTTTAGTGTGTTTTAACTCAAACCTTTCTGATGACGACCAGATGCAGCGGAAGGAGTCGTGTAGGACGTGGTACATGTCGCAAAGTTATTCCATCGCCTTATAACTTCACTGGGAGTTCTAATACGAATAGTTTATCACCTGACTGAAATAGTATTTCATGGACTTACCATCAACAAAAGAAAATATCTAGCCTCTATATGTTTAGTGACGATTGCTATTCTATATACAATGAAGGTACATTTGATGAAATAGCACAATGTTTAAAACATCAAAGCAGTCCCGAGCACTACTAAAATTTAAAATTTACATACGAGAAATCACAAAATAAAATTCAGTTTTTAGATGTGTTGATGTCCAAAAACTCAAGATTATAGAAACAGGAATCTAAGACCTCACGACATTCCGAAAAAAAACCTGAACAATGTCAGAAACTAGAGAAGTCCTCGTGCCATCCATCCTCTATTTAAATGCATAGTTAAAGTAGTAATGTTTCGCTTTTAATGATGTAAGAACGATCCTATAGATATGCAAATAAAGTATGTTTTATTTTCTGAACGCTTTTAAAAAAATTTATAAGGAAAGTGAATAAACATAGAGAAATGACATATTACATAGTTTAATGGTTAAACCCAAATATGTATTACAGCTGATTTCCTTGGTGTTCTATGGGATAAATTAGAAGATGACAAAGAATCAAAATTTGTATTTAATAAAAGACCTCTTTTCGCTTTCTCTAGGAATAAAAACTTGAAAGAAACCGTAGACGTGGTAGATACATTTGTACGTACTAAACTGTTATAACACCCAGTGTTTAGAATCAAATACATTTCAGTACGTATCAGATACATTTCTATTACATATTTTTACGTTCCTTCTACGTTTTACTGTGCTTTTATACTTTCCTACTACGTTTATATTTTTATTCACGTTCGTATTGTGCAGAGCAATACAAACAGAACCGATCACGTATCAATCCATGCTTATCTATGTGTATATAGCCATTTTAAGTACGGATCGATACGATCCACTACGTATATTGTCGTTTTGCTACGTTTTGAAAAGTTATTTGAAAACGTAGCCAAACGGAATAGCCGAAACGTGACAGTGTGACTGGGGCTTTACGTGAGCAAACGATCATTCATTTTCCTCAAATGAACACCAGAAGTAAATCAAATCTAAGGTCAAATTTCACTCAAAATATTATGAGGGTCTAAGTTAGGGTCCTTCATTTGTATAATCAAGTCTCAATTAGTTTGTTATTTTTTTATTTTTCTCTTCCGTTTTTTTTCAATTATTATCTGTTCTAACATATCATAGTAAACCATTTATCTCCTCATTATTTTACACTTCTTTCGCTTTATACTTTTTGTAGTCGATTTCTCTGTAATTTTCACTCATTATATTCTATTCCATAAACCTATACAGACCCTCCATTATGTGATAAAAGATCGAGAATATAGAAAATCATATTTTTCTATGTTTCTTTTGAATTTCGAATATTCGATCATATATAATCAAAAAGGACTTACCACGTGACTGTGATATGAGAGGATGTATCAAAATAAGCAGACACAAATTCCATTCCATGATTTTCTTTGAAAAAAAATACACTTCCTTATTTAACAAAAATGGGTACTATTTTATTTCAATCAATATTTTCGAGTGGAATCTCAAACAATGTATTCTGATTGCCGTGTTTTATCTTAAATGCATTCTCAGGTAACTATGAATTATGTCACAATATTTTAAAACGAACTTCATTTATCTTCTTTTTGGATAATACCGTTTTAATCCAAAATATGTCAACAATGATCAAGACTAATCTATGATTTTTAAAACAAGGTATTTCGTTTCATAGGTCGTTTTTTTCAAAATGCATATTGATCGCGATATTTGTTTTTGAAATATTTTACCTCATTCTTTAGTTTTATATATTGTTTCGGTTTAACTTGAATCTACCTGTGGCTTTTGATAAAATGAGACCCTTTCGAATCTGACATATTTAGATCTTTCCACTTTTCTGTGGAAATATCATTGTATTTGTTTTGATTATTAAAATTTAGAATGGAAATGGGGAGAGTGCCAAAGAGACAACAACCCGACCATAGAAAAAAACAACAGAAGAAGGTCACCAACAGGTCTTCAATGTAGCGAAAAATTTACTTTTTTCTTCATCCACCACAACCTATTCATATCGTATATAGTGATTTAGCAAGATATCGATTAGATTTTTTACAGATATGTATGATATCGAAACAGTGGAATACATATCACCGACTCTTAGTAATTGATATGAATCACACTTTAAAAACATTGATGAGACTTAAAAACGCATATTCGAAGTCTTTCGTCATCTCTAATAAAGATTGGTTTGTAAAGACTGTGGTTACGAGTTCGATTTCTGCATTGGCAAAGTGCGCTAGACTCCGATCTGATTGAAAAGGATTGCTGGTATTAGTTCCTGAAGAATATAGAAATAAGGATAAGTGGCATGATTGCCTATGAGATAACTATCCACCAAAGTTCAACTGAAGTAGATGTAAGTAATTATAGGCAACCTTACGGCATTCAAGAATGAGAAAACAAATACTGACAGTCAGCTATAAAAGACTCAAACATGAAAGAAGAGAAACTTACTGAGTAAGTTATGATACAAAAATATTACGATAAACCAATTTGACATTCAAAAATCCACAACCACTGACCTACAGGATCCTGACTTGGAAAAGACACATACAGAATGTAGCGGGTTAAATTTGTTTGCGAGCGCTCAACCCTCCAAGCACAAAGTACGAATACCATTAAAATCAATTGTTAAAAAACTTAACTCTTCAGAGGCAGAAAAACACCCAACAGAAACACAGGCCGGACGTTGCAGATTATCGATCCATTCGTCACCTCTAACAACAAAGAACTACACTTCTACATACGTTATTAAGGAATTAACATGCAAATTGAAAGTGAAGAACGAATCCGTATTTCTTATTATTCTCTATTTAGGACTTCAATAAGATTCGAGACAGTCAGGAATAAGGAATTTTTGATGCAATGGTTATCACGTGATCAATGTTGAGTGATTTACATGTTTGTAAGCGTTCAATCCTCCCCTACCATAGAACACTGGTATAACAGCACAATGTACATTGTAAGGACAAACTATAAAAATCAGTTAAGAAAGGCTTAATTCATCAGATTAAAAAAAAAAATCAAACATACACTCAGACATTACGTGGCAAGGTATACATCAATCCTTCTTCACTAATAACCAAAGAAACACTAAGTACAGATCTGAGAGCTATGGTAGTTACTGACAGCTAGTTCAAAACCAATAACAACTAATAAAAAAAAAGAATGTGTCTTAAATCAAAAGGTCAATCTTTTCACTTCAAACATCAAATAGATTTAGTAAAGACGTCATTTAAAAATTCAGAGAAAAACCCGATCTTGTGCAATGTCAAAATATAGGTATTGACAGATCGTAGTTGTATGAAAGTACATACATTACGTGTAATACATGCATTTAGTATTTTCTTAAAAAAACCGTTTCAAATCAAATGTTTCTATTCTCATATCTTCTCATTTAAAGGACCCATATAGAGTATATAAATCATTACAAATCATAAAGTTTATACACAATCCACACAAACTACATATCAATATGTAACCTACAATACTGATTGTAAGTAATAGTATAATAAACAAATATCAAATATAGAAACATAATTAAAAATGTATATGCGTTACACACATTGTTCACAACCAGTAGTGAAATAAAATATCTAAAGTTGATAAAAACAACAAAAAACAAACTTATATGCATCAGGAGAGAGAGCTAGAACAAAGAGGGATAACTCCATCATAACTTCTGTTTTTTTTCCTACAGGTCTTATCTGGATATTTATTTAGATACAAAAACTAAAACCGTTTTTTTTAAATATGAACCTTCATATTCTTTGATTTCGTCAAGTCAGCCCTAACAAAGCTTACTTCTCCGTGTGGGTTTTGTTAATTAGACAGCCTTCAGAGATCAAATAACGTGGAATGAAGATACTATACGTCATTGTCAGACTTTTGATTTATCTATTGAAGAAAGATATCATCGGTCTATACGTATATGATTGACTGTACTCAATTAATATACTCAAGAAAAAAAAAAGAAAAAAAACACGTTTAAGTGTGATTCTATAAAAACAATATCTACAAAATCGACATCAGTCGCAAAAAATCCTATTTACGATAGCTTAAATTAACTGTATCCCGCAAGGACATCACTCGGTTATAAGAGCGAATATCTGACAAGCTTTTAATCAACGTGTTTCAGTTTTGAAATATATGTGTATGCATGAAAACAGGTAGGATATGACTGCATGTAGGTGTTCAGGACAAAAACGAACCCCAAATCCTAGTCAATAAAGATCGAGGCCCCAATGTAGGATTTAGATATGAAAGATAACGGTATATAGTGGTACAGATACTATAGTATATTTAGTACATGTAAACTGTGTAAATAAACAAAAAAAAAACCTTGATCACAGATAATATAGTATGCTATGTAAATAAAGAAAGAAAACATTGATCCGTAAAGGTAGGTTAACATCATACTATTTCAGATACTACCCTGTACTTCAACATATAACAAGGTAAATATTGCAATGTAAATTATTTTTAAAAATCATTTTTTTGCTCAATTATATGTATTTGCTACAATTGCAGAATGCATTCCCGCCAAAACTATTATTTTTTATTCATGAATTTAGGTGCACGTTATAAACAATTGATCTCAAAACTCTTAGTTCTGATCTAGTCTAGTTCTGAACTGGCATGAAATATTTGCCACATGACTTTAAACACATACCAAATAGCTAAACGGTCTATTACTGAAGACTTTGTTTTGACATCTAGATGTATTATAGTGATAGTTGTTGTTTTATCCCTTACTTTTTTAATATATACCCACATCTCATTTTAATCATGTTTTGATCCGTTCTTGGATTTGTTATAGATTTTGAGTAAATTTACAAAAAGTTAAATCATGTTAAACATAAATTTACTGTAGGAAAAAAAATTAATCTTATCTTATAATAGTTAATTTCATCGCTGTTTTTCACCTAAAACTGTTGCAGTCTATACATTTCTATCCTTCATGAAATGATAACAGTAGAACTTTTTTTTTTGGTAAACGAACACAGATTCCTATATACGTTGTACACAAAAGTATGACATGTTAATTCTAAAACCATCTCATTGACCGGATTCACCTATAAAATGAACGAGTCGTCTCACCTCAGTAACAACTATATGTTGAAAGTCAACCGTTATGCCCATTTTCAGCCCTTTGACTTTTATTATAAGTAGGACTTTATTTTTATAATTCAGGAATTGCTAGAAATAACAATTATAAAAGACATGGCAAAATAATTTTCAAAGCACGACCTTAAAAAATGTACATGTAGTGGCTTTATTTGTTGAATAAAGCACACTCATTTTAAATGTGAGCAGCAATGAAGGTTAGTACGAAGGTATGGAATCTTGCATTATATAATCGCAATAGAAATAATTTTTTAACACTTTTCTCATAATTATCTAATTAATGAATTTAAAACAAAAGCACAAACTGTGGTCCCAATAGACATTTAAATTGTACGATGATAAAATGGGTTATCGTCGAAAATTGCAAATTATACTTAATGTTAGTGTGTAATTTCCTAAAAAAAACCATATATATTTGCCACGGGACGTTAAGCATATATCACTTAATTTTAAAACATCCAACGTTTTATTTTTTAACATCTTGGCCAATGCACACTGCAAATTAATTAAAAGTGCGAATGTCAGACAGGCTTTTCATCAACGTGTTTATGTTTTAAAAACAAGTAGAATATGACTGCTTGTTGGGGGTCAACACCTCTTGTCTATGTACGGAAGGCCAAGAGCCGAAGAAAACCAATGAAATTAGACAGGATAAATAAAAAAATATATATTAAATAAAGATAGAGGTCCCAATATAGGACCTGAATATGAAAGATAATGATATATGATGTCAAAGATAATATACAAAGTAGTATATGTATACTTTGTAAATAAATAAAGAATACATTGGTCCTTATAGGGAAGATACCAGGTATACTGTTTCAGATAATACCCTGTACGTCAACATTTAAAAAGGTACGTGTAAGTAATCTGGAGTGTTTATAAAACTATATTCTTGAGAAGCAAACCTTCTAAAAATATGACTGATTGGTTTTTACAATCTTAACGTCAATTGACAAATATCTTATTCATTTTCAGGTTGAGAATATGTATACTTGCTACGGAATGTTAAGCATGCATCAATCAATTAAATACATTCTTAGGTGTAACTGTCTTTAATCGTGTTTTTTAGCCAAGGCTGATATGGTAAATGTCAGACAGACTTTCATCACTGTGTTTAAGTTTTAAATAACATGTGTATGCATGAATAAAGGTAGAAAGCGATTGTTTGAAGGTCACACCACATTTTTATACTATATAACGTTTTATCGTATTTAAACCATTGCACCAATTATGTTTGTCAAATTTGTTGTATGCGTAAAAGTCCAAAAATGTATTCAATTATTAGAAGAAAAAAAAACTATTTTAAAGCTTACAAATTTAGCAAATATATATCCATTCAACTATGGATAGGTCAAAAGATGTTACGAAAAGTAAGTTGTACCTTTATGCATCTGGCCTTATCATTCTTTCCATATCAACCTCGGTTAAAATACAACATCAAGCCATTTCATTTCACCTCTCTTCTTTGATGTCCAACTCATATAAATTTTGAAATGAATGAGAATGTTGAAAGGAAAATCTTTTTTTAAAAGAAAACAGGCAAATAAATCAAAGGGGCCCTTTATAGCTGCTCGGTGTGAGCCAATTTTAAGGCTCCGTGTCCGTAATTTGACCTATAATGGTTTTTCTTTTACTTTTGTACCTCGGATGTGAGTTGTCTCATTTGCACTCATACAACATCTTCTTATATCTATATATACGAAAATATGGGTTATTAATTCTGGTCTTGTGTGTTTACGTGTTTAAGCAATTTTTACTAAGCATGTCATGGCAGACAAAAAAGCCGAATATCACCTTCGACTGGATAAATAAATAAATAATCCTAGTCAATAAAGATCAAGGCCCAATGTAGGATATGAATATGAAAGATAACGGTATAGTGTCACAGATTATATAATATATACTATGTAAATAAATAAAGAAAACATTGATCCTTACAGGTAAGATAACAGCTATACTACCCTGTGTACGTCAACATTTAACAAGGTAAATATTGCAGTTGGAATTTTGTAAATATTATTTTCCTGCACATATTATAAGTTCTGTATGTCCTAAAAATTGCAAAATGCATTGCCACAGAATCAATAATTGTTCAATACGAAATTTAAGTGCACGTATACTCGCTAGTTCAAAAGTTCATAATTCTATTTTTTATCGTTTATTTTGAAACAAAACTTTAATTCACTAATTAATTCATATTATTATATAACTCACTGCTAAACAGAATCAAATAAAAGTATAATGAAATGTATTGTGAATTGTATGGTATTGTAAAGTCATAGTTCTCCGTCATAGTACCAACGACCTCGTCTTATCTGGTTTTATACAGGCACGTTTTAGTTCCGTATAGTGAAACCAAAGTATGATTTGGTTTTAAAGTTTGTGATTAATTCAGGACGACAAGGTCAGTCAGTTTAACATGTGAATATTACTAGCAATTATACACGGTTAACTCAACAATTGTCCACATAAGAACATGCCTGTACACAGTGATGTGTTCACGTGTTTTATTGCAAAACTTACCCATGCATTTAAGTATAAAAAGGCATGTTAAATTTTAGGTTTAGTTTTAAGCATCGTATGACTTTATAAATTTCCATACCACTAGACACGAAGAATCTTTCGTTCTGAAATGCATTGCATACCTTAACAATATAGTAGTTTCGATAAAATCTGTTCGCGATCTTTTGTTGACACATTATTCTCTTTCCTGACTCTTATCACCATAAACAAATGAATATTCATGGGAATACTCAACTGCGATTATTTTCTCAAAGCAAAGTTGGCCAACCCTCCCCTCTTTTCTACTGTTTTTATTTCTCGTGAAGCAGTAAAATATCCTACATATCCACGTTTAGCTTTTTTTTTAGCAAAAACAGATTTTTTCCACTTGTAGCAGTAACTAGCTTTAGTGAAGGTTGTTTTATGTGAAGATTTTAACCGACAGAAATATATCAATAATATGTTTCAGGATACATATTCCATACATTGAGAATGAAGGGTCTAGTTAAATGAGCTTTAATTAATTCAGGTTTTGGACTTTTTGTAAGGTGTTTGGACTCCTTGAGATTTCCCCTATGCTACAAGGGCAATAAATTTGGACCCAAATCAGCCATATTTTTTTCTTTTCATTGAAGACTTCAATAGCTTATAAAAGGTCATTACCAAAAGTTAAGCAAATTCTAGATTCATTTTCTTATAGTTTGAGACCTAAATAAGCCAATGCCAAACATAAGGTAAATGCCCGAGTCAGACTTTTCCTGCCATTTCTATAAAATCAATTATCTTTTAGCTTATTTGGCTCTTATAGTATGCTCTTCTTATTATATATTTAATTGAAGTCAATTTTGAATTACAGATTTGTTTTACCTGGCTACGCCCTTAGAACATACATCTGATAAATAGTCATGGATACAGAGATACAGTGTGGCATTGGTCGGTTTAAACCGAATTGTTTACAATGTTTTGCAACTATGAAAATCTTTACTGTGTTTTATTCAATATCGGCTTTAATGACATCGACACTATCCGTTTACATAGCATCACAGATTACAACGATAGAAAAACAGTTTGGATTTACTAGTACCCAAAGTGGTCTATTAATGAGTTGTAATGATATTGGTTACTTGGCTGTTACTCTTTTTGTCAGCTACTTTGCCGATAAAGTGCATGGCCCTCGCGTTCTCTCATTTTCAACATTATCATTCGGTGCAGCCGGAATAATTTGTGCAATACCATACTTTGTTTCACCAATGTATTCAAAATCAATTTTGCCGAAAACTTCAAATGGTAGTCGAAGTGGAGATTTCTTTGCTAAAATGATATCATCAGGACAGCTATGTGAAGCGTCATCAAATTTCGACCAATCACATTCCAATATGAGCTGCAGTTCAAATTCACATACGTCGGTTGGTGTTGCTAACGAGTTTACACCTGTTGCCATGGCAATAATTGCCGTAGGAATGATTCTTCAAGGAATTGGCAAGTCTCCAAGACAAGCTTTTATCACTACGTATATCGACAACAATGTTAAAAAGACACAAACAGCTGTTTATGTTGGTGAGTTATTCCAAATGCTATGTATTTATTATTTGAGACAATCATTTTACAAATTTTCAATATGCAAAACAGTTGGACAGTCATTTTAACAATATGAATACATTTAAAAATACATAGATATATTTATATATATATATTGATTACACGACATTCACTCTTAAATAGATAAGTTATGGAGATGTGGTAATATTTCCAATGATACAACTAACCTTCAGCATTCAAATGAAGCGAAAAGATATAGGCCTTTGTACAGGTTTCAACAAAGAGGAAAGCTCATACATGTACCGTATAGTCAGATGCTGTGTCTTTTATTATTACAAATTGAAATGGGAAACGGTTCAAACTTTTGAAGGAGAAAATCAACGGCTTGAATTATTACAAAATGTATGACAGGCATCAACCAATCCCAAACACCAAATTACCTGATCCTGACGAAACGGGAACATAAAGAATTTGGCGGGGCTAAATACGTTTGTTAGCAATCGATCTTTCACAATCTGAAGAGTTAAATCATTGGTAAGACATATACCTATTATTCGTCTAAATTCTATCCCCCAGTTATCCTTTATAAGAATGTTGCCACACGCAGGAAAAGGAAGAACATAGCATCCAAGGGAATAATATTTTTTCTCTATTCAGTCTGATGGAATAATAGTATAGAATTTTTAATGGAAAAATGACAGATAAGCAGGATCGATGTACCAATGAAAATCATTCTCAAAAACAATTTTAACTCCGGATCCATTTGTATATTCTTAATGTTTCTTTGGGCAACGTCTTGTAAATACATTATGTATTGTAACAGGTTTTGTAATGGCAGTAGCTATATTCGGACCGGCACTTGGATTTGGACTCGGTGGTCTGTTCAGCAAAATTTATGTAACTTTAGAAGGTAGGTTTTTATAATAGTTAACTTTGACAGAACACATCACAAACGTCTCATCGTAGTATAGGCAAAGTAAGTCGCGGAGAAACAAGTTGAAACGACAAAAAAAGCAAACTTACGAGGAATATTATTTTGAATTATATTTATATTGTTAACATCTTGTATAGCATTTTCAATGTAACTTCTCAAGAATATGTTCACATAAGATATACATCATAATATTGATAAGTTAAATTTAAACATTTTTTATTGTTCAAAATGGATAAGAGGATAAGACACAAGTTTATCAACGCTGTAACGTTTTCTCCAAAATTAAAATTGATTGCTACTTAGGTGATGTAAAAGCTTTCACTAAATTATTTTGTGTTCTAATGATTGCTGTGAACATATCAACAACAAAAAACAACGCTTTCTATTCTAGTATATAAAAAAAACCAAGCGAATTACCACTTCAAAGTTCCTTATTGTAATGTTTTACAGTTTCATTGCATCTTGTGGAGAACTCGTGCATTCAAAGGTACAGTTTTTTCGTCCTTTTTTTTTTAGAGTTGTTTGATAAGAAATCATACCGCATCTTTCTTTTTTCGATGATAGAAACTCAAAATTACGATTTAATATATTCATGAATCCCAATTTCTGTTAATTAATTAGTTAAGTTGCAGTAGAAATTCGCTAACTAAACTAATTAAAAGAAGTTAAATTGCATAGTAATTAAGGGAACTATGAATGTCTGTAAATAATTGCAGATGTTGATATCTCGCCGAGAGATCCTAGATGGATCGGCGCTTGGTGGATTGGATTTTTAACATTCGGGTTAGGGAGTATATTAACTGGACTTCCTGTAATGTGCTTTCCAAAACGATTCCATGTGAAACAAAACAATGTGAACACGAAAGTAGTGAAGAAGAAAAGAAAAACAAGAATGATAGAAGGTACAAAAAGAAGAATGATGAACTTTAACTCAAAGATAATATAATTTAAAAATTATTGAAAATAATGATACATAAAATACTTTTCTCTTGAATAGACATAATCATACGTACACAATTTTTGTATTGTTGCCGAAGATCGTATTCCAAATATCCTAATAAAGATGTTTAACAACAGCATACATTTTTTTAACAATTAATTTATTCATGTTAATTGAAGCTATCAATTTGCTCAAGACTAAAAGAAACTATTTCGTTTATACACTCTGTATTATTTAAAAAAAAAAAAAAAAAGCGCGACGCTTTGTCGCGGTATGCAGTTAAACTTAGAATACTAATAAATAACCAGAAGATTCTGTGTTTCAATATCTAAAACAAGTGTAATTATGCTTTATATTCTATTTGGAATTGTAAGCAAGGTAATATAAATCAATGTGCATAAACACAAAAAATTTATAGCACAACAGAACAAATCAATATGAAAATAATTTCTTCAAATTTTTAATATGTTTTAAAAAAAATCAGATGTGATATGATAGTAAATGATAACGTATTTATCGAATCTTAAAATCTTGGATTTAAGCAACTTTAGTTCAGTTAGCAACTATATTTGACATTCTCATTGGAGTTGTGAGTGAATCAGTGACATTATTATGAAAGAGCATAACATAGTGTAAGGCATTGACGCATATTTTTTTCAATTTTCAAAATGTGCATTTTAATTTGATTAATTTCAGAATTTTTTAAAGATATATATGGACTGCTTCGTAACAAACTGTATGTGCTGATCATAGTTGGTCGATGTTTGATCCTTATTTTAGTCAGCGGAAGTGTTGCATTTGGACCAAAATACATTGAGACTCAATTTACCCTGCCTGCTTGGAAGTCGAACTTAGTAATAGGTACCATTATTATTTAAACATTTAAATTACAGAGAATTTACAAATTATGGCAGACTATTTCCTATTCAGAATTTAATTTTCTAAAACACCATGTTTAGGCGTTTTCTAAATGTTCAAAGAACATACCACATTAACTCTCAAGCATTTAATAGAATTCGATCATTCAGGTAAAAAAAAAATCAAATGGAATACCATACTAAATACCCTTGCTACGGTTAACCTGAAGAGTTTTGAACGAACTAGTAGCATACATTATAAACTTGGAATATTAGATGGAATGAATATTGAAATCTTTTGTCGATTTATTTATGATCTCTGCTATATTTTATTCTTTTTTAAAAAAAAGGTGATATATGCATTATAATACTACAAAACAACACATTTTATATAACTTGATAAAAACATGACAAAGACTAATCCATCTTAACATACATTTCATCGAGGCGATGACGAAATTTTCTAGGTTTTTTTTCGAGAGATATTACTCTACACTTCCACCTTCTCAGATACTCTTTGTTTGAAATTTGAGTTACCACGCGGAATGTGAAGTTTATTAATCATTTCAGCTTTATACATAATACTGAATAATTTATATTTATTTCAGGTGTGACTCGCATCATTGCAGTATCTGTTGGTACTTTTGTTGGTGGATATCTTACGTCTAAAAAGAGGATTTCACCGCTAGGATGTGGACGATTAATCGTTATTCTGTCGTTTTTTACCATCGTACACTATTTGATACTCATGTTCCTGGGTTGTCCGACTCCAAAAATTATTGGATACGACAGGTTTGCTTACTTTTATTTGGAATTTAAGTCACTATTAAATTTATGTAGAAATAGATTCGTTTTTATCATTTTAACCAAAACCAGTAACATCAGAAAATGGTGTAGACTATAAGAGTTTTAAGACTGTTAGGTCATTTACTTATGCGTCTTTATGACATTGAACTTAATTGACTGCAGTTAAAGTGTACCAATGATCTTGAGTTAACCATTGTGGTAGTGAGTATGCTAAAAATATGTCTTAAAACTTAACACAACTTATTTATGTTATTAATGTATACGTAACTCTATTAAAATTAGCGACGGTTAAAGAAATGGTTTTATTCAAATATATGTAGATTAACGTCAAGCGTAAGGTGTCATTTTTCGATTGAACTTATCCGAACCCATATAGAAATGGGACTAACACAATATCAAATATTAAATTTTGAGTGTAAACATTTATGCATTAAAATTATACACTAAATCCTGTATCGTATCCGACAAGTGCCATTCCAATTTCTGGATATGTGACATATTCAATTATACTCATGTGTTGATATTTTTTTTCAATTTCAGAAATGTTAGCAATTCATCGGAAATCTGTACAAAAAGTTGCAATTGCAATTCTGAAGGCTATTTTCCTGTTTGTGGTTCGGATAATAACAACTACTTTTCACCTTGTCATGCAGGTTGTTCAAGTATATCAACATCACAGGTACATGCATCCTTTATTGATAAGACTTAAACGTGGGTACACAGGAGACAATCAATACCAAGCAGTCACTGATAATAGACAACACTTATGACCACAAAAATAGGAAATCGTATGCCTTAGTAAAATAATGGTAGCAAATAACGATGAAACGCCTTTCAAAACAAGAATAAAAATCAAATATTTCAATATCATCAGCCAAAAAGCTACTCTTACAGTAATGTTGACTTCTGTACTATAGCTGTCCAATATAATAAATTACATAGTGTGCTGGTGACCTAGTTCGAGTGAATCCCCATTATGGTATTATATTACCCCAAATATATTGTTTTAGGTCGGTAGCAAGCACACTATGTAACAAATGTTTCTTACCTTTTATGCAACAATGTGGTATATAGACTTAAGGCCTATCATTGTGATAAGTTGTCAATTAATATCGTTAAACCTACTTCCATAACTTTGTCTGTTGAAACCTTTAAAAATGTTCCACAACATCCTGTTGTTTTATAATATGTAAGGGTAACACTACTTCTAATTGTGTACTGAAATAAGCCCGCTTACTTACTCAATATTGAATAAATATGTTCTCCATGCAGTTGTTTTTAACCAACCATATTCCCAGAAATTATAAGAGGTTAGATAAGAAATGACAGATACATTTTTTTAGAAAAAATGTAATATTCATCTTTTTTTCTAATCTAACGTATATTAAGAGTTTTTTCATATAGCCCCACCATGATCTCATTATCGGTTGTGTGCTCACTATTGTGTCTCTGTTCATAAAGATAAGCTGCTGATATGAAACTTTTGATATAAGACTACACAGATTGTTTATGATTCCCAATTACAAGGATCACAAAGCAAGTACTAAGATAAAAATAATTACAAATGATCAATGCACAGACCGTAAGGGGAAATACAAATTGATTAGCAACATGAGTTACTCCACAACAATAAAAAAATAATAATAACAAACTTCGGGCTTTGGAGGCAAATCAAGAATGCAGCGGAATCAAACATGAATGTAAGCGAATAACCTCCCACCAATAGTCTACAAAACAAATATTTTATAACACAACCTTAAAACAAACTGTTTATTATCAACTTAAATGGATAAGCTCAACAAATCAGTACTTTAAAAAAAAATCGACAAATGGAAAGCACAAAAACAGAATACAACAAGTTAATCATGTCATCAATTTATAACCAATAATTGCTTATTATCGATAAAGATTAAACATTGACCTTCATGGTTTTTTGGGGAGGATCTTTTAGTGACCTTTGATGGCATCTGCTTCGTATCCTTAACTGACATTCTTTGGTCGTGTTTCTATGATACTAAGGTAATCAATTCATAACACTGAAAGTGGCGTTGTACCATCCATATAATGTCCACACTGGCGGGGTCCAATTAAACCCTTCTTGTCAACCACATACTTGCAACTTTGTCTGGGTTTTGCCTTTCATTAGGTTCTTTTCAGTTTGATCACCTCTTCAATGTTTAAATTTAATTTGGGTCTCGAGCATCAATCAATATCTTAATTTTTAACATGTTTATCTGGTGCAAAAACGTGGGTAGCGTTAATGTAATAATGAAAACTGCGCTCTCAAGGTGTCTCTTAGACAGTCTGGATTCTAATGTTCAGACCTTTTGTTTTCTATGATCTGAAATATTTGAAAACGAGCGTGCCTAATTATTTTCGGTATATTGTACATGAGTCGTTATTTAATTTAGAACTGTTATTCATATGTTTGTATGTTGAAGAATCTTATTTAATTACTCTCTCTTAAAACTATGTGCTTACTTTGGTCGTGAACCGGAAGTTATACTTCGACCAGACAGCAACAAAACATACACGCAAATCCGAACGATATATAGATTTACTGTTTGTTTTAAGCTCCATTTTGGCTGCATTAACGGAAAAACCTGAGGTCTTACTACACACACATCAATCAATATGTTGACAGCCTAGTGGAACAATGTGACAATATAAATAATGTTTTATTTCTACTTTCAGGGTTTTACGAACTGTACTTGTATAGGTCCAACAGCGACAGCTAAACCTGGTTTATGTTCTACTGACTGCCAAATGTTGGTTCCATATCTTATTGTCACTTGTGTGTTCAGTTTAATCGAATCATTAGTTATTATGCCAAGTTTCATATTCATGATAAGGTGAGCTTATACTAATGACAGTAATTAAGTTTATTCTTATTGTTTTTCTGATTATGGGTTTTTACATCGCACCATTGTGTTTATATTCATGTAAAATACATTATAGTAAAAAGTTCATTAACAGACAAACGTCTAGATTAAGAAAAGGCGCAATGACTTTGACCAGGACGAATTAAAAAATGCTTTCAGATAAGCTTGGTATGTACCCTGTGAATCTTTAAAACACAAAACATAAAAATGGACAATACCAGCATGACTTCAATGTTGAATACCATTTGCAGGTTCTAGTTTCTTCCTTGAAAATGCAATGGATGCTGTTATATGAATTGTAAAGAAATTGAGTTTCATTTTGTATTAATATGGCATGCCTTCAAATCTCTCAGACTAATGTTTTTACCTAATATGATTGTTCATGACCACATGATGGAAAGCCAATATCTATAAAGTTTACAAGCTTGTCGTAAATAAGAAATCTATGAATTATAAATTATTTTAAAAATTGTGTAAACTTCTTTATTCGGCACGAAAGTTAAGATTACAAATTATGAATGCATAAAAGTTGTTTATATGTGCTTGTTTTGACTTGTTTGTGTTGTCAGTGGTGTCATTAAATTGTGTGTAACTTTGCCATAACATTTTGTTTATATTTGTGATAAAATAATTATTCATTCATATTTGATACATTCTGTTTCCTGTTTGTAGATCGGTTAAAGAAAATCAGAAAGGAATAGCTATAGCTTTTTCAGCATTTATTACAACTTTATTAGGTATGTAATGAGAAAGTTTTGTTAACATGCTGTAAAATTAAGTCCTTATACCATCAATTTTTATCAGCCCTGAGATTTTCGATTGGTCCTGTCCATTATTTATTTTGCATCTGTCTTATCAATGACTGAACTTTTGGCGCAAATATAAAATTTCAATCCTGGTATCTATGACGAGTCGTCTTGTTCATTCTTTTAGATAACTGCAAGATTGTATTGGCAGTATTTTATATTTTTATTTATTTCAATGACCGTATATTTTTCCTATAACAGACATGCTGTTATTTCTTATACACGTTTAGGTCGCCATATCAAATATCTTCAAAAAAAGAAACAGTATTACATGAAGGCAACACTAAATGTTTATCTTTTGAAATGTATCGTTCATCAAAATCAAAAGCATAAACTTATGCTTGGAAGTAAACGAACATCATCTGAAAGAATACCTTTAACTTCATCATTTTGAAAATGATATCTCGACTAATATTAAGGTAAAGTGATTCATATTGCCTTTCAACAGATACACAAATAAATCTTTACAACGGATCTTTTCGATTTTACAATTTCAAAACTTAAGATTGCATTAAAACCTATAGATTCATTAAAACAATTGGACTCTTGTTCATATTTTCCCTAACTGTAACTTTTTAGCAACGACAGTCTGTGCAATTTAAACTTAGTAAGGCAACTGTGATCGAGCAATTCAACACAACATGTAACAGAAACTCTTAAGTCTAAAAAGACATTTTTTGGTTGATACTCAAACATTTTATTTACAAAATAATATCAAGCTATCGAAAAGTTGTTATAAACAACTGTCATAAAAGTCTGTGGCTTGTCTAGCTATAAACAAAAACAATATAGGTACTATATCCGTAATATGGCAGTTGTTCCTCATTTGACAGGTTCCGTTGATTGATAGCGAATGATTTTGTCAGTTTTTGTTTGACTTCACCTCGGAGTTCAGTAGCTTATTATGCTGTTTTTACTGTTCCAAATATTAAATATATGTAATGCAAGTATGCACTGAAATGCACTGTGTTGTTCAGAGACCTGTTTTGGATGGCTTTGCTCTCTAAGAAATTAGAAAATTTTAAATGTTTACTTATCGTTTTTCATTTTTCTTTTGTATTAATAATCATACATATATATGTTGAAATAATTTTCAGCTTCGTTTGTGAAAAAAATATACTAATATTTCAGGTTGGTTCTTGGGACCTGTTATCTTTGGAGAAATTATTGACATGTGTTGCCAAATATGGAGCTCTCGGTGTGGAGTAAAGGGATCATGCGCGTTATACAACAATGTGAACTTCCGGTATGCTGTTTATGGTTTCAGCCTCATACTGAGATGCATTGTTACAATAATAGACATTATTGCTTACTTAATTGCAAGAAAGAAAACAGATTGGAGTACTGGAGAAACAAGACGTGAAAGTAAAGTCGATCTACCTGAAAAACAAAGTTTCATCGTAGATGAAGGAGATACTAATGGACACAATAGTTACATCAAGACAATTCTAGAACATAAGGATATTAACGAAACAAAAAATCTAAGTTAATATTATCAAAGTACAATGGCTTAATACACTTGAAGTCCCATATTGACGTTCAACTATCCGGCGATATTTTAAATACCCTTCTTAGGCATGTCGACGATCCGTTACCATACGGCATTTGACTTACTCAGCAATGATAGATGGCGTTAATTAGTCACACTTGACTGAATAATCAAAGACTTTCAAGTTAATTAATTGCACGAAACCATTTTAAATAACGGTCTAATTTAGCTAATTATCAATCGTACAAATGCGTCACTAACACAACGATATAAAAATTATGTTTTTATCTTTGTAGATCTCTGTGAGCTTATTGTCATAATAAACAAAATGTATAACACAATTTGCAAAATTTTCTTACTATTCATTCAGCAGGTGAAGACGAATTGTAAATATCTCCGTAACTATGAATACAAAATTATGGACGTCAAAAGGCAGCAGTATGACGATAAAACACATGTAGACAAATACAGTTCTCTGCAACTGCTATGACACAACTTCAGTATTCACATGGTTCACTTGCCTCGAGTCAATTAATTTTGGGAAATCATGAGAGCATCACTTATAATATATATATATATATAGAACTATAACATATCTTAAATCTTTTTGTGCATATGGAGTGTTTCAAACAGATGTTTTTGAATTACATTACCAATCGCCGTTATTGTTTGTTTGAAATAAGCTGTTTCACAAATTAAGGAGTGAATCGTCATTGTTTCCCTCTATTCATAACAACGAACGCAAATATTATCGCATTTACTACGTGTCTATAGATTACAATTAAGATTGATTGTACTGGTTTTTTCTGCCATACATGCACATTTCGTCATTAAAAGAGGGACGAAAGATACCAAAGGGACAGTCAAACTCATAAATCTAAAACAAACTGACAACGCCATGGCTAAAAATGAAAAAGACAAACAGAAAAACAATAGCACACACGACACAACATAGAAAACTAAAGAATAAACAACACGAACCCCACCAAAAACTAGGGGTGATCTCAGGTGCTCCGGAAGGGTAAGCAGATCCTGCTCCACATGTGGCACCCGTCGTGTTGCTTATGTGATTACAAATCCGGTAAATAGTCTAATTCGGTAGGTCACATTAATGAAAGGGAAGGGGATTGTAGTTACGACGTAAGGAACATATCCGATATCATTTGTGAAACGGTTATTCCATAACGGTCAACCAACTCGTGATGGCGTCCGTAAATCTGTCTATTGATACTCACGGTTTAATTATTTAAAAATTCAAAATATTAATAAGAAGATGAAGAGCTATAACCCAAAAGGATAATCGTTTCGATCACAGAATACATTATCAAATTTTAGAATATAACTTGTTTAATTCGTTTTATGGTTTTTAAGGCGCTATGTGAAGGTTTGTTCACAGATAAACCTGCTTTATCAATGTTTTGTTCGACTTATACACTAATAATTTAAGACTTTATGAATAAGGAATGGCATATAACAATGTATAAGTCTGTTTTTTTTATGTTTTATTTACATTTACATACACAACAAATGTTTGCCTCATGCCATATTTGTAAGCGTTTACTAGATGATTTCACAAATGGTCGTAATCAGATTCATCTGCCCCTCAATTGCATGAATGTATGTTGTTGTATTATAAGTTTGATCATTGTCCATGTTGTCATCAGTATTTCCCCCGGAAATATCATATATATTGCTAGATTCATCACCACTAATTCGTCTAGACTGATTAAGGCTGTAGTAATCACTCTCATATACATTTGAAGATCTGTTTTCGTCCTTGTTCTGGTTCCCATCTGTTTTGATATAATCTGGTATCCTGTTCTTTACTACAACCGCATATGAATTGTTGTGTGTATTTGTCTTACCATTTTGGGTATTATCTCTCGCTTTAAACTTTATATCATCATGATCATCGCACATGGTTTCACGACAATTAGTTTTCAAATTATTGTCAATAAATTTTGTTTCTTTCTCCAGATCAAAATCAATGTCATGATAATTCGGATCAGTTGTTTTAGTGATTGAAATAGTGTAATTATCTGCTTTTTCTTTAAATGGACCTAGATGTCTGAGAAAGAATCAATAAAAGAAAAACACATTTTAGAATTACAGTTTATCTAATCATGCTAATTTTTTTGTAAAATGTTTGTTTTTTTTAAATAATTACATATTCATTAATACATTGTAATAATCTAATACAAAATTATAAAATAAACATAATTTTAAAAACAAATTGTTTAACCTAACAGCTAAGAGATTAAAAGAAGATGTAATTTAGGTTTTTATTCAAATGATGTGCTAGGAATGATATCCTGAAGGTCATTTTGTAATATGGAAGTATATCAAATATACAAATAAACTCATCATAGGTTCCAGGATTTAGATTTTATAACTGCGCCAGACGATCGGTTCGTCTACAGAAGACTCATCAGTGACGCTCAATTAAAAAAAAGTTAAAAAGACCAATTAAAGCACGAAGTTGAATACCCTTGTTATGATCTAAACACTACCACAAGGATAACACAGCGAACGAACAAGGATTAGTCGACATTAAAGTCTTGTGAAATCGAACTGTTTTACCAGTACGGTGTTATTATTTTTATTAAATAAACCGCTTACAGTTTGAATTTATATATATAAATTAACAACTATATGTCACCGTACGGCCTTCGACAATAAGCAAAGCCCATACCGCACAGTCAGCTATAAAAAGCCCCGAAAGGTCTTTCTTAGAATTCAATTCCACCACCTATCATGTGCATTTATACTGGTTACATTCCAAAGTTATGTCTCCATGAGTTCAAACATAGACATCATATCTTGGAATCAGTACGTAAACAAAACAAAATTCTATGAAAAATATCTCCCAAAAAAGCCGTGGGTTTTGTTAAACAGCTGTACAAATTGCAATTTACAGCTATGTGGTATTATATGTTTACTTGGTATTTGTTTAGCGTTATGTGTTGGCTAACTTGAAAAACAAAGGATTTCCTTATCCCAGGCAAAGGTTACCTTAGCCGTATTTGGCTCAACTTTTTTGGAATTTTGGATCCTCAATGCTCTTCAACTTTGTACTTGTTTGGCTTTATAAATATTTTGATATGAGCGTCACTGATGAGTCTTATGAAGACGAAACGCGCGTCTGGCGTTCTAAATTATAATCTTGGTACCTATTGTCAAGTATTTGCCTTCCAGGAAGATCAATATACAAGTCTTTAACATCTTCGTGCCAATAGTATCAACCTAAAATGTACTTTATGTACTCATGGGCTTTACTCTTACTTTGTCTTTCCTATGATTTATAAAAGTATGAACTATTTGAAATACTAAGTATTGTATTATTTCAGGCCAAGATTACCTTTGCTATATTTAGCACAACTTAAGGTTGTAGACCTTGGTTCAGGGAGATAACTCTTTAAATCAGTTATGTGTTTGTTCAAGTCAAGTTTCATCTATGTTTTTTAAGCATTTACCTGAAACAGATTGGAAATAATCTATGTAACCTAGAAGCTTAGAATATATTTATGAAAATGGTTGCCACAAACGTACTGATGATTTTAAGAGTTATTTCCCTTAACCTAGGTCTTCCTCCTTAAGTGAATTTAGTGATTTCATTGCTCTTCAACTTTATTCTTGTTTGTCTTTCTAACTATTTTGCTCTGAGCGTCAGTGATGAGTCTTATATAGAGGAAACGCGCGTCTGGTGTATCAAATTATAGTATGGTATCTTTTTATAATAATCATAGATCTTTACGTTTTAAGTGTTCTTCATATTTCCCCACCAAACGTTATTTAAATCAACGATTCATTAGTTTTCTATGTTGTGTCGTGTGTACTATTATTTGTCTGTTTGTCTTTTTCCTTTTAAGCCATGGCGTTGTCAGTTTATTTTCGATTTAGAAGTATGACTGTTCCTCTGGTATTTTTAGTCCCTCTTTCATTAAACGAATTGTTTTAATATGTCTTTATGAATAATTAAAGTGACAGGAGTTACTCTAAACTCAATAAAACGGAATAAAGCTCCACAAACCGTATTTAGAATAGCAAATTTCTCCCGGTGTATATGCATCTCATGTTTTGTAAATATAATCTCACAATTGGAAATGTGTATTATCAATTAAGGATGTTTTTTGTCAAGTTTTTGATTTTCTGTCAGATTTTCAGGATCCTCTTGTCTTATCCATTGGAATGCCTTTAAACAATTTGCTCACTGACCCCTAATTTTCTTTTTATAAATATTTTCCATGTATAATGATAAACCATCTGTACAAGTCTTATAAAATCTTTGTTATTTTTAATAGTATTTTAAAAATTAACGCCGTACATGATCAGGCTTTGAAAAATAAAAAGAGAACATTTTCCCGCAAACATTTCAATGGCTAATATATCGAAAACAAGCACACTGACCTATTATTTTCTCTAGCTCTTCTGATTCTTTTATATATCCCCTAACAATAACAGTTTTGTTATGAAAATCTTGTTATTTTTAACTAAGTATCGAATTTCCTTAAAATACAAGACGACGTTTTTTTTATCTTTTGTGTTATCCGAGAAATTATGTCTCCTGACTGAGAAAATGTCGGGCCGAGTAGGTCAAAATATGTCAAAAGGAATCATGCATTTGCATACTAATAGACCAGACGAATATTCCAACAAAAAAGAAAAATTCAGATAGAAAACATTATTATAAAAAACATAACAAGGTGAAATGCTTGCTAATGAGCCAACTATACACCAAGGCTTTATCATTGACGGTTTAAGTTTTAAAATAATATTGCTTTGGGATTTAATGATCGGTAGTACCGAGCGATACGCGAATACTCGTCGACATACCTAATACAAAGGTAAACAGACGATCATATACTCAGTTATTTTATATTTATGATATTACATGTAATACATGTAATACGGGTACGAGTTTAGTAAAACGGACGTCACGCTATATTCTAGAATATATCAAAACATAAATTTAAATATCATACAAGAATAACAAATACCAGAGGCTCCTGACTTGGGACATGCGCCCAAATGCCGCATACTTCAACATCTTTTGTGTGATCTATACACTCCTTGTATATATTTAGTCAATGTTGAATTAACAAACACACAGCAATACGCACAGTACAACTCAGTTTTAAAGAAGTCCGAGTCCGATGTCAAAATTGGTTACAGAAGAAAGTAAGCAATAAGTGGTTAAGTATCATACCATTATCAGATATATGAGAAGATTATAACCCGTATCATGCCAACAATTGGTTTTAGAATGAATGTGTGTTTTCGATGCCAAGAAAATTAAAAAAAAGAATGTGTCCATAGTACACGGATTCCCCACTCCCATTATCCTTTTCTATGTTCAGTGGACCGTGAAATTAGGATAAAAAATATAATTTGGCATTTAAATTACAAAGATCATAACCTAAGGAACATGTGTACAAAGTTTCAAGTTGATTGGACTTCAACTAAATCAAAAACTACCTTGACCAAAAACTTTAACCTGAAACTTGCATCATTTTCTATGTTCAGTGGACCGTGAAATTGGGGTAAAAAAACTTTAACCTCAACGAACGAACGGAAGGACGGACGGACGAACGGACGCACAGACCAGAAAACATAATGCCCTTCTTCTATCGTAGGTGGGGCATAAAAATTATGTGACTTTCCAAAATATGCCATCTTTCACGACCTGACAACAGTATAGTAATTATTTCCCTCCTAAAAAGTCTGTTTTAAGATTTCTTTAACTTTCAGACGAATGACGACGTTTTCGTGATCTGTATAGAATATTACCATGGGATATTGTATGTGAAATGGACAAGGAAATCTTAACAATGGATAATGAATAACAAGAATGTGTCCAAAGTACACGGATGCCCCACTCGCACTATCATTTTCCATATTCCATATTCAATATTAACACCTACCTTAGTCGACAGGTGATGAACAAACCAATGATCAGAACAATAAGAATGAACACTGGTACACCAATAATCAAGCCTTTGTAACGAGATTTAGAAAACGGAAATTTATATTCATGTATGTAACATCTATTTTTCTATCGAAAATAATTTCATAGCAGTTTTCATGATCTCCACGTAGTAAACACCTTCAACTTGGTAGTTTAATATTGTTCTAACCTGCATTAAAACATGGAACACAATGCTCAAACTATTTATCAAAAAATGAATATGCAGTGTCAGTTAACATGCTGGTATTTTTATTATCAAATGCATTAGCTTAATCATTTGTTCTGATTCAAAATGTAAAGGATTTTATCATAAAATATATAAACTATGTTTTCTTTAGCAATTCTTACTCTAGATACCGTATCACAAAGGAGATGAAAGATGTAAACAGCTTCTAAACGTACAATCGTATATAAGTCAGGGACCTTTTAGTTTTCGTGTGGTAAACGTTTGCTGAATTGGTTTAAACGTGTTCTCGTTTTCTTGGTTTTTTTTTTCATAGATAAGACTGTTTGTTCCCTTGTTTGAATGGTTTTACTTTTAACACATGTGTGACTTTGAAAGTTGTTTCATTAGCACTTATACCACATCATCTTATACATGTTATATATACAGTCGACTCTCGTTATGTCGAAGTCAGACGGACCAGAGAAATATTTCGAGATACACATAGTTCGACTCAAACGAACACCGGAAGTTCGACAATCTAAGGAACACAACTCTTGCTTAGCTTGGAAAGCTAAAATAAATCCGGGTGAATACGGCAAGGGATCGATATTCTAGTATCAGATCGATGTATTTGTATGTCACAGTCTTTTATTATTATGATGACATTTTTTTTATTTATTCAATTTTTTCAATTAAAAAAAAATCCTATGGCTTTTCCAAGAGAGTAATTTCCAATCGATAGTTTCGTTATTCAGGTCTGTTATAGCTGACAAAATTGTTTATTTTCGGATACAAGAGATTTAAGAAAACTTTGATTTCTATTCATTTTGTTTTATCTCACTCTTTCTTTTCAAAAGAAAATATAACAAGATTAAACACGCCGTTTGAGTAGTTTTTAGGTGATCATCAACGGAAGCCATAGTCCTCACTTTATACACACCAAGCTCATTAGTGTTAATCACAAATTAATTGTTTTGTAAACATTTTAAATACTTTTTCATGAACATTAACAATGTATCACTAATTATTTGTCAAATTCTTTAAAAGACAATCTTAGGTAAACACTCATGGAAATTGCATGTCATAAATCAATACAGTGGTCAGTGACCGGAAATTTAATTACACGTGTATTGTCAGATTAACTATTCAATTCATTTAAATCCCGGAGGTCATGCTTTGACATATGTGTATTAGTTCGAGATAAAAAATGAATTTTGAATGCTTTTGTTAACCTTGGGACCGTTAATTTAGTTCGACTCAACCGAAATTTCGACTCATCCAATTTTGACTCATCAGGAGTCGAATTACATACTTTTGTATGGAATAAAGTTCGGGACCACGTGAAAACTTCGACTCATCCGAAATTTCGAGTCAACCGAGTTCGAGACAACGAGAGTTAACTGTATGTACATTTCTTATATGAATAAAGGAATTGAACATAAAGTGTACAATAACATTACGCATGTGCTCCAGCCCAGTAGCCAGTACTTCGGTACTGGCATGAAAATACGGATTTTTTGTGTTATTAAAATTTGCTGTTACAAAATATTAGAAATTATTATTAATTAAGGAATGTATCTCCCTCATGCAAAGCTCTGATCCCTTTCACGGATTTGGCTATACTTTTTGGACCTTTTGGATTATAGCTCTTTATCTTTTATATTAGTTTTGGATTTCAAATATTTTGGCCACGAGCATCACTGAAGAGACATGTATTGTCGAAATGCGCATCTAGTGCAAGAAATTTGGTACCGTTAATTTTATTACTACCACTGGGTCGATGCCTCTGCTGGTGGACTATTAGTCCCCGAGGGTATCACCAGCCCAGTAGCCAGTACTTCGGTACTGGCATGAAAATACGAATTTTTTGTGTTATTAAAATTTGCTGTTACAAAATATTAGAAATTATTATTAATTAAGGAATGTATCTCCCTCATGCAAAGCTCTGATTCCTTTCACGGATTTGGCTATACTTTTTGGACCTTTTGGATTATAGCTCTTCATCTTTTATATTAATTTTGGATTTCAAATATTTTGGCCACGAGCATCACTGAAGAGACATGTATTGTCGAAATGCGCATCTGGTGCAAGAAAATTGGTACCGTTAATTTTATTTCTACCACTGGGTCGATGCCTCTGCTGGTGGACTATTAGTCCCCGATGGTATCACCAGCCCAGTAGCCAGTACTTCGGTACTGGCATGAAAATACGGATTTTTTGTGTTATTAAAATTTGCTGTTACAAAATATTAGAAATTATTATTAATTAAGGAATGTATCTCCCTCATGCAAAGCTCTGATTCCTTTCACGGATTTGGCTATACTTTTTGGACCTCTTGGATTATAGCTCTTCATCTTTTATATTAGTTTTGGATTTCAAATATTTTGGCCACGAGTATCACTGAAGAGACATGTATTGTCGAAATGCGCATCTGGTGCAAGAAAATTGGTACCGTTAATTTTATTACTACCACTGGGTCGATGCCTCTGCTGGTGGACTATTAGTCACCGAGGGTATCAACAGCCCAGTAGCCAGTACTTCGGTACTGGCATGAAAATACGGCTTTTTTGTGTAATTAATATTTGCTGTTACAAAATATTAGAAATTATTATTAATTAAGGAATGTATCTCCCTCATGCAAAGCTCTGATCCCTTTCACGGATTTGGCTATACTTTTTGGACCTTTTGGATTATAGCTCTTCATCTTTTATATTAGTTTTGGATTTCAAATATTTTGGCCACGAGCATCACTGAAGAGACAGGTATTGTCGAAATGCGCATCTGGTGCAAGAAAATTGGTACCGTTAATTTTATTACTACCACCCGAGGGTATCACCAGCCCAGTAGCCAGTACTTCGGTACTGGCATGAAAATACGGATTTTTTGTGTTATTAAAATTTGCTGTTACAAAATATTAGAAATTATTATTAATTAAGGAATGTATCTCCCTCATGCAAAGCTCTGATTCCTTTCACGGATTTGGCTATACTTTTTGGACCTCTTGGATTATAGCTCTTCATCTTTTATATTAGTTTTGGATTTCAAATATTTTGGCCACGAGTATCACTGAAGAGACATGTATTGTCGAAATGCGCATCTGGTGCAAGAAAATTGGTACCGTTAATTTTATTACTACCACTGGGTCGATGCCTCTGCTGGTGGACTATTAGTCACCGAGGGTATCAACAGCCCAGTAGCCAGTACTTCGGTACTGGCATGAAAATACGGATTTTTTGTGTTATTAAAATTTGCTGTTACAAAATATTAGAAATTATTATTAATTAAGGAATGTATCTCCCTCATGCAAAGCTCTGATACCTTTCACGGATTTGGCTATACTTTTTGGACCTTTTGGATTATAGCTCTTTATCTTTTATATTAGTTTTGGATTTCAAATATTTTGGCCACGAGCATCACTGAAGAGACATGTATTGTCGAAATGCGCATCTAGTGCAAGAAAATTGGTACCATTAATTTTATTACTACCACTGGGTCGATGCCTCTGCTGGTGGACTATTAGTCCCCGAGGGTATCACCAGCCCAGTAGCCAGTACTTCGGTACTGGCATGAAAATACGGATTTTTTGTGTTATTAAAATTTGCTGTTACAAAATATTAGAAATTATTATTAATTAAGGAATGTATCTCCCTCATGCAAAGCTCTGATTCCTTTCACGGATTTGGCTATACTTTTTGGACCTCTTGGATTATAGCTCTTCATCTTTTATATTAGTTTTGGATTTCAAATATTTTGGCCACGAGTATCACTGAAGAGACATGTATTGTCGAAATGCGCATCTGGTGCAAGAAAATTGGTACCGTTAATTTTATTACTACCACTGGGTCGATGCCTCTGCTGGTGGACTATTAGTCACCGAGGGTATCAACAGCCCAGTAGCCAGTACTTCGGTACTGGCATGAAAATACGGCTTTTTTGTGTAATTAATATTTGCTGTTACAAAATATTAGAAATTATTATTAATTAAGGAATGTATCTCCCTCATGCAAAGCTCTGATTCCTTTCACGGATTTGGCTATACTTTTTGGACCTCTTGGATTATAGCTCTTCATCTTTTATATTAGTTTTGGATTTCAAATATTTTGGCCACGAGCATCACTGAAGAGACAGGTATTGTCGAAATGCGCATCTGGTGCAAGAAAATTGGTACCGTTAATTTTATTACTACCACCCGAGGGTATCACCAGCCCAGTAGCCAGTACTTCGGTACTGGCATGAAAATACGGATTTTTTGTGTTATTAATATTTGCTGTTACAAAATATTAGAAATTATTATTAATTAAGGAATGTATCTCCCTCATGCAAAGCTCTGATTCCTTTCACGGATTTGGCTATACTTTTTGGACCTTTTGGATTATAGCTCTTCATCTTTTATATTAGTTTTGGATTTCAAATAGTTTGGCCACGAGCATCACTGAAGAGACATGTATTATCGAAATGCGCATCTGGTGCAAGAAATTTGGTACCGTTAATTTTATTTGAAGTGTTTTGTGCATATTGACCATACTGGATCGACAATCGTATTTAGTTATTTTTTTGTTTTATCTTAAATTAAACATAAAATCAGGTAAATCATTTGAAATCATGCATGGATAAGTTCAAGCTTTGAAAGGAAACTACTGCTAGTAGCTGTCTAAAAAGTGTGGTAACAAGACAGATAATCCAACATATTCTGTTATCAGTTAGTTTTCTATAAGGTTTTATATGGATGAACATGATTCAGGCAAACAATTTTGTGAAATTTTGAAATTTCAAGCATTTTGACAGAATGAAGTATAAACAATATTCTAACTGCAGTAAAAAACAATATACTGAAATTAATATTGATGTCACTGTAATGTTGCAGTAGAAGGAGAACCTGATATGACTTGCACACAACATAATATATAGTTATACCTATTCTAGATTGTTGAATTTTTGAACTTTTTGGATTCCTGGTTGTTGTACCATGTATATTATTTTTTTCTATTAAATCCATTTTGTGTTTATTCGTGATAAATGAGCTATGCACTATAGTTATATCAAAATTATTTGTTTTAGTTATATTTAAACTGGTGTTATCCGATGCAGCACTGACTGAGTGTTTCCTAGTGTTAAGTAATGATCCTGATTTTACACGTAAAGACAACAATGAATGTTCTGATTTCGACTGTGCATACATTCTTGATATTTTCCCCTTAATAAAGACGGTGCTTTTAGCTATAGACTGTTTGTTTAAAGATACGTATTCAATATATGCAGAACTGGAGTCTAAAGAACTAATTATAGCTGAATGCAAACACACTTGTTGGACGTGGTATTACTGAAATGAACATCTGTTCTTAAATAAAACTAATCACAAAAATACTGAACTTAGAGGAAAATCAATTCGGAAAGTCCATAATCACATGGCAAAATCAAATAACATAACGCATCAAAAACGAATGAACAAGAACTGTCATATTCCTGACTTGGTACAGGCATTTTCAAATGTAGAAAATGGTGAATTAATCCTGGTTTTATAGCGCTAACCCTCTCACTTTGATGACAGTCTCATTCTTCTTAATAAATTTTTCGATTTTTTTGTAGAAGAAAATACCAGAGGTTTCACATGTAGAGCAGTATCAACTTACCCTTCCGGTTCAAATTATATCATTCCCATTTGTGTCTTAAATTTAGAAAAATATGTGTAATCCCTTTAATATGTATTTCATCGCATTAGATTTTCTCAAGATTTTTAAGAATCTTTATAACAATGTCTCACATTTTAGTTGTGTGGTTATATATTATTATACGTTAATTCATGTATGACGGGTTAAATTTGATACTGAATATCAAACCCTATAAACGGGTGTGTCTATAAAATTAACATGCAAAATGTCTAAACTCAAATTGCAACCATACAAAGTTTTAATGTCCGTATTGTTATGGGTTTACTTTTCTACATTGGCTAGAGGTATAGGGGGAGGATTGATATCTCATAAACATGTTTAACCCCGCCGCTTTTTTACGCCTGTCCCAAGTCAGGAGCTTCAGGCCTTTGTTAGTCTTGTATTATTTTAATTTTAGTTTCTTGTGTACAATTTGGAAATTAGTATGGCGTTCATTATCACTGAACTAGTATATATTTGTTTAGGGGTCAGCTGAAGGACGCCTCCGTGTGTGGGAATTTCTCGCTTCATTGAAGACCTGTTGATGACCTTCTGCTGTTGTTTTTTCTATGGTCGGGTTGTTGTCTCTTTGACACACTCCCCATTTCCATTCTCAATTTTAAAGACATATATGTGATCATGAGTGTCCTATGTAGTCATGGGGAGGACGGTTATAACGTGAAAGTGTCTTAAAAAGGTTAAGAACAATACGCATTCTTTGTATTTTGAACTGGTATTGATAACACTCTACAAATCGGAGATAGTACGCATAAAACCATAAAACCAATTTAGTTAACAATTTAATCGTAGTACAAGTTTATCGTAAACATTTGTCCTTTCGAAAGAAATCCTAACCAAATCAGTTTTATGCACATCACCTCTTGAATTGTTAATTTTACTCAGGCTTTCGCGTACCTTTTTATATCAGGGCAAAAAGTGCATGCATTGCCCTTTTTATATATTCAGTGATTCAATATCTTTCTAAAAGGAACCAATTGCATTTTATGGTTACTGTATTGAATCTTTCAAAGGTTGTTAAAAAAAAAACAATTGAATAATCCTCATTTGATCGAAAAATTTATAATTAAATTTAAAAAAAAATATCTCAAAATTAAAACTTGGGTAAACCTTTCTCAATCTAAATGAATGAATTAAAATTACTATATAAATAAAAAGGTTACAATAGACGTTTAAATCGAGCGATGATGAAAATGATTCTTTTATGTCAAAATAAGATTCTTAATAGTGTATAGTGTCATAAAAGGCATATTAATACATGATATCAAATATCGATAAAGAGTAAATGTACTTTTCAATTTTATTTTTTTTCAAGAAAAATTATTGATTAATGTGTGATTTTATGTTATGACTATCTTATTCATGTTTAGGTCGAGGTCATGATGAAATATAATTGCCATTGGACGTCAGAAAACAGTCAATTAATCAATGAATTATTTTCGTTACTGTCGAAAATATATTTCTGGACCAAAATGTAATGCAAATGCATAGAAAAGCGAATATCTGATTAGTTTTTTTCAGCAGAACATTCTTTCCTTTTGATTATATTTTAATATTCTTTTTCGGATATAAATACAGCTAGGATACTTGTATATATTAGTTATTGAATTTATGTGTCTAACGCCACGTTCTAGCTCTCTTTGCTTTATCATGGCGGTCAAAGACCAAAGAAAAATCCAATCAAACAACGGCAGAAAAAAATATAACAAGTAGTTTTTATCAATTTAACGGTTTCATATTTCATGTCGGGACTTTTATAACCATTATACGGCATGAGTTATACTCATTATCGAAGGCGGAACTGTTGAATATTGTTGCTGACATCCACTACATTTGAATTTGTGTGTATAGTAAATATTTTGATATGAGCGTCACTGATGAGTCTTATGTAGACGAAACGCGCGTCTGGCGTACTAAATTATAATCCTGGTACCTTTGATAACTTTCTCAATGTCAATTATACCACATCGACCTATTTATATAGTTCTATTACTCATTTAAGATCAACGACCACATGTTAAACATGAATAGGATTGTTTTGTGTAGACAATCACACATGGTATCATGTTACAGATGATAATGCATAATATGTTTTTTAATAAAGAAAGAAAAGCATGATCACTACAGGTAAGTTAACAGGTATACATACTGTGCCAGATTATACCCTGCAGGTTAATAATCAACAAGGTAAATATTGCATTTTGCATATTAGTTAAATCATTTTCTTGCACACATTATTGTTTTGTATTTGCTTAAATTTCAGAATGAATTGTCGAAAAACTAATATTTTTCTTATAAATTTAAGTGCACCTGCACAAGTGAGGAGGTCTTTCACGCAGAAACTAATATGTTTTTCAAGTGCGATCAAAAGTCTTTATTGATACATGATTATTATTTTAAATTATTATATAATAAAAAAAATATTTACTTATCAAGTACTTGTATAAACTTTCATATAACTCACTGTTAAGGTAGATGGGGTGTCTAAATTATAATCCATAGAATTTTTTAATAATTTGCCAAAATGTAGTTTATATTATGCTTTTTAAAAAATAGAAATAAAAAGAATGGGTCACCGGGCTTATTTTCATGCTACCCGGTGTTCAAAATTGTCAAATTTTGTATAGATTATGCATGGAAAACCCAATTTTCTGCAATAAAGTATAAACTACACCGTATAATTTTGAGATAACATATGAGAAGATAGCTTTAATAATATGCTTTCAGTTAAGAAAAAGAAAAAATGGGGTCACCAGACCCGTTTTCTTGCTACATAATGAAATAGTGAAATTCCTAACACATTCTATTGTAAAAGTACCTTAATCTGAATTATCTGCCCTTGCATTTGAGTTGCCTCCCCTTATGTGGCAAAGTAGGAAAAATTTTGATCAAACAAAAGTTTTCTGTTTTTTGTAAAATACAACCATGAATATGATAAAACATGTAATTTTCTATTCAGAAGTGGAAGTTCTTACACATGAATTACCTACTACTCGAAAAATTTGCACATTCTATTAAAGATCTAGACCTTGTTTTCTGGTATTTCCAAATCCAAGATGGAGGAAGACACCCTATCTACCTTGAGTGTAGAATCAATTTGATGCATACTGATACATGTATCATCATTGTTCATGTTATGCAAATTCATAATTCTTCATCATAGTATAATGACTTTAATGTGTGTGATTAAGTCAGAACAACAATATAAATCCGGAATGCTATGCTGCTGAAACTAATATTTTTTTTTCTTCAAAAATTTAAATGCACGTGCACAAATGAAGTCTTTAATGATTTTATTTGTCAATTATTATATAATAAAAGTATAAATTCACTAAACATGTACATGTATATATTATCATATAAAACACTGTTAAGTTTAGAATTAATGTCAAGCCTTGCGATATATGTTCTATCATTGTTTATGATTTTGTAAAGTTATTATTTTCGTCAGAGTACACACGTACTCGTCTCATCTTATTTAACTCTTCTCGTTTTGTCTGTTGAAACCATAGTATGATTTGGATTTAAAATTTTTGATAAGTGCATCAGAAAACCAGCAAGGTCAGTCAGTTGAAAAATATGAAATGTTTATAGTATATGAGCATTATGTACGTAGATATGTATACTGCGTTTAGTTAGAACTTTTATTTTATTTTTCTACATGTTCGATAGACAAATTTATATGCATTTCAGTCTCTGCAGGGGTATGTCAATTAGAACGTCTCGTCCGTTTTCTAAAAAATAAAAAAAGTTCATCGGAAGGTACCCAGAACTTGTTGATAAATATTCCGTATAAACGTCACAAATAATACACGATGGTCTTAGATTTTGCGTACTGACGTTGTTTATGATCTTAATAACGTGTTATATTATTCTTTTATTTGTCTTTATTAATATTACTTTTACAGTTACATTTTTTTGTAAGTCTGTTTTTTGAGATATCCTTTTGACGTAACTCTGTGCTTATGTATCCCATCATACTTTGAACGACAAAATTATTTTATGATGTGACTCTGTACCTATGTATCTTGTCATACTTTGAATGACAAAATTATTTTATTTATTAATATTACTTTTACTGTTAACCCACTTTTTTGTGATATACATTTGACGTGACTCTGTACTTATGTATAAACAAATAAAATCGTATAATATAATCAAAATGAGGATGTTAATTTGATGTATGCCTTTTTGTGCTTCTTCGTTACATTTGTTGTTTTTATAGGGATTAAGATGATAGCACAATGTTGACTGCTGTACCCCTATTTTTGACATTTTTACCTATTGTGTCTGTTTGTTTTGTTCACGCATTAGTGACAATATAATGGAATTTGATGCGACTGTCATACAAGTGAGAGGTTTAGCTAGCTATAAAACCAGGTTCAATCCACCATTTTCTACATTTGAAAATGTCTGTACCAAGTCAGGAATATGACAGTTCTTGTCCATTCGTTTTTGATGAGTTTTGTTATTTGATTTTGACATGTGATTATGGACTTTCCGAATTGATTTTCCTCTGAGTTCAGTATTTTTGTGATTTTACTTTTTAAACGCATATTTCATATATGAAAAGCATAATATTTGCAAAGGCTTAATGAAAATATGATATGTGTTGTATGATTAGCGTAGAAACAACGATACACTTCACCAAACAGAGTGAATATCAGCAACCATAAAACCCTTTGAGAGCCGAGACGTTGTTTTTTTCACATTTTGACGTTGCTCTACATATTTGTATGACAATACAAAAAACGATACGTTACGTAACGGCAATAAACTGCCTACAAACACATGCACGTTAAATGGTTTATATGAACAAAGAAGCAAAACTGATGGTAAAAGTGAACTACTGGAAAAGATGGGTGAAAAATACCAAAGGGCCAGTCAAACTCATAGATCGAAAAAGAAAACAATATAAAATGACAAACAGACAAATAATAGTACACATGACACAACATAGAAAAATAAATATTAATAAAAGAGGGACGAAAGATCCCAGAGGGACATTCGAAAATAATTTGACAACGCCATGGCTAAAACTGAAAAAAAACAAACAGACAAACAATAGTACACATGACACAACATAGACAACTAAAGAATAAGCAACACGAACCCCACAATAATAAGATATCCATTACATGACGTGACACAATTTAAAGGGACTTTGATATTTATAAATATTCGATATCAGGCCTAGTTATTGGTTTACCTTTAATGATTTTATGCGTATACATGATTATTTAAAATTGTGCATCGTACATACATAAGGACTATCATGTTTCCATTTTATAAAAATAAGAAGATGTGGTATTATTGTCAATGAAATAAATAGCTATCAGGGTTCAGATGAAATGGATGTAAGCAATTATAGATAATCGTGCAGCCTTCAACAATGAGAAAAACACATACCGTATAATCTGCAATAAAAGGATTTGAAAAAGTATGGAATAAATCAATTGAGAAAACTAACGGAATAATGGTTAACAAAACAAAATTACAAAAATAAATGACGGACATTAACCAAAGACGACCACTGAACTACATGTCTCTGACAGACGCATAAAGAAATGGGTGGGGTTAAACATGTTTGTTATTGTTTAAGTACGGTTTTACTATTTTATCGGATGATAGACTTTGTCGAAGCCACTGTTGTGAAGTTTTTATTTCCGGGGGGTTTCACCAGCCCTGTAGTCAATACTTCTGTGTTGACATGAACTATTGATGATATGGTTATAATCATAAATTAATTGATTAATTGTTTACAAAAGTGTTGTTTTTTTTTTTAACCTCAGGAATAGATTATCTCATCTGTATTCGGCAAAACTTTTGAATCAGTGGTTAGTTTTAATATTGACTGTTTAATGCGACGAAATAAAAAAAAAGGATATTGAAGTATTATTGGTATCGTGTTTATTGTTTCTATTTCAAATGTCTGTAATATTCATAACATTCATTAAAAGTTTTGAAACTGAATTGTAATTGTCGTGTTTCAGGATCAATATTCCACACCATAAGTAATATAGCTTCGATGCAGTCATGAGTACAGATCTAGGTCTACAGTGTGGCATTGGTACCTTTAAACCGAATTGTTTGCAATGTTGTGCGACTTTAAAAATATTTACTGTGTTTTATTCAATATCAGCTCTGATGACGTCGACGCTATCCGTTTATATAGCATCACAGATCACAACGATAGAAAAACAGTTTGGATTCACAAGTACTCAAAGTGGTCTATTAATGAGTTGTAATGATATTGGTTACTTGGCTGTGACTCTCTTTGTCAGCTATTTTGCAGATATATTGCATGCCCCTCGGGTTCTTTCCTTTTCAACATTATTATTCGGTGCAGCCGGAATGATTTGTGCAATACCATACTTTGTTTCACCAATGTATTCAAAATCGATTTTGTCCAAAACGTCGAATGTAAGTCGGAGTGGAGATTCCTTCGGAAAGATGATGTCATCAGGACAACTGTGTAAAGCGTCATCAATTTTTGACCAATCAAATTCCAATATGAGCTGCAGTTCACAATCAGATTCCAATACCTCTTTAGGCGTTGCTAACGAATTTACTCCTGTAGCCATGACACTTATTGCAATTGGAATGATAGTTCAAGGGATTGGCAAGTCTCCAAGAAATGCTTTTATTACTACATATATCGACAATAATGTTAAGAAAACACAAACAGCTATTTACATCGGTGAGTAATTCTAAATAATTTATATAGCAACTAGTTGTGTTTAATTTCTAAAGATAGTAACATAGCTTTAATTTGTTCAATGTCAATATCATCTGGGATCACTTATTTCCCAATCTGGGGTTCGTTACGGGATGACAATAAGTTTAAAATATGTGTAACAATTTAAATAGCTATGAATGTTTAATTATAAGTCGCAGTATAAAAACAATTTTAGGTCAGTTAAAATAAAGACAAATTTGTATTCGGCACAAAACTGAGGAAGAGCTCGGTTATACCTCTTCATTCCCCAGTTTCTCAGACTTACACAATTAAGTTTATATTTTTCTGACATTGATTTAATATTGTATATATAAATATATATATGTGATTCTATGAATAATAACACCGAGGAAAACTCAAAACAGAAAATACCTAATCGAATGGAAAAATCAAAAGCTCAAACACATCACACGAACATACATGTATAAAAACTGTCATATTCCTGACTTGGTACACGCATTTTTTTTATACAGAAAATAGTGTTTTAAACCTGGTTTTCAAGAAAGTGGATTACATTGAATTTTTCTTCAGTCCAATGAAACAAGAAAAAATGGTGTATCATCTAAATGCAGACACGACAAATTTGCGAATTCGACTTAAAAGTAAAAATTATCGCCATGTGTATATGCACAGTGTAAATTTTCTTTTTGGGAACTTCTGGTTAATACAATTTATATCAACAGGTAGTGTAATGGCCGTAGCTATATTTGGACCGGTACTGGGATTTGGATTTGGTGGTCTATTCAGTAAAATTTATGTCACCTTAGAAGGTATTTTTTATAAAGAAGGCTTTAACATAACAAGAGTTATACAATCTACACCGAAGTTTGAGCAAGAAAAAATATGAAGATGAAAGTTGTTACGACATACGTTTTTTTTTTTTGTATCTGCCCGCACCAGACCCTCACAAACAAATAATAAACGGTACCTTGATAATGCATGACACATTTAAATCGATGTTCAAAAGCAATATTTAACATTACAGTAAATGAAAGTGTTTTTGTACACAGTTCCTTCTACAAAGTTACTTGTTTATAACTGAAAATGTGGTTAGGGAACTTTTAACCACCGAAGTATTCCAATGTGTTTTTTTATTCACGCATTCTTGAAGGTTAAGCATATTTGTCGTTCCCGACTCAAAATATCTATCTATCGTAGTCACGAACGCTCATCCTTGAATGATTTTTTTGTAAGTTTACAGTTAAAATGTCATTTATAAGTTACTATTAACACAATGTAATATGTAATATCTTTAAAATTATGGGGTTTTCACATTTTATTGTAGATGTAGATATTTCGCCACGTGACCCAAGATGGATTGGCGCATGGTGGCTTGGATTCCTAACATTCGGAATAGGAAGTTTATTAACTGCACTTCCGGTCATGTGTTTTCCAAAAAGATTTCATGTGAAACAAACCAAGGTTAACACGAAAGTACTGAAGAAGAAAAGAAAAATTAGAATGATAGAAGGAACTAGAGGTACAATGGTGAATTATAAAATTAAATCTCAAAGAAAACAATTGTTATCACAATTGAACCATACAAGTGTTCAATATAACACAAATATATGCCTTAACAAATTACATACTGATTATTGAAGGCTGGTAATCGTTCAACGGCAAATAAGTTTGTATATTCAGAACAAGAACATGTTAATGTAATCTGACCTGCATTGTACTAGACCGACATGATGAGCCAGATTGTTTGAAGGTGGATTAATACAGTAACACTTTGAAGAAAAGCATGCAATCTGCCTCGGACACAATCTGAATATGAGCTGGTCAGGCTTTGCTCTCCCAATAAAGGCCACTTGCTTACCGTAGCTTATCAAATACCCTTTTTGAAGTCTTTGTTGTAACCTGACCGAGGTTCGAACCAACGAACTCCAGCACTCGATAATGAGCTCTATATTTCTAAATTACACCTAAGAACATTCTTTATACGAAATATCACAAATATATTATATCACAGCGTTATACATTGACGCAAATTTTATTTTCAGGATTTTTTAAAGATCTATTCGGACTGCTTCGTAACAAATTGTATGTACTGATCAATGTTAGTAGGTGTATGATCCTTATTGTAGTAAGCGGGAGTGTTGCATTCGGACCAAAATACATTGAAACTCAATTCACATTGCCGGCTTGGAAGTCCAATTTAGTAATAGGTATCTTTATTATCCATACTTAACAATAACAAATAACTTATAAAATTATATCAAATATTTTCCTTATCAACAGTTTTATCACTTACAAATTCACTATAGGAATATTGCGAACGGTTGTATTCAAATTGTCTCTACCATTTGAAAGTAATTTTGAGCTAGTATACCATACAACTAGACATTTGCTTGAATAGAATAAATCCAATCGGATGAGAGATTAGTTCAAATGGAAATCGATATTCCAAATTAAAAACTGTTTATCCTTTATAGGGGTAGTTTGAAGCTTTTTCAATAAACTATAAAAGAGGGACGAAAGATACCAAAGGGACATATATATATCGGAATGCATATAATAATCTGTTTTCGGTACTTATACATCCTCGGATTTCAAATGTTTGGCTTTCAGCGTTCCTGATGAAAGTGAATCCAGAAAAATGCTTCGGACGCGTTGAAATTATTAAACGTGTTGTTTTCAATTTTTTTAAATGGTTTTGTTCTATAGATATCATTCCCAACACATATCTCAGCTTTTTCCTAGTGAAGTTATTACGAATTAACTTTTAAGTTGTTGTTTATTTCAGGTGTAACCCGTATTATTGCAGTATCATTCGGCACATTCGTCGGTGGATATATAACGTCCAAAAAGAAACTTCCACCGCTAGGATGTGGAAGACTGATCGTTATTCTGTCATTGTTTACCATTGTCCACTACTTTATACTCATGTTCCTGGGTTGTCCAACTCCCAAAATAATTGGATACGACAGGTTTGGTTGCATTTATTTTGAACTTATATTCACGCTATTATTCTTTGTAAAGGTTTATTTAATGTAGTATTCTCCATAGATACAACCATTGACAACTTCAAAGGAAATGAGTCAGAATACTATCTGATTAAAATTTTTAGATATTCGCACTTGAACCGAACCTAAGAAAAGTTCCAAATATAATCTAGGCCATATGAGTTCTAAGACTTTTGGGATCTGTTTTGCCTTACATCATTATCACAGTAATGTTACTTACTGGCTAAACATAACTTAAATAACGAAAGAGAAGTACATCAACAGAACTAAATTAAGCAAACAAACAATAGACTTGTTTTACAAAATTTTCCCGTATGCCTAAAACAGCTTTAGGTAAATAAAGGCAACAGTAGTATACCGCTGATCAAAACTCAAAAATCTATGGACAAAAAACAAAATCGGGGTAACAAACTAAAACTGAGGGAAACGCATTAAATATAAGAGGAGAACACCGACCCAACATTAAAATGTAACACACACAGAAACGGACTAAGCATTAGACAAAACCCGACGAGAATAACAAAAATAACATCAAAACCAAATACATGAATTTTGATAAAAAAGTACCGTGACACGAATTATAGTAATGTAAATTCACACTCAAATATATGAGAAAACAAACGACACAACGGAAACACAGGTAAAATGTAACACGCACAGAAACGAACTATAATATAACATTGGCTATATTCCTGACTTGGTACAGGACATTTTTAAAGAACAAAATGGTGGGTGGGACCTGGTTTTGTGGCATGCCAAAACTCGCACTTCAATGGCAATGTTAAATATAACATAAAATGACTACATAATATTACAGGACTACAATACAAATAAATAGGAGAACATAGTAGACAAAGCAACACATGAATAATAGCTAACAAAAGGCATCATGTTTAAAAATTAATACGCCAGAAACGCACATCGTCCACACAAGACTCACCAGTGACGCCCAGATATAAAAGTTCGAAAGTAAAAAAAGTGCGAAGTTGTACAGCACTGAGGATCCAAAGTTCAAAAAGGTTGTGCCAAATACGACTAGGGTTTTCTGCTTGGGATAAGAACATCCTTATTATTTAGAACAATTTATGCTACTGCAAACAGTAAATTTTATTAAATAAATATAAAAAGTTATAAAAGATATACATGATCAAACTGAAGTATTAACTAATTACAGAAAGAAAAAAAAAACGGAAACATTACGAATACCAACACAAAAAATAGACACACCCTACTTAGTCAAGGCCTCAACGCAAAAAATGAGAAAAAAAAAGTGACGTCACATACGAAGTGCTGAAAAGGCACAAAAAGATACGTCATATTTGAAATTCTGCAACAAATATCCAGTGGTATTACTAATTAATCGTTGGACATGTAGCAAAATCCTTCTGTTCGCAATAATTCCTAATTTAAGTAGCTGTGTGCATACAGACACAAGCTTTTACAATGTAGGTGAAGAATTTATAAGTTGCATTGACAATATATACAGATAGGTTATTGGCAACAGTTGTATACCGCAGTTTAAAAGTATGATTCGATTAAGCTAATACAAATCCGAATGTTAAACAGAATAATAACGGACAGCTCCCATGAATTAACTACAGCACACAAGCACAACAGGAAACCATAAACGAAATATAAACTGCTATAAACGTTAATTCCTTTCACTGATTTTGCTATACTCTTTGGACCTTTTGGATTATAGCTCTTCATCTTTTATATAAGCATTGGATTTCAAATATTTTGGCCACGAGCTTCACTGAAGAGACGTGTATTGTCGAAATGCGCATCTGGTGCGGAAAAATTGGTACCGTTAATGTTATTAAGCATATAGTACGATTTCTCAGTAGATGACTTTAAAATTCGTGCACTTACCCGAATTTAAAGTTGTATGTCACATTGTTTTTACGTCACTATCTAATCGATTGACCGATAACACATTTTTAATCCGATTGTTCCGAAACAACTCGACATTTATGGATTTATCCTTTCTTATCCGGGAAACAGTAGAAAAAGGGAATAACAAGCATATTTTAGTGAAAATGTCGGGTATAAGACATCATGCAACACAGGTAAGGTTGATACAAACCATTTAACACTTATAATATACACATGATACAATAATACTCAAGAATTCATATCTCTTTTTCAATTTTAGAAATTTCACTAATGCATCGGACACCTGTACAAGTAATTGCAACTGCAATTCTGAGGGTTATTTCCCTGTGTGCGGTTCGGATAACAAGAATTACTTTTCACCTTGTCATGCCGGCTGTTCTAGTACATCCAAATCACAGGTACAAGTTTAAGTAAAGAATTAGACGTAAAATGGCTACCAAGGAGGTAACCCAAATCAATAATAATAAAAAAAATAGACGGCACTATGACCAAAAATAACTAGAGTAACTGTATGCTATGAAAAAAAAATGCTCAAGAGGCGTAATCAAATATTTTTCACAACAAGATAAACCAAATGAAATACCCGGCCACGTCCACTCTGTGTAGTATTTCTATTTGTATCCATCTGATGAGTTAAACATTTTTCAACTGATTTTTATAGTTCATTCTTATGTTGTACTGTGTAAGGTTAAGGAGAGGGTTGGAATCCCGCTAACACGTTTAACCACGCTACATTCTTTATGTGCCTGTTCCAAGCCCGGAGCCTATAATTCAGTGGTTTCTGTTTGTTGATGTGTAATATATATTTCTTTTTCGTTCATTTTGTGTACATAAATAAGACCGTTAATTTTTTAATTTGAATAGTTTTACATTTGTCATTTCGAGTTCTTTTATAGCTGACTACGCGGTATGGGTTTTGCTCATTGTTGAAATTCGTACAGTGACCTAGAGTTGTTAATTGCTGTGTCATTTGGATTTTTGGTTATTAACAAAACACGGACCGTATTGAATATACAAAATGAATAGCAGACAGATTTAGACCACACCATAAACATACACTGATTGACAAACTACTTGATTTGAACAGTCACATACAAAATGCAGCGGAAACAGAGATTTTATTAATGAAATACAAATCCGGGTACTAAACTATAACCAAGGGAAATATATCAAGTATAAGAGGCAAACACCACAGCCACAGATACACTGTACTACGACATACTCAAACACCGATATACTTAGAAACAGACTGACGATAAAACCTGCTATATTAGCAACTTCTTGTTTTCAAAAGGAAAATAAAAAATGAAGCTGAATCAAACATGTGTATGTGATAATAACTTTCCCCATATCCAGCGAAATGTATGTGAAAACACAACAGAAGACATAACTGTATTCAATTTGACAGTCATTGGCTCAACAAATCTGTACTTATAACTAACATGCATACAGATATAATGCATCATGAACATAAAGATATAAATTGTTCACTTATACAATGTCATGCAAAACAAGCAACATACGTAAAGAGAAACACGAGGGAGATAAGAATTATTATACTCGTGTTTGTTATGTTGTAGTTTCTACTTGTTTATACGATAAGTACTTGTTGTTGCCAATGGTCATACGATGTATCCATTTTGACTGCGCAAATTACGCAGTTGCAACGTAAATATTTTTTACTTTATTTTTAAAGGGATTTACGAACTGTACATGTATCGATCCAACAGCGACAGCAACCCCAGGTTTATGTTCCACTGACTGTCAAATGTTGGTTCCATATCTTGTCGTCACCTGTGTGTTTAGTTTGGTAGAAGCAATAGCTATTATGCCAAGTTTCATGTTCATGTTGAGGTAAGTTAATTATTAGAAAAAATATTTTTATTAATATTATATATATTATTTTTTTAATCTTAATCATTATCGTGTAAATTTATCTTATTCAATGCATAATACAGTTGATAATTTATAAAAATCGAATTATTGAACATTTAATAGACAAGAATTAAAAAAAAAATTCAGTATAAGCGAAAGCACCGCGTCCACAATGCATTTAAACATTCTCAAATATGGGTATGAAAGAAATGTAATAATGAAGTTAAAATTGTGTATGTAGGTTATCATAAAGCTATATCGAATTGAGAATGGATATGGGTCAAAGAGACAACAACCCCACCAAAGAGCAGATAACAGCCAAATGCCATATATAAAACATACTAGTATTAAATACACTATATTTCTTGTTTCAGATCAGTTAAGGAAAAGCAGAAAGGAATAGCTATAGCAATGTTCGCATTTATTTCAACTTTATTGGGTAAGCAGTGAGATTGTTTCTATATAAAAAAGAGAAATTAAGCTGAACCTCACATTATATTTTGGAAATTTATGATACTCAATTTGTACTTAATTTTGCCGTTTTATTCTTTTTTATTTCACCGTTAATAATGAAACGATTTGTAGACGAAACCATCGTGTTGAACATGATTTAACAGCCGATTCCATTAATTATGTATGCACATTTAATTTCTTTGGTTACCTTGCTTGCTAGCTTAACCATGAAGTCATTATCCTGTACCAAGAATCCCCCAATTCTGTATAGTCAGAACGACAATGTTGGAACCATATCATGAATTTCACAACTTTTTCATGTTTTTTTTATATTAAATGTTAAAAGCGGGAGGTTTTGAATGCCACAAATCCTGGTTCAACCCATTTTTTTTCTCTAAAATGTCCTGTACCAAGTCAGGAAAATGGCCATTGTTATAATATAGTTCGTGTCTGTGTGTGTTACATTTTAAAGTTGTTTTTCTGTTGTGTCGTAGCTCTCCCCTTATATTTGATGCGTTTCCCTGAGTTTTAGTTTGTAACACGGATTTGTTTTTTTGTCAATCGATTGATGAATTTCGAACAGTAGTATACAACTGTTACCTTTATTTAGATATTAAGGTATACTAGCCTCCTTTCGACAGACAGATACATTGTACATGTTATCTGTCTAATTAGTCTACTCTTAAACGAGGGTAGTTTACCTAACCTTATAATGACTTCACGGTTCAGCTAGCAACACACTCAATTGAATCGATTATAAACATGTTATCTATGATGAATTTATTTGTTAAACGTCTATTTATAAAATCTCGTTTAATCTACAATATTCGTAAAACGCATAGCCCGGGAGTATGCTATTGATCATATCCGTTATTTTTTCTGAATGTGTCTGAACCTCTAATCAATAGCTGAATCACATATAATGGAATTTGATAAAACTGTCGTATAAGTGAGAGGTTTAGCGCTATAAACCAGGTTCAATCCACTATTTTACAACATTTAAAAATGTCTGTACCATGTCAGGAATATGACAGTTGTTGTCCATTCGTTTTTGATGTGTTTTGTCATTTGATTTTGCCATGTGATTAGGGACTTTCCAATTGAACTTTCCACGGAGTTCAGTATTTTTGTGATTTTACTTTTTTTAAACTGTTAGATAATCGTCAGACTATATTGGCATGATGTTTCTTTTCCCCTATAAGGTATATGTGTACCAAATTAAACATTGAGTTAATATAAATGTACTTGTTGCCACAGGAAATGCCTTCAAAACAGGATAAAAATATATGTTTACAAAAAACAAAAGGAACAATTTTTTGGGGTAATACATTGATCATGGACTATACCATATAAACACATACTGTAATGTCTGAACTAAAACTAATGTACAGCGATGTGTCTGTCAATCTTTTACCGAAATTAGATTTACAACATAATTTCTTCCCTTTCAGACTGATAATCTTTTTGGTTCACTCTTACAACATAATGACTTCAAAATGCATGTTGATAATAATTTATTCTACTAAAACTATCATATGTACAATACAAAGTCATATAACCTTTGTAGTTTCAAACATCAATCGCACATGCTTATAAGTTATCATTCTTTTTTCATTGGAGATAAGAACTGTATCACGTGTCTCGTTGGTCTTAAACGTCAGAAACGATGGCGGTTTCAAGGATAGTTTAAAGTCTTCGATGGCTAATGTCTAAATTCAATCAATAATAATGATAGTGATTTGTGTGAGTTGGTTATAGTGTACTTATTATTTTAAACGCTTCTTTTGTAAGTTAAATCGTTGTTTTCTTTGGATATTGTGTTAAGTAGAATTTTTTTAACAAATTGATTTATATTTTAGGTTGGTTCTTAGGGCCTGTTATTTTTGGAGAAATTATTGATATGTGTTGCAAAATATGGAGCTCTCGGTGTGGAGTAAAGGGATCATGCGCGTTGTACAACAATTTGAACTTTCGGTATGCCATCTATGGTTTCAGCCTCATTCTGAGATGCATTGTTCTAATAGTAGAAATCGTGACCTACTTCATTGCAAGAAAGAAAACAGATTGGAGTATTGGAGAAACTAGACGTGAAAGTAAAATAGACAATCCTGAAAAACATAATTTCATCGTTGATGAAGGGGATAACAATGAAAACAACAGATACATACAGACATGTTGAGAGGATAAGGAATTTGAAGAAACTAAAAATCCTGGTTAATTTTAACGAATCTGAAAATACAATATCTTTAAATGCATGTGGGTTATCAAATTAACGTTTAATCATTCTACAATATTTTATAAGAATACTAACATAACATGCATATATAATATAAAATGATAGCCTTGAAAAATAAAACCAAGTGAACAAAACAATTAAAAAGCTAGCAAGTTGAAAAATCAAAGTCATCAACAAGCAAAGTAAACATTATGTTTAATTTAATGTGGTTGTGTTGTTAAGTGGGTGCTATAGGTTTTGTACAGGAAGTATTGTGGGCCAATGTAACCTTTCAAAATGCAGTTTGATTTTCAAGTAATCACGGATCCATCATTTTACACTATTTTGTACAGATATGTTTTATCACGAAGGCCTGGCTTCGACATGTTCGATATCGGAATTTATCAAAACTGCATTGTCTAATACTATGGCTTAGTACTGAAATTTATTACCGGCCCTATAAGAGTGAAGTGGAAATATATTGGTAAAAATGACGGGTCTCACATTTGCAGTAGGATATGATAACCGTCCGGAGCACCTGCGATCACCCTTGATTTTTGGTGAGGTTCGTGTTGCTTAGTATGTCTTTTTGTCATGTTTTGTGTCCGATTATTTGTATTTTGGTTGTTTTTTTCGTTTTTTGTTTAGGCCCAATGCATTTTTAGTATATGTCTACTAGTTTTAACTTATTTGATTTGAATATCCTTTTGGTATCTCTTACTTCTAGTTTACAAAGGCATTTCATTAAAACATAAGCAAATTATTTCACAACTCTTTATAACTCAGAAAATAATCATGCGTATGACTAGACACACCCGTCGTGAGTTTTGCCAAATCAATTATTTTCCTTTGTGAACTTGAAAGCATCTAACAGCTGAAATTTAGGAAACAGTAGATAACCAATTAATTACACTTGCCACAGTCGTATCATTTTTGAGTTGACATTGTAGACAGATTTTCATTATTTGCATATTAAGTTATGCATCATTTTATTTTAAAAGCTGATTCAGTTGTCTTTAATATTGCTTATTTTCTGATGTAATAAAAAAACATTTGAATTCCAAGGGAGTAGAAGAAGAATAGAAACTAAGCATATAGACAAAAAAAAATTTAAAGATTTCATTTTTAATCAAATCCATCAAAAGAATTCCCAAACAATGGCATTATAATTATAATAAGTATTTACTCGGAAAAAAATGGTTCATACTTTCAGTTCCTAATAAAAAAAAAATAATTATCTTTCTTTTAAAAGTACAATTACAAAAATATCAAACTCTAAGAAAAATTATAAACGGAAAGTCTTAAAGCGAATGGCAAAAATAAAACCGCAAACACAGCACATAATCAAATGGATAATAATAGTTTGATGGATAAGTAAACAGTAAAACGTCGGACACACATTATGTATCAAAATATAGGACGGATATTTTTATCAGTAAACGAGGGGTGATCATTTCTTCTGCATGCTCTAACAAGGTCATCACAGATACCAAGCATATAAATAAATACGCTTGACGTTCGTTTCTTCTGCATGTTCTACATACGACTCAAAGGTCACTTTCAAGTCAGAACAATAAGAAACAAAAATGAATAACAACGCTTAAATGTATTCATAAACATTGTTTTTTTTAGAAATGGTGAAAATCCATATTAACGCAGTCAGGATATATATCAATAATACATAGGGGTGTGGATGGATTATAGAGAGTATTGAAATGACATAACAGTATTAAATAGTCAAAATACAAAAATACAAAATAAAGAGAAATTCACAAAATTAATAAAGAACAGAGAATAATGAGGTGCTTAAAAAAAAGTATAATTGACCAAAAAATTATACAAAATTAATAAAATAAAACTGACTTGATGATAATGAAAATTGGTATAATATATTCACTGTACCGTTATTTCACATCAGAACGTACTTTGGATATACCATATCTGAGAAACAGTAAGGTGCGAGTTTTTTGCTCAGTGTTGAAGGCTACGTTGTGAATTTGAAGAAAACCGATATAAAATCTGTTCCTTGGCTTTTCTTGAGTTTTATTCTGTGTATGTTCTGATTTTGTGTCATTGACCGATACCCAATATTTTTTTGTTTTTCTATTGTAAAGGTCTGTAGATTATGAAAAAATTAACAATAAAAAGCTGGTTTATGCTTTATTGGATTTTAACATGTTTAATAACAATAAAGTAAATCATCAATAGAAAGTTTAGTGCAATAAAAACCACATGTCATTGATTTGTAGATTTCAATAGAAAGAATGTTTGATAATGTAAGAACATTTAAAAAAATGTCTTTTGTTTTACAAAAATGATTTCATATAATGTACTATATCATTTAATAATCTACAAATATAAATATACAGTTTATTCTCTTTATGTGATCGTTTTCGTTTCTTTATTTGGGTATTTGATCTAAGCAGATTATCTGGTAAGACTGGCACCCATTGAATGGGATCTCATACTGTTCAGTTAGTCTGTGTAGTCTTTTATTATGAACTGAAATCAGTTTAATGTAAGATAAGAGAGACATGTTAATTTTTGAAAAGATAACGACGAGAACGACGATGGACGCCAATAAATGAGAAGAGTTCACTTAGCTTTTTTGCCTTCTTTTACTTAAGGGGTCCCGACATTTTTTTATTCTACTTTCGGGATCCGGAAAATTTTGAATCACTTTCGGGTGCCATGTCCACAAAAGTGCTTTGCTGTCTTTTTATACTTTAGGGGTCCCACAACCTATATGTACAAGCCAATACTATTAACAAAAACTTTATACAACAGTATAAATATACATATTGTATCAGTATAGAGTACAGACATTATGTATAAGTATACAGGACAGACATTGTGTATAAGTATACAGTAAGGACATTATGTATCAGTATATGGGACAGACATTATCTATTAGTAATAAGGACGAACATTTTGTATCAGTATACAGGACAGACAGTATCAATCAGTAAACAGGACAGGCATTATTTTGATTATTTTCATATTAAGTTATGCATTATTTTATTTTAAAAGCTGATTCAGTTGTCTTTAATATTGCTTATTTGCTGTTGTGATAAAAAAATAAATGCCATAAACATTTGAATTCCAATAAAGTAGACGAAGAAGAGAAACTTAGCATATAGATAAAAAAAAAAGTTAAAGACTTCAGTTTGTAGCAAATCCATCAAAATACCCAAACAATGGCATCAATAATTATAATAAGTTTCTATGTGGAAAATAAAGGTGAATAGTTTAAGTTCGCAATAAGTTCTTTTTAATTATATTTCTTTTAAAAAAAATACAACAACAAAAAAATCAATCTCCAAGAAAAATTCTAAACGGAAAGTCCTAAAGCGAATGGCAAAAATAAAACCGCAAATTCATCAAATGAATGGATAATAACAGTTTAATGGATAAGCAACAAAAAAATCGGACAAAGATTATGGATCAAAATATAGACAGACATTTTGTATCAGTTTACAGGACAGGCATTATGTATCATAAGAAACGGAAAAAAATGCCCATCATAATCCAAACAAGATTTCATCTTTCTGACATGCAAAATAATTTTTAACTTTTATATAAACAGTATGTATCAGTATAAAGGACATACAGTATTTATCAGTATAGAGGACAGACCTAAAAAAAAATAAAAGGGTCATTCCAGATACCCAACCTACATACGCATTAGTAAATACGAGGGATGATAGTTTTTTCTGCATGTTCTAACAAAGTCATTCAAGATACCCAACCTCATTATGTATTAATAAATACGAAGGAAGATAGTTTCTTCTGTATGTTTTAACAAGGTCATTACAGATACCCAACCTTTATATATGTTAATGAATACGAGGGATGATAGTTTCTTCTGTAAGTTTTAACAAGGTCATTCCAGATACTCAACCTACATATATATATCAGTAAATGCGAGGGATGGTCGTTTCTTCTGCAAGTTCTAACAAAGTCATTCGTCTAAGCATGAAAATTCTCTTGTTTAAAAATTCATCCTTATGAAAAATAATCATTTTTAAGTTTTAAGCAGCATGCCCCTCTTTGTTTTTTCATTATGAACACATTTTTCGACTTTAATGTTCAATTTAAAATAATCAATAATTTGTAAAGAGAATTTAAACATATAAAGTTATAGCCTTGAAAAAAGAAACCAAGTTAACAAAATAATGCAAGGAGCACTGGTGGTAAGCGGATGGTCGTAACTAAAAGTTACGACCATCCGAAGATGGGAGACAACTCTAGGTATAAGTTTTTCTTTTCCGATTTTCGTGCACTAAAAGGTTCATTTGAACCAAACCGCTTGTCTCGTACATACTAGTCGGCAGTCCGGTGATATTAAAACCAAATTTGATGCCTTAAAACATTCCAATTTTCGTAAAATAGTCATTCAAAAATTCAAGCATGATGGTCGTAACTTTAAATGTGTGATGGTCGTAACTTCAAATATAACATTTTGGATGATGGTCGTAACCGACACAAGATGGTCGTAACTTTGAAAGATGACCGTAACTCGAGTATTTAGACAAACTTTTATTAATGTATTTTAATTGTAAAGGTAATAGACTCAGATGTAATATATGATTTGCTACAAACAATCTTATTTGTTACTCTGGTAATGATATGCAGAAATTAAGCGAGAGAATCACATTTCTGATGGATTTCAAACGCTCATCATTTAGGAGCAACAGTGAAAACTAATCAACTCGCATTAAGCCAAAAAGTATGTTAGGGTTGAGAATTATTTTTTTTTTCTCTGTACGTTAAGGCATGAAATTATTAAATGCACGTCTACTCCCTTATATTTGTTTTTAGTGTTTTTTTTATTTACGACTTTTTTTTTTATCTCCAATCATGTCGGCAGATAAAATAATTAAACGCACAATTCTGAACAATCATCTTTAAATCATCTATTGCAGCTCTTATAAGTCTTTGAGTCTTTGAGTTTTTTTTACTCCTTGACTTTAAATTGTTATTGTCTTATAAACTAATGGCCTTCAAATATTCGTTTTTTGATCGTTCATGAGGAAATAGAATCCACAAATGCACTTCTGAGTCAGGGTTGAGTTCAATATCGTAGCTGCTACGTAGTGCTACGTAGATTTTGACTTTTGAGCATGTAGCTATAGACTAGTTGTTAAATAGACATTGATAGCGGCTACGTAGCTGCTACGATTTCAGTTGAACTCAACCCAGGAATATTGTTGATATATACTTTACACTGCTACGTGCACTGAATTTAAGAGTAAAATAAAATACTAGTTTGTAGCCAGGCTTAAGCTTGTAGCCAGGATAATGTTACAAGGACTTAGGTCAAACTAAATGTACTGCGGCAACTATTACATACAAATCCTGGTATGCAGGTTGAAAATCATGTGTAAGTTATATGTTTACATGGTATGAATGGCTACAAGCTACTCATGGACTTCGTCATTGGACATTACTGTGCACCTGATTATCAGCTTGATTTCACCAACAACAATATGACGTCTAAGCATCCAGGCTAAAAATAAAGCGTATGTTCTTTAACTCAGGTACGGACCTGCAAATTCGCGGGTATGCTCTAGTCGCGATAACGACCTTCATAACCTATCAATATTTTAAGCTTATTTTGACTCCTTATTAATGCTCTTTCGACTTAATGTATCATTCTTAAATTGAAGATTTTAAAAAATCAACTAGTAGGTACATCCTCAACGTTTATATTTTCAATAGATGCGAATTCCAAACGAAAAAAACTTTCGTGCTTTTTATTTCTAACTAAGAATTACCATAACCAGAGCTGTGTTTCTTTTTTTAAAATGAATTCTCTACTTTTGAGAAATTTACATTGTGAATAAATTTAACCGTTTACATTAATTCAACTATTTGCCTCTTTGTTGATTTTATACATAATATTTTCAGAATATATGACTGTTCATTTCATTTTTTATTGTTTCGTTCGATTCGTTCCAATTTTTTTCTTTACAGGTATCCCTCTCTCCATTTAGTTTTTATTATTTGGTGAAAACAACTTCACAAATATATAATATGATATATGATATATTTATACAACAAAAGACACGTTTAGAACTCTTGAATGGTTCGGTACAAGACATTTGAAAAATTTGGAATTTCAAATCGAACTTTAATCAAAATTCCCCCAAAACTAATATTTGAAAACTTTTAAATTTTTTGATTTGATAAGTGTTACACGCATTGAAATTGCTTTATTTAGCATTGTATGTAAAAAAAGAAAAAAATTCTTCAGAAATACATCATATAAAATACTAGTATTCATATAGTAAAAGAAACGTTTAAAACTCTTGACTTGCCTTATTCGGTCTTATTTATCTTAGTTACGACCATCACAAATTTACGTTACGACCATCCTCAATATTTTTGTTTTTGTAGTTACGACCATCATGCTTGAATTTTTGAATGACTATTTTACGAAAATTGGAATGTTTTAAGGCATCAAATTTGGTTTTAATATCACCGGACTGCCGAATAGTATGTACGAGACAAGCGGTTTGGTTCAAATGAACCTTTTAGTGCACGAAAATCGGAAAAGAAAAACTTATCCCTAGAGTTGTCTCCCATCTCCGGATGGTCGTAACTTTTAGTTACGACCATCCGCTTACCACCAGTGAAGGAGGTATCACGTTGACAAATAAAGGCATCAACGAGCAAAGTATACATTATTTTTTATTTAATGTGGTTGTTATGTTTAGTGGTTGTTATAGGTTTTGTGCAGAAAGTATTGTGGGTCAATGTAACCTTTTTAAATGCAGTTGGAGCTTAAACTTAATCGTGGATTCAACATTTTACACGATATTGTACAGATATGTATTATCACTAAGGCCTGACATCGAGAATCGTCATTTATCAAAACTACATTTTCCGAGACTATGACTGAAATTGATAACCGGCCTTTAAGTGTGAAGTGGAAATTGTTTGTTTAACACGATGGGTGTGACACGTGATAACCCTTCCGCAGAACCTAAAGCCATCCTTGGGTTTGGAGGGGTTCGTGTTGCTTAGAATATATAGTTTTTATCATGTTTAGTATTCTATTGTTTGTCTTTTGGTTGTTTTTTCGTTTTTTGCTAACCTCAAGGCATTTTCAGTATTTGTCTACTAGTTTTAACTTATTTGATTTTAATATCACTGTGGATCAGCCATTTATTTCACAACTCTTTGAAACTCAGAAAAGAACCCTGCGTACGACTAGATACATCCGTCGCGAGTTTTGCCAAATCAATAATTTTCCATTAAAAACTTGAAAGCATGCTTACAGCTTCAATAAAGGAAACAGTAGATAATTATTGAATAACAATTGCTACAGTCGTATCATTTTTGTGTTGACATGTGTATTTTGTGAACAGATTTAGATTATGTCCATATTAGGTTAGGCATTATTTTAATTTGAAAGCTGATTCAGTTGTCTTTAATATTACCTATTTTCATTTATGATAAATTAAAAAAAAAACAATATTACCGTAAACATTTGAATTCATAGGAAGTAGAAGAAGAATAAACGCTAAGCATATCGATATTAAAAACAAGGTAAATACATTTTTTTATAAAATCCAATAGAAAATACCCAAACAATGGCATGGTAATTATATTTAGTTTCTACGTGAAAAATAAAGGTGAATAGTTTAAGTTTTTTTTAATTATATATCTGCAAAATGTACAATAACAAAAATATCAAACTCCTAGAAAAAATTCTAAACGTAAAGTCCTAAAGCGAATGGCAAAAATAAAACTTCAAACTCATCAAACAAATGGATGATAACAGTTTAATGGATAAGCAAACACAAAAAATTCGGTTAGAGATTATGGATCAAAATACATACACACATGTTGTATTAGTATTCAGGACAGACATGTTGTATGAGTATATAGGACAGGCATTGTGTATCATTAGACATTATGCATGAGTATACTGGACATACCGTATGTATCAGTATACAGGACAGACATTGTGTATAAGTATACAGGACATGCATTGTGTATCAATGGACATTATGTATGAGTATACTGCACAGACCTATGTATCAGTATACAGGACAGCCATTTGTTATCATTATACAGGACAGGCATTGTGTATCATAAGACCTTATGTATGAGTATACTCCACAGACGGTATGTATCACTATACATGTTTAGACATTGTGAATTTTTAAACATTAAGCATGAGTATATTGCACATACCGTATGTATCAGTATGCAGGATAGACAGTATGTATCAGTATACAAGACATACATTATCTATCGGTATATAGGACAGACACTATGTATCAGTATACAGGACAGACCTTATCTATCGGTATACAGGACAGACACTATGTATCAGTATACAGGACAGACCTTATCTATCGGTATACAGGACAGACAGTTTGTATCAGTATACAAGACGGATATTGTGTATCATTATACAGGACAGGCACTGTGTATCATAAGACATTATCCATGAGTATACTGCACATACCGGATGTATCAGTATACATGACATACAGTATATACCGGTATACTGAACATACAGTATTTATCAGTATAGAGGACGAATAATGTGTATCTGTATACAGGGCGGATATTATGTATCAGTATACAGGACGGTACATTAGTTTGTAGGATCCTTTACTATAGATAATTTAGCTGATCTGTAACAATAACATCTTCATGCCTTATATATCATGTACTGCAGTACGCCGCTAGATTAAAACTGACGTGGAAAGGTAACACACGGCCAGCGAAAGCTCTTTTTTTAAGAGCCCAGGTGGTCGTGTGGTCTAGCGGGACGGCTGCAGTGCAGGCGATTTGGTGTCACGATATGACAGTAGCATGGGTTCGAATCCCGGCGAGGGAAGAACCAAAAATTTGCGAAAGCAAATTTACAGATCTAACATTGTTGGGTTGATGTTTAGACGAGTTGTATATACATTATGTACACAGCCATGTATCACCATCATTGATGGGGATCCGATGGATACATCTGTTGTAGGGTTGTCACTGACTCAGACGTACTTATATATATATATATATATATATATATATATATATATACAACTCGTCTAAACATCAACCCAACAATGTTAGCTCTGTAAATTTGCTTTCGCAAATTTTTTGTTCTTCCCTCGTCGGGATTCGAACCCATGCTACTGTGATATCGTGACACCAAATCGCCTGCACTGCAGCAATCCCGCTAGACCACACGACCACCTGGGCTCTACAATAATAAAGCTTTCAGTAGCCGTGTGTTACCTTTCCTCGTCAGTTTTAATCTAGCGGCGTACTACAGTACATGATATATAAGGCATGGAGATGTTATTGTTACAGATCAGCAAAATTATTTATAGTACAGGATCCTACAAATTAATGTAAGATACAGCCACAGAAAATATTTATATTTATAAGTACGTCTGAGTCGGTGACAACTGTACAACAGATTTATATATATATACATTTATATCAATATTAAATGAGGGTCTGGATCGGTTATTGAGAGAATTGAACTGATATAACAGCAGTATAAAGTCAAAATAATAAAAAATAAAAAGAAATACGAAAAATTAATAAAGAATAGAGAATAATGAGGTGTTAAAACAAAAGTAAAATAAAGAATAATTGACCAAAACATGATACACAATTAAGAAAAAACAACCTTAAAAATAAAAAAATGCATAAATGAAGGAAGCATCTTTCCCCTTCTACACCTTAATAAATGTATAAAACTGACATACTTCATGATAATGAAAATTGGTATAAGATATTCAATATACCGTTATTTCACACCAAAACGTACTGGTTACCAGAACTCTGGCTATACCAAATTCATTACTTCTTATCTGACAAACAGTTAGGTGCGAGTTTTTTGCTCAGTGTTGAGGGTATCATTGTGAATTTGAGATGAAGAACACCGATATCAAATCTGTTCCGTGGCTTTTCGGGAGTTTTATGCTGTGCTTGTTCTGATTTTGTGTCATTGATGGATAACCATAGTCTTTGTTTTACTATTTTAAAGGTCCGTAGAACATAAAAAATTAACAATAAAAATATGGTTCATGCTTCATTGGATTTTAAGGTGGTACCCAACACTTTAACTAAAATTAATTTGGCTCGTTTAATTTTCTTAAAATTTTGACAAAGTATTTACTTTGACCTTTTTACAAAAATATAAAAAAAATCAAATGTTTTGAACCAACCGTTTTATCAGAAAAAATACACTGGTTATATAGCAGTTTGACAAACACTTATTTTGATCATTGACAAGCTTAATATTCCCTTAACAACACAACGTAATTAAAACGTTTAGCTGATTTTACAGAGTTATCTCCCTGTAGTGTTAGGTACCACCTTAATAATAATAAAGTAAATGATAAATAGAAAGTTAAGTGCAATAAAAATCATATGTCATTGATTTCTAGATTTCATTAGAAATAATGTTTCATATTGTACGAAAATTTTAAGAATTTTTTTATGTTCTGGATCATTTTATAATCTGCAAAGAAAAATGTACAGTTTATTCCCTTTTTTGTGATCGTTTTCGTTTCTTTATTTGCGTATTTGATTAAACAGATTATCTGATTAGACTGAACCCCATTGAATTGGATCTCATACGGTTCAATTGGTCTGTTTGGTCTTGTGAGATGAAATCAGTTTAATGTAGGATAGGAGACATGTTATTTGTTTTCAAAAGATAACGACGAGAACAACGACGGACGCCAATTAACTTGTACATCCTGCATAATCAAACGGACTATCTCCTATTTTGCAAAGGGTTTACTTCCAGTCGGAAGAAGACCTGTAGTCCCAATTTTTCTATTCTCCAGTCACTTTTTTGGGGTTAAACATAAGAAGAAGTGGTATGGTTGTTTATTCATTATTCACCACGAGAGGAACCGAAACACGTTGAAGTTAACAATTATACGTCATTGTAAGGCTTTCAACAATGAGCAAAACCCATACGGCCAGATTTATATACAAAACGATAAACGGAAAACCAATATGATATACAGTAACAAACGACAACTACTAAATTCCTTGCTCCCGACTAAGGACGTGCATATACAGAAGTTTGCGTAGTTTTACTGCTGGCAACACACATCATCCATTAGCCATGCTCATTGGTAAAACAAAGAAGATTATAGTTATCCGCTGTCAAGGCTTTATTCGACAGATCGATGAAAAAAAACATACTAATGATACTATAAACCCTGGACGAACATATCAATCAGTAAACTTATTGACTGTATTGGTTTTTTTTCTATTTTGGGGGAGGGGAGGGGTGTCTGTTTTGTAAGCATAAGCTTATGTATTTTTACTGATGGACTGTGATTAGGTGCAAGACCCATTCATAGTTCAGAACAATTTGAAATCCTACTTATCAACCACTAATTTATATTTTTTATATAGATATGAATCAAATTTGTAATTTGTATTTCATAGCATTGGAGTTATATAGGATAGCATTGATATTTGTCAAATAATAGATTCTTGTAGAGGGATTTTATCAATCACTTATCACAACACGACGATGATTATGAATTTGTGTTCTATGTCCAGTGGGAAATACTATACACATAACAGGAATAGAACATGTAAATAAGATACGAATATATACTCGGGTGTATACATGGCCGACAATTGGGTTGCCATTCTTCTTCCTCCGACCAAAGGGTAATTACTCATGAAAACTTTAAATTTGTGGTATTTCGAGTTATATCATTCATTTCTTTGAGATTTTTCAGATGTGTTGATGACCGATTTGCTATCTAATATGCTCTTTGTTTTGGGTTGTTGTCTCTTTGACACATTCCTCATTTCCATTGAAAGTACTACACACATAACAGGTATAGAGCATGCAAATACAAATATCTTGGCCGACAAACGAGTTACCATACGTTTTCATCTGATCAAAGAGAAATAACTCATTTAACTTTTAAGTTAGTTTTTGTTTTCTGAGTTATATCGTTTACTTGTTCGCGATTTTCATGAACTGGATATATGGAGTGATGATACAGATTGGATTCGTAACTTTTATTATAAAACTATGCTTAAAATCATTCTTAACTTCTTCCTTGTCAATTCTGCCGAATTTCAAAACATTTTAAAATGTTTCTATATGGCTAGTTTTAAGGGGCATTAGCTGTCAAGTTTGCGTTCACCGATTTGACTCTACTTCTAATTTGATTAATAACATGCCAAACTTCTATCCAAATTCAAACAATTAACAAATCGTGAACTCGAAAATATATAACATAAATTCGTATTTATTTTAATATACGCTTATGGTCCGATCGTACGCGTATGGTCGGGGTAATTAACACTCTGTTACCGTTTACTTTGAATACTTCTAAACTCTTCATATGGTATGACTGTTCCTTAAAAATACGCTATCATATAGGTTATTTTATTATTGATAATATAATAAAGATATTAACTGAATAAGAATAAGAAGTTTCACATAGCTAGTTTTACTATCTAGTCAAAACTATGATAACAAACACATTTTATACCGATGTCTATTAACGATTAGTTATTACGAGTGAATAGCAATATGTCGACTTGAAAAGATCACTTTCAAAAATTTCTCAATAAACTGTTACTCAGACGTCACTGGCAAGGAACATAGTCTATTTGGTCCGGCCCGTTAATAACCATTCAAGTATATACTCATATGGTCATGACCATACGCGTATGGTCCAAATACTCATATGGTCCGGAACATATACACCATCTAATAAACTATTAAGATGACATCCGAAGACTATCGACTGTCATATTACCCAATATAAACACGAACATTAATATTAAAAGATAGCGACCTCGTGGAATAGAATTAATCTAGGTCTCTTAAATTAAATGTTATAGGTTAAAAAAAAAACATAAGTTAATTGTTTTTTTTTACATGAATTAGAACTTTTTTTGTGGATCAAATCAGTCAATGAAATGGTTCACCTTCAATGTTGACATTTTTTCTTTTAATGTATGAACATGAATAAGTCATGAATTAACGATCTCTAGCTAAAGGGTTAAATTAAAGGCCACATAAAACATATTCAATGAGGGAAATTATTCATTTGCAAGTGAATAATTCAAGAGCGATGTTTCTTTGCTCGTTTTGACAAAATTGTACCAAATTGGTTACTTAAGGCGAATTATTATAACATTATTTAATTTCCATTAATAATTAAACTAATTAAACTCATTTTCTATTACCTTCTTCATATCTCGTAGTAAGGTACCCTTTAAAACGCAAGTCGAAAAAAAAAAATTGTTTTCTCGCAGTAACTTATCATTATCTGATTAGTTATTATAAATAAATGTATTTAATAAATTATGCAGAGTTATTTTGAAAACATAATAAGTGTGAAGCATTTTCTAACATCGAAATAATTTATTTTCCCATTTGACCAACTTTTCAACAATTGATTTATACAAATGCAGGCAGAGGTTTTTTCAATAACAATATTGTGTACTGTACCTGTGGTATATGTGTAGTTTATTTGGCCCGTTTAGATTAAGAATACCTGCTTTTATTATTAGCAGAGGTAAATAAGCTTACAGCGTTTGCAATCATTTTATCGTTTTGACTAATTTTTAGAAGTGATTCAATCCTTGAAGAAAGACGCACCTGTCATACGTAAACTGAGTATATTATTTTTGATCTTCCTAATAAAAAGTGTTGGGCACATGCACTATCTACTTTTATCTTCCTTTATATTTTTTTATTAGAGTGACAACGAACCCGTTAATGACCCTATAATTGGACTTGAAGCGTACATATTTTTTCGCGACTTCATTTAAATTAAAGATTTTTTTTTAAATTTAAGTTTGTTCAAATGTTTTGACATTGAAATAAAAGCTGGAAGTAAGATTATGTTGTGTTTTGATAAACGTTTCTGTTATTATATGTGTTTGTTTTGTGGTGATTACAGTCATTGGATGGTGTAAAATTCCCACTAAAACGTGTATGGTGAAATTGTGTATTGCATATGGTGCAATGGTGTAAGGTGTATGGTGCTATGGTGTTTGAGTAATGGTGTGATTGTGTAACGTGCAACCGAGAATGGTGTGAATGATGGTTTACGACATTTCATTTGTTGAATACGAAGTTCTTTTTATTTTATTTTTTCGAATTGTAAACATAAGCAATAATAATAATCTTAATATTTGAAATAAAATTGCATTATGGGTAATTTTGGATCGTGTAGATAGAATCGGGAATGGTGTATGGTGTAATGTGTAAGGTGTATGTTGCAAAGGTCTAACGTGTATGGTGTAATGGTACAAGGTGTATGGTGTCATGGTGTATGGTGTATGGTATAATGGTGTATGGTGTTAGTGGGAAGTTTACACCATCCAAGAACTGTAAGATAATAGCACAATGTTGACTGCTGTACCCCTATTATTGTTGACATTTATATATTTGTTCACACCTCGTTGTTAAAACAAAGGAATTTGATGCAACTGTCATACAAGTGAGAGGTTTATCTAGCATTGTGTGCATGCTAAAATGCATGCACCAAGTCAAGAATGTGACAGTTGTTATCTATTCGATTAATTGCTCAGTCCTTTAGTTAACTTTTGTTTTGTGAATCTGTTTTTGTGTTCATTTTTTTACAACAAATATGTTTAAAAATGTTGTACACTAATACATTAATGTTTAAAAATGCACACTATTGATTGTTATTATTAGCTTTTCTAGCTGCATCTTTTTTTATCAATATTTCATCGTGGTCGAATTTGTGAATTTAAGTGCAATGATAAAAATATTCCGCAGATACCTCATCTATTTTTTGTAAAATAATTGTATTTGATGCAATCCTTCTTTGGTCTGAAATCCAGTTGAATTAGAACAAAATAAATTGAACTCTTTATTAGAGCAGTTAAAAAAAGGTTAATTGGATAGATTGGGGTTGTTTACATCTGTTATTTTCTTTTTTGTCGGGTTGGGTGTCTTTGAACTATTCCCAATTTCCATTCTCAACTTTACTCAGTGGGGTTTTTGTTGTGTGCATTTTATAAGGATTTTCTTATTCCAGGCATAGATTACCTTAGCCGTATTTGGCACAACTTTTTTGGAATTTTGGATTCTCAATGCTCTTCAACTTTGTACTTGTTTGGCTTTATAAATATTTTGATATGAGCGTCACTGATGAGTTTAATGTAGACGAAACGCGCGTCGGCGTACTAAATTATAATCCTGGTACCTTTGATAACTATTATAGGACTTTTAGCATCTTCCATACATATTTTAATGTACATTATGGTATGACACTTCGAAATACTTGATCTGATCACCTGAGATCATCCCCAGTTTATGGTGGGGTTCGTGTTGCTTATTCTTTATTCTTGTGTTTGGTGTACTATATTTTATCTCTTTGTCTTTTTCTTTTGTTCGTTGTTAGTTTTTTTTTCGATTTATGAGTATCGTTTAAAATTAAAGACAAAGAACAGTCGATTGTTGTAGGTACAAATGTATGCTGATCTAATATGTGCATTGGCATGAATTGCACCGAAAAACATTCAGAGAAGATATAAAAAAAATCTTTATCAAGCAAAGACTTGTATATCTGCAACCGGCGACAGTAGTTTGTGAAGAATGATTAAAACCGACAAAAGTGTCATCGAAAAGAAAAATTCGAATACAAGTTTTTATGTAAAGACGTGTTTGGGTTGACTGTTTTGTCTTTAACATTAAAAAAAAACATATTTGATTTAACATCTCTCTTAAGATCTTATCAATTTTAAATATAAATATGACCTGATTGCCGTTTTTAATTTTCGTCATAAAAAAAAACTGTCGCCGGTTAAATAAAAGGGTTGACGTACTTGGGAGATACGTTTGACAAAGTAGAATCTGTTCTGCAGCTAAACTAAGTTTATATTTATTATTGATTTACTTTGTAGTCTTCATAATTGTCTTGCTCGTTTAAAATCAAGCTCCCTTTCGATTTAAAAGTATGGATTTCATTTTCCTCAATTATAGACCTTTTAACCGACAATTTTCTTCAGAATCATATACCACCTTCAAGCGTTATTCACTTTTATTGGTTTTTACAACAATTCGAATGCGTCGACGATAGCCGCGTCCTTTCGTGGTCTTTGGTGATCGTATATGTATCCCAATGCAATTTTAATATATTTAAACAAGATAGTGATGACACAATGATTTGTTTTTCAAAAAAGTCTGAATATATGTTTCAAACTTTGTGAAAATGAATATCTTACATCAGCTCCTGCAGGAGTTGACATTACGTCAAATTTATGAAAAGGTCAACATATTCAATAAACTAGTGTATAATTAAAAACTTTACTTTTATTGATTTTGTCATTATTCGTGTACATCTTAACAATCAAGCAAGATTTTAAAATGATGCCGATTTGTTTTTTGATATTAAATCAATACATTTACTATGACTTACAAACGGAAATCACTGTACTACAGGCTTAAGAGAGGCACATATAGAATGTGGCGGGGTTAAACCAGTTGCATTAAATCATGTACATGTATCTTTTGCCTATATTTATAAATTACTTCACACTGGTTCAAAGTAAAATCACAAAAATACTGAACTCAGAGGAAAATCTAATCGGAAAGTCCATAATCACTTCAACTATTATCAGTATAAATAGGGAAACGGTAAAGTTCGTGTAATGCGTAAAAATAAATAAGCGTGCTTTTGTTCTATTTTATTCTACATCAATACATGATGTTGGCCATTTTTATTAAAGACATAAAAACGCATATCTTTTGGGAGCATTCGCTCAATCTATTCTGATCCTTCCTATTCTTCCGATTCTTCTGATGATTCTGATTCCTCCGATTCTTCTGATTCTTCAGATTCTTCAGATTCTTCAGATTCTTCTGATTCTTCAGATTCTTCTGATTCTTCCGATTCATCTGATTCTTCTGATTCATCAGATTCTTCCGATTCATCTGATTCTTCTGATTCTTCTGATTCTTCCGATTCATCAGATTCTTCCGATTCATCAGATTCTTCCGATTCCTCCGATTCATCAGATTCTTCCGATTCATCTGATTCTTCCGATTCTTCTGAATTTTCACATTCTTCCTCGCCTGAAAGATAAGAAGACAAATCCGTTAGATGTATTGATTGATACTTTATTCTAGGAGAAAATGAATTATTTATAAGTTACAATTGTCTTTCAACAAGCTTTCAGTTACTGCAAATACTCTAATATCCGTGTTTTGTGTCTAATTATAATGCTAGTTGTGATGTGTTATTACTCTTTAAAGTAAGGTCAATTACAACTATTTTTTCTATGTTTTTTTTTATATTAAGCTATTTCATCACTGTCCCAGATAAGGAGAAGGTAACGCGCTCACAAACATATTCATTTTGGAGACTTTTATAGCTGACTATGCGGTATGGGCTTTGCTCATTGTCGAAGGCCGTACGGTGACCTATAGTTGTTAATTTCTTTGTCTTTTTTGTCTCTGGTGGAGAGTTGTCTCATTGGCAATCATACCACATCTTCTTTTTTTAATTCATTCTTCATCATTGTTAATTTGTCTTTCTCAAGTTGAGAACTTGTAGTTAATTCGTTGGACTGTTTCACACCTCTTGAACACCGGTATACTGCTGTTGCCTTTATTTGCCATCCATACTGTATCGGTTTACTGTATGGGTAAATGTGCATAAAATAGGGGGGTTGACAGTGGAATTCCAGTATTGGTTCCCAAATTTTCCACGGGAAACAGTGACAGAAGGGCAATGGTTAAAAAACGTGTGGAGTTTAATATTTGCAAAGTTTGAGGTGAATTGTAAAAGTTTCGAAACTAGACTTGAGAAGTTAGAGGTGAAAAGTAAAGTAATTAAACCGTAACTTGAGAACTTGGAGGTGAACAGTAAAGTATCGAAACCGGTACTTAAAAAATTGGTGATGAACAGTAAAATATTGTATAAAGAACTTAAGAAGTTTGTTGTGAACCGTAAAATAGCTCTTAAATAGTTAATTTGACACATGGCAGAACAAATAATAACGGTATAATTGCAAAAACGAAAAAATCAATATAGATTTGAAGTTAACAATTAAAGGTCGTCAGCATTCGATTAAACTGGTGGAGCAATGATATTGTATTACGGGAAACATATTTGTTTAACAGGTTTAATGCTGAACAGGTCTGTTACTAGTAGCCAGGAGTTAAATACGTAATTTACATCCCCCCAAAAAGCTGGTGTTTAAAGCAAAATTATTGAGACTAGAGACTAACATTCGGATTTCTATTTTATTTTATAATCTTAATGAGTTACATTTACGTTGGAACAGACAATATTAAAACAGAAACATGATGATTGAGTTTAAGGTATCAAATTAAAGCGTATTGCTTCTCAGAACAAAAGCATGAACATGGAGGAAAAAGACGAAACAAATTTAAAACTAACAATAAATTTCGGTTTATCATATGATCATAGAATAATTTTGTAATAAAGGACTTATTTAATCATGCAATAGACTACCTGGGCATACACCACTACAAATATTCTTAATTCTAAATACCATTACATCCTGATGAACCAGAATCTCCTTTTGGACCAGTGGGTCCCGGTGGCCCTGTTTGTCCAGATTCTCCACGAGGTCCACTGTTTCCTCGATCTCCTGTGCGACCAGCATCTCCTTGTGTTCCCTGTTGTCCTGTCGATCCAATTTCTCCTTTTGGTCCAGGAGGTCCAGTCGGACCAAATGGTCCAGATGGCCCAATGCCTCCAGAGGGTCCAGTTTCTCCAGCAGGTCCTCTTTCTCCTTTTTCTCCTTGGATACCATTATCACCTGGTGATCCCTGTTCTCCTTTCATTCCGTCAAAGCCAGGGATCCCATCAAATCCGTTTTCTCCAGTTGGTCCAGCAGGTCCTCTTTCACCAGTTTTACCAGTTTTCCCAGAATCTCCCATGTCACCTTTTGTTCCTGGAGACCCATTGGACCCTCGAGGTCCAGCATGTCCTGTTTTCCCAGGGTCTCCAGCTTGACCAGTATATCCTCTCTTTCCTACAAAAGGTGAAAAATGGAATGAAAACAGTAGCTAGGATTTAGGAAATACTTGTTGCCTGGATTACTTATTTTTTTGTCTTTATAGAAAAATATTTGAATACTTGTGTCCAGCCTTTGAAATTTTTAAGCAAAACTATTTGTAATACACCAACTATACATTCTGAAGTCTTTAAAACTAGAGATCTTCTTTGATTATTTTTCAAACGTGGGATAGCACGGATTCGAAAAGAATAATAAAAAATGTAACTTTCGATACAAAACATATATTTACAGTCTGTACATTCATTTCTAGTAATGTGGATTTTTGTTCTTTCATGGCAATCATTTTTATTGATTGAGGAATACTTTGTGGTTGTTTGATTCGTGGTTTTGCTTTAGTTCCTATGGAAAGAAATATTAGTAAATTCGTTTGACATTGTAGTTCCTGGTGATTATTCTCAATGAATCTTCAGTACGTCTTACCTTCAGCACCCTGTTTCCCAGGAGGACCAGGTACTCCAATTTCTGAAAATGCATAATTTAAGTTGTGTTTTTTTTTGTTCTATTATTCCTGATTGACGTTATCATTTTAATGCATGGAAATTTGTACCTTCCTGGAAAATTATCCATGTCATTTCATATTATCAGTGTTGATATAAAATTCAGTTCATTATATAAAGCTATGCTTTGTTGACTTGAAACTGACAGCAATTCTCTTTTCTATATTTTTTCCCTCTTTTCTCTATTATTTTGTCCATTTCGGACTTCAACCTTACTTTTTAATGATTATTCAGACATGTTAGAAAAGGAAGCAAAATAATTTCAAAGCTTTGGTTTGCATTATCGAAGATACAATCCATAACCGCCAGCATTTGAAGAGACCACAATAAAATAACCATAAAATTTAGAAATATAAATCTAATATTTCTCCTTGTTTTTCGTCTCCTATTAGTTGCCTTTGAAATATCTTTCAACATTTTGTTGAACACTTTTGACAATAGTACCAGTAAGTCATTAGATTTTAAAACGGCGAATCAATTGCTATGTTAGTACTGTATGTATGTTAACTACAAAGGTTTTAACTTACCAACGACTTCATAAGGTTCATCTGTAAAAATAAACAATAAAACAATACACTTTTATGTTCCTTACGTCGTAACTACAATCCCCTTCCCTTTCATGAATGTGACCTACCGAATTAGACTATTTACCGGATTTGTAATCACATAAGCAACACGATGGGTGCCACATGTGGAGCAGGATCTGCTTACCCTTCCGGAGCACCTGAGATCACCCCTAGTTTTTGGTGGGGTTCGTGTTGTTTATTCTTTAGTTTTCTATGTTGTGTCATGTGTACTATTGTTTTTCTGTTTGTCTTTTTCATTTTTAGCCATGGCGTTGTCAGTTTGTTTTAGATTTATGAGTTTGACTGTCCCTTTGGTATCTTTCGTTTCTCTTTTAATATTTCTTCATTTATCGCAGTCACTTTTTCATCATTTCTGTGTGATTTTAATGTTACTCAATTGAAATTGAAATGATCTACCGAATGAGTCATATCAACGAGTCTGAACTTACATGAACAATACGACAGATGTCATATTTGGAGCAGAATATCCGAACTCAGCAGCGGGTATCACCAACGTTTTTGATTGGGTATCTGTTGCACAATCTATTATTTTCTGCTTTGTGTTATGAATACTTTTGTTTTTATTTTTTATTTTCGTTTGTTCATGGGGTTGTCAGTTTTGTTAAATACTCATCAGTGTGAAATCCCTTTGTTATCTTTCCACTCTTTTTTATATATCTTTCACATTAGCTTTGCATAGAGAAAATATTTGTGGGTGCACTTATCTTTATTGGCAAATATATTGCTGCTGGAATATCTGTGAATCAATAAAAGAGGGACGAAAGACACAAGAAGGACAGTCAAACTCATAGATTGAAAACAAACTGACAACGCCAAGTCCAAAAAATAAAAAGACAAACAGACAAATGATTGTACAGACGACACAACACAGAAAACAAAAGACTAAGCAACACGAAACCCATCAAAAACTTGGGGTGATAAAAGGTGCTCCGGAAGAGTAATAACATGATTGTTTGTTGTTTTATTTATTTCAAATAGCAGGTATTTGCCTTAATAAACATTCAGCGGGATGAAAGATGTTGATTTTTGACTGTCATTGAAAATACTGGAAAACTTGAATAGGAAAATCGTTAAGACTTGTTAAAGGTCACCTACGGATCAATCAAGAAGCCGATGTCCTATCTACCCAATTCAACTTTCCTGTTGTGACCTGAGGTAGCTACGTATTTTTACAAACTGTACTATCAAACGGATGCCTGGCTTTGGAGAATGTGCTATTGCTGTTCAGACGATGACCAGAAGTTCACGATTTTCCTACCCTATTAGTTCTTTGTGTTGAATAACACGAATGATACTAAATGGACCGTTGTTGCTTATCTGATAATTAAATGCTACACCTTCATTATAATTGTAACATTTTTTATAACATGAACAGTAACAAAGTGCAAATTACTCATTCTGTATATGAGCATTAAACGCGTATGAAGTAGTTTGCAAATAAAAAGAAACAGACGTATATAGTTGTAAACAAAATGTTTTTTTCTGAATTAAGATTAAATTACAGGAAGCTGAAATGGTTACAGTTTACCTTCATCCACCATTTCAGGCTCCTCATTTATTTGGTATAGTCAATATAATATTAAGCAAAGTCTAATGAAAAATAACTATTATCATCGATTTTTTTTTAGCTAGAAAAAAAATAAGTACTAAAAACAGATTGAAAAAACTAAATTATCAAACACAGATAAACTTGATCTTTCTAATAGCTATTTATATTCCAAGAAAATATTAATGTACCTCCTACAAGAAGAAATGCAAAACAATAAATCAAACGTTAAAGGGTCACAATAGGAACTGGTAAATAGACTATTGTAAGAGAACGAACTTTTTTTCCCTTGTTCATGATCGACATATACATTGTGCGTCGTCTGCGAAGGAAATCACTCGTTACAATGGATCAAACGTGCAAGGGTCGCAATAGGAACTGGTAAATAGAATATAGTATGAGAAAGAAAATATTTACCTTGGCTTTGTCCTTGTCCATGATCGAAGTAGTCTGCGAAATCGTTAGTATATCTTTTCACACGATCTACAACCTGTTTTGGATGTAATATTAAATTTGTAAAGATATTTCATTATAAGTTTAAATGAATATTTTAAAACTTATATCATGAATATCCCGATTCAGAATCTACCGGACGCGAGGCATTTTCCCTGTTTGTACCAGAAATTAAAAACAATACCACGCCATTGGTTTATATAAAACGTTTAGGACGTTGTTATCGTATCAACGAATGCAATTATTCATTGCTTTCATTACATATTAGAGTTTCCTAACAGTAACATTGTATTGAAAAGTTTAGATAGAAAATAAAGGAATTGTTTGACAACAGATAATTCTACTCTATATGTTAGAAATTAAAATGATTAAGGTGGTACCTAACACATTGACTAATATTAATTTGGCTAGTTTAATTTTCATAAAATTTGAAAAAAATGTTTACTTTGACCCTTTGACAAAAATATAAAAATTTCAAAAAATTTGAACCAACAACTTTCTCAAAAAAATTTCGTTGGTTATATAACAGTTTGAAACACTAATTTTGATCATTGAGAAGCTTGATTTTTCCATAACAAAACAACTTGATTAAAACATTTAACTGATTTTTACAGAGTTATCTCCGTGTAGTGTTAGGTTCCACCTTAAATAAGTAAAAATTCATACCTCATCTTTATCTTGTTGTTCTGTAAGTTTGCCTACAAAAACATCAAAACTCTGAATATCAATATTTGTCTATGATGCTTTTTGAAAAACTTTAACTATGAATGATCTATAGTTAGAGATGCTAAATACAATAATTATTTCTAAGCACTCGAACTACATGTTGTTATTGTAGAATAATCTCGAGCAGGTACCAAGAAAATTGGAAAATATATCGCTCAACACACTAAGCAAATAAGTTTACAGTTTTAATAAGCTCAAATTGAAAAGATAAAGCCGTTTTAGGTAAACTTTAAATGAAGGATTGATGCTAAGGTTGAAGTCCAATTTAAAAAAAAAGTATAAATCCGTACAACAGCAAAACCAATGTATTTGAAGTTAGCAGCCGGTTGGATATGGAATATCGAATAACGAACCGCGGCTGATAACTTCACATCCATGCAAAACTATTGGTATTTTAAAAATATAAAATTGAGAATGGAAATGGGGTATAAAAAGCAGATATGAACCTTTTTGAAAATTTATTTTTATAACGTCAAAGTACGGCTAAAACACAGGATTTTCTGTGTCTATATTATGTTGTATTGAAAACATTTACAAAATACCCAATGATATCACAATGTGACAATTTGTTTTAGTTAAAGAGATTTTAACATAATATATTTAAACACTTCACTGCATACAATATAACATTTGATCACTTAGTGTTTATAACTATCTAATTCATGTGAGACACAAATAGCTCCAGTATCCATAACACAAATCATTGCATTGAGCGCACATTTATATGTGTAGTACATTTATGTATATAGGATCTGTTGTAGAGTTGTCACTTGTTTAGACGTTTTTATCAAAATAATAATTTTGGTGACTGTATCTTACGTTCCTTTACATTTATTAAGCTAATCTGCAATTACTTCCATCTTCATGCCTTATGACTGTGTTACAATTATAGATCCTACTGACGAGAAAAAGTAACACTATGCCAACGAAAGCTGAACTATTAGTTCAGTCTAGGTGGTCGATGGATCTAGAGCGTTGGACACAGTGCAAGCGATGTTGTCCCTATATCCCAATTGCACGAGTTCGAATCCCTGCGAGGGTAGAACAACATTTGGTTCCGCAAATTTGCAGATTTAACATTGCTGTGCAGATATTTGGAGTAATTATATAAATATATATATATGTATTCCGATTATACGATCGCATGGGTACAGTATTGAAACATGTTTTCATCATAAACAGTGATCTTAAAAATGTTCAAAATGAAGTTCTAAACATTTATATATTAAAATTAAAACATTTCAAAAATGTTAGAACTTTAAATGATAAATATTTGAGATGCTTTATCAATTAAGAAAACTGCAATTTGAAAAGTTTTTAAAGTTTCATGTTGATAGCTCTATCCGTATACAGTAATTCATTAAATTACAAAGATTAGTATGGCATTCCTCAAAGCTAATAAATGCATACAAACATTACTGAATATATAGTATGAATAGTGAAGAAACAAATCCTTTACAAATTACAAAAATGATATAACTCATGAAGGATTTCCTTTCTATTGACAGCATTTACGTTTAATATTTTAAAGGAACAATCAATGATTAAATTAAATTGAGAATAGAAATGGAGAATGTGTCAAAGAGACACAAACCCGACCTAAGAGCAGATTAAAGTATATTTGCAGACGACATAGATTTGCATGTACATAAGTCACATCAGATAGTCATATTTCAATTTTATATTTCTATTAACCTAATATACAGTTAAGATAAAATTCATCGAAACCACGAGGAAAATGATAAAAAGATATAAAATAAAATATCCAGTCTCGTTGGTAACACGCATCGGTTTCACCATAATAAAAGCTTTACCTTTTAATATTTTACCGTTTATAAGTCTTTAAGTTTCTATTGCTTAGTTTGGAATTAGACATCAAACTATCAGTCGTGATGTTTTACTAACTTATCAAACGTAAGTTATTGTTGTTTCCTTTTAAACAAATTTATCACAAATTTGGACTTGTCCTCAATAAATTTTCACATTTTTTCAACTCAGGCTTCATTTGTTGGAAATTTTGATAAATACGAATGTGCTACATTTGAACTGCTTTATAGAAAAATCGAATACGAACTGCTTTGCTCATTAAAACCAGAATAAAGTAGACAAAAAGCAAATTAAATGCCCCTGAAAATATTCATTTTCTTTGTATCATGTAGTGGAGTCATTTAATATTTCGTTAATAGTTTGTCATGTTTAGGCATTTCATAGCCGATTACACATCATTGTTTTTGGTCATTGTTAATGGCCTTCGTTGATATAAAGTTGTTGGTTAAATTCCATAATTCAAAGAGAGAACATCAACATAAAAAACAAAAGAAAAAAACGCAAAACAAAACGACCGAAAGAAACATCGGTCTACAAAACAATGCAACAGAAAACAACTAGATCACTTGAAACACGAACTTAACGTCCACATAGTATAATTTGGTATAAAAGTTTAAATTAATTTTTAAAAATTAGAACTTACCGAGTATCTTTTGTGTAGATCTAGCATCAGTCTGAAAAGCAACAAGCGCTGCTAGGCAATACCAAAGACACAAATACATTGACATCTTTCTGTGTGATTGAATACTATGAAGAATACTTTCAAAGTGATCCGTTTAAATACTTCTTCTAAGCATTAAAATTCTTTTGTTTAACCATGTATCCTTTTGAAAAATAATAATTTTCAAGTTTTAAGCAACATGCCCCTCTTTGTTTATTCATTATGAACACATTTTTCGACTTTAATTTTCATTTAAAAATATCAAAAAAATTGTAAAGAGAATTTAAACATATAAAGTTAAAGCCTTGAAAAAAACCCCAAGTAAACAAAATAATTCAAAGGTACCACGTTGTCAAATCAAAGGCATCAACGAGCAAAGTATACATTATGTTTTATTTTTAAAATGTGGTTGTATTGGTAAGTGGGTTTTATAGGTTTTGTAAAGAGAGTATTGTGGGTCAATATGACCTTTAAAATGCAGTTGGATAATCAATTAATCACGGATCCAACATTTTACCTTATTTTGTACAGATATGTATTATCAATAAGGCCTGAAATCGAGAATTGTAATTTATCAAAACAACATTGTCCAACATTTTGGCTTTGGATTGAAATTGACAACTGGCCCTTTACGAGTGTAGTGGAAATAGTTTGTTAAACACGACGGGTGTCACATGTGGAGATGGATATGATAACCTTTCGCAGAACCTAAAACCACCTTTGGGTTTGGAGGGGTTCATGTTGCTTAGTTTATATCGTGCTTATCATGTTTTGTGTTCGATTGTTTGTCTTTTGTGTTTTTTTCGTTTTTTTACCAAGGCTCAAGGAATTTTCAGTAATAGTCTACTAGTTTTGACTCATTTAATTTTTATATCCCCTTGGATCAGCCAATTATTTCACTACTCTTTGAATCTCAGAAAATAATCTAGATACACCCGTCGCGAGTTTTGCCAAATCAATAATTTTCCTTTGACAAGTTGAAAGAATCTAACAGCTTAAATTTAGGAAAAAGTAGATAACTATTAAATAACAATTGCCACAGTCGTATCATTTCTGTGTTGACATGTGTATTTTGTGAACAGATTTTCATTATTTGCATATTAAGTTATGCATTATGTTATTGAAAAAGCTGATTCAGTTGTCTTTAATATTGCTTATTTGCTGATGTAATAAAAAAATAAATGCCATAAACATTTGAATTCCAATAAAGTAGACGAAGAAGAGAAACTTAGCATATAGATAAAAAAAAAAGTTAAAGACTTCAGTTTTTAGCAAATCCATCAGAATACCTAAACGATGGCATCAATTATTATAATAAGTTTCTACGTGGAAAATAAAGATGAATAGTTTAAATTCGCAATAAGTTCTTTTTAATTATATTTCTTTAAAAAAATACAACAACAAAAATATCAATCTCCAAGAAAAATTCTAAACGGAAAGTCCTAAAGCGAATGGCAAAAATAAAATCGCAAATTCATCAAACGAATAGATAATAACAGTTTCATGGATAAGCAACAAAAAAATCGGACAAAGATTAAGGATCAAAATACAGACAGACATTTTGTCAGTATACAGGACAGGCATTATGTATCATAAGAAACGGAAAAAAATGCCCATCATAATCCAAACAAGATTTCATCTTTCTGACATGCAAAATAATTTTTAACTTTTATATAAACAGTATGTATCAGTATAAAGGACATACAGTATGTATCAGTATAGACATGATAGAGGACAGACCTAAAAAAAAATAAAAGGGTCATTCCAGATACCCAACCTACATACGCATTAGTAAATACGAGGGATGATAGTTTTTTTCTGCATGTTCTAACAAAGTCATTCAAGATACCCAACCTTATTATGTATTAATAAATACGAAGGAAGATAGTTTCTTCTGTATGTTTTAACAAGGTCATTACAGATACCCAACCTTTATATATGTTAATGAATACGAGGGATGATAGTTTCTTCTGTAAGTTTTAACAAGGTCATTCCAGATACTCAACCTACATATATATCAGTAAATGCGAGGGATGGTCGTTTCTTCTGCATGTTCTAACAAAGTCATTCGTCTAAGCATGAAAATTCTCTTGTTTAAAAATTCATCCTTTTGAAAAATAATCATTTTTAAGTTTTAAGCAGCATGACCCTCTTTGTTTTTTCATTATGAACACATTTTTCGACTTTAATGTTCAATTTAAAATAATCAATAATTTGTAAAAAGAATTTAAACATATAAAGTTATAGCCTTGAAAAAAGAAACCAAGTTAACAAAATAATGCAAGGAGGTATCACGTTGACAAATAAAGGCATCAACGAGCAAAGTATACATTATTTTTTATTTAATGTGGTTGTTATGTTTAATGGGTGTTATAGGTTTTGTGCAGAAAGTATTGTGGGTCAATGTAACCTTTTTAAATGCAGTTGGAGCTTAAACTTAATCATGGATTCAACATTTTACACTATATTGTACAGATATGTATTATCACTAAGGTCTGACATCGAGAATCGTCATTTATCAAAACTACATTTTCCGATACTATGACTGAAATTGATGACCGGCCCTTTAAGTGTGAAGTGGAAATTGTTTGTTAAACACGATGGGTGTGACACGTGATAACCCGTCCGCAGAACCTAAATCCATCCTTGGGTTTGGAGGGGTTCGTGTTGCTTAGTATATATAGTTTTCATTATGTTTTGTATTCTATTGTTTGTCTTTTGGTTGTTTTTTCGTTTTTTGCTAAGCCCCAAAGCATTTCAGTATTTGTCTACTAGTTTTAACTTAATATTTGATTTCAATATCCCTGTGGATCAGCCATTTAATTCACAACTCTGTTAAACTCAGAAAAGAACCCTGCGTACGACTAGATACACCCGTCGCGAGTTTTGCCAAATCAATAATTTTCCATTAAAAACTTGAAAGCATCTTACCGTGCTTACAGCTTCAAAAAAGGAAACAGTAGATAATTATTGAATATTCTAATATGACGTGCTTCTATAGCTTTGTAAAGAAACCATACTATTATCCAATAAAACTAGTTTGCACATGCGTATATTGACTACGGCAGAAAAATGAACTTCGTCAAATTGGTATGCATTTAATGTTTTTCCTTAAATTAAAACACTTTCAAACACTAAAACGATACACATTTTGTTACTAATACTTTTACAATGGCAACAATGTGTTACAATTCGTAATTGACATATTTGACCTAGATACCACAACGTTCATGTTGGCTGTTCTAATTTCAAAACCCCTCCCTCTGAAAAACACGTTTCATCTCTCCCGTTAAAAAGGCATGTCATTGTATATAATAATTTCATTGAAACATATGTTCCGACGATAAAATATAAAATAAAGTATAGGTTATTATTACTGTTGTACTGAAATGACAAAATTGTTTCATATTTCTGATAAAATGGATTGACCCTAGCAGGGAATCGAACCCCATTCTCCTATAAAAAAAAATAGGCGTAATTACCAATATACCACCAAGGTTTCCAATCCATTTTACAAATGCAACAAGATTGTCACACAGTATTAATTTTAATCATCATGTAATACAGCATTTGAAATCGTCAGATCTTTGGCTTTGGTCAACTTTACAAGGTGTAGCCACCGCAAGTATAAATGGATCTCTGTCAAAGGGCCCCTCCTGCCAAGTCTCGAATGTCAGCACAACTTTATCAAGGAATCCTCTATCAGATATGAAAATATTTACCAATGCTACAATATTAACCGGTGGAATATTTACGATTAATTTAGTAAAAAAAGACCAACCCGATTCTCCTTGTGCGTCCACCGCCATTGACAATTGACTTGAAAATGTGTGTGTCAGAAATTGACCTCAGAGGAAAAGACTGTTGTAATATAACTTTTCTGTTATATTGTGACACAAATATTGTTTTAGTTAATACATTAATTTGTTAATTTCTGTTTCAATTTTGAATTTTAGAAATACAACTTTGCGAAATTAAACTGGTTTGAAATAGTTGGATAAAAACGACAGGAAGGTTGATGGAAGAGCCTACACAAATACGGTACACTTATGTACACAGCGAACATAGAAATTACCGTAATTGTCCTAATCAGAATCGAAATAATTGATGCCAGCTATACTTTATTGTAGTTTTAACATGGGTAGGCATTATATTCGTGTTATGTTAGCCCTCGCTATCGCTCTGGCAAAAATAATCACGAATATAATGCCTACCCATGTTAAAACTACTATAAAGTATAGCTGGCATCAATTATTTCTTAAACAATTGCTACAGTCGTATCATTTTTGTGTTGACATGTGTATTTTGTGAACAGATTTTGATTATGTCCATATTAGGTTATGCATTATTTTATTTTAAAAGCTGATTCAGGTGTCTTTGATATTACCTATTTGCTTTTATAATAAATTAAAAAAAAAACAATAACACCGTAAACATTTGAATTTCATAGGAAGTAGAGAAGAATACACACTAAGCATATCGATATTAAAAACAAGGTAAAGACATTTTTTTTTTAAATTCCAATAGAAAATACCCAGACAATGGCATTATAATTATATTTAGTTTCTACGTGAAAAAATAAGGTAAATAGTTTAATTTTTTTTAAATTATATTTCTTTAAAATGTACAATAACAAAAATATCAAACTCCTAGAAAAAATTCTAAACGTAAAGTCCCAAAGCGAATGGCAAAAATAAAACTGCAAACTCATCAAACGAATGGATGATAACAGTTTAATGGATAAGCAAACACAAAAAATTCAGTTAGAGATTATGAATCAAAATACAGACACACATTTTGTATTAGTATTCAGGACAGACATGTTGTATAAGTATATAGGACAGGCATTGTGTATCATTAGACATTATGCATGAGTATACTGCACATACCGTATGTATCAGTATACAGGACAGACATTGTGTATCAGTATACAGGACAGGCATTGTGTATCAATAGACATTATGTATGAGTATACTGCACATACCGTATGTATCAGTATACAGCACAGACATTGTGTATCAGTATACAGGACAGGCATTGTGTATCAATAGACATTATGTATGAGTATACTGCACAGACCGTATGTATCAGTATACAGGACAGCCATTTTCTGCCTGTTCTACATACGACTCAAAGGTCACGTTCAAGTCAGAATAATAAAAAACTAATATCCATACAAACGTTTAACAGCATTCTTAACAATTGGTTTTTTAGAAATGGTCCAAATCCATATTAACGCAGTCAGGATATATATATATTATGATATCTCTGACTCTAAGATCACATTTCTTGACACTACAACGCAAGTGAGGGATGGAAACATATTTACAGATCTGTATTGCAAGCCCACAGACAAGCATCAATATCTGTCTCCTTCAAGTTGTCACCCTAAACATTGCACCAAGAGCATTCCCAGGCCATACGAATAAAGAGGATTTGCTCCACCAACGATGTTGCCAAAAAACGACAACAAGAACTTCGCGGTCACCTAAAACATCGAGGCTACAAAAGGAAAGACATTGATAAAGGTTTTTCTCGTGCTAGCAACATCAGCCGAGATGAACTTTTACAATATAAAGTCAAAAAGGTCAACAGGAGGGTGCCTTTTGTGTTGACTTACAATCCAAAATTTGACAACTTGTCTCACCTTATCCGCGAAAGTTGGAAAGATATCGAAAAACATCCTTAACTATCCAAGATCTTTCCCGAGCCACCTGTACTGGCTTTCCGCAGGCCCAAAAACCTTAAAGACTTGCTGATGAGAGCTGAGTTATCCTCTCAAGCAGGCTCTTCATCAGTGGGCTCTTGTAAGGGTTGTGGAAACAAACGATGTCTGACTTGCAAACAAATACTGGATACCCAGACTTTTAACAGTCACTCCACTGGTACAGAATACACCATATTTTGCAATGTTAATTGCAAGACTACAAATGTTGTGTATCTCCCAGATCTCAATCGACTGACCATTACTATCATTGACCACAACTCTGCTTGGTCTAGGGAGGATAGACTTACTCGGGAAAGATTTTGGATTAGAAAATTAACAACTTTGGCACCAAATGGGATAAATGAAAAGAAGTAGTTCGACACCATGCAGTGCTTCACATCTGGGTTATATTACTTATTATTACAGTCTCCGTTTCTATTTCTTTACCTTACTCATCTCTAAAATTAAATCTGTTGAATATAACAATTTAAATTGCTTAATTTTTTGAGGGATGTATAAGTACCAAGCCACGTCCAACTATTTTACTTTAGTCAAAATTTGTTATTATGTTTTAACGGCCGTTTGTTTTAAACATCGCAGACTCTAATGTAACTACACTACAGTTGTCAAATCTGAAATATTTAGAAATTTAGACCGTTCAGTGCTGTTTATTTTGGAATTCTTATTGACGCAATCTTTCTTGTAACATCATAATATCGACACCGTTAAAGCTTTAAAATTGTGCTAGTTCACATAGCACATTATTATTTTTATTTAAAGCATATATGTGAACTCTCTGATGTAATTAGTCATATAACCTATGTCATATTCAACAAATATTTATAATGGTGCAAGCGTCTTAACTGATGTTCGGTTTGCCTTTTTTATTGTATAAATTTCAAGATTTAGTAAAAGTTTAATCTAAGAAGACTTAAAGATGATTCATTTAACATCAGAATCTGACTGACGAAGGATATCTGTTATCCGAAATATTTATAAATAATTACATTTATAGTTCCTTTTTATATCAGTGGTGTTGTTATGTACACTTTTTAGGCGTTTACATATTTATTTTATTGTGTACATGTATCGTTACTTGTAACGATTCAGCTCCCACGTGGGAAAAATCGTTGACTATTATTCAGACGTTTGATATATATATAGTGTCTAAAAATAGCAACAATCAACATTCAATCTATCTAGGTGTGGATCAGTTTGTAAATAAACTGATGCAGTTACTAAATTAAATTATATAAGTGTCTAAGAATGTAACTTTATATAGATATAGGAAGATGTGGTGTGAGTGCCAATGAGACAACTCTCCATACAAATAACAATTTAAAAAGTAAACAATTATAGGTTAAAGTACGGCCTCCAACACGGAGCCTTAGCTCACACCGAACAACAAGCTATAAAGGGCCCCAAAATTACTAGTGTAAAACCATTCAAACGGGAAAACCAACGGTCTAATCTATATAAACAAAACGAGAAACGAGAAACACGTATATATTACATAAACAAACGACAACTACTGTACATCAGATTCCTGACTTAGGACAGGTGCAAACATTTGCAGCGGGATTACAAACACTAATGAGTGTTATAAAATTAGTTGTTATATTTTATATATTATTCACGCAATATTTCGCTAAACAAATTAGCTTCATCGGGAGTGTGCATCTATCTAGGTGAAATCGGATGCATGACAAAAAAATATCTTTGTAGCTTGACGTTTTTGTGTAAAAGTTTAAAATATTGATTGATGGGGTATATACAAGATATTTTTGCCGTTTATTGTACAAAATAATTTTTAAATCTAAACAAATAGTTGTTTTAGTTAAATAGAATGAAATTCATGATTTATTCCTTTGGTTTTGGGTAGAACTGTTTTTCATCCCTCTCATTAAGTCCATCAGGTTCAATAGTACGTAGCTGATGCATCCAGAACCTTTCTCTCTGTTTTCTCCTTTCGGAGTCCCAATTTTGATTTACCTCCATTATTTGACAGGTGATATTATCAAAAGTATGTCCTGTTCTTAAGAGGTGTCTCTTCCTTTTGTATAGAACGACCGGTGATTGTTAAGTCTGATGTTGAATGTAGTTTCTGTTTCACCAACATACTGCAGCTTGCAAGTTCCACAATTAAGAATATAAATACTATTTTCCGTTTTGCAATTAGATGTAACATAGATGTTGTATCGCTGCTTTCTTACTGTGCTGCTAAAAGAGTGGTCAGTGTTGGCGGCTTTACAGCACTTACAATTGCTTCTACCGCATTGTTTGTAACACCCAAATTTAGAAGTTTCTTGTTTCTTTACTTTTGATGTCACAAGTATGTCTTTGAGATTTTTGGGTCTGCGATAGGCAATAACAGGAGGTGATGGAAAAATTTCTGTTAAGGAAGAGTCATTTTCGATAAGACGCCAGTGCTTTCGGATAGTAGATGAAATATTTGTCAAATCGGGATGGAAGGTTACAACAAACGGAATTCTATCTGCACGGGTCGTCTTATCTTTGTATTCCATGAGGCTAGCTCGATCTTTTTCTTGGGCTTTATCAAAAGCGTCTGTGATGTTTTTGGTTTTATATCCTCTTGATTTCAGCTGTGTTTTTAGTTGTCCCAAACGATAGTTAAGTTTGGATTCCGAGGAGCAAATTCGCTTTAGTCTGATGGCTTGACTGTAAGGTATACTCCTGGAGCAGTGTTTCGGGTGACAACTTTTTGGAGAAAGGAACTGGTGTTTATCAGTTTTCTTTGTGTGGAGATCAGTTGTCATGATCCCGTTTTTTACAAATGTGGTGGTGTCGAGAAAAGCAATTTTCTCGCTTGAAAATTCAGATGTAAATTTAATTGAGTGATGGAACTGATTACAATGATCTAAGAAATCTTGCAAATGTTCTGCAGTATCGTTCCATTTCATGTCAATATCATCAATAAAACGGAGCCATGACAAGGGTTTGTATGGCACACTTAAAAGGATGCGTTCTTCGAGATCCCCCATACAAATGTTGGCAAAAGAAGGTGCCATTTTTGTTCCCATATTAGTTCCGTCAATCTGTAAAAAGTGCTTGTCGTTGAAAATAACAACGCGTCGGCGTACTAAATTATAATCCTGGTACCTTTGATAACTATTATAGGACTTTTAGCATCTTCTATACATATTTTATGTACATTATGGTATGACACTTGATCTGATCACCTGAGATCATCCCCAGTTTATGGTGGGATTCGTGTTGCTTATTCTTTATTCTTGTGTTTTGTGCACTATATTTTATCTCTTTGTCTTTTTCTTTTGTTCGTTGTTAGTTTTTTTTTTTTTTTTCGATTTATGAGTATCGTTTAAAATTAAAGACAAAGAACAGTCGATTGTTGTAGGTACAAATGTATGCTGATCTAATATGTGCATTGGCATGAATTGCACCGAAAAACATTCAGAGAAGATATAAAAAAAAAATTTATCAAGCAAAGACTTGTATATCTCCAACCGGCGACAGTATTTTGTGAAGAATAATTAAAAACCGACAAAAGTGTCATCGAAAAAAGAAATTCGAATACAAGTTTTTATGTAAAGACGTGTTTGGGTTGACTGTTTTGTCTTAAACATTCAAAAAAACATATTTGATTTATCATCTCTCTTAAGATCTTATTAATTTTAAATATAAATATGACCTGATTGCCGTTTTTAATTTTCTTCATAAAAAAAACTGTCGCCGGTTAAATAAAAGGGTTGACGTACTTGGGAGATACGTTTGACAAAGTAGAATCTGTTCTGCAGCTAAACTAAGTTTATATTTATTATTGATTTACTTTGTAGTCTTCATATTTGTCTTGCTCGTTTAAAATCAAGCTCCCTTTCGATTTAAAAGTATGGATTTCATTTTCCTCAGTTATAGACCTTTTAACCGACAATTTTCTTCAGAATCATATACCACCTTCTAGCGTTATTCACTTTTATTGGTTTTTGCAACAATTCGAATGCGTCGACGATAGCCGCGTCCTTTCGTGGTCTTTGGTGATCGTATATGTATCCCAATGCAATTTTAATATTTAAACAAGATAGTGATGACACAATGATTTGTTTTTTCAAAAAAGTCTAAATATATGTTTCAAACTTTGTGAAAATGAATATCTTACATCAGCTCCTGCAGGAGTTGACATCACGTCAAATTTATGAAAAGGTCAACATATTCAATAAACTAGTGTATAATTAAAAACTTTACTTTTATTGATTTTGTCATTATTCGTGTACATCTTAACAATCAAGCAAGATTTTAAAATGATGCCGATTTGTTTTTTGATATTAAATCAATACATTTACTATGACTTACAAACGGAAATTACTGTACTACAGGCTTAAGACAGGCACATATAGAATGTGGCGGGGTTAAACCAGTTGCATTAAATTATTTCATGTATCTTTTGCCTATATTTATAAATTACTTCACACTGGTTCAAAGTAAAATCACAAAAATACTGAACTCAGAGGAAAATCTAATCGGTCCATAATCACTTCAACTATTATCAGTATAAATAGGGAAACGGTAAAGTTCGTGTAATGCGTAAAAATAAATAAGCGTGCTTTTGTTCTATTTTATTCTACATCAATACATGATATTGGCCATTTTCATTAAAGACATAAAAACGCATATCTTTCGGGAGCATTCGCTCAATCTATTCTGATCCTTCCTATTCTTCCAATTCTTCTGATGATTCTGATTCCTCCGATTCTTCTGATTCTTCAGATTCTTCCGATTCTTCTGATTCTTCCGATTCTTCTGATTCTTCCGATTCATCAGATTCTTCTGATTCATCAGATTCTTCCGATTCATCTGATTCTTCTGATTCTTCTGATTCTTCCGATTCATCAGATTCTTCCGATTCATCAGATTCTTCCGATTCCTCCGATACATCAGATTCTTCCGATTCTTCCGATTCATCTGATTCTTCCGATCCTTCTGAATTTTCACATTCTTCCTCGCCTGAAAGATAAAAAAACAAATCCGTTAGATGTATTGATTGATACTTTATTCTAAAAGAATATGAATTATTTATAAGTTACAATTGTCTTTCAACAAGCTTTCAGTTACTGCAAATACTCTAATATCCGTGTTTTGTGTCTAATTATAATGCTAGTTGTGATGTGTCATTTCTCTTTAAAGTAAGGCCAATTACAACTATTTTTTTCTATGTTTTTTTTTATTTTAAGCTATTTCATCACTGTCCCAGATAAGGAGAGGATAACGCGCTCACAAACATATTCATTTTGGAGCCTTTTATAGCTGACTATGCGGTATGGGCTTTGATCATTGTAGAAGGCCGTACGGTGACCTATAGTTGTTAATTTCTTTGTCTTTTTGGTCTCTGATGGAGAGTTGTCTCATTGGCAATCATACCACATCTTCTTTTTTTAATTCATTCTTCATCATTGTTAATTTGTCTTTCTCAAGTTGAGAACTTGTAGTTAATTCGTTGGACTGTTTCACACCTCTTGAACACCGGTATACTGCTGTTGCCTTTATTTGCCATCCATACTGTATAGGTTTACTGTATGGGTAAATGTGCATAAAATAGGGGGGTTGACAGTGGAATTCCAGTATTGGTTCCCAAATTTTCCACGGGAAACAGTGACAGAAGGGCAATGGTTAAAAAACGTGTGGAGTTTAATATTTGCAAAGTTTGAGGTGAATTGTAAAAGTTTCGAAACTAGACTTGAGAAGTTAAAGGTGAAAAGTAAAGTAATTAAACCGTAACTTGAGAACTTGGAGGTAAACAGTAAAGTATCGAAACCGGTACTTAAAAAATTGGTGATGAACAGTAAAATAATGTATAAAGAACTTAAGAAGTTTGTTGTGAACCGTAAAATAGCTCTTTAAATAGTTGGTTTAAACATATTTATTTAAATAAATTTTAAATAGTTAATTTGACACATGGCAAAACAAGTAATAACGGTATAATCATGATAATTGCAAAAACGAAAAAATCAATATAGATTTGAAGTTAACAATTAAAGGTCGTCAGCATTCGATTAAACTGGTTGAGCAATGCTATTGTATTACGGGAAACATATTTGTTTAACAGGTTTAATGCTGAACAGGTCTGTTACTAGAAGCCAGAAGCTAATTACGTAATTTACACCCCAAAAAAAAGCTGGTGTTTAAAGCAAAATTATTAAGACTAGAGACTAACATTCGGACTTCTATTTTATTTTATAATCTTAATGAGTTACATTTATGTTGGAACAGACAATATTAAAACAGAAACATGATGATTGAGTTTAAGGTATCAAATTAAAAGTGTATTGCTTCTCAGAACAAAAGCATGAACATGGAGGAAAAAGACGAAACAAATTTAAAACTAACATAAAATTCGGTATATCATATGATCATAGAATAATTTTGTAATAAAGGACTTATTTAATCATGCAATTGACTACAAGGGCATACACCACTACAAATATTCTTAAATCTAACTACCATTACATCCTGATGAACCAGAATCTCCTTTTGGACCAGTAGGTCCCGGTGGCCCTGTTTGTCCAGATTCTCCACGAGGTCCACTGTTTCCTCGATCTCCTGTGCGACCAGCATCTCCTTGTGTTCCCTGTTGTCCTGTCGATCCAATTTCTCCTTTTGGTCCAGGAGGTCCAGTCGGACCAAATGGTCCAGATGGCCCAATGCCTCCAGAGGGTCCAGTTTTTCCAGCAGGTCCACTTTCTCCTTGTTCTCCTTGGATACCATTAACACCTGGTGATCCCTGTTCTCCTTTCGTTCCGTCAATGCCAGGGATCCCATCAAATCCGTTTTCTCCAGTTGGTCCAGCAGGTCCTCTTTCACCAGTTTTACCAGTTTTCCCAGAATCTCCCATGTCACCTTTTGTTCCTGGAGACCCATTGGACCCTCGAGGTCCAGCATGTCCTGTTTTCCCAGGGTCTCCAGCTCGACCAGTATATCCTCTCTTTCCTACAAAAGGTGAAAAATGGAATGAAAACAGTAGCTAGGATTTAGGAAATACTTGTTGCCTGGATTACTTATTTTTTTGTCTTTATTGAAAAATATTTGAATACTTGTGTCCAGCCTTTGAAATTTTTAAGCAAAAATATTTGTAATACACGAACTAACTATACATTCTGAAGTCTTTAAAACTAGAGATCTTCTTTGATTATTTTTCAAACGTGGGATAGCACGGATTCGAAAAGAATAATAAAAAATGTAACTTTCGATACAAAACATATATTTACAGTCTGTACATTCATTTCTAGTAATGTGGATTTTTGTTCTTTCATGGCAATCATTTTTATTGATTGAGGAATACTTTGTGGTTGTTTGATTCGTGGTTTTGCTTTAGTTCCTATAGAAAGAAATATTAGTAAATTCATTTGACATTGTGGTTCCTGGTGATTATTCTCAATGAATCTTCAGTACGTCTTACCTTCAGCACCCTGTTTCCCAGGAGGACCAGGTACTCCAATTTCTGAAAATGTATAATTTAAGTCTTTTTTGTTCTATTATTCCTGATTGGCGTTATCATTTTTAATGCATGGAAATTTGTACCTTCCTGGAAAATTATCCATGTCATTTCATATTATTTCATATTATCAGTGTTGATATAAAATTCAGTTCATTATATAAAGCTATGCTTTGTTGACTTGAAACTGACAGCAATTCTCTTTTCTATATTTTTTCCCTCTTTTCTCTATTATTTTGTCCATTTCGGACTTCAACCTTACTTTTTAATGATTATTCAGACATGTTAGAAAAGGAAGCAAAATAATTTCAAAGCTTTGGCTTGCATTATCGAAGATACAATCCATAACCGCCAGCATTTGAAGAGACCACAATAAAATAACCAGAAAATTTAGAAATATAAATCTAATATTTCTCCTTGTTTTTCGTCTCCTATTAGTTGCCTTTGAAATATCTTTCAACATTTTGTTGAACACTTTTGACAATAGTACCAGTAAGTCATTAGATTTTAAAACAGCGAATCAATTGCTATGTTAGTACTGTATGTATGTTAACTACAAAGGTTTTAACTTACCAACGACTTCATAAGGTTCATCTGTAAAAATAAACAATAAAACAATACACTTTTATGTTCCTTACGTCGTAACTACAATCCCCTTCCCTTTCATGAATGTGACCTACCGAATTAGACTATTTACCGGATTTGTAATCACATAAGCAACACGATGGGTGCCACATGTGGAGCAGGATCTGCTTACCCTTCCGGAGCACCTGAGATCACCCCTATTTTTTGGTGGGGTTCGTGTTGTTCATTCTTTAGTTTTCTATGTTGTGTCATGTGTACTATTGTTTTTCTGTTTGTCTTTTTCATTTTTAGCCATGGCGTTGTCAGTTTGTTTTAGATTTATGAGTTTGACTGTCCCTTTGGTATCTTTCGTCCCTCTTTTAATATTTCTTCATTTATCGCAGTCACTTTTTCATCATTTCTGTGTGATTTTAATGTTACTCAATTGAAATTGAAATGATCTACCGAATGAGTCATATCAACGAGTCTGAACTTACATGAACAATACGACAGATGTCATATTTGGAGCAGAATATCCGAACTCAGCAGCGGGTATCACCAACGTTTTTGATTGGGTATCTGTTGCACAATCTATTATTTTCTGCTTTGTGTTATGAATACTTTTGTTTTTATTTTTTATTTTCGTTTGTTCATGGGGTTGTCAGTTTTGTTAAATACTCATCAGTGTGAAATCTCTTTGTTATCTTTCCACTCTTTTTTTATATATTCTGTCATATTAGCTTTTCATAGAGAGAATATTGGTGGGTGCACTTATCTTTATTGGCAAATATATTGCTGCTGGAATATCTGTGAATCAATAAAAGAGGGACGAAAGACACAAGAGGGACAGTCAAACTCGTAGATTGAAAACAAACTGACAATGCCATGTCCAAAAATAAACAGACAAACAGACAAATAATTGTACAGAAGACACAACACAGAAAACAAAAGACTAAGCAACACGAACCCCATCAAAAACTTGGGGTGATAACAGGTGCCCCGGAAGAGTAATAACATGATTGTTTGTTGTTTTATTTATTTCAAATAGCAGATATTGGCCTTAATAAACATTAAGCGGGATGAAAGGTGTTGATTTTGGACTTTCATTGAAAAATACTGGAAAACTTGTATAGGAAAATCGTTAAGACTTGTAACAGGTCACCTACGGATCAATCAAGAAGCATGGTGTCCTATCTAAGTGCAAATTACTCATTTTGTATACGAGCATTAAACGCGTATAAGGTTGTTTGCAAATAAAAAGAAACAGACGTATATAGTTGTAAACAAAATGTTTTTTCTGAATTAAGAATAATTAAATTACAGGAAGCTGAAATGGTTACAATATACCTTCATCCACCATTTCAGGCTCGTGATTTATTTGGTATATTCAATATAATATTAAGCAAAGTCTAATGAAAAATAACTATTATCATCGATTTTTTTTTTTTACTAGAAATAAAGAAATAAGTGCTAAAAACAGATTGAAAAAACTAAATTATCACACACAGATCAACTTGATCTTTCTAATAGCTATTTATATTCCAAGAAAATATTAATGTTCCTCCTACAGGAAGAAACGCAAAACAATAAATCAAACGTTAAAGGGTCACAATAGGAACTGGTAAATAGACTATTGTAAGAGAACGAAAATATTTTCCCTTGTCCATGACCGACATATACATTGTGCGTAGTCTGCGAAGGAAATCACTCGTTACAATGGATCAAACGTGCAAGGGTCGCAATAGGAACTGGTAAATAGACTATTGTATGAGAAAGAAAATATTTACCTTGGCTTTGTCCTTGTCCATGATCAAAGTAGTCTTCGAAATCGTTAGTATATCTTTTCACACGATCTACAACCTGTTTTGGATGTAATATTAAATTTGTAAAGATAGTTCATTATAAGTATAAATGAATATTTTAAAACTTCTATCATGAATATCGCGATTCAGAATCTACCGGACGCGAGGCAATTTCCCCGTTTGTACCAGAAATAAAAATAATACCACGCCATTGGTTGATATAAAACGTTAAGGATGTTGTTATCGTATCAACGAATGCAATTATTCATTACTTTCATTACATATTAGAGTTTCCTAACAGTAACATTGTAGTTAAAAGTTTAGATAGAAAATAAAGGAATTGTTTGACAACAGATAATTCTACTCTATATGTTAGAAATTAAAATGATTAAGGTGGTACCTAACACAATGACTAATATTAATTTGGCTAGTTTAATTTTCATAAAATTTTACAAAATGTTTACTTTGACCCTTTGACAAAAATATAAAAATTTCAAAAAATTTGAACCAACAACTTTCTAAAAAAAATTTCGTTGGTTATATATAGTTATCAAAAGTACCAGGATTATAATTTTATACGCCAGACGCGCGTTTCGTCTACATAAGACTCATCAGTGACGCTCAGATCAAAATATCTAGCAGTTTGAAACTCTAATTTTGATCATTGAGAAGCTTGATATTTCCATTACAAAACAACTTGATTAAAACATTTAACTGATTTTTACAGAGTTATCTCCCTGTAGTGTTAGGTTCCACCTTAAATAAGTAAAAATTCATACCTCATCTTTATCTTGTTGTTCTGTAAGTTTGCCTACAAAAACATCAAAACTCTGAATATCAATATTTGTCTATGATGCTATTTGAAAAACTTTAACTATGAATGATCTTATAGTTAGAGATGCTAAATACAATAATTATTTGTAAGCACTCGAACTACATGTTGTTATTGTAGGATAATCTCGACCAGGTACCAAGAAAATTGGATAATATATCGCTTAACACACTAAGCAAATAAGTTTACAGTATTAATAAGGCTCAAATTGAAAAGATAAAGCCGTTTTAGGTCTACTTTAAATGAAAGATTGATGCTAAGGTTGAAGTCCAATTTAAAACAAAAGTATAAATCCGTACAACAGCAAAACCAATGTATGTGAAGTTAGCAGCCGGTTGGGTATGGAATATCGAATAACGAACCGCGGCTGCTAACTTCACATCCATGCAAAACTATTGGTATTTTAAAAAAACAAAATTGAGAATGGAAATGGGGTATAAAAAGCAGATATGAACCTTTTTTTATAACGTCAAAGCACGGCTAAAACACAGGATTTTCTGTGTCTATATTCTATTGTATTGAAAACATTTACAAAATGCCCAATGTTATCACAATGTGACAATTTGTTTTAGTTAAAAAGATTTAAACATAATATATTTAAACACTTCACTGCATAAAATATAACATTTGATCACTTAGTGTTTATGACTATTTAATTCATGTGAGACGCAAATAGCTCCAGTATCCATAACACAAACCATTGCATTGAGTGCACATTTATATGTGTAGTACATTTATGTATATAGGATCTGTTGTAGAGTTGTCACTTGTTTAGTCGTTTTTATCAAAATAATTATTTTGGTGACTGTATCTTACGTTTCTTTACATTTATTAAGCTAATCTGCAATTAATTCCATCTTCATGCCTTAGGACTGTGTTACAATTATAGATCCTACTGACGAGAAAAAGTAACATTATGCCACCGAAAGCTGAACTATTAGTTCAGTCTAGGTGGTCAATGGATCTAGAGCGTTGGACATAGTGAAAGCGATGTTGTCTCTATATCCCAATAGCACGAGTTCGAATTCCTGCGAGGGTAGAACAACATTTGGTTCCGCAAATTTGCAGATTTAACATTTCTGTGCATATATTTGGAGTAATTATATAAATATATATATAAATATATGTATTCCGATTATACGATCGCATGGGTACAGTATTGAAACATGTTTTCATCATAAACAGTGATCTTAAAAATGTTCAAAATGGAGTTCTAAACATTTATATATTAAAACTTAAACATTTCAAAAATGTTAGAACTTTAAATGATAAATATTTTAGATGCTTCAATTAAGAAAACTGCAATTTGAAAAGTTTTCAAAATGTCATGTTGATAGCTCTATCCGTATACAGTAATTCATTAGATTACACAGATTAGTATGGCATTATTTAAAGCTAATAAATGCATACAAACATTACTAAATATATAGTATGAATAGTGAAGAAACAAATCCTTTACAAATTACAAAAATGATATAACTCATGAAGGATTTCCTTTCTATTGACAGCATTTACGTTTAATATTTTAAAGGAAAAATCAATGATTAAATTAAATTGAGAATAGAAATGGAGAATGTGTCAAAGAGACACCAACCCGACCTAAGAGCAGATTAAAGTATATTTGCAGACGACATAGATTTGCATGTACATAAGTCACATCAGATAGTCATATTTCAATTTTATATTTCTATTAACCTAATATACAGTTAAGATAAAATTCATCAAAACCATGAGGAAAATGATAAAAAGATATAAAATAAAATATCCGGTCTCTTTGGTAACACGCATCGATTTCACCATAACAAAAGCTTTACCTTTTAATATTTTACCGTTTATAAGTCTTGAAGTTTCTATTGCTTAGTTTGGAATTAGACATCGAACTATCAGTCGTGATGTTTTACTAACTTATCAAACGTAAGTTATTGTTGTTTCCCTTTAAACAAATTTATCACAAATTTGGACTTGTCCTCAATTAATTTTCACATTATTTAAAACTCTTTCAACTCAGGCTTCATTTGTTGGAAATTTTGATAAATACAAATGTGCTACATATGAACTGCTTTATAGAAAAATCGAATACGAAATGCTTTGCTTATTACAACCAGAATAAAGTAGATAAAAGGCAAATTAAATGCCCCTGAAAATATTCATTTTCTTTGTTTCATGTAGTGGAGTCATTTAATATTTCGTTAATAGTAAGTCATGTTTAGGCCTTTTATAGCCGATTACACAGCATTGATTTTGGTCATTGTTAATGGAGTTCGTTGATATAAAGTTGTTGGTTAAATTCCATAATCCAAAGAGAGACCATCAACATAAAGGCAAACGAAAAAGACACAAAACAAAACAACCGAAAGAAACAACGGTCTACAAAACAATGCAACAGAAAACTAGATCACTTGAAACACGAACTCAACGGTCACATAGTATACTTTGGTATAAAAGTTTAAATTAATTTTCAAAAATTAGAACTTACCGAGTATCTTTTGTGTAGATCTAGCATCAGTCTGAAAAACAACAAGCGCTGCTAGGCAATACCAAAGACACAAATACATTGACATCTTTCTGTGTGATTGAATACTATGAAGAATACTTGCAAAGTGATCCGTTTAAATACTTCTTCTAAGCATTAAAATTCTTTTGTTTAACCATCTATCCTTTTGAAAAATAATAATTTTCAAGTTTTAAGCAACATGTCCCTCTTTGTTTATTCATTATGAACACATTTTTCGACTTAAATTTTCATTTAAAAATATCAAAAAAATTGTAAAGAGAATTTAAACATATAAAGTTAAAGCCTTGAAAAAAACCCAAAGTAAACAAAATAATTCAAAGGTACCACGTTGTCAAATTAAAGGCATCAACGAGCAAAGTATACATTAAGTTTTATTTTTAAAATGTGGTTGTATTGGTAAGTGGGTTTTATAGGTTTTGTACAGAGAGTATTGTGGGTCAATATGACCTTCAAAATGCAGTTGGATCATCAATTAATCGCGAATCCAACATTTTACACTATTTTGTACAGATATGTATTATCACTAAGGCCTGAAATCGAGAATTGTAATTTATTAAAACAACATTGTCCAACATTTTGGCTTAGGATTGAAATTGATAACTGGCCCTTTAAGAGTGTAGTGGAAATAGTTTGTTGAACACGACGGGCGTCACGTGTGGAGATGGATATGATAACCTTTCGCAGAATCTAAAATCACCCTTGGGTTTGGAGGGGTTTGTGTTGCTTAGTTTATATCGTGCTTATCATGTTTTGTGTTCGATTGTTTGTCTTTCGTGGGTTTTTTTTTCGTTTTTTTGCCAAGGCTCAGTAATAGTCTACTAGTTTTGACTTATTTGATTTTTATATCCCCTTGGATCAGCCAATTATTTCACTACTCTTTGAAACTCAGAAAATAATCTAGATACACCCGTCGCGAGTTTTGCCACATCAATAATTTTCCTTTGAGACGTTGAAAGAATCTAACAGCTTAAATTTAGGAAAAGGTAGATAACTATTTTATCTTAAAATAACAATTGCCACAGTCGTATCATTTCTGTGTTGACATGTGTATTTTGTGAACAGATTTTCATTATTTGCATATTAAGTTATGCATTATTTTATTGCAAAAGCTGATTCAGTTATCTTTAATATTGCGTATTTGCTGTAGTGATGGAAAAAAAACAACGTAAACATTTGAATTCCAAGGAATTAGAAGAAGAACAGAAACTTAGCATATAGATTAAAATTATGGATGAAAATCCAGACAAACATTTTGCATCAGTATACAGGACAGGCATTGTGTATCATTAGACATTATGCAAGATTATACTACACAGACCGTATGAATCAGTATCCAGGACAGTCATTATGCTTCAGTATACAGTACAGTCAATATCTATCGGGAAACAGGACAAACATTATGTATCAGTATACAGGACAGAAAGTATGTATCAGAAAGCAGGACAAACATTATCTATCGGTATACAGGACAGATATTATGTTTCAGTATACAGGACAGAAATTATGTATCAGTATATATGACATCCCATGGTGACTATGTGGAACGCATCTATCCCGTCGAGCTAGAGATAAAGGATGCTACAGATACAGTTAAGTCGGCCTCATATCTTGACTTACATCTAGAAATTGACAATGAAGGTCGGTTGAAAACAAAACTTTACGACAAAAGAGATGATTTCAGCTTTCCAATTGTGAACCTTCCATTTCTAAGTAGCAATATTCCAGCAGCACCCGCATACGGGATATATATCTCCCAATTGATACGATTTTCCCGTGCTTGCATTTCCTATCATGATTTTCTTGATAAAGGGTTGCTGCTCACAAGGAAGCTATTAAACCAAGAGTTCCAAATGGTGAAGTTGAAATCATCCCTTCGTAAATTTTACGGATGCCATCACGAGTTGGTTGACCGTTATGGAATAACCGTTTCACAAATGATATCGGGTATGTTCCTTACGTCGTAACTACAATCCCCTTCCCTTTCATGAATATGACCTACCGAATTAGACTATTTACTGGATTTGTTATCACATAAGCAACACGACGGGTGCCACATGTGGAGCAGGATATGCTTACCCTTCCTAGTTTTTTGGTCGGGTTCGTGTTGTTTATTCTTTAGTTTTCTATGTTGTGTCATGTGTGCTGTTGTTTGTTTGTTTTTTTTTTTTCATTTTTAGCCATGGCGTTGTCAGTTTGTTTTAGATTTATGAGTTTGACTGTCCCTTTGGTATCTTTCGTCCCTCTTTTATTATGTATCAGTATACAGTACAGTCATTATGTATCAGTATACAGTACAGTCATTATGTATCAGTATACAGGACAGTCATTATGTATCAGTATACAGGACAGTCATTATGTATCAGTATACAGGACAGTCATTATGTATCAGTATACAGGACAGTCATTATGTATCAGTATACAGGACAGTCATTATGTATCAGTATACAGGACAGTCATTATGTATCAGTATACAGGACAGTCATTATGTATCAGTATACAGGACAGACAATATGCATCAGTATACAGGACAGGCAGTATACATCAGTATACAGGACAGGCAGTATGTATCAGTATACAGGACAGACAGTATGTATCAGTATACAGGACAGACAGTATGTGTCAGTATACAGGACAGACAGTATGTATCAGTATACAGGACAGACGGTATATATCAGTATACAGGACAGGCAGTATGCATCAGTATACAGGACAGGCAGTATGAATCAGTTTATAGAATAGGCAGTATTAATCAGTATGCAATACATACATTATATATTGTTATACAGGACAGACAGTATTTATCATTATCAATTAACTACACTGTTATTGGACTTAATATGATGAAAGCTGCCTATGCAATATAAGGTGTAAACTCGGCCAATACAGAATAACTCGGCCAAGACAGATTTTTTTCTATATTGGCCGAGTTATTCTATATTGGCCGAGTTGACACAAATACAGGATTTCGGAACGTCTCTAGATTTTACATCGCAAGTCACGTTAAACACAAACTGAAAGTAAACAGTTGTTTAAAAGACGGAGTTTTTATTTAGTAATCATAAACATGATAAAAAGTTCAGTATAGCATATATTTCAGGCTTAAGACGATCACATTCATTCAAAAAGCATTTTTAAACCAGACTATGGATTTATTTCAGGATTGGGGAACGAGTAGATTATCACAATGTTCATTTCTTGACGACCTCATTTAGGCTCATAATTTCACGATGCCAGTACAAATCGATTAACTGTTTACTTTCGCTTTTTTTGTAAACTGTCATTTATTTTTAAACCCGAACCAGGCATATACATTCTGTAATTATGCAAATCTTCGTTCTTTGATCATTTGGATTATGGATATTTTTATCATTTTCAACTCCTACATTATTTTTTTGTAAATTATTCAACAAGTTTCTGCATAACCGATAATACATGCAATGGCAGTACCTTTCCAATTACTATTTATGTGTTGCGTCTAAATTTAAATTGTAACACTTTATAGTGACTGGAAAGGGTAGAAAAATTATACCAATTGTTTCTTTATACAGGACAGACATTATGTATCAGCATACAGGACAAACTGTAGGTATCAGTATACAGGACAGACTGTTTGTATCAGTATACAGGACAGATAGTATGTATCAGTATACAGGATAGATAGCATGTATCAGTTTACAGAATAGACAGTGTGTGTCAGTATACAGGACAGACAGTATGTATCAGTAAACAGGACATACAGTATGTATCAGTATACAGAACAGACAGTATGTATCAGTATAAATAACAGCAGTATGTATCAGTATACAGGATAGAGAGCATGTATCAGTATACAGAACAGACAGTATGTATCAGTATACAGAACAGACAGTATGTATCAGTATACAGGACATACAGTATGTATCAGTATACAGGACAGACAGTATGTATCAGTATACAGGACAGACTGTATGTATCAGTATACAGGACAGACAGTTTGTATCAGCATACAGGACAGACTGTATGTATCAGTATACAGGATTGACATTATTTATTTCTATAGAGAACAGACAGTATATGTAAGTATACAGGACAGACAGTGTGTGTCAGTTATGAGGACGAACATTTTGTATCAGTATACCGGAGAGACATTATCAATTACTATAGAGAACAGACAGTATATATCAGTATACAAGACGGACAGTATTTATCAGTTATCAGGACGAACATGTTGTATAAGTATACAGGACAGGCATGATGTATCAATATACAAAACAAAACGTATATATCAGTTATAAGGACGAACATTTTGTATCAGTATATAGGAGAGACATTATCAATTACTATAGAGAACAGACAGTATATATCAGAATACAGGACAGACATGTTTCATTATACGCGACGGAGATCGGAGAGATATTATGTATCAATTAAAGACAGAAATTTTGCATCAGTGTACAATGCACCCATTTCCTGTATGGTAAGATTTAAATGGTACATGTTTTAACAAAATCATTCCAGATACCCAACCTACATGTATTAGTAAATAAAAGGGATGATTGTTTCTTCTAACAAGGTCATTACAGATACCCAACCTACATATGTATTAGTAAATAAAAAAAAATTGATGACCGTTTCTTTTGCATGTTTTAACAGTCATTCCAGTTACCCAACCTACATATGTATTAGTAAATACGAGGGATGACCGTTTCTTTTCCATGTTTAAACAAAGTCATTCCAGTTACCCAACCTACATATTTATTAGTTAATACGAGGGATGACCATTTCTTTTGCATGTTTAAACAAATTCATTCCAGTTACTCAACCTACATATGTATTAGTAAATACGAGGGATGATTGTTTCTTCTGAATGTTTTAACAAGGTCATTATACATGTTACAGATACCCAACCTTCATATGTGTTAGTAAATAAAAAGGATTATTGTTTCTACTTCACGTTTTAACAAGGTCATTCCAGATACCCAACCTACACATTCATGTATTAGTAAATATGAGGAATGATTCTTTCTTCTCCATGTTCTAACAAGGACATTCAGATACCAAACCTACATATGTATTAGTAAATACGAGGGATGATAGTTTCTTCTGCATGTTTTAACACAGTCATTCCAGATACCCAACCTACATATGTATTTGTAAATTCGAGGTATGATTGTTTATTTTGCATGTTTTAACAAGGTCTTTCTTTTAGGCATTAAAATTGTTTGGTTTGAAAATTTATCCTTTTGAAAAATAATCATTTTTAAGTTTAAGCAACATGCCTCTCTTTGTTTTTTCATTATAAACATATTGTTCCACTTTTAATTTTCATTTTAAAATATTCATTTAATTGTAAAGAGAATTTAAACATATAACGTTATAGCCTTGAAAAATATCTCTAAGTAAACAAAATAAATCAAAGGAGGTACCACGTTTACAAATTAAAGGCATCAACGAGCAAAGTATACATTATGTTTTATTTAATGTCGTTGTGTTGTTTAGTGGGTGTTATAGGTTTGTGCGGGAGGTATTATGGGTCAATGTAACCTTTTTTAATGCAGTTGGATCTTCACTTAATCGCGGATCCAACATTTTACACTATTGTGTACAAATATGTATTATCACTAAGGCCTTACATCGAAGATCGTAATTTATTACAACTACATTGTCCGAATCTATGACTGATATTGATAATCGGCCCTTTAAGATCGAAGTGGAAATTGTTTTTTAAACACGACTGGTGTTACACGTGGAGTATAATATAATAACCCTTCCGGAGAACCTAAAATCACTCTTGGGTTCGGTGGCGTTAGTGTTGCTTAGTATGTATAGATTTTATCATGTTTTGTATTCGATTGTTGGTCTTTTGGTTGTTTTTTTCGGGTTTTTTTCAAGGCCGAAGGCATTTACAGTATTTGTCTACTAGTCTTAACTTATTTGATTTGAATATCCCTTTGGTATTTCTCGCTTCTAGTTTACAATGGCATTTCGTTAAAACATCTGCAAATTATTTCACAACTTTTTGAAACTCAGAAAAGAATCCTGCGCATGACTAGATATAGCTGTCGCGAGTTTTGCCAAATCAGTTATTTTCCTTTTAGAACTTGAAAGCATCTGACAGCTTAAATAAAGGAAACAGTAGATAAGTTACACTTGCCACAGTCGTTTCATTTTTGTGTTGACATGTGTATTTTTTTTTTTTGGATTATTTTCATATTGGGTTATGCATTATTTATTAATTATCTTAAATATTGCTTATTTATGATAATAAAAAAAAAAGAACACCGTAAATATCTGAATTTCTAGGAAGTAGAAGAAGAAGGGAAACTTAGCATATAGATAAAATAAAAAAGTTAAAAACTTCATTTTTTTTTTTTACCAAATCCATCAAAATAATCCCCAAACATGGCAACAATAATTAAAATAAGTTTCTAAGTGAAAAATAAAGGTGAATAGTTTTAGTTTGCAATAAGTTCTTTTAAACTATATTTCTTTAAAAAGTACAATAGCAAAAATATCAAACTCCAAGAGAAATTCTAAACGGAAAGTCCTAAAGCGAATGGCAAAAAAAATACCCAAACGCAAACTCATTAAACGAATGGATAATAACAGTTCAATGGATAAGCATACAGCGAAAATTCGGACTAGACAGACATTTTGTATCAGTATACAGGACAGGCATTGTGTATCATTAGACGTTAAGCTTGAGTATACTGCATATACTGTATTTATCAGTATACAGTGCAGGTATTATGTATCATTAGACATTACGCATGATTATACTCCACAGACCGTATGCAACAGTATACAGGTCAGGCATGGTGTATCATTAGACATTATGCATGAGTATACTGTATATAACGTATGTATCAGTTTGGATGATGGATATTATGTATCAGTATACAGGACGGATATTATGTACCAGTATACAGGACAGCCATTATGTATCAGTATACAGGACAGACAGTATTTATCAGTATACAGGACAGCCATTATGTATCAGTATACAGGACAGACAGTATTTATCAGTATACAAGACATACATTATCTATCGGTATACAGGACAGCAATTATGTATCAGTATACAGGTCAGACAGTATTTATCAGTATACAGGACAGCCATTATGTATCAGTATACAGGACAGACAGTATTTATAAGTATTCAAGAAGTATAATGTATATCAGTATACGAGGGATGATCGTTGCTTCTGTATGCATACTCAAGCAAGGTCATTACAAATACCAAGCATATAAGTAAATACGATGGACGTTCGTGCTCTACATACGACTCAAAGGTGGCGTTCAAGTCAAAACAATAAGACACTAAAATCAATATAAACGTTTAACAGCATTCATAACATTTGGTTCTTTATACAGGACAGACAGTATGTATCAGTCTACAGGACAGACTGCATGTACCAATATACAAGACAGACAGTGTGTATCAGTATATTTACACGGGATGATTGTTCCCTCTGCATGTTCTAATAACGTCGTTCCAGATACCCAGCCTACATTTGTGTTAGTAATTACGAGGGACGTTTGTTTCTACTGAATATTCTACTTACGACTCAAAGGTCACGTTCTAGTCAGAACAATAAGAAACTAAAATCAATACAAATGTTCGACATCATTCATAACAATTTGTTCATTAGAAATGGTGAAAATCCATTTTAAGGCAGTCAGGATGGGTTATAGAGAGTATTGAACTGATATACCAGCATTAAATAGTCAAATTGGTTACCAGAACTCTGGATATAACAAATTCATAACACTGAGAAAGAGCGAGTATTTTGCTCAGTGTTAGGGCAGCATTGTTAATTTTAGATAAAGAACACGGATATAAAATCTGTTCCACGACTTTTCGTGAGTTTTATGTTGTGCATGTTCTGATTTTGTTTCATTGATGGATACCCCATATTCTTTAGAAAATGAAAAAAAATATCAATAAAAATCTGGGTCATGCTTTATTGGATTTTATTAACCATCAAGTAAATCATAAAAAGAAAATTAACTGCGATAAAAAAAAACATGTCATTGATTTCAAGATTTTATTAGAAAGAATGTTTCAAAATGTAACATCATTTTAAGATATAAAATTTCTTTCGTTTAACGAAAATGACTTTATTTCTTATAATGTTCTGGGTCATTTAACATCTTTAATAATTTTCTATGATGAATATACAGTTTATTCTATTTTTTATGATAGTTTTAGTTATTTTATTTTCGTATTTGATCTAAAGAAATTATCTGATTAGACTGAAACCCATTGAATCGGATCTCATACTGTTCAGTCGGTGTGTTTAGTCTTATGAAGTGAAATCAGTTTAATGTAAGATAAGGAACCCGTTTTTTAGTAAAAGTTAACGACGCGAACGACGACAGTGGTATCATCTATGTATGATGCTTTAAAATCCGCTAAACGTTTTAATCACGTTGTCATGTAAAGGAAATGTTAAGATTCTTAATAATCAAATTGGTCAAATTAAATATTTTGTCAAAATTTTATGAAAATTAAAAGAGCCAAATAAATTTTAGTCAAGGTGTTGGATACCACCTTAAATCAGTTTTCATATCAATAAATGTACGAAATACAGACAATATTTTGTTGTATGGTTAACATGATGTGCACCACTTGGTACTTGAAATTACTATGACAAAAACTTGTTTTATTCTTAATAACAAAGTTAATGAAATGAATTAAAACATTGATATCAGAACTTAAAGATGGCTGCCTCCATGTCATACACGAGAGGTAGCCTCTGCGAATAAAAAGATAAAAAGATGGTCTGAAAATGGTCATTGAAGAGTGCGAGTTAATAATAAGTCAATTGTTCATATATTACAAAGCAAACAGGCATTAAATAGTAGTCAATCTAACCCTCGGCTATAAACAATAAAATCATGGCTAATAGTTCAAAAAGGGGGGGGGGGGGGGGACTCGCCCCATAAAGACGGACACATAAATTTTTCAAAGTCTTCAAACCAAGCGTCGTTTAAATTAAATAAGGACAGTGTGTTTGTCTGGAGGAGAGCATTATTAACTAGATGTTTTATAGATCTAGGGAAAGAAACAAAAGCAGATGTCAAGTTGTCAGACCACGATGAACAATCGAGGATAGTAATGATCAACGACGAGACACGTATGTATGAATGGAAAACGCAAAAAGATCTATTCAAATCGGTTACTCATGTAACAATAAATTAAAAAAAAAACATGTTATTACTTTATTTTATACAACAAATACCACCGTAGTACAGGGTCAATTAAAAGCTAATTGGCTAGAATTTAAATTCCCAAATTTATAGATGCTTTAGTGTGTACAAAGGGAGATAAGTCAGTCAATACACTTGAGGGTGTACTAAGGTAAAAAAAAAAAAAAAAGGGAATTGCAGGAAAAAGAAATAAAAACACTTAAATCAGCATTCTTAGTGATGAAAAAATAAATGATTTAACAATTATGTGTGAAAAAAAGCATAATCAACTTGGAAGATATAGACCAAATAAAATCAGAAGTACACAAGATTAACTAATCAATTGAAAAGCTACATTTCGTTTCGACAAATGAACACTTCAAGGAAAATAAAGCTCAAAATTTTATAAATAATTCACAATTAGCTGAAAAATTACCAAGAAATACAAAAAGTCAAGGTTCAAGGTAGTGAAATATGCAAGAAAGTAGATAGTTTGAATATAAAAACAGCACAAATGGAAAAGAAAGTGCACGAGATAAAAGAAGAAATAAACCCTCAATTAAAGGAAATGTATGAGAACATACATGAAGAAAACAGTGGGTTCAAACAATTAGAAAATTCAACAAAGGAAATGAAGGAAAAAATCCTGTAAGAAATGAATAGACATTTTATGGATTTTGAGGATAGGTGTTAGCACAAATTTTAAGACATAAGAGAGAATACAAGAGGTAAACAAGACATGTTCTGAAATGAAAGATCAGTTTGAAGCAAGATGTACACAAAGTGTTACACAATATGTTAAGATACACAAAGTATGATAGAAAAAGAGTCTTGAAATAGCATTGAACAATCCAAAAACACAAGCATTTAACAAGTGGTTTGATGGGTTATAGGATCATCTAATGTGAAAGACCTTGATGGTAAAAAGAAGTACAAATCACAACTTTGAGAGATCGATAAGACTGTAGAGGGAGCAACGAAATTTGTGAAATTGGGAACAGTACATGCTAAAAATGTTTTGCTACAACTTGGATCAAATGATTTGGAACAAAAACACCAGACAATGTTCTACAGGAGGATGAATTACTTGTTCAAGAGCTTAAATCTACTCTACCAGAATCTACAGTTGTGATCGTGGAACTTATACCCAAATATTATACTGGTGACCGAAACAAATCTGAGGCGTATAATGAAAACTTTGGTCTATACAATGTTTTACTTAGAGATTATTGTATTGATACTGGGTTACACTATGTACAACTTGAAAATATGATTCATTCGGATTTCTATTATGGTATTGATCCAAATTTCAAAGGTGTAAGGCTTCATGTCAGATGTGTTAAGTAATTTTTTTAATCCACTGTTACCAGTAAGATATGATAAATAATATTCAGGGTCCTACAACAATGGCTATTCAGTGAGGTCAAATTATGACCAGAATAGAAGTAGGTACAATAAAAGGGATACCAGGGTTACAGACAGGACAAGCACAACTCTTATAATATTATTATTACATTAACTGCTTGATAAACGAATTTGGTATTGACAATTCACTTGGAAACTCAACATATACCCTCACGACAATAACCAAAGAGGAAATCCTCGATAATCATAGGTCTGCTCTATTTTCCTTTGGAATTTCAACCAAAGATAAAGAACTTGATCTTCCAGCACTGTATTGGATACTTAAACTACATAAGTGTCCTTATAAAAACGGTATATTACTGGGTCTTCCAAGTGTTCCACGAAACCTCTTTTTAAATTATTAACATCTATTTTTTCAGCAATCAAAGCCGGGCTTCAAAGTTATTGTGAAACTACCTATTCTAGAGGGGACATGAATCAGATGTGGTACTTAAAATTCCAAAGATCTTTTAAAGTACATACAATCTAACTCTTCTGACATCAGACTCGGACTTCTCTTGAACTGAATTTTAATGTGCGTATTGTTATGCTTTTACTTTTCTACACTGGTTAGAGGTATAGGGGGATGGTTGAGATCTTACAAACATGTTTAACCCCGCCGCATTTTTTGCGCCTGTCCCAAGTCAGGAGCCTCTGGCCTTTGTTAGTCTTGTATTATTTACATTTTAGTTTCTTGTGTACAATTTGGAAATTAGTATGGCGTTCATTATCACTGAACTAGTATATATTTGTTTAGGGGCCAGCTGAAAGACGCCTCCGGGTGCGGGAATTTCTCGCTACATTGAAGACCTGTTGGTGACCTTCTGCTGTTGTGTTTTTTTATTTTGGTCGGGTTGTTGTCTCTTTGACACATTCCCCATTTCCATTCTCAATTTTAATCTAACTCTCTTTCATCTTGTAAAAGCAAACAATTTGACTTTTCTACCCTTACACAAGTATTCCACATACCAAACTAAAAGACAAATTGAAAGTGTTGGTAGTACTTTGTTTTATAAAAAAAGAATGGCCAACGTAGATACAAGTATCTTGTCTTAGGGAGGGATAAATCCTACTTTTTAAAGGATCACTCTGATTCAAACAAAAAAATCTCTGAAACTGACATTATCAAGATGCTTGATTTCTTGATTGACAACATATTTGTTACGATTTCAAATATGACGTCACTTGGCGTTGAGTTTTTGACTTATTCGGATGTGTCTATTTTTTGTGTTGCATTTTGTGGGATTATGTAATGTATTTCGGTTGTTTCCTGTAATTAGTTAATATTTTAGTTTTATCAGGTATATCTTTTGTAAGTCATTTTATAAAATTTACGGTTTGCAAAAGTATAAATTATTCTAAATAATCGGGATGTTCTGATACCTAACAGAAAACCCTGACCGTTTTTGGCACAACTTTTTTGAACTTTTGGTCCTCGATGCTGTTCAACTTTGAACTTGTTTCGGCTTTTAACCTTTTGTATCTGGGCGTCACTAGTAATTCTTGTGTGGACAAAATGCACTTCTGGCGTATTAAAATTTTAAACTTGTTGCCTTTTGTTAGCTATTATTCGTTTGTTTCTTTGACAATTGTGTTTTCCTATTTATTTATATTGTAGTCCTGTAATGTTGTGTTTCACATGTCCATAAAAGAGGGAGGTTTGGCATGCCAGAAAACCAGGTTCAACCCACCAATTTTTCCTTTAAAAAAGTCCTGTACCAAGTCAGGAATATGGCCATTGTTATATTATAGTTCGTTTCTGTGTGTGTTACATTTTAACGTTGTGTTCCCGTTTTGTCGTTTGTTTTCTCTTATTTTCTAATGTGAATTCACATTACTATAAGACGTGTCACGGTATTTATTTATCCCAAATTCATGTATTTGGTTTTGATGTTTTATCTGTTATTCTCATAGGATTTTGTCTAATGCCTAGTCCGTTTCTGCGTGTGTTACATTTTAATGTTGTGTCGTTGTTTTTCTCTAATATTTAATGCCTTTTCCTCAGTTTTAGTTTGTTACCCCGATTTTGTTTTTTTTCCATGGATTTAGGAGTTTTGAACAGCGTTGCCCTTATTTACGTTCGGAGGACATGTTTTTCAATAGACTGTCGGCATTCCAATGGGAACAAATTGTGTCCCTCTTCTTGCCGATTTGTTTCTGTATTATTATGAGGCTGACTTCATACAGGAACTTCTTAGGAAGAAAGATAAAAAAATTAGCGATATCCTTTAACTCTTCTTTCCGCTATATAGATGATGTTCTGTCAATAAATAATTCAAAATTTGGTGACTATTTCGAACGCATCTATCCCATCGAACTAGACATAGAGGATACTACAGATACAGTTAAGTCGGCCTCATATCTTGACTTACATCTAAAAATTAACAATGACTTTACGACAAAAGAGATGATTTCAGCTTTCCTATTGTGCACTTCCATTTCTAAGTAGCAACATTCAAGCAGCACCTGCATACGGGGTATATTTCTCTTAATTGATACAATATTCCCATGCTTGAATTTCCAATCACGATTATCTTGATAGAGGGTTGCTGCTAACAAAGAAGCTATTAAACCAAGAGTTCCAAATGGTAAAGTTAAAATCATCCCATCGTAGACTTTACGGACGCCATCACGAGTTGGTTGACCGTTATGGAATAACCGTTTCACAAATGATATCGTATATGTTCCTTACCACGTAACTACCACCCCCTTCCCTTTCGTGAATGTGACCTACCGAATTAGACTTTTTATAGGATTTATTATCACATAAGCAACACGACGGGTGCCACATGTGGAGCAGGATCTGCTTACCCTTCCGGAGCACCTGAGATCACCCCCAGTTTTTGGTTGGATTTGTGTTGCTTATTCTTAAGTTTTCTTTGTTGTGTCTACTGTACTATTGTTTGTCTTTTTGTCTTTTTCATTTTTAGCCATGGCGTTGTCAGTTTATTTTCGATTTATGAGTTTGGCTGTCCCTCTGGTATCTTTCTTTCCTCTTTTATAATAGATATACAGAGAGAATACAATCAACAGACATACAGGTAATATAAATAATAGATATACAGATCATACAACTACTAGTCACTTGAACATGATCAATGATCGGGACAACATGTATAAAATGTTTGAATATATGCTGGGTGGAATGAGAGATGGACATAATTAAGTATTGATAAGAAATAAAAAGAAAATTTTTAAGTCTTTGATTTTCGGTTTAAATAGGCAAAATAGATAAGCCTAAGAATGTTTGTATGATATTGAGTTTTTTACATTTATCATATTGATCATGTAGATGTATTGAAGACATTTTTTAATCACATTGTTTTGAAGTAAATATTATTCTGCACCATTTAAAAAAGTCCCAAAGTCATTATCACGTCACAACTGGGAGTAATTTGATGATGAATTGATGTAACAAAAGCACATGGTAATTAATTTCAATGTATAGACATTTAGGAGGGGCTAATATGTCAATCATCGGTTGATACCAGTGTCCAGCTGTTAATCCCTGACCACAATATATATAGTGTGGTCTTATCTCATTGTATCATGTGTATTGTAACAAAAGTAAAAAGTAAAATCACAAAAATACTGAACTTAGAGGAAAATCAATTCGGAAAGTCCATAATCACATGGCAAAATCAAATAACAAAACGCATCAAAAACTAATGGACAAGAACTGTCATATTCCTGACTTGGTACAGGCATTTTCAAATGTAGAAAATGGTGGATTAAACTATTTATATACATGGAAGTTAACAGAGAAAAGGGAATGATATGAAAAGGAGAAAATCTAAAGGAAAAAAATCTAACCAAAAATGAACAAAACTATATATATGGATAAGAGTGTGAAAGTATCTTTGAAACCGGCGGACAAACTTTTAATTTTCTTAGTACAAACAAGAAGAATATGTCTCTGAATCATCTGTTAGGATTTCGGGCATTTTAACCAATTTTAAGTTTATGTGAAATTTATTGATTCCATAAAACTCAAAAATCATGTGAAACAGTCTATTTTCAGGAAGGGTATGGTCTTGATTTTTTTTTTCTGAACATGTCTTTTATTGCATAATCTTAATGTTCTAACTATTTCATAGTATAGTTCGTTTTCAAATACAAATGAAAATCTCTCTTTATAGTGATAATATTGATGTTAAATATTGAGTATATGCAGCTGGTCATTCTTGTTATTATCTTATCTTAGATTGTCTGGACAAAGGTGGAGCTTTGTCTATATTTATTCACTACATCACAGATGTTGGTCAAATCTGTGAAGTCAAACTCCCGCAAAATGTCAAGTTGGTGTTGATCATTTTATGCATAATGCAAAATTTACAGTATTTGAGCACCAAAAGACACAAAGTGTGTGGTTCTATTGATAAAATAAAGGTGTCAGAACACTCCTGGCGTGTTTTAAGTCGAATTTTTGTATTCATGTAGGTTCCTAAGGGGTAAATTCGGTTTTAAGGTTATTTCTCAAAACAATTTTTCATTAGAATTGTAAGCAAAAAATAGAATAGAAACTTTATGGGTACCCCTTTTAGTTTTACTTTGATATATGTAATTAAAGGGAGCATTATCTACAATACTGTGTCTCAGATTTTGGATAATTTGTTTCTTCATGAATTTATAGCGTCTGGCGTTAATATAAAATTTTAATCCTGATATCTATGATAAATTTGTTTATAGGTGTCAAAGATGAAAGGTGAAATTAGGTTTAGCACCCAGCAGTAAAATCAATATATATTCTTACTGGAGGCATATATCAAAAATCTGAGACACGGTTTCGTAGTTTGTGAATGGTTGATTAAAGTGATCAAAACAATTTTTTACTACCATTTGACCTGAATGTGCCATTTTCATCCAAGTTGGAAGACCACTTTTTTTGGCAATGAATGAGCTATATTTTGAGATTAATCATACCAAAATTAAATGTATCTATAGATTAAGAAGGAGTAATATTTCAACTTTGAAATGAGTTAAAGATTTTAAAAATCCATTGAGGAGTTTTAGAGAAATTAATCTTTAAAGACTGTTGGTTGGAGTCAGAAAAATCTGACTGTAGTGCTACCTTAGAAGAAATATTATAGTTTTATTACATGTATATATATATATATAATGTACTTGGGAAATAAATATAACCAGGTTTGCAAAATTGGATAATTGAGATCAAACTGAGAAATGAGAAGCTTAAAAGTTGTTATTTTTTTACCACAAATCAGAAAAAGTTTAAAAAAATTAAACAATATCTTTTGTAAGGCAGTTAAAGATTTGCCATACTTAATATAAAAAAATCAAATCATTATCAATCATTTTAAAATTTTGAGTTCAACATGATCAATATATTTAGAGTGTAAAGAAATAATTTTAAAACAGAAAATAGAAAAAATATAATCCTTGCTTATTCAACAATTTAGAGTTATCTTTCTTTGCCCTCAAATATTATTTAAATGATGACATAGTGGTTATTGCTTGGTATTTTTTTATATGTACAAATGTATGGTAAATGTTTTGAATATATCATATATACCAATGAAGAGTTTTATATTTCAAAGATAAACCAAACTTTTCTTCTTAAGTCAATAATTAGCAGTAGAAAAACTCATATGAAATCTATAAAAATGAAACTTATAAGGATTTATTTTCAGACCATTTATTCATTTATTTTACAAAAACATATATTTTACAAAAAACAAGAAAAAAATGGGAACACATGAGAATAAACGCTATTTAATCAATTCGTCTTGGAACGGGCGTGGCCTTGGGGAAAAAATCCAAGACGATTTTTTATAGATAAAATTCAATGTGACATACATATTTTACTTGAAACCTGGAAAGGGGAGTGTAAAGATTATAAAATATCAAATTATAATACTTTCGCAAAAAAACGCAAAAAGAAGCACGTCGACATAGTGGATGAATTTTTGTTTATTACAAAAAAAAAATAGTAAACGGTATAACAAATATAAATAGGACAAAATCACAAAATAGATTATGACTGAACCTTGAAAAGCAGTTCTTTGGTTTGAAAAAAAAGATTTATATTGTATGCGCAATATACATTCGACCATACAATTCAAACTATTTTTTAAATGATTATAGCTTATAAGAAAATGAGGTCAGTACTTTTGCAAGACAGGGGACATCCTTTTAATGGGGAATATGAATGCAAGGACTGGAAAATGTCCTGATTTTAATACAGGAGATTCTTGTCAAATAAATAATTTTGATGCTGAAAATCTAATACCAAATTATTATGAAGTTGACACTGTAATCTCTAGAATCAATCAAGATAATGCTACAAATTTACAAGGTATGAGTATTGTGTATTGCCTCAAAGTTCCGCATATTAAATAGCAGATTTATAGCAAAGTCTAAGCTACTATACCTATATGTCAATAAATAGATACAGAGGTGTAGATTATGCATTATTAAGCAGAAGTCTCTTGTCTCAGTTTTATACTTTAATTTTTACTCCAAATACTAAATACCACCAATTAAAAAATTCTCTCCAAAATCGTTTTATTTCTGTACATTCAAAAAATGTATGCTCTATAGTTTTTATTTCTTTACAACTGGCACATTCATTGGTTAATGAAAGTTTATATTTTTCAACAAGATAATTATGTGAGACTATTCTGTGTAACAATTTATATTGGAAAGCTTGTAGTTTGCTTTCTATAGTACATTTAAAAGCTAGTGAATAAATATTTTTCCACTTTTCGTCACTGATTTCTATATTAAAACTTTCTTCCCACCTTTTTTGTGAAATAGGATAAACACTTCCCCGATCGATAAAAAGTGAATATACATCTTTAGCGAATAATTTACTGATAGGCATTTTGTTATTCTCATGCTCAAAAACGAAACCAAATGAGTTGGTGTTAGGCGACATGTGTTGTTGTAATAACACATCTTTCCAGTCACGTGGTATAGCAAGTTTAATAGATAGAATGTCTACAAAAGTAACATCCAGGTTATATTTTTTATTAATAGCATCATGAGACAAAAATTCGCCTTTATCATCTACAATATCATTGATGAACCGTATGCCTTCCATGTACCAAATCTGTAAAAAATACTCGTTCTGTCAGCTTTGATAAACGGATTGAACCAAATAAATTCTTTTCTAACATGAAATGTATTTAACGGGATGAATGTACCCTTGAAACATTTCCAGGCAGATAACACTTCTATATAAAAAAAGAGGTGCTTTTAAATTTAAAAACTCAAATTGACATCTGCTCATAAATAAATCCTCTAAATCAAAAAGGGAGAAAAATGCTTTGGAAACATGTTTCCATTTGGAGTCATGTTCTGACAAAATAAAATTGAGAAAGGAAATGGTGAATATGTCAAAGCGACAACCACCCGACCATAGAGCAAATAACAGCCGAAGGCAACCAATGGGTCTTCAATGTAGCGAGAATTCCCGCACCCGTAGGTGTCCTTCAGCTGGCCCCTAAAATATGCATAATAGTACAGTGATAATGGACGTCATACTAAACTCCGAATTATACACAAGAAACTAAAAATTAAAATCATACAAGACTAACAAAGGCCAGAGGCTCCTGACTTGGGACAGGCGCAAAATTGCGGCGGGGTTAAACATGTTTATGAGATCTCAACCCTCCCCCTATACCTCTAGCCAATGTAGAAAAGTAAAAGAATAACAATACGCACATTAAAATTCAGTTCAAGAGAAGTCCGAGTCTGATGTCAAAAGATGTAATAAAAGAAAATAAATAAAATGACAATAATACATAAATAACAACAGACTACCAGCAGTTAACTGACATGCCAGCTCCAGACCTCAATTAAACTGATTGAAAGATTATGTCTTCATCATATGAATATCAGGTACAATCCCTCCCGTTAGGGGTTTAGTATCATACTATCATAAAATATATGAGAAGAACATAACCCGTGTCATGCCAACAACTGTTTTTTTAGAAATAAATGTGTTTAGTTCCGATGCAAAGACCCTATCAGTGAATCAATGTTAAAGCCAAAATATGCAATCTTTAATGACCTGACAACAGTATCGTAACTATATCCCCTTTTAATAAGTCTATTTAAAGGTTTTGTTAGTTTCTGAGGAGAATACTGACATTTTTGTGCTTTATAAAGAATATTTCCATAAAATTTTGGATGTGAAATACCTGAACGTATAAGATGTCTGCATGTTGAGTTATATTTACGAATTATTTCCTTATACCGGTGATAAAATTTAGTAAATGTTTTGACCAGTTTGTGATATCGAAAACCCTGGTGTAATAATTTTTCAGTAATACATAAATTTCTCTCGCTAAAATCTAATACATTGTTACATACACGAGCGAATCGTACAAGTTGAGATATATAAACACCATAAGATGGTGACAAGGGAACGTCACCATCTAAAAATGGATAATTAACAATAGGAAATGAAAAATCATCTCTTTTATCATAAATTTTTGTATTAAGCTTCCCGTTTATGATATAGATATCAAGATCGAGGAAAGGGCAGTAGTCATTGTTATCATTAGCTTTATTTAAAGTAAGTTCTACAGGATAAATTTCTTTAGTATACATACTGAAGTCGTCATTATTTAGAGCCAATATATCATCCAAATATCTAAAAGTATTGTTAAATTTTTGTATCAAATGTTGTTTTGATGGGTCTTTGCTAATTTTAGTCATAAATTGTAACTCATAACAATACAAAAACAGGTCCGCAATAAGTGGTGCACAGTTAGTCCCCATTGGAATTCCAATAACTTGACGATATACGGAATCTCCAAAGCGAACAAAAATGTTATCAAGTAACAATTCAAGTGCATAAATAGTATCAAAGCATGTCCAATTGACATAGTTCTTTTGTTTATTGCTACTAAAAAATGATCTAAAAGAGTTTGAACATATGTACTCGCATTCCGACTTTTTAAATGCCCAGTTAATTAGGGATGTGAATTTTTTCTTAATAAGAATATGAGGCAAAGTGGTATATAGGGTAGAAAAATCAAAACTTTGAACAGATTCAAAATCACCAATATATGCATGCAATTTATCAAGTACTTCCAACGAGTTTTTGACACTCCAAAAGTAATTAATTCCACTATTTTCAAAGGCCTTATTTGAACAATTTATTATCAGGTTTTTTATTGTACCAAGTGTACTAGTAAGTAAAACAGACAATTTAGTAGTTGAACAATGGCTGGAAGATGAAATAAATCTATATTTGTAAGGTTTTTTGTGCAGCTTCGGAAGCCAGTACATAGTTGGGACTTTCATTGTGTTTGGTTCTGCTTGTAAAGAAGTATTTAAAAGTTTATGTTTGTTACAGATGTCGTTTTCTGAAAATGAAGTCAGTTGGAATGTTGGTGAATTCGTGATTTCCTTTTGCAGAACCTCTATATAAAATTTACGTCAAACAATAATGATATTATTAGCAGCTTTATCAGCCGGGACAAAAACAAATTCCTTGGCTAGTTCTGTTAGTTTATTTTTGATACGCGAAATAGGGTTTTTATAGTTTTTGTTGAGGGTAAAATGTTCTTTAAAATGTTGTATTCGAATATCAACTATCTTCATTACTGAATTAAAAAAAGAGTCCAAAGATTTTTTGTCAGCTTTTTCCCGTTTTACCCATTTCAAACAGTAGGCGCGGAGTGAGTCGTTGATGATATTACGACACTCATTCCAGTTAATAGTTGACGGGGGACGATATTTAGGTCCTTTACTGAGGAATGATTTTTTTACCCACATAATACGAAATGATAACAGCTGTACTTCAAAATTTGGGGCTTTCAGTCCCCCCTCGCTAGGAGACTTTTGAATGACTTCCGATTTAACTTTCGGAGTACCACCATTCCATAAAAAAACTATTAATGTCACGTTGTATTTTAATTACATAAGCTCTTGGTACATGTGTAGATGAAATGACATAAATAAGCTTCGATATTGCAAGTGATTTAAGTATTACTATTTTACCGATCAAGCAAAGGTTTCTGATCCTCCACATTTTAATTATTAATTCCATTTTGTCTATGCATGTATCTAAATAAGAACAAACCATTTCTTCAAAAGCGTTAAATTTTAAACCTAAAGTTTTAAAACCATCTGTCCATTTAATAGGAAGGGAACCTTCTTTGTTAAATTTATTCCTTCCAATCCATGTTGCTTCGGTTTTAGAAAAATTGACTTTAACCCTGAACACTTCTCAAAATCATTAAACGAATCTAATAAAATTTGCGCAGAAAATACATCTTTCAAAAAACAAGTGGTATCATCAGCCAACTGTGAAATTTTTATTTCAGAATCCCCAATTTTAATACCAGATATCTGATTGTTTTTACGAATACTTATTGCCAGCAGTTCAACGGCCAAAATAAATTAAAAAAAAGGAGACAAAGGACACCCTTGTCAAACACCTCTCTCAATTTTGAATGGACTAGAACTAAATCCATTATTTACGACAAGACTAGATATATTTGAGTATAAATTTGAGACCCATTTCCGGAACTTGCTACCAAAATTAAAACAAACCAATGCTTTTTGGATAAATTTCCATTCTAGCGTATCAAACGCCTTCTCGAAATCGACTAGTAATATAAGCCCTGGATAATTCTTTAAAGCAGTAAACAATATAATATCAGCAATGAGTCGTAGATTTTCACCAATGTATCTACCAGCCACATATCCCGTCTGGTCCGGATCTATAAGTTTCGGAAGAAATAATTTCATTCTTTCCGCAATAACTTTGGCTAATAATTTGTAATCAAAATTCAAGAGAGAAAGAGGACGCCAGTTCGACAAGAGTGTTCTATCTTTATCTTTCTTTGGAATAAGAGTCAGTATACCCCGTCTTTGGTCTATTGAGAGGGTTCCGGTCTCGAAGGAATATTCATAGCTTTCTAAAACATATTTTTTTATATCAATCCAGAAAAATTTGTAAAATTCAGCAGTAAGCCCGTCTGTACCAGGGCTTTTATTATTTTTAAATGTTTTTAAAACTTAGATTCTGAAATATCTGCATCGCATATATCCTTATCTAGATCTGTAAGCTTAGGAATAAAATTTAAATCGAAAAAGTTAGAATCACCTGAATATTTATCAGGGTCTTCTTTTGATGAGTACAGCTTTTCGTAGAAATTTCTCTCTTCGTATAGAATTTTTTCAACTAATTTGTTAATACATTTATTTTTATAATTGCATTTTTCTAATGATAAGAAATATTTTGAATTTCTTTCATTGCCTTCGCAGTGCTCGGCGTGTGATCGTATAATAGCCCCCCTTGTTTGATTGTTTACTATTTGCTCTAAATCGTCTTTAACAATATCTAATTCAATAAAAAGTGTATTTATATCTTTATCTAAATATGTACGAGAGAGATTTTTATGAATTTCGTCTTGTCGTTTTTTTAAATTGGACTCTCTTTCCCGCAATTTCATGTTTTTATATTTGGAATATTTGACGGTTGCACCTCTTATTTTACTTTTCATGGTATCCCCTTTCAAATTTTTATTTTCTAAGTTGTGATATTTTTTATCACAATCTGATAAAGTATTTTTGACTATATCTACATAATCCTTGTCTGTCAATAAACCCGAGTTGAATTTCCAGAAACCGGGACCTCTCTCACTGAAGTTTTCGCCTGACAGTGTCAATTTGATAAGACTATGCTCAGATTTTATAGACGGGACAATGGATGTTTTGGTAACACTGCTTGACAAAAAATTCGATATCAACCAAAAATCTAAGCGACATTGTATAAGCGGGGTTCTTTGACGCCAAGTATATAATCTAGAATCAACATTTTTTGTCCTCCAAATATCACATAACTCAAATTCTTCTATAAACTCTTCTAATTTACTCGTATATTTGACAGGTGTGTTATATTTTGAACCACCCATTTTGTCTAAAGATGGATTCAGTATCGTATTAAAATCTCCACCCAAAACAAGATTTTGATCTAACTTTTCATTTAATAAAATCTTTAATTTTCCAATATATTCAATTTGATCATTTTCAAAAATTTTGGTCGGCGCATAATAATTTACAAAAACAAAATCTGTGTTATCAATTTCAAAAGTTAGAATCAGATACCTTCCGTTTTCATCTGCAATTTTTTCCTTTCATATATAATCTGGTGAGCTGTTAAACAAAATAGCAACACCTTTAGAATTCGTTTCCCCGTGCGAAAAATAAATATCTCCACCCCATTCCCTTTTCCAGTTTCATATGATTCAATACTGTGTGTTTCTTGCAAGAAAATGATGTCGCTTTGAAATTTTTTCAACCTAAAAAACATGGATTTGCGTTTAAAATCATTTCCAAAGCCATTTACATTAAGAGAAGTTAAATTGATACAATAATTAGCCATTATCTAGTTATGGCTTTACAGTCTTATCAATTTCATATGTGATACACTTAACGTAGTTGAACATTATATAACTAAGTAGAAAAAAAATCCAGAAAAACATATCAAATATACAATACAATACAAAAAGAGAGAATTCTCTCTGTTCGGTCTGCCTGACCTAAACCATATAATTAATGTTAATGTTTGTAATATTCATTGTTCATTCTCAATAAAACACATGTAACTTTCAGTCATTAATAACAACAATACACTATAGGTATACAGTTACGGTTTAAAGTACATGTAACAAAAAAAAAAGTGGGATTTTTTTTCCCCGGGATTATAGTATAATACACAGGGACGATGGTTACTTTCGTGATGTCTGAGTGCCGGTACCGTGAGTAAATTATGTTATATAAAATCACAATATACGCTGCATGTATTTTATTGACTTATTTTAATTCATGGTGAAATTATTTCGGATAAAGTTGTATGTAAATTTAAAATTCATAAAATGTAGTTTTATCTACAAATGACCTAAGTATTTCATTTGAAATTTGCTTATTTATAACTCGCTTGTATAATGAATTATATTCAAATAAAATAGAGAATGGAAACTCTTAAGATACTTTGAAAATAGTTAACATATAGGATTTGGAAAGAGAATACATGAAACTAAATATATATTATCTAACTGATTGTAAACATGATAGAAAAAAAAGTGACAAGATGAGTTCAAACAACAGTAAATTGGTTTAAAGTTTTATTTTATACATTTTGCGGAGAACCGACTTTACTCCCTCCAAGGTAATATTGTTTTTTCTTGAACCTATCTTTGCTGTACCAGATGGAGGTGTACGTGAGGAAATAATAGTAATGTTATGTGCATCTATTTCTTTTAAGTAGTCAAGTATCCTTGATCCAATTCCGTAGTCTCTGTCGTCATCGTACCCGTCGTGTGTATGTCCGTCTTTGTCTGTAAACCTATATACCAACGTGTTGTACGTGCATGCTGATACTGGGCCCTGCATTATTTGTCGGGCAGCTTCACGAACTTCTGCGTATGTTGTGGTGACAGCAGCTGTGACACAATAAGTATGACCATTGTCAACTTCATTGGAACTAGTTTGTTCAAATGTACCAAATTTAGACTTGTTACTGGCATCAAAAATTGCTAATGCTTTTGGTGTTGACTCTTTTTCCACATATTTAGATCCACTTTTAATAAAGAATAAACTGTTTCCTTTAATTTTAGTGTCTACATCTACTTCTTTGTACTCCTTTTGTTTTTGTACCAGTCTTTTTCTGTTTTCATGCATATCGTCTGGAAACTGTGGAGTTATGTATATGCCATTTAGTAAGTCTTTATTTTGTTTGCTTATTGTTCGTGCAGTGTTTATGACATGCTCCCGGTCATTGTAGTCATGGAATTTTACAACTATAGGACGGGTGCTGTTTTGATTTGTCTGGGTCCCTATTCTGTGAGCTCGGTCAATTTTAATATTTTCAGTTATTTTCAAAACATTTTTGAAAATCAATTTTAATTCCGCTTTTACGTTTTCGTCTTTTCGTTCATGAACCCCTATTACTATAGCAATTTCCCTCATGCTTCGTTCAACCAGGTTTGCTATTTGACTTTGTTGACAATCAAGTCTAGTTTCTAAATGTACCACGTATGATTTCATTAGATTTAATTCAGTAGTAAGTTTTGTATTTTGATTTCTGACCTCGGCTATCATAGTTGTTTGGTCTTCAGTTTCTGTAGCCACAGCTTGAAGTCTGTCTTCAATGCCATCTTTGGCGTATATGTCATTTTTAATACCATGTATTTCTTCATTTTGGTTTTCAAATTTTATTATAAGACTGTTTAATGTTTGTTGTATGCCTACTATGCCACTTAGAAGTTTGTTGTTAAATGTTTGATCCTCAGAGTATTCACCGAGGTTTTGTTCGAGTGAGCTCTCTGACTCCGTCATGTCAGTATCCGCCATTTTTATACCTGTATTTTGTTTACAATTAAAAGTTTCTGTCTCTATTTCTCTTTCACGCTTACGAGTATTTTGTTTTTCACTCATTACCTCTATTCATTACTATCAAAGTAAGTTTATCATATGTTGATTCCGGAAAAATTCACTGTTTCACCATGTTTAAGTTGAAATTATCAGGCAGGTCGAGCAGAGAGAAAAAAAAACTCAACCATTCATTTCCAAAGTTGTTTAATGCTGTATTAAATAAAATATTGATTAAACTAATGGATAATACTATCAGTAGTACTCAATTTGGTTTTGGGAAAAACCACAGAAATTCTGATAGTATAGTTGTGCTTAAGTCTTTAATAAACAAATACTCACACAAAAATAAAAATAAAATATATGCCTGCGTTGTAGAATTTCTGTTTGAAGAAAAGCCTTACTTTATAAACTGTATAATGCAGGAGCAGGGACAAAATATTTATGATTATAAAAGGACAGTATGAGAAAACAAAACCTACTTTTAAGCATCAAGAGTGGCATTCAGAATATTTTGAGGTCACACAACGGGTTAAATAAGGGAATTCATTACGTCCTACTTTATTTGATTTATTTATAAATGATTTAAATGTAGATTTTCAAATGAAAATAACTGTCCATTGGAACTGTTTGACATTAAAGTAGGATCTTTACAATTATCTGATGATCTTTAAATATTATCTGAAAGTAAAGAATGCCTACAAAATAGTCTGACCAACTTAGAAAAGCATTGTGAAAAGTGGTTATAATAACCACGTTTTACAATACTTTTCTAAGATTTTATATTTTATAAAAGATGTCTCGTTTTTACTATTTTGCTGCAGAATCATTGTTTCAGTTTTATTAGTTTTATAAGTTATTGAATTTATATATTAATAAAACTAAAACATTATCAAATATTAAAATTATTCCTTTCTTGGAATCCTTGTAAAATCAAATGGAAACTTATTGCATAGCTCTGAAGAGCTGTAAATTAAGCAAGGAAAGTGATGTTTGCCATTAAAACTTAAACTGGTTCTTTGAATAATCTACCAGTTAAAGTAGCTTGCAGTCTTTGTGACTCTAAATTTAAACCAATAACCACTTATAAATCAGGAATTACTTATAGGGATACTTATGTTTCAAAATTTAGAGCAGAAAAACGTGCAAATATCTCTAAAACAAATATAGAGCCCCCTTAATTTTACTCATGAATCATGTTTAGTACAATTGCATATGTCTTTCTATAAGTATATCCTCGGACCTAGAAAATATTAATCAAACAAAAACTCAGAGTATAATTTACTTATCAAGATTACTCAATTCTGAAATTAATCCATTACTATTTGGTAAAAATTTAGATGATTCAGGTTGCTATACCTGGTTTACATGTTAGAAATATATATATAAATTGAAAAAAATAGATCGCAAAAGTAATTTGTATTTATATAAAAGTCTAAAGCAAAATTTAGAAATGGAATATTACTTAAACTGTAAATCTTTTGAAAAGAGAAGTAACAAAAATAAGAATTAACGACCATAATTTAATGATAAAAAAAAGGAAGACATTTTAAAACACCTAGACAAAAAGAATATGCACATCCTGTTATACGTGCGAGTATAAAGCCCGTTTATTTTATACTGTACAAAACATCTAAACTAAGAGATAACTTTATACGAAATGTATTTAAACATATGCCAGATTTTATGAAAATTGAATATCTTCTTTGCACATCAACCTCAAAATAATTAGAAAGCTTATGGTCCTTTTTTAAAAATGCGTTAGAACTGAGGACAGGGGACTCTTGATTTATTCATATACATATAGTTGTATATCATATAGATGTATTGTTTTGTTTTTATATTTTATGATTAATGTTTTCATATAGATTTGTTTGTGAAATTCATTTTGTGTATGTTTCTATTATTTGTCACAAACTTATTGTTCAGAGTTTATATGACAATAAATATTTGAATTTGAATTTTTTATTGAAATGCAAATGTATAGAAATAAGATTTACTGTTGGTTAACGTAACATCCCGACTATGGACGTGCACATTCAGAATTTGGCGTAGTTTAACTGCTGGCACCAAACACCATCACATAGCTATGATCATTGGTAGAACAAAGAAAAAATCATACTAATATGCTGTCAAGGCTTAACTCAACAGATATTTTTACTGGTGGACTGTGATTAGGTGCATGACCCATTAAAGGTTCAGTAAAAATTTAAAATCCTGCTTATCAACCACTTATTTATATTTGTAATATAGATATAAATTAAATTTGTAATTTGTATTTTATGGCATCGGAGTTTTGTAGGATAGCTTGGATATTTATCAAAGAATAGATTCTTGTAGAGGCATTTTATCAAGCATTTATCACAACACGATGATGGTGATTGGTGTTCGATGTCCAGTTAGAAATACTATACACATAACAGGAATAGAACATGCTTAGATATGAATATATAACCTGATTAACACTGTGCCATCAAACGGGTTGCCATTCTTCTCAATCCGATCAAAGGAAAATAACTCATTAAACTTTTAAATTTGTGGTTGTCTAAGTTGTTACGTATCATTTAAATGCTTTTTTCTGGATTTTCTAGATGTGTTGATGACCCATTTACTATCTAAATATGCTCCTTGTTTGGTTTGATGTCTCTTTGACACATTCCCCATTTTCATTCTCAATATTTTTAATTACAATACACTCGATTTATATAGATATGTATAGGAAAATGTGGACTGAGTGCCAACAAGATAACTCTCAATCAAAGTCACAATTTATAAAGATAACCCATTATAGGTCAAGAAACAGTCTTCAACACGGAGCCTATGCCCATACCAAACAGCAAGCTATAAAGGGCCCAAAAATTTCCTGGGGTAAAACTATTCACACGGAGGAAACAACGGTCCAAATTATATTCTATGTCTTTAATACAAGCCAATAAGTTCAAAAACGATTTACAATCGATAAAGACTGTACTGTTGATACAAGTATAAATTATGTTTGTTACAGTATGCTCAGTAGTCAGTACTTCGGCACTGACATGATTTATAACAAAACTTTTTTAAATTGTTCCTTTACGAATTTTATATATTAAAGACATTTAGGTTTCAAATCCCTCAGGTAAAGTTGACCTTATATGGATTAATGTATATTTTAGGTATTTTTTGTTATATAGTTCTTCAACTGTTTCTTTTTGCTTGCATTCCCGACTTTACCTATTTGGCTTTGAGCTTTCCTGTTAAAGGTTAATCCAGAAAAACGCTTCGGACGCATGCAATCATTTGCTTCTGTTTGCTGTCTATCAGTTGTCAAATGTTTTATGAGTCTTGCTGTTAGTACTTCAGTACCGACATGATATACTAGTATTACAAACCTCGGTATTGGCTTTTCTCATTGTTGAAGGCCGTACGGTGACCTATCGTTGTTAATGTCTGTTTCATTTTGGTCTTTTGTGGATAGTTGTCTCATTGGCAATCATACCACATCTTCTTTTTTATACTATCTAAAATTGTCCGTTTTCTTAAATTTTGAAATTTAAAAACAAATAAGGCAAATGACTTCAAAGTAAACATTTAAATATACGAAAGTGAAAATCAACGAAAACATAAACAAAAGCCCTCCTTTCTTTACATAACTTCTTACAAATGAGCAAGGGTGACTTAAATAACTACAGTATTTTAGTTAATGACAGTTCAATTTTCATGAGATGTTCAAAATGGTACCAGTACCTTTCAATAAGACAAGTTCAGTCTGTAAAAATATAATATAAAACCAGGTTTAATCCACCATTTTCTACATTTGAAAATCCCTGTACCAAGTCAGGAATGACAGTTCTTGTTCATTCGTTTTTGATGCGTTTTGTTATTTGATTTTGCCATGTGATTATGGACTTTCCGAATTGATTTTCCTCTAAGTTCAGTATTTTTGTGATTTTACTTTATACATGTACAGCTTTATCTATCTCGGGGTTAGTGATGATATATAGGTATTGTGATAGGTATTTTAGTATTTCATTATATTTAAAAAGAGATCTCCTTTTATATTTTATATAACTAAACGTTTCTTTATATAACTGTATCTGTCGATGTGTTTCTGTTTAATTGATAGGAACCAATCATCTAAACTCATTTTGTAACAGACATATTAAATAAAATTGAGATATAATGGAAAAGGGAATGTGGCAAAGTTAATAAACTACATAGCTTGAACAATTCAGCACTATCTCAAGTGTTTAACCAACTTAATACTGATATAAGTAAACAAATAAAATAAGGTTTTATTACTGACATAAATATTTTGGTGTTATAGAATTAAGTAGACAATCGTGATTTGAGGTGACATTACTTACCTTTAACTTTTGACATTCATCAAATTATTTAATAATTTAAAGATTCGTTTTATAGTTTGATTGGGGTGTAAAAACGTTGACCGAAATGACGATCAACTCTTTTACAACCGTATAATATTACAAAAAGGAGCATTAAATTTTTTCAATGACATGTTTATGCTACAAAGTTATTTTTAGCTTTTCATTGATTTTCCTGAGACATTGTCGTTGGAAGCAATCACTTTCACGATTTGTTCATTCTATTAGGAAAAAGTTCTATTTTTTTTAATGCCATTGTTTTTTGCCTAACAAAATACGGCTTTTTGTGAAACATTCATACTTTTTAAACATTGTCACTTGGATGGAGTTGTCTTATTTGCACTCATACCACATCGTCTTACATGTCTAACGTTGGGGTGCCAACTAAGCACATATGTTGACAGTTGTTTCCATCTGCATTCATTTACGAAATAAGCAAAAGTTTGCATTCAGTTTTGATTTTTGCAAATGTGTCCTAAGTTACAACATAGGTCACAAAATCAATACTTGTGACGTATTTCAGTTTCTCCTTTTTGATTAATTCGGAATTTCGTAGACGCAACTAATGAGAACCCCCTGATTATTATTATTTTTCCTTTAGAAATACATGGATACAAATAAATCTTCGGCTTTTAGAATCCCGCCGTTTATTATCAATTCTAAAATCTTCGGCTTTTCAAAATTCAATGCCGATTATTATATTATAAAATGTTCGTCTTTTAATCAAATGGCCGCCAATTATTTTCAACTATTAAATCTTCGGCTTTTAAAAGTCAGACCCCGGCTGATTGTTATGAATTGCAAAATCGTCGGCTTTTAACCAGTCCGCAGATTATTTTCAATAATAAAATCTTTGGCTTTTAATCAAGAGCCTGCAGTATATTTTCAACGTTTCCGTAAATATTTCTTTTTTAATTGGAGACTTCATCTGTTGATACACAATTTGACCATTTTTGTATCTTTAAGAATATTAAGCTTATGTTAGCAAGTGGGATTATGATTTTAGATTTAGGTACGAATTGTTTAGTCTAGAAAACATAGAAATTATTTTAGAATGGGTGCAAATTGGGAAACTAATGTCTCTTACGACTTTATGAAATGCTTGATAGAATATCCAATTATTTTGATGGAGCAGAGCTATCTTTACAATCCAAAGTAAACAATATTTTTATTTAAGAAATAATTCTGTCATGCCATGCTCTATGCTGATTTTAACATGGATAGGCATTATATTTGTTGATATCTTAATACCTAGCGTTAGTGATTATTACGATTCTAATAGGAATATTTGAACTTTTGTACTTTGAAGCGGACCTATAGAAGACGCTCGAAATGTCGCCATTTTGGTTTAATGAAAAGAAACCCTATAGAAAAATCAACAGTTTATCAATAAAAAAGAACAGAAACATTTAAACTTACTTTTATAATGTTTTTATTTTATTTCCTAGCGAGAAGCACCAACACAATGTCCATTTTGATGTCTGGCGTTGTTCAAATTTCATCTGACGTTGTCATTTCAATTGTGACGTCAATCACGTGCAGTCCATGTTCTATTCGAATCATAACATGGCTTTGTTCCCAAGAATACCTGTTTTAGTCACAGCTTGTTAAAAACGGTGAAGTGACATCCAATTATTCTAGGCCTACCCCTTTAGTGTCCGTACTGCTACAACTCATGATTTGTATACTACTCTTTTAATGAAACGAACCGAATTCGATCGAATTCGATCGGCTAAAATTCAAAATTGATATGTTTTTATGAGCACTATTTTTTAGTCTTTTTGTTATACATATGACATGGCTCTGAACTTATAACTCCGGTCATTGTGTTATTGTACTATTGTAAATGTTTGTATTCTTGTCTTTCATTTTTGTTTACATTCTTTATCTATATGCCTTTTTGGATTTTTCTTCTTTCATATTTGTTTGTTTTTTCTAGTGATTGAGATTATAACACATTTTTGACTGCTGTTCCCCTATTTTTGACATTTATACCTATCATATCTGTTTGTTTTTGTTCACGCATTGTTGTCAATATTATTTAACGCGACTGTCATACAAGTGGGATGTTTAGCTAGCTATAAAACCAGGTATATTCCACCATTATTTACATAAGTAAAAGCCTGTATCAAGTCAAGAATATGACAGTTGTTATTCATTCGTTTGATTTGTTTGAACTTTTGATTTTGCCATTTGATCAGGGACTTTCCGTCTCGAATTTTTCCCTGAGTTCAGTATTTTTGTGATTTTACTTTTAACCAACGAAAAACTCTAAAAAATGTTATGAAATGACAAATTTAAAGGACTACAACAATATAATAATTAATGTGGTCACAAATAACACCAATTTAATCGACCCTGATAACAGCGGATTGGATAGTTTAGATATTTCTAGTCGAAATATACGAATGTTTAACATTTATTGAATGATCCGGTATATAAACATAAATAAGAAATTCCAGTCAAGCTGAATATAAATAATGCTATCTTAACTTTTCAAAAAGAGAGGAAATATATATCAGAAGGACATTCAAACTCATCAGCCGGAAATGAACTGACAGCACTATATCTAAAAAGGAAAAAGACAATAGAAAACTAACGACTGAGCCACTGAATAACCCACAATACAGTTTCAAATCTTACATCCACTAAATTCAGATATTATTTCAGATAACCACCACCACAATGATTGAAAATCATTGGACAAATCGAAGAAACTGTTTTCAATAACAACTTATTTCCAATTCAAAAATAGTACCAATAAGTAAACAAACTTTTTTAATATTGACTGACAACTACTACTTGGCCAAAGTTATTGCTAGAATAGATAAAATTGGCTATATAGATAAATATTAGTTGTGAGTACTGAGAATTGAGAGAATGATACTTCACGTGTAGGATATGCTTTAAGGGATTTGAATAAAAGTCATTAATACAACTATAGAAAATAAAAATTGAAAGTAAGAAATACATGACAAATATGGCGCCTTCTGGAAAATGCAACCGGATTTGATGCGTAGCTGATATATTTATTTCTGATACTCAGGTACTCAAGTTATATTCTAATTATACACAAGTTTCAAATTTACTGAATGTTCTTGTATTTATTTGTGCTGTATTCATGTCATGTAATGGTGTCACTTTAATGTTATATTTTACATTGCCATAAAAGTGCGAGGTTTGGCTAGCCACAAAATCAGGTTCAACCCACCAATGTCCTGTATTAAGTCAGGAAAATTGCCATTGTAATATTATAGCTCGTGTCTGTGTGTGTTACTTTTTAGTATTGTGTTTCTGTTGTGTCGTAGTTCTCCTTTTATATTTGATGTATTTCATCTGTTTAAGTCTGTTACCCGGATTTGGTTTTTTTCTCAATCGATTCATGAATTTCAAAAACAGCTGTATACTACTGTTGCCTTAATTTAATTTCCAAACTATGACATCAAGCGATAATTCCCGATAATTTACGAACTGCGGCAAACGGTTGAAAAGCAGTGACCATACAGACCTGGCAAATCAATTGCCTGATTATAATTTGGGTGTTTACGTTTATGTTCATGCAACGCGAGCAACATTTGAATCAAAATATATATGTATGATTATATATTAACGAAGCAACTTCATGTATTAACAATGACATTTTACAAGATTTCAAAACGGATTACTGTTGTATTGAAGGTTGTAGTAATATACGATCTGATATGCCGCCTGACTTTGTACCTTCAATTGTCACGAATAAATGCTTTAATTCATGCTGAGGTCGTTCAAAAGCATATTATATCCTTTTCAATCATGAAAAAAACATATATATATGAAAGTACTTATTTGTCGATATGTACTCTATCTTGTTTTGTAAAAAGTAAAAGAACCAAGTACTGAACTCCGAGGAAAGTCCGCAATCAAATGGCAAAATCAAACGCTCAAACACATCAAACGAATGGGAAACAACAGTCATACTCCTGACTTGGTAGAGGCAGTTTCTTATGTAAAAAACGGATGAAATATCATGAGTTTAAAGCTAGATAAACCGATGTGTTACCAAAACAATCAGATAAAGTAGGTAAAACAAATCAAAATTAAAAGATGCTTTTACGAATAGTTTTGAAATCTCTAAATTGTTATGAAATCACACCAGTTCGTTCTAATATTAATGTAAAATATGTGTATGAGTTACTCACCGGACTATTTCTAACCAAATATAATCTAATACGGAATTTGATTGTTTAAGATTTCGTTTTGATTGGGTCTTCTAACAGTTTTCATTTAAGCGCCAACGATGAGTCGATATAACACGCATACATTATAACAAACGTTGTATCTTTGTTAAAAGAGTGGCGAATGATGCCAAAGAGATATTCAAAATCGTAAGTCAATAGCAAACTAATAATGTCATGATGTAAATAGACAAAAATAAAGAACAAATAAAAAACAAGACACAACAAAACATTCAAACTAATGACTAAGCGGCACGTGCCCGATTCAAGATGATTAGGTATGGTTATCCAATCCTACTACACATGTGACACCCTTTGTTTTGGTCTCGTAAAATACACTGAATGTTAATGAAGATGGTTAGTTTTTACCCCTCTTTTATGTTAGAAACCAACCATCTAACTTTATGATTGATTCTAATATGACGTGCTTCTTTCGCTTTGTAAACAACACCGCGATAAAATTCTCGATATATCTATGCTTAGCGAAGACTCCAAGATGTACACAAATGGCTGTTTAAATATGCCTCCCACGTAAATCCACATGTATCGTAACCTATGTGTAAACGGTTGTGGATTTCGCTGTGTTAACAATTATAATTGAATAAAACCCTACAGAACATTTATTCTGATTCTAATGCATAACAAAAAGAATTTACACATTAGAGAACGGAAAAATGGACAAAAACAAAACAAATTAAAATTCCGCCAAATTCCAGTAATGATTTTTGCGCATTAACGTCATTTTAAAACATGACGTCATACGAATGAAAACGTCCAAGCTGAAGGTTTTTCTATTGCGTTTACCTTCTAAACTCGGATACAATTGCATTAAAATAAAGTATTGACGTAGGTGATGCTTTTTTCTGTTCTATTGCAATATTCGCACATTTATTAATTTCAGCAAGTCAACATGGCGGCTTCTTGGTTACACAATGTCAACAGTGAATTTGACGGTAGCTTACGATAAAAAATGCAAATCTAAAATTGCGAATGTTGGGTTTACTGAGAAGTAAAAAATGTAATCACATTTTTTCTAGCGGTTAGTTAAGAAATCATTCATGCAGGTTTATTAGATTTGTTTTACATTTATCGAACAGTGGGTAAAATAGAACAGCCACACACACGGTATACCCATCATCGCTTCAGTTTTTTAATGATCGTATTTGTCCTATTAGAATCGAAATAATTCATGGAAGCCATAGATTTGTTGTAAATTTACACATGGCCGTGATATTCGTTAATTTTATCCCTCGCTAACGCTCAGGATAAAATTCGAATATCACGGCCCAGGCCATGTGTAAATTTCCAACAAATCTATGGCTTCCATGAATTATTTCTTAAATAAAACAGGATATGAAGCTTAAGGTTAATCATGTGGTATTTCAGTTTTTATTGCCACTCTTAACATTTGACAAAATTGTACATCCTCTACTAACCACGGAGCGTTTAATAGTTATTGCTGTCATTTAAATTCATTCATTGTATAGGGCAAATTAAGTCAAGAGATTTCTCCCACAGAACAGTAGCTCTTCTAAGTGTTCTTTATTCTAAAAGTAGTACAAACGATGTCATGTTATAAATAATGTAGGTTCAGGTTTGTTTGCTTTATACTACTTTAAACGATACACTTTACAAGTGTAATTTTACCGATTTAAAAGTGACAGTAATAAAAAGTATCTGAAAAGTAGACTTGAGACTGTTAAACCTTAGTTTAATTCCGTAAATAGATGACTTTAACTCAAATTTCATTATAATTCAATCGTTTTTAGAATGGCTTTTAATTTCAAAACTAGAATATTCAAGAAGAAGAAGAACAAAAAAGAGAACGTTTGCGTACACTGGCAACACCATGGCTAACAATTAAATTGACAAACGGACAAACTATTGAATAGTACTTAAAGTTCAACATAGAAAAATTACAATTAAAAACGTATTAAGGAAACAGAATTATCTTCTTTTCATCAAGAAAGATAAACGGTGACACACTGAGAGTAGTCTTATACTAATTTTCAAGTAATAAATATAAAAATTTTAACGCACGTGTTTGCAGGGATTAAAAAGCCCTTATAAGGGAGAAGATATGCCAAGGCTATCTCCGAATGTGTGATTATGTGTCAATAAAGTCTACACTTATTAGTGTATATATCTTTTTGAGTGAAGCTGTTGTTGGCATTGTGACTAAAACATTCGTTTAAAACAGTCATTTCAGGTCAATTATGTGCATTTTGACATAAATATTACGAAGTACTGATATAATAAGAGACCCTTGAAATTTTACTGTTCAGTGTGTATAACGTGTTAGTTCATCTATCAAATTAATCAAGTTTGTTTATTTTCTTAACATCAGAATGTAGTAACTGCTCTTATCGCCCCTTCGTTTTTAGTGTGGGTTTTTTCCAAGTCGACAACATAAGTAGTGAAATCTTGAAACGATTATCGTACGAAACTTGAGGAAATAACCTATCTTCTATTATTTATTTCCTGTTAACGACCGATGAAGGCAATTATTGTATACTGTTATTATTAGTATTGATCATACACCATTAAAAATAGGTGGCGTTAATACAACTGCTGTATCTTTATTTTTGGTACATTATTTTTTTTAACAATTGAAGTATGTTATTTGATAGATTTATACCACTTTGTAGTTTCGAGAAACCAAAAAAATGGGTTTTTCATGCATGTCAATTCAGCAGTAATAAAATGGAAATTTTACTTTGAAAGGACGATTTTATTACTTGTAAAAATGGAAAATTTCAACATTCATGTTCCTTATTTTTATATTTTGTTGTAAAGTTTGTGATACCGTTTTGTTAACACTTAACCTTGTATAAATGGATACTCTGCAACTATTTAATTGACATGATTGAATAATACATGCCAAAATGATTATAATCTTTTAAGCCTAAATAAATAAGTGTTTTGTGGATTTTTCTTCATATTTTTGGGGGAAGGAGGAAGTAAGGATTTTTCCTTCTTTTCTTTTTATGTATCCAAATCTCATTGTATTACGTATATTTGAGTTTTTGCGTTCTTTTTGAATTATAATAAGATCTTTTGCTATATCAAATTTATTCTTATCATCGACTAATGCAAAACGAAAATATTGCAGTTTTGTATTCTTTTGCTCTGGATATACCATACATACCCTCCTTGCCTTTGAAATCTGTTCAAATGACTTTTTCATGTTAATTTATTTTCCAAATGTTATTGTTGTCTTAGATTACGGCAGTACATGTTTGATTTGTTTGCCTGATTTATTTCATTGTAAACTTGTAGACTTGGCTTTTCAAGTAATTTCCAAGTTATGGCGTGATCGTAAGTTTCCCTGGAATTCTTCTCTAACTAGTGCTAGGGTCCGCCTAAAAATTCAGTTTGTGCACTCGGTATTGAAGAACTCATGTGACTTTAAGAAAAAACAATAGTAATAAAATCTCTATTCCGTTCTTTTTTGTGTGTGTGTTTTTTGTTGGGTTTTTTTCCTGTGCATATAATGAGTTTGTCACAAATAGATATCCCGTATCCTTACTTCTATCAAGTGTAATTTTTTTTCAATATTACATTATTGCTTAAATACTTTTTGGATTTTCGTGTATAAATTCAATCTTTGATACCCGGGATAAATGTGAACGACAATTCAGTTGGCCAGTACAAAATTCATGTATTTTATCCAAAAAAAAATGGAAACAATGGATTTTTTAAGCTATTTTTTTGTCATCGATTCCGGAAACCCTTTTTTTCTTTTCGAAAATTATATGCAATACAATAAACTATGATCATTTATGTTTTACTTTATAGATTCACCATGTGAAGGAACTGGTTGTCTGAACAATGGAACATCTATTGTGTCGAAAGAAAACATAGTGTGTAAATGTATCGATGGTTTAGTGGAAGAAGATGCGAGAGTGGGTATTAATAAGTGTCTTATTTTATGTTGACGATTTTTATCTGATGCTTTTAAATACTTGATCATAGGGCTAATAGTTCTGACAGTAAAATCATTTGAAGTCTACGGATTAATATTGCAAGTGATAAGATAAATCTACAAATCTTAGTTCATTCCCGTATAAGTCATTTCTCATTGCACTATACGCTTACGTTGATATTCTTTTAAATTGTGATAAAATGAGGACTTGTTCTGATGTACAGTAGTTGTCGTCTGTTCATGTGGTTCATACGTGTTTCTCGTATCTCGTTTTTATATAGATTAGACCGTTGGTTTTCCCTTTTGAATGATTTTACATTACTAATTTGTTGGGCCCTTATAGCTTGCTGTTCGGTGTAGTCAACAACAACAATTTTAAGCAATAAGAATGATATGGTATTCCAAACTTATGAATGATGAGCCTTAAGGTTGCGTTTAGTAAATGTGTTTTGGATATTCATTTTAACGTTTTGTTGGGGACTTTTCGTTTTGGGGATCGCGTGGTTCGGTGATTTTTTTATTTTACTATTTTTCCATCTACAGTAAACTAACGTTCAAATGAAACAATTCGATTTGCAAATTTTCTTATTGAAGTAAAACTTTATTTACATTCATTTTATAACTCGTTACAGAAAATTATATTAAGCATATTTATTGCCGAAAATAGCTTTTGCTAGTGGTCTAACAGACATTAAAAAGGTATATTTTTGGATTAGAATTCGAATGTATATGTATCACTGGGTTCATAGAGGATGATTGTAAAAGTATTCATTCTGCCTAATAATGACATGTCCTTTAGTGTAACTTAGAAATCTATTGATCAGTGAGCATTTCTGTTAAGGTGATACCTAACACTACAGGGAGATAATCAGCTAAACGTTTTAATAAAGTTGTGTTGTAAAAGGAATATTTATCTTCTCAATGATCAAAATTGGAGTTTGTCAAATTGCTATACAACCAGTGTATTTTTTCTGACAAAACGGTTGGTTCAAACAAATTTAAATTTTTATATTTTTATCAAAGTCTCAAAGTAAATACTTTGACGAAATTTTATGAAAATTAAACAAACCAAATTAATTTTAGTGAAAGTGTTGGCTGCCACCTTAAGGGCAAGGTTTGGCTAGCCAGGTTCAACCCACATTTTTTTTCTAAAAATGTCCTGTACTTAGTTAGGAATATGGCAGTTGCTATCAAATATTTCGTTACTATCTATGTTACATTACCGTGTGTTTTTGTTACACTTCATTGTTTCTGTTGATATTTTCCTTTAATGCTTGATTTGTGTGCCTCGGTTTAAGTTTGTAATCTGGATTTGTTTTCTCTCAATCGATTTATGGCTTTCTAACAGTGGTATAATATTGTTGACTGCTATCCGAATGTTAAGTGGTGCCATGCTACTTAATGCCATCTTTTCGTTAGCCTCTTTCTCTTCTTTTCTCAACGTATCTTTTAATAACCACAAACGATATTTAATGTACCACACTATCTTAAGTAATAAACATGTTTAAGTTTGCCTTTATTATTGTTTGAAAAATCTGAATGACAGATTTAGAACCTTAATTAATTGTCGTCTGTATTAATCCAGATAAAACAAATTCTTCTGTTGCGAATTAACACTGCGTTGTCGTGTTTAGATCCGTTTTAATACTTTAATTTTGTATTTGTATTCAGGTCCGAAATATAGTTTTCGAGTACAAAAGATTATCTACGAAATACGTTACTTGAAACTGAAATCAATATAATTATATTTTCATTTGATAGGTATTTCTTTTACACAATAACCATATATTGCAAAAATAGTTATGTATTGAAATATATAAACCCTTTTTTTGTTTTCTTATTTGTTTAGGTGAGATCAATAATTAAAATGAAAATAGTTAAATTTTAGCTGAATGCAAATTGTGAATTCCAAAACTGAGAATGGAAAATGGGAAATGTGTTAAAGATACAACAACCCGACCAAAGAGCAGACAACAGCCGTAGGGCACCAATCGGTCTCCACACGGAGGTGTTCTTCATCTGACCCCTAAAGAATATGTATACTAGGTCAGTGATAATTGACGTCGTACTCAAATAATATACACAAAAAACTAACATAAAAAATCAACCAAGACTAACAAAGGCCAGCGGCTCCTGTCTGTTGATAGGCGCAAAAATGCGACGGGGTAAAACATGTTTTTGGAAATATCAACCCTCCCCCTATACCTCTAGCTAATGAAGACAAAAGCAGTTACTGAAAAAACAGCTCCAGACCTCAATGAAACTGATTAAACGATTACGTCTTCATCATATGAATATCAAGTACAATCCTATTTTGGGGGTTTAGTATTGTCTCATCATAAAATATATAAAAAGAACATAACCCGTATCATTCTAAAACTGGTTTTAGAATAAATGTGTGTTTTTCCGATGCAAAGACCCTATAAGTGAATTAATTTTGAAAGCAAACAATACAATTTTTGATGATCTGACAACTGTATCGCAACAATATCCCTACTTGATAAGGTTTGTTGTAAGGTTTTGTTAGCTTTTTATGTGACTGCAGACAATTTTGTGTTTTGTAAGGAATATTATCAACATTAAAAATTGGATGATGAATACCTGAATGTATCAGATGTCTGCATGTTGAATTATATTTAAGAAATAATTGATGCCAGCTATACTTTATTGTAGTTTTAACATGGGTAGGCATTATATTCGTGATTATTTTTGCCAGAGCGATAGCGAGGGCTAAAATAACACGAATATAATGCCTACCCATGTTAAAACTAAAATAAAGTATAGCTGGCATCAATTATTTCGATTCTGATTAGGACAATTACGGTAATTTCTATGTTCGCTGTGTATAAGTGTACGATCTTCGTGTAGGCCCTTCCATCAACCTCGCTGTCGATTTTTATCCAACTAGTTCAAACCAGTTTAATTTCGCAAAGTTGTAGGTTTCTAAAATTCAAAATTGAAACAGAAATTAACAAATTAATTTATCAGCCTAACTAAAACAATATTTGAGTCACAATATAACAGAAAATTTATATTACAACAGTCTTTTCCTTTGAGGTCAATTTCTGACACGCACATTTTCAAGTCAGTTGTCAATGGTGGTGGACGCACAAGGAGAATCGGGTAGGTCTTTATTTTACTAAATTAATCGTAAATATTTCGCCGGTTAATAGTGTAGCATTGGTAAATATGTTTATATTTGATAGAGGATTCCTTGATAAAGTTGTGCTGACATTTGAGACTTGGAAGGAGGGGCCCTTTGACAGAGATCCATTTATACTTGCGGTGGCTACACCTTGTAAAGTTGATCAAAGGGCACGCCTTTGTGCATCTGACGATTTCAAATGCTGTATTACATGATGATTAAAATTAATACTGGGTGACAATCTTGTTGCATTTGTAAAATGGATTGGAAACCTTGGTGGTATATTGGTAATTACGCCTATTTTTTTTTTATAGGAGAATGGGGTTCGATTCCCTGCTAGGGTCAATCCATTAAACCATTTTATCAGAAATATATGAAACAATTTTGTCATTTCAGTACAACAGTAATAATAACCTATACTTGATTTTATATTTTATCATCGGAACATATGTTTCAATGAAATTATTCTATACAATGACATGCCTTTTTAAAAGGAGAGATGAAACGTATTTTTCAGAGGGATGGGTTTTGAAGTTAGAACAGCCAACATGAACGATGCGGTATCTAGGTCAAATATGTCAATTACGAATTGTAACACATTGTTGTCATTGTAAAAGTATAAGGAACAAAATGTGTATCATTTTAGTGTTTGAAAGTGGTTTAATTTAAGGAAATACATTAAATGCATATCAATTTGACGAAATTCATTTTTCTGCCGTAGTCAATATACGCATGTGCAAACTAATTTTATTGGATAATAAAGTATGGTTTCTTTACAAAGCTTAAGAAGCACGTCATATTAGAATTACAAATGATGTCCTTGTACCGATGATAAAATGAGGTTTACAATAAGTTCTATTCGTTCGTGCATGATTTAACCTTGTTATATATCTGTATTAATATTTAATCTTATGCAAACATATCCTGCTTTCACTTTTAATTCGGATGTATCTGTAACACTCAATTCATTACAGATTACAAGTACGACGTTGAAAATAAGCTTAACCAAACCTGTTTTCTAGAACAGGACTTGTGGAGTGATGATACAGATTGGATTCGTTGGCGGGTATTTGTTATAATACATATACACTTATAACCATTCATAAATTCTGCCTCATCGATTCGTTCGAATTCAGAATATTTCTAATATATCAACATGACTAAATAAGAGGAGGAAATAGGTTGGCTCGCAATAACTTATAATTTTCTGAAAAACAGGAATGCACAAAGATGATTATTCAAAATCCGTTGACTTTTTCGATTGTTTCGGTTCTAATGCATCCTTAGCTTTCTATATTGCCTACTGAAGTAAAATATAAAAAAGCACTACAGATGTAATAGCACCATTGGTTTTCCCTTATTAGTCCTTGTTCAATTTGCACTTTTCAAATTTTCGTTCAGACTTTCTCTTTATTTTAAATACAGAAATAATTCGCATGTGTGAAGGTTTTCTTTTCAAATACTATAGTTAAAATTTGACATAACATTTCTTTGCATATAAGAACATAACCATCACTGGCAGTCAACTTGTCAATTTTTAACCTCTTTTTTTATCTGTCTATCAGCTTTAGAAAGCATGTAAGCTGAAGTTTCCAATATATTCTACAGAATGACCAAATGATAAAAGTGTTGTGCTTTTAAATACCCAAGATATATGTTAATCATCCATTTATTTTACTGCAATAAAATGTAAGATTGATTGCCTCAGTGTTCAACTGTGAATTAAATTGAAGGGAATATTTATATTTCGTATTTAACCAGATGTAACGTACTATGATTTTGTGGTGTAGCAGCCGTAGAAGAATCATATTTTTACAACCTTTTGTAACTTTTTTTAATGATTTTTTTTATGTTACAGGATAATACGCCATCATCTTCTACCGGGCCATCAAGGGCTGCTGAGGGCCTATTTTACTTCTATTTTCAAAATTATGGCTGTCAGTTTTCATCAGAAGCAAGATTTTTTTCCCAAACTTTGGCAACTTGTAAAGTGCATTTGATGTTTCCTATTACTGATCAAAACAGAAGCATTATGATATACGCTCTGTTCTTTCTGCCAACACGTCTAACAAAATATTGCGGCTCTTTTTGGTCTTTTTCATTGAAAATTATATATTTGAGGATATAACCTTTCGATTACAAATGATATACTCTAAGTTTATCACAAAAAGAATATGCAAAATCATCAAAAATATTTTAACACCACAACAGGACACACAAGCCATCAACACCCGATTTCTAAAAACAATATAACAGACACCAAAGAAAACTACAAGTTTTTTTTCGTTATTTTTTTTTACATGAATAAGACCGTTAGTTTTCTCGTTTGAATTTGATTTATATTGTCTTATTGGGGCCTTCTATAGCTGACTATGCGGTATGGGCTTTGTTCATTGTTGAAGGCCATACGGTGGCCTATAGTTGTTAATGTCTGTGTCATTTTGGTCTTTTGTGGATAGTTGTCTCATTGGCAATCATACCACATCTTTTTTTATATTACAAGTTCAACATTGTCTGACTTAGTTTGTTTCATAACATATCTTTGAAAAATTTTACCACCGCACAAACCCTCCTGGGTTTCTATCTATATCATAAATCAAATAACTTTAAACATGCGATAAATAAAACTGCTTATTACAATAGAGTGCTTGGAGCTACTTACGAAGATTTGAATTTATGAGGAAAGTACAAAATCAAAATAATGAAGTATCTTTTAAAACTTTTGTTGAAACGTACATTTTTTGTAAAGAACAGATATTATTAGAAAACGTCATATCATATCAGTTTTTCTGAATACATCATGCATGTAGAACTTGCTGGCGAACGATGTGACGAAATGCCAAGTTTGAATTTTTAATTGTCAGTGTTTGGTTTATGAATGGTATATGTTAAACAAAAACAAAACTTTCAATCACGCTAACATTATGTTAATTTAAATCAGCTTTATTCGAACATATTCTAGATAACGTTTACATTTGGAGGTGTACATATCAAAGCATTAAGAACAAATTTTGCCTTACAAAATACGGAAACAAGCTATTAAGCTTTCCATTTTTAAGCTTGGTTCTTGTTGATCAGCCCCTTCTTTACTTTTTCGTTTTGTGAATTTGTCTTTGTTGTCGTTGTATTTCGTTTAATACCAAAACATATGTCCACAAATGCTGTACACCAAAAAATTTAGGTTTCTAAATAAACAAAATTGATTGTTATTCTTACCTGTTCAAGCTGCATCTTTTTTTATCAAATATTTCATTGTTGATCGAATTTGTGAAATTAAGTGCAGATTTTTTAAATATTCCGCAGATAGTTAACCATTTATTGAAGTTTTATATGTATTGTTTTATTCATGATTATGAATGTTCCTCTGTTCCTTTTGCCCTTCCCTCTTTAAAATGAAAGAAAAATAACAGTCGATTGTGGTAGGTACAAATACATGTGGATCTATTATGTGCATTAGCATGAATTGCATCGTAAACAATCAAATGAAAGATTAGAAAAAGATATTAACAGGAATAATTTGCATATCTACGACCAGCGCGATTTTTTTTTATGAAAAATTACAAAACAGCAATAGCGTCATCGGAAGGAAAAATTCGAATACAATTGTTAACATCACGTCAACTTTATAAATAGTTAATCACTTTCAATACATTTGTATGACTTAAAACTGTACTTTGATTGATGTTTTTTTTCTACGTATATTATCTTAACAATTAAGCAAGAATTCAAAATGATATCAATTTGTTGAACGATATCAAATTAATACATTTACTATAACCTACAAGTTAGTTCAACAAGGTTTCTTGTCTTTTTTTTTTAGTTTTAAACAGTTATTTATTCAATACGGTTTTAAGCTTGAATAAGAAGAATTGAATACTATTTGGTTCTATTAACGAATACTTTGAAAGTATCCAATTTACACTCTTTACATAGTGTGAAGGGATATGAAAAGCATATCATATTAATAGTCTCAGAAATCGAGATTTTGGAATTACACTCATTAATCATATACATATATATAAATTTACATTTCAGAAGGAAGAAGACCTAGATGCTTCAGATGCCTGAAGTTTCTGTCTATCATATGACAATTGTCTGTTATTTTATTTTCATGGTTCATTGCCTGCTTCATTAAAAAAAATAAACAGCGTTTTTCAAGTTTAATACATACTTATTGCTAGCAATATGATGTCCATCGGGTAGGGTTCATCTATTTCTGGCCCTATCTTTTTAATCATTGATAAAGGTAAGACTTACATGATCAAGTCCCTATGCCAGATACTTTCAGCAATAAGAAAACTATATTTGAAGTATAGAATGATTGTAAGGCGTACAAGTCTGAGAGTCACGTTTCAACTGACATTGACCTTTATTTCATATTTTATTGTTACACAATGAATTATGATTATTTTATGGTACAATTTTCTGCTTCTTTAAACAGCATTGCCACTGTATTACTGTATGGAAAGAATGTAAGGCGTACATATTTAACTGGCCGGTTTCATCTGACCTTGACGTCATTTTCATGGTCTATTAAGGATGTTAACTTCTATGTATCAGAAACTATTAGTAAAAGGTCAATTGTATTTGGTTTAATGAATGATTGTAAGGTGTTCATGTCTATTTGGTTGGTTTGATTGCAAAATGATAAGTAGTTTTGATGTTAAAAAGATGGTAACATGTACTATTCCACTGCTGGGATTCATCTAAACCTTGACCTCATTTCGTGGTTCATTCGTGTTTTTGCGATTTGTTGTTTTTCTCAAATACTATAAGAAATGGGTCAATGATAGTTGTATTGTGATTGTAAGGTGTACATGTCTGTTTGGTTGGTTTAATATAACCTTTTATAACCTCTTAATTTCATGAATATCGTGTCAATGATAAGATTGTGGGATTTTATCTGCATCTCAGATACTTTAAGCTGTAAAACCACTATAATTGAATGAAATGATGGTCAGATGTGCAGATCTGTTTTTCGGACTGTTGCTTGGTTTTCATATAAAATTGATAATTTTATGTTAATGTGATTCTTGTGGTAAACATTCATATAACAGACTCTTAACATAAATGCGATTATAGATAAAGCAGGCGTAACATTCCAACATTATTTACCATACTGATTCTCATTCGTTTTTATCTCATTTCTTTCAGGTTATAACAAATGTTTGTCTTTTAACTATCACATGTATGGATCAACAATTGGAAAACTATCGGTATATCAGGATAAAGAACCAGATTGGTACAAATCAGGAAATCAAGGCGACAAATGGCATTTCCAACAGATTTTAATTTTTTCATCTATTTCAAGGGTATGCAATTGTTATTTCAAATGACTATTAATATATGAAAAAGGATAAGGCAAAACTGATTTTTATTTTATCGGTAATCAAATCATGTCGGAAAAAAACTATGTTGTCGTCAAAATCCGTATAAACTCGTTTCCTCCTACCTTTGATAACGCATGGATAACTTGAGTTGTAATTACAAAAGATAAATTAGTCCAGGTGAAATATTTCAGAGCAAACGTCAATTGTTAATTTTAAAAGTTCACTTCATATTTTAATCCAGTGTTCATCGGTAATATTTTCCCTATACTTGTGGATATATATTTGTATTATTAAATGAGAACACCTAATTTTTCTGTCGCTCCCCTTCTTTCCACATTAAACTTATTATCATGCCCCTGTGTCTTATTGGCACTTGAAATCCTAAAAATTGTCTGACTCAGACTAAAAACCATAGCCTCCCCCTTTCAGTAAAATGGTTGCTCTCTTCAAAAATGATTTATGCAAGCCATAGTGTTGTTGGTTATATTGGAATTCATCCCGAGTGTAAGCACAAATATAACGACCCAGGCCATGGAAAAATAAAAACAAGTCATGGAATGTAAGATTTTTTTCTATTCTTATATGGTAAAGTAACCTCTTAGAGATTTCTAAAAAGTCAACCCCTTATTGAGTTTTACGCCGTTTCCAGATTTCAGTAAAATATGACTGTTTTAAATGGTGAAACATATAATTTTATTGACATCAATTCATGTTTAAGATACTTTTGATACCTTTCCTGAAATTTGCCGGTGACAAAATCTTTTTTTTTTTAATTTATCCAACAACAGTTTGTATACGTTCAACAACGCTCTGAATCTCCGCGATTTGAAGGTGGGTTATAGTGTTTTTTATTCTAAAAGGATAATGCGCTGTACTGAAAGAAATCAGTTATATGAAGAAAATTTTAAAAAAAAATCATTATTTGACTAAAATATGAGAGTGATCCAAAATATTACACGGGATTTTTCCTAGGAATGTGATAACCCAAAATTTAGTTATATTAATAACATGTATAAGTCACGCATTTTTGTTTTATTTTATTATTTGGAAATTTAAATAAATCTTAGAAAATGGTTTTATATTTAAAAATCCAACAGTAAATGTATTACAAAATTGATTTTCAGAACTTTTTATCTAGGAAATAAGACTTTTTTCTTATTTTTTTTTATATATTTAGTATTCTGTTTTTTTTTATAATTAAGAATTTGCAGGAGTGTTCGAAATACATTAGTTGGTTTTTTTTTTGATTTTTTGTAAAATAGGCGACAGAAAGATTAATACAATTCTTATATTGACTTTTTTCCTTCAACAATGTATCCTATAAAAATATTGTCATGAACTGGATTTTCTTGGACATACAGTAAAATTGGGGGGTTATTTTTACTTCCGAACAGAATTTTCTTTTACATGATCACCCTAAATTATGGATTGTTGTTCAAGGAAAACAAAAAACCCGAAGTACATATCATGAATTCAGTTTAAGGCGAGGTGTACTCCACAAATTTTTTTTTTAATTTACATGTATATTCTGCTTGTCAAAGTACATTAGAATATAAAATGAAATAGGGGGAAACCGTTTTCGTTTTTCATATACAAGATGTTTAAACTTACAGCATGATCCGCCAGAAATACAGAGGATACATGTATATAGGGAAAATCATAAAAAAAACGGCAGATATATATTCGTTGGTTAACTGAATAGTTTTTTTTTATATCGAACTACGATTCAAAAATAAACGACGAATCAAAGATAAACAAGGAATCCATTGATGCAAAGTACGTTCTAAGCAACCGTGCTATTTTTCAAGCTATATCCTCTTGAAGTGCCCATTTTAGCAGAAAATTAGAAAATATTCGACGACGTTATTGATGTCTACTTAAACGTCACCACAAATTTTATTCTATTACGATAGTATACCCATTGTACCGTACAGTATCGCAATCGAAATCGTGGGTGTGTGTAACACATTTTCCTTAGAATTGGAAATGCTAGGAAGTAAAGCGTAATCGATTTAAAAGGAAGTAAACTGAACAAAAAAACTGTTTAAGGGTATATCTGCTGCCCAAAATAAATGCAAATTAGCAAATAAATATACTGCAAGTGATAGAAAGTTACTGCATATACTTTAATTCAATATTTTATTGATAAGCCATGGTTCCACATTATTTGTTTTCTTCTATATATATAATAATTATGAATCGAATATCGAGTTGTCCATTTTAGCACAAAGTGATTTTATACATATTTAAAAATTCGATTATAATATTGGGATCGGGTCTTTTAAACATCACTATTTCCGGCGCTATTTGAGGTATTGCATACTAAACCCATTATGTTTGTCAGGTTCACACACTTGCACGTGATTGTACAATTTTACTTGAAAAATGTCCTGTCTCGATCGCTTTTCCTTTTCTTTAACTACACGACAAAGCATACTAAAAGGTTTGCTGAAAATTCAGTAACAAAGGAAATATTCTATTGTACCATTATTTGTTAAAGGACTTGGTACGATAAGCCCCGTTTTGGCCCCAATATTTTCTCATTTTCCATATTTTGTTTTGGAAAGATACTTATCATGTTAAAATATTCCCTGATGAACTTCAAATTCATAGATTTCATCAACTTGGTGAATTGAGGGGATTAACTTTCCGTTATTTTTCAGATATTGTAATTTTAATTGCCTTTGAAGTTACAATGATTTTTTTGTTTTTAAGTCCCTGCGCCAACATGACCCAGATTTTTTTTATACCAATGTCATTCTCACTGCTTTTGCTGTTAAAATCACTATTATGATCTCCGGCTCGCGTAGGCGTACGCTATTAAATTGCATGAAACACAGGCCAAAAATCGTTATTTTCACAACTTATGGCGGTTTTGGTATCGTTCATACTTTTCTCACAAATATAAATTATACTAAAATGTTCAATTGCATAAAAAAACGGGACATGCCAACACTTTTCTAGTTCAACACACACATTTACATGTTAGTAATTATTCGTTATCCTAAAATTAACGCTACACTGACAGTGGCACTGAACTATGACTTTTCAAATAATATTGCGGGGTCAATTCTGGCTTGATTTTCACGAGCATGATACGACTAACAGCAGAATTGTGACAGGTTTCTTTGTTTATTTTTTAACAAGTCATTAAATTATGATTTCCCTTTCATGTGTCCGTTTCCTGTTCTTGAAATAGGGAAGATAACTCGCGTAACTTACGACGCACGTTTTGTATTCCGAATTCCGCTAGAGGCGTGCAATTACGTATGATTCGCAGTAATATAAGTTGAGCTTTTGTTATCTGGTTACCTCAGATTACTTATAAGGTTTTATATTTGTGTTGAGCAATTGACATTAATCTTGAAATGAGAAGATTGCAATTTGGTAATTTGACAGCTCCTTTTTGATGTCAGATAAATACGCAGTTTTTTTCACTTTTTGTATAGAGGCGACCTAAAAGGGTCAGGTATACTTGTTACTTTTTTTTAATGCAAAATTGAGCCGTTTTTTTTTTATTTATTTACATCGGATTTGAACGCCGTCTTCTACTTTGATATTGTGGTAACATTTTTCTAGTACATCTACCTATGAATACTGAGTAAAGTGGTTTGTAGTTACTACTCCCAAGTATTTCGTATTTTCACCATTTTACAAGGGAATACGATGGCATCAGAACGAAATGGTTGATTCATACATACATGTATATCATTTCATATTGAATTCAGGCGAAATGTATCTTAGTCTAGCATGATATAAACTGAAGTTGGTGAGTACTGAACATCAATACTATCTACAGTGAGGCGTGTCAATTGGGTTAATTTGTATATAAAAAATATAACTTCAAATTTAACCAAATCCGTAATACATTACGACCTCCTATGGTTGAGCAAAGAAAGATCAAAATCAAGTTGAAATAGTGCTTACATTTTAACTCTATTGGTCTGCGTAAAACAAAATATCTGAAATAACCACAAAAAGTGATAAGGGATATTTTTATCTTTTAATAGTCATCATCGAACCAAAAAAATATCCAGATCAGAAATTTTAACGCTGAAAAATCTCATCTTTTCTTTCCCTTAAACCTTTTGCTGATTCTCGCTTCATTTAAACGCATTTTAAAACATTCTTTCGAAACAGCAAATCAGTGAAAAGTTTCTGTATCTCCCATCTCAAAGCGTGAATTTCGACTTAAACGTTGTACTTATGATATTTTCAATTTTGTTTTAAACTAGTTTTATATTTGTTATATTTAATAGTAATTACCTTTAGTTGTAAAACCTGTTTTTGCAAACCTTGTTATGCTGTTCTCTGTCTCTTAGGTTACTTTTGAAGCACGGAGGGGAAATCGTTCTCAGAGCGACATCGCTATTGTCAATATAACGATTACGCCAGGTGTATGATGATCTTACACTTAAATAATAGTTATTGGATGACTTTATTGTTCAAATACAAAATTTAAATCCTGGTAATCATGGTGAGTTTATTCATTTCACGGAATCTGCCATCTGAGTATTTTCTTTATTTCATTCATGATTTTTTAATTTTTTTATGAACAAATGACATGTGGTATAAAAGCTAGGGAGACACCTATTCAATAGAATTAAAATAATTTTAATAAAATAAAATTGAGAATGGATATGGAGAATATATCAAAGGAACAATTACCCGACCAAAGAGCAGACAACAGCCGAAGGCCACCAATGGATCTTCAACGCAGCGTAAAAATCCCACATTCGGAGATTGGCCTCAGCGGACCCCTAATTAAAAATGAATACTAGTTCAGTGAAAATGGACGTCATACAAAACTCCAAAACATATGATTGGACACAATTTTAAACAAATATATACAAGAATAACGTTTATTTTCGACATATATCTTAAATGTCCCTTTGATATAATTTATATTTCTTTTACATACCCTAATTGGCTGCTTTCTTTTTCTAGTGGATACTTAGTTCAAGAGAAAATCATCCGCTCAGTAGCATACATTGCATAACATTACTAATATCTAACAGATACTGGCGCGCATGTAGATCGATATAAAAAGGCCAGAAACAGACGTAACCATTGACACAGTGTCGTCGTAATTGACATGTGTTTCAAAATTATACGGAATGAATAAACCGTGAATATGGCACATTCAGATCCACATACAATGAAAATACAAATTTCGTATAGGGCCTTGTTCAGTTCTACGAAAAGAAATGGTTTACTTAAATCACTTTGAAAAACATTGTCTCATTTCCAAATCTAAAACAAAAAAACTGCAAAACTTTATTAACAGATGCTTAATTTACTAGAAATTTTAGTAACAAATCTTAAAAAAGCTATGATGATCTGAATTGTAAATCATTCATTCTCGTGTATGGATTAGTGGACTGTATATGTTGGTGAAACAAAAGGATGAACTTATGAGTGTTTGTGAAGCCATATATTTTGTTTTATCGTTATTTAGTGCATTTTTCCATTGATCTTTTTTTTTATTATTTTTCATATCATGCTACTCGCTTGAGATGGAAAATTATCGCTAGAAACTAAGGAGGCACATGGCGTTGCTAATGAAATTGACATGAAATTGACACGTCATAGGTTAAATCGCGATAAACAGATTATCATTGGTAATCTCAACTCGATTGTTTTTTTCGCTTGATCCGGGACATCAATCTCGTTGAGATGATTAACGATTATCTATAAATAACTATGCATTTGACATTCACCATCATTTAGATCGGTACAACCATTTATTCCTTTCTATGAAATTTGAATCATCGAAAATATATGACTAACAATCCTCATCTTGCAACACCTTTCCGTAAAAACGGAAGATGAGGATTGTTATTCATGTGGTAAATTGTTTTGATGACACGAACTTGCATATAAAAAATGGAATGATCTGACCGATTGAATTGTTGGTAAATAATGCCAGCTATTATCTCGACTCTAAAGTTCGGAATTGCATTAATTTTTTTTTTATTCTGTGGTGTATGTCGTTGAATAGGTTTGTTGTTATTCTTCGGTTTGCATGTTGTGTCATATTATATTATTTGTTTGTGCGTTTCTGTTATGAATGTTCGTTTGAGTGTGTGTGCTTTATTTTTAACGCGGAGTATTTTACAACACTGTCATAAAGAGGGAGGTTTTGCATGCCATTAAACCAGGTTCAATCCCTTATTTTTTTTCTTTATATGTCCTCTACCAAGTCCGAAATATGGCAGTTATTGTCAAACAGTACCGTTTTTATGAGTGTTTCTGTTTATTTTTGTTGCACTTCGGTATTCCTGATGTTCCTTTGGTTTTCCTCTTATAGTTAATGTGTTACCATCGATTTTGGTTTGTAACCCGGACTTGTTTTTTCTATCAATCGATTCATGACTTTTGAACAGTAGATTACTTCTGTTGCCTTTATCTGTTACCAGTTTACCACAAGTTCGCATTGGAAACAATGAAAAGGATAAAAAAAACATTTACAAATTATCTTTTCCAACCAAGGTTTTATGCCAACAGGTCGACCAATATTCTTCATCATACACCAATTCTCTGGACATGACCTTCCTACTGTGCCTATAATATCTTATACCTATATCAAACCAATTGCAACTAAAATGTTTAATAAAAGCCACGTGTTGAATGATATTAATTTTGATGACTTAATGTCTAACCCCGATGACATTACTTCAATACTACCGCGGCTAACTGTTTAAGGAAGTCCTAAACAATGTCAATTTATCTACGAAATCAAATACCATGATGATCGAGAGCATAATCTAATATTCAAAAACATAACGTCAAAAAACTGAATGATTCAGTCCAGGGTGTGTCCGTGGAATGAACAAAAGTAAAAAAGAAGACGTAGATACTGCTTTCAATGGATTAAGGTTGTGTAGTTGGCAAAAAAAAATACACTCACCATATTTTGAATTGTAACATCGCTGTCCCCGGTTAAGGGAGAGTTTGTTGCCCGCTAACATGTTTATTCATGCCACATTCTGAATTTGCATGTTCCAAATCAGGACCTTATTTTTTGACAGTTGTTGTCGTGTATTGCAGTATATCATAGTTGTATAACCGTAATATTTTTTTTTAAATAGGCTATAGACTTATGACTCGAATTTGACATACACAGTCATCTGAGTACCGAAATCTATGACAAACGAGACGATTTTAATTTTTGAAATTATCAATTTCTCCCACCTTAGTAGCAATATACCAACTTCACCTGCATATGGGATTTACATTTCCCAAGTTATTCGATATTCAGGAGCTCTTATTCAGACTTTGTAAAACGTCACCAGTGTCTGAGCAGAAAATTGATGAACCAGGGGTATGTCAAAAAACGTCTCGTCCTTCTTTTAAGTTCATCGGAAGGTACCAAGACCATGTTGATAAATATTCCGTATCAACTTCACAAATAATACATGATGGTCTTGATGTATAGATTCTGATTACTGACTGTCATTTAAAAGCGTGTTATATTGTTCTTTCATTTGTCTTTGTTCTATTATTGATATTGCTATTACTCTTGGTCTGTTTTCTGTGATATCCATTAGACGTGGCTCGGTTTTTTCATTTTTGCTCGTGTGTTTTGTATGTGCGACTTTTTGTGTTTCTTTTATTCATATGACGTGACTCTGTACTTTAATAGATCCCACCAATTTGTTATTGTTCTAATATATGTCATTATGTTATTGTTCTATTAGAAAGTTGAAAATACTTTGAATGACAAAATTATTTTATTCGCGTCGGGGTATTAACCATATATGGATTAATTCTTAAAAATACTAAAGAACTTCTGGATATTTTTTAATGTCGGTCTGTTTCTGAAATTCGTTCGAACATACTTCTGATATTTGAACCCTGTCAACCACCATTCCTCAGGTGCAATTATAATTTTTTTTTTGCAAAACATTCAACGGCAAAATCATTTTATAATTTTTTTCATATGAAACGTTTACATTTTTTTGACGTCAAACACGCGAAGCAATGCATATGGTTTTGAAATTTGAAAGATGCTTCTCTGGTATTCATGATGAGTTTATTTGGTGTTTTTTTTTTTTTAATATTTGTTTGTTTTAAGATTCTAACACACTGATGACTGCTGTACCAATATTTTGACTATACTACCTTTTATAAAAAAAAAAAAAGATGTGGTATGATTGCCAATGAGACAACTCTCCACAAGAGACTAAAATGACACATATTAACTACTAGAGGTCACCGTAGAGCTTTCAACAATGGGCAAAACCCACACCGCATAATCTATAAAAGGCCCCGAAATGACAATGTAAAACAATTCAAACGAGAAAATTAACGGCCTGATTTATGTACATAAAATGCACGAAAAAAATATGTAACACATAAACAAACGACAACCACAGTTGTCTGTTCTGTTAACGCATCGTTGTACATATAATGGAATTCGATGCGACTGTCATACAAGTGAGAGGTTAAGTGCTATAAAACCAGGTTCAATCCACCATTTTCTACATTTGAAAATGTCTGTACCAAGTCAGGAACATGACAGTTGTTATCCATTCTTTTGATTTGTTTTATCATTGATTTTGCCATTTGAATTTTCGTCGGAGTTTAGTATTTTTGTGATTTTACTTTCTACTTTATAGTAACAACCCCGTTATTTTTTTTATAGTTGAATAAAACAAAAATTAAAGATAGGTGTGTGATATATTACAGTTATTATCATCAATCTTAACATTTGACAAAAAGTATGTGGACTATACCCCAGGGTCTGTCTAGTGTTTATTACTGTCATAATAATTTATCTGTTTTATTAGGCAATTTACTTGTAGCTTTCGTTCCCAAAAAGCAGTAGATCTTCTGTGTTTACCACATAATAAAGTGGTACATGATAAGCAGTGTAATAAATAATTAAGGTGCAAGTTTGTTTGTTATTTCTGCACTTAAAAACGAAACAAATCTTACAAGTGTAATTCATCCAGTTTAAAAGTAAAAGTCATAAAAAGGAAATTGCACGGTAAACGAAATTTATTAGCCTGAAATTAGTATTGCAATAGATGGGTTACTAATGTATAGACCGTTACTCTATAATTTGATTATTTCAGCATGCCTATAAACCTCAATACTAAAAAAGTTAAAGCGAAATACAGAAACGAACATGATTATATTAACACAGTAATAACTACAAGTGCTGCCTCCAGTGATCACGTTCAAGTTAGCGAAAACGAACAACCCCATTATGCAATTATCCATGATGTCGATTTAGATTTAAAACACCAGAAGGCGAAACCAATCAAATATTCAAATGGGAAACAGAGACAGAAAACGCAGAAACCAATTCATACATATGTCAATAGTGAACAATTAATTGATAATGTGAAACATGAAACGACAATTGAACGTACGGATTCAAGTAAACCAATTGTACCTTTAACAAAAGAATCTAGAAATAAAATTTTCAAGATTGGGTTTGGTATTTTAGCTGTGAGCTGGGTAGGATTAGCATCTGCACTGTTATCGGTTGTGGTAGTCATGTCATCTTTGACAGGTAAGAATTTATTTGCTATATATCTGTTTAATTCTTTTATGTCATTTAAAGGTTCTCCTGAAATACCGGTTTCTCTATTTTTTGTGCAATTTTCACATTTTTTGATTGGTGTCAGAAAAATATTTCTCCTTACTAGTGAAAAATCTGTTCTCAGCAAATAATTGATCGAATTTTAAAATGACTTTTCTTGGTATCTTTTGGATTTTCCTATTGTGACGTCGTAGAAAACGGGGACCATGCCTGATGACTTCACATAAAAAGTACACAACCTTCTTCACATTTTCGAAAAGGAAGGATGAAAATCATAAGAGAAACAGATTCTACCAATAAACTTGTGTTTTACGATATTTCTCCACTCTCATCATTTAAATTTTAATTATTTAAAAAGATCGGCAGGCCTCGCGCTTTAAATATAAAAATTTAAATGTCTCGAATGGAGAAATATTGTTACACACTTGTTGTATTGTGGGAATCTATATGTATCATTCTTTGTAGGGATTCTTGTGCAATTTAGATAATCAATTAACAAACAGAAAGTGCCAATCGTTTTTTTGGAAGTAAAAGCGTAAAAACAGAGACAGAAGAATTTCTTGGGTATTGTTACACGCGTTTAGTGTGAAGTGTGCAGGTGTAAACATTGGATTCAAATCATCAAAGCCAACATCATATAAGAAGTCAGGCTATATTGCGATAAGAAGTGTCACGGTACTTGTCTATCTCAAATTCATGTATTTGGTTTTGATGTTATATTTGTTATTCTCGTGGGATTTTGTCTGATGCTTGGTCCGTTTCTGTGTGTGTTACATTTTAGTGTTGTGTCGTTGTTCTCCTCTTATACTTAATGCGTTTCTCTCGGTTTTAGTTTTTTACCCCGATTTTGTTTTTTGTCCATTGATTTATGAGTTTTGAACAGCGGTGTACTACTGTTGCCTTTATTTATCTTTCAGATACGAATCAATTTGTGTTCGTTCAGAATGTAAATTCATGCAAAACAGTTCAAACTCATGCACAATTTTATTGTTTTTTATTAGTTCCATCTATAGTGAATAAAATACATTTTTTAAGGATCGCCATGTGAGGGTGTAGGGTGTTTGAATAATGGAACCTGCAGTGTGGTGGAAGAAAACGTTGTATGCAGATGTCTGAATGGTTTTAGCGGTTTGAGATGCGAGAGTAAGTTTCAGCTACTGTCGTTTTATATTTGCATTACTTCAGATTCTTCCACTATCTGTTATTAGTTTAGAATGATATACTAATTATACCTTCTTTTCTACAAAACGACAATTTGAAATTTACATCTTTTCTCATTGACGTGTTTTATATTTCTGAATTTAGTTTTCATCATATAATTAGAAGATAAAGTTTATATAATGCGTATAAATAATAGTATAATTATTTTATATATTAATATTTTTTGTAGTTACTCCTTGTGAAAACAACTTTTGTGAACATGGCGGTACATGTTATGTGAAAGACTTTAAATCGGAATGTGCATGTCCAAATGGCTTTTACGGAGCAAATTGTACAAGTGAGTCATACCATTGAAAAAATGTTGGAATTGTATACTTCAGTTAATAGAAACTAAATACCTGGGTCTACCAGTTTTCCAAATGATAAATATTTAACGTATAAATTACTATTAATAATTGTGGTATTTTTTTATTTATGAGGCTGTCGAAATAAACAATATATCATTTTTATTAATGATCAATATAAAAAAGAAGATGTAGTATGATTGCCAATGAGACAACTCTGCACAGTAGTCCAAATGACACAGAAATTAACAACTATAAGTCATCGTACGGCCTTAAACAATGAGCAATGCCCATATTGCATAATCAGCTATAAAAGTCCCCGCAAGTCGTAAAAAATATTATTGAACCGAGTCATTTGTCTGACTTCTGGTAATTTTCAGTTAGGTCATCTTCTTTTAAGTTAACACCAATTTTGAAATATGTACTACTCTGGTATGTTATTTTTATGCCGAACCCAAATTAGTGGTGTTACATCGTCTAGACAAAAAAAGAAATTAATTATTTGTCAATTGTTTGCAGAATTTTTACTAGTTTTAATAGAGTTGCGTTGGACTTGGTGATCAAAAAAACATGCTTGCTTAAAAATGTATCTTCTTAGACTATTTGCTCTAAAATGTATGTGCATACTTATTTCATATTCGCATACTTATAATCAAGCTAAAATATAACACAGTTTCATGACTTTAATCCGATTTTTTTATATGCCTCTATTTTGTGGCAATTGCAGCGTCAGTTTATGAGTTTGAGTGTCCCATTGATATCTTCGTCTCTCTATTTTCAGTAACACCTTGTTCTAGCGATCCGTGTTTTTATGACGGGACATGTCTGTACCATGTTAACAGCTCGGATCATGAATGTACATGTCTGCAAGGATTCTCTGGTGAAAACTGTCAAGGTGAATCAATTCCTATGTATATCGAGTTGAACAAAAATTCGAATAATATTCTCATTTTGTTTTTATCTTAAAAGAAGTGGTAGTAGAAATATAAGTTCCACAACTGCAACAAGTGTATAACGATATCACTCCACTCAAGACAGTAAAGTTTAAATATTTAAAGCGCGAGCAATTAAATTTCGACCAATCATTTGCCGAGAACAAATTTTTCACTAGTGAGGAGAAAAACAATTCTCACACCGATCAGGAAATGTGAAAATAGCGCAAAAATTAGAGAACTTGATTTTTGTAATAAGCAATAAACGTGATAAAAATCAAATGGTCTGGCGCTTACAGATAATACTGTTTAACTGTTACAGAAAATATTACTGCGATTTAAATGTATTTTTATCTAAGTGAAGGATTATAATCTTATGTACATATCTTATATGCAATTTTATTTGGCAATGCAAAGACATTTCCTAGTAAATTATTAGTGTACAAGCGGGTACGCGTATTTCTCTACGAGAGATATAATGTTTACACTAATTCGTTCTATATAATGCAATTCTATTCATTGTATAGTAATATCACCATATCTATGTTTGCTTACCTCTATCGTATTTAATGGAATATAAAAAGAAAATTACATGCTAACTTCCCTTCACTCAATATATAATTCTAGTAACTAAATGTGCAAGTAGTCCCTGTCAAAATAATGGAGAATGTGGATATACCTTCCATTATCCATATTACAAGTGTCACTGTCCATCTGGTTCTTCGGGAGGAGAATGTGAAGGTAACAATTTAAAAAGATATATATTTAAGTTTTTGTAAAGATCTATAGATAATAATGATTTTTGAATTGCGATGTGGGTACACAATCTAAAAGCTGTTCCTGTGTAAACGTTAAAGTTGAAAACAAATTTATATCACTTCCTAAAAAACAACTTTAGCTACAATAAGATAGAATCACCTTAAAGGATTTATAACGTCCGTACTTTTCTTAAAAAGAAGCCATGAATGTAGTTTTTACGCAATCAATACGGAACTTTGGGTGATATGATGTACTTATGTTTGTTTGTAATTATAGTAAAAATTATAAGTAAAATTGAGAATGGAAATGGGGAATGTACCAAAGAGACAACAAACCGACCATAAAAAAAACAACAGCAGAAGGTCACCGACAGGTCTTCAATGTAGAGAGAAATTCCCGCACCCGGAGGCGTCCTTCAGCTGGCCCCTAAACAAATATATACTAGTTCAGTGATAATGAACGCCATACTAATTTCCAAATTGTACACAAGAAACTAAAATTAAAATAATACAAGACTAACAAAGGCCAGAGGCTCCTGACTTGGGACAGGCGCAAAAATGCGGCGGGGTTAAACATGTTTGTGAGATCTAAACCCTCCCCCTATACCTCTAGCCAATGTAGAAAAGTAAACGCATAAGTAAACGTTTTCATAATTCACAAATATGCTCACAATGAAGATTGAACACTTTCAAATTTTAAGATTCTTTCGTTTTTATAATTTTTGTATTGATCACCTCACACAATTTTGTAGTTACTCCATGTACAAGTAATCCTTGTCAAAATTATGGACAATGCGAGTATGATTTGAAGTATCCATATTACAAGTGCTTCTGTCTATCTGGGTCATCAGGCGAAAAATGTGAAGGTAATGTTAATAGCCTAAATCATGACCTATATTCCTAAAAGTGCACACCATATGTTACATGTATTAAACAAAAATAAGACAACTTATACATAACTTTCTTGTTACGCTGATATATTTTGAAAAAACTAGTTTATCGTTCATTGTTGAATATGAATAAGATCGGCTATCGAATGTGTTTTTTACGGGAAAAAATCGTAATAATTGATTAAATGTCTATTTCCGAACTTCTATACCTTTTTTGGGAAGTTCAAATATCATCATTATTTCTTTATTGTCTTAAAAAATGAAGTTTCATAAATTATTTATTCATCGATCATCCCGATACATATGTTAAAGATTGTCAGAACTGCATCAGAACCCATATATGCATAATGGTGTACCATTTAATTATAAGAAACTCACTATAACTACCATTATTAAAACTTGTGTACAACAGACGCGCGTTTCCTCTACAAAAGTGACGCACGAATCAAACGATTAGTTGATTCTTATTGTAAATTTGATTAACCATTTATTGCACCATTGACTGGTAAGATGTGTTTTCTGATGAAACAATTCAGAGTGGGCATGTAATAGCACATGAAAATGACCCGTATTTTTTTTCATTATTTCTTACATACAATATTGTGTTGTTCAAAGTAACGGAGAAAATTGAAACTGCTTCTTAATTTACGATCAATGGTTGTTTACTCTGCAATACAGTAAAATAATGCATAACTGAATATAAACATTTTCTACTTAAAGTCTTGTAAAAGTAATGCAACTGGTATGTACGTCCTATATGAATTTATTGTCTACCCAATTTCATCATACGAATTGAACTATTAGGGACGCTTTTATTTAATTGTGTGTTTCAATCTTATTAACTCTGTTAATGCTTACTTTTAAGATGTATGCTTCATATCATTCCGAAGTTGGTATACAAAACCTATTTGTTCAACGTGTTCATACACTTTTAATTTTGTAGTTTCGCCTTGCACAAATAATTCATGTCTGCATGATGGACAGTGTGAATATTCAAGGGATGCGCCATATTACAAGTGCACATGTTTGGACGGTTCGGCAGGAGAAAAATGTGAAGGTAGAGCTGACATTTACATTTGATCTTAAAAAAAAAATTGAGTCTTATTTGTTCGTTGATAAAACAAAAGAAAATAAAGAAATTTGTCATACTTTTTTAGAATTAATTTTTAAAATTTTGTTTTTCCGGCTAATATCGGAATCAACATGTGGGTCTATAAAGTGAACATAATTGTTTTCCAAATAGTTCACTCGTATATATAAAACAGACATGGAAACAAAGATAAGAAATTACCTTGCTAGTTTTGAAGCGTTTTTTTGTTTTTTGGAACATGTTTATCTTTGAATAATGAGAGTTTTTCTATGTAATTGTAGAAACTCCCTTTACATATCACTGGGTGTACGACATTACATTCAATTTAGATAATACAAGGGTTTAAGAAAAGGTTTGTCTGAACTTGTGTGATATATTTTGTCACTGGACGTTAAGCACCCAATAATCAATCAATTAATCGTTTCAATATCATAATGAATCAACGGTTATTTTAATGAATATAATTCGGAAGATATCAATGCATTATTAACAAAATTATGTTCCCAGTACACGAATACCCCACTCGCACTATCATTTTCTATGTTCAGTGGACCGTGACATTTGGTTAAAAACTCTAATTTGTCATTAAAATTAGATAGAGCATATCATAGGAAACATGTGTACTAAGTTTTAAGTCGATTGGACTTCAACTTCATCAAAAACTACCTTGACTAAAAACTTTAACCTGAAGTGGGACAGACGGACGAACGAACGAACGGACGGACCAACGGACGGATGAACGGACGGACGAACGGACGCACAGACCAGAAAACATAAAAATTATACATGTAAAGTCGTTTAGTGTGACGACTCTAGTACTTTTTAATATTAACACAATTTTATATTATAAATTATTATACTGATATTCATTTGATATCTCAGAAAAAGATATAAAACCAGCATGACTGGAAAGAAATATGGATCTCAGTTGTGTCGTAATTGATATAGTGCGTCCTTCATTTACGCGTCATACGGAGTCGTAATCCCCAGTGGTCAACATTAACAAAGCATCATATCATAATTGTGTTACAAAACAGTTGTTGCTTTTTGGAATTGCATAACAGAGTTAAACATATCTTTAGTGGTTTTAAAGCTACAAATGTATGCACGATGACGACCATATATTGTGTGAAGTGATAATTTCAACTCATGTGCTTCAATAACATTAATTGGGTACTTTTAAAAGTTAATATTCGTTAGTAAAATGTGTAAATACATTACACTTAGGGGTAAAAATATTATCATTTACGTTGCCAAAGCCCCAGTCCCACTAGACCACGTTCGCACCACGCTCACCGCGATCTAAAATAAATTCAGATCGTGGTAAGGTCGCAGTATGAGCGGCATGAAAATGTAAATTTCCATTGCTTTCACGATGCTACTACGTCCTCAGTACGCTTCTACAACGATCCCGCTACGATTTTACGACGTTTTCACGGCGCTTATTCTGCGACCTCACTACGCTTATCAAGATCTTTCTACGCTCATCACGTTCTCACTACGACCATACCATGAGTTATCCGATTGCAACACGATCTTACCACGTTTCTACTGCGTTTATAGCACGTTCTTACCACGATTATACTACGTTCATACTGCGATCTTACTAAGTTCTCAGCAAAAACGTCAACATCGTGTTCCATATCAATACAGTTCCATTCCTTCTGTTTCTGATTAATACGTAGATTTCTCTGAAACAATACAGTCATGCTACCAAAATCTACTAGAACACGTGGGTGTGGTGGTAGGAGTTGATGTAGAGGTAAAGGGAGTTCTGATAGTAACGAATCCTGATCCAGCAGAGATGACGGACCGATCAATGCAACCTAAATTACAACCTATTGCTGGTTCATCAAACTCAAATGACGATATTTTAGTGAACGATAGCAGAGATGACACACATGTGTCAATATTAGTAGGTATAGGAAGATATTGTATGTGTCAATGCAACAACTCTCCATCCAAGTCACAATTTATAAAAGTAAACCATTCTAGGTCAAGGTACGGCCTTCAACACGGAACATTTGCTCACATCGAACAGCAAACTATAAAGGGCCCCAAAATTACTAGTGTGAAACCATTCAAACGGGAAACCCAACGGTTTAATCTATATAAAAACGAGAAGCATGGTTGGGAAATAGTCCTTATTACAAACAGACAAACAAAATCTTGAGAGATTTCATATATTTTATGTGAAAATGACAAAAAGAATGAAAGTCGTAGTATGAACGTAGTGAGGTCGTAAGAAGAGCGTCATGAGGACGGCAAGGGCGTGCTAGAATCGTACTGTGGTCTTGAACAGCGTGGTGTAAACGTGGTATGGTCGTAGTGGAAGCGTAGTTGGTAGGCGTTGATAACGTGATGGTCGTAGTGAGGTCGTAATAACGTCGCTGTGAGATCGTAGCGCAGTCTCTCCGAATAGAATCACGCTTTCGCTACGATGGCAGAGCGACCTTTACGATCATTCCACGACCTTAGTGCGCTCTCACTACGCTTCTACTACGACCTGTTTTCATCACGACCGTACCACGATTGTTATGAACATGTTCAAAGTTGGCCACGCTCATCACGATCTTGAAAACCTCACCACGACCGTGCTACGACCTTACTGCGATGTACACGATCGTACTGCGATCATCAAAATTTGCATTTTTTTCGCAGATCGTAGTGCGATCGTGGCCTAGTCGACCTGGGGTATTAACGCGTGTTATCATTCAGGGATTGTGTTTACTAGCTTTATTACGAACATTGTTCAAACTGTAATGATATCAATTTGTCCTGTATACCTAAATCTATATAATACTATTCTTTATATTCCATATCAGTAACACAATGTACAAGTTTACCATGTCAGAATAATGGAGAGTGTGAATATACCTTGAATAATCCATACTACAAGTGCAATTGTCGACCGGGTTCTTCTGGACAAAAATGTGAAGGTATTGTCTTATTAGCACATGTTATCTGGTATGCGTTTGTGTCAGAAAAGTAAATTTGAAAGTATGAATAGTGTTTTTTGCATAACATGAGGCACTACTGTTAATGTAAAGTATTTATAGGAATTAAACATTGATCATATTTTGTCTTAATAAATCTTCGACAAAAAACAAAAGACAATAAAGGTCAAATACTTACTTCCTATTCCAAGGGCTTCTGTCTATCTGGTTCTTCGGAAGGAAAACGCGAAGGGATCACCACGGCCCATTATCACGGAAATTTGAATCCTTGCCATGACAATAATACAAAGAGGACTTATGCAATAGGTTCATTGCTTCTGTTCGACCTACAATAAACCATTTTTCGGTTACTTAACTTGCCAGTCATTTCTGAAAATTTCTTAATATACTTAACATTATCTATGTAACAATACAAACCATGCATCTTTTGTGCTTATATGCATATATTGTAGGTACTCAATGTAAAACTAATACGTGTCGAAACAATGGAATGTGTGAATTTTCATTAAATGTTCCATATTATACGTGCAAATGCTTAGAGGGTTCTACTGGATACAATTGTGAAGGTAATGTTTGTTTAGTGAATCACATATTTCAAAGTCGTTTCTATTTGACATTTTTCTATTTGAGCCTCGTAAATTTATACTTATATTTTCATACAAAATTTACAATTTTGCAGTATCAGTAGCACATATTAGTTATTCGTTGTCCAATTAAGACGGTTGTCATTGAAACGACTATCCACCAGAGACCAAGTGAAGTGAATAAAAGTAACATTGCATGCAAATGAATACTATATATATATATAGTACCGTGCATTACCGTTTGCTGATAGTCTAGTGGAAGTTAAAATACATATGTACACAAACAGATTGTATTTGCCCAGCGATTTTTTTATTTTATTTTGTAGATACTCCATGCACGAGTAATCCATGTCAGAATGATGGACAATGTGAATATAATATGCGTGCTCCATATTATATGTGTAAATGCTTAAATGGTTCTTCAGGAGAACAATGTGAAGGTAAAACTTGCAAAATGGTTTAGATTCAAATTCTAGTGTTCCACCACTCTGTTGAAAATGTACAAAACAGAACATAAACGTATGAACACAAATAGTATACAAATAGTATATAGCTAATTACTTACCTAACTTATTTTGGTATCTTATATGCTGAGTTCAATATTTAAATATTCCACGGCAAGGACCAAGATGTGCAACACTACCATTTATAGCCATCAAATGCATACTCGTTTTTTTTATTTTTTTCATATGTGTTTGTTGTTGAGCAGCGTAGCATTTTTTTTATCAAATTATTGCATATTGGTTAATTTTATGCACATTAATCTTCACTTTCTTGATACATTTATGTAATGTTAGTATTTTAACTGCTTCTAATTTGTTATGTTTAGTTACTTCATGTTTGATTAATCCATGTCGTAATAACGGCTATTGCGAATATTCGACGGAGGCTCCATATTACCTTTGTAATTGCTTAGATGGTTCTACAGGACTAAACTGTGAAGGTAAGTTTACACTGATTTTTTAAATCAAATATTAAGTTCAATTCACAACCAACATGGATAGAAATTGAGAAACGCATTGACTGTTAATAGTTATAATCTCATTTTTATTAACCTTTTCTTTAATTTTTGCAGTTATAGATAATGTAAATATATTAACACTTTCATCTGTCGTTGAAACAATGGGAACGGTTTCATGTATATTCTACTGGTTCACTTATTCATGTTATTTGCCTCCAATGTTAAAAAATTATTGTGTTTATTATATACATCTCGTCGGTTTCGCTTATACATAAATCATCTCTTAAAATATTACAGGTTCTGTTTTGTTTATTATGTACTAGTCTTAAGACGATTAATAGTTTTGAATCTAAACGAATAAAGCAATACAGATTTCCTTGGTTATCTTTTCTTTAGAATATGAATAAAGAGGAACTGAAAAACTGTTTTTTAATTGGTGTTTAGCACCATTAGCATCGAAAATCATGAAAGAATATCACAAGATTGCAGCAAGTTAATACAAAAAGATATCGACCAATGGCAATGATACAGATATCAAACTGTTTATCGTAATAATGTTGTTCATTGTGATATGTGATTGAATATCTACATTATACTGACACTCCCATCGAATATCTTGCCGTAACACACTCACATAGCATTACAGTATATAGTCTTACACACGAAATTGCAATTATACGTTACTTCTTCTAATCTAGTGCATTGTGTGAAAAAGTCTCATTGGTTGCATATAACAAATGTACTTTGTATATTCAATTATGTAGTTACTTCATGCACAAGTAATCCTTGTCTAAGTCATGGAGACTGTGAATATGTACTGGATGATCCGTATTACAAATGCAATTGTTCAGATGGTTCTTCGGGAGAACATTGTGAAGGTAACACTTTCGTATAATCTATATAAAGATTCTTAAAAAATAAAGAAGATGGAGGTATCACTGCAATTGATACCAGTCCATTTTAAGTTAGAGGAATCAACTATAAAGTCTTTAACAATGAGAAACGCTATAACACTACATCCCAATTTGTAACATGTATTTTTGTGTTAAAAAATTAAAACAAAATATAATAAAGCGATGAACAAAATGATAATTGAAACACAGCATCCTACAACATAAACAAACACGATTGAATAACATAATTTTCACAGGTTAATATATAATGTGGCGGGTTTAAACATATTTGTGAGTGCTCAACCCTTCCCTAATCAGACACAGGCAGATGTATAAAGATAAGTATTTAATAGAAAATATAAAGATATGGTATGAGTGCCAATGGTAAAACTCTCCACCCTAGTAACAATGTGTTAAAAGTAAACAACAATAGGTAAAAGTATTGCCTTCCACACGGAGCCTTTTCTAACATCGAAAAGCAAGTTATAAAGGGAGTTAAATTACTAGTGTAAACCAATTCAACAAGGAAAACCAACAGCATAATCATGATATAAAAACTAGAAACAAGAAACACTATTGAACTAATTTAAGAAACGACAACCACTGAACGAGCTCTTGACTTGGGATATATGCACACAAATCAGCGAATTTAAAAGTTTTAACAAGTGCGAACCATTTTAACATGCTTTCCCGCGATCAACTCTCCCTCAAATATGAAATAGTGGTGTAAATTAAATTAAAATACTCGTCAGCACAACATAAAATAAACAGCAAAAATTCAGTCAGAAACGGTTTGACTGAACAGATTATACTAACATTCCTATTTCAAAAAAAAATAATGATAAAATACACAAATGAACGATATAATAGAAAATGCTACTTGTACTTCTGGACCATCAAATTTCAAATCATTGGTATCTGTTCTTTCCTAAACTTAGATATTTTATAATATTGCAACTTTCCTATCTTATTGAACTGCTTTTGTAGTTACTACGTGTACAAGTAATCCATGTTCAATCTATGGACAGTGTGAATATAGTTTGTATTATCCGTATTACAAGTGCCGTTGCCAGTGTGGTTTTTCAGGAGATAAATGTGAAGGTACTTATGGTGGTATTCATAACTTCAACTGAAAGTTGTATAATTATGTTTATCATATACTTAGCATTAATATGATAGCTTTTGCATATGTGTAATGGGCGGAAGTGCACAAGCCATATCTTCCCACCCAGGCTGATAACCCATATCAAGTGCCTCTCTTGCAAAAAACCCATATCAGTGCCTCTCGTGCAAGTTACTTCCGGTGTTTCCGGTATCGGTTGTTTACTTTTCCATTGTGACGTCAGATGTTATTTATGACGACGTCAAAATTTACGGGAACTTTTGTGGGGATAGTTTAATACTTGCTAACAAATGCAATTGACAATTATGAATCATTTTATAGTACAACAAACATGGAGTAGTAATGATCGTAAAACTCTTCCAAATTTTCAATATTTCAAAATGCCTCTATATGATATGTTACCATAAATATATAAGGAGTTAATGATGCTGTTGGACAACTATAGTATATTTGATTCATAATTTTAATTTTCTTTATAAAGTGTTTGGCTGTTTTAGTTATTGCATTAGTTTATTTGCCTTACATAAAACTGTTGTCGGAAGTATATGATAAAGCGATTAATACATGACCTTTTCCATATCAGCCTGGGTATCATCCCTCGACCCATATCAGCACCTCGACTCCGTCTCGGGCTGATATGGGGGTTTCGGGATGATACCCAGGCTGATATGGAAAAGGCCATGTATTAATCTCTATTTATTACCTTAATTTTTCTTATTCTTTTATAGTTTTTCTACTGCATTAGCTTTATAAAAACACCAAAAAAATTTGCTGTATAAATTTCTGATTGTATCTTATTATGAGCATTTGTCATATTTTATGCAAAACTGGAGTACTGCATATCATTGTTTTCCTATTCAAAAATATGTATGATCAATAAAAATTCGAATTTTTCCTCCATCGAATTATCATAAGGACTGTGAAACACTCCACTAGTGCATTTTAAAGATAACTTAGTATTGGTTTGTGGTCGGTTGATTTATTGTTTTTGTTTTTTCATAAATTCATATATTTTCCTCAAGTCTATACGTATGAGTTTAGTCATTAGTGATAAACCTTATTTAACATAAACATCATATAAATGAATGCTCTATACTGTATACATATAAACGTATGAAAAAATACTTGTTTTATGTTGAACATATTATATCATGGCAAATTTCTTTTGATAATAGAATGAAATTCAAAACAGTGTGGCTGTGGCCATTGATTGACACATAAAATTCATCCATTGACTGGGACAATTTACGTGAACGTTTGTCTGTAACGACGATGGAATGTGTCTGAAGCTGCTGCTTTTCATAATTAGTAAAAGGAAATTGACGTTCATATAATATTTTTGTTTATATAATTGCACTTCATCTTCTCGAAATAACTTCGAGGTATGGGTATTGCTAGGTTTCTATCTCTAAGGAAACTTCTAGCCGTAACGATTTCTGAATTTATCATGTGTAAAGAGAGGTATATACATCAAGTATTTAATTAAAACATATCGACAGCTATTATAACATACTGGAATGATTTATTTAAAGTAATCATTTCGTTGTGATTTTTTAAAGAAAATATGTTATTACTAAATGATTCGAAACTATTGTTTTGCTCATTCATCATTATCAAAATAATGGAATATATGGGACTGTCATATACTTCAGAGGTTTGCGGGATTAATCTGGGTTTGTTTTGTTTGGGGTTTTTTTAGGAGGGGGGGGTTAAGATTTATCCGTTGCTATATGATGTTATCGGATATTTAAGTCTCCCAAACAAAGTTTAGAGACTTATTGTTTTTGGTCAGTTCTTTTTTTTATTATTCTTCCTCTTCCTCTTCCTCTTCTTCTTCCGTCACTTTAAAAATGAACTTGTCCTCAGCGGTTCTCCTAAACGGCTTGTCAGATTTACTTAGGATTTTACAATATGTTAGAGTAACATGTCTGGGTGAGCCATCAATCTTTCGTTTGTGCATTGGGGTCTGTTAAGGGGTATTTTGGGGGGTAGAAAGGATGGAGGGGTTTACTATAGAACCCTATGGGATTTTATTTTCTAAAATTTTCAAATGAATATAACTTGAAAACTGTAAGTGATAGATACATGCAGTCTTCAGAAATGATTATAAGACAATAAAACAAATCACATGAAATATAGGGGGAGTCCTTGGGGGTCATCCCTATCCCCTTCAATTTGAGAATGAGCTTTTATCTTGTAAACGGTCCAGATCCCCACCCCTAAACCATATATATTCTTGAATGGGACGATAAAGCAAATCACATAAAATATAGGGGGAGTCCCTAGTGGCTCACTCCATCCCCTCTTGTTTGAAAACTTGTAAACGGTCAACATCCCCACCCCTAAACCATATCTATTCTTGAATGGGACAATAAAACTAATCAAATAAAATTAAATGGAAGTTCCTGGGGGTCACCCCACCACGTTCAATTTAAGAATGTACTATTATCTTGTAAACGGTCCAGATCCCCACCCCTAAACCATATATATTCTTCAATGGGACGATGAAACAAATCAAATGAAATTAAAGGGAAGTCCCGAGGGAGTCACCCCAACCCCTCTTGTTTGAAAACTTGTAAACGGTCAACATCCCCACCCTTAAACCACATATATTCTTGTATGTGACAATAAAACAAATGAAATGAAATAAAAGTGATGTCTCTAGGGGCTCACCCATCCCCTCTTGTTTGAAAACTTGTAAACGGTCAACATCCCCACCCCTAAACCATATCTATTTTGGTATGGGACAATAAAACTAATCAAATGAAATTAAATGGAAGTTCCTGGGGGTTGCCCCCACCCCGTTCAATTTGAGAATGTGCTATTATCTTGTAAATAATCCAGATCCCCACCCCTAAACCATGTATATTCTTGCAGGGGACAATAAAACAAATGAAATGAAATAAAAGGGAAGTCCCGAGGGAGTCACCCCGACCCCTCTTGTTTGAAAACTTGTAAACGGTCAACATCACCTACCCTAAACCACATATATTCTTGTATGTGACAATAAAACAAATGAAATGAAATAAAAGTGATGTCTCTAGGGGCTCACCCCACCCCCTCTTGTTTGTAAACTTGTAAACGGTCAACATCCCCAACCCTAAAACATTATCTTGTAAACGGTCCAGATCCCCACCCCTATACCATATATATTCTTGTAGGGGACAATAAAACAAATTAAATGAAATAAAAGTGATGTCCCTAGGGCTCACCCCACCCCCTTTTTTTTGAAAACTTGTAAAGGGTCAACATCCCCACCCCTAAACCATATCTATTCTTATATGGGACAATAAAACTAATCAAATGAAATTAAATGGAAGTTCCTGGGGGTCACCCCCACCCCGTTCACTTTGAGAATGTTCTATTATCTTGTAAACGGTCCAGATCCCCACCCCTAAACCATATATATTCTTCAATGGGACGATGAAACAAATCAAATGAAATTAAAGGGAAGTCCCCGGGGGGTCATCCCCACCACGTTCAATTTGAGAATGTGCTATTATCTTATAAACGGTCCAGATCCCCACCCCTAAACCATATATATTCTTGTAGGGGACAATAAAACAAATGAAATGAAATAAAAGTGATGTCCCTAGGGGCTCACCCACCCCCTCTTGTTTGAAAACTTGAAAACGGTCAACATCCCCACCCCTAAACCATATCTATTCTTGTATGGGACAATAAAACTAATCAAATGAAATTAAATGGAAGTTCCTGGGGGTTGCCCCCACCCCGTTCAATTTGAAAATGTGCTATTATCTTGTAAATGGTCCAGATCCCCACCCCTAAACCATATATATTCTTGCAGGGGACAATAAAACAAATGAACAAAAAGTGAAGTCCCGAGGGAGTCACCCCACCTTTTTTGAAAACTTGTAAACGGTCAACATCCCCACCCCTAAACCATATATATTCTTGTAGAGGACAATAAAACAAATGAAATGAAATAAAAGTGATGTCTCTAGGGGCTCACCCCACCCCCTCTTGTTTGAAAACTTGTAAACGGTCAACATCCCCACCCCTAAACCATATCTTTTCTTGTATGGGACAATAAAACAAATCAAATGAAATGTAGGTAAAGTCCCTGGGGTCACCACCACCTCCTACTCTTTGAATACTTGTAAATGGTGGAGATCCCCACCCGTAAGCCATATATATTCTTGCATTGGACAAAAAATCAAATCAAATGAACATGGGCCCATATAAATGGCGAGTTATGGGAGCTTTGTTTGGGAGACTTAGTAACAGCATCCTGTTACAATTACTTCTTGTTTCCTAATGTCACAATACCGTTCCCTTTTCACAAGTTTGACCCACCGAATTAGGTTATTTATCGGATATGCAATAAAATCAGCAACACGGCAAATGCCAGATGTGGAGCAGGATGTGCTTACCCTTCCGGAGCACCTCTGATCATCAGCAGAGGTTCGTGTTGATTTGTCTTTATTTATCTATGTTGTGTCTTGTGTACTATTTTTTTTCTGGTGTTTGTTTGTTTTTTAGCCCTGGCGTTGTCATTTTTTTATTTACGGGTTTGAATACCCTCTGGAATCTTTCGTCCCTCTTCTACTTTGTTTTTACTTTTTTCTAATCAATTGGTGTATTTTATAACCTATTATATATAATTTTACAGTAACTCCATGCTCGAGTAATTTATGTGAAAACAATGGATCCTGTGAATATACTTGGAATGCTCCATATTACATTTGTAAATGTAGAACGGGTTTTTCTGGTGGAAAATGCGAAGGTAATTTTCAAACAGTTTGATTTCAAGGAAACATTAAGTCAACACACAGCCTTTCTTGGAAATTAAGTAACATTTTATAAGTAAGTAATACACCTTATCGCTATTTAATCCATTCTGGGAAAAACAGTCATTTTTACAACTACCTGTTTGAGGTCAACGGCCGAAAAATGGAGGTCATCAGTAGTGAGCTGAGGAAGAAAAAACTTTAGAAAGTGATCATCAAGAAACTTTGATATTGTATGATCCATTTTTTCGAAATTAAAATTGAAGTAAAAAAATATTTTGTTTGAAGTATTTACGGTAGTTTAAACAGGTCTCATTAAAAAGTATCATGCATGGTGAATTGTTTAAACAGGGTCCCAGATAGCTTCAACTGGATGAAAAAGTTGTGTAATTTTAGAACTTATCCGGAATGGAATAAAAAGCGATTAGGTGTATCCATTTCTAGTATACTTTGGATTTGTTAATTGTCTTATATTGAAGGAAAAAAATCATGGATACTTGACATCGTCGTTTGCACGAAATGGCATATTCAAGTCTAGTTGATTATTACCTTTTATGGTTTTATTTTTACCAATTACAACTATTTTTATATCCCACAGTGTGTATTGGGTATGTAAGACGTTTAAAAATATTTCAGTCTGTAATCAAGATCTAAGGATCTTAATACATATGCAAATGTAAGTAATTTAAGTTACAACAAATCAAAACCAAGGAGTAAAAACAAAGACTGGTAAAACCAAAAGACATTTACATCAACAGTTATAAATAATAAATAAGAAACACAACGAACTCCACTAAAAACCGGGAGTGAAATCAGGTGCTCCGGAAGGGTAAACATTTCCTGCACCGTATACGGCACCCGTCGTGTTATTTCTAAGTTCAGTTCGGTAATGATGGAAGGGTTTTATGACTGAGGAAGAATATCAGATATGATTTCTGACACACTTTTGTCTTAATGGCCAATCAGCTCATGATTGCGACCATAAAATTTCTTGAGTTGTGACCTTAATTTGATTGATTCATAGCCCTGTCTTAGAGACTTTTTTTAACTTTTGAGAAAGCAGTATTCCTCGTTCAACTAAATCAACGTACTTTGAGCCAGCTCTAGAGTAACGTAATAATTAAGACACATATACTCCATATGCTAGTGCCGCTGTGATTCCTGTTATAAAATACAGAACCACTATATTATTCAACGATAAAATAATTCAAACTAATGTTTTGTTTTTGTGTTATTGCCTTAAAAAACGCTAAAAATCAATACTCTCGAATTTGTAGTTTTCTGGAGACGAACATTGATCATCTCTTATATCAATTAATCAACAAAGTTTTAAAAAGTGTCTGTCAAAAAGTTGAACAATAAGATTATCCGCGGAAATATAAGTAACCTCAAGGGATATACAGACCAGGCAACTGTTCTGATATTTTTATATCTATACCTATTAAAGTATGTATCTCACGAGTTATGTAATTCGAGACTCACTCCTTTGTGATAGTGATTAGAACATTGAGTAGCCGTTATTTACTCGTTCTTCAAACACAATGTATTTTATGTTTATAGTTACGCCATGTACGAGTAATCCATGTCAAAATAATGGACAATGTTTTTATTCTTCGTATTCTCCATATTACAACTGCTCTTGTCTGAATGGTTTTTCTGGACAAAAATGCGAAGGTAATGATTAAATTATATTAATATTGCAATAGATTAACATAGACCATTGTATATAGCAAAACATGTGTGCGTCCCTTTTTCTGAATTACTTTCTGAGTTTCCATACGATTTGTTTATCTTCTTAAGAGATTTATGATATCCAAACACCGGTAAAGTACTTGTGTCTCTAATTTACACTTCTTATATGCATACACGTTATAAACAGAGCGAAAATATATTCAAATTTTGAAAAGATATGAATGAAGAAATTACTCTTTCTCTCTCTATAAAAAGCACAGAAATATCAATGGGACAGGATTTGGCTTATAGTTTATATCTGACATCTGTTTGCATAGTTCATGATTTAACAAAAAACAAAGTGAACATTTCACGAAATATTCTTAGACATTTAGGTATTATCGATTGGAAATTGTGTAACAAACTATTTACAAAAATATTTTTTTGATAAATTACTTACTGTTTTTGTATTTTCTCATCTTTATGAATATATTTTCTCATTACTGACATATAAAAACATTGGATATGTATAACAAGATATTCTTGTTCAGAACATTCCTTGGTCAGTTGTAAATTAGGTCTGTATAGGGTTTTTTAGATCCTCAAATATTATATTTAATCTGTCCTATTCGATGAAACTAGGTAATTGTTTTAGTGAATACAGTGAAACCTGTTTAAACCGAACCTCTTCTGGACTTAAGATTTTGTTCGGTTTTGGCCAATATTCGGTTTTACTAGGTTCACAACTACAAATTGATATGGCAGTGCTTAAGAACATGTTTGGTATATACAGGATTTCGGTTTATGCAGGATTCGGTTTAGCCAGGTTTCACTGTATCAGTATGAGTACTGTTTAAATATCATTAAAGGTAACTCCTATTTTAACTCGGCCATTTAAGGAAATAAGGTTTGTATATTCTATTTTATTTTTGGGGGGAGGAGTTTTCGGCGGTCTGTAAGTCAAAAACAATTCTAATACAAACTTATGTTTGTATAAAAGACCTCTTCACAAAAAGGGCTCATCAAATCACCTCGCCATTTCGGAAAGGGGATTGTTAAGACCCTTTCTTTTTTGGTATCTTTGCGAATCTAGTTTACGTTTCTTTGTACTTTACTTTTTACATAATATACAATAACAAACAAAATTTTATTGAATATTTATTTAGTGACGCCATGTAGCAGCACTCCCTGTGCGAATAATGGTATATGCACAGTTAATGGATCGGTGTACACGTGTACATGTATTAATGGATTAACCGGACGGTATTGCACAGGTATTGATAAAGCATAATTTGTGCCATCTCTATCTAAATTTAAACCTTAGGATTTTTTTTTATCATTCTTTTTTAAAATCCTAGGTTATTCTCGTTAACAATGATAAACTTTTTAGCATGGTCCTTACTTCTTTTCTTTATTTTTTGTTAATCTTTATTCAATAATTCTTTCATCGACGTATTATTTTCTAAAATATTTACTCGTTTCATTCGATTTTGACCAGCTTGTTTTATTCATTGATATATCAATTTGATTTTTTTTACCTTTAATTTAAAATTAAACAAAAAGCATACATGTTTCAAAGGTAGTGTCACAAATACTATTTTTGATTCTGTTCTTCACATTTGTATGAGGGATTTTATCGTTCTTGAAATCATGCACATTGTAATTTATGCGGTAAACTGTATATTCTTTATCAATGCTTATATTTCTAATGTATCACTGACATCATTATTTTTATAGATTACAAATGCGATGCTGAACTCATTAATGACCCTAACTGTTTTCTTGAACAAGATGTATGGAGTGACGATAAAGACTGGATCCGATGGTGGGTAAGTTTTTAAAAACAACATTCATATCTCATTACACTAAAAATAAAACGTTACCGTAACTAATACTTTTAAGTAAAAAAATTATCATATATGAAAACGTTATTTTAATCTTTTGAATTTGATATCAATGATTTTGTATCTATATTAGCTTTAATTTCAACAAGGGGTTTAAACGTTGATGACAAGATATAATGTGAGCGCATCTCGTGAATCTTCGTATTGGTTGTAACGGTCTTTCATGTTTTTCCTATGATGCGTTATCTCTGTTTCTACATTTTTTTAGACTGCATCAACATTAAAGCCTTTACATTAAAGAGGGGTGAAAGATACTAGAGGGACATACAAACACATTGATTGATAATAAACTGACGCCGCAATGGCTAAAAAAAGAAAAAGACAAACAGAAAAACGAAAGTAAATAAGACTCAACATAGAAAACTAAAGACTAAGTAACACGAAGCCCACGGAAAACTGGGTATGATCTCAGGTGCCCCGGAAGGGTAAGCAGATCCTGCCCAACATGAAGCAACCGTTGCGTTACTAATGTTATTATAATTACATCCCCGGTAAATGGTCTAATTCGGTAAACTTATTCGTAAAAGTAGAACGGGATTGTAGTTACGACATTAGAAAAATATCCGTTATCATATATGAAACAGATTTTCCATAATGGTGAATCAACTCGTGATGGCATTCGTTAAATTTACGACAGAATGATTTCAACTTCACCATATGGACTTGGTTTAATAACTTCCTTTTTAGCAGCAACACTCTATCAAGATAACTATGATATGAAATGCAAGCCCTGGAACATCGAATCAATTCGGAGATATATACCCAGTATGCAGGCGTTGCTGGAATGTTGCTACATAGAAATGGAAAGTTCACAATTGGGAAGCTGAAATCATCTCTTTTGTCGTAAAGATTAGTTTTCAACCGACCCTCAATTTTTAGTTGTTAGTCAATATTTGAGTCAAACATAACTTACATAAGGGAGGTAACGATTCTCTCAAGTGTACCATTGACCTCTTTTGACTCCTTAGCATGTACTTAACTAATTTTTTTTTTATATAAAGAAGATATGATTTGTTTGCATATAATATGCTTGATTTACTGGTAAACATTTTTGTGTGGTGACTTAAACGATAAAATTAAATTTTTAATGCACCCACCTAACAAACAGCTAAATTATATAATCGTATTGACTTTTGTGCAATTTCCGTCAAATCAATATCAAGTTCAAGGACGATAAAGTGCATATTTTCCAAGATGTCAGCTGTAGTATATTATGACTTCTATATAATAAATTCACGTATGCAAACAATATAAACTTTTAGCACATAGATTAACAGTCATTAATCAAATCATTTTTAGCTCACCTGGCCCAGGCGTCCGTCGTCGTTAACTTTTACAAAAATCTTCTCCTCTGAAACTACAGTGCCAAATTTAACCAAACTTGGCCACAATTATCATTGGAGTATCTTGTTTAAAAAATGTGTCCGGTGACCCGCCAACCAATCAAGATGGCCGCCATGGCTTAAAATAGAACATAGGGGTAAAATGTAGATTTTAGCTTATAACTCTGAAACCAAAGCATTTAGAGTAAATCTGACAGGGGTTAAATTGTTTATCGAGTCAATATCTATTTGCCCTGAAATTTTTAGATGAATCGGACAACCGGTTGTTGGGTTGATGCCCCTGAATTGGTAATTTTAAAGAAATTTTGTCGTTTTTGATTATTATCTTGAATACTTTTATAGATAGAGTTGAACTGTAAACAGCAATAATGTTCAGCAAAGTAAGATCTACAAATAAGTCTCATAACCAAAATGGTCAGTTAACCCCTTAAGGAGTTATTGCCCTTTATAATAATGTTTTACCAATTTTTCATAAATTTTTGTAACCTTTTGCAAAAATCTTCTACTCTGAAACCACAATGCGAATTTAACCAAACCTGGCCACTATTTAAAAAATGTGTGCGGTGCCCCAGCCAACCAACCAAGATGGCCGGTATGTCTAAAAATAGAACAATGGGGTAAAATGTAGATTTTAGCTTATAACTCTGAAACCAAAGCATTTAGAGTAAATCTGACAGGGGTTAAATTGTTTATCGAGTTAATATCTATTTGCCCTGAAATTTTCAGATGAATTGAGCAACCGGTTTTTGGGTCACATCAACTCTTACAGTTGCCCAAAATACCATAATCTGCTGAAGCATAGCTTTTAAGCTCTTTTTTTTCTAAACATTTAATGTGGTCAATAAAAGATTAAGCAAACTAATTCTCAAGAAGTTGAAAAATTTAAAATAAAAATGTATGTGCCAGCATCATACTATTGCTTGAAATACAGGGGTCGAAAATGCGAGATTGCAATCTGCATTGTAACTACCAGACTGAAACATACATCTTTCGACATTTTCTAAATGTTTGATTTGCAGTTTCATTATACATGTAAGCATGGATGTAGTGAAAGAGGCCTTTTATTATGCACCACCTACGATAGTAGAGGAGCATTATGTTTTCTGGTCAGTGCGTCCGTTCGTCCGTCTGTCCCGCTTCAGGTTAAAGTTTTTGATGAAGTTGGAGTCCAATCAACTTCAAACTTATTATACATGTTCTTTATGATATGATCTTTCTAATTTTAATGCCAAATAAGAGTTTTTACCCTAATTTCACGGTCCACTGAACATAGAAAATGATAGTTTATTTTATATGAACCATAAAAAATGAATTGAAAATTAAGACAAAAATAAATGAAAAATAGCTTGATGAAAATTGAAATTTAAAAAAAAAATCGAAAAGCAGTAAACGCATTATTAAACCCGTCTTCTTGAATGCTTTACTTGCATTGATTATTGTTTAAATGCATAAATTCATCAACAAAGAATAATTTTGAAGAACAAATACCATTATTGCGCAACGAGTCTAGTTAAATCCTGAATAGCTTGGTTGACTTGTTCATTTTTTATACGAGGCTGAATCGTGCAAGATCTTCTGATGACGACTGAAAATAAGCTATCATTATCTTGAAATTTCACTTTTCACTATATAGATAATGTCCTCTCACTTAATTGTGCAAAGCTTGTAACAATGTTGAACGCATATTTTCCATTAAAATTCATAATTCAAAATTCAACAGATACAGTAAACTCTATCACATATCTTGAAATCGACGATGAGAGTCGGTTGAGAACAAATTTTACAACGAAAGAGTTGATTTCAGTAACCCAATTGTAAACTTTTCATTTCTATGTAGCACCATCACAGCAACGTTTGCATATCTATACTACTCAAGGTAAATATCGATTTCATTGAGCCGCAACACCTCTGAAACCATACGAAGTCGGACATATTTATATGACGTATAAATGTAGTGTTCTGTATTTCCTAAGTTTGTCTTTGCAAGCTCAATCGACGTACTGCCCACGAAATTAAAAACAAACTCTTTGTTCAAACACTTGTCCAATCATAACGCGATTTCGCGGCATCTTCCTGTAGAGTATAAATCTCCAAGTTGATACAATGTTCAAGAACATGCATTTACTTTCACGATTTTCTTGATAGTGGTTTTAAAACTGCTCACAATAAAGCTATTTAATAAAGGCAACTATATAGTATGCAACTATTCAATAGTCATAAATCTTTTTAACTGAAACAAATCAGGGTCAAAAATGAAAACCGATGGAAATGCATCAACTACATGTATAAGAGGAAAACAACGGAATAACAGAAACATTAAACTGCTAAAACAATAAACATCAAAGTACATAGAAACAGACTATTCGATAACAGTTACGAAATATTTGATTCGCCAGATGTCGACTGATAAGTTCCAATCGACGTAACCAAAATACCGTCATATCTGCCTTGAATGTCACCTAACGAATAAGGTTTGTCACCAAGTAAGGAATAACATGAGCCACGAGTTCACCTCAAATAGTTTTGTGGTTTGTGATACTAAATCTTTATTGTTGTATATGTTGTGATGTGAATACTTTGTATACTGTTGCTTGTCTTGTTCGTTTTTTACCCCGGCTTTCGTTTTCAAATTATGAGTATGATATCCTGTTGATATCTTTGGTCTCTCTGTAAGTAGTCAAAGTCTTAAAAATTGAAGTTAAATGTAACATGGTAACGATTTGGCCATAATATATTATCGTCAGTGAACTTGTTTTCACGGATATTTGTCTTATTTGCGTTTAATCTTCTTCACATTACTGTGAGGCGATTTTTTTGCCGATTTTCATTACTACAACCTAATGTCCCTAAAGTAAAATGATACCAAAGGGACAATCAATTACAAACAATGAATCAAAGAAACTTAAATAAAACCATGAACAAAATTAAATTAATTCCAAGAGACAAAAAAAAGTCCACAAAACACAGCACAGCATGAAAACGATCACTGCATAAAACAGCGAATGATTTTATGGGGTCAGGAAGCGTATTTTATCCTTTTTCATTTATAAATAACACAACTGCCTAGAATGTTTGACAGACCCAAATACCTGCATTTGTATTTTAAAAGGTTATGCTGAAAACACTCAAAGCATCTTTCATTCGAATAAGGGTTAGCACGTTTTTAAACATGATAAAAAGCTGCAGCATTATATTTAATTCGTTCACATCCCGGTTTAGACAACCAAGTGTTTTAAATGATGGTAACTTATTTCAATGTTGCCCACGATTAAGTCTCAAATTCGTGTTTGCATTTTAACATGATTACAAAAAAGTAAATAAGTTTTAAAAAAGTCGAAAAAAAATCCCATATTTTTACCTCAATAATACCCCTTCTTTTATTATGGAAAATCATTCTCCTCCCTGATATTGACAATTAGCGATGTGTTATCTTAACATAGAATAATAAAATGATTGCAGATGGCAGATTTTTAGGCAAATGCAAACACTTCAATAGAAGGCTGTTCTATGAACACTAGTTAATAATTGCATCTAAAAATTATAAAACAAATATTCCATGAAACATATACATTTATCTATTTTTAAAGCATACACATATCGATCCCCCAGATATATTTTGCTTTTGAAACATTTTTTTCATTTTTTAGGATTTGTTATGTCTTTCAATTTTCGGGAAATTATGAAAGTATTCTCTTATTTTTTTATTGATTTGGATAATGTATCATGTTATATAAAGTTTATATGATTTTTTTTGAAAACTTTATTGTACAAGAATAAGAAAATGGCTTTTTGTTTATTAATTGCAAAACAAAATGGATGTTTATGCAGGACCTTTGACCTTGATTTAACAGAAAATGCACCGTACAATTTTGTTTACGACCGGGCAAAACAGAAATTACAGATCATAAGTTTTAGAATGATACATGATATAGTCTAGTATTAGTTGGGTGCATAAAAGTCGTCAAATAGATGTCTTTTTTTAAATATGTCACTTGCCTATTAGTTCTGTACCGTATTGATCATGATGAATATATATTTTAATTTCTATTGAAAAGACGAAACAAAACCTCATTAAATTATACATGTTATTATTCGAATAGTAAAACAATTAACAACTAAAATGCCATTACCATTTAACTTACAACCTGGTTTCAACAATCACTTAGCCATAAGTTGCTAGTTTCCTAGAAAGGGGGTTAATTGAAAGTGATGATTAATAATTTTTTGTTGTAGAATGATACGCCTACAATATTTACTGGTCCTTCTTGGGCTGCTGAAGGCAATTTTTACTTCTTTTTTGATAGCAGTGGCTTTTTACCATTTGCAACAGCAAGATTTGTTTCAAAAACCTTGGCAACAGGTACAGGTCCTTTTTTATATTATAATACTTATGCATATTATATAGATAGTATAAAAAAGAAGATGTGGTATGATTGCCAATGAGACAACTATCCACAAAAGACCAAAATGACACAGACATTAACAACTATAGGTCACCGCACGGCCTTCAAAAATTAGCAAAGGCCATACCGCATAGTCAGCTATAAAAGGCCCCGATAAGACAATGTAAAACAATTCAAACGAGAAAATTAACGGCCTTATTTATGTAAAAAAAAAATATGTAACACATAAACAAACGACAACCATTGAATTACAGGCTCCTGACTTGGGACAGGCACATACATGTACATAAATAATGTGGCGGGGTTAAACATGTTAGCGGGATCCCAACCCTCCTCCTAACCTGGGACAGTGGTATAACAGTACAACATAAGAACGAACTATAAAAATCAGTTGAAAAAGGCTTAACTCATCAGATGGACAAAAATACAAGTGGACGTGGTCCGGTACTTATAAATTCCGACACAAAAAGACATAGATGTCATGTATGTATACATGAATTAAAAGGCTGACAATAGTTAATCAATAAATTGCATTGTAAGCTTTGAATATAATTTAGAATAAAGCAAAGTTCATTTTAAACCAACGTTACGTGTACTAGTATTCAAATTGAAGAATGGTGAAGTACAGACTGTTAACATTTGGTACAGGTTTGCATGCGCTGCCACGCGTGTTAGTTTTATGTTATATATAAAATTTTACTCTTCTATTACACATGTTATATGATTTGAATTCTGAATTTTATCAATTTAATTTATTTCCTTAGCGTAGAACGTTTACTTATAAAAAGGATAGTTGCTTAATCCAATCAAGGGATGTTTTTGTTTTACAAGTTTGTTCATATAATTAGTCATAACTAAATTGGGAAATTAGTTTCATGTTATAATAATTTAATTATGGATGTAAAGTATCTTCTGATTGGCTGACAGACTAATTTCAAAGAAATAATTTGGTCATGTGACCATGACATCATTAACGGTTTTTCGTTATTTACTCACGCTTAAAATGGAATCTATTTAGAATAAACCTCTTCGCGGGTTATTTAGTGGGCACAACATTTTTGATGTTATTTCTTCATAGACAGAACAAATAATACAGTCATTCCTTAAATTAATTAAATTGCACCTTAATATATTGCAGGTTATAACAAATGTTTGTCATTTAACTACCACATGTATGGATCAACGATGGGAAATTTAACAGTATATGAGAATACTACAACTTTATGGAAAAGGTCTGGTAATCAACACAATTCGTGGAAATTTCAACAAATAGATATTGATTCCTCTATTTCAAGGGTATGATTCCTTATTTATCCAAATGAACATCGAATAATAATAAAAGCGAAATTGACGTATTGTTTATACACCTAACTATTGTATATTGAAGCTGATAAATAAACTCAACATAGATCGATACCAGGATTGAAATCTATTAGTGGTGCCTGTCGGGCACTTGGTCTATAAAAGACTCATCAGTGACAATCGAATCACTGAAATAGCAAACTTCATGTTCATATTTGTAAAGTTGACGTCATCTCAATTTCGAAAAAGTTTGAACGCCGTCACAGTTAGTTGGAGTGTTCTAGAATTTTTTTAAGGAAATGTCCACGCAAAGGTACAAATTGTCTTATCTATAATTCCTCCTTTGTATCGATGATGATTCAATTTGTATCTACAATGCATGTACCACCAGTGGAGTACCCATCCGTCTCACCTGATATAACCCAGTTTTGTGTTTGTTTATCAGCATCCAGTTTTCTGCGTAATGTTTTGTTTGTAAACTATTGATATTTTTTGTCGTTTTCCTCTTATCCCTGAAATTGTCTGTTTCAGTGCATAATTTCGAATGAAAAGTGCCAAATAAGACTATTGTAAAGACAAGAGACTGTATCAGAAAAGTTTCGTATTTTTTTATTTAAACCTCATTTATATCATATATACATTCAATTTGGTAATATTGCAAATGAGACAAATCTCCAAGAGAGATCAAACGACAAACGTGGAATTAACGCCCTAATTCTTTTCAAAATAATTAACGAAGATCAAATATGTAATACAGCAACATACGACAACCTCTGCATTACTGGATCCTGAACTTTGACGGGCACATACAGAATTTGGCGCAGTTGAACTAGTTTGAAGGTGTCCACCCTCTCCTAACCTTATTATATTTTCTAAAGCTAGGCATTCACTTATATCAATTATTATTTTGTATGTTCATTCAAATTTAAAAGTTGCACATTAAACAAGCGACAATTTACAATTTGGACCAATGACCATCTTTTTAAATTGTACGAAGATACTGTATTATTAGCCAAACAGAAAATTAATTACGCAAGAGGGTGCAATATCACAAATAGCAAATTCAACAACAAAATAAAAAGCAAATATATGTAAACGAGAAGGTTTAACACTTTGACATATGTAAAATTAAAAAAAATTCTGATTTTAACAAAATCGGTGCGATAATAAACATGACGGTCTATATATTAAAAAGAAACTTGTACCGATATTTCAAGCAGAACAAACTGCAGTTGAGATGAAACAAATAATAAAAAATTAAAAACAGAGTGTTCATCAGAAAACTGTTGCGTATAACTTTACGCAAGAGTTTATCCCTTAGATCATGATTGTTATAGGCTATGAGACTGATGCCCCTTTAGAAACATCGCAAATGTTGAATATGTTTTTGAAGAATTGGACCGCTAAGGAATCAGTTATAAAGCTTTGGACTGAATCATTATTTCGATTTTATATAACGAAGTATAACATTTATTTTGTCGGCATGCAAATTGTGTCGTAAGTACAACGTATGGATATATTTATCTTATTAACTTCAATAAACACCGATTTCAGGCTTGCTATTTCTTATTTTACAAACCTACTCGTGCATTTTTCTTTGTTATTCAACGCAAAATAATTTTCTAAGAAACCTGGGACGATCTCATTTCACAAAGGATTTCTATTGTCTACGTATTGTACCTCAAACTTATTTACCCGATGTAGGTCTTTAAGTTGAGGTTTAATTTACTTAAAGTTAATCGGGCATGACTAATTAGATACACCCTCTTAAAACCAGGGGGTCCGAAATAGGATCGGAAAAAACACCCAGCAAAATACCTTAATTTACAATTGAAGAATTTGTTTGATTCAAAGTGCTTTTGGTTGCTTAAATATCCCCGATCAATAATCAGGCGGTATTTTGTGGAAATAATAACCTGTCCCGAACCAGGAGATGTTGGCTGCAATAGGAATTTATTTATAAAAAAGTCTATATCTCATTTACTTATAGTGGCCGTTATAGATTTGATCGGACAAAGCTGCGTATTTATATAACCAATAAGCCAAACGAACACACCCATTTAGCAAGGTATACTGTGGGACGTGAGAGGTCCAGAGATGTCAATATTTCTATACCCAAGCGAATCATTTGGTTTTGAATAAAAAGAGATAAAGGTATTAATACAATAATGCGACAGCAACCCAAAGACACAGATAAATAAAAATATTTAGAATCAACATTCGGTCCTTTTTTTTATAGAAAGATGCGTATACAGAATAATAAGCTCAAAACCGACCCATGACTAAATAATAGTTATACGGAGTTAATTAAATAATAGTTTCCGTCAAATATTATATATATTCGAAAAGGCACATTTGATTTAATATTATTTACCGTCAAAGATATCCCAACAATCACAAGTGTTTGGTTGAAAAATTTCCCCTGCCATATTTTAATTTTGATCGGTGAAAATTTAAGAAGTTGTAATATAAACCAGTAAAAGAAAAACACTTCACTGTACAATATAACGGTAAAATAAATCATGATAGTGGATGACGACCAGCGGCAAATAAAATTAATATTTAGGACGATTAGATGTAAATAAAATAAGAGTATTAACCCCGTGTTTTACCAGACTGACAAGCTGAGTCGGTTTTTTTTTATTGTGTAAGTTCACAAGATATTATTTCGCAGGAAGAAAAGTCACGCGACCCGGACACATTTCCGACTCTTAGCCGGTCAGTCTTTAACGTCTTTGTTTGCCCCGTTTTTTTTTAACAAATAACCTCCCGCTCTCGAGGCGAACACCCCACACGAGACCAACCAGGAGAGCGGTAGTGATCGGTAGTACAGAATATCATACCAAAAACTTAAGTACAATACACAATACAGTTTCACAAAATTCTCACAGTTACTAAAGCGAGCTAAAAGTATATATCTAACCGAAATTGGATGCGTGAAATGATATTGTAAACTACACGTTAACATGGATGATCGACTTCAGGGTAGATTTGATCGATCAACGCTCTCGGAAAATTAAAAACTCTTACTACTATAATTCGAGTGGTCCGAATATTGCCAGCTGTTTCAAGTCTAAATTACTGTCCTTATTCAATATACCCTCATTTTCCAGTGGTATTCTAAAGTTTAACGCCAAACCTCACTGTCGACCTCCTATTGCACGACCTACCTATTGTATTCAAAATTTATGTGTTATAGTCATGAACATGCATGAAATATTTGCTACTGGACGTAAAGCAAACAACAATCAATCAACTTAATTGATTTCTCTGTACTAGTACTTAGCACACAAAGACAAGATCTTGTAAAATGCTATAATTTACAATTTTCATTTAAATTTTTATATTTTGTTTTTTTTCGGGGGGGGGGGGGTCTTTTCAGTTTATCACATAACTGACTGCTTATTAAAAAGTTTTTAATATTTTTTACTATGGTTCTTATCTTCTGTTTTAATACGATTTATAACATATGATTTTTTTTTGTCAGGTAAAGATAAAACTAAGAAAGATAAAGTTTTTTTCAGGTGTTTTTGCTTCATTTAGACATGAAAAGGTAATAACGGAGGACTAGATAAAAGAGATTGTTTTCATATAATGCATTGAACTTTCAAATATATCTCACCTCTCGCGTTTTGATCGGGCCAGTGAAACCTTAGCTAGTTTAATACGGTTTTTTTCATTGAAGTTTGCATGCATAGTTTTTATTTTTTTTAAAACACAAATATAGCAATAACTATTAATTAATTGGACTTAATAAACAAAACTTATTATTTTGCATTCGCATGTAACGTAATGAAGAACATTACCAAATCAGAAACAAAAGGAACATTTACCGGATGAATATTGTGAAGGACCTTATGCATCTAGGTCTGCCCGATTAGATGTTCCGAAACAAGCAGTTTAAAAAGCTAATTGTTGGAAGAGTTTACTTACTGTTTTCTTAGGTCTGATCTTTACGAATCTATTTCATGATTACTGACAGATCAAAAACATCAAGTATATATAGCATGAAGTTGGTGGGCATAATATTCATTGGTCAGTTATAAATGAGGTCTGTATGGGGTTTTGATTACCTGATTTATTAATCGTTATTTTGAAAAGTTGGCTAAAACAATATAAATGTACCCCCTAATTTTGTAAAACTATTATTTAGTGTTATTTAGATGCTATTTTTTTTTTATCATAAATAAATAATTATATGATGTAATGCCATTAAATCGGCCCGTTTGCATTTTAATTTGGTAACTGTTAATTGTATATATCAGTCTGAGTACTGTTTATCATTTTAGTTGAACATAATTAGACTCGTCCAGTTCAGGGGAATTAGGTTTCAGCATGTGCTTTTTATGTACTTTTCTTATATATTTTGACGGTTTGTAAGTCAGTAAAAGTTCAATGATTAAGTTAATATTGACATTAAAAGACCTCCTCACAAAAAGGGCTGTTCTAATCACCTCGCCCTTCGGGCTCGGGGATCTGAACACCCCTTTTGGTTCGGAGGTCTTTTAATATCAATATTAACTTATCATTGAACTTTTACTATTACTAATCTTTAATTATTATAGTTGAGCTTTATTTTATTTTTAAGTGTACTTTGTCTTACAGATAACTTTTGAAGCTCGAAGAGGATCTGGTATATACAGTGACATTGCTATTGACAATATAACGATTACAAGGAATGCATGTTGAAAACTATACAAATGATCTTGCTAGTTAGTAATGTAATTATATTGTCGTGATTTCGAGAATGTGTGTTAACTTGATCAAATTTTACAATTTATTTTATCGTAATCAGACTTATTCTATCAGTGGTTTTATAGACACTTTGAATATAACATGGTTTTAGCTAGTAAATTATTTTTTTTCTTTCCAGTGCTTTGGCACATAGGCGTTTTGTTTGTTGTACATCGTTAATCATTGTAATTTAATCGGAACCATTCAAAGGTATAGAATGTTTGATGATTAGTGCATTAGAATGACAACAGCCTAACCTAAGATCAGAAAACAGCCCAAGACATCAATGGGTCTTCAACACAGCGACATAGTCGTGGTTCAGCTGGCACCTTATAAAAATGTGAACTAGTAAAGTGATAACGGACGTCAAACTAAACTTCTAAAATTAAAAATCTTATAAGACTAACAAAGGCAAAAGGCTCCTGACTTGGGACAGACGCAACAATTACGCAAGGTTAATCATGTTTGTTAAATCTTAACCCTTTCTCTATACCTCTAGCCAATGTAGAAAAACAAACAGACAGCAATACGTACAGTAAAAGAAGTCCAAGTCCGAATAGGTAACATAATAAACTAATAAACAAAATGAAAAAGATACATAAATTAACAAAGGACAATTGGCATTTACTGACATGTTAGCTCCAGACTTCAATTAAACTGATTGAAAGATTATGTATTGATCATATGAATATCAAGTTTCTAATCTTTGCATAATTATTAATAAATGAAACAAATCTGTTTACGAGATGTTTATATATGACACTATTTAGTATTTTGGTTATTTGCATTTTGATCTTGATATTTCTAATTGTCGTTCTTGGACTATTGATTTTCTTGAATAATTGCTTTATGTCGTGCTCTCGAACGACTCTTTATTTGAATAATATATCTTCTGTGAAATTTTTTGTGAACTGTGTTGGTTACGACTTGTGACTGTATCTTTGTTCATCAGAAAAGTTCCGTCTAAATTTCATTCATTTGGGTACATCATTATAACATTTACCTCAACCCGTTACTTGTATGTATTATTGCTTTATATGGAGAGGAATTCTTTAATAGTAGTATTGCTTTGAGTAGTTACGTCTACTCATATATCAGAAACTTGCGTGGTTATTGTAGGGGTTTGTGTGTGCATTGTGCCAATCGTATGTGTCCGGTCGTTCTCAGCCCACTTTAACATTCTGTTTTATGTCATATTGTAACACATATTTTCCAGGTTTTTATTAGTGAAGACTTGAGTGTGCATAGCCATGTTAACTTCAGCCACTGTTGATATAAATTATTGTAAAAGTCCAAAGCATGTTATCTATGATTGTCGTTGGTTTTGATTTTCAAATTCATTGATGTCAGAGCATGTATTTCTCATGTAAGGGATTAGTTCCACGCATTATTGAAGAGACTGTATGGTGACATTTTGTTATTTACATCCTTGCATTCTGGTTTCTGACAGTTATTTGTCACGTGTGCAATCATTACACATTCCTTAATTTCAATCAATAAATATCTTGAATGATTTACCAAGTCAGGAATATGGCAGTTGTCATCCACAGTGCCATCAAAGGAAATATAAAACAAATTGTTTTAACAATTACACTTAGGAACGAGAAAATTGCAAACAAAAATGCTGAGTATGTATATATTACATGTATTACCAGGGGAAAAACACCGAAAAGGAAATACAAGTATAATTAAAGCTAGAATCCATTTAAATGTGATTATTCAATCTAAGGTTTGGCATACCTAATGTTCTATCATATAGTAATTGTTATTTTTAGACATGAGATTGAAAAAAAACACGGAACAAACAAACAAATTTAAAAATGTTAGGAGGTCAGTTTTTTTTTAATTTTTATGAAACAATTTAACTGATACCAACATTTAGGAACAAAAAATAAGATTCATAAAAACAAATGTCATTTTTTATTAAGGAGGATAAAAACATGATTTATGTATTAATGAAGGATACGGTTGTGAATATTTTGGAAATATATCGATTACATATCTAAACAAAATAACTGATATTTAAATCAATATAAACTTATTGGATATACAGAGGGTAGCCAAAGGTGATCGTCAAGTATTGCGGTCTTGTAAACAAAGCTTTGACTGCATCATAACCTAAAACTAATATTACGCAATGAATGAATATTAATAAAGCAACTTATTAATTTATTTCTTAGAAAGGTTTCCACTAATAACATACATGATTTTCTAGGAACTGAGTCAAGTTTCTTATGTATTTTTACTTTTTTTTATTTTGCAAGATGCAAAAACTTTCTTAACTGTACAATTCATGCTTTATATCAATTCTGTACAATCAAAACTGAAGTTTTCTTATAATACACAACCATTCACTTTCAAACACATTCATACTGAGTGTTCTGACAAAAAAAATATATAAGAGTGTTTTCGCAACGAAAACTTTCAAATTGGTTATTTTTGCTCCCGCATTGTAATCATAAAAATAGATTATCATCAAGCTTGTTGGTATACTTGTCAGCATATGTGTATCGCTCAACCTTCAAAAGTGTCCCAACACTTTAATGTGAAATACATCCACACAGAATAATTTTGAACGTACGGCTACTTCTACTTTGCATTTAGTCCGGTCTCCAGCCTTCCCCTCGCTCTGTATGTGTCTTTGTATTTGTGATATTATGCGCTGAATTTTACCTACCTTGATAACAATTTCTTTTCTTCTGTATATTCCTGGCTAAAATCTATGATCCATTATACGTCGTCGCATGGCTTGTTTAAACATGTGAACATCCCATGTACATTAAACATTGGAGTTATGCTGAGAGAGGCGTTCTCTGATTTAGTTCTACCATTTTTATCAACTGAAGATAGTCCTTGATCTCGGACAATTTATATTGCGCCAGTATCTTGAAAAGTTCTGATATTGTGAAATAGTTTAAGCCTAGGTTGTTGTAATATTCCTGCAATGTCAATTGTTTTTCTCCATTCATATTTGATTCTGCTGTAAGTCTTAAAATATTCACTGACAGTTCCTCCTCTTTCTAACCCATAACAAACTTGCAGCTGACGACAATTTGACGTTTTCTGTCACGTGACAAAAACATCCTTTTTATAATTGGAAATCTGAACTTCTCCTAGTCAAAATAATGATGAGGTTCTGAAATTCTTTTTTTTTGCGCCTTACATCGACGTTACAACGCCGAACTAATATATCCAGTTGAACTTTCAGAGGGATTTTACTGTTTTATTTCAAACGTTCAGCTGATTTCTCCTTAAGATGCTTCCTTTAAGGAGTATAAAATATATGTTTGCACCAAACTCGGTAAAATTTGACTGACCTGAATTTCCAGATAATGTAAAACAATCGTTCCAGAACTTCGGGTCTGTCAAAATTTACCGAGGTTGGTGTAAATATTTATTTTACTCTCCTAAAAATAAATCCGATAAACGCGTTTTTAAAAAAATTAGAAGATAAACCTCCGCCTCGAATAGAATTAAACTTATTTTATCATTACTTAAGGGAATTATTGGAAATATTTTCCACAAACAAACACTTAAAAGGTAATGATTTGTATATATGCAAATATGTCTCGCCTTCAATGAAAACTTTAGGGCTAAATTGGGTTTCCAACCAAAAAAGGTTGCCTCAGAGATATGACGTTGATGTAGGGCGTCAGAGAAAAAAAGAATAATCGCTTAACAAGACGTCATAATTATTTGGACTAAACTTCACCATGCTGTTAATAAAAAAATTAATGAAATTGATGTTTAAATTCATATCTTTATATTTTTGTCTTAATTCTATATTTGACAGATACTTTTTGTCATCCTGTTCTTCATGTGTATGTTTCGGGTTGGACAAAAAAATTAATGTCACAAGTACTCTGCTTGTACGTATTTGCGATATGTACAACTAAAAAAGAGAAATGTCACGTAATCTACAGTTGAATTAGGTCGTAACATACTTTATAATATTGTCTTCTGTACATTTATCCCTAGTTAACATATATAAGCTACCTACCGCTATGTGTGATTGGATACGATCAAGGGAATTGTTATATTAAAGATGAAAAATGTCTACCAAACATTGAATACTGTATCACTGATAAAAGCGTCATGCCTTAATTTTCAAATATCTTTATTTAGTCTGTTCACATAAAGGTATATACTTTGCATTAGTTCGTTTTACCATCGAATTTAACATATATTGTTAGATTAAAAGGTATAAAAATGGTATCAGTTAATTGTGTTTTAGTCCGTATGTACATAATCACTTTTAGGATGAATGCAGCTCTAATTATATGTCACATGGTTTCCAAGGGAGATGTGTATACTAATAGAGAAATAAATTAATGAATTACGGAAATACTTGTTTTCATTTTTTATTAAGGATATCTCAAAAAATATAAACTATAAACTGCACACAATTTGTCAAACGAAAAATAAACGAATATATCAACGATAATGTTTTTACACACATCCGGTAGGAGCACTAGTAGATGAACAACAAGGTATGATTTTTCTTTACAGGAGAGGGGAATGCTGCATATGAAAAAAATATCCTTAAATATCAAAATAATACCCGAAATAAAGGACAATGTCTCCTATTTATTTAAGCAATAAAAACATTGACATATTTTATGATATGAATATAGTCAGTGAAATCACGATGCTTGTCAGATAAAAACTTTATTGTTGCTAACAAATATTATAATTATTAAAATATAAACAAATAAAATATTAGATCATAAATATTATGTAGCATTTAAAATATCCATATCGTAAAATTTGAAATATCAATATCGTAAAATTTGAAATATTACCTTTTCGATTGGTCAATTGTATACATTTTGTTATCTCAACTTTCTTCAGCGCTGACAAGGAAGAGAAATTTCATCTTAGGAATACTGTTTACTTTAATATCTGAAACAATGGCTATTGGGCTAAAACAGATCAAACTAAAGTCGAAATACCAGCCGGAAGATTTTTATGAAAACACTGCTTTTTCTACGACAAACAAAGTTGAGACCGAGAAACATGATGACACAGAACAACCATATTATGAGGATGTGGATGAAGATGAAAATCACAAAGCCAAGCCAAACGAATACTCGGAATATCCGGATAAGTCACAACTCTATATGAACAATGAGAATGTTAGGAAGGAAGTTCTGAATGAAAACGAAGTTAAACACCTTGAAACAAAATTACCAAAGCCGGCTGTTGGGAAATATGATTTGGATAGGATGGATAGGAAGTGGAAGTTAGCAACTATTATATTAGCAGCACTCTGCCTAGCAACAGGATCTGCACTAATATCTGTAACAACTGTGATGCTACTGAAAAATGGTAAGACGAGGGAGATCATATTTTTGATAGTTCGTCAAACTGCGATTATTACACCCTTATTCATACCTCTGACTGCTTGTTCTGATTAGGGTATATTTTGTCCTTTATTCATTTCGTTAGTTTTTGTTGTGTGTTTTTCGTTTTATCAGCACTTCCATATGTGTTAAAGATTTTTGATTTCAATGTCGGTCTCAAACAACAGTAAATACATATGTATTGTCGAAATGTAAATGAATTGCATTAAAATGGATAATTTTAATGTTATTCAAACAGCATTAACCAACATCGGAAAAATTTTGAATAACTTTTCACAAAATATCTGATTAATACTAACGAAGAGTAATGATAAAAAGAAAGCCTCAGTAATAATAGTTAATTTCATCTTGATTATGTATACATGTATAACGATTACAGGTGTTTGTTTTTCGGATTTTTTTTTATTTACAAGTTTAAAATTTCGCCTTTATAGATTACATTTTACCGTTTGATTATTTAAGACTGCTTAAGTTTGAATACGAATGTCATTGTTGAAATTGGCTGATATCCATATAACAATATGTTTATTGACAATCGCACTTAGCAGTCGTTTGTGCATTCCAGTAATTTGGTATTGATTTTATACTAGAGAGTTTATAAGTATATTAGATGCCTTGACCATATTATTTGTTACTTATTATCCATGAATATTTTAACTATTTTCGACCATATTGTGATTTCATTTTAAAAAAAAAAGAAGTATAAAAGTGTGTCAACCTTATAAATTTGTCTTTTCAATACAATGTTCGACAGAATGCTGATAAGCCGTTTTAAGAGTTGAAATGTAACCATTTCATGTTTAAAAAAGTCAACGGAATGCATGACGACAAAATATATTATTTTCCATTAATAATATGAACATACATCCCTTAAAAAACGACACGTTTCAATGATCGCTTGCTAAACATTTGTTGTGTGTTATTAGTTAGAAATTGACATTAAAGCCTCGCCGTGAAGCTTGTATATAAAATAGGGTTAAGAATCATGTCTTGTCAGCTTGTAGTCATTTCATTTTGTTCTTAGTTAGGCGTTGTCTTTGCTTTTTATTGCACACTAGTGCATGTTATATCATACCCAATGTATTTGTGTAGTACAATGCAATGTATACTCTTGTGAGCTGTTTATGAAATGTATAAGTTAATTTCGTTTAGTAGTTTGTTAAAAAGCCATTTGCTGTCACACTTAAGTTCGTCGATTGGACAAAAATTCTCTTATTTGATTATAACATACTTAAATGTTATTTGCAGTATAATAAGTACAAACACACACAGTTGTTAATGCATGGACTCACAAGACAGACAACACACATGCAATGATTTAATGAAACATAACTATTTCTATCTGATTTAATCTCATTAATTCTAAAATTTGTAAATCATCGTTAAAGAATGATTTAAATGTTTGAACCATTAGGGGGTTGTATCTACCATTTGCTTCTTTGTCTCACTTTTCAATGTTTTCTAATATCGAATTATGCACATCCAATCTTTTCGGAAACGAATGCAGAATTTCGACAATATGCCCTGACCATATTATTTGTTTTACGGTTATTCAAGAACTGATATAAATATATTGTTGGCGAAATAAAATTTGAATAAGTTTACATATGCTTTCACTTGGTTCACTATCTGCGTTGAATGAAAACAACTGCCATCAGTGAAGTAATTATAAGAAGCCCAACCCACAAACATCTTAACACCAGGTAAATACATACAACTCTGATTTTGATGCGTGAATTTTCAAACCAAATTATTGAAACATTAAAATGTCATCTGTAATCGTAAACTATTGTTTTTAATCTGCCTTGTTTGAAATTATCAGATGTATACCAGTATACAAAAATGGGCTTTCTGTTATTCAATGCTTTATTGAGGAGGAAAAAAAACACATTCAAATACAATCATATGATTTTGAGTGTTTCTTTTTATCAGGTAATCCGTGTGAAAACGGACTTTTTCCGTGTGAAAATGGAGGCGAGTGCTACGTCTTGAATGTGATGCCAAAGTGTGCATGTCTTAATGGGTTTTCAGGCGTAAATTGCAGCTGTGAGTCAATAATAAATGATAAGGATACTGATTATATAATATAAAAATGCATTTAAATTCCTCTCACAATATTCCGAATGTAAATATTGCATATGATCCACAAATTTGAAAATCATCAATATGACTACAAAGCACTGTTTATCATACTACAATATTGGTCATTCGATTTTTTAGTTAGCTAGTGTATAGCCGATAAATGTGTGTACATTAGAGAATGGTTGCAAACTTTAAAAAAAACAAAGATGTGGTAATGATTGCCAATGAGACAACTCTTCACAAGTAACCAAAATAACAGCTGGAATAGCTTATCGATGTGAATATATCATTGGTAGAAAGGAAAACACTTAAAACTAAAACAAAACCATTTTGACCTTATGATTTGCCACACATTTAGGTATAGACATATATTATAGTACCGTGAAAGTAAATAGTATGAAATTCAAAACACTGTAGCTGTGGCCATTGTTTGACACATTAAAATCATTCATTGACTGGGACAATTTAGGTGAACGTTTGTATGTAACGACCAATGCTCACTATGTACTTTTTAAAGACACTTAAACTATGGGGTCACCAAAGGTTCTCAACACCTAAATAAAGTAATTCGAAAAATTAATCAGAAATAACACGATATTTTGATTTATATCAATTATATAAATCAAAACACAAAGGTTATTCCTGATTAATTTTTCGAATTATTTTATAATTAAAGGCGTTAAGAAACCTTTGTTGACCCCACAGTTTAAATGTCTATCGTAGGTACGTCATGAACAGTGGTTGTTACAGACAAACGTTCACGTAAATTGTCCCAGTCAATAGATGATTTTGATGGGTCAATCAATGGCCACAGCTACACTGTTTTGAATTTCATACTATGTAGAATATATATTATAATACTTTAATCATTTAATGTTGGATGAAATGAGTCTTCTGATTGGCTGACGTTGTTTTGTTTTTTAGGTCATAGACATGATTTTGTCATGAGATGGTGACGTCATAAACGTGTTTTATGATTTACTTCGATTTAAAAAAAAATATATAATTAAATGATAAGGAATGATGGTAATATGTTCTAGGTCTATTCGAAATAACATTAAAAACATGTGGTGCTACGTAGGTTATTCAGTGTTCACCAAATTTTTTATGTTATTTCTTCATAGACGGAAAACATATTACAGAATATGCGTTTCATTTAAAAATTAAATTATTAAATTATAATAATATATAGCAAACTTTAATAACATGAATAAGCTATTAGTACATGTTTTACATGTTTTACATTGCTTCAAAGAGAATAACACAATTTTCAGCGGCAAATATTGCATAGGTCAAATAACTGTATGGGCATCTGCACGTTTCCATGAAGGCCATAATTTTATAGTATGGTTTTAATTTACTGAATATAAGAAAATAAAGTATTATGCTAATAAAAACAATATTCAAAGATTGAATTATACTGTTAAATAGGTAACATCTTAGAAAAAAAATGTTTAAAGGATTGATAAGTTTAGCCCGATTGTATTCACTTTTGCTGGCTCGATTAACAACATCGCTGTAAACTTTTTTTTTAAATGCTATATGTACAACCAAACATGAAATTAAATCAAATCTTTGTATCTGTGGAATAATTCAGATGAAGTTTTCAGTACTTGGTGGTAAGGAAATCTCTTAATAATGTGCCATAATTGCATAGGTTTCGCTCATTGAAATCCAAAACGTCTCTACAAACACGAACGAGTTGGGATATATAAACAACTTAAGACGATACAAAAGAACATCACCGTAAAATATATGGTCTTTATGAAGCACAGATAAGAATAGTAATTTATAAGAGTATTTATATATATAAACTAATATACCTATTTATGTATTTGAATTTTTTATATAATATCTTAATTTGAAAATAGTTTTTAACAGTGCAACATTGATCTTTTTAAGCAACTCCTTGTTCAATTGACCCGTGTCAAAATAATGGAGTGTGTTCATACAGTATCAACAGTTCACAACCAGTTTGTGAATGTGTAGATGGATATTTCGGAAATATATGTCAAGGTAATTAAGTAGTGTTAAGACTTAAAAAACGTATTTTATTATATATGTATTTTATTTATATATGTTGCCAAGCTTTCTTTTGCCAAAAAAACATTTAGTAAGGTTGGATTGTTTTCTTATGAGTAATATTGATATATTATATTAGATTATGTCGCAGTTTTAAAACTTTCATTTTTTGTAAAGCAACTTCAAAAGTCTTAGTTAACCTTTCATTTGCTACATAAGAACATGCTTGTACCTAGTCAGTAATATGACAGTTGTTATCCTTTCGTTTGATGTGTTTCCGCTTTCTTTTGCCATTTGATTACTAGGGACTTTTCGTTTTGAATTTTCCTTGGAGTTCAGTATTTTTGTGATTTTACTTTTTTTAAATAAGTATGATATATACCTTTCCCTCTAATTGTAACAACGTTATAACTTAGTTCGAATATAGTATGGGGTTTTTTTCAGTGACTCCGTGCTCCTATGTAGATTGCGAAAACAATGGCACCTGTGTAATAAATGTCAATATAGCAGTCTGTGAATGTGCTAGTGGGTTTAATGGAGAACTGTGTGAAAGTAAGTTTTTTCGTTCTAAAATCACCCAATGCTGACTAATGCAATCATTATGGCAGTTGCAAAATATCTCTTTTCTTAAAAAAAAATATCTATATATTCATAATAATATATCATTGCCGTGTGTCAAATGCTTACACTTTCTAGTTTCTTTGAAATTTGAGGAATTATCTATGTAAATTTCATGGTGCAGCAACCAGCTGTTTATTTGATAAATGTTTGAAATGTCATTGATTTACAATCAAATTAGGTTTGTAAAACATTCAATAAAAGAAAGCAATACAATGTGTGGTTTATGGTAATTATGAATTGTGAGTGAATGTTTCAATATTGCTGGTAATTTGAAGTCCTGTCAAAATGACAAATTCTCGATTGGTCCCGCAAAAATGTATGGATAATTGATTACCAACTTTATTTTCAATCAACACGAAGCAATGATATATTACATAACCTAATTATGGAAAGAACTCGTCACTACTATATGTGCGCTGACAATGTCGGAATAACTTATAATACTCTTGGTTTTGATGGGTTATTTTTTGTAAGCTGTCCAAAAAGATTGTCAGTGTAACATCTGCCTGCAGAAAAGTCACAGTACGAACATGTAAAACTCAAATGTTATATTCTATTTTAGTTACTCCTTGTACAGATTCACCTTGTCAGAACCATGGCATTTGTGTGGTTACGGGATCCAATTACACGTGTTCTTGTTTGGGTTGGTTTTCTGGCATAAACTGCACCGGTAAGTTAAATTTTATTTTCAATTGATGATTTCAAATATAAATGACAAAATAAATGTGATCTTTTACATTAATTTCCATTAAGAAAAATGTTAGCTGAGCTATAAAAGAGGGACGAAAGATACCAAAGGGACAGTCAAACTCATAAATCTAAAACAAACTGACAACGCCATGGCTAAAAATGAAAAAGACAAACAGAAAAACAATAGTACACATGACACAACTTAGAAAACTAAAGAATAAACAAAACGAACCCCACTAAAACTAGGGGTGATCTAAGGTGCTCCGGAAGGGTAAGCAGATCCTGCTCCACATATGGCACCCGTCGTGTTGCTTATGTGATTACAAATCCGGTAAATAGTCTAATTCGGTAGGAAACATTCATTAAAGGGAATGGGATTGTAGTTACGACGTAAGGAACATATCCGATATCATTTGTGAAATGGTTATTCCATAACGGTCAACCAACTCGTGAAAGCGTCCGTAAAATTTACGAAGGGATGATTTCAACTTCACCATTTGGAACTCTATAAGCTATAAGCGTCTTCTTTATCAAAAAAATATCAATAAAAATATCAATTTATTTAATATAAAAAAGAAGATGTGGTATGATTTCCAATAACTAGTTAATTGAGTTTGATGCTGAGTTTTTTTGGGTTCTTAATATTAATTATTTAACGTATCAAATACATTAAAAGACGTTAGTTATCTTTAATTACATTTCAACATTATTTTTTGAATAGCTTATGTTTTCAGATTATGTATGTGACTTTGAAACCAATGATGCACAGGCCTGTATTTTTGATCAAGAAATGTTAAATACAATAAGTTGGAACAGAGTATCTGTAAGTGTTATGCTATTATGTTTGCCAAGTTATCAAAGTAAGATATTATTCTCTAATTATGTTGGTTTCGAAGTTAATGGTTATGGCACACCAGAGTCCTCCGTCTCCGGCGTTTCTCATCCTGATCGAAAATTTGTAAAGTTGTCTGCATGTGTTATATCTAACATGGATTCCTTTTCCAATCTCCATCCGTTTTTAGGATATATATTTGCAGGAAATATCGGTTACTTTATAAATTCCGGAACCGTTTTAACGATGTATCTCCTCTCTACATTGTATACTAGTCCATGTAGTTTGAATTCCAAACAAAGCTAATTCTAATTGCGTGCTATGGTTATCGATAATATGTATAAGGCTAATGGCTATCTGAACAAATATCTTTGGATTTTCTTTCGTTGATTTTTAAAGCGATACGCTGTCTGGTTTTACTTTTGCACGTCATTTTGAAATGTGTTCATCTGGCACTCCGTCTTATCTCATGACACTTGTGTTGTATTTTATCTTGAAATAATTCCCCCTTTTTTTTTCGTTTGTTTCTTTGTCCTATATTTTCTCCCATTTATCTGTTTATTTATTGTAACCCTGTCGTGTAATGTTGTCATTTTAATGCTAGAATTAACACTGCCATTTAAGCGGGAAGTTTGGCATGCCACAAAACCAGGTTCAACCCACCATTTTTTTCATAAAATGCCCTGTACCAAGTCAGGAAAATGGTCATTGTTACATTATAATTCGTTTATGTGTGTGTTACATTTCGGTGTTGTGTCTTTATTGTATCGTAGTTCTCTTATATTTGATACGTTTTCCTCAGTTTTAGTTTGTAACCCGGATACGTTTTTTCTCTATCGATTTATGAATTTTGAACAGCGGTATACTACTGTTGCCTTTATTTAAATACCGAATATTTACTATATTTTTTTATCTTGAGTACGCTACGTGCCCAATATTACTGTTCAGAACATTGTTTTTGTAAAATATATCCCTTTTCCTCAACGAAATATTTGCTACAAATAGTCATCAATAATCACTTCAAAGGACACAGCCATTTTAATAACCTATATAAACACGTCATAATTCGAGGCTTAAAAGGTGTACGACCAACATGCGTTTCGTCTACAAAAGAGTCATCAGTGACGATCAAATAAAACAAAATGACCAATAAAGTACAAAATGGGGACAAACATTTCAACCTGTTTTCATATGCGTATGCATGACGGGTTATACTGTTCGACTTGATTGACGTCAAGATACCTTAACATCTGTCTGGTAATATGAAAGTAAAAACAATACAAAAATATCGATCTCCGTAGAAAATTCTAAACGAAAAGTTCCTAAGTAAATGGCAAAATCAAAAGCTCAAACACATGAAAGAAAAAGGTAACAGCTGTCTTATTCCAGACTTAGTAAAGGCGTTTTCTCTAATGAATTTAACCTGATATTATAAATAGGTACACCTGTCATGTGTATGACCGTCGTTGTTTATTTCTAAGATGTGAACTCATCATAGTTATCTACAATAAACTGTGACCACCACTTGAACTCTTCAAATGGCACTTGTGTTGTATTTTATCTTGAAATAATTCCCCCTCTTTTTAACTAACTGATTCTTAAACCAAATGATTCCCAAACCCTTAAAGAATGGATTAAATAATTTTCGTTTCATATAGAAAAAATGCTTTTCTTTTTCGTATCATATGGAAACATGCTGTAACATTCATACATGCTGTATCATTCGTACCATATGAAAAAGTAAAATAAAAAATACTGAACTCCGAGGAAAGACAGAAACTCCCTAATCAAATGGCAAAATCAAAGCTCAAACACATCAAACGAATGGATAAAAACTTTCACATTCCTGACTTTGTACATCAGTTCTATTATGTAAAAATTGGTGGATTAAACCTGGTATAAAAGCTATCTAAACTTTTCACTTGTATGACAGTCGCGTTGAATTTCAAAGAAACACAAAAAGGCATACAGAAAGACAAGAATACAAAAACATTACAATGGTACAATAACACAATGACGGAATGTAGATGTACATGAGGGAAACATCCAAATGCACACATATTCACATACAAGCTGCATTTCAATATTTGGATTTATAAATGTCTATAAATCTTATCTCCTACAGAGTCGTCGTGATCTAAGGTAAGGAAATGTGCGTCGTTTTTTTAAATAAGTTAATACATTGGTTTTTTTATCCGTCTTGAAAATAAAAGTTCTGTGTAGTTAATTTTATATAACTATGTGCCATTGATTTAGCTATATGTGTCAATTGTCAGATTTTCTTCAAAATGTTACTGTAAAACATCAGCTGCAATTAACAAATTGAATATGAAACTTGTGTGTGAAGTTATTCAAATGATATCGGTGATCAGAACAGCTCAGACGGATATTATCATTTCATTTTATTTGAATAAAAACTCTAAATTTATATTTTAACATGTTTAATACATTTACAGTTTGTAAGTGGTAAGTTGTTCCGTTTAGAAGCCCTTTTGTGATTGTCATATAAAAGCAGCATCAAAACGTTGGCTGTAGAGGACTTTGGATGATGGATAAGCATACCATACGTATTTTTCTCTCATAATTACAGTTATGAATATACTTTACAATTGTAAATGCAATTTGAAAGACTTTGTTTTAGTATTTCCCTGCTTTTATTTCAATTTTTATCCTATATATTTCTAATTAATAGTCTAGTAATCTTCATTCATATGGACCAAGTGGAGCTGCTGATGGAATGTACTACAACTTATTACAAGGAAATCTTATACAGACTAGAATATTTGAAAGATTAGTTTCATGGACTATCATTTCAAGTATGTACAAGTATTTTTTATCAACACCCCTTCATAAAATAAGAGTAAATTATTGTGTTTTTCTTTGAAGAAAGTGATTTTTATTTTCATTTCTTATCTACGTTAACTTTTGTGTGAGGTTCAACATGTTCGAAAACAAAGAAAAAAAACTTCTTTTTCTTAATTCGTCCGGCGTTAATTCAGAAGTGAATACGACAGTGGGTGGTTCATTTTTAATTTACGTTTTTGTTATGTATAAATCATAGTTAAAAGTAGGTAGTGACATTTGATTTATTAATTTTTCATGCCATCTACTTTAATTTAATAAGTTGGATGAAGCTAGACATAAATAGTGTCTTTTGTTCCAGTTAACTCATTTGATTTCTTTGTTTCTTTCGCCTTTTACATCTTAAGTGTATCTTGTTTATGTTATTTAAAGAGATATTTTTCATGCGTATAGGAATCAATAGTTAGTTAAAAATTTGATTCGATTTTCATTAATTCATATCTATTTCCAGATTCTCCTAAATGTTTAACATTTAAGTGTCATCTATATGGTTCATATCTCCAAGTGTATATGGACAATCAGTCTGCATATGTGTTGTATGGTTTTAGCATTATGAGTGCGTGGAATAATATACTTCTTCAAGTTCCTAATAACACTAAAAAGGTAAGTTAAAACTTAATATTTCTTGTGATAAAACATATTCTCTTTCCTTAAGTTTTAACGACATAAGTGATGGCGTATATAGATAACACTACCCTTGTCCGATACCATACCCGGCTGAAAGTCGTCATGGTGTTGTACTTATAATACTTTTAAAATGAATATAAGTTGCCTTTTCGATGAATTCTTTCTGTGAATGAAATTTGTGCTCTTCAATCTTAGTCGCAAAACAAGAACTAGAAACCAAAATATCCAAATTTACAGTATATGTTTTATGATATAAATTCAAATGTTGACGAAGTTGATCTCTCCTTATCCCACCTATATGTTCGAAAATCATCGGACTAGTACTCCATGATATACTGTACGACTTTTCAAAAACGTATAGAATATCAGTAAAAAAATCTAAGTTGGATGTATACCATGAAATCCGATGGAAGATACTAAACCAACTATGATAAATAAGAGAAAAATTCAAAGATCAAAACATTGAATAATATACGCATTGTGAAAAATTGTGTTTTTGTAGCCGTAAGTAATATATGATAAAGTTAAATAGACTCCCATTGTATCGAGTGTGGTGAGATATTGCTTCCTACGCGAGTTATTTGTCAATTTACCCTAGTTTTATATAATAAACATTCTCAAACCGGAAAGTTGTTAAACCCAATTGGTATTTGGCGCCGTATAATTCTGTAGAAAACAATAAATCAAAGTATATGTCTTTTTAAAGTAAAGAAGAACGTCTCAATTTAAATATGCGAGGAAAATATATGTTTAACCCACAACATTCTGTATGAATTTTGTCTGTCCCAAGTCAGGAGCATTTAATTCAGTTTGTCGTTTGTTGCTGTTTTATATCTTTTTTTCGTTCCTTTTTTTGCACATTTAGCCCTGGTCACAACGAACCCATGGCATATCTATGCAGCGCCACGACATGAAATTTGGTCAAATCGTACGACAGTCCCACGATATTTTGAGCATCGTGGAGCCGTCGTGTGTCGTTGAACGAAAATTGAACATGCACCTTTTTTGCTCTACGATTTTTTGTCTTGTTACTGTCTTGTGGCTGTCGTAAGAGTGTCTTACCACAGTCGTGCGATTGTCGTACGACAATCTCACGATACAGACGCACGATTGTCTCACGAATATCAAATTTCGTAAGATGCTGCAACAACATTGATTGTCTGTCGTAGGATAGTGGTACGTCGTGCAACATATTTTCGTTTTCTTTTAGAAGAAAACAATTCGACGAGAATGAAAGTTTGGAAAAACTTACCGTCTGCCATTTAACTTGAGATGATGGCTATTCCATAGGAACGAATACGCTTGGCCCTGCTGAATAGGCGCCTTGCCGGACTCCAACAAAAGCAAAATATGGTCCTGTTAGCGTTGGTTCGAGCCCGTGACCCGTATAAAAACCAGCGAAATCCTTGTTAAATTCTCTGAACAATTACAACATAGACTGATACGAAAAACGTCTTTTACTTGGGCCGAACTTATAATGATAGTGAACAATATTGAAGGCAAATGGAAAATGGCACGCAATAAATCAGAATTTTTTCATATACTAGTAGTTCGGAGTCAAACGCGCGAGTAACCCATGACTGTTGTGCGACAGTCGTACGACAGTTGCATAACAGTCGTACGACAGTGACACGACAGTAACACGCGCATCCCATGATATGAAAACCTGAAGAAAGCCCCAAACAACTTACGATTGACGTACGACTCTCGCATGACCGACTTGCGACAAACCCACGACGGAACAATTAAAAAAATTGTCGTGTACCCATTTTGGAACCAGCAAGGACATGTCGTAGCATATTTTGTTGACCTTTTGCATGACAACTATTTTATAGAGCTCCCACGACAAAAAATTGTATGATCTGTTGTGATCGGGGCTTTAATAAGCCGTTATTTTTCTCGTTTCAATTGTCTTACATTTGTTATTTCGGGGCCTGTAAAAGCTGACTATGCGGTATGAGCTTTGCTCATTGTTGAAGGCCGTATGGTGATCTATTGCTGTTCAATTCTGTGGCGTTTTGTTGAAAGTTGTCTCAATAGCAATCATACAACTTTTTTTTTTATTTCTATTTTTGTTTCTACTATTGTCGAGAGAGTACAAATATCGAATCGCTTGAGATACGATGGTAGAATCTGTTTACTGTTTAAAATGAACGTCTGCACACATGTTGTGTTCCTCTATGCGACATTAGTAGGAATTGTCACCTTTTTCATTGTAGTCAGAATAGTGAAATCATAATATTGCAAGTCACTTGATGGTATGGAATATACATGTTGATGTTCTTCGTCATCAACGTTGTGTCGACTATTATATTATTTGTTTGTGCGTTTCTCTGTGACGAATGTTCTTGTGTTTGTCTGTGCTGTATATTTGTCTCGTAGTGTTGTCATTTAAGCGATATTCTTAAACATTGTCATAAAGCGTTTTGCTAGCCATTAAAACCAGGTCCAACTCACCATTATTCTTAATATGTCCTGTACCAAGTCAAGGCAGTTGTTATGAAATAGTTTTATTTATGTGTTCGTTTGGTTTGTGGCAATTCAATGTTCCTATGTTTTCCTCTTATGGTTAATGTATTTCCCTCGGAATTAGTTTGTAACCCGGAACTGTTTTTTTTCATAATCGATTTATGACTTTTGTACACCGGTCTAATACTGTTTGTTGCCTTTATTTACCTCTTCAACTGCATACGGCGTATTCCTCTTCAAATTGATATGGTATACCAGGGCTTGTGTTTCCTACAATGATCTCCTTGATAAAGGATTGATGTTCATAAAAAGAGCTATTAACCAAAAACTTAAAGATCCAAGTTGTGAAGTTAAAATTGTCTACTCGGAAATTTCACAAACGCCATCACGAGTTGGCTGTTAATAATTGAATACAGTTGGATATGCTCAAATCGTTGTAACCAAAATCCTGTCTTCCTTTCTCCAACGGAACCACCCGAAAATACTTATCACCGAGTTTGTACATTCACGAGTATCCCGACTTCTGCCAAATGTGGAACAGGATCTGCTTGACCTTCCGGAACACCTTATATCATCCACAGTTTTTATGGAGTTCCTGCTGCTTAGTCTATAGTTTTCTTTGTTGTGTGTTGTAAACTGTTGGTTGTCATTTGCCATAACGTTTTCAGTTTATATCGACTTATGAGTCTGTTCGTCTATTTTGTATAGTTTGGCCCTCATGGATTCAATTTAAAACTTATCTTCACGTTTTCCATTTTTATTAGTCGGATCGTGGAATGGAAATTATTCAAAAAAAATTGAAGTGTGTTGGTGATATAGCACATATCGACGAACATCCTTGATTCAGATAGCTATTCATGTAGAGATCATTCTCGTCATTGCTTGCTTTGCAAAGATTATAATGGGAGGGTGAATACTGGTTTATGAAATTGATGCATTACGCCAAAGCTCGTCCATACTATATAAATTAAGATGAGAAGATTTGGTAATGATCGCCAGAGAGACAACTATCCTCCAGCATTTAATTAATTTTGAAGTAATCACTTAGGGCCATCCGAAGACATTAGAATTATAAAAACTCATACCGTAATGCCACCTATACAGCTATATGTCCTTACATAAAAAATGTCAAAAAGCCTTATCAATAAGAACAATTTTTTTCTCGAAAATTGATGCCAAATAGCAGGAGGTTTGGATAGCGGCAATAAAACCATGTTCAACACTCCATTTGGTCCTAAAATGTTCTGTTTCCAAGTCAGGAATACGGCCATTGTTATCCCACGACCTTGTCTTTGTATGTTGAAGTTTGTCTTTATTGTAGTTTTTCTGTTGTTTCGTTGCTTTCCTCTTATAGCTGATGAGGTTCCCTCGGTTTTAGTTTGATTTGATTAGATTGAATGCGACACATCATCAGTTTTACGGTTACTATCATCAATTAGTTAACCGAAATGATATATATCTGTTTTAACTCATGATTTCGCAGTCTTAAGTATGAGATACCCAAAACAGTTCTTCAATTTGTAATTCAAAAGATTGTGCCCAAAAACCAATTGTGACATTATAACTGAATCTTGATTGGAACGCAGTGTTATATATGCATTGCCAGCAACGTCTCAATTTTTTTTAAGAGATTCTTGTTTGTTTTTTCTAAATCGCATTATGAGATTTGAGGATCGATTATTACATGTTACGCAAAAGATGAAGATTATGCAATAAAACAAATGCCGAAAACCCACTGTTTGATAAACGATGGAATCAATAGATAAGTTGACGCGAAAATCTATAATGCAATATTTCTAATCGCGAAAACTATATTCTAAAAAGTAACGTTTTATACTTAATTTTTATAATAAATTTACAGTATCACAATATCTCATTTCACTAAAAAATAAAATAAGTTTCATATTTTTTAAGAATATTATTATATATCAGTCCTTGAACTCATTGTACATTTTTTTTTATTTTGTATGTGTATGTTCATCATTCTGATGTATACCACTAACACCATGGTTCAATATCATATCAATTCAATATACGTTAACCTTAACCTTACTTTGATGGAGATATATTCAATATTTCTCTTTTCCTTTGTAGATCACACTTGAGGCACACATTGGTGTATTTTCAGTTATTTATCCATATGTGTCCATTGATAGTATAAAAATATCTGATTGCTGATTTCAAACAGTGAAAGAAAATATAAACCGACAAAATAATTTTATTTATACAGTATTGTCATGTAGCGTGTTTATTACTATTTGCTGAAACTTTTATGCTTCTAACTTTTTTATCTTTGTTCTGTGTGTGATTTACTTTTATGTATGTTTAAGTATTTCAAATGGATAAAAATTAAGTTCGAGACCAGATGGATGGAGCGAATTGTTCAACGGTTTGACAACATATTTGGTATAAAGTAGAATAGGTTTGAATGGTTTTACACTAGTAATTTTATAGCTTGTTGTTCGGTTTGAGCCAAGGCTCCGTGTTGAAGGCCGTACCTTGACCTATGAGGGTTTACTTTTTCAAATTGTTATTTCGATAGAGAGTTGTCTCATTGGCACTCATACCACATCTTCCTATATCTATTAAAAAGGTACGGTAAAAATTCGTATAAAGTTGCTTCATTCACAGGATAAAACCCGAACACATTTTATTTATATAATCAATTTTACTGTAAATTGTTGACGAATTGAAGAACATATATTTGATATCTAAAATACTCAGGATGCGTTCTCTTCTTTTTTTTTGCAGAGTATGATTAGATTCCATTTGTTATATATTTGGATGTAGCATGAACTTTTTTTGTAATTTTATTGGATTGTATTCTCTTAAATTGGGTCCTTTATTAAGAAACAATCATTTTGATTTAATCGAAGTCAAATTATGCACACATCCATTATACATGAATCTCACATGTAATTCAAATCGAACGTGCTTCAATGTAAACATCATGTTGAAGTGTTCACGACAATTGAGATTAACATGAATCCCACGTGACTTGTGCTTAGGATCTATGAATAATCGATACCTTCAGACTCTGTGTAGATATCCGAATTGTTAAAAAAAAAAGTTGTGTGATCCGGGTTGACATCTCTCTTATATATGTGTTCTCTGTAACATTCTTCTGTAAATGTTTTTTGAGAAATAAAGATATATACAAAAGAAGTAGTATTTTACATGATTTTCAGTATTTTTTATTACTAGTATTTGAAAACGCTTAATTCAAAAATCACTTGAACTTCACTTGTGTTTAATTTCACGCGAATTCATGTGAATCTGATCAACTCGCTTAAGAAAAATTTCCGTTTGTTTATAACCCAAATGAATAAGGGATTTTATACAGTGTCTTTTATAAATTTGATACAACTAGCATTGACTTACCAGTTTTGGTCTATCGTCAAACTGACCTAATTACAAATTCAAATATTTAAACTTTTCAGTAAGTGGTCAAGGACATGCATGGACAAATAATCTCCATGGAAAAGAGATTTACAAATGCTGATTCGAATGCATACTTAATAGTATTGACTTACCATTAGTGATTCCGCTAAAAAGAAAACCATCACAGATACCAGGATATATAAAGGCAACAGTATCATATTGCTGTTCAAAAGTTAAATCTGGCCTACACACTAAAACCTAAAACTGACCTTTTGACATCTATGTCACCAAAACTGGAAACAGTATTTCTCAGTCTCGTCTGCATTTATTTGAAGAGGCAAGACGTAAAAAACTCTTATTGAGTATTATTAAAGAATTACAACTTCAAAAAAACAACAAATGGGTTTTAACTAGTCTTCTGTTAAAAAATATAAAAAAAATACCGAACTTCAATGCAAATTCAAAAAGTGGAAATGCATAAACACTGAGAAAAGCAAAGGCTTTAATCACAGATTCCAGGTGAAAATGAACTGCCATGCTTCTGATTTTGAATCATTTTCTAGAGATAGAAAAGTGAGTCCTGGTGTTATAGCCTGTTCAACCTCCCAGTTGTATGACAGTTGTCTACAGGGACATTCAAACCCATAAGTCGACAATAAACTGACAACGCTATGGCTAAAAAACAAAACAAATACCAACGTATAAACAATAGTACACAAAACACAACATGGAAAACAGAAGACTGAGCAGCACAAACCCAAACAAAAACTATGGGCGGAAGGGTAAGCAGAACCTACTCCATATGTTGATCCGTATAGGTGTTCATGTAAGTCCAAACCCGATAATGAGTCTTATTGTATAGGCTTAATTTGGGGGAAAGGAACGGGGTTGTAGTTAGGAACATATCCGATATCATCTGTATAACAGATATTTAAACGGACAACCAACTCGTGATGGCGTCTGCAGAATTATTCTTCACCATTTTGAACTCTTAGTTACGCTTCCTTGTGATACTCAACCCTTTATCAAAGAAATCATAATGGGAAACTCAAACCCTGGACTATTGTGTCAACTGGAAGATGTACACTCCTTATGAAAGAGCTGCTGGAATGATGCTATATATTAATTAAAAATAGGGAAGCTGAAATAAATCTCTTTTGCGGTAAATTTTTGTTTTCAATCGACCCTCTTTGTCAAATTATAGATGCACGAATTAATTAAATCTATTGTAACCTTTATCTCAAGTTCAATTGGATATATCCGTTCAACAAAGTCACCACATTTTGATTAATTTTGTGACATCATCATCTATATGAAATGAAGACTGTAAAAATGATTATGCCAGTGTTGTTTTATTTTTTTCCTAGTTATTTGTTTCTGTGTTACGTGTCAATCTCATAGATGAAGCCTTTTAAAACGAATCCTTTCAGTGTGTTATTATGTACTTCCGTACACGCCCTTGTTCGAGGTGAGGGGAATATTATTCAGCGCTCAGAAACAGGTTTTACCCTACCACATTCTGTATAACCCTGTTTAAGCCAGTAGTTTACATTTTACGGAGGGCCATCACGAGTTGGTTGACCGTTATGGATTAACCGTTTCGCAAATGATATCAGATATGTTCCTTACGTCGTAACTACAATCCCCTCCCCTTTCATGAATGTGACCTATTGAATACTTTACCAGATTTGTTATCTCATAAGCAACATGATGGGTGCCACATGTGGAGCAGGATCTGCTACCCTTCCGGAGCACCTGAGATCACCCGTAGTTTTCGGTAGGGTTCGTGTTGTTTATTCTTTAGTTTTATATGGTGTGTCATGTGGACTTTTGTTTGTCTGGTTCTTTTTTTTATTTTCATCCATGGTGTTGTCATTTTATTTTCGATTTATGAGGTTGACTGTCCCTCTGGTATTTTTCGTCCTTCTTTAACAGTTTTCCTCAATAATTATTTATTTATTCTTACTGTTGGCTTAAATCAGACTGCTGATTTTCTCTTTGAATTGTTTCAAGTTTTGCTCTGCTGTTTTTACCAACCTTACTGTTGACTTAAATGATGTTACTAAAATTGCTTACATCTATTATATTTTTTATGTCTCGTTCTAGTATTTTAATATTTCATTTTACAAATTAAAGTCAAATGGTGTGTATTCTTTATAGTTTCCATGGCCGCGGTATTTTGAAAAAAAAATAAAAATTTGAATGTATTTTCGAAAAATCCTGAAAAAAAATTTCCAATGGTCATAAAATAGCCTGAAATTTTTATCCATTTACATATCATATCTTAATTTCATATCACGAAACACGGAAATCGATATATTACTTATATGGAACATGGTTGCAACAAAATAGTTACAGATCGTAGTTGCTGAAATTGTAAAGCTTGACAGACAAAATGCCCTAGGAATTTTAATTTGATTTTTCTAAACTAAAAAGTATTTTACACATAAATGTCATGGCAAGGTATATTCAAGAAGCTCAGATTTCCATTCCCATTGTCTTTCGAGGTAATAGTGAAGAGGAACGGATATGGTGCCAATAAGCAGTAATCTCTGAGTGGTCTAGAAAATATATAAAACATCATAGCTGAGGCTACAACATTTGTATCAAGCATTTCTACGCTAACTGTTACTTTTGGAAAGTTTTCGGTCTAAATCTGTGATTCCTTATAGTACAGGAACAATTCAAGTAGACCATGCACAATTAATACTCGTTTACAATACGCGAGTTTGTCAACTGAAACAAATATATCAACGAGGATTTCTAAATTTATATCACTATGTTTTTTGCCAAAATTTACTAAAAATATATAAATCAATGTATTAAGGACAATAAATCGCAGGATAGATGTTCTGTTTTGTATGAAAATAAAGCCATATAGATACTCTCTTACTTACGCAAACAATACTACATACACAAATAGCTTATTAGAAACGTAAAAATCATAAGTCTTGTTTTGATAAAATATTAAACAAATCAACTTCTGCCAAACAATCAATAAATGAAACACAATACCACCTGAAAAGTTGATAGGACTACAGAGCTTGGACAACTAGGCTTTTAGGTGTTATACCACCAAATTATAGTACGTCACATTCGATAGCATACGAAAAAGGGTAAAAAAAAACAATATTCCCTTGGATTTGTCAGTTGCATGTAGGAAATTAATCGTACATTTTATGGCTGTACAGAATTTATGAGTCATAAACATATATCTTTAGTGTTTCAAAGCACCATTATTTTTGCTCTGGTGTTTCTATAGAATTGTTTGAAAACTGACGTAACATGGTTACTAAAACAGTTAAAAAAGAATAAGAGGTGAAAATTTGATTGGTTAACTTTCAGTGATGTTTATTTTCTTATATTCCATTAAATTTTATGTGAAAGGACAGGGTATGATAAGGGCCATTTTAACCCCCTCTTCAAATGACTTCATATTCAATCCATCATTAGTCTATGCATAGTGACTTAAAAAAATGTTAAAGATTTTGTGTTTATGTGATTATTTGGTTGCCTAGCAACGGGCTTTATAAAACGAACTATAATATCCATTTTTATTGCAATTGCCTTAGGAAAAGACTTCTGAATCTATTAAAATGAATGGTAATGTGTTACCAAACACTTGAACATTTATTATTGTTGGGTCTATCATTTTAAAAAAAAAGTTCTTAACATCAACCTCGGCTTCAAAAAAATGAAGCTTTCGGAGGCCGAGTGTTACCTTTCTACGTCAGTTAAAACGTGGAAAGGTAACACTCGGCCACCGAAAGCTTCATTTTTATGAAGCCCAGGTGATCTTGTGGTCTATCGGGACGGCTACAGTGCAGGCGATTTGGTGTCACGATATCTCAGTAGCATGGGTTTGAATCCTGGCGAGGGAAGAACAAAAAAATTGCGAATGCAAATTTACAGATCTAACATTGTTGGGTTGATGTTTAGACGAGTTGTATATACATAATGTACACAGCCATGTCTCACCATCACTGCTGGTGATCCGATGGATAAATCTGTTGTAGAGTTGTCACTGGCTCAGACGTACTTATATATATATATATATATATGACGCCCGTCAAGCAAAAACAACCCTTATCGCATTTGACGTCGTTATCGGAAGTCAACGCTAGAATGTAACGTACAACAAACCGAAAATTGCACGCTGAAATTGAGATATTTTATCTAAATATAGCGTTATCCATGCGAATTGAAAAGTGTATTCTTATAGAGTACATTATTTCTGTAAAATAATGCCGTATTTACGATTCACACTTAAAAATTCTATTAAAACTTTTCAAATGCTAGTTTTGACATACACTGTATATGCTTATTGTCTTTAGAGGAATGATTTATAAACAATATAAAAAAATCCCACACATCACCAAGTCTCATTATGACATATTCATATGTAATGATATGTAATGATGCAATACAATACACGTATTAATACTCTACTATATATAAACAATAACAATGTTGTGTAAAAAATCACACTTAAATATTTTCTAAACATCACAAAAAGTTACTTTCCGCAGCTACATTTGTTTTATACGTTTGGTACGGCAAGTTATTGAATGAAGAACCCAAGAAAATAATTTAATATTTGGCGCAACAGTATGTATGCCAAATGCGGAAAATCTTGCATGGTTAATCACACGAGAGCAATTTGCTTTAAAGAAATCAACTGACAAGTACGACAGAGAAGAAAGTATGTCTGAAAGTGTTCGTCTTTTATTTTGCCACGCTTTATAGATCCGCAATATTTACTACTGTACATAAAACAATAAATCAATTTGTTCAAATTAAAACATTCTTCTGCTGTTGTTTTTTTCTATGGTCGGGTTGTTGTCTCTTTGGCACATTCCCCATTTCCATTCTCAATTTTATTCTACGAGTATTTTATATAAATATATGAAAAGTTTGCAATGTGTTTAAAACTTTAAATATGAAACAAATATCAGTTCATAAGTACAAATGTATATCACTCACTTTAAAAAAAATGGGGGTATACTGTTTACCTCTGTCTGTCCGTTAGTCCATCCATCCGTCCGTCCGTTCGTCTAATGACTATTTTCGTCGCGTATTTCTCAGGAACTACATTACAACGATTTCTGAAGTTTGGTTTCAGGGTTTATATAAGTCAGTTATATCGTGTGATGCATTTTCAGATTCATCACTCAACAACTTTTTGTTTACCGAAATATTTCGGCGGGGAATCATCAGTAAGCAGTAGCTCACATGTTCACTTGGTTTACACGCTTTTGAAGTAAACTAAAATCCCCTACAAAAATCGCCTATAGAGGTCCGGGTCACTCATTTTTTAAGTTGAAAGGGGTTGGAATTAACTCGGTACATACGACACAAAAACTATAATAAACCTATAATTCGGTTATTCAGTCAGGTTGTTGTCTTTTTGACAGATTCTGCATTTCCTTTCTCAATTTTATTCAGGGTATCTCATTTTTTGTTTTATATTTTCTAGAAGTAAACAAAACATATTTGTGCTGCTTCCATTCGAAAAAAAAATTGTTTATTCTCAAATGGTCTGTGTGGTAGGCCATGAAGAAACATAACAACAAAGAAAGGAAGAAAAATCATCAGTAATCATTAGAAAATAAAAGATGCTAGAGGCTTGAGCCAATTCGAAAAATGATTAACAATTTTAGATGCATACATGAGATTGTTTAAGCAGTTAAACAATGGTGTCAAATATATGTTTACTATTAAAATTCAGTATTAAGTGGTCACCGTTCAATTTTTTTTTGTATTAGTTTTCTTTGATTATGAATAAAATGAGATGCAGGATATTTTTGGACTTAAATAGAGTTGTTAACTTTGTTGAAATAAATATGCAACTCTAGTACGAAAGGTTATACACCGACGAGCAGACAATTTTTAAATCGATGTTTATGATTTAATGATCAGAAGTCACTGACTGTATCACCCATCGTGTAAATCTCTAAATTCACGGATTGATAAGGTTAACAATCCGATAATAAACTTTCAATGGTATTTTTTTAACGCCATGTAAAATCAGAAACAGAAACAAAAGCAATTTAGCAATGTTGCGTTAATTTTTGAAAAAAATGATGCTTGATATAATAAAAGGATCATTAAATATGTGACAAGGACTAATTGAGGCAGCACAAGCTGAAACAATCATACAATTAAATCGCATCAAATAATCTTGTTGTTCTCTATATTTTTATAAACTTGAAATGTCATACTTTAATGTTAAAAAAAATCTATTTTACTTTTGCATTATATTGAATTCGAATCAAATTTGAGGTAGGGACAATTTGTCGGCAATTTGTTTCATTTGATAAGATATGTAAATAATGTTTTAAATAGCCCGATAGATGCTATTTATAGTACATAAAAATACGTCACATCATTTATTTTCATACCTTGAACAGGTATTCCTACAAAAACAAGGCCATGACTATTGATTTTTTAATATTGATTTTATTTTATTATTAACATCCTTTATGCAAGGTGCCATACCATGTAACTTCTCAAGGAGCCAAATGATATCGAACTAAATCAAATCGTGATTTTCTCATGCTGAATATGTATCTGTTACACAGTATTTGTCCTGGTCTTTTAAGGTTTTATCGTCTATAAGATTAGACAAGAAAATACATGTGCATGTATATATTTTAACCGCAGAACATCTTACATCAGTTGGTCATAGATCATCCTGTGTTACTACTTCATGTTGTATTGCCTTTTCTGTAATTTTAACAAATCGGCCCTTCGTTGTGATACAGATGCAACAGCTTCTTGATGTTTTACCTACAATCACGATTTGTAGTGTAATTGATTTGTTCTGTTATGTTGTTTTATTTTTCTGATGAGTTATGTACCCGTGTATAGACGGTGGTAAAAATTTCAGTACTAGTATCTTTACAGTTTGTGATTTGGCGACAAAGTTGTTGTTGACTGCATTTGTTACATATAATACCATGTTCAAAAAAGGTTTCGACGAAATGTGTTTTGTTGTTATGAAAATTGTATACAATGGCCTTATTTTAAGTTATGTGTATATTACACCCGCAACATGTAGGCTTAATTTCTATAGAATTAATTCTCGTGTTATTGGTTATGTACAGGCACCTACATCAGTTTGACGGCAGTTGTCCCTTGGATATATGTAATAACGTAAACACATGAATAGAAAGTAATTCAAGAGTATGGACAGTCATAGGATTGCACACAATAAGCGATACATTGTTTTTTCTTTGATACACGTAAAATTATTTACTAGTACACTAACTGAATAGTCAAAATGAACCAAAATGACTCTATGAATCAAGCAAACAACCGAAAAAATATGATAGAAACTTTAAAATTTAATATAACAACACAAAAAAATGCAAAAGTTCTGAGCGAGGTTCGAACCCTTTCTTCAAAACCGTCATTTATTAGTAGTTCTGTGCTCTACTAGTGGAGCTACGGCGATTCTTATCATTATGTCTCTTAATTAGAAACTATATTGGTACAATTTATCGATGTTACAATTTTTTCTTTAAAAAGTTGATTTTATGTAATAAGGACACACTAAACCAATTTCATTTTTGAAGTAAAAAGTAGTATGAATAACAACAGTCATTAAAAGCATAACTTTTCTTTGGTTTGAAATGTCCTTCTTGGGGGATTCCCTGTTTTTTCCACATAAAAACACCCGAAAATCCGGATATTGGACTTTCATCCTTTTTTAGGGTTAAATTAACTATTGATCACACATATCATACTATATGTAAATCGAGATATTGATAAAAAAGCATTTTTATTTTTGGTTTTTATAGGAAATTTTACTCTGTTGGCACTTTTTGAAATTGGCCCTTCTGTGAAAAAAGTCCTCGGCATATTGGCCCTACCTCAAATTTCTCTGATATCTAGGCGATTTTTTTTTATAGTAATACTTCTAGTAGTCTGTTGTTATTTATGTATTATTGTCATTTTCTTTATTTTCTTTGGTTACATCTTCTGACATCAGACTCGGACTTCTCTTGAACTGAATTTTAATGTGCGTATTGTTGTGCGTTTACTTTTCTACATTGGTTAGAGGTATAGGGGGAGGGTTGAGATCTCACAAACATGTTTAACCCCGTCGCATTTTTGCGCCTGTCCCAAGTCAGGAGCCTCTGGCCTTTGTTAGTCTTGTATTATTTTAATTTTAGTTTCTTGTGTACAATTTGGAAATTAGTATGGCGTTCATTATCACTGGACTAGTATATATTTGTTTAGGGGCCAGCTGAGGGACGCCTCCGGGTGCGGGAATTTCTCGCTACATTGAAGACCTGTTGATGACCCTCTGCTGTTGTTTTGTATGGTCGGGTTGTTGTCTCTTTGACACATTCCCCATTTCCATTCTCAATTTTATAAAAGTATTATAACAAAAAGAAGGTGTTATTTCTGTACTGTTGTTTGTTCTGCTTGTTGCTCTTTTCTCTCGGCCTCTCGACAGACGAACTACATCTGTGAGAGCTGAGTCTGGAATCTTACATTTTGTGGGGGAACTAGTCGTGGACAAGGCCTTGGATGGTACATGGCATTGCTGCCGCTGTAAAGGCAGGCCGGGCGTTGTTGCCGATGTAGAGGCAGGCCGGGATCGACTGACACCTATAAGTTTCAAAATTCAAACTTTTTAATAAAATAAATAAAAACAAAAATAATACAAAACAGTTACAAACAACAATAAAGTAAAACAAATATTTTCAATAATTTCCCTAACAGAGAACAATAAATATGTTGATAAACTTTATTTATGATGGCTATTAATTATCTTTATTTTAGTTAAACTTATTTTAAAATAATTTACTTTAATTCTTAATACTTTTAAAATCATGACTTACCTATAAGTTTCAAAATTCAAACTTTGACGTCTCAAAGCAGAATTTCTACTTATATAGCAATCATAAAATGATGTTATGCCAACGTGGCTTTCTTTGTCACGATTTGATTAGAACATATCTACTATGGTAACTGTCCGAAATAAGGTCAAAATGTTGCATAAATAGTTGTTCCATATATGATAGAGAGGTCAATTTGACTTTGGTGATAATGAATAATTTTTAAATGAACAGATAACTGTTTGCATTATCCTACGGTATACATATTGTTTAACAAAATCATTACCTTTCTTATTTAAATAAAATTTAATTAATATTTGTAACGTCAGCTATGTCCAATATTTATGTCAAATATCTGTCACAATACATCACTCTCCTTGGAAATTTTGGACTCCAAAATAAAATAAATAATAAAGAACATTTTAGAAAAATTGTGTGAAATTTTATGTTTACTATATTAATTTGAAAAATGGATTTATAACTTTTAATTATTAATGTAAGTAAATAATCAATATCCATATTTAAACCTCAAAACAATAAAGAAGACAAGCAATTGAGTGATGAAAAACCAATGGATGCATAAACATACAGCATTTACTTTTTGATTTTAAACGGGGAAAAAACTTGAACTTAATTTAAATATTTTTTATTTTTTTTTTCTTTCTTTCTTTTTTTCATTATTTAGATTCCTTAATCATACTATTCAATTGGTGTTTTTATCTTTTATTTGTTTTATAATTTAATTGATGTTATGATGATGAAATACTATTAAGTATTAATTATAAATCGTTGTTCTTGAAAGTTTGTTACTCACATGCTTACAAATGAACGTTAATTTTTACAGTTGATGAAATTATGTTAGAAATATATGCAAAGTGTTTAAACAAAATGTTGCAAAAATATATGAATTATGAAAAACTTGAATAAATCTTAAACAGAAAATTTGAGTTTGCTTTATCAGTCTCTAAGTTACTGTCTTATCATTTTGATGGCGTTCCTGCTCCTGAGGTAACCCATTTGTCAATTGATTGTGGCGTCCCTGCTCCTGAGGTGACCCATGCGTATATTTTGTATGGCGTTCCTTCTTGTGAGGTAACCCATTATATTTATTATTTGTGGCGTCCCTGCTATTCAGGTAGCCTGAGCATTATGCTTGACTATATATGTATATATTGAATTATTATAACTCTGTACCGGTATTATATTATTCAAAATGTACAGTAAACGGCAACAAGAATTTTACTAACTTGTTCCTAATAGGTAACTCACAAACAAGGATATTTACGTTATGTAACCCTTAATGAAGTGAACCTAATCTTAAAGACGACTGATTGCAAATATTAATATTGACATGCGTTTGAAATACAAACATTCAGTTCTAATTAACATCATTCTGAAAAAGTTATTCAATGGATGATTTAAATGAATAAAATTTTACAACACTTTATGAAAAACATATTTTAAAACTTATTTAGACAGTCTTTTAGAAAAGTTTTCTTAAAATCTTAAGACATAAAACGCAATACGATTTGTGAAATGAAAATGAACATTTTGTTTCATAGCTGAAAATTTTAAATTAAAAATTTAGATTTTAGAAATAAGCTTTTGATGTACTCACAGTTTCATGAAAATATATGTTTACAATTAAAATACACAACAATATAAATTTAATATTAATGTCACTGATGTTGATAAAAGTTCTTCTCTTATAATAATATAGTCTTTGATATTCATTTGGTGTCGTTGTTCAATGGTGTATTCTGATTATTCACAAATAAATCATTTACTGGAAATATATAGAATTAAATAGTCCGAACGGTACGAAAATAATGTTCAACTGTAAATATTCCGGTTCGAATTGTCGAAACACTGTCTTAGTTTCTGGCATGCTGTTATGATAGGTGTCGATGTTTGGCGTCCAACATTTATTAACGGGCCTCCACCAAATATTATAACAAAAGGAAATTGAATATTCAGGTACTGAAACATGGTCTGCTTGATGTTCTTTTCCATCGGACTCTCGACAGACGAACTACATCTGTGAGAGTTAATCTTTTATTAATAGATATAATGGGTTACCTCACAAGAAGGAACGCCATACAAATCATATACGCATGGGTCACCTCAGGAGCAGGGACGCCACAATCAATTGACAAAATGGGTTACCTCAAGAGTAGGAACGCCATCAAAATGATAAGACAGTAACTTAGAGACTGATAAAAGCAAAATCAAATTCTGTTTAAGATTTATTCAAGTTTATCATATTTTATATATTTTTGCAACATTTTGTTTAAACACTTTGCTTATATTTTTAATTAAATTGCATCAACTGTAAAGATATACGTTCTTTTGTAAGCATGTGGGCAACAAACTTTAAACAACAACGATTTATAATTAATACTTAATAGTATTTTATCAGCGTAACTTCAATTAAATTAAAAGAAAAAAAAAATGAAAAGAAAATAAAAACACCAATTGAATAGTATGATTAAGGAATCTAATAATAAAAAAAAAAATAAAAAAAAAAATAGAAAAATATTAAAAATAAGTTTAAAATTTTTATCGCTTACAATCAAATAATAAATGCTATATGTTTATACATCCATTGGTTTTTCATCACTCAATTGCTTGTCTTCTATATTGTTTTGAGGTTTAAATATGGATATTGATTATTTACTTACATTAATAATTAAAAGTTATAAATCCATTTTCAAAGTAATATAGTAAACATAAAATTTTACACAATTTCTCTAAAATATTCTTTATTCTTTATTTTATTTTGGAGTCCAAAATTTCTAAGGAGAGTGATGTATTGTGACAGATATTTGACATACATTTTGCACATAGCTGACGTTATAAATATTAATTAAATTTTATTTAAATAAGAAAGGTAATGATTTTGTTAATCACTATGTATACCGTGGGACAACACAAACAGTTCTCTTGTCATTTAAAGATTATTCATTATCACCAAAGTCAAATTGACCTTTCTATCATATATGGAACAATTACTTATGCAACATTTTGACCTTATTTCGGACAGTTACCATAGTAGACATGTTCTAATCAAATCGTGACAAAGAAAGCCACGTTGGCTTAACATCATTTAAATGATTGCTATATAAGTGGAAATTCTGCTTTGAGACGTCAAAGTTTGAATTTTGAAACTTATAGGTAAGTCATGATTTTTAAAGGAAGTATTAAATTTTAAAGTAAAATATTTTAAACAAGTTTATAAAACTAAAATAAAGATAATTAAAAGTTTTCTTAAATAAAGTTTTATCAAAATATTTATCGTTTTCTGTTAGGGAAATAATTGAAAATATTTGTTTTACTTTATTGTTGTTTGTAACTGTTTTGTATTATTTTTAGTTTTATTTATTTTATTAAAAAGTTTGAATTTTGAAACTTATAGGTGTCAGTCGATCCCGGCCTGCCTCTACATCGGCAACAACGCCTGGCCTGCCTATACAGCGGCAGCAATGCCGTACACCACCGAAGGCATTGTTCCCAGCTAGTTTCCCCCATCATGGAAAGATTCCAAGACCAACCCTCACAGAGTCATTCGTCTGTTGAGAGTTTGGGTCTTTAAAGAACAACTAACTATGCAGACCAACATACTACATAACATCAACAATACGAATTTCATAAATTAATTGTTATAATAAAAGTAGTCGATAATTATGACGAACACGAACAGATTGAGATTTCACACTCGAGATATTTTTTTTTAATGTTATTTAATAGAGTTTCAAATGATGTTTTTCCTCGTTTAAATCACTTAGTTTAACGTGCATTTTAGTTTGTTTTGTTAACATTTACATGCGTATATATTTATTGCAAGAAATATATCTGAAACGGATGAAATTGCACACGCAGCTGCAGCTTTTGTTTAACAATATCATTGAAGATAATACATGTAGAAATAACTTTAACATTTGAGTATGTCTAAAATAACTAGAGATTGTCGTTGTCTTGTTATATGTACATACATCAACCTATTTGAACAGGATGAATTATAAGGCGCATACTTTCTAGCATAAACTATCCAAAGATGTATTTATTGAGCAAATTAAAATAAGAAGGCGTAGATAAATCCCGTTCTAGATACGGAGAGCGAAAGCACGTCAACAGTAATACAAATACCAAGAAAATATCAAAAATTTAATAGACGTCCGAAAAATACATTTTTATTTGAGTGAATTTCAAATATGGTACAATATTTTGAAAAATTATGATGGTCTGCATGCTTTACAACACACAGTACCTCAATAACAGACATATGACCCTGAACCTCAGATTGTGTTATCTTCTTGTGAATTAAAACAGTCGGGTTTAGACACATATGTATCAACATTTCAGACAAATGGAAACTGGATGTAGATATAAGAAGATATGTTATGAGTGCCAATGAAAAAACTCTCCATCACAGTCATAATTTAGAAATTTAAAGCCTTACAGGTCAAAGTACGGTCTTCAACACGGAGCCTTTATAGACTAGATCTGTCCACTTAACAGAATGGACAAATGTCTGGTCGCCTTGTTGTCCGCACATAATATTTGCATCTATGTATGCTGATGTGTGTCGTAGCTTGGACTCTTAGACTCGTATAAAAGTCCCATGTCGTAGTTATAGTGCTCCAACAATGAGACAAAACATACCGTATCGTCGGCTATAAAAGACCCGATATAAAAAATATGAAACATTTAAGTTGATTACAGCTGATGCAATTGAGTGTGTAGGCAAAGGTAATATATTTGGTTAGCTAAGGTATAATACCATCCTTTAGATGTAGCCTAGTCTTACAGACAGATAGATTGGTTATCTGTCTGATGAGTCTACTTTTAAAGGAGGGTAGTTTACATGACCTATTAATGACTTCACGGTTCAGATAGCAAGCAAGCTAACCAAAGATATTACCTTTGTCTTCACACTCTAGATAATCGGCTATAAATTAGTACCAGTATTATACGTCCTATTGACAAAATATTTTCAACTCCTTTGGATTAAATGTTCAAAACACTGACCTTCCACAACAAATTCCCACAATCAGCCCCTTTAATCTATATTTCATTTCGATTTTTATTGTCAATTTGATTTTTAAAACTGTTTTAACTGGCAATATGAATTGATTCAATCTGAACCTGAGAAAGTTCGAATAAGAGTAAATATGAGTCAAGTTGATCCTTAATATCAAATAAATACCAACAAACACCATGCGTGAAATCATAAACAGAAAACTCTGATGACCATGTCTTAAAAACAAAAGAGTGAAACGAAAAATAACACAGAAATTTGAAAATTGAGCAACCAGAACCCCATGAAAAAACAGATGGTGCCCTGTCAGGAACAGGAGTTCATACTTCAGTGCTTTTGTTTACTACATTTTAGATAACACTGAAAAATAATTGAAATCGCTACCAAAATAAAAAGAATTCTTTTATATTTGAAATCAAACAAACGAAACTATTTATAATTATTGTTCAGGTATTGTAAGAGAACAAAAATCGGTATATGACTGATTATCTTGCTTTGTCTGTGCTAACTGGACGATATTAGAAAAATAAACCTAGTTCATTGGTCATACTAAACGTTTGGTAGATTTTGTCAAGTTAAAACAAATACAGTAACTGTGATAATTTTTCTCATGTAGCAGAATTCTTCCGAAAATCACAATCAATAGAATAAGTCATTTAACAGTGTAAGCAAGAGAACGATGAAACTATTTAGCAATGGAGAGACAAGAAACCAATTTTATTTGTTTTGTTTAAACCTATTCTATGGTATCAGAAAGTACCATTATTTCATTGACCTCATGATAAATCAGGAATTAATTTCGCAAAAAAAATGCTTAAGTTAAAAAAGAAATAGATACTCTTCATCGTCTTTTATAATACGTGTAGTTCGATATGTTGGCTCGTCCTGTAGTTATTCCTGCAGCCGGATTTGCACGTGTTAGTTGGGAACATCTATATTAAAAAAATCGTCCATATGCTAGGAAGGAATATCAGGTTACATTTTGTCAAGCACCAGAAGAAGAGTAAACTAGTAAATTGCAGCAAACTTAAATCGACGTTAAAGTGTATGATTCCAACGTTACGTTGCATTTTACGTTAGAACACATTTTCATGTGTAACCAAAATTGAAATTTCTCAACTAGTTATTCACCGATCGTTTTCAAATTTTTTACATTGAGTTGGCATTAGTATTTTCTGTTTGATCAATAGAAAATCTGATAATTCATAATTTTTGCCATAAGGGTAGTTTTTGCTTGTCGGGCGTCATATGTATATACAAATATGTTTTTATATTATTAAAATAGTTCATATTATTTAACTATATTAAAGTAGGAATAATATATATTTATTCATAAATATATTATTTATACAACTCCGTATTTATTGTTACTTGTTAGATGCTTGTAAATTAAAATATTTTCGAAGCAGTAACACCAAATTATTCACTAAATGGGAAACTTTGTATGTCTCTCTCTGGAACGCAGGAATTGGATTTAGTTAACTTGTATAAGGATAGTTCATTCAGCTTGATTACTTCAAGTATTCATTTATTATAACATTTCTATCATAAATGAGTGCAAGTTATCAAAAAAAAAAGAATTTATTGACATACAAAGTTGAAATTTTTAGGAAATGAGCGTTACAAATGGACCAAAAGAGACCTTGTAATTTAGACAAAGAGATCCATAAGTAGCATGTATCATCCTAAAGTTATCTGTTGTATCAAATTCAACTGTTTAAAGGCAGATGAGATATAAAATATTTGATCATTTATTGGTCCAACTGTATTCTATCATGATGAGTCTTTATTTGGATATATCGAAGAAATTTGCTCCAAAAGCTGTAGATTTCGTCTAGAAACTATTGAACTGATCTTGACAAAATTTGACAGTACTACTTAAAATATCAAGTATAACAAAATACAAAAGACAAAATAATATTCAGTTTATTCAATAAAAAAGTTTCCTTTAGGTGTAATACCATCAAATCATAGTACGACACATCCGGTTGCATACGAAAAAGGGTATAAAACAAAACATCTGTCATCGCCTTATATTGATGCAGAAAATGAGACTATAAGATACACATTGGACTGTAAGGGATAAAATACAATATATTTAGAAATGGATGAACATACAGGTGATGTTTGAATTTGACAGCTGTAGGAATGAAATCCGACATTTCATATGGGTCATAAGCTTATATCTGGGGTGTTTGAATGTCACCATTTTTTTTTGATTTGGTGTTTTCTCTAGAATATTTTGTGGAAACTTGAGGTTTAATGGTTACTAAAGCTTGTACACAGTTAACAAATGTTGAATGAAGAGGTGAAAATGTGATTGCTAACATTCAGTAATGATTATTTTCTTATATACAATGTTTCAATATCTTAAATCGCTAAGACGTTACGCTCGATGTTGGTGTCACTTTTGGTAACGTCGTAACGTCAAAATCATGTTATATGATTGACGTTTTGTAATATTGACGTCCATTATATTTAACAACTTAACCACAAGTATAACACTTGGTTTTCTGTTAATAAAAGGAGATACGGGTGTATGCCAGGGGACCTCTAGACAAATGGAAATATATATAAGGAATACGTATGGTGTTTTGTGAAAACAGAAATTGTGCGATTTACGCTACATTCAAGTCCACGCGTATGCACTCATGCACAACTTGTTTTAAAATAACGTTTACCGGTCGAAAAAACTAGATTTTTTTTTATTATGAAAATCGCACTGAAGAATAGAAACCCTTACAATTTTTAGATTTTTTTTATGCTTGTTCTTTTTGTTTTTAACTTTAAATATGGCTGTAGGGAGTATAATTTTTTTATATCAACCTTTAACAAATTAACTTTTGCGTATTTTCAATGATTGTAAGATTTTAAAGTCTGTCAAAATTCTACGATAACAATATTTGATTGTCAAGTTTGATTTTTTTGGGAATTGGATGGTTATAAAAGGCGCGCCTCCGGATGCAGGATATTCTCGCTGAATTGGTAGCCTTCGGCTGCTGTCTGCTCTTTAATTTGGTCGGGTTGTTGTCTCTTTGACATATTCCCGGTTTCCATTCTCAATTTTATATTTTATGTTTTACTTTGTTCTGTATTTTTTTTCTCTCTCTTTCATTTACCTGTTTTGTCGTTGATGGTATCTTATTTAATTGTTCTTATTTGGAACATTCTTGGTTTCTCAACGAAATGATTTTTTGTTCCTTAGAATACAATTTAAGTAAAGTTGTACGTTAATGTCATGTGATTTTCTCCCGAGTATTTTTTTAAATTTTGCATTTCTCTAAAATATCACAAACAAAATACTCATTGTTTAATGCAAGAGCTATCAAACGCGAGAGAAAAGATAAATAACGCGTCATACATTTCTAAATCACTTGTTTTAATATCAATTGGAGAAATAAGAAAATAATAAAAAAAATCTTCAATGTAATAGATATTATTGCTTCGGACAATATTGATACAATATTGAGAAAGTTCTATAGTGCTCTCATCCTGTGCCGTGACACATTATTAAGCCGTGACACAATAAAAATTTCAAATGAAAATCAATGAATCAATTTACATAAATTAACACATTCAAAAACATTATTATTCTCTTCTTCGGGTTGCATTTCTGTAAATATTGACAATGTAATTTCCCATAGGAACTCCTTTTACGGCTAAAACTGTACCACTTTTACCATGAAGTTTTGAAAAATATCTTATCCTAGAATTGAAAGTTTATATGCACCACAATTTTTTTCAAAGATCAAAAAATAGGGCTGTGCGGCATATTTTCAACGTTTATATGCCCTGAACTTCCCAGAGTTTAAACTGACACTAATTTTCTTAACTACCCCTACCTCGAATGAAATGTTACCACAGATTTCAATGTAAACAATATGCACGTGTATATTTACTGGTAACATTCCCAAGTTATGTCTCTGTGAGATGGAACACAGAGAGCATAACTGGGAACCAGTATGTAAACAAAATTAATTTTCTATGAATATTCAAGATCTCCCCAAAAGAGGCGTGGTTTGAGAAACAGCTGTATTTACAAAGTGCAACCAAAAATGAGCTTATTTCTTTTTAAAACATTGTCTTGACATACATACAACACGGAAGCGCTTGAGACAATTGTCTTTTGATTTTTAAAAAGACTGTACTGTAAAACGTGATGTTTTTTTCTTTATGAAATAATAACCATTAATTACAGATGTTCCATCAGAAAAAGTCGACCCCCACTCATTAGTTTCTTCTCCTGTTAACATAATTATGACTCCCCGATGTAGCTTTAAGGAGGAAGAGACGTCTCAATTTTCCTCATCATCACATAAATTGCAAAAACTTGACCGGTATTTATCATATCAACGAATGTCTCATATCTGTCATCTTCTAATGTCTCGTCCTCTGAATTGGAATCCTAGCTTTCGCTCTACTTTGACTTCCAACGAAATGCCAACTAGATCAGTAAACAAACAATGGTCATGCTCAAGGCACCCGCCACAATAGCACGACACGGTTCGAACTAGTACCGTTTGTAGATTTTTTGTTTCTACTCGATGTATGGTCCGTATCCCCTTTATTGGTTTAAACGATTTTCTATTTCTAGGAATTTCTTCTACATATTTAAAAATTCTTCGATTGCACGCATATGACAGTGGTGATGTTAATCGTTAACAATTCTACAGCCGGACGTATCCGAAACGGCAATATCTGCTTGATTTTTCAAAAGTCCACCAGCGGCATACTGTGGACCTTTCTATGACAACTTTTAAAATAGTTCCTAATTATTTGTGTATATCCTAATTCGGCTACAGATTCTACTTGGGTACCAATGCAATGACCTATAATTGCATTTGTCTTCGTCATTAGAACTTAAGTCTTACTAGTGGATAAATGTCTCATTGGCAACCACACCACATCTCCTTATTTATATATTTTGACAATATACAGATTATTTCTAGTAGTATGTTTTTGTTCTACTATTAAGTATATGGCGTTAAAAAGCTTGGGTTGCGGTTTTTGTTGTATTTAAGTCACATTGTTTGGTATGGTGACACAATTATCTACTATGTCGACTTCAATATATAACACTTCGACCTAACATCTGACAAGTCAGTATAATTATCTAACAAGTCAACTTGAAAATATCAGACATGTTGAGTTGAATATTTGACATGCCAACCTGAATATCCAACATGTTGATTTAATGTTCAAAACTTTCTTCATCAATATCTATGTAAGGCAACATACAGTATCGATGATTTTTATTTGATACATATATACTTTTAAAATATTACTCATAAAACGGAAAAATTTCAACCTATGTTTGGAAATATTAATATCCAATTAGCTGTACGTATAACATATCGCCGTATTTGATTGTTTACATATCGATATGTGTCAGTGTGTCCGTATTCGTATACATATATGTATTTCAATGTATGTATGATATGCTAGTTGTACTTGAGGCGATAATTATGTCCTCCACTGAAGCTATTAATTTTGTATATACATGTAGAATTTTGTTGTTGTTTGGTTTCTGTTTCATTAGCTTAACAAAAAATGACACGAAAGAAAAAACATTTGAAAGAAAAAGTATATTCTGAATTAAGTTTTAGATGTTTTTATAACAAAATAAATACGTTTCAAAAACCGCCATAACGCAAAAAAAAAAAAAACGGTGAACGTCAAAAACGTCAAATAAGCGACGCTGTGACATTTTGGTAGACCACCATGTGACCAATGTATTTTGATAATTTATACATTAATCTTTATCCTATTTATATTGAAATGTTCTTTCGGTTTGAGAATTTCCGATTATCGCTTAAATTTTCTTATTAATTATACAGTTTTAACTTATTTCTAAAGATTTGTAACAACTTGTTTTTTAGTATTTTAGAAAAAAATGAAGATGCCATTTTTGTGACATTTTGGTAGACACCCTTTCAACGCATCAGTAATCGAAATAAATTGACAAATATTTAAACGAATGCATACTACCGTTTCTTTTTTATTAGGAATTTATCATATTGGCTTCATTTCTCCGTTCCAAAATGCACAATCCCGTTTTTTCCTTCGTTTTTTTTTTAAACCATCGAAATTACTAACGTTAAACGTTAGTTAAAAGTTTTGTGACGGGAGCCCTGTGGGGACTCTTATACATAATTAGATTTTATGTAATGCTAAAAAAGAGACTGCTATATGAATAAATGCAGTTCAGATGTTTCAGTTTAACGGACATATAGTATTTTCGGACTAGATACCATGCTTTACATATTTTTACTCGGTATTGATAATTTCAAGTAGAGCATGTTTTTTTTAAACGTTGTTGTGAGAGTGTTTTTCGGGGCTTTGATTTTGATTATGATGTCTAAGTTCTAATTGAATTCGTTCTTTTAAATTGGGAATCAATGTTTTTAAAGCATTTTCCAAGTTCGTTTAACATAATGATAATTGATATAAAGACTTTAATGACAAACAATCTCGCTATCGATGGATTCTCATCTGTTATGCCGCAAAGGGCTTATATTTTTCCTTTAGTATCTACAAGCTGAAATGGATTCTTCCAAGGTCTACTCGATTCGAAAATGGTGTCGATTGCGTCATACAAATATGACATCACAAAGCCCTAACGTTCCTCTTCCAAATGGTATATAATTTTTATATTTTATTTACTTATGGGTATCCGAAATTTGGAGGAACCCTCAAAAACAATATTAGTATGTTACCCGTCTACACGCAAAAACATATGATTTGTCTTGTTTGTTTTTGAAAAGCTTATTGACAAAAGTGAATAAAAACTAATAAGCGACCGTAAAAATAATGTTTTAAGTGCTCCGAAGATTTAAACACAAAAAAAACATTTGATCTTCTCGGTATTTTGCTTATTTTAAGCCGATAATTGGTCAGAGGTACATGAAATTAGAAAACGTCACCAACACCGAGCGTAACGTCTAAGTTAACAAATTAACCACTACTTATTAAACTACTTATTACCACAACTCACACACAATACTTGAAAAATGTTGTAACAGATCTATAGTTAGTTTTCTTGTATTAATGACGTCGCCAAGAGATTCAAAATAGGTGAACATAATAGGTGGACACGTTTACTATAGAAAATAATTTTACGATAAAGTGAAAGACATTGTACCAAGTCAGGAATATGACAGTCTTTGTCCATTCGTTTTTGATGCGTTTTGTTATTTGATTTTGCCATGTGATTATGGACTTTCCCAATTGATCTTCCTCTAAGTTCAGTATTTTTGTGATTTTACTTTTTACATAAATAGGTAATGTCATAGAAAAATACACAAAAAAAGAATTGTTTAAATTGAAAATCTTTACATGTTCAAAAGGCAATAAAAGTTTTGAAAATAAGGGAGATCTCAAATTAGTTCACAATTCCAAACGTTTAAAATAGGGATAAATCGAATATCTATGGTCCAGAATTTGAAAAGATTGGCTTGTTTCGGTATTTTAAAGTCTCGCCATTGTGTTATTCTATTATCGTTTGATGTGTATTCATTTCTATCATTTTTGCTAATGTGCTTTGTCAATAGAGTAAACATATAAGAAAATGTGGTAGGATTGATGATAAGACAACTCTCCACAAGACACTACATGAAACAAAAGTTAAAAATTATAGGTCACAAATTTTTTTGTATTGTCTTTGTTGACATAGTTGTCTGCATAATGATTAAGATTATAACACATACTCAATATTTTGACATTTTTACCTATAACGTATGTTTGAGTCTTTTTCACACATCGTTACCAATATAATGGAATTTTATACGACTAGCATATAGTTTAGATGTTTAGCTAACTATACAACAGGTTTAATCAACCATTGTCTACATCGGAAATCGCCTGTACCAGGTCACGGGTCTTTTTCGTTCCCTTAATGCGTTTAAGAACTTGAAAAGGGACTTTCCGTTTTTTAATTTTCTTTTGAGTTTTTTTTTTTTTTGTATTTTACATTTTTCAGATATACCATAGTTGTAGATGATATGACATATTGCAACGTGTATGGTCATTTATGTTAATTTGCGTTTTCTTAATGTTAGTATTTCTATTTTTAAATAAAGACACTTTACATCCTAGGCTTCTATCGGGGATTTTTGTTTCTGACAATAAATATTCAAGTAGCAAAGTTATAAATGTTTCATCTTTTCAAGTTTTATTGTTTGCTATTTATTCTAAATAATATTATCAGTTATGGAAAAGTAATTCATATCATTAAATCATAAAACAATATAAACACGGAAGACGAAAGAGAGTATAAGGTGAAAGATGACATTCTTTTTATATTTTACCGATATTTCCGAATGAATAACATACCGTTAGAAAGGCTTTAAATTTGAAAACGAAAAACACAATGACAGAAAAGATAAATATTAAGACAATATATGTTAATACAGCAGAAGCTTCAAGTGTTCAATGGGACGGAAAATCCCAACCCTATGATGATCAGCTTAATAACACAAATTCTGAAATAAAAAATCAGATAGCGAATACATATTCTCAATTGAAAGTTAGACAAGATTCTACTTATCACATGTATGAAAATAATGACCAGTCAGTTCATGATGTTGTACAGGAAATGGAAATTAATCATCTGGAATCAAAATTGCCTATTATTTTATCTTCGGCGAAAACCAGTAATAGACAGTTCAAAATCGGAATTGGTATTTTATCTGCGAGTTGTTGTATACTTGTTGCGGCATTAATATATGTTACTGTGATCCCGTCTGCAAGTAAGAAATACTATTTAAAAGTTTTGTAACACATATATCAGGGGTATAATAGTTTAACAGATTGTAATTTACACATCTTGATATGTCAATTTCTCTACAATCTTACACTTTATATATCAAAATGATACAAGACATTTTTTAGTATGTTGTAATCAGTTTGGATTTGATAAATTGATCCATGACCCTACTGTCGTCAATTGATATCAAAAACTTCAGTTACACTTTTTGGTCAGTTTAAAACAATATCATGTCACAAGTACGTCTATTCAATGCTGTAGAAACGACATTAAATTAAATTTCAAATCTAAGTTTAACAAAAGTGATTCCTATCAAAAAACTAGCAAAGTTTTGGGCAGAGCAACATAATACACCGGCATTATTTGAACCAAAGCCTTTAAATATCAGAATTCGATTAAACCCTTTGCGAAATGCTCTTACCCATTGATTTTCAATATTTTTTAACTCGCATATTTACAACAGTATGTGCTTCTTACACGATCATATAAAAGTATTCATTTTGTAATATAAACGCGTATAAAAGAGGGACGAAAGATACCAAAGGGACAGTCAAACTCATAAATCCAAAACAAACTGACAATGCCATGGCTAAAAGTAAAAAAGACAAACAGAAAAACAATAGTACACATGACACAACATAGAAAACTAAAGAATAAACAACACGAACCCCACCAAAATCTAGGGTTGATCTCAGGTGCACCGGAAGGGTAAGCAGATCCTGCTTCACATGTGGCACCCGTAGTGTTGCTTATGTGATTACAAATCCGTACAGTATAATAGTCACTTAAATGAATTCATATTGGAGATAATCTATCATAGCAGAAAAATATTTTCATATACAGGATCCCCGTGTGAGAGTCGAGGATGTCTGAATAATGGAATATGCAAAGTAATCGACGGGAACATTGAATGTGAATGCCTACAGGGTTTTGGTGGTTCAAGTTGTGAAGGTAATACTATCATATTATCAATTCCAAGGACAACACATACAGTCTGAGTGACAAAGCCAGATTGGATTTTAAAATGCTACTTTACTTAACAAGAAACATCAAACTATTAACATGATTTAACATACAACATAGAAGAAAATGTTTTGAAATACATGTAGTATGTATTTCATGCCAATCTTCCTATATCTATTTGCTAAAGTTCTGTTCATTTATTTTATTTTCTGATATTGACACACATGACTGTTTTCTATTTGTCCTATAGTTTTCTTTACTTAACATTCATATGCTCTCGGTACAAAAAATTAAGATTTACGAAACCAACCAAATAGACTTAAAACATAACTAAAAGCCAAATGAGAAAGGGGAAGAAAGTGTGCATGGGACCAATAAATGTACTAGGAAACATAGCCAATAATTAACATGAACAGCGTGTTAAAGTGCAATTGTAATTCATGAAGATTGTTGGAAATGATAAAATTTCATCCTTGCATCTACGAACTTAGTTCCCTTTTTTCTATATTGTATTAATTGTCAATTAAATCACCAGGCTTTATTAAATTTTCGAGGGTATCACTTAAATTCGAACGACAATAATTTACTAATGTCTAAATCTGGTAAATTGATTATGAACAGACAAATCATAAATACAAACTGAATTATAAAAGGAGCGAGACTGCGTGCATCAATGGGACAAACTCCTCCTGTTATGCAAACCGCCATGCATGCGAATTCATACTCAGTAAAAGTATAAAAATCGGTAATCTGATATAATCGATAAAGTTACAAATCAGGCAACTTTACTGTTCTCTAAATGTGATACGCCTGTTGTCCTCGGTGTTACTTAGGAATTAAGGGTATCAGGGGAACTAGCTGTCTACTGACGTATACTTTTCTCTACTCCATAGTTTGGTTATTGACGACAACGTTGTCGTTATTTTACAGGTATCTCACTTGAAATGTCCCAAGAATAACTGACTCTTGTATAAAGTTACATTTTTAATTCCATCTCAATTATTGAAATATCTTTATAATTATTAATAGGTGTGTATAGTTTCAGCTTAGATTAACAACTGGCCACTTATAAGTATTTCTTTCTCATTCCCACGATCGCAACTTTTCAACTCTAACATGTGTTTTCATTCAATTCTCACTCCGATCTAGATCTTACCAACTTTACCCTAAAGTGCACTCGCCACAAATGGTATATGTATGTGCATGTCTTCATTTTCCTGACTAATAATTTCTTCATTCAATTTGTGTTTTTATCCAGTTACCCCATGTGACACCAAAAGTTGTGAATACGGAGGGGAGTGCTATCTGAATGATTTTCAGTCAAAGTGTTCATGCCGACTCGGATTTGGTGGCGAAAACTGTACCGGTGAGTCTACCTAAGATATTTAAACTACTGTTATCATAAAATGTGCCTCATTCTCTGCAGTAAATACCAACAGTGTTGGATGATATTTTATAATTTCCCTTGCAAACTGTCGTTAATACCAGATTTCACTATAAATGGTGAAAGACGAAAGGTCGTATTCATTCCAAACAACATTTACAGTTAACATGTTTACGATTAGTTTAATGTAATGTACACTGGTTTCACATTAAATTTTTTTACATGTATATACCTGGTTTAATTATCTGCACATAAGATTTGTTCACACGTCCATTAAATGCTAATTAAATAGAATCGAATTCAAATTATCGGACAAGTTTTAGGAAATACATGATTTAAATACGTGTAAACATGAGTTTTATCAATGGGAACGTAATTGTTTTTACTTTACTAGTAAATTAAAATAACAAAACACCGAGTTTAGTTCAATGTGAACACAGCCTTACTCTGACTGAATTTCATGATGCTTATTGATCGACAATGTTCGAGTTGGGTTCATTAAAGCAATGCTTTTTTGCAGCTTTATCTATATGTTTTTTCAAAAATAATACTTTATTCCTTATGTCTGATAAAAAGTGAGACAGGAATCTTAATTACAAATCAAAAATAACAGTACAGCATCAAAACTCAATTATAGCGAAAAAACGGTTGCAAACTGCTACTCAGAATCAAACAGATTTATCATCATTAACCCTGCCTCAATTAGGGAATAGATTATTAAAAACTTTTAGTTAGAAATGTTTTATTTTGTCGTCATATTCAATTTGGTTTTACGTTCAATTTATATAAATAGTGCTCCTATATTATGAATTATCATTCAGTTTATAGTCTTTCCTTATAAGACCTGCTAACGGATGTGCTATTATATGATTTTTAGCAAAATTATTCAGGCTTTTCTACCTCAAGAATAGATTACCTTAGCTGTATATAGAAAAACTTAAAGAACTTTTGGTCCTAAATGCTCTTCAAATTCGTACCCTTTTTATCTTTTTAAACATTTTTTAGTCTTTTGAGTCTTTTGAGGCAAAAGTAAAATTCCCATCAGTGACTATTGATGTGCAGATCTAACGTTTGATCTACCAAGTTTTCAAGGATCTATGATATTTTTCCCCGATTTTGTTTTAGTGAAACTTTATAACTGAGATTTGTGATGACAGCTTAAGTTAAGGGTGTACACAGGTTATAAAAATGTCAACTAGTTTATATAGCATTAAATAATGTTCAAATTATTAAGCTATTGTTTAATATCTCTCACAGTTGTATGGCAGTAAATATGATTTATGGTGTGTTTAATACTTCAATATATCTATATATGTATAAAAAATATTTTAAAACTTACAGCGGGATACTACTGTTGCCTTTATTTATTCGACCCTTATTTCATTGTTTTGTATCTACATAGTGTCATATATAAGTGTATTCGTTCAGTGTATGTTCACTTGTGTTTATATTCTTTTGGTTGAGTTGGGCCATTTCAATTGATATTTATAGTGTGTCTTTCTATGTTGTGATGTTGCACTATTTGTTCAGGTTAGGATGGATGTTTACGCCTATTGAAACTTTCAAACCCGCTGCATTTGTTTGCACCTGTATTAAGTCAGGAATTTATTGTTTAGTAGTTGTCTTTTGTTGATGTGGTTCATAAGAGTTTCTGGATTTTTGTTTTTTATATAGATTAGACCGATGGGTTTCCCTTTTGTATGGTTTTACAACAGTAATATTTTGAGCCTTTTAATAGCGTGATGTTCGGTGTGATTCACAACTCTGTGCTGTAGGCCGTACTATGACCTATGACCTATAATGGTTTACTTTTAGAAATTGTGACCTTGGTGGAGAGTTGTCTTATTATCACTTATACAACATCTTCTTATATATAATTGATACAAATGTCCGCACCAGTTTTCGATTAATTAGTCACTTCTTTCTTATATTATATCAAGATAGGTGCATAATAAGTCAAAAATATAACAACCCAACAACTTAAAAAAAACAATGGCATGTAGATGTCAATGCATGGTCATCGACAACAATTAACTAGACATTTGAAACTGAAGTTAGTGGGTTTTTATTTCATGTTGACGACCTCATTGTCACTTTTAGATGATCAAAGAACAGCAATACAAGTAGTGTATCTATGATTTACTGTTTTGCATGCTTATATAAGGGCAAATTTTTTCACAGAGCAGGAACCAGCCCGACCACAGAGCAGGAAACAGCTCAAGGCCACCAATAGGTCTTCATCACAGTGAGAAAATTCCGTATCCTGATTAGGGCTTAACATAACTTTTAAACATATAAATGAAATAAAAATATTGCCGAGGGATTAAACATATTTGGTTTTAATGTTTAAGATGATTAGTGAAAAAAAGTAACAATACCTCTTCTAAACAATATCTACGTTACTCCATTATATGCAAGACTTTTAATCAAAACAAAGAGGACTAATACAAATAGATACGTATTAAGATATGTCAGCAGTCTCAATTTTTGTTAAAGATTAAAAACGCTCAAATTTTTTGGCAGGCATATACACGTTGGGGATAAACAAGTATCAAAACATGACAGAAGAATAATAGTTGGTACATTAAGCAAGTATAGAAAAAAAACAACACTTATCTACCATTCTGATATTTCAGACGACCAAATTTCAACACAAATCAAATATACTTAATGTAAATAAGTAAAACTTATAACAAATTTTTATTGCTATATATTTCTTTAGGTTTAAAATTATACTTAATTGGTTCTACCTATGTGTAAGCTGTATACATCTTAACCTACACTAGTTTGCCATAAAACTATGTTTGCTCACGAATTATAGAACGTCTCACATTCCGAATATGCAACGAGCTCAGCACTTACCTATCCCAAACCTCTTATGTGATAAATGTCAAATATGACCCCCCCCACCCTTTCCCTCAATAAATTAAGTATATAATCTATATAAACATTTCTGCTGTGCATGTTCATGCATGTCCATATATGTATTTGCAAACTGTTCACTAACTTACTTTTTTTATTGTCACTAATTAGTAACACCTTGCTCAAGCAATCCCTGCCTCCATACTGGAGAGTGTACCCTAGGACTGAAGTCGTCAGACTATCTTTGTTCTTGTCCAGCAGGTTTTGCAGGTGCAAATTGTCAAGGCAATGACTTAAACATGATAATAACTATCATTGAATCAAATCAGATTATGGTGCTATTTAAGCATACTTTATAATGACGCAAGTGTTTAATGTCGAAAATATATCGTGATACATTTTACTGGGGAAGAAAATGCCATATACTGTCTATATTGTCGAGCTACCTTGTTTAAAACTGTTATGGTAGATTTTGTTTGCTCATGAAATGTATTGTATAGCTTATTAATCCTTTATTGTAAGCATGTATGCATGTAATGGTTTCCTCTGTTTTAAATACTTAGAAACTCTAGTTAATGGTTAAAGGTTGGGTACATTCTCAGAGTTGGAACCGAAAATGTTGTATCATACACACTTAATGAAGAATTGTTATAAAATTAAACGTTATAAGAATGCATTCAGAACTTGTTTCTTTCAATCAAACATGTTAGGCACTTGTGAAAGGCAATTGTTTTGGATTAATAAAATAGGTTTGTATTTTATTTTTTTTTTTAATTATAAAAATAACAAATGCATTTTTCAAAACTTCTATAATTGACTTTTTGGCTATTTCCATTTATAGCGTCGTTCATAATATAACTGAATGGAATTTGGCGTTAGATGATTACATATCTGTTTCTTTGAGTCAGAACACGTCTTTATTTTAAAAACAAAGTAAAAAGTTATATCAAAACTAATTTGCGTTCCTGGGGAGGGATTCTTGTGTGTGTTATTTCAAAGTTGAAGAGCATTTGGGGACTCAAATTTCCAAATAGTTAGTGCCAAAAAAAAAATATTGAAAAAAAAAATATTGAAAAAAAATTTGATATTCATGTCAATACCGAAGAGAAGACTACTGGACTGGTGATACTCTCATATCCCCACAACAAATACAACCAAACTTTGACAAGCATTTTTCTTACTGTTTTAATCTTATTCTTATTCGTACAAAAGAGAAGATTAGAAGATAACCATATTAACCCCAGTCAACCATTGGCTTCAATTTTTCTATACAATACTAGTGAATAAAAATATAAAGGCATCACATTACAGCTTTATAATGATATTTGAAGTTGTTTGTGTGTTCGATATATCGTTACATCATCATATATGGTTTTCAGAGATTCCTTATCTAGATTTAAAAGTTAAAACACAACAACTATTTATAGATAAATAGGTTTAAAAGATAAGCTCTCTCTTAACCTCTTCTACTACACTGGCCGTTTTAAAATACATTGACTCTAATATTTTAAATCTGGTTTAAAAAAATAAAATAAATACATCATAATTGTGTGCGTCCAAAGTGTATTTCTGAATTTGTCTTCCTCAGCAACACTTGAATTGTAACAGTGCGTAAAATCTTTGTAACGTTTGCAGATTATAAGACATATCCAGACCTAAACATTATAGCCAAATTCATTTCATGTGAACTCTGCTTTGTTCATTAGTATAGATTTCAATAGGCTAAACTTTATTGTTAAAAATATTTTGGAAATGCACATAACATCGAACAATTTACTGTCAGTGGTATTTTACATCATTTTACAAAATACTTGGCAATAAAAGTAATGTTACATGATAACCTTCATGGTGTTTTAGATTGGTATTTGATCAGGTGCTGTAAAGATGAGATATCCTTATATAGTGTGTACTATACCCTTCAATTTAGATATCAATGACAAAACAGACAAGATAACAAGATAAAATAGTTGTAGTTCAATGCAAATAATCAGCAACTATATTAAGCTTGATAGATGCAGGAAGAGAAGAATATACATGATATATAAGAGTATTGTAAAAGACTTGGAATTTTTCATCGATGTTATATTTGGCTTGACCTTTCGTTCTGAATTGAATCTAACCAGTCTTCAATCATATAAAGAATTTTATATAACCGGAAATATTTATTAGAAACAATAAATGTATTCGTACTGTTCATAAGTATATTGTTTTAAAGAAGGTGTATATCATTTAAACATAGCAGTATGTATCTATTTATTTCAAAGTAACACCTTGTTCAAGTGACCCATGTCAGAACAGTGGTAAATGCACATACAGCATCAACAGTTCACAACCAGCATGTGAATGTCCAGATGGATATTCTGGACATAATTGTCAAGGTAATAGCAATTACATAATGACTAAACGTACGTTTATGGAATATGTTTTAACTCATTTCCCACATTGAATATTCACATTTTATATATGTAGGACTCTAAGATCATGGTAATCCGAATCCAAATGGTCACACTGAAGTGTGAAAGTTGGGCGCTGCAGTAATTGTTGATAGATACACCGAAGTGCGTTGGTAGTAACATTGAAGTGCGATGGATAACATAGCATATATTTTCTATGTTTTTCATATTCTTATGTCGATATGAAAGTCTTTTTGTTTCTAGAAGCAGTTTTCCATGTGTGTAGGTAAACCACTGAGAATATCGCGATAAATAGTAATTACATTTCGTATTATCATAACTAAAACGTTGCTGTTTTTTTGGTAAATAGGCTTCGACAAAGAAAAGCAACGCTCACACAGGTGTTCAAAAGTATCAACTTTAGACGCTATATGCTTATAGTTTTAATTTACACCATTGCTAGTTTTAAATACTGAAAAAAGAAGAATCTACTTGAAATTCAAGTATTATTTGCTTTCTTTACAACGACGCAAAATAGCAGCTAATACATTCTGCAGTTGTTAATGCACGGAATAATTGTATGGTCTACGTCTTGTTGTTTAATACAATTGCAGGAAATAAACGATTCTTTGTCAGGAAAAGAAATTCTTTTATAGTCTCTCTTTCATAGTTTCATCCGTTTTTGTTTGTTACCTTGATTTGTCTCCTTCTTATTAATTTGAACATCTGTAAACTAATTTTGCTTAAAATAACAAATTGCTTCCATCAAGATAAAACACGAATTTATGTAAGAAAACGAATCGAATATCGCTTCAATAAATCTGACTTTAGTGTTTAACAATCCTATTATCCTTAATTCTATTTCGTGCCTCATTTTTCCCATTTCATATATATGTAGACAGTGTACTGGTGGACATTTTTCAGAACAAAAGTTTCCGTTTGACTCGCCTACCTATTTATTTTGATATTACGTTTTGGTTGTATGTCTACATTGTTTGGATTGTACTCAAGTAAATGAACCAGTACATTTTTCTACCAATTTTACCTTCAATCCTAGTTTGTTAATTTCATGGTGTCTAAATGTTTTTGAAGTGACTCCTTGCACTAACTTGAAGTGTGACAACGAAGGTACTTGTCTTATAACTGGGAACACATCGGTCTGTGAATGTCCAGCAGGGATGTCTGGAGAATTGTGTCAGAGTAAGTATTTTACATTCTGGCCAATTTATTTTTTTCAAGGTTTTAGTGCCTTATTTTATCTTAACAAAACGAGTTAAAAACAACACATGGTAACTAGGTTTAAGATGAAAATTACAGTTTCGACTTGAAGCTGAAATTTTGCCAATATTATGATATGGTGTGAATTATTTAACCAATAGTGGTTGAATGACGAGTGCTTCAAAAAACATCCATTGAGTATGATCATTGAAAATATAAATGTTACATGTTTATTACCTCATTTTAATTATTTTTTTACAAAATTGCGAACCATTGATTGCTACAGTTGCATAACAATATACTTGTGGTGATAACCTACCACATGTTTTGGAAATAACCATAATTCTATCTTGTATCATTTTGCAGTTACTCCTTGCACTTATTCGCCGTGTCAAAATCATGGCAAGTGTAGTGTTTCGGGATCCGGATACCAATGTTTTTGTGTAGACTGGTTTTCGGGGGAAAACTGTACTAGTAAGTCTAATACTTCATTTGTTTGATTTTGTGTTCATCAATATTCAAAAATTACTTTAAGTTTGAAGTTTTACGTGCAACTAAAACTAGATAACCATTTACTTGAAAAGGTGTCTTGTGAAAGAAGATATTCATCAGACAAACTATGAAGCATCGGTTATTTCATACAACTTGTCAATTGTTAAATAATTTATATCTTTAAACCCCCAGTAACTGAGTGGGAAATATACTGACATTTTGTTCTCCGTTCGTTTGTCAATAAATTTCGACACATTTGTCCTATCTTCTGTAATGATGATATACTTTTTAGATAATATATGACGCTATTATGGTGAATTGTACCGTGTAATTGATTTTCAGATCTTCAGGGTGTCATTCCTGTGATATGATAACTTGAATGCCAATGATACATATTGAAAGATCAAAAGTTGAAGATTTCTTACGATTTTCGAGTTTTACGGGTAATACATTTTCTTAAAATGATAATCATAACTCGAGTGCTGTATAATGTACTAGTGGTATTCTCAAGGCATAAACATGAAGCAGGTGTGGAATCAATATCGCGGATTTTAAAGATTCATACAGATGTCATATAGTACAGCTGGCATGCATTTCATCTACACACAAACAAAACTAATAAGTAGTGATATACTAGTATAAGATTTTATGTAATTCTACAAATTGATACATCTTTTACATATTAAAGGTAGATATTATTTACCCTCGGATTGTTTCTGTTGCTAAAACAAACTCATTGTCTACCCTTAAAATCGAAGCATGATTTAAGAGGACAGATATATTTAAAAGCATTTTGTTAATTTTCTATATCATTTTCGTTATTTGACAAATGTTTTTAATTCTTACTAAATGCTATGTATTTAAACTACATTCATACTTATTCAATATCAATTCTCAGTAATAAATATTAAATTTCTTTTTAGACTACATGTGCGATTTTGAAACAACTGACGTGCAATCTTGTGTGTTAGAACAAGAATATTTTAATAGTTACGTGTGGCAACGAACTTCTGTAAGTAATTCGGTTGACACTTTTTTCGTTTTTTTTTATAACATTTAGATAGCTTCGGCATATGTTGATATATATTTGTTTGTCGCTATCCGTATAGAATGATAATTTTATTATAAAATGAAACAAGTGGCAGAAGCACAATAACAAAGTTCCTAACAAATGCAGGCATACCAATTATATGAGATAATTGCTCTTATGTTTTAAATAATAAATATACTATGTATCATATCAAATATCTACCCGGATCGTACGATGTTAACCATGACAAATGAATTACAAATATATCAATTTGTTTTCAGGGTAATAACTTAGCTGGATATGGACCACATGGAGCTGCTGATGGTACATACTATTACTTATTATCAGCTGGTTATCTTCCACCTGTCTCTACTGTAAGATTAGTATCCAGGAATATTATTTTAGGTAAGAATTCCTTAAAAGTACTAGTTTGTCATCGCTATACATGTCCCATGTTTGGAATCTATGTGGTTATCTTTATAATATCATATTTTTATTGGCTAATACGATAGTGTTAATGTACTCTATCACATGGCTGAGTGGGAAACATTTTTTGGAATGTCACCCTCTCGTTCAGACCAATCAAAAATCGATAATTTGAAGAACAATGATTTGAATTTACATCAAGTTATTGAAGTCAATGCTCAAGTTCTAGTTTTGGCTCAGATTCTATTATTTGACTGTCAAAATTAAAAAAATAACACATCTTGCTTCACTTCTCTTGATTTTTTATAATACCGGTAACCTTGTTATGTACGTGACGTCAAGGAAAATCCTTTAGAATAAAATTCATCTGTAAAAGACGATAACGATATGACATTCAGTATAATAAATTAAATAACATATAGCTGAGAGGGTGATAGGGCAGATGGGTACCCCTCTAGAAAGCATTGTCAACCTTGGCTTCGCTGCGGTGACAATGTTTTCTCGAGGTAACAATCTGCTCGATCATCCTCTCAGCTATGTGTTATTTATATAGTATTTTGTAAATACAGGAATTTGCTAATATTCTGTTTTAAATATAGACGCAACGGTATTGATTAGGCGTGATTTGTCACTGTTAAAATTTAAGACACTGGTTTTACAAAAAGGGAGCAAAAAGGGAGCAAATATAAACAACTTTTCCTCACAACATCTTTTACAATAGTACCCATAGTACCAAATATGAATTAATATGATTAAACGGGATACAAAAAATATTGATATGTTATATTTTATTGATTTATTGATATTTTGATCCAGATGGAAATATTTGCAAATATATGCAAATCAAAAATCATAAGATTTACAATCTTCACAAAATTTGTTATCAAGAATTATCTCTAATTATCTGTTTATCTGTAAATTAAAAAAACATCATTGAAACCCCCATATCAAATTAAATTTAAACTCATCAGTAGGAGTAACAGCTGATCTGCAATATCTAGTTGAAGTTTCGTTCATTGACTCCGTATAGTAAGATCACGAAGGTAAAGAAACTTCCTGAGGTACACAAGTATATATAAAAAGGCGTCAATCATATTTCTCCTATACGCTGGCATGGTCTTTCGCCTTTTTTATTTTGAATTCATTCTCTTCTGTTAACAGCATTTTTGTTTGAGTTGATGTTTTTAAAAGGTTGTCGTTTGGAAGCATAAAGAAAGTCGTCATGAATCAAAAAGTTCGCCTTCATACTATATGAATTTGCTTAAAAATACAGTATAAGCTACGTTAAAACAAAATGTTACATCTAGATTTTCTTCATTGTCAATTTTTACAAAAAATGTGAGCTTCTAGGTAAAAAAAATAGGTAGATTATAAAACAAAATACTAACTCATAACGAACAGATGATACAAAAATTGTCTACTTTGTCGGACTTTATATGCAAATATTTTTGATTTTATTGGAATAAGGTTCATGAACACGTACACAAACAATAATTGTTATTATAATAGGTTTTATTGTAGAAACAGCGGTCGGTAATTTATTTTTTTACAGAGAAGCAAGCTATGTTTGTAGTAAGTTTGTCTTTCGTTAATATGTTTATGAACGGTAATAACAAAAACACTGCATCCCACCTAAAATCTGAATTTTTCAATAGACATTTAAAATTCATCCGAGTACTCTCGAGAATAAATGTGGAGGTTAAAAGTAGGATATTTTCGCTAATATAAACAAATACGTCTGTGCAGCCATAACTTTTAATAACAACTCAAAGAGCCCACGGCGACGTCACTGAAGTCGCCAAAGTCGCCAATGGTATCTTAAATTTCACTTTAACTGTCCATATTTGTAAATAAATCAAATTAAAAAAGTATCTATCTCCATGAATGAACTAAATTGAATTAACTAAGTTCTTGTTCACATAAATGAAAAATTGAATTAACTTCGAAAGTCCTTTTTAAAATTGTTAAAGTTCTAGTCTTCTTCATCATTTTCGTCTATGATTGGTAATTTGTACGCTTCCGTAACTTCTTCCGGACCTTGGCACTTGCTAATCGTCTAGATTGAGTACTTCTGTGTGTTGTGTTTAGAGAGGTTTTTATATCGTGTTCCTCTGGTTTGTGCGTAACGAGAATGCTTAATATGTTGGTACATATCAATGCGTGTTCGCTTTTGTCCCTTATTGAACCGGAAAGTAAGAAACCTAACTTTGCCTTTACGGCGGTTGGACCATTTCCTCTTACGACTTCATTCTCGACTGAGCCCCAGTAGTAGTCTGCTCCGACTAATAACGATATTTCGAAAGACTCTTCCTGTGTTACTGGATGTGCTAACTTAAGTCCCCGTAAATAATTCAGTCCTCTGTTGATGTGGCGAATATTGTTCTGCAAAGGTACGGCAATCATTGGTACAATTAGAACGTGTATCTGTATTTTCTGTCCTGCATTTGATTCTACGAACACTGTTGATTTATCTAAATGTCGTACGTATTTGTTTCTATCTCCAAATGACGATAATTGTAGAATTTCAATTCCCTCTGTATGTAAATTAAGTTTTCTTGCTAAATCTTCGGTCACAAATGATCGCTGTGATCCCTCGTCAAAAAATATATCGGTATCTATACATAAGTTGTCTGACCATACTGGTGCTACAGCAGTTTTCAAAAGTACATGCGTGCGTACGTCATTTGACGAGGAGTGTAGAATTGTAGTGTCCTCTTCTTTCTGATTTGAATCATTTACAATATTTACAGATGTCTGATGAAAATTTGGTGAGTTCTGTAAATGTCCATTGCTAATAGGAAAATTCGTATTCTGTGGGCTGTCATTTGCATTTTGTTGGATATGTCTGCTGGTGTCATTATCATGGACAATGTTGCTGTTAAATGGGTTATCGGTACACAGACTTGTGTGATGTCTTTTATTGCAAATGCGGCAAAACTGAATAACATTCGTGTATACGGTGTGTACCTAGACAGTTGAAACACAATTGTTCGCTTTTTACAATATCCATGCGTGTTTCTAGATTAGATACATTCGTGCAATGCGTGTAAATCGTGACAGAATACACACGGTTTATATTGCAAATTCTGGTGTGTATGTCTCGTATCTAGAGTTTGGTTTGGTGGTTTTATCAATTTTGTCCCGGTAAAGAAAGACGATGCACTTGGTAAATTGTTAGAAGTTTCAGTGTCTTGTCCCGCGTCAATTATGTTTATTTCTTTGCAAATACTTTTCCGGAGGTCTCGTAATAACCAGTTTTCTGTTCCATGTTCACGGGCAAGGTTTTTTTAATTTCTCCCAGTAACTTACTCAAAATGATTGGCACAAGTAATGTTCCATAAAAATCTTGTGATTGGCCTAAAGATTCTAGCCTCTTACGTAAGTTGTAATTTGATCATAAAAGTGTCTCAAACTGACAAGATTATTTCTTGGCGGTGTAATTTCTAATAAAGCTTACATGTACGCTTGTGTAATTTTGTGTGTTTGCCCGAATCTCTCCTTCAACAAAACAATGGCGTCTGCGTAGTTTGCATTAGTAAGCGGAAAACCTGCTATGGTGCGTAATGCTTCATTTTGTAATTGTGCTTTGAGGTAATTAAATTTCTGGACATCGGTCAATGAAGGGTTTAAATGTATCGCGCATTCATACGAATCCCAGAAAGTTTGCCACTCTAATATGTTCCCTGTGAATATCGTAAGTGTGAGTTTGGGTAAGTAATGATTCTGACTGCTTGCGGACGTATACGGATTTATATTAGTACTCACTGTATTATTAGCTTGAGAGAACGGATTTTGGAACGGCTGCGTGCATGAATTTTCTGTGAGGTTTGCTGTGACGAACGGTTGATGTTCAACATTTAGTATTTGTGATGAAGTTTCGCTCTGACGTGACTGTGATGCGGTATGCGTATCTTGAATAAAATTTCGTATGTGTCTGATTTTTGTTTCTAAATTTATGCAATACTCATCTGAGTGTAGGATTTCATCTTCTATATCTTCTGCTTCCGTTAGGTTAAGTATCTGTTCGTTCAAGTTGTTCAATAACTTTTGCTTCTGGATAAGGTTGTCAAATGTTGCGGTTAATTCTTCTGGATCGAAATCTATATCATGCTTAGCTGCATCTATCTTTCGAATGAGTTTAGTAACAGCACTTCTGTTCCCGGATCGTATCGACTTGAGCTTCTTTAAATCCTGGTCACGGCACCATAAATGTGGAGGTTAAAAGTAGGTTATTTTTGCTAATATAAACATATACGTCTGTTTAAAGAGCCCACGGCGACGTCACTGAAGTTGCCAACGTCGCCAATGGTAATGTACAAACTTAGGAACGTCGTAATCCCGCGGTAGATACACCTCAACGGATTCAATTTCGTAGATTCATTTAAGTTTTCTTACATTCGTGTGTTAGGTGGTTATGTACTAGTACTTTGATGAGCAAGTTTTATGAAGGAAAAGGATTTTGGCGCACCATCAAGAACAATTGATCGGAACATCGATAAAAAATATCGAAAACAAAAGTTTTTTTCTGTTTATAGCTTCAATTCACTCAAGTTGTGTTGCCTCGTGATAATTCAACAAATGTAAATGATATGGATTCAAACAACTTACGTATATGTATTCAAATATTGAATTTTTTTCCACATTTGAGGATTTCTACAATAATTTGTTCAACTTTTATCTGCACAAGAATTTCCTAAACCTTTTGTATAGCTACCGACACTTTCTATAATTAATCAAAAACGGAAAATGTAAACAAAAATCGATAATGTATTGATAAATGCACGATCGTAATGGATTATCGTTCATGTGAATGATTCTTTTATTAATGTAAGATCTTTGTTGTTCACGATCGTAATGACTGATCTGTCACGTCAGTGTTTTTGATTCGATGACAATGTTGGTATTTTATCACTCCACGGATTCTTAAAATCCGGGATGCATTTAACGTCCGAATTTAAAATAGCAATAACAAAAATACTTAAAACAATTAAATTTTAAACGTTATCCTATCTCTTGTTTGTTTTGTGTTCATTTTCGTTGTAAGGTCCCATATATTGGTCTATAATTTAATTCCCCGCGTTCCTAACTAAATTATTTCATTCATTGTTAGAGATTCAAATGCATGTCCTAATAAAAGAAAACCCCTGATATCCCATGGATGCTTTCATATTTTATTTTTATTGTTTTGTGCATCCATCAAGTAATGACTTTTTCCATTTAAATTGTTTTATGGTGTGTCATTTTGTTACCTTTTATAACTTCTTATGCGGTATGCTAATTGTTCAATGCCGTTGAAATTAGTTGAAAAGAAGGCTGACCTCATTAGATCGATACAAATCTAAATCATCAAACAAAAACAAAGACCGCAATTGGCAGGGTTTTTATCTACCCATCATCCCTTACAACAACAAAAAGAACAGATCTGAGAGTTCACTCAGTTACTGACAGCTAGTTCAAAGCCAACAGCAACTTATAAAAAAAATATGCATCAAAGGCTAAAATATCAATCAGTACTCATCCAACATCCAACGAATTAAGTACAAATAGGACATTAACAGTCAGAGAAAATACTGACTTGTGCAATGTCAGAATATATGTAACGACAGATTGTAGTACCATGAAAGTAAATATGATATATATTATAGTTTTAATTAACTAATAATAAATATAATATTTATAGCAATAAATCAATATCCAAAGATTTAACTACAGTGTTGAACTTGTAACCTTTTATAATTAGTTTATTTCTAGGATTGATAACTTTAGATATACTCATATCATTTATAAACAGTTTATTAATGGGTGTCACTAAAGGTGCAGAAAATATCAAAGTTCCCCCCACGAATCGTTTGCGTTTATTTTGCTAAATCTTAACCATTTTGTATTGTTTTCTTATTTTTTTCAATTTTTTGTTCGTTTGGTGATGGAGTAATGTTTCAGTCTGACTCATTCTTTTCCTTTGCCCGGATGTTCGTTTTGTTTGATATTTTACTTGTTTTTTATTTGATCATTATTTTTATTTGTTTGCAGAATCTCATAAATGCTTAACATTCAAGTACCACTCATATGGGCTTCGTCTTAGAGTTTATACAAACAAATATTTGAAGCAAAGCTTGTTCAGTTATACAAATATGAAAGAGTGGCAGCTTGTTAGCATTCAGATTCCCATTGACACTAACAAGGTAGGTAAAGATATTTTGTATAATATTGCAGATGTTAATTCTGCCAAATTTCACTATTTCTGGTTAGCAAATTTAATCATTAAATACACGCAGATATGAGTACATATAGTGTTAATCAAGCAAACAAACAATAGGCAGAAGATATACCAAATTATACAAATGTAATGAAGAGGGAATCAAACATTCATCGAAGAAAATATTATTACTTGAACGAAACAAATATAAAAAAAACTTCAATTATGATAGAATGGACAGAATGAGACACATATAAATGAACACTTAAAGTACGAAATGTTGAGAGCTGTAGGGTGAACAAATTACTTCGGAATAGGAAATGATCCCGAGGAAATATACAGTACATATTCTTCTTTGTATTTGACACGTCTACCTATGGTTTGTTGTCAACTCATCTGTGAAAATATTAAGACAGTTCAAAGATTTCAATGATCTGTTCACATTTGCTTTACAAAAACTAATATAATTTCACTGTAATATATTTTAACCATTTCTTGTGTTTTCCAGATAACATTTGAGGGAACATTGGGATATACTTCTTATAACAACCCATATGTTTCCTTAGACAGTGTGAATATAACAGATTGTTGAATCTAAAAACAACCAGGACAGCATTTAACTTTTCAATGTGATAAATTTTAAATATTAAGTATGAGGAAAAACTGATTCAAAATTGAAAACAAAATAGTTAAATCAGACAACAACAATAATTTATCGTGTATGCATGCAGCATCTGGCTATTTTATGTTAACAACTTACAGAGTACGCATATTAAAGCTATATAACTTGGTATTAAAGTAGATAAATGGACATGGAAACAGAATGATATCATTTAAAAGACTTTTCACGGACATTTGTATTTTGTTGAATACATCTATTGAAGAGCTGATATTCTTATTTGATAAATTGTTTGTGAAATTAATGAAATAAAGATTATAACATTGGTTGATTGATAAACTGTGAGGAGTGAAAATATGACGAGCATTATATAAAATACGTTTTTGGCCCAATAGATATTTGTTGTGTTATCAATATGAACATGATTGGTTTCAATTAATTCCAATTAAAATTTCACCAAATATTTTAGAAATCTACGATTGAAATATAGGTAAAAGTAAGAGAACCTAAATATACTCATTTTTCATAACCATTGAATATCCTCACAAAAATATACCAGTTGCATGAAACGGAAAAGGTAATTTGAATTCAAAATCGTTCAAGAAATAAGAGTTATTAGTGTTTTAGGTTAAACAGGTCATTTACTAAAGATTGTTTTTGAAGGGCGTGGATGGAGAAATATTTTCCGCAATTCTTTATACTAGTACTCAGTCATATAATACATACAATGTTATCAACTGAATTATGTCAAGCATTAAGGGATACATGAAGATGGCCTTAGACAGATTTGTAATGACTTTTAAACAAAATTATTTGACCCTTCAACTGGTTTGATTCGAGCGCAATGAACTTATGTAGAGGAAAAGCGAATCTGACGAAACTGATTTCAACCTGGTCTATAAAATAAGTTTTTGAATATGGATGTAATTGACCATACGGATTATCGAAATGTACAGGCACATTATCACATCGGTAATATCAAAAGTTTTAAAATATAGTACCCACTGAACATGTGACACGAGAATGGTGCATTTAGAAGTCGATCGTTAAATGTAATTATAGATCCTTAATGATTTGGAAAGATAGAGGGTTTTTCTATGTTACAATCTCATCGAACGGAGGTAGTAATCCAGAAACTATCAAAAGTTGACAGAACATAAATAGTATGTTTATGACGACGTGGTGTTTATTCTCTATTCGACTGTGAAAACCAAATTCAGTCGGGTAGAATTTATGACACAGAAATATTTGATAAAATAGCGATATTACAAATTTACATAATTGACTTTGGTTGTCACATCTGGTTTACAAACATTTTGTTTGGTGATCTAATATAATCATTGCCAACTTTTGGATATAGAGCATTTGGGATTCTAAGTTGCGATCAAGGATTTGAAATCAGACAAATTGTAAAATCGTAATTTTTGACGATTTATCCAAATTATAATCACTTTAAAGCCTATAATGTACTCTAATGAAGAAATTTGTTTAATCTAGAAGTAAAGTTTTGAAAAAAATCCATTCTGAAGAACTAACTTGACGGCATTTTAATGTTCTGATATTGATGATATTGAATTTCAAGTTATTGTTGGCCAAAAGTGTACCTTTTCTTTTGTTTAAGTTTACAGGTTAGTTTTCGGGTGTGGGATTTTCTTGCTGTGTTAAGACCCCTCTGTGGACGTCGGCAGTTTTCTGCCTTTTTGTCGGGTTGTTTTCTCTTTCACACATTCCCCATTTGCCTTGTATTTTATTTTGAAATACCGAATTATAAGCATGATATGTTTGGTCAATTTTCTCGACACATAAACGCCGTTAGATCGGGATCAAAGGAATGTCGTAGAAATGTGAAACGTTTTTTCTAAGTTGATTCTATTCATTAGATAGCATTTAGATACATCTTTACTGATTCTGACTTTTTACGGTTTATCTATCTTCTGATTGGATAAAACATTCTGATATATGTTAGTTAGGTGGTTGTAATGTGTTTGTAATGTTACACAACTTGGCACTTTATATAAGAGATCATCGACTGTGGATGTATTGTTTTTTACCGTATTATGCACGCTGATAATCGTGCAGTTGAATAGTAAACTATTTAATTGTTTTTCCGTTTCGAAATGATATCATGGTTAACTTGTACCAATGCATAAAAGTAAAACAAACAGAATGTCACAGCATTGAATTGAGATCACAATTACGATATAAGGAGACAATCTACAATTCCACAATTATTTGAAAGGAGGAATTAAAAAAAAAATATTTATATTAATCCAAGAATGACTACATTGACTGAGATATTCATAATCTTAAGACAATAGAATGTCGGACATTAGTATTTAAAACTGTATCTAACGACTTTGAGTTTGTCTCAACACGCGGTTCCAGTGTAGTAAAGACTACTGTATTATACCATATGGGATGTTGGACGCATATAAAGAGACCTACCGTTATTATTCAAAGTGTTGGCGAACCCGGTAGATAGGATCTTGGTAAAATAGTATTTGCTCATTCGCTATTGATATGGAATCATTTTTCAATCATTAATGACCGAGTCAGTAAAGACAAAGACAAATCGTGTGTTCTTTCACTGGGATCAATCTGAAGCTTTCTGGATTGTTTTTACGATTACCTCATTTGTAAACAAGTTGGGTGTTTTAATTGTAGAAATATCTCTTTTTACACTGTTCAGTTTCCAAGTTGCACTTTAAATTAGTTATTAAGGAGAGTCCAACTAATACTAGAGAGCAGAACAACAGGTTAAGTACAATAAGCTTGTATTTAGGCTTATGTCTGTTTATTTAAAACCAAAAGTACAAAAAAAGGTGAACTTCAGGTATGGCCTGTATAACTCTAAAATCGTACTTTGTAAAAACATAATATTTTTTCTGAATGTTGACAATTAAATCAAATGCAGATATACTGACCTTCTTTCAGCATGTACCTGGAACGCACATATTTTCATTTTGTCAAACAAATGAAAAATTAATATTTGTATTTCTATGAAGTCTATGTTTGTAAAACTACATTAACAAACAATGTTTCCAGTACAATGTATGTGGGAATTACTATGAAGTTTTTATTTGTACAACTGAATTAAGTACTATATATATATATTGGTATCACAATGATACATGTTTTTCATCTTTTATATCAGTAACGACAAATGGATTAAAAACAAGTTTTTCAACTAAGTAACGTCTTCTCAAATACATCCATAGATATACATGTAGATGAACGTTACATATATCTTGAATTGTTATTTTAGCATGAAGATATAAAAATAAATTACATATAAATTTGAAGAACCGAATCAATGGATATTTCGCACTTAATATAACTAATCGAGTGCGTCTTTTTTTTAAATTAAATAAATACAAACACTGTAAAATAAAAGTTGTTAATGTACATAACAAAATATGTGTGTGAATTGGTTTACATGTAAATTACCCACTCATAGTTTATTATGTGATAATATAAAGTCGGTTTTTTTTTACGGATTGAAATGAAAAACGGAATAAATATTTACGTAGTTGTAAGTTTTTTTTTAATTTAAATAAATCCATTGAAACGTTTCAGAATATAATAGTCAATCACAAAGATCATTCGATTATCGTATCATTAACAGCAAACGTTGATCATGTTCAAGAACGATCTGTTATTTAATAAGGTGGTCAAAGCTGAGAAAACGTTCGGTACTTTATATGTACTTTTGTACAGATAGAAAAACGCTTTCATGTTTGTCAAAATTCAAAGATGCATCACCAGAGAGCAAAAACTCAATATATAAAATACATTGATTTCATTTATCATAATAGACCTTATTCACTATCAACATAATAAACCAATTCGTGGTTTCTGAACGCAATCTGCCAATAAATATGATGTCTAGCTAGATATCATCAAAAAAACGAACAGAGCTTTATAATATAGTTAATTGCTACCTTAGTTTGCTATTAATAAGTATTGAAATGTGCACTGTTATTAAATGCAATATCAGTATTTAGTTCAAATATAATCTAAAATCAATCCTAATTCTATCTTATTCATTCAAATGTGACGTCATTTTTCATTTCATTTTTTGATGATCTGTTTTACAAATTCAAATGACGTCATTTTTTTTGGTCATTTTTTACAATTTCAAATATGGTTTTGTCACTTGGCATTGAGGTTTAAACTTATTCGGATGTGTCTACATTTTGTGTTGCAAATGTCTGGTTATGTAATGTATTTCATTTCATTTCATTTAGTTAATACTTCAGTTTTATCATGAACATCTTTTGTATAGTCATTTATAAATATAAATTTACTGTTTGCAAAAGTATAAATTATTCTAAATAATAGGGATGCTCTGGTAACTAACAGAAAACCCTGGCCGTTTTTGGCACAACTTTTTTTATCTTTTGGTCCTGGATGCTGTTCGACTTTGTGCTTGTTTCGGATTTCAAACTTTTGTATCTGGGCGTCACTAGTAGATCTTGTGTGGACAAAATGCATTTCTGGCGTATTAAAATTTTGAACTTGTTGCCTTTTGATGGCTGTTGTTCGTGTGTTTCTTTGTCAATTGTGTTCTCCAATTTATTTATATTGTAGTCCTGTGGTGTTGAGTTGTCATTTTAATGTTATATTTCACATGGCTATAAAAAAGGAGGTTTGGCATGCCACAAAACCAGGTTTAACCCACCATTTTTTCCTTTAAAAATGTCCTGTACCAAGTCAGGAATATGGCCATTGTTATTTTATAGTTCGTTTCTGTGTATGTTACATTTTAACGTTGCGTCGTTTGTTTTCTCTTATTTTTTAGTGTACATTCACATTGCGATAAGACGTGTCACGGTACTTGTATATCCCAAATTCATGTATTTGGTTTTGATGTTATATTTGTTATTCTCGTCTGATGCTAGGTCCGTTTTTCTCTGTGTGTTACATTGCAGTGTTGTGTCGTTGTTCTCCTCTTATATTTAATGCGTTTCCCTCAGTTTTAGTTTGTTACCCCGATTTTGTTTTTTTGTCCATGGATTTATGAGTTTGAACAGCGGTATACTACTGTTGCCTTTATTTAGATAGCATGATTCGATTGTAGATGTTTAAAGTCAATTTCAGCACTCTTTGCTATTTTGTGGTGGCTAGTTGTTATTGGAGTGCCACGAGAGAAGGACCATTCTTCGACAATTAAACTGTCAATTCTGAATCAATGAGGATCGGAGTCAAACTCACTATAACGTTCGTGGACATTTCTCCTAACCATAGTATTTCCTCCTACAATTATATAACAAAAAATAAAATCACAAAAATACTGAACTCCGAGGAAATTCAAAACGGAAAGTCTCTTATCAAATGGCAAATTCAAATGATAAAACACATCGAACGAATGGACAACAAATGTTATATTCCTGACTTGGTACGGGTATTTTCAAATGTAGAAAATGGTGGATTGAATCTTGTTTTATAGCGCTAAACCTCTCACCTGTATGATAGTCGCATCAAATTCCATTATTTACAACAATGAGCGAACAAAACAGACATAATCGGTAAAATTGTCAAAATAGGGGCATCTATCATCACTGTGTCAAAATTTCAATTAGAACAAAAACAAACAAATATTCAACGAAAAAGCATAAAAAAGCATCTATCAAATAGAACAACTTACTTTTACATGTATTATAAATTAACCCATAAAGGATTGAAATATTTGAAGTCCTGTGACTGAAAGGCCATGGTTCACATTAACTCTAATGTAGAGTCCCGTGTTTGACGCCAGAATGTAAACGTCACACAGGACGAAATATAAAATTATTTTGTCGTTCAAAGTATTTCAAAATTATAATTTCACATAACGTGAGTAATGATAAGAAGGCAAAACAACCTTCAATACTGATATTCAGCTTTTTGAAGTTTTTTTTTTTATTATACCTTACAACTTTTTTTTTGTATTTGATTTGATAAACAAAACCAGATAGTCCCCTTTTGGTCATATATCAATCAAGTATTGAAGTACTTAAGTGTCAAAGGCTTTAAACATAGCTGTTGAGGTTTCCTGGTAAAGGGGAATTTACGAATCTATAACCATATAATACACAACATCTAAGAAAGATTGCAAAGTTGTTATGACAGTACATGAAATCCATTACAATTATCATTTATGAAAACGTTGACATTAACTAAATTGTTTTTCAACAAAACAATAAAATCTAGATGAGGACCTCAATGCCATGCAAATATCTCTACTGTAGTAAATATCTTCTTAAAATAGTATACTATAAACAAATTCATGTAAAATAATTTGTGAATAGTATGACAAACACAGCCACACCCAGGTGTCCTTTCTTATACTGAAGTTGGCAAAATGTATTAAAACATGTAAAATCTGTATAAGTTTTTACATCAGACTTAGATGTCATTGAAATGGTATTTTGCAGTGATTCCTTTTTATAATTCACTTCTTCGAAACCGAAACTTTACTTCCTAGTATAAACGTTAATGGTCTTTTTCTTATTACGCATTCATTGTAAATGCATATTCATGTAGCAAATAATAAATATTTTAAAGTTTAAGTGTGTTTGCTTAGTCGATTTTTTTTATCAAATTACTAGTTTGGCAAGTGCAATTGAAATCTTTTAATCGTAAAAAGATAACAACATGAACAAGGAAGACGAAAAAAGAATGTGAAATATGAAAAGTGACTTTCATGATTTAACAAATTGATATTTACAAATGAATAATATATCGTAAGCATGGCATTAACTGTGAAGGTTAAAAAATTAATAGCGAAATACAGGAAAGATGAAGATGACGACAACTCTTATGTAAACACAGAATTTACAATAAAAGACGCTTCATGTCATGAAAACGATCAATCATATTATGATCAACTTGATCCTGGTACAAATCATCAGAAGGCGAAGCCAAACGAATATTCTCAATGGGAAGACAGGCAGATTTCTACCGATGAAATATATGAAAATAATGAACAGTCAGGCAGCGGTATTTTACAGCAAAAGGAGGTTATTCATCTGGAATCAAAACTGCCTATTCCAAAGTCGTCGAAGGGACTGAATATCAGACACTACAAAATTGGAATTGGTATTTTAGCTGTGATTTGTTTTATACTTGTTGTGACATTGATAGCTGTTGCGGTTGGCCTGTCTGCAAGTAAGACAACCTATTTTTAAAAATTCTTTGATCAATTCTATGTTTTCAAACAAATCCATTCACCTCGATAAGAAACTTATAATATAAAAAAAAACATATCATCTTATAATTCTTATATGATTTGCATAATTGGTAATACATTCATATGATTGGTCGAGAAAACTCCAGATAACCGGGGTTTTTTTAAATAGTGATTATCAGATTACCGATGAGCAAAAACACAATAACGTTTGATAGACGGTGAAAACCAACATTATTTATCTGCGATTTTTAACAGGTATAAGGATTTAACAACTTTTAAAAGGAATTTTTTCGTATAAAACTGTACCAAATCACTCACAAACATCTTTGTTTGTGAAGGAATTGGTCAAGTTTATTCACCAATAGATTCTTTATAAACAATGTGTTATCCAATAAAATACGAACATGACGAATGAAATACAAATCGTGTTTCTATTTTTGAATTTTTATGAACATGATTTAGTGTCTGTTTTAGTAGATTACCTTAGCCATATTTGGCACAACTTTTTGGAATTTTGGATCCTCAATGCTCTTCAACTTTGTATTTATTTGGCTTTTTAACTATTTTGATCTGAGCGTCACTGATGAGTCTTATGTAGACGAAACGCGCGTCTGGCGTAAAAAATTATAATCCTGGTACTTTTGATAACTATTAACGCATTTTATATAATAAAAAAATACATTGCTATGTTTACTCCAATGATATCAAATTTTTACAACTGAGCAAAGTAAATGCATGTTTCAATATATAATTACGACATAAGTTGTATGCCTAATTGTTTTAAATGGGTATAAAAATTGTTAACATATACATTAAAGGGAATTAATCGAGCTAGTTGGACTAATCCCAACTTTTTACCGGTTATCTTGTATCAGAAATGTATTACAACTTAAACAGTTGTAATTGAACACACAACAGTTGTTATTGTAAATCTTGCACATAACGTTATTTACATATGCGATTTATAACTCAATTTCTATTAGATCTTTACATAGATGACCCAAACGTGTTTTATTGACATTCAAACATGCAGTACGCATTTTGTCAGTTCAAAACCAATCATGTCGCATAGCATTACACCTCACATTTTTTTATTCATTGCTATAAAAAAAAAATTGAATGAATATCAAATTCAGATATCAAGTATGTGTCGGGAGCTGTATCATACAGCATAGTTTCAACGGTTGTTTTAATTTATTCAAAAACTTTCTACCTACAATGTTATTAAATAAACGGTTCTAAGAACTCGTTAGTTTAAAGTCTTGCGAACAATTTATATCTTTTAAGCCAAAACAAAATAGGAACTTGAAACAACATCATTCGATGGAACTCAAAAAGAGTTGATTTGAGCATTTTGTTTAAAACGATCAATTGAGGTGAAGAAATAATACAAATTTACATCATCTTGTGCACTTTTCCCGGCTATTGTCTTATCTATATAAAAAAGAGTCGTTATCTACCGCATGAGTGAACATTCAAAGTCATAATTAGGGGGAAACTAAAAAGGCCATCAAAAAAGAAAACACTTACACAAAACACTACACAGAAAATAAACACCGAGTAACAGGACCCCCCCCCCCCCCCCCCAAAAAAAAGTAAGCAGATATTTCCACTAGTATATATTAGTGCTAGAATGAACCAAAAATATACAGTACCTAATCGGTAAGATTAAATATAATTCTTTCAACATAAAGGATCCAAATGTGAGGGACTCGGATGCCTGAATAATGGAATTTGCACTTTGGTCGATGGCTACATGAAATGTGAATGCCTTGAGGGTTTTAATGGTCCAAGATGTGAAGGTAAGGATACGTAATCTATATCATATCACCTGATATTACCAATTAGTCAGGTAAATATCCATTATTATATTACAGTTCGTTTCTGTGCGTGTTACATTTAATGTTGCGTTTCTGTTGTGTCGTAGTTCTCTTCTAATTTTTTATGTGATTCCCTTTATTTAAGTTTGTAACCCGGATTTGTCCTGGTTTATTTTTTTTCAATCGATTAATGAATTTCGAACAGCGGTATACTAATGTTGCCTTTATATACCAAATTCAGTGTCAGCGACAAAGAGATTTTGGATCTGATCAGGACTAGTAAATGTCTTCCATGGTTTGGCTTAAACATACAGAAATACAATAGTTTTATATAATTTTAGATTTAAACATGATTTACACGAATAGTATGGATATTGCTTTAAAAAAATAATATAACATCAAACTACTTCATGATAAATCAATATTGTTCAATATTATTTGTTTCGAACAGGGTATTATTTTACCACTATTTGATAATTCTGTTCGAAACAAATAAACAATATTGATTTATCATGTAATATATACATATTCATCAATAAAGATCGATGATGAGCTCTTCAACTTCTTTTCGTACTAACCATGAGCAATAATGCACAGATCCAAAACATTCATAAGGGACAAGATATGCAAAACACACAGGAGATAAAAACTAATCAGGAAGACTAAAACATGACCAAAGTTATTAAGAAGAGGAACAAAAAGGAGTGTAAGAGTCAAAAATTCGATATCGCACTAGTAAATAATTCATCAGTAATAAATCAATTCTTGTCTTGCCTTTCTTTTAAAAGCTGCTGACATAAAGTCTTTAAAATTTATCCGTGACAGCAGCTAAAACCACAATATGTAACAAACGGAGCAGATTCTCTTTTTTTACCGATAATAGATACATGTAAATAAAATAAACTTTACAGGAGAAATCAAGATTTTTTTACGTTTTCCTACAAAGTTTACCATTCATTGCCCGAAATTATAATTACAAAATTACGAAAACAAAGGTCAATTGCAGTATTTCAACAGTGATCAGTTTTCTCAACAAGACAACAAAGAGGAAATTTAAACAGACGGCTAATTACAACACTATGCCTCAAAATTATCTGATGTTATAGTAAAAACCATTTAAAAACAAGGAAGTATTGTGCTCGTTTTTAGAGGTTAACATTACGTAATAAAACATTTAGTTTATATTTTATTGCATATGGGTGATTTATGATGACTTTATATATCGAGAATAACCATAGGAAAGTATTGCAATTTAACAATCTACTATTTGCGTTAGTAAATCGAGCCGTGTTATCAATTTATAATATCTATTTAATCAATTGTCTGTGATTTGTTTCTAAATAAAGTCAACGGTAGTATACCGTTGTTCAAAACTCATAAATCCATTGACAAAAAACAAAATCTGGGTAACAAACGAAAACTGAGGGAAACGCATTAAATATAAGAGGAGAACAACAACACAACACTAAACTGTAACACACACACACACAGAAACGGACTAAGCATTAGACAAAATCCTATGAGAATAACAAATATAACATCAAAATCAAATACATGAATTTGGGATAGATAAGTACCGTGACACGTCTTATAGTAAACAAACTACACAATGGAAACACAACGTTAAAATGAAACACACACAGAAACGAACTATAAGAAAACAATGGCCATATTCCTGACTTGGTACAGGACATATTTAAAGGAAAAAATGGTGGGTTGGACCTGGTATTGTGGCATGCTAAACCTCTTATTATACTTATGAATTTTCTTGCTTGCGTTTATAAAACCAGGCTTAAGGTTTTCCTCGGTTTTAGTTTGTGACCTGTATTTGTTCTCTCTGAATCGGTTTAGTGCTTTCAATATATATCTTTATTACCAAAGTCTGTATAAACTATAGGTACATGTACATATTTGAATTATATCCACATTAATAATTCATTTAATACATACAATTGGATGGAGAGTTGTCTCATTGGCACTCACACCACATCTTCCTATATCTAAAAACACAAACTATATGACAGTATAGCAGAAGTTGTTGTAGTAATACAGGAACATTATTCTAACATTTCGGTTCTAAGCTTTAATGCCTAAATTACAAACCTCTTTAATATGGCTTGTACTCATTAGATTAATAAATATGAACATCAATGTTTTTTCGAATAATATGGCTTGATATGAATTTTCAAAATCCTTGAAAAAAGGGACATTTGAAGATGAAATGAAACTCATCCTCTCTATCATATTTACAAAAAGTACATATTTTATTTATTTTGTATTAAGATGTGCAAGGTATTTTAAAAACCGCATTATCAGAAAACACGTGTTCTTCATTTTCTCTTCATGCCTGTAGAAAGACTTAAGTCATGTTCACGAAAAAGGTCATACAATTTGAATGCACTGCGTGCTTAGCACTATTTCGTTACCGTAATTAGCACGTTTATTAACAATTATGTTTAGCACATTGGTTAAAACTTTCATCTTAGAATAGCAATGTTAGGACTGTATTATGTGTGTCGTCACATTTATGTTAAGTATTGGACAATCTGTATAGTTATTTAGTTTTTACAACTACTAACTATCATATATCTTTGTTTAGTAACACCATGCTCAAGCAATCCCTGTCATCATACTGGAGAGTGTACTTTCGGGCTGAATTCCTCAGACTATATATGTTCTTGTCCGTCTGGTTTTACAGGTTCAAATTGTCAAGGTAAGTCTTAAGCATAATGATAGTATTTAAAATATAAAATGACATCACACTTACAAAATGTTAAGGTGTGTTCCAATCTGTTATGAAATCAGGATGTCTGCAATCATAAGTTGTCTTTTTAACTGTAATTCTTGTACAAATTGCAGTTTGGGCAAAGTCAAAATACAAATTATAGTTTGTACATTTTTTTTTTACAAAATGATAACTTGTACACAACATATACATTGTATCCTATCGGGATAACCTTTTTCAAGTATATTGCGTTTGGTCCTATTGTAAAGATATTTAAATACTATATATACATCGTTCTCCCGATGAAAGTTATAACTGGAAAAAAATGAGGGTCGTGAGTTTATTCCTTTGTTATAATATTTGCGAAAATGGCAACGATGAAGTGATCTTATTTTTGTAACATGTATGGGCTATCTACATTGTAGTAACACCTTGCTCAAGTAACCCTTGCCAACACAATGGAGTGTGTGCATATAATGTTAATAGCACAGAGCACAACTGTACATGCAAAAGAGGTTTTTCTGGCTCTAACTGTCAAGGTAACAAGACTCATTAGAATGTATAATACCAAATTATGACCAGCTTTAACCAACAAAAGCACAAGAAACATAATAACTGTGATCTGCAATTTAAAAACTACATTTCGTAAGTCCGTGTCGAGTTATAAACGTGTGTTGATGAAGATAGTGACACATACAATGAATTTAGAATATATTATGTAAGCCCAAACTGTTTGTTTAGACTAAAATCGGTGTCCTTTCGTTCGAATTGTGTGCCCTGTTTTATAAACTGTTATAAATGTCACCATTACATGTCATTTTTCCTCAAATGTGTGTTTCTTTCTACATGCCGTAATCTCCATGTTGACGTCAGAATGTTCAAAACGTCATCCAGGATGAAATAAGTCCGTATTTTTTTTTAGAGATAATGCATGTATTTATTTGACAATCTTTTTACCCCTGCAGTACTGACGTTATATTAGAAGTGAATGTGACTGTTTGTTCTATTTAAGTGTACTCTGTTATACACTATGATAGACATTCCATATGATAGTTTGCCCAATACTTCTTAGCGATTCCGTTGGGGAACTTTATAGATTTGATGCTTAATAATACTTTTAGGTGTTTTGCCGGAGTTTAACTGACATGTGCATGTAAATAAGTATTCATATCTATAAATGATTACCATGTCATATAGAAGGTTCGTTTAATTAAAATAACACTTAATCCGAACTTGCATCTCAAGGATAATACAAAACAAAAGGCAGAATATGTTCGGGTTAAGTCCTCATTCATTTACTGGAGGTTTGTTTTTTTGCGTCATCGATTGTTAACTGGTTATCGGAATTAATAACAATCCAATAATGGTTAGTGCAATTTGAGTTATGAGTATATTTTCAAGCATATTTTGGCAACATGTAGAATATTTTTCAGTGAGTATATTTTTTCTCTCTCAACAGTTTTCCATGTTCAAAAGTGCAAAACGTGAAAAATCAAAGCTAAAAATCGGATTCAAGAGTTTTCAACCGATAAACTGCCCAATGAGGTTAAAATTAATAAATACTTAATAAACAATCATCCGGATCGAAGTATCAATTAAATGCAATTCTGGGAAATCTACAAACCGGAGTTCTATACTGACAATCTGCAATTTTCTCTCAATTGATGTTGACATTTTATTTTGACTTGACACCTCCTATTCTAATATACATTTTGAATTATATTTTACAAGTTACACCATGCAGTAGCACACCTTGTATGAACAATGGATTATGCAAGGTAGAAGGTCATGGCTATATTTGTAAATGTTTGGATAGTTTCACTGGCCCACAGTGTACAGGTGAATTTAAAGATTTTCAACAAAACAGCAATGACAACTTAAAACTAGACTTGAATGTGTTTTGAAGAATACGTTAAAATTAAATGTGTTTTGAAAAATACGTTAAAATTGAATGTGTTTTGAAGAATACGTTAAAATTAGAGGACAATCTAATGCGTCGAATCACAAAAGCTACCACTACACTTGAACAAAACTGGAGTCTTGTATATACACTCTTTACGTTTATTTACAAATATTCGATTAATAGAACACGTGTAATGAAGGTTCTGGTTTAAAGTGAATATTATAAAATTGAGAATGGAAATAGAAAATGTCACATTGTGTCAAAAAGACAAAAACCCGACCATAGAGCAGACAACAGCCGAAGGCCACCAATGGGTCTTCAATGAAACGAAAAACTCCTGCACCCGAAGGCGTCCTTCAGTTGGACCCTGAACAAATATGTAAATTAGTTCAATGATAATGGACGTCATACTAAACTCCGAATTATAGACAAGAAACTGAAATTAAAAAAAATCATACATGACTAACAGAGGCCAGAGGCTCCTGACTTGGGACAGGCGCAAAAATGATGCGTGGTTAACACATGATTTTTGCGATCTCACCCCTCCCCCTATACCTCTAGCCAATGTATGTTCACTACGGTTTTGATTTTAGATTACAAATGTGATGTTGAAAACATTGACGAAGCCAGCTGTGTATTAGAACAAGATGTTTTGAATGATGACTTCGATTGGACTCGTAGAACGGTCAGTATATAATTTAAAAAGAACAAGAGAACGATCAAGAAGCCCTTATTTTTCTCTTTTAATCGAGATCAGCTTCAATAGTATTATAGTATAGTTTACAAATGTTTAGTTCTATTGCCTTTTTGTGGTTAAATACAGAAAATGAAGAAAATGGTCGATACGCAAACAGGACACTTTAATCGAATGGATGAAAGTGGTTCGATCGTGCAATTATGAAAGCTTTCAAAATATGTGTCATAAAATGAACACACGGTTTTTGAAATCTTTATCATCGAGATATGTGCGTGTGGTGTCTTCAGCAGACGAAGCTATTATGCCACAATTGTTATTTGAATTCACTTCAAGAAACTGGGAATTCAGAGTTAATCTTGAATCAAAAGAGAAGATTTTAGAAATCAGAAATTCGTCCCTTTGTCCTTTCATATTAACATAAAAGAACGACCATATTCTGTCTTGAAATTAGATACTACTAAATGCACAAATTCTTATAGAGAACTTACTACCGTCTGGTCGTCATAACGTTCGTTTTAATATCTTTATTTAGTATGAATTTCTCTGATTCATCAGTAAAAGATGTTCTTCAGAAATACTGTGATGGGAAATATTCGACCAGCGTTGGGAATAAGATGAAGAGTCCCCGATATTTGAAAGATATACAGTGCACTCTATCCAATTTTTTACAGTTTTGTAAAAAACTGATAACTCCGGATTTTTTTACGCCTACAGATCTTCTCTATCCACGGGTTACGATTCGGTCCCATCCTGTGCATCGATTTTGGTTACTGTTAATTCAGATGTCATTACCTGCATTTACTTACTGTGATGTTAAAAAAGATGGACAACAGTGCACAAATAATTATTTCATTTCAGTAATACATGTAACATTAACATACAATTGTTTTGCATTATTGCTATACTCACCTACTCGAATTATTTGCATTACGCAAATGAAAACAACGCCACAATTTCTGAATTGAAAAGGATCCGGGATAATTATTTCCATTTGTTCAAATTATCACATGCTGCATTAAACAAACAAAAAGCGTTTTTAAGATGTCAAGTGGTAATATAAACAAATAACAATTTACCATTTAACATAATGTGGAAAATTGTGAAACGATTCTTTACACCCAAAACATTGATCGATACCAACTGACACATTCAAGCAAGTGAATTTCATAAGTGTATTTTTCTTGCCAGTTTTGGAATATCAAATTACAAATACCAAGATCTGATATGATTACTAATGAGCCGATTCTCCTCAAATCCAAATGAAACAGACATTCACAATTATAAATCAGTGTACGGGATTCCACAATAAGCTAAACCCCTACTGCATAAAAGCCTCCGAAATGACAAAATTGTAAAACAATTAAAACCAAAAAAAATAATGGCCTGATGTAAGTACAAATAAAGATTTTTAAAAAAACTAATCTACAGGATCCTGGCTAGAGATAGGCACGTACAGAATGTTTTTGGGTTAACTAGTGTAAAGGCGCCATCATCCACTAACCTTGAATAGTGCTATAACAATACAACATAAAAAAAAACACTATAGAAATCGGTGTAAAGGGCTGAGCTCATCAGAAGTATATAATGCAGAAATACGCCTAATATAAACAGAGAGTGGACTTGGCAAGGTACTTATAATTCCCAACAATAACATATCCCTAAGTACAAATCTTAGAGTACTAACATGAGCAAAACGACGGGTACCACAGGTGGAGCAGGATCTGCTTACCATTCCGGAGCACCTGAGATCACCTCAAGTTTTTGTATGGGTTCTGTTTGCTTAGTCCTCAGTTGTCTATACTGTGTTAAGTGTACTATTGTCTGGGTGTCTTTTTTAGATATGGTGTTGTGAGGTAATTTTCGACATACGAGTATCTTTCGCCTCTCTTTTTCAAGATAAGTAAGAGCTTGTTGATTTTGTATTTGTCAAATCTGCTATAAACATATATTATCAAATTTTTTTTTATATAAACGTAGATTAAACGATATTTTAGGTAAAAAATCTACCATTTGTTATCAATTATTTATAGATAAACTGAAAGCTATATTTACATTTTTATATATTTTTCTTTACTTGAGTTTTTGATATATTGAAGTTTCTTGTGATAAATGAATTAACCTGTGCCAAATCAGCACTTCAAGTCTTGATATCTTATACAGAGGTCGAAAGTCATGAACTTAAAATCTTTGAATCAGTAAACAGTGAACAAATAACAGAGTAACAATTATGGCTTAAATTCAGGCTTCCAACTACTTTGTAAAAACAAAACAAAAAGTAAGAATAAAACCTAAATAGATTGTGAAATGAACCTATTGGCGATTCTCTTGTAAATCCTTACGATTTAAATACTAGTACACAAATAAAGATTTGATTCACTGTACTAAACGAACAGTAAAGTAATATTTTTTTACAATATTGAAATACAAATAGGGCGGCACACCAACTCCAGGGACTGGACCGTCGTTCGCAGCAGAGGGAAGTTATTATTTCTATATGGAGGCAGACAATGGTCAATATGGTTGGAGTGCAAGATTAATATCAAGAAATTTGAAAAAAGGTTAATAATAAACCATACAATTATTTATCCAATAAATGTATTCTGTAATGTTTTTCAACACAAAAGTTCATCAATGTAGGTTGCTTTGCGAAAGTAGCATTTTTTTTTTACTTAATCTTTTTGAAATCTTCAAGATGATGTTTTAATGACGTGTTGATTAACGTTGATCTATGAATGTGCTTTTCAGTTTAACATAATAGACAATGCCAATATATTCGATTTGATATTTTATAGTTTATCTTTTTATGTTGTAATATTACACTACTGTTTCATGTGAGGGTGACGGTTGGCGCATGTTAAAACGGCTAAAGACGCTGTTATGCACCTGTCCGAAGTCAGCCACTTGTTGTCTCATTGACACTGATGCAACATGTTCCTATTTCTATTGAAACGATATTCCAATTTTTTACATTGCGATAACCTCCACTTTAAATGAGTCACTTATATTGGGATTTAGAATACGACTACCCCCTTAAAAATGCTATTTAAAAATCATGTAAATAACACAATTGCCGCACTTTGAAATCAAAAGATCATGTACTTTGTTGCGCATAATTATGCATCATTATATGTTCTGCTAGAAATAAAATTTCAAATATTTAAAAGATTCAAATCTAAGTATCATCAAAATTAAACCAAATTCAAGCTCTAGAATTTCGAAATGATAAACATGATGAACGTTAAATTAAAAATAGACACATAGTTTCGTCATTCAACTTTTCCCCAAAAAAATTGATACATTTTAATAGCAGTGAAAATGAGTAAAAGTACCAGACTATGTTATATTTATATGTTTTTGACATTGTTTGCATCTTGCTTTTAGTGTTTATATGGGATTTTAAAGAAAGGTTGTTTCGTGAATGAAATGATACATAGGATAAAGAATTCGAAAAAAAATTAACAGTTTTGACCATACGATCTATCTCATTAATAGGGCCCAGTTGAAAATTGGTTGAAACAAATATTTAGTATCAATTGATTTGATTCTGAGTTACATTTTTTTCTGAGTGTAAATGTAATAATTAATTATATGGACTGAATATACTTTATTTGGAAATGTTTTCATTGATAGTTACATGTTATTCGCCCGATGATATAATATTTTATTAGACATTATTAATCAATATTGAAGTGTGGCATGACGCATTTTTTTTTTAATTGCAGGTTTTTCTAAATGTTTGTCCTTTAACTACTACATGTATGGGAGTACAATTGGATATTTGCGAGTAATGCAGGACAGGTTAGCGATATGGAAAAATTCAACCAGTATTAATTCTTGGCAATTTCAGAGCTTTAATATTTCGTCTGCAGCTTCACGGGTATGAAGTTATGGATATCTTGTAATACACCAAAATATAAGAATATGAAATGATTGGTAATTCCCATGTCTATTTCTAGAAATGCGTGTACTTCAATCACTATAAACACATTTTATAATAGATGGGGGGTCGAATTTTTTGCATTATACATTTTTGTTAATCATCGCTATATATGCTGTAATGTCTTATAATGTGAATAATGGTTATATTGTTTTATGATTTTGGTGGATAATTGATCCTTTTCATCTTATTTATTAATCAGCAGTTTTTCATTATGAGGTCACTGACGAAGGACTATATGATAACGAGATTATCATTAGCAAAATGGTTGGCGCCCTTAAACTGACATCAAATATCATTAATGTGTCCATTTTATTAATTTCATCGAGCGTTTTAATTTACCACAAATATTTTTGTTAAAGGACAAAGTTAACCTTTGCCAGATTTTGCAAAACTGTATATTTTTCTCAATTTATTTATGTATTTTTAGTTTTTAATGCTTTTAATGATCAGAATTTATCGTCTTTTTACTGTTTGGGTCTAACGCAATTGCTCACACGTATGTAGAAGGAATGCACAAATAGTGAATAGCGATATAATTTATAAATCTTGTATGTCTGATTGTATTTCGCAACCTATTGTTGGATGCCACTTTTTTCCTGAGGTTTTCACCAGTTCAGTAGTCAGCGAATCTGTGGTGACAGAAAATAGCGTTGAGGCAATACTTATATCTCAATTTATTGTTCATCGAATGTTGAAATCGTGATACGAAACAATCGTCTTGAATTCTTAATCATATAAATAAAGACTACACGAGTATACTGGTGTTCAAAATTCATTAATCGATTAAGAGAAAACAAATCCATGTAACGGTTACAAACTAAAACCGAGGGCAAACATCAACCATGTGTGTCAACTGTTAGAGAAAAACAAAAGAACAAAAAAAACGCCAACATGCATATAAACGAACTAGTTGATATCATATTCCTGACTTGGTACACGACATTTTCAGACAAAAATGGTGGGCTAAACTTGGTTTAAAGACTATTCAAACCTCCGGCTTTAAGAAAATGTTAAAAAAAATATCACTAAAATGACAACACTACGTGACAGAAATAAAAACAGTTCGAAAGGAAATACAATGCATTCAGAAGAGCACAGTAAACACAAATTCAAAACGTTGTGCCGAATCGGCAACGGAACCCTTATTGCTTTTGATAACATTTTATAGACAATCATGTTAAGTCTGGTATCTTTAATAAGTTTTCTATAATGCATCCTTAATCTGTGTTGGCCAAGGGACGAAAATTAACTGTGACACATATTTAATAAACAATCAAATGAAAGATGTTTTTGCACTTCGGCTTTGTCTCAACTGGTGCAAAGATCCTTAAACAGTGTTAAATAAACAATAGTAAAGCACAAAATTATCACACTTTCTGTGGAGAATTTTACAGCAAATGTACTGACCCTTAGCATTTAGAACTTCTGTCAATTAAAACACCCATCTCTGCACTACAACAGCTGTTTTCCAGACAAGTCTTGGTCAAATTCAAGTCATGAACCAAGTATTTCAAACAAATATATCCTCTCATAAACGACAGCGTAAGGAGAGGCAGAGCAATTGTAAATAAGTACCCACCTATCTATATATTCACCTGCTAGTATTCACTTGATAATTGTGACGAGTGTTACCACATTAAATTTGAATGTTATTAACAGCAGATAAATGAAATTTTCAATAGCAATAACATCTCTTAGGAATGCTGAAAAAATGACATACCAAACTTGTTTACCACATGTTTCGACAGCACAATTGAATCATTTAGAAGCTTGCAGACCGGAGTACAAATAAAAATGACTTAGAACACATTGAACAATAACACATACATCAACACCAATACACAAACAAAACTAAAACTATCAATGCAGAAAGAGGAAAAAGTACAGTTCTTCCTCTTTGTGTACACTCTATTAATTTTCAATCAATAAAAAACAGACAAGATAAGATATTAGACTCATGCAAACCTGATGTAAACTGAAATATGGTTTCCAAATGACACATCAACATATGAATATAATTAATCATCAAAATAGTTGCTCATTTTTAAAGGCCGATCGAATAGTTGTTAATATATGTGTCAGTTGGTCTCTTGTGAAGAGTTATCTTATTGGAAATCATACCACATCTTCTTTTTTATATCAAATTCAAACACAAATACGACAATTTAAAAAATGATATGAAAAATTAGCGAAACAAAGTTGTAAATTATCAAAGCTAATGCGAAAATTCTTCTGTTCTGAAAATGAAGAAGAATCGAATGTTGTTTTAAACATTAATAACAATACTGTCAGCTCAATATACGTTATTCCCTGAATTTAAGAATACATTCAGTTCATACAAATTATTGTTCATCTTTGCAGATAGTTTTTCAAGCTTATAGAGGAAGTGGTGTTTCAAGTGATATTGCAATTGACAATATTACAATTACTGCAGGTGCATGCTAAAAGAAATGTAATCTAGTATTGCCGTAGAATTATCACATACCAACTGTTTGTGAATTTATAATTTTTTTCGTTTCATTCAATAGCAACAAACAAAATAATGAGGTATAATTTGACTGAAATCGACGTTAACATTGTAAAAGGAAACAACCAATAGAAAATTAAACAGTATGATTCATGTGTGTACTGAATGCTTTTGAAAATGTTAATGCTTACATATTTAATAAACATAATTTCTGAACACATTACTTTTAATAAAATTTCCATGCTGAAGTTCCTTACCGTCTTCGTCATACTGGTTTTTAAGAAATGTTCATTATTTTATGTTTTTTTATGTTTTCTCTCTCCCTTTATTAGTATTCATTTGGTATTTCTCATTGATTAGTTCTACACAAGTTAAGATTGTTATATTTGCAATGTCATGAGTAAAGTACGGTGGCTTTAGACAAACATTCATCTATTACATAAAGAAATATAAACAACTCATGTATCTTTATAATCAGGTTTTTGTAGATCTTCATAAAGACGACTACTTTTTGACCTACAGTTCAAAGACATATATAGTATACAAATGAAACAATATCAAATAATGTCCGATCTAAAAACAACAAAAGAATGAACAACGGCAACAGAACACTACACACAAAACTGATCACTGGCAAATGTTTGGGTATAACAAACTCAAACACAAATTGTGTATGATCAGGTTATGTTGCACTTCTGGCATCCGTCGTGTTCATCATTGTCAGTAAATATGGTTATACATTGCATTCATAATGTTAAAGTGCAACACGGAAGTAGCATGCTGACAAGGGAAACATTTCCGCAATCATCATATAAATATCCAATAGGTTCACTTGAATATAAAGGCATCTGTAAACGCTCATCGACGAAACATTTGACGGAACTTTACCAGAAGGAAATATTGTGTCATCACATTATGTGTAGGCAGCAGCCCTTTGATATTGACATCATGGTTAAACACGTTGCCTTTCAAATAGCACCTGAGAGATATATAGCCTAATCGTACCTCCTATACATGTCTAGGAATATGAGTGGTTAAAGTAACCGTGTGGTGACAGTGTATATTTCATATTGGGTTATTTCAACTCACGTTTAGTAGTGGTGTTACGTCCCTTTATAAAAACAACAGGGTGTTGAGGTTAAAGCTTAAAGATTTCAACAGACGAAGACATTTTTGGTGAACGATTGAACTAAATTCAAAAAACACATTCAAACCTAACAAGTTGTAATTGTTGGCATTTGTTTTGCATAGACCGGTGGATGTAAATAATTTCATCATAGATACCAGGATTAAACTTGTATTTACAAAAGACTCATCAGAGACGCTGGAATAAGTTTTTATACTAACAGTAATGTAGACCTGCTAACTTTTATAGTCCACTAATCTAATTAGTCATGTCGAATTAACTGACCCCATATATAGATCACTATCGCACTATGTTATTAATAATATACGACCATGTCAGAATAGAATGGAATATCCACAATGCGAGTTTAAAAAAAAAAAGAATTTCAAATTGTTCAAATAATTCACTACCGATGAACTGTAGAATGGTTCGAGTTGCCTCTACAGAGTGTTCGATTTGATTTTTAAGAAGATCTTATGTGTATTCTGTCCGATTCCTCGTCTCGTCAAATTATCTTCTACTCTGAAACAACGGGATCTCTGGAAGTTTGGGAAGAGTACATATCAGTCGTGAATAGGTTTTGAGATACATTGCAATAAGTGATTAGTCAAAAAAAGCTTCGAACTTTCTTCGTATAATATGTTTTTGTGTTATATTTGATGTGTTTCCCTCAGTTTAAGTTTGTAACCCGGATTTGTTTTTTTTTCTCAGTCGGTTTATGACTTTTAAACAGCAGTATACCACTGTTGCTTTTATTTATCTCATACAGATCAAACCATAAAGAGGTATTCGACCGAATAATTTTGTTTAATGTTACAATGTGTATAGAACAATCTGCAAGTATAGGATTCACCAATCTGTGTGTTAAATAAAACGAAAAGCTCTAACTAATTCCGTTGTATCACAATAATGGAAGCCAATACATAACCGAGTCAAATGTTATCTTGATTCGATGCTACAAGCTCTTAATATCATTAGCATGGACTAAATTTGTCTTATAGTGTTTTTTATTTGTAATATTATTTCTTGTTAATCATTTACAATACCAACGTTACATTGTTGTCCTCGAAAACAACGTTAATTTGCTAGGTCTGTCATGAGCCCCAATAATTTCTTCTCAAACCATTAAAATTAATGTCATCATAAAACAAAGTCCAATCTTCAAAGTTTATCCAAAGTAATCTTCTCCCGGTGAGGTCTCAATCAGAAGCCGATACTGCAACAAATCTAAAGAACTGTTATTGTGATACAAAGGATCCAAGTAAAACAGATTTTAGGTTCTCAATCCTTACACTTGCACCGGTTTTCCAAATTCCTATGTTAAAGAATGACATATATAAGACAACATTTGTTTAAAAAAAATTAAATGGCCAACGACGATACAATCTTTGTAGGTTTTCTTAACATAAAAGGGCCTTTCAACGACCTCATCTCTGCATTTGTGGTATCTTTGAATTCATGGATGATGCACTACCTATCGGGAGATGGAGGGGGTAAAAGATAGAAAATTTTTATTGTAAACAAAAGTAAATCAAACATTTTTCAAAGTTATGTTCAATATTTGAACAACGTTTAAACTTTACATTTTAAATGGCTTTCATCTTAGCGTCAAAACAAAGGTATGTAGGAATTTAAATGCTACTGAAACTTTTAGCATTAAATAGTTTCCTATGATATCAAACATATATTTATTAAATCAGTATTTCATCAATTAATTTATGTGTGTATGTGTGTGTGAAGGGTTAGAATGGGTGGGTTACGGTGGTGGTTTGTGGGTGTACACATAAGGAGACGTGGTATGTATTTAAGAGATAACTGATTACCAGCATGATACTTCTGAAAATTTTACTGAAAAGATGGATTCATTTACTGGGACTTCCTTTAGCATTTATCTGTGTTGTGATATTGTAATTATCATGTTGACTTATCTTGGCGTTATATGTTTTGAGTGATCTTATAACGTTTAAAAATTGATGTTATAATTGTGCAGTTTAGAAATCAATGGAACAATCATAGACGCTGATATGAACTGTCTATTTGACTTGCAAATTATTCCGGAATTATCTATTGTTATCATAATCTACTTTTACATATTAAATGGCTAGCATCTAAGCTTCAAACCAAACGTACATAGGTTAGTTAAATTGGCAAAAAAAGTGCATGTCTTTTAGAAAAATCCCTAAGAATTAAAAATAGTTCCCTGTGTCATTTGATAGACTTAAAGTTTTATTTTTTCGTATGTTTTATATTTTAAAAAACGACATTGATAAACATTGATGGAAATTACCCCTTAGGTTGCAACAAAATGTAAACATAATTGTCGACGAATATTTAGTTACACACATATATAGAAAGGCATTGGTACACATACATGACATAGCGTTTTAAAGTATCGTTGCCATTTTCGTGCTGTTTAAAAGGTAAATCGAACGGATATGGGACCTAAAAGCAGCAATCTCTGGCTGGACTCATAAAATATAATATTCTTACTATACGACCAAATATCGTATTCATGGGTGCTTCAACTAGAACATGAGTTTGACCATGGGGCCTTACGACTGCTAGCTACAGAAAGTTATGTAACACATACCAAGGGAAACGGACAGTAATCTATGTTAGCATTGATTTACTGAAAGAAATTCCTTTTCTGAAATTTCGTCAAAGATTCATGACTAGTAAACAAGAAAAAAATCAAATAATGATTTGTGCCGTTGAATGTATCTGTTAAATGGAATCACGACGGGTCTTTGTTGACTTTAGCTTATCTTACCTGCCATGCAAAATTCACACTCAGTCGATATTTTACCATTTAAAAAGGAACACAATCGGAAAGTTACATATCAGACGACTTTAATAGTATCTAAAGATTTAAGACTGCGACAACACATTGTAATTGAGTGGAGCTAGCTTAAATGCTGTTTTCGGATCAACACATCATCAAAATCACCCCTAGAGCTAGCTATGACTTTGTTTTGTGGTGTAGAAAACTTTGGCATAGAATTATTTGTCATAATTAAAGTATACTATGCACAAGTAACCCTCATTTACAATACGCGAGTATATCAGCTAAATCATATATACCAACGTGGAGTTTTGAATTTATATCAGTATGTTTTTTGACAAAATTTACTAAAAGTATATACTAGATAAATATACAAATGACAATAGACAATAAGACAACTGTTCTTTAGTAAAATTAATATAAGGACCTTAGAGCTACGGTTCATAGTCATATATGGCAATCTATAGTATACTCAATTAATTCCTCAGTATAATGTTTTCAAGTCAACATCGACGATTATTTACTAGATATTATTCTATATGAAAGCGTATTTTCTATACTATTTAGATTTTATGTTACTTTAGTTTAAGAATTATATGGAATGCAAAACCACACCCAAAAGATTTTTTTACGTAGTTCGGTATTTATACATCTAGACATTGTGTTATTTTGCTATAGTTTTTAAATTCCTTTCGGTCACTTTTACTGACGTATTTGGTCAATACGAATACAAACAAGAAGTTTTGGTTCGATTGTGGATGAGAGAACTCTACATAAGAGACCAAAATGAAATAGCAGTTACCAACTAGTGGTTACCATATCATTTTAATGTGCTTTGTCTACATATTATCACATGTATCAGTTTTGTCTTTATATAAGTATTAAGATTATAACCCAATGTTTACCGTTGTTCCCTAATTTTTTGTCAGTTTTCCTATCGAAGGTCGGTGGTTTTCTCCGGGCACTCCGGTTTTCTTGACAAATAAAAATTGGCCGCCACGAAATAGCCTAAATGTGGTGTATAAAAGTGGCGTTAAGGAGGCTCGAGGGTATACAAATTTCCGAAAAAATTAAACATTTATTTTTCAATACAAATTTTATTTTTTTAACTTTAGTAGATATTACTCTATCACATGGTACAAGAATTATTAAAAAAAAAAAAACGATTCATGTTGGCCCCGGCCTCATGACTTTTAAAATGTAGATATCACTGAAAAAAATGCCATTTTTTGGTATTGAAATTGATAGATCTTTTTTTACTCATCGGTGACCTATATATTTTATTATAATTTTCAAATGAGCTGTACTGAAACTAAACTTTTGTAAAATTTAAGCGATTTATGTAATAAAGTTCTTTTTTCATTTCGATATCACTTATATTTCTCCTATTAGATCAACAGAAATAAGGTATCTTTGCAAAATGTATGCTTCTTTCAAAGACAGATTGTGAGCGTAAATGAACGGTGACCCCATTTTTTGATTTTATTTTTCTATTAAGAATTAGATAAATTTCATTTATACAAAAATATTGCGAAATCCTATATTAAATAAAAATATTGATTTAGACCCCAGAGCCACCTTCAAACACCAAAAATCAAATCCCTAATTTTTGACATTTTAACCTACGTACATGTAATATACTCATACATTGTTGTCAAAAAGTAAAATAACAAAAATACAGAACTTTAAGGGAAATCTCAAAACGGAAAGTCCCTAATTAAATGACAAAATCAAAAGCTCAAACACATCAAACGAATGATTACAAAATGACATATAACTGAATTAGTACAGGCATTTTCAAATGTAGAAAATTACGGATTAAGCCTGGTTTTATAGCAGGATAAACATTTCAATTTATATTGACAACGATATGGGGAACAAAACAAAAAGACATATTAGGGGGAAAAAAGGTACAAAAAACATTAAAAATATGAAAAACAAGAATACAAAAATGCACCTTAATATAATAACACAACGACGGGACGCACTAGCACCGACACTCGCCAATACTACAAAAATAGACTTAATAATAAAAGCAATATTCACAAAAACAATAAGATGAATACTATTACTATGGCACGTTATTAAGATAATAAACAACGTCAGTACCGATAATCTATACACATCAAGACCATCATGTATTATTTGTGAAGTTAATACGACATATTTATCAACAAGGTCTGGGTATCTTCTCGTGATCTTTTTGAGAAAACAGACGAAACGTCCTTTGACATACCCCTGGTTCATCAACTTTCTGCTCAGACGCTTGTGATGTTTTACAAGTTCTGAGTAGCAGTTGCAAGAATTTGAATACCGAATAATTTGGGAAATGTATATCCCATATTCAGGTGAAGTTGGTTCATTGTTACTAAAATGGGGGAACTTGATAATTTCAAAATTAATATCGTCTAGTTTGTCATAGATTCTTGGTTGAATTGATATGCAACTATCATACAAGTTAAATGTTTAGCTAGCTATACAAACATGCTAAATAAACCATTGTCTACATCAGGATAGGCCTCTACCTATTCCGGAACATTACCGATTTTGTTTTTCAATCGTTTGACACGTTTTGGTATTTGATAAATGACTTTCCGTTTTAAATTTTTCTTGGCGTGCTGTTTTGTTATTTTAATTTTTCATATAGCATACGGTAACCGTTGTAAATGTTATGACATATTGCAACGTGTATGGTCATTCGAATTGATCATTAAGTTTATGTTTTTTCGAGTTTTGTTTATGTTAGTACTATATTCTTATATAAAGATACTTTACATCCTAGGCTTCTATCGGGGATTTTTATTTCTGATAATAAATGTATATTATATATTTCAAGTAGCAAAGTTATAAATGTTTCATCTTTTCAAGTTTTATTGTTTGGTATTTATTCTAAATATTATCAGTTATGGAAGAGTAATTCACATCATTAAATCATAAAACCATATAAACACGGAAGACGAAAGAGGGTATTAGGTGAAAGATGACAATCTTTTTTATATTTTACCGAAATTCCCGAATGAATAACATATCGTTATAATTGCCTTTAAATTTGAAAACGAAAAACATAATGACAGAAAAGATAAATATTAGGACAATATATGTTAACACAGCAGATGCTTCAAGTGTTAAATGGGAACGAAAACCTCAACCGAGTGATGATCAGCTTGATAACACAAATTCTGATATAGAAAATCAAAAAGCGAATGAATATTCTCAATTGAAAGACAGACCTAATAAAGATCCTAATAATCAGTCAGTTTATGATGTATTACAGGAAATGGAAATTAATCATCTGGAATCAAAATTGCCTATTGTTTTATCATCAAAGAAAACCAGTAATAGACAGTTCAAAATTGGAATTGGTCTTTTAGCTGCGAGTTGTTGTATACTGGTTGTGGCATTAGTATATGTTACGGTGATCCCGTCTGCAAGTAAGACATACTATTTAAAAGTTCTTAAACAAATATATAAGAGGGTATAAAGATTTTACATATTGTAATTTACACTTCTTGCTATCTCAATTTCTCTACGATCTTACACTTATATATTAAAACGATTACTATTACTAGACATTTTTTGAATGTGTTGTGATCAGTTACACTGTTGTCAGTTTAAAACAATCTCATGCCACAAGTAAATCTATTCAATGCTGTAGAAACGACATTGATAAAATTAAATTTTAAATCTTATGATTCCTATCAAAAAACTAGCAAAGTTTTGGGCAGAGCGACATAATACACCGGCATTATTTGAACCAAAACCTTTAAAAATCAGAATTCGATTAAACCCTTTGCGAAATGCTCTTACCCCTTGATTTTCAATATTTTTTAACTCGCATATTTACAACATTATGTGCTTCTTACACGATCATATAAAAGTATTCATTTTGTAATATAAACGCGTATAATAGTCAATAAAATCAATTCATATTGGAGATAATCTATCATAGCAGAAAAATATTTTCATATACAGGATCCCCGTGTGAGAGTCGAGGATGTCTGAATACTGGAATATGCAATGTAGTCGACGGGAACATTGAATGTGAATGCCTACAAGGTTTTGGTGGTTCAAGTTGTGAAGGTAATAATATCATATTATCAATTCCAATGACATACAGTCTGAGTGACAAAGCCATATTGGATTTTAAAATGCGACTTCATTCTTTAACAAGAAACATACAGAAGTGTATACCTTGTTTCAAATTAGATTGATGGATTTAGCTGATATTTAATTTCCATCAGGACACATCGATAATGTTCGTCAATGTCTATTTGTTTTAAGCTGTTTTTTATTTTATAAAAACACAATTGAAAAAGATAGAGATCAAACTATTAACATGATTTAACATAAAACATAGAAGAAAATGTTTTGAAATACATGTAGTATGTATTTCATGCCAATCTTCCTATGTCTATTTGATAAAGTTCTGTTTATTTATTTTATTTTCTGATATTGACACACATGACTGTTTTCAATTTGTCCTATAGCTTTCTTTATTTAACTTTCATATGCTCTCGGTACAAAAAATTAAGATGATACAAAACCAACCAAATAGACTTAAAACATAACTAAAAGCCAAATGAGAAATGGGAACAAAGTGTGCACGGGACCAATAAATGTACTAGGAAACATAGCCAATAATTAACATGAACAGTGTGTTAAAGTGCAATTGTAATTCATGAAGATTGTTGGAAATAATAAAATTTCATCCTTGCATCAGGCATGTTCTTGTCTACGAACTTATTTCCCTATATTGTATTAACAGTCAATTAAATCACCCGGCTTTATTAAATTTTCGAGGGTATCACTTAAATTCGAACGACATTAATTTACTAATGTCCAAATCTGGTAAATTGATTATGAACAGACAAATCATAGATACAAACTGATTTATAAAAGTAGCAAGACTGCGTGCATCAATGGGAAAAACTCTTCCTGCTATAAAACCGCGATGCATGCGTATTCATACTCAGTAAAAGTCTAAAAATCGGTAATCTCATATAATCGATAAAGTTACAAATCAGACAACTTTACTGTTCTCTGAATGGTATATGTATGTGAATGTCTTCATTTTCTTGACTAAAAATTTCTTCATTCAATATGTGTTTTTATCCAGTTACCCCATGTGACTTCAAAATTTGTGAATACGGAGGGGAGTGCTATCTGCATGATTTTCAGCCTAAGTGTTCATGCCAACTCGGATTTGGTGGTGAAAACTGTACCGGTGAGTATATCCAGGATATGTAAAGTCCTATTATCATAACATGTGCCTCATTCTCTGCATTGAATATATATATATATATATATATATATATATATATATATATATATATATATATATTTAGCTGATCTGTAACAATAACATCTTCATGCCTTATATATCATGTACTGTAGTACGCCGCTAGATTAAAACTGACGTGGAAAGGTAACACATGCCCACCGAAAGCTCTTTTTTTGAGAGCCCAGGTGGTCGTGTGGTCTAGCGGGACGGCTGCAGTGCAGGCGATTTGGTGTCACGATATCACAGTAGCATGGGTTCGAATCCCGGTCAGGGAAGAACCAAAAATTTGCGAAAGCAAATTTACAGATCTAACATTGTTGGGTTGATGTTTAGACGAGTTATATATATATATATATATATATATATATATATACGGAGGTTTTTAACGTCGTTAATACCAAACTATTAATGGTGAAAGACGAAATATTCAACGCTAAATAACTGACTATGACTACATTTTCGGATGATTATCGTTCAAGTTAGGGTAATTTAATCATTGTTTTGGCAGATTTATCTATATTATTTTTTTCAAAAAAGTACTTGTTCGTTATTTGTGATTAAAAGTTAGATACGAATGTAAATTAAAATCACAGAAAGGGAACATCACAAAAAATCAATTATAGACAAAAACGGTGGAAAATCCAACATTGAATCTAAAAGGTTTACCATCATTAATCCTGCTTCAATTTGAGAATATATTATAAAAATCTTCTGGGTAAAAAATAATAAAGATTGCTTGTTTTTATACCAAAAGTAGTTATGCCATATAGTTAGAAATCAAATCATTATGAAAGCAAAGTTATGTTATTTTTTGTCGTCATATTTGACTTGGCGTAACGTTCACGTCTTAATAGTGCTCCTTTATTATGAATTTTCGTTCAGTTTATTTTCGTTCCTGCAAGTTAAGGTCTTTCTAACGCATGTGCTTTTATATGCCTTTAAGCAAATGTATAACGCATACAAACTCATGTAAAAGAGACATAACCAGATAAAAAGACAAGAACTGTATGTTGTATTTCTACATGCAGTAAGAAGTCATGAAAATAAGTTATATACTATTCTGAAAGGTTTAAAAAGACTTCTTGAATAATCCTGTATCTTGCAACTTCTCTGTATGTAACGAATACAGATGTGTTATCCTAATAGCAAATACAGCTTAAGTTTTAATAATCTTAAGAATCTTTTCAGAAAGAGTCTTATCTTCCCATGAACGTTGTTGATCTCATTATGTCCAGCAAATAGTTTGTAGATGTGAATATTGACAGAAAATTATGTTTTAATTTTTTCTAGGTTTAGCTACTTTGCAACTTCATGAAGTTGAAAGGCGGGTGGACGGGAGAGCTTTGATTACCAATGGTTTCCGTGCAATGACTTATTAACCGTTTCAATAGCGTGCTTTTCAGAATGGAGGTCCAGTTTGATATTAACAATTTTAATTTTAGCTTTAATGAGTTATGGTCATTGACATATTGGAATTTTGCATTTTATATAATCTGTTCAATTACTTATAAACCTTTCCACCAATAGTTTTTAAAATTTAATACGTTGGTACTAATATGAAGGTAATGTTAAATATCGACGAATTTTTTTTTTTCAGGAATTAAGGTTCATGATCTATTTGAAAATACGTGCAATTACTTATGAACTATATGAAATATGCTTAAACTTTCTTTTACTGATCAATGATTAAAGTTAATTTTGATGTTGATTAATTTTACTTTGTGTCCAAATGGTGGTAAGGTATATACATATTGTAGATTTTTATTTTACCGTTTAGGAGTTATGGTCCCTGATGGGCACAAAATGCGACAGGTCAAACACCTAGAAGTGCCTTTTAAAAAACAGAAAATCTGACAGCATTTGCCAATTTTGCAATATCTTACTCAACTTTTTATTATCTCTGTTTAGTAACACCTTGCTCAAGCAATCCCTGTCTTCATACTGGACAGTGTACCCTAGGACTTAATACATCAGACTATTTATGTTCTTGTCCACCAGGTTTTACAGGAGCAAATTGTCAAGGTAAGAACTTTAACAAATAATAACAATTATTGCATTCAATCAGACCATAAAGCTTTATAATTGCATACTTATAACATGTATAATGATGCAAGTAATTAATAGTGTGAATATAAAATGATACATTTTATTGTGAATAACAATTCCACATACTGTCTAAATTTTCAACTTGCTTAAAAACTAGTATACTAGTACACTGTATTTTTATTTTTTTTATTTTTTTTTTGCTCATAAATTTTTTTTACAGTAAATTATGTTTAATTTTTAGCATATTATTATATTATTATACGTATCATGGTTTAACTTCTAGTTAATGAAGATAAGGTACGCTCTCATCGTTGGCGCCGAAATTTTGGTATCATTCAGCCTTAATAAACATGATAAAGGATTGTAATGAAATAAATTTTATAATAATGAACTCAGAACTTGTTTCTTTCAAATATGATTTTAGGTTAGCAATAAAAAGAGACCTTTTTAATATTCTATTGACTTTTGCGGCTACTAATACCCGTGTACATATATCCATTTATATCTCCAGCGTCGTTTATAATTGAAGGACGTTGTAAACGAGTACACAACTGTTTTATTAGAATTATAAAACAAATTTCTTTAAAAAGCAAAGGAAGAACGTCATAATGAAATTATTTAGGGGGAGGCGTTTGTGTATGTGTTATTGTAGTTGTATATTTAGAATTTGCTTTAGCATTTGTAATGCAATTAATATCAATCTGATTTCAGAAACCCCCTGCTCAAGTGATCCATGCCAAAACAAAGGAGTGTGTACATACACTACAAACAGCAACCAGTACAATTGTACATGTCAGAGAGGTTTTTCTGGTATAAATTGTCAAGGTATAAAAACTTATAAAGGAGCTGCAATCGTATGTTATAGATGTAATGTCCTGATTGTTTCAGTAACTATTGAGAAAATGTCAAAAGTAACGTGGAATAAAACTTCAGATTTTTACTCATTCATCAATAAATTGAAATATTAAGAAAACATCAGTTAAATTTATTTTTTATTAGTTTTATTTTGATGGTTTAATAATGTGCATTAGTCCTAGATACATGTTTTAAGTAGTTAAAAGAGGGCATTCATCATTGTATTGTCTCAAGGTTCGATTGTTTAAGTATATTTCCCGTGGCGATCAATGGTAGTACGAAGCCACAAGCTGTAGGATGCAAGTCTTATAATGTAAATGTATGAATGCTACCTGTATGAATTAAGCAATTCTAAAATTCTGACTTGCGAAAATATTGTTATACTCCAAAAAATACGATAAACTTTGCAGGTAACTTAGGCACGGCTATAGTCTCCATACGAATGTACAGTTTCAAATAAAAACAAGAGATAAAATCCCCTGAACTTTTTTCAAAGCAGGATCATTTAAAAAGAATAATCATTATTTTGACTGCATTTCTAGACTAATTTCCAGAGGAGGAAAATTGAACATTGTCGTTGAATGTTTTAAGCAGAAATCATCCTTTCCTAATTTTCGAAACAAATAATCTGAAGTGTTGTTGATTTTTCGCTACGCTAACAGGGACGATATGTGAAATAAATTTAATAATTCAAAACATAACAGTTTTACCATATTTATGTGAAGGAATTATTAAAGAAATTAAGTATACACCATTGTTGACTCACATAGTAATGTTATTTGCTCTATAATATATGGATGTCTGTTTTGCATGTTCCATGTTCATAACAATTTGGTGCTCTGTTTGTACCAGTTCGTGATCATTTTCACCATCAAATTACTAATCATTATCTATAGGTGAACGGCCACATTATTTAAGGTGCTATAACATTTCTTTTCGACATTAATTATCAATGGTTTTAAACTCGTATATTCACAACATTATGAGTTACTTTTACTATCATTTACAAGTACTCATTTTGTAATATAAACACGTATAATGTACACTAAAATGAAACACAAATAATATTGGAACTAATCTATCATAGTAGAATAATATTTATATCTACATGATCCCCGTGTGATTGTCGAGGATGCTTAAATAATGGAATATGCAAAGTAGTCGACGGTGACTTTTATTGTGAATGCCTGGAGGGTTTTGCTGGTTTAAGATGTGAAGGTAAAGTACTTGATTGATTTCATGTTATATGTATCAATGACAACACATTCAGTCCGAGTGACAAACCAAGATTGGGTCATGTTATTTCAAATGTTACACTGGATCTTCCATACTTTAAACAGAAGCATACAGAAGTATGAACCGTGCTTAGAATAATTGGATGGAACATTAACAAAATTGATATACCATATAATATTAAGCTGAAGTTTAATTTTCATAAGAAAAACCGGTATTTATATATAAGATGTGGTATGTTTTGTCCGTCAACGTCATTTAGTTTAAGGTTCTGTACTTATTTAATACAAACACAATTGAACATGATTTAGATCAAACTACTAAAATTCTTAAACAATCACCATAAAAGAAGAGGTTTTCAATTAGTACATGTCACTTTATTTTATGTTTTCTTTACTTTATCCTTCATATGCTATCGATACAAAAAGTCAAGATGATGCAAAACCAATCATAATGACTTAAACATAACTTAAAGTCAAATCGTCAAATGAGAAAAAGTGAACAAAGTGTGAACGAGACCAATGAAAGTATTTGGAAAAATAGCAAATAATTAACATGAAAATGATGTTGAGGTGCATCTTTTTCATTTTGGAGGTTGTTGGAAATTAATAACATATCATCCTGGTATCAGTCCTGTTCCAGTCTTCTTTTTTCTATATTGATCAATAATTGTCCTGTGTAAATACATGTACATGACGATAAATGGTATCAATCTATTGATAAAAATGCTGATGATGCTAGAAGATAGATGAACGTCCAGTTTCCATCTTTTGAAACATATTCAGGATGAGACCCTGTTAGTTTGATATGAATATTATTTTTTTGTTTTTACCGAAACGCTGAGCCCTGTTTTAATCTTGCTTGTTCATAAGTTAATAGTCTACAGGAAGACGTATTACAATACTTGAAATCATAATTATATTCCCTGGGCTGGTCAGTCTTTTGCCTTACTTAATAATTATGTCTGCTTAGCAAGGAAGAACCACATGCTAATTTTAAAGTCTTGGTTTGAACCGGCCATGATCAACGCTACATTGAGATCACCAATGAGTTAGTTGTTAGAGACAAAATAAAATGTGTTTTATAAGACAAAAATTATTCTACTTAACTTTATTTCTAAAAAGACTATAATTTCATTATTTCTCTGATGCTAGTAGGGGGTATGCAGGTTTTTTTTTATTTTTTACAAGTATTGTAAACATAAGGAGGTGTGGTATATTTTTCACAACTCACAATTGTTCAATGGCTCTATAATGTTTGTTACAGCTGAAAAGTGTAGTAAAAACTCGTATTAGCATACAAAAACAAAATTTTAGCTACTATTAGTGATCATCGTTGACAACAATATTTATTAACAATCTATATATATCGTCATGTTTTAGTTAAGTTTTAAAAAACAAGAATACAAAAAATGTTTCAACTTAAATTCAGACAAATAAAGTACACCCAGAGAGTAAAGAATGGCATGGACTATAAAGACACCGGACTGTGATCGTCAATAGAACAAATCTCTCCTGATATGCAAACCGCCATGCGAATTCACATTCAGTAACTCGGTAATCTGAAATAATTGGTAAAAATACATATCAGACAACTGGTCTCTAAAGATCTTGAAAACATGTCACTAATGAATTTAACAGGCATGTAAAAAGTAATCTTTACAAAAAGATGTTGATTAATACCATGGTATATGTATGTTAATTACTTCATTTTCTTGACTTTACATTTATTCATTGAATATATGTTTTACCTAGTTACCCCATGTGACACCAAACTTTGTGAATACGGAGGGGAGTGCTATCTGAATGATTTTCAGCCAAAGTGTTCATGCCGACTCGGATTTGATGGAGAAAACTGTACCTGTGAGTATATACAAGATATTTAAATTTTAATTATCATGAAATGTGCCTCATCTTCTGCATGGAATATCAGCATTGTTAAGTTATATTTTATAACTTTCCTAGCAAATGTCAATCGTTTAAACCAAACATTTAATGGTGAAAAATGAATTATCCATCGATAAACAGCTAATTCTGACTACAAGTCCTGTTTCCATAAAATGTGCTTCATTCTCTGCATGAACTACCAGCATTGTTAGTCGATATTTTATATTTTGCCTTGCACAAGTCAGTCGTTAAAACCAAACATCAAATGGTGAAAGACAAAATATCCACCCCAAAAAGATAACTATGACTACATTTTGGGATGCCTATCGTTCGAGTTGGATTACTTTAAACAATGGATGAGTGTGCCTGTCCCAATTCAAGAGCCTTTAATTCAATGAATGTCGTTTGTTGATGTGTTATGTATTTGTTATTTGTTAATTTTTTGTACATGGTCGATAATTTTCTCACTTGAATTGTTTTACATATGTCATTTCGGGCAAATGTGTAGCTGACTATGCGGTATAGGCTTTACTCATTGTTGAAGGACGTACGGTAACCTATAGTTGTTAATTTTTGTGTCATTTGGTCTCCTGTGAAGAGTTGTCGCTTTAGCAATCATACTACATCTCATTTTTATATTTGGCAAATTTATGTATATTTTTCTAAATAGCACTATGCTATTTATTTGTGATAAAAAGTGAGATAAGAATTTAAGGCGAAGTGTACGTAATTGCACGCCTCTAGCGGAATACGGGATTAAAAACGTTCGTCGTTAGTTACGCAAGTTATCTCCCTTACTCCAAGAAAGGACACACGAAAGAGAAACTACTTTCTGCGGTCTATAATGAATCCAAGAAGCACGCCTGTGCTGTCTTAAACCTCATAGAAATTATCTAAATAACTCCAATTAGAAATCACAGCATTCTGTACGTTGTTCTGTGTGCAGCCTGACTTAAAAACACTGGTTTTTTTTTGTTTGACGCGTAGGACTCTATAGGAGAAGGCATTTCGTGTTTATGATATCAACAGAAAGAAAAAACGCCTCACAACAAAATTATAAACAAATAAACAAATAAATATGTAACAAATTTTCTTCTATTGATATCAAATTAATTAAAATGAAACCTGAATTGACCCAACAATATCGTTTTAAAAAGCCGTAGTCTTGAACCAAAAACACAGTACTCAACGTAAAGTTTTATAATTAGGTTACAAATAATTAATGAAAGACTTATGAATTTAATTGTTTAATCAAAAAGACGTTGAAATGTTCGTATTTTGTGCAATTGAAAATTTAAGGACATGACTTATATTCATATAAGAAATCAGACGATACCAAGAGAATAATTTGATCACTGCTAACACTAGTGCAACACTTACAAGTCGGAAGAACAAAGACGGAAAACAAACAAAAAATAAACAAATTATGCCCCAAAAATTACTCAGTAACTTAAAAGTTCTAACATTTATCTTAAAATAAGTAAACATTATGTCATTTAACTTCCAGTTTTCAACTTTTTCTACATGTGCAGAAAATAAACAGATGTCTTCTATTCCGTCCGCAATTTATGGGAAAACTAAATCTAAATTTAGAACCATATTGAAATTGAAAGTACACATGTAAGATAAAATATAACATGTCATTTCTTCTTTCACAAATTCCAATTTCGAAGAGATATATAGCGAAATCTGTTTTCTTTTATTGTGCCTGTGTGCATCATTCAAAATTAGAGAATGTAATTTTGAAGTATCAAGTCTCAATTCAAGATTAAGAATGAATAGAATATAGAATTACGAGGGGGGGGGGGGGGGGGGGGGGTAGGACCTTTATCGGTAGTCGGGATTTGATTTTTTTTAATTGTAATCTTTTTTAATCTTGTAACTGCAATTTAATATTTAGTGGAATGAACGGTGAAATGTGTTCAGACTATTACATTTCGATTTTTTAAAATTTTAACCAAAGTTTACTGCAATGGGTGTTTAACGACCTCGATGATTATCCATTAGTATCTCGCACTCGGTCAGCTCTAGGTTTTCACCTACAATGTAGTTCCTTATCATACAAGAATTGAGAAGCCTGTGGTTTACTAGTCTTATAATATGAGATTTTTAAGTTCATATAATTTACATTCAACGTTTTTTATTGAATATTTCAAGGCTTTTTGACTATCAATGTTGACCCCCCCCCCCCTTTTCAATTGATTGGATAAAACGAATGGATTGCCGCCCCTATTTCAAACTGAAGTCCTATAAACTGACTGGTATTCGAATTTGTTAAAAGAAATAATTGGTATCTCTATTGATTCAATACCGTAATGCCGAAAATTTGTTTCCGCGAATTCCGAACAGCTAGAAATTCCCGAGTTTCAATTTGAGTAACTCGAATAATTCAAGCCCTTTCCATGTCCGATTTTCTCCCACACGAGAAATGTAGCATTCGTACACCAGCTGAAAAATACGACTGAATTATTCGGGTTACAATTTGTGTAAATCCCGAATGCACATAAAAGTAAAGGTCCAGCCCGACTTTCGGAAATGGACTGTTGTAGATTTCAGATTGATTTCCCGAAATAAAAATCATACAAAAATGTTTCACGTAAATATTCGTCTTCAGACGTGTAAAGTTATACAACGGTTACTAGCCGGTCTGGATTGTGATAAAAAGAAGCGCATGCGATGCAGAAAATATATAATGTCGTGGCTCAGGGATGTGTTGAATTATAGAGATGCTTATGCGGCACAAAGATAAGATTAATTTACCCAAATGTACTAAGAATTGCCACACAACTTAAATTTACTTAAATATTGATTTGTTATCCTGTGCCAGACAGATGGCTGATATTCTGAGAAGAGACCTTGATAAAATGAAGTTATGAAGTTTTATGAGAACAAAGATTTTGAAAACACGTCCCAGTGTTTAGATTTTAACAAAAAATAAGGCACCGAGGTCGAAAATAGTTCTAGTTCATAATGAAGAAAATGTCAACCGTTTTCTAGCTTGGCGATCTCCGCACGCACCCGAATATAATAGACAAATTCAATACAATAGTACACAAAACGTTACATAAAGAACTTAAGACCGAGCAACACGAACTCCAACAAAACGGTATATATTTCATACAACTATAGGACTATATGAAGCGTCGTAACTGTTGCGGCGACGTCAATAATAGCGTTGTCGTTGTTTTTTGTGGTTTTTTTTACACTCAAGATTCAACTTTAACAGGGTATAGCTTGAAAAGTAGCACGGTTGATAAGGACTTTCTTTGCACCAATCGATTCCTCATACATTTTAGAATCGTCTCATAAATTTAAAAAAAAATCGATTGTCTAATATAATAGAAAATCTTGGAAATGTAACAATTCCTGCCGAATTTTAGGATTTTCCCTATATATCCTTTGTAATTTTGGTGTATGATGCTGTTAACTTCAACAGCTCGTATCTCAAAAACGAAAACGGTTACCCCCTTTTTTTATTTTATTTTCCGATTTATTTTTACAAGCAGAATCTACATGTAAAATTTTAAAAACATCCATTGTGTAGTTTAATTACGTACACTTCGCCTTAAATTATAATGCAATGAATTTGTATAAATGGGTTTGATTGGATGAGAGTGAGTGTAAAATTTTCTATCTTCTTGTCTTTAACTAAGGAAGCCGATATTTTGAATTGCGGAATGTATTGACATGTTATTTCTACAATAATTAGCAAAAAATCTCACTAGTTGCACCTAGAAATCTTTGTTTTATCAAATTTAATTAAATAATGTAACGGCCAAGATCCCAGAAAACCACTAATGTTTACGTTTGACGCCGGGAGCATCACTTTTAGTCAAAAACGGTTGCCAAATTTTTGTTTGAAATCTAACACTTAAAAGTGTATAAGATATATTTGTAATGCATATTTATAAAACTGATTCATGAATACAACTTCAAACTAACTGAGAATAATGAAATAAGTGCCCTGACAATAAATTCTTTTTAAGTATGCAAATATACCAGTAAATCGAGTATTCGAAGATCTGTGATATCTTTTCTCCTGTTACGCTTCTAATATGAGACATGATGTGATTGATGACAGCTCACATTTTGGTAAATACAGGTTAAAATAATGTCTACTGGTTCGCTTTTATTGCATTCATCTTATTAAATTGTTTTGTAATATCTTTAACGTTTATTATGTTGGTCAATTCATTTTATTGCGTGTTTTAGCACTACAATATAAATATATGTATACATATTTAGGTATGATATTAGGAAGTAAGCATACCAGTGCATTAAAAACAAGAACAATTCATGTTAGCACTTTATTTCCTGTATGTGTAATTATTGTTTGACAAATACTTCAACTTTATTATACTGATGAATAATTAGAGTTAAGGTTGATGTTAGTGAATTTTAATTTATGTCCAAATGATGATATAGTATATTGTAGCATTTTGTTTTGCTGTTTAGGAGTTATGATACTTCATAGGCATAACATCTTAAAGGTAAAAAAACTGAAAGGACCATTTCAAAAACAAAAAAGATGACAGCATTCACCAATTTTGCAATATCGTGCTTAATTTTTAATTAACTCTGTTTAGTAACACCTTGCTCAAGCAATCCCTGCCTTCATAATGGGGAGTGTACCCTAGGATTCAATACGTCAGACTATTTATGTTCTTGTCCAGCAGGTTTTACTGGTGCAAATTGTCAAGGTAAGAATTTTAACATACATGTAATAATAACAAGTATTGCATTCAATCAGATGGTCCGAGACCACAGTTGTCGTCCCTTGATTTTCGTTGTTCATGTATAGTATAGAATATAGTCCCTAGTGTTGACAGTGGATTACTTGCCATTAATTTTTATACCCCTTCCAAATTTATTTCTCCATGTTTAATGCCTACAATTGCAAGTAGGGGGTGAAATCACACTGTTAAAAAATTTGGGTCCAGAATTTTAAAGGAAAGTAGTAATTTTGGTTCAGCTGAAAAAGGTTAAAAATTATCACTTCGGAAGCTGTCAAAAGATTTCAAGACACCCCAAACATAACATTGTTCATATTTTGAGTTAGAGCCGATGAAGTTTTCTATAATTTCGATATAATTTGTCCCAAAAGAAGTACAACACACTGTAAAAATTTCTTTGAGAAAGCGCAGGTGTGATTTTTTTTATTTTCATTTATGTTCTTAAAGAAATTCACTACGAAATAATTGTGGTGTCAGACCAGATCATGAATCTTTATAATTGCACATTGCGTAAATTACGTTAAATCCATGTTCAAATGGCAATAAGAATAAAACCACAACACAAAGTCTCAATTAAAATCACACAATGTAATCTGTTAAATATATAATATCAGTTTAGCATAATAACACAGCTGAACAATAATCCTGATTCACTGTCCTTTCATTCTCTAAATATACTCTCAACTCTTCTATTAACTAACTATCTCAATGCATTCTCTGATCTCTCTCGCATCCCCTTATATACATAATTACAGGCAGTATCCGACGGTTCTAAAGATACCGGGCGGTGAAATTAAATGAATAAGACACCGTTCTGATTAATAAAATAGCGGTCGATGCCCAACTGGTTATTAAAGATTATGTACATTTACGCCGACATGTTGTACCATACAGCCGAAAATAAACATGATAAAGGATTATTATAATTAACTCAGAACTTGTTACTTTCAAATATGATTTAAGGTACACAAACTAAAAGAGACGTTTTAAATATTCTATTGACTTTTAATTGGAATTAGAATACGTCTTTCATTAAAGAAATGACGTCATATTGAAATTATTCAGGTGGGATGGGAATCTTATATGTGTGTTTAGATATTGCTTTATCCTTTATCCATTTAATGCCATTGATATCAATCTTTTATCAGAGACACCGTGCTCCAGCGATCCATGCAACAACAACGGAGTGTGTACATACACAACAAACAGCAACCAGTACAATTGTACATGTCCTAGAGGTTTCTCTGGTATAAACTGTCAAGGTATAAACACTGATAAAAGAGATACAATCGTAACTTTTAGATGCAATGTCTTGAGTATATATTAGGAAAATGTTCCTTCAAAAGTAACGCGGTAGAAAATTTAGAAAATTACTCATTCATCAATGAACTGAAATATTTAGAAGCTATCAGTTATATTTGTGTGTTTGTTAGTTTGTTTTTATTTTATGTTCAACTTGGTGGTTTTACAATGTTCATTAGTTCTATTTACATGTTTTACCTGGTATCCGTGAGATCTAAGTAGTTAAGGAAGGGAATTCGTAAAGATATTGTGAAATTGTTAAAAGTGTTTAATGAATATTACCACTAACGATCTATAGGCATGCTCGGAACCACAAGCTGTAGGATGATGTCTTATATTATACCTGTGGGAATGCTTACTATGAATGAAGCAATGCTAGATAACTAACTTGCAAACATATATTATACTCAGAAAGATACGATACACTTCGCAGATAACTTGGGCGCTGCTAAAGTCTTCATACGAATGTCCAGTTCTAAAAAACAATTAAAACCACTGAGTTCGCTTAAAATCAGGATCATTTAAAAGAACAGTTTCAACTGCATATCTAATAATCGAAGACTTGTTTCTAGAGGAGGAAATCGAAAATTGTCGTTGATTGTTTTAAGCAGAAATAATCTTCTTCTTATTTTGGAAACAGATTATCTGAAGTGTTGTTGATTTATCGCTATGCTGAGGGGGTGATATGTGAAATAAATCTTATAATTAAACACATAGCAGTTTTATCACATGTATGTGTAGGAACGGAAGTATACACCATTGTTGATTATTACATAATAAATTACTTTAATACCATGAAACTTACATTATTAGCTCACCTGGCCAAAAAGGGCCAAGAGAGCTTTTCTTATCACTTGGCGTCCGTCGTCCGTCGTCTGTCGTCTTTCGTTAACTTTTATATGATAATTCTCATGATTTCATCTGTGCCAAATTCAACAAAACTTGACCTAAATCATCCTTTGGGTATCTATTAAAAAAAGAAATGTACCCCCATGACATGGGGGTAAAATATAGTTTTTGACTTTTATCTTGAATATTATAATAGATAGAGAGAAAATGATCTACACAATTTATTGTAATAGTTTATAATCTTTAAAAACAAATTCTCTTCTAACATTACTTGGCCAGATTAATCTTCTCTTTAACCTCCTTAGGGTATCTTGTTTAAAAAATATATATCCGAGACCAGAAAGAAGATGGCCACAATGGCTTATCATAGAACATGGAGGCAAACTGCCGTTGTTTGCCTAAATCTTTGAAAATAAAGCATTAAGTTCAAATCTGAGCAGGAGTTAAATTGTTCTTCAAGTCAAGATATACTTGCACCGAAATTTTCAGACGCATCAAACTATCCCTTGTTTGGTTGCTGGCCTTGAAATGATAGATTTGTGAACATTTCGCAGTTTGTAGTGATTATCTTGATTATAATAATAGATGGAGATAAACTGTAAAGAGCAAAATTGTTCATCAACGAAAGCTCTTCAAATAAGTCAATATGATCAAAATTGTTGATGGATTCCAGAGTTATTGCCCTTTAAAGTAAATTTTTCACATATTTTTGTAATTTTTGGTAAATATTTTCCTCTAAAACTACTGGGTCAAGTTCATTAAATATAGCGGTAATTATAATAATCAAGAATGTTCGGTAAAAAAAGATCTACAAAACACGTTACGTTACCATCACCAAAACAGAATTTTGTCATGAGTTCTATTCTAAAGACAAGAAAATAATTCATGACATAATTTTGTCGCTCACCTTTGTCTACTTTCTTATTAAACAAAGGACACAAGTAAATGTATGTCCTTCGTTAGACCCAGGTGAGCGATACAGGCTCATAAGAACCTTTAGTTCATACACCGCAACAAGTAGTTTTTTTTACTGGGTTCATGCAATAACAGTAACATTTTATTGCACTTTTTCAATACTTATGATTTTGTTTTATTTTAGTAACACCATGCAGTATCGCTCCCTGTCAAAACAATGGAATCTGCAATGTTATCGGATATACATACAGTTGCGTATGTCTTGAAGGCTTCGCTAATAAAAACTGTACAGGTAAAGTTTTGATTAGCATTAGCTACGACATTGAGAAAAAATCGAAATAACATTTTTTCAATCAATTATGAAAGCTATATTGAGAATAAAAAGAAAACCTTAAGGCAGTCATTGTTAAATCAATGTTGTCAAACAAAATCTCAAAAGCATTGATGGTATATTATTATCTCACAAGTCAATAATTCAACACATTTAAATCCGCATTCATGCACACTTTAATTTGGTCATTAACATGGATTTAAGGATTTAAGAATGTCAATATTTACAATTGCCATCAAAAAAATAAATTGTTGACTTATTCTACCGACAAAAATATCATTCAAAAACAAATGAAACGCTGATGTACAATTTCTTTTATAATTTATGACTTTCAAACCGACTTAGAAAATATGACATTATAAGCATAAGAATGCGTGTATTCATATTTATATAAATTTTAAGTTAACCGTGTTAAAATACTTACAACCATTTACGAAATACACAAAAGATGAGCATGAATTGGATTGGTTCGGGGCTGTAAGAATGATGTACAGTTAATTGTTCATGGGAAAGTAGTCGATGGATTAGTTATTTTAATCACGACCGTAAGCCCACGCTTCTGTTACATAGTCTATGGTATATAAACTCTGCATCAAATAAACTATCAGCCGTTTTATTGGATATAATTTTTATCTTTACGGATTGTTTGGACACTGTATGATAAACCCATAAAACGGATAATATTTCATGGAACAGTAGTAAAGTAAACAACGTGTTCATGGTGTTATCGTTGAAATCAAGGGCTTTAGTTAAAAAAAACTTTACTCAGTACTCGGAGTCAAAGATCTGTGCTTGAAACACAGAACACAGAAAATGTGTCTTAATAATATCCCAAATATCAAAATATTTACGAGTGTATAAACGTTATCAATAGCTCGTTTACACAACCTATCAAAAATCTACTTGCAATGTTGACATACAATTTCGGCGATTTTCAAAATTTTCAGATTTACGATAAGGTGCGGAACTTGCACAAAAAATAGATCTCTCGGTAGTCGTCAATAAAACTTTAATCATACAAAAAACAAATAAATACAAATAAATAGATTAAAATTATTTTTTAGATTACATATGCAATGCAGAATATAACAATGACTTCAACTGTATATTGGAGCAAGATCGCATAAGTGATACTGCAGATTGGATTCGAAGATCAGTAAGCTTGTTAATTATAATTTCTTTAGAGGAGTTGAACGAAAACATATTTCTACATATAATGAACTGCATATCGGTATCAAGATATACTATTATTTTATATAATAGACTACTCATAGTACATAAATCTTGTGAAATGTAATTTTGACAAAATGCTCAATTTGAATATATAAAAAATAGAATCTGATTTACTAAAAGACAACAAAGTAACACTGTAAAAAAATTCCAAACACTTATAATGAAAATAGAATTTCTTTTGGCAATTTCTGATACCACTTGTACATTATGATCATTATGCATTACAATTGTGTATCCATGTTTATCAACTTTGTTCATATTAAGGGTAGCACACCTACACCGCTAACTGGTCCATCACAAGCTGCAGAGGGTAAATACTACTTTTATTACGAAGGACATTCATCTGGTTCGACAGCACGATTTATTTCAAGAACTATGAAAAATGGTAACGTATTGTTCATTGTTGAATTTAAGGTAATACACTAACAAAATTAATTTAACCGATACTTTAATATTTATTTTGTCTCTTATTGGTATCGTTGTTTCCTTTTCTCTCTTCAAAAAAATATTGAGCTGTATTCGGAAGTTTCAAATAAATATATTATTTCTATGTTGTGATGTTATACTATTGTTTCAGATAGGGGTAAAGGTTTGGTACCATTAAAACGTTTAAACTCGCTGCAATTGTTTGCACCTGTCCTAAGTCAGGAAACTGATGGTCAGTTGTTGTCCTTTGTTGATGTGGTTCATAAGTGTTTCTCGTTTCTCGTTTTATTTTAATTTAGATTTCCGTTGGTTTTCGCGTTTGATTGGTTTTACACAAGTAATTTGTGGGGCCCTTTATAGCTTGCTGCTCGATGTGAGCCAAGGCTCCGTGTTGAAGACCGTACCTTAAGCTATAATGATTTGCTTTTGTAGATTTTGACTAGGATGGAGAGTTTTCCCATGGGCACTCATGCCACTCTAATATCTAATGGATGGATTTCAATACAATTTTTTTTTTCAAAAGCAACAAATATCACAATCAAGTTTCCGAACCCTGATTATCTTTTCTTCTACATATTTCTTTTGTAATTCTTGATATAATATAAAGAAACAAATGCGAATGTGAAAAAAAACAGGCACGGTGACCTATATATTTTGTTTGCTATTTTGATTCCTTTATTAATCCCCTATCAGTATATGCTAGTGTTTTGAAAAGTTAATTATTTTGAAACTGAGAAGCCAACTCCATTAAAATATCTCTTTCTCTCGTTGGTGTCGTTGTTTCCTTTTCCCTCTTAAAACAAATATTGAGCATGTGTTTTAGTAATGTATTATCTGTATTCGAAAGTTGCAAATGAATAAGTTTTGATTTTTAAAATGTTTTTTTTTTCAATAGCAACGGTTGACACAGTAAAGTGTCCTAACAGTGATTATTTTTTCTTCAAGATGTATCTTTTCTAATGCTTTAAATATTATAAAGAACCAAAATGCGAATGTGAAAAAATGGAAATGTTTCGAAATTTTCAATCACTTAAAGAATTGTAAAATATAACACAGCTAGTACATTCTTTTGGAACGATATACGTTTAAAAAAAAGAGAAATGGTCAACCTTTTGTTCGTATTCAACTATGGAAGAAACATGTTCCACTATACATGTTTCCTTTATTAGCCTTTAGTTAATCTTGTTTTATCCTTTCCACGAAAATACAGAGAAAATCAAGGGACGCTTTAAAATTGTTAAGTGTTACATTAATTTACTAAGTAAATAATATAGCACATCATATTGCACAGTTCTGTTCCCCATTTTTATGTTCTTGAAATACATAGCATTCTGCGTATTACGAAATAAAATGTCTTTTAAATTTTTATCGCGTCTTTCTTTGGTTTTTATGTCCTGTATTTTAAAACATTTCTTCTGTCTTCTTTGTCAACTAGTGCTTTGTATACTAGAGTTTTAATTACCAACGTTTCACGCGTAAAAAAATATTTACTCCGATTCTTCTTTATTTCATTTCTAATATCTACATTTTGCAAGTCGATTTTTCTTGGAAAATCTGCTTTACCCTGACATAACCGTTTAATATTGGCAAATATTAATAAACAAAACAACATTAACGTATATGACAACCTGACCTTTTAATAAAGTGTAAATCTTTCAATGGCAAAAAATATTCACAAGATAAGATCTGCAAATGGGTCAACATTACCGAAATCGTTGGTCGACATTTCATAGGAGTAATTTGGGTTTTAAATTTAAATTGGAAGATACATCTTTGAAATTAATTGAACAGATCGGTTGCGATAGACAAAATTGTACTTAACACTTTAAGTGAGTGTTTGTTCTTTAATGATGGTTTTTATCCATGTTTGCAATTAAGCGAAAACAGTGCCCGATAAAGAAAACTACAAACAGCAACAATAATTAGCAAGTCAAGATTGTCAATAATATTGCATACTCGGAATCTTCAAATGACTTCCTTATGGAAGTCATTGACCTTAAATGTCAATTTTTTTGGGGGGGGAGGGGGAGGGCAGATTCGAGGGGATTATGAATAATAAACAGAAACTGTACACAGTAAAAAAAATAAAAAGATCAACAAGACACGGTCAACAGAAAACATATCCTTATCAAGAATTTCTAGTTTACAATGTTACAAAGTTTACCTAGTTGCCATTGTTGAAGATGCACAAACATCCATTCAGGTGAGCAAATTTCTCTTCTATGAATCTTATTAGAGGTTGATAATTGATGCACTTGTGAATGTTGCTATTGATGACTGTCAAATGCCTGTGTAAAATAATCGACATTTTCCTTTGTCATTTTGGTAAATAGTTATCTCATTAACGAATATTGCAACATCTTCATATTTTATTGGTTTTGCATTTTCACATTTTCAAAATAACAAATTCTTTGATCGCAGTTATTAGTAATTGATCACAATACTTCAAATATTTTTTTATATCCAGCCATTTTCTTTTTTATTTTATCGTTCTTCAAAGCATTATTGTTCTAATACTCTTCATTTACTACATTAGATTTCTGATTGAATTTTTTTTAAACGGTAAATTGATGAAAATATTTTTTGATTAAATATTCGTTACATTTCAAAGAATTATTGTTTATATTGCAGGTTATACAAAGTGTTTGTCATTTAACTACCACATGTATGGATCAACCATGGGATTATTATATGTATATGTAGACAATGGATTTATTTGGGGAAGATCGGGAAATCGTAACAATATTTGGTATTTCCAAACACTTACCATTTCGTCTTCTGTGTCAAAGGTATAAAGGCATGGTTAATGAAAGTAGGCACATAAGTTCTCTATATTGAGGAAAACAGATAATGAGTTTGAATAAAACAACCCTGGTTATATCTGAACTTAGGTATCTAAGATATACTACTTATATTTGAATACATAGATCTTCATTATATACAACATTTCAGATATGCCTGAATTTTGAGTTTATATCTCATATGATATTGCAGCGAGTTCATTTTCTTGATAAAGGGCTGCTGTAACCATGGAAACCTATTGCATCAATTATTCCAAGTGGTACTGTTCAATCTCTGTTTTGTATTAAAGATACTCTTTTCAAAAATATAATGCATCCTATACACAACTGTATGACGGCCCCAATAGACAGTATAAACCAATACTAAGAAAAATTATGATCAGGAATTTTTCAATCACAGATAAAATTTAGTCAGTGACAGATTTATGCACCAAGCAATAACTGTAGAGAGGTCTACACGGCTTATTCTTTTCCGATTCCCGCTTTCGTTTTAGTTTTTTTTCACTTCTCAATGTTTTCCTTCTTTTGCAAGATCCCAATTTTTGTTACACCCTATATCTAACATCCCCAATTGTTATCCCATGTAACCCTATCAACGAAAACATTGTCATCCCGTCTCAATAGGTGACAAAATTCTTAATTTAATTAATTTGCTGCTTTTTGTAATCAAATTCAGAACCAGAAAGTTATGCGTGATAGTAAAAGTTTATCATTTAAGTTCATTCATTCTTCTAAGCTTGTTCAAAGTAACATAACCTTTTTTTTACATCATTGAAATGTAAAAAAAAAACTATCCGAAGATTTCTCAGAAAATAATGACCTATTGTTGCAAAAATATTGTAACTATATATAGTCCCCAAAATTAACACCAAATGTTCTCTTTTTGATTGAAATTTAAATGTTAAATTCACTTAGTATACCAAAGAGTGTTGTAGATAATTGAAGCTACGCTGCAGTGAATATTTTTTTTCTTTCATTTTAGTGTAAAATATGAATTAGAATTGGGTTTCTCATTGCTTAGGATATTGTATATTTTGCTTATAATTGAGAAAGTAGAAACTATGTTTCATCATAATTAAATATTATATATTCGATGTTAAAAAGATCTGAACTTTAAATGACTTTGAACTTTGGTATTTAATATTACACATGCACAAAATATCAATCCATTTTTTATGATTATTTTTTTTTTTATCTTTTGTAGATAACCTTTCATGCTCAAAGGGGATCTAGTTTCTACAGTGATATTGCAATTGACAATATAACAATTACTCCAAACGCATGCTAAAACACCCTTGATGTTCAGCTGCAGTAGAAACTCATACCTATTGCATTACATTACTGACACTACAGAAACAAACGTCTTTACCAAAAACTGAGGTTGAAAACATCTATTGCATATTGATGATTCAAGCTGATTATTTCTGTAATCATTTTTGTAATTATTTCTGTAGGAATTGATTTTTTAAATAAACCCATTTAAAATGTTCACCATCCAATAGACGAATCAAACATAATAACACTTCTGTAACAAAATGTTCCATTAGTTTGATGTGTTTGAGCTTTATATTTTTCAATTTCATTAGGAACTTTAGAGTTTTCCACGGATTTCGGTTTGTTTGTGATTTTACTTTTCAGAAATGGACTTGTTCAGCACATCATACGTACAATGACTAGAAATGTAAAAATGTGTATTACTAAAAATATGTTATCAACAATAAAATCTTCTTTCTTTTCAATGGATTTTTTTTTCTGACTGTGTTTTATGAAATGCTTTAATGTATTATCTTAATTTGAATAAACACCATGACAATTCTAAAAAGTCAAGTTAATTCTTTAAAAACTTCTGTTAAAACATTTGGTACGAAAATGGTCAATTTAAAAGTTTACAAAAGCTGCATGACGAACCCATCAGGAAAAAAAACGCTGATATTTTCACATGGGCATAAAAGATATCAAAATTGTTCAATTTTAAAAGTTAAGTTAATTCTTTAAAAAAAAAACTTAATATTTTAGTTTATATGTTCACGGCATATTATTGGTCAACAACTCTTACATCCAGGACGAAGCTGTTTGGGAAAGTTGTTTCACCTAATAACACGAAATAGACAGGGTACACGCAATTGAGCCATTTCATTTTCAGATTTCAATGAAATTGTGGTCAGAATGTATGTTGATATAGGTTCATTCGTGTATAGAATGTAAATATATGTAAAAAAAACAACACAATATTTAAAAAATATCCAAGACAATAATCCGAGTATCGATTTTTAAAAGACATAGGTTAACATTTATTTAAAAAAGGTGTATTTCAGTAGCATGTTACAAAAACATAAACGCCTTTCTTAAATAGTCAATGTAAAAATTCTATCAACAATCAATAGTGGAGTAAATATTTCTAAAGACATACGATATTTCAGAGCTACTCAGACTTTGTAAAACGTCATTTGTGTTTGACATAAAAACATATAATAAACCAGGATGTTGTCTGGCGTACTAAATTATAATCCTGGTACTTTTGATAACTATTTGTACATGTTGAAGACAGTGACAAAAAAATATACCACAATTTCGAGAAAAATTCTCAACAGAAATTGCCTAAGTAAATAGTTCTTTTTAAACAAAAACGTTTCCCTTTTTATCAACAAGTTCATCAGAAAGTACGAAGAGTTAGAAGATAAATATTAAGTGTATACTTCACAAATAATGCAGAATGATTCTCAATTATAGATTTCAGGTTGTAACTGTGTGACTAATTTAATTACCCTTCAAATGTTCTCTTCATTCCTATGTAATAGTATAACCAAGGACAGTACTATGCTCGTTCCTGACCTGGTTATTCATCTTGCTAGGTTGGGGAACTAGCTGGTAGCTTTTATATGAATACATGTCAACGTAACACATATTCAAAGTTAAATATATAATGTGTATTAAATCAGCATTCAGTATAGTTTATCAATCACAATAATTACAATAATCACATAAGTTCATGAGACATAATAAAACAGCATGTCTGATATAAATCCAAGTCTATAACACCAGTGTCCAATACGTGACTTGCCCTTACTACATTGTCAACTAATATATTGTTTTTATGATTCAATTTACATATCATTAATACTCATAAATCTAATTTACATAATAATGCTAGTTTATCTATTTTCCCAAATCTCATGTCTTTGTGACATAACCTATAAAATCTTTTAAAAAGTAAGAAATCCCTTTTGTAAATATAACACTTCTCTAATCTTTAATTCTCTATTGTCATTAAGGCCTCAGGAGATTACATAATAATTTGCTTTACACTTATCTAAATTTGTGAAGATTTATATTAACTATTTATCAAGTAAATTATTTCTCAAGCTAGTGCTAAATATCTTAACGAATACTAAATTATAACAATTATTTGAATTCCACATTTTAACATTCTTGCATCTAAAATATACTGGTTATACCCTTCCCTTCGTCGCCAAGATTGCTCCTGCCATCTTCAATTAAAATACAAAATGCAAAAATGCATTATAAAAAAAATAATATTATATACATATTATATACACTGTAGCAACAATTGAATTACTGATTCCTGTCAACAAAATATTACAATATATTGTGAACCAATTGAATCACTGATTCCTGTCAATAAAGTGTTATCATATATTAAAAAAATATTGTGTAAGCAATTAAATGACTGATTCCTGTAAAGAAAATATGACTAAATATATATACATGTACATATTCTTGGTTTGGGAAATGGTCAAGTTTAGATTGTCCATATCAGGGAAGTTCTCTGAAGTTCAGTCATATTGACAAGTCCAACTCTAACATTATTTATGACAATGAGCTCATTGCATACTTCATGAAGTATTTCTATATGCATAAAGGGGCATAACAATAGCAATATGTCTCTGAAATATAATATTATTAATATATTATCCATATTGGTCATCATCTGTAAGTAAAACACATAATTATTAAAGTCATATTATCTTATTATATAATGAACATAAAACATATTTAGACATATGTTTTTATATGATTAACCGGTGAATAATCTGGAAAGAAAATATATATATAATTAAAATAACATAATAGCAATATTAATGATCTATATCAAAACAAACAAGCATTTAAATAAGCAAATTTAAGTGTCTTTTGTACACATATCCAATACAGACAATTAATGTCCAACAGTACAATCTTCACATTTTTCACCATTGGTAGTCAAATAAAAGTTACTAGTTTTCAACTATATTGTTTATACATCATGATACATGTCCACCTGGTTTCTTCTTTCGTTTGATCGTCATAGTAATTTTGCAGATATTATTAAAAATTGCATACCACATTGTCGTTTACTCTTCTTCAATATTCATGTAGGGTTTATAAAATGTCACTTCGGGTCACAAATCTCTGCTAATTAGTTCCTATAATATTAAATAAATAGTCTTTCATTAAATTTAAATGCATAATTTGGTCACTTGTATGGTCCACCATTTCTTCCTTTTGTGGGTCCACCATTTCTTCACTTTGTGGGTCCACCATTTCTTCATATTGTGGGTCCACCATTTTTTCATTGTGTGGGTCCACCATTTCTTCACTTTGTGGGTCCACCATTTCTTCATTTTGTGGGTCCACCATTGGTAGGTTACTTCATCATTGTAAATGCAACCAATATCATAATCATACATGACACCAAACACCCTTATACATTATTATCTTAAGTTCATTTTAATTTGGGGGATTTTTATTTATCTCTCAAATATTCATTAGAGTACCACAATTTCGGGCCAATATTGCCTATTTATAAATATTAAAATAAATAACATACTACATGTAAGAATTTCTAATTCTCTTTCCTTTATATTTTATCTTAATTTCCTATACTTTCTCTTCTTATTTCTAATTTATATATTTAGCAACTGTATGCCAGTTTATTTTTTACTTCCTAATTAGGTACTCCCTAATTATTTGTTACTCTTCCACTAAAAATATTTAAGTCATAATAAAAAAAAAAGACAACAGCTCAAAAAAAAAGTGATGCCTATATACAATGTATGTATAGGGATCACTTGATAGTTCTATTTGTATCATTGATAAAGCACATTTTGTATAATATGATGTAAATTTGGTTTAAAGTACATCAGTACTTTTCAACGATACAAAAGAATAAGCATTGTCACATTGCATTTATGAATGCTTATACCACTACTTGAATATCTTAAGTTATAACATCTTATCCACTCATCTTCATATTTATCTTGAAAATTTTCAAGAAGTCCTGGGGGACAAGCTTCAACAGGCACCCATTCTGGATCATAAATATGTCTTTGCGCATAGTGTATGAAACATTTTGAGACATTATTTTCTATTTTAAAATGTGTAATGTGAGAGCCTGTAACAAAACATGATGGTCCCATATCTTTTGTTTGTGAATTTCCTGTAAGGGTCAACATAATGGTATAAAACTTGTCACCATAAAAATAAGCAAGCAAATTTGTAAAAGCATGCTGAACTTCCCCATTTACACTGTTTAAAGGTTGATAATGTGATATTCTATTATTTCTCAATATGGTTTTGACAAAAAAATCTGTTATTTTCCAGTTTAACAGCTTGCACTGGAAATTTATCCCAATTTATTTTTGGTCTTTGTTTATATTTGATATCATTGTTTTGGTCTATTGCAGTTACATTTTGTGGTTCATTTGGAGGTTAAAAAAATTATGCTTGTTTTCTAGTAATGGTCTTTTTTCTCTTTTTACCAGTATGCGTTCTGTTTTCGTGAAATTCTCTACTCATATTCTCTGAAATTTTATCTTTGTGTACCCATTCTGTTTTTGACATGTTTTTAATTTTTATTTTGTAGCATAGTTTTTTGTTTACCCATGCCGATGATATAATCTTTTCAACATCATCAGCATGATCAGGTGTAATTTGTATTTCTGTTGTAGCTTGTTGAGCAGTTTTATTTGTATTTTGTTTGTTTTCTATTGAATTGTCAGGAGGCAATGCTTTATTTTACTTTGAAAGTTTTGATTGACAATTTTTGTTTTGATTATTCCTGGGTGCATTTTGGGGTTGACAATTAGATATTGTGTCTTGTGTTTGATTTTCAGGGCCTTCATTCTGCACTTGTTGATTTTCATCTTCATCATCCTCATCTTCTTCAAATGGATCATCAGTGTCATCTAGGAGGTAGTCAGGGCGCTCTGTTTTACTGTTAAATACTTTCAGACGACTTGCATTAACTAATTTCTTAGATATTTTGTTATCGCTGTCCCTTCTTAGCTTAAAAGTATTACAGTCTGGGGGGTCCAAGGTTTGTTATTGTGCCTGTCCACCTAACTTTTAATTTTGGACTTTGACCTTTTTTTAACCTTTTTACAAAATAGCATTACTTTGTCACCAGGTAAATATGAGGGTTTAACTGCTCTTTTGTCATGCTGTGTTTTGTATTTTGCTTGTGCTCTTTTTGTGTTTTCTGCAGCAACATCCCTTGTTAATAGGAGGTCCTTAATAAATTTATTGAGGTTTTTAGGCAATGTTGACTTTGGAATTAAGACAACATCAATAGGTGCTCTCATTTCTTATCCAAAGAGAAGGTGAAAAGGTGAGTACTGAGTAGACTGAGTAGCTGGTGTCATTCTATAAGCCATCATTATAGGTGCTATATAGCTTGGCCAATCTGTCTGTTTTTCCAGTTGAGCTCTCAATGATTGGACAATAAATGAGTTCATCCGTTCACACGCTGCATTTGTTAGTGGATGATATGCACTTGTATAGTGGCGTTTGATTTGGAGAAGCTCACATAAAGCTGCAACAAGCTTCGAAAGAAAATTGGCTCCTTGATCAGACACAATACAGCGGGCTGCACCGAAACGGACAAGTATCTCCCTAAATAGGATGCTGGCTACTTCTGTTGCTTCTTGTGTCCTCATTGGAAAAGCTTCACACCATTTGGATCCACTATCAACCACCAACAGCAAATAGCGATATTTTTCTGGAGTCTCTGGGAGTTCTAAAATATCCATGTGCCATCTTGAAAAAACTTGTGTGTATCTATGTTAGATCTTTGTCAGATTTCACACGTCTTAATGTATGTCTTGATATCTGTGTACATGTTTGGCCAGTAATACCGTTGACGTACAGCTTCATATGTCCTTTCTTCTCCTTGAAGACATCCAACAATATTGTCATGGAAAGCTTCTTGTACCTCCTTCCGTAGGGTTCTTGGTATTGCGAGTTGCTTAACCATGTTCTGGCCTCCTTTTGGTAGACTTCTTGATATTGCATTAACAAAATGATAAGGTATGCCATTATCAATTTCATAATGGAAGGCTTGGTTGCTGTTCGTCATCTCCTTTATAATCAAATGTTATGATTTCGTACTTCTTATTGCTCATGGCTGCAACTGTTTGTTCAATTTAATTCTGCGGAAAATTTTCTGAGCCTATCTTTTCATACTCTCTTCTTGACAGTGTATCTGCATTGTTTTTCTTCCCAGGTCTATGCATTATTTCGAAGTCATATCCTTGAAGTTCAAGTGCCCATCTACCCAGTCTCCCTTGTATATTTTTAATTGTATCTATCCAACGAACTGTAATATTATCTGTATGAACTGTTAATTTGTGTATGGCCAAATATGGATTAAAATGTTTAATTCCCTCTTTAAGTGCTAATCCTTCTTTTTCATTTATGTGCCATTTTTGTTCATTTTTGTTTAAAGATCTACCACCATAAGCTATGACATGTTCAAGTTTTGTGTTTGGATTTAATTGTCCAAGGACATAGCCAATAGCATAATCAGAAGCATCCACTGACAACACAAATGGTTTATCAAAGTCTGGGAACACTAAGATTGGAGCTGAGACAAGGTTGTGCTTCAATGTTTCAAAAGCTGCTTGACAATCTTGTGTCCAGATACATTTCTTATTTTTGTGAGTTAATTGTGTAAGTTGAGTTACAATTATATCCTAAAAAAACTGCGTAGCTGTTTTATATTTTTGGGTATTGGGTATGTTTGAACAGCAGATGTTTTTCAGGGTTTACTTTAATACCATTTTTGGACAAAATATGACCTAAATAATGTACTTCTTCTTTTGCAAAATGACATTTTGTTGGATTAAGTGTAAGATTTGCTTGTTTTAATTTGTCAAAAACTAATTGTAAATGTTTTAAATGTTCTTCAAAATTTTTACTGCAAATCAAAATGTCGTCTATGTAGACTAAAGCTACTTTCCAGTTCAATTCTTTTAAAACTTTTGTCAACAGCATTTGAAAAGCCATTGGTGCATTTGTTAACTTAAAACTCAGTACTAGTATTTTGAATTGGTAAATACCTTGGTGTGTTACAAATGCAGATTTGTGTTTTGTTTCTGGATCTAGGGGTGTCTGAAAAAATCCACTCATGAGATCCAGTACTGAATATATTACAGCTTTTGAAGTAGCAACTGTGTCGAAAACATCATCTATCCTAGGAATACTAAATTCTGCCCTTAATGTGCATTTGTTGAGCCTACGATAGTCTACCGCGAACCTATATTCTTGCTTCGCATCTATATTACTTTTCTTTTTGCGTACTAATACAATTGGGGATGACCATGGAGAGTTTGATTCCTCTATAATGTCATTTTTTAACATTATATCAATATGTTTTTCTGTTTCTTGCCTCATTTGTGGTGTTTGCCTGTAGGGCATTGATTGTACAGGTGGTGCATTACCTGTATCAATTCTGTGGTAGTGGTAACTAGTTTTACCTAACTCTGTAATGTCTTTAGCAAAAACGTTTCTATTCCTTGTTAAGAGTTCAATTAACTGTTTCCTTTGATTTGCATTTAAGTTTTCATTCAATTTTATTCCTAACTCTTTGTCAACATTCTGAGACTTATTAACTTTAATAGATTTATCTATCGAATCATTATCATTTAAGGCAAAAATACCATTTTTGTCTACTTCAAAAGCCTTGGCTATTTTCTTATTCCTATATAATGTTATGCTTAATCCAGTAGGATTTAGAATTCTGTACAAAGCCTTTCCATTTTGTACATTTACTACAACTTTTGAACCAACCAAATTTTTGATATCATTTGAAAAGTTTGGTTCAAGAATTACTACACTGTTTTTACTATGCCTAACAGAAAGCCTAACAGGTATAATAATTTCACAGTGTGGGGGAATAACCTCTACTGCTATAGTTTTAACATGTGCATAATGTTCATTCATAGTCTCTATATTGAAGACATCCAACAATATTGTCATGGAAAGCTTCTTGTACCTCCTTCCGTAGGGTTCTTGGTATTGCGAGTTGCTTAACCATGTTCTGGCCTCCTTTTGGTAGACTTCTTGATATTGCATTAACAAAATGATAAGGTATGCCATTATCAATTTCATAATGGAAGGCTTGGTTGCTGTTCGTCATCTCCTTTATAATCAAATGTTATGATTTCGTACTTCTTATTGCTCATGGCTGCAACTGTTTGTTCAATTTAATTCTGCGGAAAATTTTCTGAGCCTATCTTTTCATACTCTCTTCTTGACAGTGTATCTGCATTGTTTTTCTTCCCAGGTCTATGCATTATTTCGAAGTCATATCCTTGAAGTTCAAGTGCCCATCTACCCAGTCTCCCTTGTATATTTTTAATTGTATCTATCCAACGAACTGTAATATTATCTGTATGAACTGTTAATTTGTGTATGGCCAAATATGGATTAAAATGTTTAATTCCCTCTTTAAGTGCTAATCCTTCTTTTTCATTTATGTGCCATTTTTGTTCATTTTTGTTTAAAGATCTACCACCATAAGCTATGACATGTTCAAGTTTTGTGTTTGGATTTAATTGTCCAAGGACATAGCCAATAGCATAATCAGAAGCATCCACTGACAACACAAATGGTTTATCAAAGTCTGGGAACACTAAGATTGGAGCTGAGACAAGGTTGTGCTTCAATGTTTCAAAAGCTGCTTGACAATCTTGTGTCCAGATACATTTCTTATTTTTGTGAGTTAATTGTGTAAGTTGAGTTACAATTATATCCTAAAAAAACTGCGTAGCTGTTTTATATTTTTGGGTATTGGGTATGTTTGAACAGCAGATGTTTTTCAGGGTTTACTTTAATACCATTTTTGGACAAAATATGACCTAAATAATGTACTTCTTCTTTTGCAAAATGACATTTTGTTGGATTAAGTGTAAGATTTGCTTGTTTTAATTTGTCAAAAACTAATTGTAAATGTTTTAAATGTTCTTCAAAATTTTTACTGCAAATCAAAATGTCGTCTATGTAGACTAAAGCTACTTTCCAGTTCAATTCTTTTAAAACTTTTGTCAACAGCATTTGAAAAGCCATTGGTGCATTTGTTAACTTAAAACTCAGTACTAGTATTTTGAATTGGTAAATACCTTGGTGTGTTACAAATGCAGATTTGTGTTTTGTTTCTGGATCTAGGGGTGTCTGAAAAAATCCACTCATGAGATCCAGTACTGAATATATTACAGCTTTTGAAGTAGCAACTGTGTCGAAAACATCATCTATCCTAGGAATACTAAATTCTGCCCTTAATGTGCATTTGTTGAGCCTACGATAGTCTACCGCGAACCTATATTCTTGCTTCGCATCTATATTACTTTTCTTTTTGCGTACTAATACAATTGGGGATGACCATGGAGAGTTTGATTCCTCTATAATGTCATTTTTTAACATTATATCAATATGTTTTTCTGTTTCTTGCCTCATTTGTGGTGTTTGCCTGTAGGGCATTGATTGTACAGGTGGTGCATTACCTGTATCAATTCTGTGGTAGTGGTAACTAGTTTTACCTAACTCTGTAATGTCTTTAGCAAAAACGTTTCTATTCCTTGTTAAGAGTTCAATTAACTGTTTCCTTTGATTTGCATTTAAGTTTTCATTCAATTTTATTCCTAACTCTTTGTCAACATTCTGAGACTTATTAACTTTAATAGATTTATCTATCGAATCATTATCATTTAAGGCAAAAATACCATTTTTGTCTACTTCAAAAGCCTTGGCTATTTTCTTATTCCTATATAATGTTATGCTTAATCCAGTAGGATTTAGAATTCTGTACAAAGCCTTTCCATTTTGTACATTTACTACAACTTTTGAACCAACCAAATTTTTGATATCATTTGAAAAGTTTGGTTCAAGAATTACTACACTGTTTTTACTATGCCTAACAGAAAGCCTAACAGGTATAATAATTTCACAGTGTGGGGGAATAACCTCTACTGCTATAGTTTTAACATGTGCATAATGTTCATTCATAGTCTCTATATTATTTAAAGGTACATTCAATAGATTTTCTTGAATTGCTAAGGTATTATTTTCAAAATTTATGTGAGCTTTATTAGCTTTAAGAAAGTCTATTCCTAAACTTATATTAAAGGTCAAATTCTCAAGCACTGTTAATTCTTGATATATAATTAAATCATCTATATTTAATTCAAGCACCTGTATCAACTAATGAATCAACTGTTTTATTACCTAATTGCAAATGTATAATACTTTTTTGAAAGGGGGGCTATTAGAGCTAAGGAGGGGTCAGGATAAACTGAATTAGACATATTGAGTCTTTTTAGAAGGAAAATCCTATTAAAAGATCTTGACAACTTTAATTACAAAATAAATAAAATTTAAAGATTTGGTGTCATATAAGATCATAATAAAAAGGTTGACTCACCTCTGCATACTCAGGAAAATCCACTGTTTCCTATATGGAGATATGCTGACTCTGGTCTTGGTTTCAGGTTCGCATCCTACATGTATCCCTTCTCAGTACCGGAAAGCTGGGTCGATCCGCCACGTATAACCAAGGCCAGTACTTTGCTCGTTCCTGACCTGGTTATTCATCTTGCTAGGTTGGGGAACTAGCTGGTAGCTTTTATATGAATACATGTCAACGAAACACAGATTCAAAGTACAATATATATATATGTTATTAAATCAGCATTCAGTAAAGTTTATCGATCACAATAATCACAATAATCACATAAGTTCATGAGACATAATAAAACAGCATGTCTGATATAAATCCAAGTCTATAACACCAGTGTCCAATACGTGACTGTCCCTTACTACATGGTCAACTAATATATTGTTTTTATAATTCAATTTATATATCATTTATACTCATAAATCTAATTTACATAACAAATCTAGTTTATCCATTTTCCCAAATCTCATGTCTTTGTGACATAACCAATAAAATCTCTTAAAAAGTAAAAAATCCCTTTTGTATATAAAACACTTCTCTAATCCTTAATTCTCTATTGTCATTAAGGCCTCAGGGGATTACATAATAATTTGCTTTACTCTTATCTAAAATTGTGAAGATTTATATTAACTATTTATCAAGTAAATTATTTCTTAAGCTAGTGCTAAATATCTTAACTAATACTAAATTATAACAATTATTTGAATTCCACATTTTAACATTCTTGCATCTCAAATATACTGGTTATAATAGTATGTTCCTTTTAATAATATGACTCATGGCGTGGTTCGTTTATTTATGAATCAAGCTTTGGTGATTTGGATTACAGTTTTGCTAATGCAAATAGGTCCGCGAATACTATTCAAACGCATGATGTTTATATAGTGTTGTTTTCATTTTGTGAAACCTTGTACTCATATTTTACTTACATTGTGCTTTATCGGGATCGTGTATAATCATGTCATTATTTGTAATTATAGTCTATACTATCAACTAGAAAAAACTTTTTTGTTGACGTATTTGTTAAATTTATCTGTATGTTGTTCTATTTATTGTTAAGTTGGTTTTGGTGTATGTATATGGTGTATTTTAACACAGTGTTGACTCCGCTATAAGTGTCACATTAACCTAATATTTATGTTGGGCGCACAGCTGGTGTCAACTATTAAATACTGGCATTAAGGTCGGAGGTTAATCTAGCTAATAAACAAGTTTAAGCATACAATTTTCATCGAAACATTCCTGTAACAAGTAGAAAAGTCGAAAATATGACAGTTGTTTTCCTTCCGTTCAATTGGTTGGTATATTTATTCATTCAGTGTTTGCTTCTTGTCAGGTTTTATCAATTTCCCCCATTTTTTAGATAACCATGGAGTTCAGTAATTTAAAAAAAGTTTTAAATAATAGTTCAATATGCGTTATGTTGGCTTGATTTTATTACAAATAACGCAAAAAAATACAACTGTTAAATTACTCAAGTAAGGAAGCACGATGAACATAAAATATTTAAATAACAGTATCAATTATGACGACTATGATAAAACAGTCTTATCAGTATCGGCGTTGAAGACATGTCATACAACGAAGTCAGAAAGGAAGCAGGAAAAGAACCTTAATAATTTCAAAACGTTATCTTAATTCATTTTTTAAAATGTGTCCACCTCATGACAAGTTCTTAAAAAGAGTTTGGGTAAAATTAGCTAAACTCAGATTCTTGTAAATTGCGTTGCATTTCAGTTCTTTCGAAATTTACTGGTATAACATTTCATATTAAACCCCATTACCGGGAAAGTTTACAGAAATACAAGATTTATTTGATTTAAAGAGAATTCACAGCTTATTTTCGATTTATAAGTTTGACTGTCCCTCTGTTATCTTTCGCCCCTCTTTTATAACTTCACTTACTTGGTATGTGTTCCATGCTTCTGTGTTGATTATTTAGCAATTTTATGATCTGGTGAAATTCGCAACAAACACAAAATTAAGTTAATTAGTTTGCAATCAACCATTACTGACTGAAATATTATAGTTGATAATTCGTTATAAATGTAAAACTCTTTCACAGACTACTTTTGATATTATATATGATTCCATTGGTTCAATAATTTTCTAAAAATTACAAGAGACAAAATGTTAGGGAATGTTTTATACAAAATAATACAATATAGTTTCTTCTTTGCACTTGTTTTTAACAAAGTTTATTATACAATTGTGCAACAAAATAAAATAGTAATATATTATTAAATGGTAGATTTAAAGAATTACATTAATTTACTAATATTTCAATAAAAAGTTGCAATTCCGAACGTTTTAACATAAGAATAAATCGTAGCTCTATGGTCCGAAAATTATCAAAAATTAGTATAGGGACATAAGAGCTACGGTTCCACAGCTAATATATGGCACACTCAACTAATTCCGCCTTCAACAACGGAAATTATTTAGGTGCTTTTTTTTATATGAAAGCGTATTTTCTGTTCTATTTTTTTATCATGTTATCTTACTTTAAGAATTATATGAAAAACAAACTCACATTCAAAAATAATCCTTTTGGTGTGGCTTGGTATTTCTACATCTCGCCATTGTGTTATTGTGATATCGTGTTATGTGTATTCCTTTCTTTCGTTTTTGCTTATGTGCATTGTCTATAGAGTATACATATAGAAAGAGATGTTTTGATTGTCGATGAGACTACTCTCAACAAGAGACAAAAATGAAATAGAAGTTAACAACATTACTATAGGTTACCATATCATTTTGATTTTCTTTGTCCACATAGTCGTTTGTTTTTATAGTGATTAAGATTATAACACATTTTTTACAGTTGTTCCCTTTTTTCTACATTTTTACTTATTACGTATGTTTTGGTTTTTTAGACACATTGTTGTCAATATAAAGGAATTATATGCGTCCATCATAGAAGTAAGAGGTTAAGCTAGATATTCAAACATGCTCAATAAACAATTGCCTACATCAGGAAAGGCCTCTACCAATTCGGGAACATTACAAGGTTTTTTCCAATCGTTTAATGCGTTTGGGTATTTCATAAGGGACTTTCCGTTTTAAATTTTCATTAGAATGCCTTGTTTTTGTTATTTGACTTTTTCTAAATAGGACATAGTTGTAGATGATATGCATGGTCATTCGAATTGCCATTTTCATTTTTTGAATGTTGATCATATTGTTTTGTAATATATAAAGATACTTCACATCCTAGGCTTCTATCGGTGATTTTTGTTAGCCATGATAAATGCATATACACGTAGCAAAGTTATAAATATTTCATCTCAAAGTTTAATTGTGTGGTATTTATTTTGAATATCATCCGTTGCGGAAGTGTAATTTACATATTTGAATCATAAAACAATATGAGCACGGAAGAAGAAATTGGATATAAAGTGAAAGATGAATATTTTTTCTATATTTTAGCGACATTTCCGAATGAACAATATCGTAAGCATGGCTTTAAATTTGAAAACGAAAAACATAACGACAGAAAAGATTACTATCAAGACAATATATGTTAACACATCAGAGGCCTCATGTGTTCAATGGGAAGGAAAACTTCAACCCTATTATGAGCAGCTTGACAACACAGCTTCTGAAATAAGATATCAGAAGGCGAATGAATATTCTCAAATGAAAGACAGGCAAGATCCTACTTATCACATGTATGAAAATAATGATCAGACATTACAGGATGTAATACAGGAAATGAAACAAATCAACCATCTTGAATCAAAACTACCTATCGTGTTATCTTCGAAAAAAGACGCAAATAGACACTTCAAAATCGGAATTGGTCTTTTAGCTACGATCTGTTGTATACTAGTTGTGGCATTAATATCTGTAGCCGTGACCCCGTCTACAAGTAAGAGAAAAAATGTCTACGATATTTGATTAATGATATGGTTAATAGAAAATATCTGTAATTTATATGCACGTGTGCTAAGTTAGGAGCCTGTTGGTGTTCAGTGGTTGTAGTTTGTTGGTATGGTTCATAAATAAACTGATCATAGAAACAAGATTTGAAATTTTGTATTTGCGCTAGACGCGCGTTTCGTCAACAAAAGACTCATCAGTGACGCTCATACGTGTTTCTCTTGCTTCTCGTTTTTTATATTCATTTGACCTTCGGTTTTCCTGTTTGAATTGATTTACATTACTCAATTTGGGGCCCTTAATATATTGCTTTTCTTGTAAGCCAAGGCAGAGTGTTAAAGTGCGTACTTTGATTTATAATTGTATGTTTTTTATGCATTGTGACTTTGATTGAAAGTTATTTCATTGGCACGCATACCACATCTTCTTGCTTACATTGGCATTTCGTTCTGTTATATTACGCGACTTATAAGCAAAGGATAATTACGTTAAATATGCAAAGTTTTAGTATAGAATAAAATGCGGATATAATACATGTGTTTTCCTCGAGGTGCTAATGACGTTTGTACATTAAATATATTGGATGTTGGATGTGTACTGATTTATATTTTTGTCTTAAATATATGATTTTTCCATTAGTTGTTATTGGCTTTTTTCTAGCTGTCAGTAACTGCGAGTAATTCTGATGTGTTCTAGTGTATTTTTGCTTCATGGATGTTTAAGTACCTGTTCAAGTCTACTCTGTATTTTTGAATTTATTTGTGTATCCAGAGTTAAACTTTTTTAACTGATTTTGGAGTTTGTTCTTAGGTTTTACTGTTACACAACTGTACTAGGTTAGGTAATGGTTTAGCGATCACAAACATGTAAAACCCGACACCATTCTTTATGTGCCTGTCCATAGTAAGGATCATGTAGTTCAGTGGTTGTCGTTGGTTCTTGTTTGTCATGTTTATTTTTCGTAAACTGTTTTGTTATTAATTAGGCCGTTAGTTCTCCAAAAAAAATTCTTTTATATTTTTCGTGTCAGAGAATTTAATAGCCGGTTATTTTTAATTGTTCAGGCCCGTCCGGTCGGCTATAATTGCTACGTTTCATTTGAACATTGGTAGGTAGTTGTGTCATTGGTTGTCTCAATCGTACCACATTACCTTATTTTTATGTGTCTGCATTGTTTCAATAAAATGTGTATATAACCGCAAATAATTGTTTTGATAGATAAAATACATATATTTGTATAAATATTTTTGTAGTATTGATTTCCAAACAAGGTTAAAAACGTTTCAAAAAAGCAGTTTTTATCTTTTTCTTTCACAGAAACACCATGCGTAGGTAACCCGTGTCAGAACAGTGGAAAGTTTACATACAGTATTAACAGTTCGCAACCATCATGTGAATGTAAAGATGGGTATTCTGGAAATAATTGTCAAGGTAATAGGGAAGGCGACTACAATATAGACGTTTATGAAATATAGTTTTTAACTCATTAACCTGCATTTAATGCTTTCATCTCATATATCCGAGATGGATTTGACATTAAGGATACTTCCAAAAGACGATTTGCTTCATGTGTCGATTTTATCTTCGACATTCGCACAGATTGACGATTCAAACTAGACTTAAAACAAACGTGAATATTTGTTTGTTTTCCATTTGTCATTATAAACAAAGCTTCTGCTCAATTGTATGGCGTTTACCTATCTCAGTTTTATATGTTACTTTCGAGCTTTTTACACCATACGAACTTTACAGGAATGCACTCATTACACAACACCTCTTTACAGAGAGACATTAGGACGAACTACTGAAATCGAAACTGAACAATGTGTACGTTAACCATCATCAATTGATAAAGTGATACAATGTGTCAGTGTCCCACTAACAACATGTATTCGCGGGACGGGTTTCAATCATAAGATAAAGGTACATATGTCTGTGATTTTACCGATTGAGTCCTATTCTCGATTATGATATTTTGAAAAAGATGATGGGTGGTGCTTGCATAGTACGAGACGCTTTCCCTCTTCACGCACATAAAGTCGCTCATTTTTTACATTTTCATGCGATTGACCTCCTTCTTATTTGTCTCTTTCTGAGATTTGAGCATCGACTAACTAATATCGTCTTGATTGAACATGCAAACGAGATAAGTTTACTTATGAACGTTTATCAGAACGAAATGTTTAGTTTCGTTAAACTGATTTAACTATGCATTTGAATATTTTAACAATCAAGTTAATAAATGCATCAATAGTTTTTAACCCATTTACTTTTTGTCCTAATCTGTTAATCTCATTTGTTGCTTTACTGTTTTGTAGTGACCCCTTGCACGGGAATTAACTGTGATAACAGTGGTACTTGTTTGATAATTGGTAATACATCGGTCTGTGAATGTCCAGATGGGATTTCTGGAGAACTGTGTCAGAGTAAGTATTCTACATTTTGACCACTTTGTATTTGACAGATTTCATGGGTTTTTGTTTTAGCATTTTTAATATTTCTGTTTTTGATAGGGATGTCAACTCGGTAAAGATTTTCTAATCGAGTATTCGTTGGATTAACCGAGCAATACTCGATTACCCGGTAGGAAAATAACATATTAATTAACAAAATAACATGGCCACACAAAATAATACCATTTGCATGTATTGTGGGTTGTTGTCTTATGGACGAAAAACCTCAAATTATTGCCTTGTACTAGATAATAGTTCGGGGAATTTGAAATAGTATATATACAAACTCATTTACTACGTGTACCAATTAAGTAAACTATGAGTAATCTAATCAGTAAATATGTCGAAAGTGTCATCGTTGAAATCAAGGGCTTGAGTCCATACAACTTTACTCAGTACTCAGAGTCAAAGATTTGTGCTTGAAGTTTGGTATCCCAAACTCAAAATATTCAAAAAGCTCGTTTACACAAACTATTCAAAATTTACCGATAACTTGCAATGTTGACATACAATTGACTGAGTTTCAACATTTAAACATTTCTGAGTAGGTGCGAAACTTACACATAACATAGATCTCTCGATAGGTTGCGATAAAACTCTAATCATACAATAAACAAATAGATGAATATTCTTTTTTAGATTATATATGCAATGCAGAATATAACAATGGCTTCAACTGTATATTGGAGCAAGATCGCTTAAGCGATGATGTCGATTGGGTTCGCAAATCCGTAAGCTTATTAATTATAATTTCATTAGCGGAGTTGAACGAAAAAAATGTTTCTCTATATAATGAACTGCATATCAGTATCAAGATATACTTTTATTTTATATAATAGAATTGTGAAATGTAATTTGATCTTCGCTATTTATCTTCATAATTTTGACAAAATGCTCAATTTGAAAATATAAAAAATAGCATCACTTAAAGACAACAAAGTAACATAATAAGAACAGCCAAATATACACATAACATTTAAAAAGAAATTTAAACACTGTAAAAACCTTTCAAAACAATTATGATGAAAATAAATAAAAAAAAAATTTGCCATTTCTGATACGACTTGTACATTATAATTATTATGCAATACAATTGTGTATCAATGTTTATCAATTTTGTTCATATTAAGGGTAGCACACCTACATCATTTACTGGTCCATCACAAGCTGCAGAGGGTAATTACTACTTATATTTCAAAGGAAGCTATCCAGCTGGTTCGATAGCACGATTAACTTCAAGAACTATGAAAACTGGTAACGTATTGTTCATTATTCAATTTAAGGTAATACACTGACAAAATTAATTTGAACCGATACTTAAATATATATCTTGTCTCTTAATAGTATCGTTGTTTCTTTTTTTCTCTTCAAACACATATTGAGCAATTGTGAGCTGAATTCGGAAGTTTCAAATAAATATATTCTTTATATGTTGTGATGTTACACTATTGTTGCAGATAAGGGTAAGGTTTTAGATTCACCAAAACGTTTAAACCCGCTCCGCTGCAATTGTTTGCACCTGTCCTAAGTCAGGAATCTGATGTTCAGTTGTTGTCCTTTGTTGATGTGGTTCCTAAGTGTTTCTCGTTTCTCTTTTTTATATAGATTACCGTTGGTATTCCCGTTTGAATGGTTTTGCATCAGTAATTTGTTGGGCCCTTTATAGCCTGCTGGTCGGTGTTAGCCAAGGCTTCGTGTTAAAGACCGTACCTTTACCTATAATGGTTTGCTTTTGTAGATTTTGACTAGAACGGAGAGTTTTCATATTGGCACTAATGCAAGTCTTATATCTACATGTATCTAATGATTGGATTTCAATACAATTTTTTTTTCTAAATTTTTCAAAAGCAACAAATGTCACAATCAAGTTTCCGAACCCTGATTATCTTAAAGTTTTCTTCTACATATTTCTTTTGTAATTCTTGATTTAATATAGAGAAACAAATGTGAATGTGAGAAAAAAAAGGAAAAGGTTTTAAAACCCTCACTCACTTAAAACATTGTAAAATGTAACATAACTAATATATTTCTTTGGAACTAGGTATGTTTAATAAAAATAGAAATGCTTAGTCATTTGTGCGTTTTCATCTATGACAAAACCTTCTTTTCTTCATCAAGAACTATTCATATAATTAGTTTTGGCCTAAAATAGCTAAAAAGACCAACAAGACACGGTCACCAGATTGTCAAGTATTACTTTCTAGTCTGCAATGTTAGATAGTGGCCATTGTTAAAGATGCAGAATGATACAAATTCTTCTTCAACGCATCTCGTTAAACATGATTGGTGCGTTTGTGAAACTTGTAATTGATGACTGCAAAATGCTCTGGGTGAAATAAACGACGTTTTCCTTTGGTTTTTCGGTCAATAGTTATCTCATTAATGAATAGTACAACATCTCCATATCTTATTGGTTTTGCATTTTCATAATAAAAAAGGTTATTTGAACGCTGCAATTCATTATGGTTCACTATACTTCGTCCAATGCTATATATTGAGAGATCATTGTCAAGGGTGTATTTTTTAATGTTTTTCGCCAAAGCTTATTTATGGCTACTTCTTCTACTAATCCTTCACTACATTAAATTTATGACGGAAAACTGTTTTCGTTACATTTAAAAGACTTATTTGTTATATTACAGGTTATACAAAATGTTTGTCATTTAACTACCACATGTATGGAAGAACGATGGGAGCGTTACATGTATATGGAGACATGAACCATTATTGGGGAAGATCGGGAAATCATTTCAATAATTGGTATTTCACAACAGTTACCATTTCGTCGGCTGTGTCAAAGGTATATACATGGTTTATGACATTAAGTTTGTATGTTTGTGTATTTAGGCAGACATTAAGTTTGAATTAAACAAACGTATCCCTGGAGAGGTATGAACTCACATAAATAAGTTATATAACTTGCATATAACATTTAAAAATACATAAAACTTATGAGTCTTATATAGCCTAAGCGTTTAAATAGCCTTGGAATTTATATGGCCTTGGCATTTACAAAGTCTCAGCATATTCTACTTTCCAATAGTACCTGCATTTGGAAAATATATCTCTAGTTATTAAAGACGATATTGCAGCGCCTTCATACCCAATTATATTTTCTTTGATAAAGGGGTGCTGTTAACATGGAAAACTAATGGTCAAATATCAAGTATATATAAACATGACAAAATGTACTGATTTTGAACTTTGAAATTTAATATTTCGCATCCACAACATGTGTTCATCAATCTTTGATAATCTATAACTTAAATTAATTTATCTCCTGCAGATAACCTTTCATGCTCGAAGGGGACTTGGTGTCTATAGTGATATTGCAATTGACAATATAACAATTACTCCAAACGCATGCTGAAAAAGATGTGTTGAAGTGTAGCTGCGAAAATAACTCATAGCTATGGTGTGTGTAACATATAAACGTTTATTTCATCGATTTGTAAAAGAAGATCCTCTCAAATATTCTACACAGACATTGAAGATGTAACCAAAACCGATTAGAATTTACATTTATTGTATATTCGTCGTATAAGCAGATTGTTTCTTCATTTATTTTTTTTTATACATTTGTGGAAAAATACGGAGGAGACAATTTACTCTATCCCATGGCTGAGCTGAAGACAATTGTTTTAAATGTCAACACTCGTCAAGACCAATCAAAACAAAATGAATTAATGGACAATGAATTCAATTTACATCAAGTAACTAAAGAATATGCTTAAGTTCTACGTTTTGACTCAGAATTTAAAAAGTAAAATAAAAATAAAACATCTTGCTTTACTTCTTTTGATTTTTCTAACACCCGTAACGTTTTTATGCACGTGACATCATAGAAAATACTTTTTAATATATTCATATGTAAAAGACAATAGTAATAGGACATTCAGTATAATAAATTAAATTACACATAGATAAGAAAGTGATAGAGAAGATTGGTACCCCTCGAAAAAGCATTGTCAACCTTGGCTTCCCCGTGGTTGACCATGTTTTCTCGGGGTAAGAATCTGCTCTATCACCCTCTGCTCTGTATAATTTATATAATAACGCTTCTGTTACCGTATTTTTCCAGATATGCAACAAATCCACCAAATTATGCGACAAATGACCGGAAATAACGAAATGTTCCGCCAAGCTTAAATTCTGCTACTTCATATATTATCAACGAAAGATTTGTTTAGCTCTAAATATTTTTTTATTTAAACTGGGTTCATGACAAATCTACTATTATTTTTTTTAAAACATTGGAAAAAACATGAGTGTGATGCTATGTACACTGGAAGTCTTTTATTTGAAAACACAAAAGACTGCATAATAAGAAAATTGTTTAAATGTACAGAAGAAGTGGTATGATTACCAACTAGAAAACTCTTCACAAGAGACCGAATGACACAAAAAATAAATATTAAAGATCACCATACAGCCTTTTACAATGAGCAAAGCCAATCCCGCCTTGTCAGTTATAAAAGGCCCCGTATTGACAAATGTTAACAATTTAAACGATAAAAACTAACGTCTTATTGATGTACGAAATAATGAACGAACAACCAATATGTAGCTCAGCAACAAACTACAACCACTGAATTACAGGTTCCTGACATGCACATACAGAATGTGGCGATGTTAAACATGTTAGAGGTGCTGATTCTTACTTTAACTTGAACAGTGGGGTAACAGTACAACATAAGAACAAACTATAAAAATCATTTGAAAAAAGGTTTAACTCATTATATGGATACCCACAGACATACATCTAACAAAAACAAAGAGTGAATATGGCCAGGCACTAGTACATCCCGACAACAAAAAAGACACTGAGTACAGATCTGGTAGTACTCGCAGTTACCGACAGCTACTTCAAAGCCAATAATAACTAATTAAAAACATCATGCATCTTAGACTTAATTATCAATCAGTACAATCCAACATCCAAGGGATTTCGAGCAAAGACGCCACAGAAAACCTACAATGTCAAGATTCAAGTATCGTTATGTAGTGGTGCCATGAATGTGCATAAGCTTGCTTTTTATTTTCTGGTAACAAAATCAATATCCATACCAATAAAAACAATATCCAAGGATGTTGAAGTACATTGTTGAATTGGTAACCTTGTAGACTAAGTTTATTAAACGGATCGATACGTTTTCAAGAGTCATTTTTAAATTTCCAGGTACGGTTAACAATATCTCCTTAAAAATGAGGATAACACATTTTAAATATGTTTTCTACAGATACAAATTGATATATGTCTATTTTATAAAATCATGGACTTTTGAAATTTTAGCATTGTAAACTATTTTTGCCTTCGTATACTAGTATATTATCATTTTAATAAACATCATGACAAAATTTAAAAGTTAGCTTTTTCTTTGAAAATTGGCCACAGAAACATTTGGCACCAAAATGGTTAATTTGAAAAGTTTACAAAAGCTGATTAACCTGGTTAAACCTACAATTTTCTTCTAAACATTACTGTAACAAGTCGGGAATAGTACAGTTGTTTTCTTTCTGTTCCGCTAATTGATATATTCATTTATTCATCCAGTCGAGTGTTTGATTCTTGACAGATTTTATAGATTTTCCCCATTTTGTATTTAAGTTCGGTGTTTTTGCTAAAAGTTTTTAAATAATAGTTTATTATGCGTTGTGTTGGCTTGTAATTTGTGATAAGTTATAAATAACGCAAAATAAATACGATATACTATTCACACATCATTATAAAAATGTAACATTACGGAAATTGAGGAAGTATGATCAACATAAAATACTTGAATATAAGCATCAATTCTTTCGACTATAAAAACTTTTTTATTATTAGTAGTATCAACGTTGGAGACATCTCATAATGTGGCACTATTCAATAAAAACAAATTCGGAAAGGAAGCAGGAAAAACACCTCAATAATTTCAAAATATGCTTTCCTCAAGAAAAGTTCTTAAAAAGAGCTAGGGTAAAATAAATTAAACTCAAACTCTTGAACATTGCGGTTCATTGCGGTTGTTTCGACAAAAACTAGTTTAACATTTCAAATTAATCCTCATTACATGGAAAGTTTACAGAAATACTAGAGTTATTTGTTTTAAGTCAAATTGACACCACTCTATCACTTCACTTAGTTTTCTATGTCTCTGTGTTGATTATTTAGCAATTTCACGGCAACAAACACGAAATTAAGTTAATTAGTTTGCGATTAACAATTACTAAATGGATATTAATATTGATAATACCTTATAGATTCGTCATGAATGCAAACCTCTTTCACAGACGACTTAGTGTATAATATTTGATTCCATTGGTTTAATAGCTTTCTAAAAATTAGAAGAAACAAATGATGATGGAATGTTTTATTCACATAAAAAATCAAAATGAAGATGCCATCACTGTTTCATACCATACAATATAGTTTCTTCTTTGCTGTTTAATTATAGAACTGTGCAACAAAATAATATTTTATCAAATGATATGCACAAAGAATGAACAAGTTAAACATGTTAAAAGCATCTTTGACAGTAATTTACTAATAATTCAATCTGAAGTTTAGTAAAAAAAAACCGGTAAACATCTACTATTTATATCAACTGCCATGTGAATTTTCAGAACACTTCGCAATTCCGAACGTTTTAACATGGAAATATATCGTAGCTCTATGGTCCGAAAATTATCAAACATTAGTATCTAATGAATTATTAATTTCTCATGAGTGTGCTCACAAATGAACAACGGAAATTATTTCGATGTTTGTTTATATGGAAGCGTATTTTCTTCCTGTACTATTATTTACTATGTTACCTTAATTTAAGAATTTAATAATAAAACATACCTTCTAAAGATCTTTTTGCCGTTGCTCGTAAGTGTAAACTCGTCATGTTTGTCAGTTATTGTGCTAAGGTTTATTTGTATTTCTTTCTTTCATTTTCGCTCACTAATTTTGTTTATAGAGTATACAAATAGGAAGATGTGGTATGTTTGTCAATGGGACAACTTTCCACAAGAGACTAAATAAAATAAAAGTTATCAATTAAAGGTCAAAAATAAATTGTCTATTTACTCTATGTTGTCTTTATACATGTTATAGTGATTAAGATTATTACACGTACCCTATTTTTTTATATTTTTACCTATCACGTATGTTTGGGTTTTTTATTTACACATCGTTGGCAATATAATGGAATTGTATGCCACTATCGTAGAAGTTGGAGGTTTAACTAGCTATACAAAGGGGTTAATCAACAATCTGCATCAGGAAATGATTCTATCAAGTTCAAAATAATGCAGGTTTTTTTTCCAATCGTTTCATGCGTTTGAGAATTTGATAAGGGATGTTCCGTTTTGAATTTTTATTAGAGTGCGTTGTTTTTTTGTTATCTGACTTTTTCCAAATAGGACATAATTGTAGATGATATGCATGGTCATTCGAATTGCCATTTTCATTTTGGCGTTATGATCATGTTAGTATTCCTTTTATATAAAGATACCTTATTTACATCCTAGGCTTCTATCGGTGATTTTTGTTAGCAATGATAAATGCATATTCACGTAGCAAAGTTATAAATATTTCATCTTAAAGTTTTATTGTGTAGTATTTATTTTGAATATCATCCGTTGCGGAAGTACAATTTACATATTTGAATCATAAAACAATATGAGCACGGAAGCAGAAATGGGATATAAAATGAAAGATGAATATTTTTTCTATATTTTACCGACATTTCCGAATGAACAATATCGTAAGCATGGCTTTAAATTTGAAAACGAGAAACATAACGACAGAAAAGATTACTATCAAGACAATATATGTTAACACATCAGAGGCTTCATGTGTTCAATGGGAAGGAAAACTTCAACCCTTTTATGAGCAGCTTGATAACACAGCTTCTGAAATAAAATATCAGATGGCGAATGAATATAATCAAATGAAAGACAGGCAAGATCGTACTTATCACGTGTATGAAAATAATGATCAGACAGTACGAACTGTAATAAAGGAAATAAAACAAATCAACCATCTTATGACATTTCGTTCTATTATGTTACGCGTCCTATAAGCAAATGATAATTGCGATAAATATGCAAAGCTTTAGATTTCCTCTGGTTGCTAATGACGTCTGTTCACTAAACCTATTGGATGTTGGATGTGTAGTGGTTCATATTTTTCTTTGAATACCTGTTTCAGTCTACTTTTTTGTTTTTGTTAGATGTATTTCTATATGTATTCAGTTGATTAGTAAAACTGTTTTCAACTGATTTTGGGAGTTTGTTCCTATGCTGTACTGTTACACAACTGTAGTAGGTTAGGGGATGGTTTAGCGCTCACAAACATGTTTAACCCTACCACATGCTTTATGTGCCTGCCCTAAGTAAGGATCATGTAGCTTCGGGGTTGTCGTTGGTTCTTGTTGGTCATATATGTTTTTCGTAAACTGTTTTGTTAAAAATTAGGCCGTTAGTTCTCTCAAAATTGTTTCATAATTTTCATGTCAGGGCATTTTTTGGATTACCATATGGTATGGGTTTTCTCATTGTTAAGGCTCGTGAGGTTGACTTTAATTTCTTACTATATTCACTCCATTTTAACTTTGGTGAATAGTTGTTTTATTGGCAATCATACCACATCTCATGATTTTGATGTGTGTGTGTTTTGTTTTAATAATTTTGTATATAACCACATATAAATATAACTGTTTTGATAGTTATAAAATATATTTGTACATATATTTGTAGGACTCTAAAGTGCGATGAGGACGCTAGAGTACGAGATGGTCACGCTAAAGTGCGATGGTCTACGCTAAAGTGCGATGGTCCGCGACAATATAGACGTTAGAAACGTAGTTCGATAATGACGTTAACAGTCGTACATACAAACCAAAAATGAACATGCCAGAAGATAGATTAGGAATATTTGATTAACAACTTTTACATCAAATGTTCATGACTTACTAGTAATTGATTTAACCTTAACCATTCTTTGTCGGCTGAAGCACAATGTTTATTTTTTTCGTCCTGGAAGAAGGACTTGTATCCTACAGTCGACAATTTTACTATATAAATACAAAATAGTATACGCATACTTATCCTACTTCCAATTGAAGCAAACGGACACATCTGAATCATTCTTTATGTGGCTGTATAATTTGCGATCCCCGTTAAACTGCTGTCGACTTTAATGAAACGTCGGTAAAATAGAGATACATGTTTTCATGCGTGAGTTATAAATTATCTGTTAAAACGTAAGTGTGTTCTGTAAGAAAATAAAACATGTATTTGTACTCGCTACGAAAAAGGAAAAAGCTCGGCGAACATTGCCTTTCTCTCGCATTCAAATTAAATCTTATACTAATAAATGTTGCTTATTCCGACAATGAACGAATTTTGTATTTGTTATTTACAATGACGACTGTAAGAGAGGTTGTAACATGAGTGTGACCGGCAATCTACACTAATTATCCAAATATGCAAAAAGCTCCGAATTGTTAAAAAATCATTTTACATGAATTATAATATTTTGCGACACATAAACAACCCTTTAGCAATTATTACGTGGTCGGTCTTCTAAATTTAGAAACAATTACTTAAGTCTACCGGTAATTATATAGCCTATCACATGTGTTAAACCTTAGCATATTAGCTGTTACAAATAGACTATTTTTGCTCTATGTTTTAATCCCTCGATTTTTACCCTTTTGGTCCATCGCACTTTAGCGTGATATATCATCGTACCTTAGCGAACAAACAACCATCGCACTTTAGCGTGAGACACCATCGTACTTTAGCAAAGACCGTCGCACTTTAGCGTGACCATTGCACTTTAGAGTACCATCGCACTTTAGAGTCCTACATTTTTTCTAATACTGATTTCAGAACAAGGTTAAAAACGTTTGAACAAAGCAGGTTTTGTCTATTTCTTTCACAGTAACACCATGCACAAGTAACCCGTGTTAGAACATTGGAACGTTTGCATACAGTATTAACAGTTCGAAACCATCATGCAAATGTAGAGATGGGTTTTCTGGAAATAATTGTCAACTGAAGGTAATAATGTTTCGTTAACCTCGCCAAGGTATGGAATTGAATAATAAATCAAGTAAATGAATGCATCAGCAGGTTCTATCCCAATTTACTTCTTATACTAATTTGTAAATCTCTCCAGCTGCCTTAATGCTTTGCCTTGAACGGACAATAACTGTGATAACGGTGGTACCTGTTTGATAACTGTTAATATACCAATCAGTGAATGTCAAGATGGAGTTTCTGGAGAATTGTGTCAGAGTTAGTATTCTACATTTTGAACACTTTGTATTTTACAGATTTCAGGGTTTTTTTGGGCTTACTTTTTTTTATTTCTGTTATATGTTACATTTTTATCTTTTTATAAGCGTTTGTAGTTAAAAATGATGGTTTATGCCTTAAATGGATCACCACAACAGTAAACATTCCAAATCACATGTGCTGCATTCCTTAAATAAATATATAGACAGTAGAATAATTGCTCAAAAACATAGAATAACAAGTCATATTCTTACTTCTTTTGTATCAAGCAATGAAACTTTGGCCATTGAATGATTTGCGGTTTTATCGAGTTTGTGTTGCTTGGTCTTAAGACTTCTGGTAGTGTTTTGTGGATTTCATTAATATTCAAAAAATTACTGCAACATTTTTTTCTGTCTATAAAGAAATAACATATTAAATGTGGTGCAAATTGAATAATCCGCGTAGCTGGCAATTTGAAATGGAAGCAATTTCTGCACCACAAGTGTCACCTGTCGTGCTTCTTACGAAATGTAAACTTTCGTTATTAGTTACATTGGGTTTCAAAAAAACGAATGGCGACGGAATTGTGACTTCGCTTTTATCGTCATAACAGAAATAATAATATAACAACTGCTTTGGTTCCAACTCCTTATAATAGATTTTCGTTTAATAACAATATCAGTAAAATGTGTGCTCTAAAAGGATCATCAGTGCAGTGAAGTGAGGGTTTTTCTGTTCCGGGTTGATGTCTCACTTGGACTTTGAGATGAAGGCCAGCAATAAGCGCTGTTTCTTTGCTTTTTGTATGTTTTTATTGTGCATTTACTGATTTAGCGTAATGGATTAATAACTTATAACCTTTGTTTTTTTTCTATTAAAGTTGGAAAAATCTATTAAATATCCATACCAATCAAAATATAAAGAATATGGTTAAATGTTGTTAATGATTCATTTGTGTTTTGATTTTTCTAATACGCAAAAGCAAGGATATTTTTCCAGTATCTTTTTTGACAAATATTTGAGCTTATAGATCATAGATAGTATTAAGCGTTTGATACGATTGGCTGTCATTTTTTTTTTATTTTGTTAGATTTTGGTACGATGAAACAATCATAGAAACATAGCTTGTCTTGACATATTTTATATAAGGATGAACAATTAATTCTGCGAAAAGTTTCAGATTTCGAAACAGAAACCTGCAATGATTTTCTTGTACTTGTATAAATGGTTAAAGGTGTAACACCACTAATTAGGGCCCGGCAAAAAAGTACATACCAGAAAGTAGTACATATTTAACACAAAATAGTTCCTACGCATTAGTGTGACTTTCAAAATATGTAGAATATTTAGGCTTTTTTGGTATCAAATGAAAGCTGAAGGACTGGTGATCATTGTAGAACACTTTTTGACTTATAATTATGAATAATAAAATAACTGCACCAAATTTTTAAAAGAGGGTACATTTTGTCTGTTCTGTTGTCAGATCTGAAGTACCTGTTTTGGTACATCCGAAGTTCCGGAGACCAGTTATTTCTTATATGCCATTAAAGGTATGCTGATTTTTTCAGTACAAGACACCATAAAGTCTTGCTTTGACATGAAATGATTGCAACTTTATTTCAACTTAAAACAAAAGAGGTGTGCCTGCTTTAAATAGAGGCATTAAACATAGAAAGCAATCGGCCATGGATAGTGGTGTACTTCCTAAAGAGATACTTGTTTTGTTTACAGTTTGACAACCCTAGAAACATTTTGTCATGTTTTCTGTTTTTGTCATTCTTTGATGATCAAATACCAGAAAGTATTCCTTCATAAAATTAACTATTATTACAAAAACATACATGAAATGGTATTAGTTGATACATTTAATAACAATTATTTCTTTTTCTTTGTAGTTACGCCGTGCAGCAATTATCCATGTCAAAACCATGGAAAGTGTAATGTTTTGGAATCCGGGTACAATTGTACTTGTGTAGACTGGTTTTCGGGAGAAAACTGTACTGGTAAGTCAAATAGAACTTTCTTTTAGTTCTTTCATGTATCTATGTCGGACAATTATACGCAATGGAATTGTGCTCTAAAGTGCTATAATAAAATTAAAAGAAGATATCCAAGTCAAATACAAACTGACAATGCATTGGCAAAATGGCGTGTGCTGTTTGTCGCTACAATATAACAGTGCGCTTTGTTTTGTCAGCTTATTTGTTTACGTAACTTTGACTTACTCCATAAAGTGCGATTGTCATTTAGTCGTAACTTGTTAGATACTATACGACAGTATATCATTCTACAAATGATAGCATGCTCTAGTATGCGAATCTGCTATACACTGCTATAAAAGTACCATGCATGATGTTATGTATATAAACATCAAAAATATGTCTATGCAAACTCTAGTGAGAAAAATGTAGATATATATAATTCATACAGTCATGTTATAAATTAAAAAGAGTAAAGTCCAAATCTTCCTATTCTCGCAGTATAAAATTGAGAATGGAAATGGGGAATGTGTCAAAGAGACAACAACCCGACCCGAACAGACAACTGCAGAAGGTAACCAATAGGTCTTCAATGCAGCGAGAAACTCCCGCACCTGGAGGCGTCCTTCAGCTGGCCCCTAAACAAATGTATATATATACTAGTTTAGTGATAATGGACGTCATACTAAACTCCAAATTATGTACAAGAAACTAAAATTAAAAATCATACAAGACTAAAAGGCCAGAGGCTCCTGACTTGGGACCGGCGCAAAAATGCAGCGGGGTTAAACATGTTTTTTGAGATCTCAACCCTTCCATCCGTTATACCTCTATCCAATGTAGAAAAATAAACGCATAACAAAACGCACAGTAAAATTCAGTTCAAGAGAAATCCTAGCCTGATGTCAGAAGAGGTAACGAAAGAAAATAAAAAAATCACAACAATACATAAAGAACAATGGACTACTAGCAGTTACTGACATGCCAGCTCCAGACCTCAATTAAACTGATTGAAAGATTATGTCTTCATCATAAGAATATCAGGCACATTCCCTCCCGTTAGGGGTTTAGTATTATACCATCATAAAATATATGAGAAGAACATAACCCGGTTCATGCCAACAACTGGTTTTTAAATAATATAGTATTTTTGTGGTTTTACTTTTTCCCTATCAATTGACGAAACTAGTAAAAATAATATGACATATTCCTCACTTCGTATAGATTTTGTCCGGAGAATATGGTGAGTTAGGATTGTGTAAACATACATCTCAGCTGATTAAAACTAGCTTACAAATAACATACAAATAATACTAACAAAGAGGCTAACTAAAATGGTGGTTTAGTAACATGTAAATGCTGTCCTCGATGCGATCACATTTGTTCAAAATCAATGAAAGAATCTTTTTTGTATAGTTCTTGTCGTGATTGAATGTATAAACGGTATAAATCTGAAAGGCTTGCTATAGTTCGAAACTGAAATTTGATACTTAAGGAATGACTGTAATATTTTTTCTGTCTATGAAGAAATAACATAAAAAATGTGGTGCATACTGAATAACGCGCGTAGAAAAAAAAATATTACAGTCATTTCTTAAAATTTAAATGCTTAATTTGATTTTAAACCGTAGAAAACCATGAAAAAACGCTGATGACATCACGGTCACACGACTAAATTATGTCTATGGGCTGATAACAAAATAACGTCAGCCAATTAGAAGACGTGTTACATTCAAAATCAAATTATATGGCTTTAGATTAAAAATGTGGAATGTATACTTTTAATCATTTCTTAGTCTTCATTTAGCAAAATAACATAATTGTTTTTAATTTTAATTTTTCGTACACTTCTTGAAAGTAAATACCATCAATGTTTCAGATTATATGTGCGACTTTGAACTCAACGATCCTCAGATGTGTGTGTTTGAGCAAGAATATTTTAATCACTACCAGTGGCAAAGAATATCCGTAAGTCGACTGTTTGAAATATCTCAACTACATATTTTCAGAGACAGTTTTTGGAAACTTAAAAACATAACCTTATGCATATCTTTACTTACTTGTTTTTGAACCATTCAAAATATTTAACTTCCGGTAAGCTCTGCTGGCGTGTGCTAGATTGTGGATTTTTTGGGTTTTTTTTTTAACTTTGACATTGAGTTAACCTTTTACACGATTTGATTCGATTGTCAAATATCTAGTGTAACAAATTTTTGAACTGGTATCTTTGGAATTATTATTATGGAAACCCAGCGTCAGCATCACAACAAACAAGTGAGTCTATCGTACATTAAATTTTGATGTAAAAAACATAAATTTATTCGTCCTATATTGTGTATGGATCCCAATGCCCAGAAGACAAGATACCACAGTAGTATACCGATGTTTCGAGAGAGAAAAAACTGAGGAAACGCAAGAGTATTCAATGAACCGCGACAAGTTGAGTCGACAGTGTGACCAATCCTCGTCTTTGAAATTCTCTCTCTGAAAAAGGCATTAAAAAATAGGACCAAATACGTTAATTAGCTAATGAGATCACTATTCAAAGATCTTTAGATTTAAGACCGCGAAAACATCGCTCTCGTTGAGTAAGACACGGGCGATTGTATCGGCCAACGAATTTGTAAGTACCTCGTTACCTAGCTGGACATTTCGTATCTATACTATTAAACGAGAAGACCTCATTTTGTGTGTCGCTTCTCTTCTTTCCACAATAAATCAATTAACACGCCTCTGTGTCCTATATGTACAGTGCATAGTCGCATTTGTCATCCATTCATATGATTATTCAGATTGAGTTATTGTGGGAGAAAAACGAGAAAAAAAGCATCCGGATATTGTCCCGTCATTGGACGAAATTTTAAGTCAGATTAGACTTCCGGTTTGCGTTTTTCTTTGAACATACATATACTACGAATAAAGTGTATTTCAAGTTAATTCTATCTGCTATCATTTTCAAGTTTACTATCTACGGCGGTCAAAGAGTTTATTAAATAGAGGATCTGTATACTATATCAATGTCCACCATGGATCGATTAATAAACTTAGAATTGAAAGTAAATACACTTTATTTATATAGTAATGAATGTTCATAATATACAGATAAGCGCTAAGATAATTCATGTGAACTTTTGATACCTTTTCTGAAATTCTCCAGACTGATGATACTTTTGCTGAAATTCTCCAGTCATTCAATATTTTACAAAATTCTTCCAACAACACTTTACATACTTTAAACTACGCTCTGAATGCCCGCGATTTCGCGGGTGTGTTCTAGTAATGCTAAAGAACCGATGACTATTTATACGTTGTAGGAAAGAAAAATGGGTATGTTCTACTTAAAATTGAGAAAATAAAACTAAGACTGTATTCATTGGATACATATAAAGCTATTCTCTATATAAACCTTAATCAGTAACGGCCAAACCCAACAGTGTTAAAGCCAATGATGTATAAACACATGGATAAGTTAGGAGCTTTATGACAAAAATAGACATACAAATATTAATCAAATTCATTTTGTGTCGATTTTTCTGGAAGGCGTTTGAACCTAAATGAATTTAAGAAAGGTATGTATTATAAAGTTAGGTTTTATATACCATTTTCTTCATAACAAAATGTCTGTACCAAGTCAGGAATATTACGGTTGTTGTCCATCCGTTTGATGTGTTTGAGCTCTTGATTTTTGCCATTTGATTAGGGTCTTTCCGGTTTAAGTGGATATATTTACTTTTTTTATACAGCATAGCAGTACGAAAGCACCGAATAAGTTCAGATTGGAGAAACTCAAATACTTAAAATACTTCTCCTGTCATAAATCGTAGTATTAACGTCGTTTGTCTGTTTCAAATATAGATATTACATGTATTAAGAAAACTTTCTAGTTGCAGAAGTACCAATACATCTAAGTCCATCAGGATAACACTCGCTGACATATGAGTAACTGAGAGACAATATCTCAGCACGATATTAAAGACATTAAAGAACTAGGGCGGGAAGATGCTTATAGTGATTGGTTTTTTTTTAGATTTGGTTCAGGGACTGTGTGTTATGTGAATACAAACACAAGTCTGCTATTAGTTGTCTACAATTTGAATACCTTCTTGCTGTGATATCCACTCGTAGATCCAATTAACTAGAAAGAAATATTGTCCATGAAAAATCTAGAATTTTAATGATATCGTGTTCTAATTTTTCTTGTTGGAATCAATGTAGTTTTTCAAATTCCAATAAAAGTTAACCACAAGCAATTTGTTTTCAGGGTAGAATTCCAAAAATAAATGCGCCGATTAGAGCTGCTGATGGAAAATATTATAACTCTTTGTTTGCGGATTATAATCCAGCGTCCACTGTACCTGTACGATTTGTCTCAAGGAATATAATTTTAGGTAAACATCAAGATAACAGTTTTCAAAGTGCATTTATAAACCACTATGTGTCAAGACAAGGAAACGACAGTATTACCAATTTTTTAGTGGACTTAACTTTTAGTAGCCAAAAGACATATTTTTACAATAAACAGCTAGGAAGATGATTACTATATCGGTATGTTGTCCTCCTAGGAGTACCAATATCTTGATGGCAAAAACTATTACTATTAAGCAATTATTTATCAGTTTTAATAATGCCTTTTTTGCTGGACAAGGAATGTTATCGAATGCATGTGGTTAATTTACACCTTAATGTGCCGACTACTATCTATAATACTAAAATTACGAGGTCCAATTTGTCAGCCGTCATCACGAAAAAACGACGAATCAAAGAATTCAACTTTATATACAACTAATATAGTACAAAGGTGTAGATTAAAAATTACACCACTCCAGGCCCTTTTGTTTTCCACGTAATTAATATTGCCAATAATTAGAAAGTTCCGGGTCGAGTCCGATACCGATACCAATAGTATAATCACGTGTTACCTATTACCTTATCTGTACGTTCCGCATCTGACAGGCGCACCACCAAACGGTGTATTCAGGATTAATATGCTATATAAACGGGTCATAATCACAGGGTTGACACTACTCAATTGTCAAATTGTTACCTATTGTAGTATTTTAATCCGTAAGACTTTCTAGGATAACAATACGAATCCTAAAAGCTGGACTAAAAATAAGTTTCAATTTGTTAGCGGGCATGACGTAAAACAGCGAATCAAAGAATTCAACTTTATTTATAACTAATATAGGACAATGCTGTTGATTAAAAAATACTCCATTCCAGGACCTTTTGTTTTCCAAATAATTAATATTACCAATAATTGATAAGTTCCAGTTCGACGGGTTCAAACAGAAAGATTTGAAAGCAGAGAAAATTGTGTATCTTATAATCGGCATGACTTTATCAGATGACAGTACTAATACTAAGATAAGGCTTGCGCATAGTTATATACTTTAATTCAGTCACGGACCCGCGATATCACGGGTGTGTTCTAGTTTAATTGAATACGATTGCGTTAGTTTAAACAGTATTTATTAATGAAAAATGTCAAGATAAATATTACAATATTACATAAAGTTCAAATACATGAAATATGGGATTCGGAAACAAGTTTGGAAAGAATACGATTGCGTTGTGATGTAATATATATATTTTGATTGATAGTTTATAGTGTGTCTTTCTATGTTGGGATGTTACGCTATTATGTCAGGTTGGGTGAAGGTTGGCTCCAAACGTTTCAACCCGCGGCATTTGCTTGCATCTGTCCTAAATCAGGAACCTGATCTGCCTTCGTTGTCGTTTGTCGGTGTGGTTCATAAGTGTTTCTCGTTGTTTCTCGTTGTTTCTCGTTTTCTTATATAGATTATACCGTTAGTTTTCTTGTTCTGATGGTTTTACAACACAGTCATTTTGGGGCACTTTATAGCTTGCTGTTCGGTTGATCCATTTCATATTTACCAAAAAAGCCTTTAATGTCTATTTTTTAAATTCTAATGTCCGACTCTTATGACTAGAAAAATCATATAAAAAAGTTGAATACCTCTACTAACAAATTCAAAAAGGGAGAATAAGTACTTATTATCCATAATTCTTTTAGGAATTTTACTACTGCTGTTATAAATATTTGGCAATGACCTTTTGATTTCTGTTTCTAGAATCGGCTAAATGTTTATAATTTAAGTACTATCTATATGGTCTTCATCTTAAAGTTTATACAAACAGAAACATATCGCTTACCTTGTTTGGTAATACTACAGCTGTAAACTATTGGCGACTTGCTATCATTTTGGTTCCTGTCGAGACTAACAAGGTAGGTAAAGCAGTAATTTAATGTAGATATAGATCTCCAACTTCAACAAATAAATTTGAAAAAGAGCAGATTTGTATCTCAAAATTTTAGGTAGAAAATAATGATCCAACCTAGCCTTTTCAAGCAAAATCATCTATGTTATACAAAAAAAATGAAGCACCAAAGGAAATAAATCCAGAATAAACAATCATCTTAAGCTTGCATTGATGGATAACGGTTAAAAATCTTTTTTTTTATTATATTATAAAATTTCAAAAACACAACGGTTATCGTAAATAGACTTTTATAAACTTTTCAACATTCATGGTATTGAAAATTACTTCACATGAAAATTACTTCACAGTTATAACTCAGCAATTTATATGAAGTACGTGAATAAAGGTAATAAAAGAGGGACGAAAGATACCAAAGGGACAGTCAAACTCATAAATCTAAAACAAACTGACAACGCCATGACTAAAAATGAAAAAGACAAACAAACAACAGCACACATGACACAACATAGAAAACTAAAGAATAAACAACACGAACCCCACCAAAAAACTAGGGGTGATCTCGTGTGCTCCGGAAGGGTAAGCAGATCCTGCTCTACATGTGGCACCCGTCATGTTGTTTATGTGATAACAAATCCGGTAAATAGTAGGTCACATTCATGAAAGGGAAGGAGATTGTAGTTACGACGTAAGGAACATATCCGATGTCATTTGTGAAACGGTTATTCCATAACGGTCAACCAACTCGTGATGGCGTCCGTAAAATTTACGAAGGGATGATTTCAACTTCACCATTTGGAACTCTTGGTTTAATAGCTTCCTTGTGAGCAGCAACCCTCTATCAAGAAAATCATGATAGGAAATGCAAGCACGGGAATATCGTATCAATTGGGAGATATATACCCCGTATGCAGGTGCTGCTGGAATGTTGTTACTTAGAAATAGAAAGTTCACAATTGGAAAGCTGAAATCATCTCTTTTGTCGTAAAGTTTTGTTTTCAACCCACCCTCGTTGTCAATTTCTAGATGTAAGTCAAGATATGAGGCCGACTTAACTGTATCTGTAGTATCCTTTATCTCTAGCTCGATGGGATAGATGCGTTCTACATAGTCACCAAGTTTTGAATTATTGAGTGAAAGAACATCATCTATATACCGGAAAGTAGAGTTAAAGGATATTGCTAACTTCTTATCTTTCTTCCTACGAAGTTCCTGCATGAAGTCAGCCTCATAATAATAAAGAAACAAGTCGGCAAGTAGAGGGGCACTGTTTATTCCCATTGGAATGCCGACAGTCTGTTGAAAAACACGTCCTCCGAACGTAACAAATATGTTGTCAATCAAGAAATCAAGCATCTTGATAACATAAGTTTCAGAGAATTGTTTGTTTGAATCAGAGTGATCCTTTACAGAGTAGGATTTATCCCTCCCTAAGACAAGATACTTGTATCTACGTTGGCCATTCTTTTTATGAAGCAAAGCAATACCAACTCTTTCAATTTGTCTCTTAGTTTGGAATGTGGAATACTTGTAGAAAAGTCAAATGTTTTAATACTGTTACAAGATGAAAGAGAGTTAGATTGTATGTACTCTAAAAGATCTTTGGAATTTTTAAGTATCCACATCTGATTCACGCCCCCTCTAGAATAGGCAGTTTCACTATAACTTTAAAGTCCGTCTTTGATTGCTGATAAAATAGATGTTAATAATTTTGAAAGAGGTTTCGTGGAGCACTTGGAAGACCCAGCAATATACCGTTGTTTGTAAGGACACTTATGTAGTTTGGGTATCCAATACAGTGATGGAAGATCCATGCAGTTCTTCATCTTTGGTTGAAATTCCAAAGGAACACAGAACAGACGTATGATTATCCAGGATTTCCTCTTTGGTAAGTGTCGTGAGGGTATATGTTGAGTTTCAAAGTGAATTGTCAATACCTAATTCGTTTATCAAGCAGTTAATGTAATGAGTTTTACACACAAAAACGATGTTTTTTGGGGCTTTATCTGTGGGGACAACAACATATTTGTCATGGAGGTAGGATAGGTGTTGTGCAACATTTGGGTCTTTAAAGATTGACGTAGCATGGGCATTGATAGACCCATTCAGTTTCCTAATTCTGATTTGTATCAACGACCTCACTGCCTTGATCCATTCGGAAAGAGTGTATACGTCTTCCTTCTCGCGCTTAGCCCATTGCCTGGCATAATCCTCAACTGAATCCATCAAAATTTTAAAGTTGTATTTCCAATTGATGGATTTAGGCTCACGATATTTCGGACCTTTCGATAACACATTTCGTAGAGAAGTTTATTAACAATGTTGAGGTCACCGGTAATAACGTGGCCAGCAGGATTATATGTGAATTGGGAACTAATAAGATCTCTTTTCTGTATGATTTCAAAACATAGCATTTGAAAATGAAAATTTAAAGGTGATAAAATAAATGTTTTTAAACTGTCTGAAATGTCATATCACTATCCTAAATTTACTAATTGAAAGAAAAACGGGTTACTTCGACATCTGATCTTCCGTGTTCAAAAAATAAAGTACAATAAATGTGTACAATATTTAGAACTGCATAAAAGAAAGTTACTAATATTTCATAAAGTAACTACTAGTACCTTATTTTATTAACCTGGACATTTGTGTAACTGTACGTAAAAAGTGACATTTCCACAATACGCGATAGTGGAGAGAAAACATGGTACCTTTGATAACTATTTAAACCACTGTGTCGATGGCACTGATGGTGGACGTTTCGTCCCCGAGGGTATCTCCAGCCCAGTAGTCAACACTTTGGTGTTGACATGAATATCATTAATGTGGTCATTTTTATAAATTTCCTGTTTACAAAACTTTGAATTTTTCGAAAACTAAGGATTTTCTTATCCCAGGCATTGATTACCTTAGCCGTATTTGGCACAATATTTTGGAATTTTGGATCCGCAATGCTCTTCAACTTTGTACTTGTTTGGCTTTATAAATATACTGAAATGATCGTCACTGATGAGTTTTATGTAGACGAAACGCGCGTCTGGCGTACTAAATTATAATCCTGGTACCTTTGATAACTAATTATACATGTGGGGAAAACAAGGTTAGTCCTTTTATATGGTTTATCATTTTCAATTAAAAGGTAAACAAATTAAGACTGTTCCGTGTGTTCACATTTCTTTAACATCCAATAATAATATTAAATAAAGTTGTGTTGTTGCATGTTTCGTCATTTTTATGTTTTCAGATCACATTTGAGGCAACCTATGTCGGTTATTACTACCCATATGCAGCAATTGACAGCGTGAAAATATCAGATTGCTTAATATAACAAGAACATTATTCCATTTATGAAATATCATCAAAGATACCAGACTTTTATTTCGTATGCCATACATGCATTAATAAAAAAAGGTTCACCGGATGGTACCAAGACCGTGTTGATAAATATTACGTATCAACTTAACAAATAATACACAATGGTCTTGAAGTATAGATTCTGGGTAGTTGTGCATCCCGTCATTGTGTTATTGTGCTATATTTAATTTTTGTATTGTTGTATTTCATTTTAATTATGTGATGTGTCTTAATAGCATTTTGTGTTTCTTTATTATATATTTGTTTGTTTTTATAGTGATTATGATTATAACTCAATTTTGACTGTTGTACCCCTATTTTGACATTTTAACATATTATGTCTATTTGTTCACACGTCGATGTAAATAAAATGGAATTTTATGCAACTTTCATACAAGTGAGAGGTTTAGCTCGCTATAAAACAAGGTTTAATCCACCATTTTCTACATAAGAAAATTACTGTACTAAGTCAGGAATATGACTGTTGTTATTCATTCGTTTAAAGTGTTTTAGCATTTGAATTATCCTAAGAGATCAGTAATTATGTGATTTTACTTTCGTCTACATTAGACTTATCCGTGGCGTGCGAAACAAAACCGTTAAATGGCTAAATCAAAATTGAAAAGTTCTGTTTAAAGTTTTTGAATTTTCTTCGGAGTGCGTTTTTTTGTTTTGCTTGTTATTTTACTTGTTGGTAGGACTAAGAAACCCTTTGCTGATGTAGTACTAGTAAAACTTAGACTTTTGAATAATTAAATATTTTAAAAACAGTACATTAACAAGAAATTAGCAAATCAATGATAGTTATGGTCAACACAAAAGTGCTGACTACTTGGCTGGTGTTTCCGTCGAGATGTTCACCAGCAGTGTAATCGACTCAGTGTTTGTAAAAACTAATTTAAGATATACATTCGTACGTCGTACAATTTTTCCGTTTACATAAGGCAAATCAGTAGCGCTCGATTCAAAACAATTGAAAGGCTAAATTAAAGACATAGTTGCAGAGAATCAAAACAAAAGATTCTCAAAGTTGTATTAACTACGGCAAACACAACCTATAGCTACATCTGGCGGTAGACAAATCACTAAATATTCTACATATATACATGTAAATTGAAATAGTTCAGAAAGGGAAGGAAACAAAACAACAACAAAAAGGAAAGCGTGTATCAAATCTGTAACGTCATCAGGAAAATAAGTATATATATTGTATGTCTCACTGATCTGTCAAATATTAAAAGACGTCTCCACAAAACCATGCCCCATTTGGAAAAGATCTTAAAAAAGAGGGAAAAGAAGCCAAGGAGCACTTGAAACTCATAAGTCGATATAAAATGTTAACGTCTTGACAAAACAAAGAAAATTGACGACGACGAGAAGACAAATAAATTCATCAAACACTACAAAAGAGACACTGAGTAACATCGAACCCAACCTTAACTATAGGGTCGATCACAAGTGCCCTGGATTAGACTTGCTACAATTCCCTTTCTAATATTTCTCTCTTACTAATTGATATGTTTACTGATAAGTGCCAGCCTACTGATTGCCCTTGGAGAAAGGGACTTGTATAATAACATTTTATACCGACCTGCAGATGTCAGTATAATTGTAATCTCCTAGTTATAGCAGTAAAATTATTAAAGGGGCAAAATTGAAAAAAATAATAATAATTAGGAAGGGACATGTAGCAAGTCTAGCCCTGGATATGCAGCAGATCATGTCCAATTTACGATACCCGTCGTGTTTTTCTTGTTAAAATATAATTAGGGGAATGCACAGAGATGCCTTTTGATTGATTTATTTGTCGTTTGGTTGTTTATTATTGCCGCATAAACCCCTCATCTCCTTTTATAAACACCATAATACATTACTCATGTACTCAATTGTAGTATTTCGTTTATGATTATAATAATAACCCTCTGATCTTGCTTAATTTTATGCGTCCAAAGAACTTTTCATGATCATCTTTTGTCGTCTTCTCTGTAAAATCTATGTGCATTTCTAACTGTCCTCCTCATCCTCGATAGGTATTGTTTAATTTTCGTAGTGTATCTTCATATCTAGTTTATTGCATAGAAGATGTGGTATGATTGCTAATGAGACAACTCTCCATGCACAAAAGACAAAATGACAAAGAAATAAAAACTATACGTCATCATCATGGTACGGTCTTCAACAACGAATAAAACTCTTGTCGCATATAGTCAGCAATATAAGTCCCAAAGTATCAAATGTAAAAGAATTCAAACGAGGGCCCGATGTATGTTCTATGATGAATGAAAAAAAATATGATATACATCAACAATCGACAACCACTGAATTACACTGACTTTGGACAGGCACATACAGAATGAGGCGGGGTCAAACTAGTTTGAAATCCTAATCCTCCCCATAACCAGGGACAGAAGTGTAACAGTACACCATAAAAACAAACTATTTTCACATCTTGAATGAATGTGGTCTTTTATCTGGGCTTAATCGGTTGTCATATCTGTTATTTCTTTGCTAAAGTACCGACCAATTTTAGAACGAGTAAAACTGTTCCTATCGCATACAAGATCTCAACAAAATTGCATATGAGGATCTTGCATTTGGTCCTTAATTTTTTTTACTATAAAAATGTATGTAATTAGATGATTTCTGTATTCAAAGGTTTGAACCAAGCCTGCACATTTCTACAATCTTTTTGGTACGTGCAGAATCTTCGCGATTCGCGATTTCATAGATTCCAAACAACCAACAGCAGCTTAAACAGTTTAAAAAGCTGACAAAAAATCTTTGGACTCTTTCTTTAATTCAGTAATGAACATAGTTGATATACGTATTCAACATTTTAAAGAACATTTTATTATTAAAAATAACCACAATAAACATATTTCTTGTATCAAACATAGACTAAAAGAACTAGCCAAGGAATTTGTTTTTGTCCCGGCCGATAAAGCTGCTAATAATATTATTATTGTTTGACGTAAATTTTACATTGAGGTTCTGAAAAAAGAAATTACCAATTCACCAACATTCCAACTGACTCCATTTTCAGAAATCGACATCTGTAACAAACATAAACTTTTAGCTACCGCTTTACAAGCAGAACCGAATACAATGAAAGTCCCTACTATGTATTGGCTTCCGAAGCTACACAAAACACCTTACAAATATAGATTTATTTCGTCTTCAAGCCATTGTTCCACTACTAAATCGTCTATTCTTCTTACCAGTACACTTGGTACAATCAAAAACCTGATTATAAATTGTTCAAATAAGGCCTTCGAAAATAGTGGAATTAATTACTTTTGGAGTGTCAAGAACTCGTTGGAAGTACTTGATAAATTGCATGCTTTTATATTGGTGATTTTGAATCTGTTCAAAGTTTTGATTTTTCTACCCTGTATACCACATTGCCTCACATTCTCATTAAGAAAAAAATCACCCATCTAATTAAATGGGCATTTAAAAAGTCAGAATGCGAATATATATGTTCAATCTCTTTTAGGTCATTTTTTAGTAGCAATAAAAAAAACTATGTCAATTTGACATGCTTTGATACTATATATGCCCTTGAATTTTTACTAGATAACATTTTTGTTCGCTTTGGAGATTCCGTATATCGTCAGGTTATTGGAATTCCAATGGGGACTAACTGTGCACCACTTATTGCGGACCTGTTTTTGTATTGTTATGAGTTACAATTTATGACAAAAATCAGCAAAGACCCATCGAAACAGCATCTCATAAACAAATTTAATAATACTTTTAGATATTTGGATGACATTTTGGCTCTCAATAATGACGACTTCAGTATATATACTAAAGAAAGTTATCCTGTTGAACTTACTTTAAATAAAGCTAAAACTAACAATGACCACTGCCCTTTCCTCGATCTTGATATCTATATCACTAACGGAAAGCTTAATACTAAAATTTATGATAAAAGAGATGATTTTTCATTTCCTATAGTTAATTATCTATTTTTAGATGGTGACGTTCCATTGTCACCATCTTACGGTGTTTATATATCTCAACTTGTACGATTCGCTCGTGTATGTAACAATGTTTTAGATTTTAACGAGAGAAATTTGTGTATTACTGAAAAATTATTACACCAGGGTTTTCGATATCACAAACTAGTCAAAACATTTACTAAATTTTATCATCGGTGTAAGGACATCATTCGTAAATATAGCTCAACATGCAGACTTCTTATACGTTCAGGTATTTCACATCCAATTTTTTATGGAAATATTCTTTATAAAGCACAAAAATGTCAGTATTCACCTCAGAATCTAACAAAACCTTTAAATAGACTTATCAAGAAGGGATATAGTTACGATACTGTTGTCAGGTCACTAAAGATTGCTTATTTTGGCGTTAATATTGATTCACTTATAAGGTCTTTGCATCGGAACTAAACACATTTATTAAAAAAACCAGTTGTTGGCATGACACGGGTTATGTTCTTCTCATATATGTTATGATGGTATGATACTAAACCTCTAACGGGGAGGATTGTGCCTGATATTCATATGATGAAATCATAATCTTTCAATCAGTTTAATTGAAGTCTGGAGCTGGCATGTCAGTTAACTGCTAGTAGTCTGTTGTTATTTATGTATTATTGTCATTTTGTTTATTTTCTTTGGTTACATCTTCTGACATCAGACTCGGACTTCTCTTGAATTGAATTTTAAATGTGCGTATTGTTATGCATTTACTTTTCTACATTGGCTAGAGGTATAGGGGGAGGGTTGAGATCTCATAAACATGTTTAACCCCGCCGCATTTTTGCGCCTGTCCCAAGGAGCCTCTGGCCTTTGTTAGTCTAGTATTTTTTTAATTTTAGTTTCTTGTGTACAATTCGGAAATTAGTATGGCGTTCATTATCACTGAACTAGTATATATTTGTTTAGGGGCCAGTGAAGGACGCCTCCGGGTGCGGGAATGTCTCGCTACATTGAAGACCTGTTAGTGACCTTCTGCTGTTGTTTTTTCAATGGTCGGGTTGTTGTCTCTTTGACACATTCCCCATTTCCATTCTCAATTTTACAATTTGAAACTAGCCTCATTAATATAACAAAACAATTTACAAAACACAAGTTGGTAGTTCTCCATGGTTTGGTTGTGTGAACTTCCATTAATAAAAGTGATTTTTAAAAATAGGTCTGATATCAGTTTAGACAGCATAGGTTGATGCATCTTGATTTTGTTCTCAATCGTACGGGGAATAGTTTCGTAAGTTTTGTTCATTTGTAAAGCTCATTCAATATTTTTTTTTAAAACCGTGTGTTATGATTGCCAATGAGACAACTCTCCACAAGAGACCAATTGACACAGCAATTTACAACTTTAGGTCACCGTACGGCCTTCAACAATGAGCAAACCCCATACCGCATAGTTAGCTATAAAATGCCCCGAAATGACAAATTTAAAACAATTTATACCAGAAAACTAACGGCCTAATTTATGCACAAAAAATGAACGAAAAACAAATAAATAACACATCAACAAACGACAACCACTGAATAACAGGCTCCTGACTTGGGACAGGCACATACATACAGAATGTGGTGGGGTTTAAACATGTTAGCGGGATCCCAATCCTCCCCTAACCCGGGACAGTGGTATAACAGTACAACATAGGAACGAACTATAAAAATCAGTTGAAAACATCTTAACTCATCAGATAGATACAAATAGAAATACATCTAACAAAAACACAGAGTTAGTGGCGTTTTATTAAAAATCTCAAAGATATTTTTAATACCGATTTTTTTCAAAAATTTAGTGCTTTCGGTGATTCTATTGATTTTCTTATTTCCTATTTGAGTCCAATTTATTGTGTGGATTTAAATAATCAGTAGTAATCGCTTGGAATAGGCGCAACCGTTCTCTGTGCGTTAACTGTTGCGACGGATAAGTTCTGTCCTGATCCACTATTTCCTTATTTTTTCGGTAATGGTATAAATGCTCGCCTTTCATTCCCATCGAACCACTTTGCAGAACCTACATATCATTGAATGCATTGTTAGTCTTGTCTCGTCTATGAAATAGTTGCCACTGGATGTTGAACAACACCAACCAATTAATCATATATTTGCCATTAAAACGGAAATGGATTTCGTATTTGGTGCTGTCAGTTTAGCATACATTCTATTAGTGTTCAATACGAAAAAAATACAAGGCTATGTACCGCGTCAGATTACCATTCCGACCATGCGAGGGCTTCATCGCCACTGAGTCGCGGACGGTTAATAAAAACATAGATAAGAAAATTTCCATTGCAACAACTGTTTTTGAGATGGGTTTCCAGTGGCATGTTGCCAAATACAACAAATGAGCTATGTCACAGATTTTTGTAAAATTAGGCATACAACTTTGGCTCGTTTAACTATAACTGAAAATAGAAAAAAATAATTAATGCATTCATCTCTTTCGTTTTGGAATCAATATTGATAAATATTAATATTGAATTAGTTCTCTATAAAACTCGATGATGCACATCATTTTCTGGGTTTATAAAATAATATATAACGTTGAAACTTGATATAGAAATACAAAATGCCTACTGTAGTGTCTTTTTCTAAGACTCGTCGTGACGATTTTTATAATTCTCAGACTGAATTTAAAGTACTTTTACGCTGGATTTCTATTACATATGATAGTAGTCACAGATCTGTAGCTGAGACACTTGTCTGTGAATATCATGCTACATGTAGTTAGTGTAATAGACATCTGGATTTATCTTTATTTTGGCAATGACTTTTTTTTTGGGGGGGGGGGGGGGGGGGGTAATTCATTTTTGTATTCTTTAAGTTTGTATGCCACTCATTTTCTAAATAATAATTTTAATTATTTATACTTTTTTACCATTGTTATCTTTTTACATATTTTAGAATGTCAGATAATATTCTATATATATACTTTTGAGGTCCATGTGAATTAAGTCTCCCGAGTGATTCTATCCCTTGTATTTTTGCTTGCTCAAGATTTTTGCCCCTAATCTCTATTCTCAGTGTAAATCAAGCAATCAATCGATGAACCGTGAAAATGTCCAAAGATGTACATGTAAAATAAAATATAATGATCTGTAATAATAATGATCAATAATGGTTAATATCTAAAATAAGCAATTGAAAACTCTTCGTTTATTTTTCTCACCCGAAAAGGGGAGACAACAAAACTAATCAATTTATTCTCACCAGATGGCGTAATTTTTTTACTACGGCAGCCATTTTCTTTCGGAAACAGCGAGTGAAGAGTCGCCAGATAGAAAATAACTTTTCATAAAGCCTTTTAGGCTTTGAATAGTATCGAGAATTATACCAATGCCAAAATGTTTCCAATTCCAGGTACCACAATTTGTTCCGTGAAATGAACTGTGTAACGTTTAGCAATCAAAGAACTTTGCCCCACGCCATTTTAAAAAACACGAATTATTATGTTCTTTTGTTATGAACATGTTGATTTTTGTTGAAATTAAAAAGGTCAATTAAGGATTTTTAAAATGTTTGATAATTTGCTCTCGTAAAGATGACGTTTTATGATTGTCAGGTCGAAAAAGCCACTAAACAAGAGTTCAAGGCTGTTTTTTTTCTGATTTTAAGAACGTTTCTATCCTGTGTTTATCAGATTTATAAAAGAAGTAAATCAACATGATCAAAGAGGCTACTGTTCTGTTTGATAAGCAAAATCACAGCATGGTGTTACCCCTGTCATTCTAATGTCCAACCCACATATTAACTGTAACAGTAAAGGAAATGTATTAAGAAGATCCTGTTCTGAAGATTTGTATATTATTCTACGCTCGCATAATTTGAACCTGTTTTATGTGTATGGTAAGGGTTAGGGCTAGTCCAAATAATTATGACGTATGGCAAGGCTATTTTTATTTATTTGTGGGACACCTTCCTAAGGCGTCATAATACTGAAGCCATTTTTTACGTCTGGAGTTTGAGAGCAAATTTTGAGACCTTTTTTTGACATGAAATTTTCATTGCTGGTTCAATTTTTTTTACGGTATTACAAAGTCCTACCTTTTTTGTGCTTATTGAATATTTGATATAGAATATTTCCAGAAATATCCATAAGAAATGATAAAATAAGATACGATTCCATTTGAAGTGGGCAAGTATTTATTTTGTTTCAAAGAAATTTTCCACAATTACCGAAGAAACGTCACTTCCGGTGAATATAAAATATTAAAATCGGTAAAATTTGGCAGACCCGAATTTCCGGAGAATGTAAATCGAACGTTCCAGAAATTTCTGGTCCATTAAATTTTACCGATTTTGATATTATGACAAGCGAAAGCAACAGTTGTTTTTCCTTCAAATCAGAAAAAATCAAAAATATCTTTGAACTCTTGCGAACAGTCTTTTCTAAATCTGCTACCTGTTCTGATCAGCATATCGGCTGAATGTTGTTTTTTATGAAAATATAAGAATTGTTCGTTGTTGGTCTGAAATAATATGTCAGTTCTTACCAACTATTTATTCTGGGTTTTATTTTCAAGGATCCTGGTGTGCTTTTGATAAATGTCTTGCTTTTTAATACAATATTCTTTAAGGTTCATCTGAAGGAATTGAAAAATATGGCTGTTTTCACATCCACAAATTTACTATTAGTACAGACAAACTAATGCATCTAGGAAAGTTTTAAGACATGGCGGGACCTACATGTAGGTATATAAAAGTTATATGAAGTGTATGTTACAGAAAATTAATGAATATTAAACCTGGATTTTGACGTGCATTTTTTTCAAGTCTGCATAAGATAGCAAAATAAACAAACACACAAGTTTCATTTGATACATTCCACTCAGTTACACAGTTTAAATCACCTATTGTTTAGTAAATGTTTACAGGTGTCTATTGTCCATCTGTTGTCCATTTAAATCAATTACTCACAACATCAATTATCTGAGGGTAGCTTCTCAAACGTTTTCCCAACTTAGTTATTTTTGCACCTTCTGCATGAATGAAAAAAAAAAAGAAAAGGCAAAATCCAGAAAAGTTTATAATTTTCTGAAACATAAAATGCATCTAAAATTAATTTGTCTAGGTCCAGCCCTGCCGATTTTCGCAGGTGCACAGGTTTTTCTGTACTCGGAGTATAAGTGTTGGTGTAAATACGTCCATGTTAGCCAAAAGGTTATGATGAACCTAAAGAGGAGTCTGATACCTGGAAAAAAAGCTAATCAATATTTATTATCATTGTTACATGAACTGATTTTTCCTTTAAAGATTAAATGCAAATTTAAAGAATTAGTCTTTTAAATTACTAATGTTATTAACATGAATATACATGTGAATAAAAAAAAAATCAGAAATTTGAAGTGATCTACTACATGTACAAATGTAGGATATTCAGTTTGGATGTAAACAGTTTTTAAAAAAAATTCTTTGTGATAAGAATTACTGTAAAATGAAAAAAAAAATGTATGGTTCCAGTTACCAGACTTATAAAAAAGAAGATGTGGTATGATTGCCAATGAGACAACTATCCACAAAAGACCAAAATGACACAGACATTAACAACTATAAGCAGTGTTCCAGCTAGGCCGTTTTCAGAGGGCGCGGCGCCCGCCCTTTTCCGAGTGGCGCCCTGTGCCCTTTTTACAGTTTCCTGGGCGCCCTGCCTTTTTTGAAGATCGATTGCATATTAATTTGCGTATTGATATGATACGCTAATTACTAAATTTTACCTGGGGAAAAGATTATGACTTTGTTTACCACCCCAAGCTAATCAATGGTTACAACTGGTGTCATAATCTGTTGTTATAGGTAATCCGTTTATCGGATGGGTCATTAATGATCATCAACATTAATTCGTTCAAATAGAATCGGTCAGTCGGCAATTATCTTTGAAGAAATGTGCATACAACAACTTGGGCACAATTTGCGATGTTTACCGTAGTTTCATGGAAGAAACGTAATGACAGAAAGTTGGAAAACCATTATAAACTCGTTGAAGACATTGTTTTACTGGTTTTCTGTAAAATAAACAGAAAATTCAGACGTATTTGTCATTGACTGCCTTCATTTTTGATACGAAAATAACAAAAAATCGGCCGCCATATTGTGATCATATTTACATCATATTTACGTACTGTTTATAATCCTCCAAAGAGGGAGCACACCCGAATAAAGAAAGATAACTCAATCTGATTTTTTTCCTAGCATTGAGTAACCCATTTACATATTCTAAAATGTGTCTCCATACTTCTTGCTTAAGAATATATATGTTTAGGTATTTATTTTGAGTTATGGGAAAAGTTAAAGAGGGTCTTAGTAGCAGTGTTGGTAGGGTGCCTTGGTCATCTTTTTCTGTATTCTTTACTTTACTATTTTTCACTGTTGCTTTATATCCTAAAATTGTGAATTTACTGAGCACAGCTGTTTTGTGCTGTATTGCCATCAAGCACAGCAGGGGTAGAAAGGTGAAACTGGTAAAATGTGGTAGACCATAGAAACAGTATGAAACAGATCTCCTTTCAAAACATACTGCATATAAAGTTCAACTGTGCCAAGCAATGATAAAAAAAACTTGTGTGACAAGCTGCTTGACAAGTTTTTCAGCCTTAAAAGTAGAAAGATAGAGTTCTATATGGGCTAAAGATGTTGTTCTTGTATAACCTGTGATTCAACGAATAAACACAAATGTTTGATTAACATCTTTTATTAAAATATGCCCTTTTCATATTATCATATCGCGCGTTAAATGCCCTTTTTCAGGATTGGCACCCTGCCCTTTTGAAAACCTAGCTGGAACACTGTATAAGTCACTGTAAGGCCTTCAACAAAGAGCAAAGCTCATACCGCATAGTCAGCTATAAAAGGCCCCGTTGCCCTAGTTTATAGTACCTTTGTTCTTTTTCTTAAAAAAGTAATTTTGAACAATCCCACTCTCATGATTCTGTGAAATGTGATTTCAATCATTAAATTGAATGACATCATCTGAATTTCAAATAGAAGTATCCACTACGGTTTATAATGTAACCAATTCTGAACAGACTTAACAATATTAGCTTTACAATTAAAGTGCCTATTTATTTTACAACTAAACATACAGGAAATGGTGAAAATCCTGTACAGCCATGTTTTGGTGGAAACATGATTTTCTTCCCAGATTTTGATAATCTCCACCCAAAAAATACAGACCTACATCCCTTCTTTTTTTCAGGATACATCCCTTGAACCACACAATCATATAATTTTATTTGGTCTGACGTGTATAATTCTACTTGCAAGCATGAATACAATGGAATAGTTTATACAAATCAAATGATAAATGAATATTTTTATACTATGAAATCTATAATTGTACAACTGCATTGATAAACAATTTTTACAGTACGATGTATGTCGCAATTATTATGATGTTTGTATTTGTACAAGTGAATTAACTACTGTACAATATATATGTGGGTATTAAAATGATGCATGCATTTCATCCTTAATTGCAAAAAACAAGAAGTCCATTACATGTAATAGGTTTCTTAAGAAGCTATGTGTATTATAATGATAATTACTGCATGTTTAAAAATGACCTGAAAAGGAACATTGCGCTGCAACTTGCATCTGCTTTTTATACAAACAAAAACACCTTGAGGATATAAACCCAAGTCACATTTTGTGTTATAATGCAGTTTTCTTTTCCAAACTAAATAAGATAGCTCTCCTCGCCTACATGTTTGATAAAGGCACCTTTAAAAAAATGTATTAGAATTTTTTTTTTGTAAATAAGATTTTTTTTTATTTTTTTTTTTTAAATGTATATTAATGTATATTAGATGTTATTCTTACCTATCTATTTGTTCGGAAAATTAAGATATGTTCAAGTATTTCTTGTGTTGTCCTTGGCTATTGTTTGACTTGTAAATGAGCCATAGAAACCAAAATTTGAAAAGCACGTAATGCTATCTTATTTAGTTGGAAAAAGAAAACTGCAGTATGAAATTGTATGATATTAAGACAACAATGACGAATCTCGCTTGGTGTTAAGCTTACAGTGCTATTACTAATATAATTAAAGAGGTGCTGGTCGTTTACACTGTTGCATTATAAGTAATTATTATTTGCCAATGTATTAAAAGACTTTTTTTTAAATATTCCCAAAAAATGTACACATGGTCTGAGATAATAAATGCACCTTGATACTTATGAACTGATGTTTCTAAAAAGAATCAATTACTTGCTGGAAAAAAATTAGGTTCAGTATATAAGCAAAAAAAAAATTCCAATTGTTTTCTCGTTCAAATAGGTGACTTAGCGACTTGTTTAAACATGACATTTTTTTGTGCTAGGACTGAAAAGAAAGATGAGTAGTGTAAGCAGAACACAATGTTTTTTTCAAGCCTTGTGTAATACATGTAAGAGTGGAATCGGCAACCCAAAACAGTTTTAATTCTCCAGTTAATAAAATTTGATTTATTTTGTCTGTTTAAGTAGTTGAAGGGAATGCTTTTTGTGTTGATTCTTGTTCATACCAATATCATTGTACAACTTCAAACACAGAGTGTGACTCGATATGCACAAGATAATTCCACTTTGACTTAACTATTTAATTCTAAACCTCATCTCATTATTCATTCACACTTGCATGTAATTAGATTTGTTTGAACTCCCAGAATGCAACAGTTGAATTTCCTTTTAATAAAGTTCAAACTTTTGGTTTAGTGTTGAAGCTGTGTTTTAGCCTGTACTGTAGTGTGAAAGTTCATCATTTATGTAATATATATAAAGGAATCAATTTAAACATTATAAAAATTAAGGAAATAGTACACTCTTGTGAAAACTAAATATATATAAAACAACCATGATACAGACTTGCAAATGAGTTACAGCAAAATTGACACTAAGAATTGTATATAGAATGCAACAGTGTAAAAAAATCATTCCATCTAACTTCTGGTATAAATTTAATCCTTAGACATGTTAAAGAAAGAACAATTTTTTTTTAAATTGCATGATAAGAATTCATTTTGTGATTATCAATGATTATTTATCAACTATGATTATGAAATACTTATTTTTGTTTTTTCTTTAAAAAAAATGTTTCTTGCCAGAAAAAACAGAATATTTCTCTAGATCTAGATAAACTCCACGTCCATTGATGGGCCTTAAAACTTCCTATAATAAACCTTATTAGGGAAAAATTTCTGGCAAAAGACAGCCACTGACCTACATGCAAAATTTTATTTCATTATGGTACACTGTAGCTGATTTGCAAAATATCAACAGTTTCAGGCTAAATATGATAATGAACATTTTTAGGCCTTGGTGTACAAAAAGTGAAAATCTTCCAATTATACAAAAAAATTAGAAAGTCTCTTCCTTAATTATCTATGATGGGCAAAGTTTTTCTGAAAGCATAAATGTAGGACAAAAAAGACGTTTAAACTACCCCCACAGTGCCCACACCCATGTCCAATAATAAAAATATCCTGGACAATTCATTTTTTTTTTTAGAGATTTGGTATTCTCTATATAACCATAATAAAGCATTTGAAAAAAACTTTGTAGTAAGATGGAATGAAACTTTTAAATAAAAAAATCCAGCACGATTTTGCCGAACACAAATCGACTGACGACATTTTTTCTTTATTAAAGGTATATCCAGTATTATGAACCAACAACTCAATGGTACGTACAGTATACAAAAGTATTTCTTATTGTCAGTTTCTTCTCAAAGTTGTCATTTTAAAGGGGTTAAGGATTTGAGTTGAGGAGGAAGTGCTGTTAAAGTTTATAAAGTCACCATAGAACCTAAATTTTGAACGAACGGAAGTTATTACAAAAAATATAGAAAAATGGCTCCTTAAAATAAAAACATACTAAAAATGAATAAATTAAAAGAAAAAAAACTGCACAGCGTATGGATGTACGTTATACTTTTACAATTTTGTAAATTGGTTCTGAAGAAATATACATGTAGGTTAAAGTTTGCAATATGTGTACAAACAATTTGTAAAAATTGGAAAAAATAAGATTTTTTTCAAATCTGATGAAAAATCCATCTATCACCTTTTGATGAAACAAATGTATTGACCACATGTATCAGAATGATTAAACATGTTACCCCATTCTGTAATAGTCAAATTTCTGATCTTGTCACATTTGTATTATAATATGTTATTTATTAATTTTAATCATGTAACGTTAATATGAATGCACAACTACAAAATACATCATATACTAATAACATGAATAACAGAAGTACTAGATTTATATTCAATACTTGCGTTTACTAATAATACTAAGATTTTGTATAAAGTTAAAAACAGTTGTCATGGTTGTATGTTTCAACTTCTCAAACAAATTATGTAATATCCTCCCCTGCCTATACTTAATAAAATTCTCAAAAATATGTTTCAAAATTTCGACTTATTTCACATGAAAATAATAGTCACAACTATGCATACAAAATTACAACAAACCGCATTCAAGTCATGAGAACTTAAGCATTACTTTTATAGTCACAGCAAAAAGGTGTTCTCACTAATAAATATTCACAAAACATTTTTTTTTATCAATAACAATTATACATAGTGTGTTTGTGTGTAATTTTATACCAGGACCTCTTTAGAATTGGATTTTATTTATTTTGGTTGCATATTTTACGCTTGGCTGTTTTTGTTTTGCCTTAGTAGACATTTGGTGTTGTGTTCATTTAGTGTAGATATATATATACATGATTTATATACAGGAATGAATGCCATGAAGAGATAGCTATTTGTGTTTTCATGTATTATATTACCCATAATTCCTTAGGGCTGTTCTAGAAAATACTAAAAATGTCCCCCTCAGGGACGGCATATTTTAAAAAACCCCACCACCCACAGAAATAAAATAAATTGGAACAACGCTCCCTTTGCATTTTGGTATTTCAAATACAACCACCCTAATGGAGGTGGGGGTGATAGTATTTTCTGGAACAGCCCTTATGAATGATTCACCATCCTACATACATGTACAATTAATATTCACATCACTATAAAAGTTACCCCAAATGTGCACAATCATTGATGTCAGTTATTGTTAGAAGGTATTTGGACAAGAATGTTAGTGTGTCTGTATTCATTCTGTGCATAGGAAAACAATATTACATATACCTAACATGCTAATAGCAAAAGTGGATAGTCAACTAAAAAAACTTTATCACTCTGCAGAATTTTTCTTACTTCTCTAGAATTGTTTTCATATGGTAAGAAACAAGAAGATGATACATGAAGAAGATATTTGATATTGCTTAATTCCTAAAAAAAAATGGCATATATGTACCGGGTACATGATGTATTTTGTCTTATTTACAGTTAGTCGTAAATGTAAATTTTCAGTTTGATGAACCCTTTGGTGTGAGTATGAATTTACAAAATGTAAAATATTCTGTAATATGTAAAGCATGTTCAGTGTACGTTTCATTTAAATAAAAATTAAATGAAAGGGATATGATATTGGTTTTAAGTCTGTTATTCTCTAGTTTGAACATTATGAAAATATTAACATTATGTTAATCTCTCTTGTAGGTCAAACATCAATACCATTCACACCATTCCCAATACAGCAACCTGAAGGTAAGTCATGAATATTCATCAAATATTTGCCTATGAATATTCATCTAATATTTGCCTATGAATATTCATCAAATATTTGCCTACGAATATTCATCTAGTTTGCCTATGAATATTCATCTAATATTTGCCTTTGAATATTCAGAAAGCATCATTCAATCCATACAGTTTTCTTTTGACGTTTCGTGGTTATTGATGGGTGAATTAATATCATGAAATTCTGTTCTGAGACCATGCTGTCTATTGCTTAAACTTAGTTTTATGTCTAAAAATGTCTTGAACTAAATAAATTTGATAAGGAAAGTTTTAGAAGTCTGTGTTACAGCATCATCCATAATCATGTATATGCCATACAAATGTAGTTGTGCCAACTTTTTTTTTTATTAGAAGAATTATATTAGATACTGTAAATTCAGAAATTATTGCGAGGTTTTTATTATTGCGAAATATGCGACAGAGTTGTAAACATAATAATTTAAACTCCCTTTTTGAAATATTTATATGAATTAAACAGGATTTTTCTCAAAATTGAAAAATAATTTCTGAATTTACAGTACACAAATGTATATATTACTTTTGAATTTTCAGTACCACCACACCAATTACACGAATTACCACCACCACAGCCAGTAGTTCCAAGGGCAGATTTTATATCACCAGCCAGACCCAACCATGGAACTGACGGCAAACCAATCTTACTACGGGCCAATCACTTCCAGGTCCGCATACCAAAAGGAGTTATACACCATTATGATATAGCCATTACACCAGATAAATGTCCACGCAGGGTCAACAGGTAAGTAGATAAATCTGTTACCAGGAGGTTGAATAGTTTTGCCTTACTGAATCAAAATACACAATACTTTGTATTCACATTCCTATAATCAAAAATATCCCATACCGTTCCGCTTTACAGATCCTGTCTATTGCATGATTATTAATTGTTTCTTCACGTAAATATGAATGTAATAATTGCCACTGGATGTTAAGAAAGCATTAATCTACAAACAAATCACTTTTGTTAATATTTGCATCATTATTTTTCTGGCATTATCAGAGCTTTGACACTTATCTAAGTTGATGCTGATTGTTGAATACCCTGGATTCATTTAAATTTGTGAAATGAGAAGATCATGCATTTTCAGGGATATATGATTTCATGGTTTGACAATCTTTGAATACAAAGCCCATACTTTTTAGCATAAGGTTAACACAAGTCCTCGCCTCTCTGGTCGGTTCTTTGCCATTGTTTCTGCCTCTCCCCATGTCATGATAGGTCTTTTAATTCATTCTCTATTGTCCTCCCCCATCTTGTTTTTGGGTGTCCTCTTGGTCTCTTTCCCTGTGGTGTCCATCTAAGACAAAGTCCATAGATAATGTGTAATTCATTAAACATGTAAATTTTTTGGTTCACCTGAACTAATGAAATCAATGAAAATTGGTATCACATGAATAATAATAAACATACAGTAGGAGAAAATAGTATTGATTTGGTGAGCAGATCATCATTGAAAATGAACAATATGTTACATATTCATTATAGGGGCCTCTATGGTCGATTGGTCTCATTAGTTACTACTGTAATCACTATTCAGTTAACAATGAGGTTGTGAGTTGGAAACCCCACTCGTGCAGGGGCACTCGACTCCAATCTTAATTGACTAGGTTTGTCAGTTATCCTATCAGAGGTGGGTGGTTTTCGCTGGGCACTGCAGCTTCCTCCGCAATTAAAACTAGCTGCCACGAAAAAGCCCAAAAGTGGCATTAAAAAAAATCATATTCATTATAATGATCCTTGTTTTTACAGAGAGATTGTTGAGACTATGGTAACAGCCTACAGTCAGAAGATATTTAATGGACAGAAACCGGTGTTTGATGGTAGAAAGAATCTGTATAGCAGGGACCCGCTTCCTATAGGCAGAGATAGGGTATGTTACTTGTTATACAAAGTCTATGAAGGTGTCAAATACACAATAATCTTAGTTAAGTTGTTTTCAAACTGTAGCCTTTTAGCAGTACCGATAAAAAAACTGATAGCCTCTTAGATATTTACAATGATTTCATTTTTTCATATGTTTATAATTCACATTTAATTTATACATTGTGTAAGGTCTTAAATGATTAGCAATCAATCTGGAAACCTTTATGTTAAACTCTACTGAAAAATCTCAAGATGAAAAAGTTTGATTCAGTTCATAAATTAACATCATGCTTATGGGATACTGTTAACCAATCAATATTCGCAAGGGGAAAAACAATATGAATAAATCTGTCTTAACATGTACAACTTGAGATAAACTGATAAAAGCATAAACAAATTATGAAAATTCATTGCTAGAAAGTTGGTTATGAACGGTTGATTACTTAATAATTACATTAGATGTATGTTTCATTATAATACTTTATTCTGATTGGCTAACTGCACATCACATGTTATTCCGTAAGCAGTTGCAATGCTCATTACAACTTTTCATTCATGATAACACGTGGTCCAACAATAAAGTGCACAGGTGAATTAAATAAAAAAATATATTAAATTCGTGTTTTCATGATCATAGCTAAAAAATGTAATTATAAGTATTGAATGCTTCTTTTTGTAACTTTATAGGGTTGTAAAAGCGTTGACCGTGCGCACATTTTTAGAATGAAGCGCTTCCGCGCTTCATACAAAATGTACTTCGGTCAACGCTTTTACACCCCAATAAATTTACAAAAAGAAGCATTCAATTCTTAAATGAAGTATCTGTGAAAAAAAAGTTTGTTTTTGTGACAGTATATTTTTCGGGGAAAAACATGTTTACAGAAATGTATATTATATTTTTATACGACCGCAAAATTGAAAATTTTTTGGTCGAATATTGGTATCACGTTGGCGTCGCCATCCATAGTCGTCTTCGTCGTTGTTGGCGTCTGAAGACTTTTGGGTTTCGCACTATAACTTTAGTATAAGTGAATAGAAATCTATGAAATTTCAACACAAGATTATGACCATAAAAGGAAGGTTGGGATTAATTTTGGGAGTTTTGGTCCCAACAGTTTAGGAATATGGGGCTCAAAGGGTCCAAAATTAAACTTTGTTTGAATTCATCAAAAATTGAATAAATGGGTTTCTTTGATATGCCGAATCTAACTGTGTAAGTAGATTCTTAATTTTTGGTCCCATTTTCAAATTGGTCTACATTAAAGTCTAAAGGGTCCAAAATTAAACTAAGTTTGATTTTAACAAAAAATGAATTCTTGGGCTTCTTTGATATGCTGAATCTAAACATGTACTTAGAATTTTGATTATTGGCCCAGTTTTCAAGTTGGTCCAAATTGGGGTCCAAAATTAACTTTGTTTGATTTCAACAAAAATTGTATACATGTATATGGGGTTCTTTGATATACGCTTGTATTTAGATTTTGGATATTGGACCATAATAGGTAATGTCCAATTTAAAATTTAAAGTTTTTAAGTTTAAGTTCTTAGACCACATTCATTATGTGTCAGAAACCTGTGTTGTGTCAACTATTTAATCACAATCCAAATTCAGAGCTGTATCAAGCTTGAATGTTGTGTCCATACTTGCCCCAATGTTCAGGGTGCGAAATCTGTGGTCGTATAAAACTGCGCCCTGCGGAGCATCTGGTTCTATTTACAGATTGTCAGAATATTTCTGTCGTTTTGAATTTTCATGACATTTCATTCATTGTTTTAAATAATTCATTACATTTGTAAACATCGTTAAGTTGTATTGAAAAAAGTTGAACTTATTTGACTTGTAGTTACCTTGTAAATTTAAGTTTTCAGAATATATAGGCTCAGATGTGTACATTGTACATGTTATATAGACCAAGCTCCACAATTTGTTAAAAATTAGAATTTTAATGATTACTGTGGAATCATATATTTTGTTGGTTTTAATTTCGCTGATTCTGGAAATAATGTATTTTCATAGATATTTGATAAATTAATTCTACCAAAATCTGTGTTGAAGCCTATAGAGATGTCTTTTTTGCTGAACATAAGAATTTATGGTTAACCTAAAAAAAATCTTCTAAAATTGAAATTCTATGAAAAATATATGAATCGACAGTATGCAACTTTTGGGGGTCAGGGTCTTTAAATTTTCTGGACTACAGCAGCCCACTGACACTTGTATGTCTAATACACTACAGGTTGAATTAGAAGTCACTCTGCCCGGTGAGGGCAAAGATAGGGTTTTCAAAGTGGCAATAAAGTGGGTTGCCCAAGTCAGCCTGTTTTCCCTTGAGGAAGCTATGGACGGGCAAACCCGACAGATTCCATTTGAAGCCATTCAAGCTTTGGATGTGGTCATGCGCCATTTACCAAGCATGAAGTAAGTAATTATTGATGTTGTAGAAGTCAATCATTGTGTCGTTTGTCTTGTCTATGTCACAGGTGGAACTGGAGGTCACATTGCCAGGCGAGGGAAAGGATCGTGTATTCAAGGTAGCAATAAAATGGTGTGCTCAGGTTAGCCTGTTTGCTCTTGAGGAAGCCCTTGAAGGACGTGTACGACCAATACCCACTGATGTTACCAATGCCCTAGATGTTATAATGCGCCACCTACCTAGTCTTACGTAAGTTAGAGAAGTCTGCAGGAAAATAATCGTTAAAAGAGAGTTGATGTTATATAGATAGTTCAATATGTTGGTAGGTAGACCAGGTTTATAACTTATATACACATGTACCCTGTTTGATGTTGTTGTTGAGTATGTTGTTAAATATTTCATTCTATAATCTTTTGTGTCTAATCGTGTATCACAATGCAAATCAAATTTTAACATTTAGATGTTGCAATTTAATCATAATTAATTTTTTTTATAATACACTAGAAGACAGTTCGTCTCTATCTATTTATAAAGCTACTGTGGTAGACTGTACAGACAAGTTAATGAGCTAAAATAGAAGAGCCCAAAAATCATTGAAATAGGAAATCCAGCAGTCTAATCTATATGAAAAATGTCGAGCACTTGTGAACCATATCAACAGAAGACAACTAGTCAGTAAATGGTTCCTGACTTAGGACAGGTGCAAACAAATGCAGAAGGTTTAAACATTTTAACAGGCACCAACCTTCTTAACTATTCACTTGAGTTCTGTAAATCTGCATTCTGCATTAAATATTTCATTCATTATGGTGAAGCAATTTCAAGCATTAATTTCTCTGTGGTTTCCTTATGATAAGTTGAATTGAAGGGGAAACAAGAAAAGAATGGAGCCTTGAATGTGTGATTTAGTGTCTTGCATGTTTATTGAACAAATTTACAAAGATGAAGCCATAATATCCTTTGGTTGATAATCATTCAGTCCACAATTTGTCTACCAAATTTAACAATGAAACCTTTTTATTACAGCTATACCCCAGTAGGTAGATCATTTTTCTCTCCACCAGAAGGTTATGACCATCCCCTGGGTGGTGGAAGAGAGGTGTGGTTTGGTTTCCATCAGAGCGTCAGACCATCACATTGGAAGATGATGCTGAACATTGATGGTAGGTTTACACATTTATCCAGACAATTCTACAAATAGATGCCAGATTTATTATGCCCAATTTATGGGCATTAAAAATTGGGCATTAAATTTTTGTGACCTGTGCGTCCTTTCAGTCGTTCTTCTGTCTGTTGGGCTTCAGGTTAAAGGATAACTTATTTTGTAATGTATAATTTACTTCAATGATAATGCTGGATAGTAAAATAAAAAAAAGTGATAAAAATTGTGGAAATATTACAGAAACCTGGCAAAGTCCTGAGCTATGTAAATTAGGATGTCAATGAATAATTTTTCTGTTACTTGACAAACATTATTCTGATTATTTTAAAAATCCATTTGTTCACTCAAACACTAACCATTGCTTATGATACATTCCAGTTTCATTTCATTTCTAGATATACATATCAAACACCAATTATTCTGCAGGATTTTTTTTCTTTCTTTCTTCTATCTGCCATCATAGGATGCCCATCCCTGTTGTTGCAGACAACAATTTAAATCCAGCGTAATTTGCTAAATTAAACATTACATTATTTTGTAAATTCTCTTTCTAGTATCAGCCACAGCTTTTTACAAAGCTCAACCCGTGATAGAATTCATGTGTGAAGTTTTAGATATCAAGGATGTCCACGAACAAAAACGACCTTTAACCGACTCCCAGCGTGTGAAGTTCACGAAGGAGATAAAAGGTACGTACGGTATGTGCAATTTTATAAAGATCCTAACCACAACAAATATTTACATGTTTTGGGCCTAGGTGTATTAATTGGTATTTTTCTTTAATTTGGAGATATTAAATAAACATCAATCAATCTTTCATTGGAGATTGTTTTGAGTGAAATGCAGACTGTTAAATACTTGTATTAAGTTACTGATTTTTAACTTATTTAGATGTTTGAAAGGAAAAAAGGGTAATAATAAACTTTTTATTTTTATTTTTCTCGAGAAGCAGTTTGTAAATGAACATGTAATAAATAATTAAATTTTGCACTTTTAAGCTTCCCAATTTAGACATGCAAAATCTGTGGTTATTATTGTTGAAATTACCAGGCAGGAGTACATATTATCTAACCCCTACAAGCATGAAATTAAGAGAAATAGTCATTATTCATAATTATGTTTATATATGAAAAATGTATTTCTGTGCGCTTTCACTGAATTTGTTGTGATTTACATGAATGGCTTCTTTTAACACTCATGAAGTGTGCCAGAATTAACTATAAACATTATACATTCAAATGGGTGAATGAAGCTGAATTTTTGTCGGATGACACAACTTTAAACTTACCAAAGTTTGACAATAAATTACAGATTTATTTTTTTTTTAATTTTGGGCCTAAATAAAAAGAAAGATAAAACAAATATTACGAAAATTTTATGTATAATGTATCTTGGTGTTGATAAAATATAAATTATTTAAAAATCAGTAACCAAAAGTGTTCAACAGACTGCATAAGCTTCTTCATTAATAGTCAGTGTCATTGTGGTGTCCCTGCTAATTGATGATTTAGAATAACAAAACAGTTGGGTTTTTTTGGAATTGCATGAAAAAATAAGGTAATGATAATATGTGGGAAATAAGTTTTACTTAAAAAAGAATTTAAGACCACATGAAGTATATAATCCCCTTTAATTGTATTGGCATGCTTATATTTGTTGTGGTTTTAGCTTAAGTTATAGGTTCATTATTTATAGATTTTTTTTCAATTTTTTTTATAGTTATTTTTGTAATATTTACAATTTCAGTTAAAAGTTAATTTATTTAAAAGAATAATTGAAAACATAGTGAATTGGATTAATAAGTGAAAGACAATATTTCATTACAAAACTTTTTATTTGTATTGTGCAGTGGTTAAAGATAATAGCAACTTTTATGATTTAAATACCGTGTTGAGGTTTAGTAGAATTTTATATGACGTTATAATGTTGTTTGTTCTGTTTAGTAGAAAGCTGTAAAGATTAAAAGAAGGAAGAGACTTGATCCGTCACAGATTAATTTGATTTGAACATTTCATTTTGATTTTCGTTTAGGACTTGTCACAGGAAAAAAACAGTCATAGTCTTAAGATTTGTTTATGATATTGTTTAAATTTTGGATCTTGTGGAAAAATTATCGTAATATAAATTGAATGTTGCATTTGAACTCAATTATAGTTTGAAACTCAACCTTTGGTTTTCTGCAATACATTTATCTTTATTTTATTGCATGGCTTTTTACAACAAAAAAATATCATTTAGTCCATTTTCATTTTGTAAAGAGACAATTGCTCTCTGCATTTATGTGTTTTCTGTGCTAGATTTGCCCAGCAAGCTAATAAAATTCTGATTAAATCGGTGAATTTTTTTATAAAACAAAAATAGTAAAAATTATAGCCTTGTAAATTTATTTCTAAATATATCTTCATTTGCATAAAAAAACTCTAGTTGGAACAAATAAGATATAAGTAATGTGTCCCTGTAATTTCCAGTATGTGCAAAAAAAGATAAGCTTTTTCTATTTATCTTGTCAGTGATAACAAAAAGCTTAATGGAAATACAATAAAATCATTGTCAGAGAAAACTTCATTAAGTATGAAAGTCAATCTCTTAATAGATTTTCCACGTATAGTTAAAAATCAATGTTAATTAATTCAAATGAAAAATTAAATTAAAACACATGAAAGTTGGCTTGTAAAGCACTTAAAATGAAAGTTCTACAACATATATTCAAACCTCAATCTTCAATACTACACTTAATTAGGGGCACTTTCATTTAAACCAATGCCAAGCAATGCTGAAATAAGATGTAAATGGCCACATCTTAAGGTATAGTGAAACTTTTTTACATGTTTTCTGGAGTCCTAAAGTTAGATGCAGTACAGTAGTTGTCTTATTTAGGGTTACCATTTCTGGCTTTTGATGTGATGATGATACGACTATGTATAAAAATTAACATTGAATTCCTTGATTTTGGAATACACCACACAAAAAAAGAAAAACAGTCTAGCTCAGATTCTATATAAATAGTCCAGTTAAGACTTTGCATGAAATATTTGCCACCGACATTACGCAAACAATAATCTTTCGACCCAACTTTGATAAGATGCAATTAGTCTAGTTAAGACTGCATGATATATTTGCCACTGGACGTTAAGCAAACAACAATCTATCAATCAAGCTTGATACACTAAGCCCAGTAAATATTTTGCCTGTCGGCTGAAATGAATGATCATGCTTTGTTTTACTTCCTCTTTACATACCATGCTACTTTCTCTTTACCACTGCACAGACTTCACTTTTAGAATGGCCCTTATAGTAACTTTCTTATTTGTTTCACTGTCACATAACAGGTTTGAAAGTAGAGATAACTCACTGTGGTACCATGAGAAGGAAGTACAGAGTATGTAACGTGACTCGTCGACCAGCGCAGACTCAGTCGTAAGTATAAACAATTACTAATGATCAGTTGTAGGGAGCAAATGTGACGAAATGTGCAGGGTACTTATTTAAAAAAAGATAATGTTTAAGGGGGTTCGCAGGTCTAAATCATTTATATAGGATTTCTCTATATTTTTTTATAAATGAACTTTATCTTATAGTTAATAGAAAAATAAAATTAAAAAATGGGGTCACCGTTCATTTGCACTCACAATCTGCCTTCGAAGGAAGCATACATCTTTGTAAAAGTGTTTTTTTCTGTTGACCTAATAGGAGAAATAAAGGTAATATTTAAATAAAAAAAGAAATTTATTACAGAAATCGCTCAAATTTTACAATAATTTAGTTTAAGTACAGCATATATCGAAATTATATTAAATAATATAGGTCACCGATGAGTTAAAAGAGATATTTCAATTTTAAAGCCAAAAATGACATTTTTCCACCAAAGGGAGATAATTTGGAATGAATGGTTATGTGTTATCTACTTTATATTTCAGATTCCCGTTACAGTTAGAATCAGGACAAACAGTGGAATGTACAGTAGCTAGATATTTCCTGGAGAGATATAAAATGAAGTTACAGTAAGTTGGAAAATACCATTTAATGAGACATAATTTATAACAGGAATCACAAACATATAATGTACAATACAACAGACAACATCAACCAACAACACCTTAAGGTGGTACCAAACACTACAGGGAGATAACTCTGTAAAGTCAGCTAAACACTTTAATTACGTTGTGTTGTAAAAGGAATATTAATCTTCTCAATGATCAAAATTGATGTTCCTCAAACTGCTATATAACCAGTGTAATTTTTCTGACAAAACGGTTGGTTCAAAATTTAAATTTTTTTTATATTTATATTAAAAGGTCAAAGTAAATAATTTGACAAAATTTGATGAAAATCAAACGAGCCAAATTAATTTTAGAGAAAGTGTTGGGTACCACCTTAATACAAATGTACAAGTAAAAATGGCAATGAACAACATGTGTAAATATGGGAATTACATGTATTGTATCATTTATTAGATATAGGAAGATGTGGTATGAGCGCCAATGAGACAACTCTCCATCCATGTGTAAATATGTCAATTCCATGTATGATTGTATCATTTATTAGATATAGGAAGATGTGGTATGAGTGCCAATGAGACAACTTCCATCCAAATAACAATTTATAAAAGTAAACCATTTATAGGTCAATGTATGGCCTTCAACACGGAGCCTTTGTTTATCTATGAAGACAGTTTGGTGACTTAGAAATGCCTTTTTATACGACCGCAAAATTTGAAAAATTTTTCGTCGTATATTGCTATCACGTTGGCGTCGGCGTCGTCGTCGTCGTCCGTCGTCCGAATACTTTTAGTTTTCGCACTCTAACTTTAGTAAAAGTGAATGGAAATCTATGAAATTTTAACACAAGGTTTATGACCACAAAAGGAAGGTTGGTATTGATTTTGGGAGTTTTGGTCCCAACATTTTAGGAATTAGGGGCCAAAAAGGGCCCAAATAAGCATTTTCTTGGTTTTCGCACTATAACTTTAGTTTAAGTGAATAGAAATCTATGAAATTTTGACACAAGGTTTATGACCACAAAAGAACGGTTGGGATTGATTTTGGGAGTTTTGGTTTCAACAGTTTAGGAATTAGGGGCCAAAAAAGGGCCCAAATAAGCATTATTCTTGGTTTTCGCACAATAACTTTAGTTTAAGTAAATAGAAATCAATGAAATTTAAACACAATGTTAATGACTACAAAAGGAAGGTTGGTATTGATTTTGGGAGTTTAGGTCCCAACAGTTTAGGAATTAGGGGCCAAAAAGGGACCCAAATAAGCATTTTTCTTGGTTTTCGCACCATGTTAGTATAAGTAAATAGAAATCTATGAAATTTAAACACAAGCTTTATGACCATAAAAGGAAGGTTGGTATTGATATTGGGAGTTTTGGTCCCAACAGAATAAGGGGCCCAAAGGGTCCAAAATTAAACTTTGTTTGATTTCATCAAAATTGAATAATTGGGGTTCTTTGATATGCCGAATCTAACTGTCATGACTGTGTATGTAGATTCTAAACTTTTGGTCCCGTTTTCAAATTGGTCTACATTAAGGTCCAAAGGGTCCAAAATTAAACTTAGTTTGATTTTGACAAAAAATGAATCAGTTCGGTTCTTTGATATGCTGAATCTAAAAATGTACTTAGATTCTTGATTATTGGCCCAGTTTTCACGTTGGTCCAAATCGGGGTCCAAAATTAAACTTTGTTTGATTTCATCAAAAATTGAATAAATGGGGTTCTTTGATATACCAAATCTAACTGTGTATGTAGATTCTTCATTTTTGGTCCTGTTTTCAAATTGGTCTACACTAAAGTCCAAAGGGTCCAAAATTAAACTTAGTCTGATTTTAACAAAAATTGAAATCTTGGGGTTCTTTGATATGCTGAATCCAAAAATGTACTTAGATTTTTTATTATGGGCCCAGTTTTCAAGTTGGTCCAAATCAGGATCTAAAATTATTATATTAAGTATTGTGCAATAGCAAGTCTTTTCAATTGCACAGTATTGTGCAATAGCAAGTCTTTTCAATTGCACAGTATTGCGCAATGGCAAGAAATATCTAATTGCACAATATTGTGAAATAGCAAATTTTTTTTTAATTAGAGTTATCTTTCTTTGTCCAGAACAGTAAGCAAGAAATATCTAATTGCAAAATATTGTGCAATAGCAAGATTTTTTTTTAATTGGAGTTATCTTTCTTTGTCCAGAATCAACTTAAATCTTTGTTATATACAATATACAATGTATATTCACTTTTTACTACCAACTGATAAATTAAAATAATCTTTACCATTCAGTGATAACAAGCAGTTTTTTTACATCTTATTTCCTTATCTTATCTAAAATGTTTTTAGATAATGTATGTTGGACATTTGCCAGACATGACTATGATGTCATTTTCTATTTTTATTTGCCAATAACTTTTATGTAAATAACTTCATTGGAAATTTGCCAATATAAAATGTTGCTGATGAAGTTTTTTTTATTGTTTTATACAATAAACAATGTATATTCACTTTTACTACCAACCAATCTTTACCATTCAGTGATAACAAGCACTTTATTTTACATTTTAATATTTTATGATGTATTTAAAAGAGTAGTTATTGTTGCAAACTCCATTAGAAATTTGAATTGATATCAGTTTTGGAAAAAGGGAAACGGGGATGTGAAAAAAGGGGGGGGGGGGGTTTAAATTTTTCTCATTTCAGATTTCATAAATAAAAAGAAAATTTCTTCAAACATTTTTTTGAGAGGATTAATATTCAACAGCATAGTGAATTGCTAAAAGGCAAAAACAAACTTTTAAGTTCATTAGACCACATTCATTCTGTGTCAGAAACCTATGCTGTGTCAACTATTTAATTTTAGATTTAAAAAGTTTGAAGAAGAAATCTTTAATTGTAAAATTTGTAAAATCTTGACATTTGTTTTGTGTAAAAAAAAAACCATGTAATGTCAAAAATTTGATCACAATCCAAATTCAGAGCTGTATCACGCTAGAATGTTTTGTCCATACTTGCCCCAACTGTTCAGGGTTCGACCTCTGCGGTCGTATAAAGCTGCGCCCTGCGGAGCACCTGGTTTTGATTGACTTCTTTTTATACGACCGCAAATTTTGAAAAAATTTTCGTCGTATATTGCTATCACGTTGGCGTCGGCGGATCGTCGTCGTCGTCGTCGGCGTCGTCGTCCGGCGTCCGAATACTTTTAGTTTTCGCACTCTAACTTTAGTAAAAGTGAATAGAAATCTATGAAATTTTAACACAAGGTTTATGACCATAAAAGGAAGGTTGGTATTGATTTTGGGAGTTTTGGTCCCAACATTTTAGGAATTAGGGGCCAAAAAGGGCCCAAATAAGCATTTTCTTGGTTTTCGCACCATAACTTTAGTTTAAGTTAATAGAAATCTATGAAATTTTGACACAAGGTTTATGACCACAAAAGAAAGATTGGGATTGATTTTGGGAGTTATGGTTTCAATAGTTTAGGAATAAGGGGCCAATAAAGGGCCCAAATAAGCATTTTTCTTGGTTTTTGCACAATAACTTTAGTTTAAGTAAATAGAAATCTATGAAATTTAAACACAATGTTTATGACCACAAAAGGAAGGTTGGTATTGATTTTGGGAGTTTAGGACCCAACAGTTTAGGAATTAGGGGCAAAAAAGGGACCCAAATAAGCATTTTTCTTGGTTTTCGCACCATAACGTTAGTATAAGTAAATACAAATCTATGAAATTTAAACACAAGGCTTATGACCATAAAAAGAAGGTTGGTATTGATTTTGGGAGTTTTGGTCCCAACAGTTTAGGAAAAAGGGGCCCAAAGGGTCCAAAATTAAACTTTGTTTGATTTCATCAAAATTGAATAATTGGGGTTCTTTGATATGCCGAATCTAACTGTATATGTAGATTCTCAACTTTTGGTCCCGTTTTCAAATTGGTCTACATTAAGGTCCAAAGGGTCCAAAATTAAACTTAGTTTGATTTTGACAAAAAATGAATCGGTTGGGTTCTTTGATATGTTGAATCTAAAAATGTACTTAGATTCTTGATAATTGAAGTTTTTTGGTCCAGTTTTCAAATTGGTCTACATTAAGGTCCAAAGGGTCCAAAATTAAACTTTGTTTGATTTCATCAAAAATTGAATCCTTGGGGTTCTTTGATATGCCAAATCTAACTGTGTATGTAGATTCTTCATTTTTGGTCCTGTTTTCAAATTTCAAATTCTACATTAAAGTCCAAAGGGTCCAAAATTAAACTAAGTTTGATTTTAACAAAAATTGAATTCTTGGGCCTCTTTGATATGCTGAATCTAAACATGTACTTAGATTTTTGATTATTGGCCCAGTTTTCAAGTTGGTCCAAATCAGGATCTAAAATTATTATATTAAGTATTGTGCAATAGCAAGTCTTTTCAATTGCACAGTATTGTGCAATGGCAAGAAATATCTAATTGCACAATATTGTGAAATAGCAAATTTTTTTTTAATTAGAGTTATCTTTCTTTGTCCAGAATAGTAAGCAAGAAATATCCTATTGCACAATATTGTGCAATAGCAAGAATTTTTTTTAATTGGAGTTATCTTTCTTTGTCCAGAATCAACTTAAATCTTTGTTATATACAATATACAATGTATATACACTTTTTACTACCAACTGATAAATTTAAATAATCTTTACCATTCAGTGATAACAAGCAGTTTTTTTACATCTTAATATTTTATGATGTATTTAAATGAGTAGTTATTGTTGCAAACTCCATTAGAAATTTGAATTGATATCAGTTTTGAAAAAGGGAAACGGGGATGTGAAAAAAAAGGGGGGGGGGGGGGGTTAAATTTTTCTCATTTCAGATTTCATAAATAAAAAGAAAATTTCTTCAAACATTTTTTTGAGAGGATTAATATTCAACAGCATAGTGAATTGCTCAAAGGCAAAAAAAAAACCTTTTAAGTTCATTAGACCACATTCATTCTGTGTCAGAAACCTATGCTGTGTCAACTATTTAATTTTAGATTTAAAAAGTTTGAAGAAGAAATCTTTAATTGATTTGTAAAATCTTGGCATTTGTTTTGTGTAAAAAAAAAACATGTAATGTCAAAAATTTGATCACAATCCAAATTCAGAGCTGTATCATGCTTGAATGTTTTGTCCATACTTGCCCCAACTGTTCAGGGTTCGACCTCTGCGGTCGTATAAAGCTGCGCCCTGCGGAGCACCTGGTTATGTCTTGTACTGACTACTTTTTGTTTGTTCAGGATGGTTTACCAGGTAAAATAGTTTAATTTGATAACATAATGGTCACTTTCTATACAAGGTGTCCATGCACTAAAAACATATTGTTATTGATGCTTTTATCTACTGAGGACAGACTGTGTCAAACTGTTTTCGGGGTTGTCTGACCGAAATAGAAATTTGAATTTTTCTACTATATATTCAACCAAAATATCCTAAAAATTCAGTCTGTCCGAATGATTTTTGGTCTGACATTTTGTCAGTCAGACAGAGAAAGATTGAATGGACATAATGTAAATTTTTTTTCTTTTTATTGATTTGTAAATTGTATATTTCCAGGTATCCACATTTACCATGTCTACAAGTAGGTCAAGAACAGAAACACACATACTTACCATTAGAGGTAGGTTGTTTTATATTAATCTGATGAATAGAACACCCTATATACTGTGGATTCATCTATTTGCGTGGGCACCAATTTTTTGTGTATGAAGGAAAACTTACATGTTCGAGGATATTTAATTTCGTGGTTTTTACAGAAGTTTGCATACATACAACCTATAGAAAATTTGTCATTTGTTGAACATTTAAGGGATTTCGCTTCTCAGTTGCACAGTAATTAACTTTTCAAAACACTAGTTTATATAGATAGGGGATTAATAAAGGAATCCAAAAAGAAAACAAAATATATAGGTCACTGTGCTTGTTTTCGAGATATTAGCAATTGAAATTTTGGCGGGAAAATTTTCTCTCGACTTTTCATAGCTTTATCATTGACAAGTTGAAGTTCTCAAAAACTGTTAAAAATTTTATAAGACGTTGACAGATGGCTAAACATTATACATGTAAAAGATTTACAAAAAGAAAAATGGGGGTCACTGGACAAATTTTTTCAAGGGATTCAAATTGATAAAACCAGAAGATTCCGAAAATCTGACAAAAAATCTAAAAGCCAGCTTCCTTAAATTCGTGGTTCACTTTTTACCCACGAAATCTACGAAAATTGGTATCCAACAAATAATAATGAATCCACAGTATCTGGCTCCAAGTTGGAATAACGTGTCAGCGTAGAGTGACATGTCTTTCTGTGAACTGAACTGGAATATAAGAAATCTGGCTCAGGGTGTTTGTCTTGTACAAAACAGAGTATATTCATAGCAAATAAACATGTTCTTATCCTGAATATGCATTTAATTTGCCACTGGAATTTTACAAGCCTATCAGAAATTAAAACTTTATTAGTTAATTATTTAATTTGTGGTTTAACTTTACCCATGAAAAATAATATCCTACAAATAATAATGAATCTACAGTACATAAGTAACACAAACAAGTCAGATTTAAACCAAGAAAAAGATGTATAGAAGAATTAAGCAGATGTAGAATATTTATAATTATACTTTAGGTTAACCATAGCTTTATGGCAATGCAGAAATACATTTTGAATAGTCCGTTTCATATTTTTTTAAACCTATAAGGCATCTCAATTTCCCTAAAATAAAAATTGAACTAACAGTAATTCATTCTAGTTAAATCCGTATTTGAAAATGATGCAAATGCCTTACAATTTTTATACGACCGCAAATTTTGAAAAAATTTTCGTCGTATATTGCTATCACGTTGGCGTCGGCGTCGTCGTCGTCCGGCGTCCGAATACTTTTAGTTTTCGCACTCTAACTTTAGTAAAAGTGAATGGAAATCTATGAAATTTTAACACAAGGTTTATGACCACAAAAGGAAGGTTGGTATTGATTTTGGGAGTTTTGGTCCCAACATTTTAGGAATTAGGGGCCAAAAAGGGCCCAAATAAGCATTTTCTTGGTTTTCGCACTATAACTTTAGTTTAAGTAAATAGAAATCTATGAAATTTTGACACAAGGTTTATGACCACAAAAGAACAGTTGGGATTGATTTTGGGAGTTTTGGTCTCAACAGTTTAGGAATTAGGGGCCAAAAAAGGGCCCAAATAAGCATTATTCTTGGTTTTCGCACAATAACATTAGTTTAAGTAAATAGAAATCAATGAAATTTAAACACAATGTTAATGACTACAAAAGGAAGGTTGGTATTGATTTTGGGAGTTTAGGTCCCAACAGTTTAGGAATTAGGGGCCAAAAAGGGACCCAAATAAGCATTTTTCTTGGTTTTCGCACCATAACGTTAGTATAAGTAAATAGAAATCTATGAAATTTAAACACAAGGTTTATGACCATAAAAGAAAGGTTGGGTTTGATTTTGGGAGTTTTGGTCCCAACAGAATAAGGGGCCCAAAGGGTCCAAAATTAAACTTTTGTTTGATTTCATCAAAATTGAATAATTGGGGTTCTTTGATATGCTGAATCTAACTGTCATGACTGTGTATGTAGATTCTTAACTTTTGGTCCCGTTTTCAAATTGGTCTACATTAAGGTCCAAAGGGTCCAAAATTAAACTTAGTTTGATTTTGACAAAAAATGAATCAGTTCGGTTCTTTGATATGCTGAATCTAAAAATGTACTTAGATTCTTGATTATTGGCCCAGTTTTCACGTTGGTCCAAATCGGGGTCCAAAATTAAACTTTGTTTGATTTCATCAAAAATTGAATAAATGGGGTTCTTTGATATACCAAATCTAACTGTGTATGTAGATTCTTCATTTTTGGTCCTGTTTTCAAATTGGTCTACACTAAAGTCCAAAGGGTCCAAAATTAAACTTAGTCTGATTTTAACAAAAATTGAAATCTTGGGGTTCTTTGATAAGCTGAATCCAAAAATGTACTTAGATTTTTTATTATGGGCCCAGTTTTCAAGTTGGTCCAAATCAGGATCTAAAATTATTATATTAAGTATTGTGCAATAGCAAGTCTTTTCAATTGCACAGTATTGCGCAATGGCAAGAAATATCTAATTGCACAATATTGTGAAATATCAAAAAAAAAATTAATTAGAGTTATCTTTCTTTGTCCAGAATAGTAAGCAAGAAATATCTAATTGCAAAATATTGTGCAATAGCAAGATTTTTTTTTAATTGGAGTTATCTTTCTTTGTCCAGAATCAACTTAAATCTTTGTTATATACAATATACAATGTATATTCACTTTTTACTACCAACTGATAAATTAAAATAATCTTTACCATTCAGTGATAACAAGCAGTTTTTTTACATCTTAATATTTTATGATGTATTTAAATGAGTAGTTATTGTTGCAAACTCCATTAGAAATTTTAATTGAGATTAGTTTTGGAATAAGGGAAAGGGGGATGTGATTAAAAAAATTGGGTTCAATTTTTCTCATTTGAAATTTCATAAATAAAAAAGAAAATTTCTTCAAACATTTTTTTGAGAGGATTAATATTCAACAGCATAGTGAATTGCTCTAAGAGAAACAAAAATTTTAAGTTCATTAGAACACATTCATTCTGTGTCAGAAACCTATGCTGTGTCAACTATTTAATCACAATCCAAATTTAGAGCTGAATCCAGCTTGAATGTTGTGTCCATACTTGCCCTAACCGTTCAGGGTTCAACCTCTGCGGTCGTATAAAGCTACGCCCTGCGGAGCATCTGGTTTTTACATAGTGAAATGTTTTGTTCTGTTACAGGTGTGCAACATTGTGGGAGGACAAAGATGTATAAAGAAATTGACAGATATGCAGACATCGACTATGATCAAGGTTTCTCAAATAAGTTGACATCTATTTCTGCAGCATTTACATGAGGCAGACATAATACACACAGGCGCACAAGCTGTTGATTAAGGGGTGTGGGTTAGCATTGCCAGGTGGTAGTTACCATGGTAACATGGTGGTCCCAGCTAGATTTATAATGGCTTGTGACTTAACAACTTACAACTGGAAATTAGAACATTTTTATGGAATAGTACTTCTGTTTTTAAATTTTTAAGTACTTTTTGCAGATTCTCAAATTGTTAGTCCTTTTTGCATACCGTTTCATGAAAAAGATTTTTTAAGACCTCGTTGATTTTTTTTATGATTTTGTATAATTAATAGAAAGTTACAGATTGTAGGAAAAAAAAAATTTAATATTAAATACTTTAAAAAAATACAACATATAAACAAAATATATATATGTTATTTCCTTGAAATGTTTTAAGCTGTTCCTTTTAAAGTCAGTACATAAAAAAAATAGCAGGGATAAATATTTAGCCTTGCCAAATCGCCAATGACAATTCCAATTGAATTAGATGGTAAACAAGAAGGGTATTTATTTTTTAAACTAGGTCACTTTTATATCACAGAGTTTGTTTTTAATTGATCAAGTACTGGAATGTCCTACCACAAAGTAGGTAACCTGTCAAAAAAATATTAACTAAATCAGTAATATAAAAAAGGTAATTGTTAAATGAAAGATCTAGAAAGTTTATTTTTTGTGCTATTTTATTTTTGATGTAAATTATAATTACTCCCAGTTTGTAAGATTGAACCATGTCTCATGGCAATGCTGATGATAGATGCAACTTACTTGAGTTTAGTAGTACAAGGGTAAAACAAAACTGTTTGGATTTTTGTGGTAAAATGCTAAATTTTGTGGTTTTTTGAAAGTAAAATTAGTAGAAAGCCAGTAAGATATTAAATTTGCGAATTGTCAGTGTGTAAGCTGTGTGGTGTTGCCTCATGTTGCTTTGCAGAACTAGCTGTTAGCTTTAAAATTAATGAGATGTATATTATTAATTTCAGGCTTTTTCAAGAAATATTTTCAGAGGGATTTGGAAAAATATGTTTAAAGAATTTTGTAAAAAGCATCGTTTTTTCCTTTGCCTATTGAAATTATTATCATTTCTTAAAAAAAATTGAATTATTTTTCAAACCCTCTGATAATTAATTTTTAATCAGTGCTCTCCTGAATTAGCACTGAGTAAAAAATAATTTTTTTCCTCTGAATAAGTAGTGGGTAAAAATTATGAAGTTCTAAGATATCACTTCTGTTTTCATTTCATGTTTAATTAAAAAAAAAATTTTTTTTTTTATAAAAGAACAGTTAAATAACCATGAATAGACATGATAGATAGAAATGAAAAAACATGGTTAATTATTAAGAAAAGTCTGACAGTATATTGAACTTGAATAGTTATGACATCAGTTTGTTACATAACAACATTAATACATTAATTTCTTAATCTGACATATCTGCCAAGATGATACTGTTTCTGGTAAATGGTTTATCATATGTATTAGGTAAGTATGGAAGACAATTTCCAGGAAAAAAGTTTGTACAAAATTTTTAAACCAATAAATTGTTTGTTTTAAGGCCACCGCTAGATCAGCTCCAGACAGAGAGAAAGAAATCAACAACCTGGTAAGTTTTTAAGATTTATATCTTATGGCCTATTAACTGTAAAAGTTGTAAAAAATAAGATCTGGACATAATAAGCTGGAATAAGTTTTTAAGCACCATATCTCAATTTAAAATAATATACTAATGCTGTTTACATATAAGTCCGTCCATTATGATTGATTAATTGATGTTTATTTCGTATTGAGGTGCTCTTTTATTGGAGGAAGTTATGGAATACAAGACACAAGATCATTATGTCTTTTCTGACAATTAAAATACATGTACAATGTTTATATAAGGAACATTTCCAACATTGTTGATGTTAATTGATTTACAGATAATGACATGTTATACCAACACCAACAAAGAAAGTATATTACAGAAAAAAAAGAAAGAAAGAAGGAGCTAAATGGGAACAAATTTTTTTATAAAATTGAGAATGGAAATGGGGAATGCGTCATAGAGACAACAGCATACGTTTCTACTGATTATTGTTATAAAAAAGTATAAACTACCAAAATAGGCTTCTCTGCCAAACTCACAACATAAAAAAGTAAGAGAAAAGATTTTTTGGGCTAGGAGTCCTGCTAATTATTACCTTGTGACCTAAATTAGGTCTAAATGATTAGCCTGTTTATCTAGTACAAAACAGGGTTCATATTTATTTCATAGTCATTTACATACTCTGACTCTGAAATGCATGTTATAATTTTAATACCAATTCATCCATCCATCCAATATAGATTTCTCTCATTAAAATCAATCTTTTACATATTTATTTTTGAAATAAAATCCAACCACATTAGTAAACAAACATAACTACAGATATCTGTTTGTGAAAAGGTTCAATACTAAAATCATAACTGAAGTAAGAGGGCATTTTACACATGTTACATTTGCATGATCTGTACTCTTTAATAAAAAAAACTGAATGAAAATTAACTTCATTGCAAGAGCTGTTCACATTTCTTACATCATGTAGAACAGACTCAGTATCAGGGTGAATAGTATATATATATATTTAACACCTACAATTTGTAAATTGGAAAGACTGCTATGATGAATTGAAGAGACCAGCATAATTTACAATGGAAAATGAACTCTAAAAAAGAAAAAAAATATTTAGTGTATAATTTTAAAATGCCTAAGTTATCACTATTGATGAAAACAGTATTGTCAGTGAGAATTGGTTTGTGTGGCTAACTTGTGCATGTGCTGATTTAATTTAAAGAGAAAAAAAATCAAATATCAACAATATTTAAGTTTATAATTCAAAATGTCATTTACTACTGTTATATCAATTTTGATAATAAATTAAATATTCATGACTAATAATTTAAAAGTTTCACTTGTATATATACCTCGTGTTAATAATAATAGATTGATAAGAACATTGTATTGCTTAAGAGATTGAAAAAAAGTTTGTATATCAGCACATGTAATAAGCTAACCATTATTGCCTAGTCATATCATTATCGTCATATCACTATCACCTATCACCAGGTACAAAAAGCTGACTTCAACAAAGACCCTTACCTACAAACGTTTGGTATCAGTGTTTCCTACCAAATGACCGAGGTCAGAGGGCGTGTGCTGCCCCCACCAAGAATCGAATATGGAGGCAGGGTATGCCAATATTTATCAATCACTAGAAAATACGGGAATGTGTGTATTACAATTTGCTGTCAAAGCTGTTTAGAGAATAATTCGTTTTCCTTCTTTCTTCTATTTTTCATAAAAATAATTTATTAAATGATCTACGCATTATTCCTTTGCTTCGATCAAAGGTTTTAACAAAATGTTTATTAGATTCATAAAAACATCAAATATGATAGAAAGTAGACATTTGATGCTTTGAGGTAAATTCTGAATACACACACTCTCGTAATCATTATTTTTAATTTTGCACATTAATTAACATTAACAACAAAGGTACATCTAGTACTTTGTGTGGCATCTTGTCAGATTTTGTTGTGCTAATTCTTGTATTTTGTGCCCGTCTGTCATTAACCTAGGTCCGAAAGGCAAATTTCAATGCGGATCCCTTCCTGCAAACGTTCGGTGTTCAGATCAACCCAGTGATGGTCGAGGTGCACGGTCGTGTATTAAACCCCCCAAAAATCCAGTATGGGGGTAGGGTAAGAGAAAAACAGGTTTTTCTAAAAAAGATGTCCTTGACTTGAAATATTCTTGCAGTTCAAAACAGTGAAATTTGAAAAATAATTTGAAAGAAATTTGAAAGTAATAGGTATAGGTTGAAATTATAAAGAAAAAAGAAGAACAATAGTTTATGATTTTGAGATACTTCAAAACAGTTTTATACTGGAATTGCTTAGATTTTATTTTGTTTTTGGAATAATTAATATGTCAAGTTATTGGTAAATGTGACCAGAGAAGTTTTGAACTGTGGGAATGATGACTTGCACTCGTACCCTTACACAAACTGCCTAAGTTTATAATGCTGCTAAATTCTTACTTGTATCCATGGTACCATAGCTGTTTCTTGATTGAATATACAACGATATTTTATATACAACAAAATATGTTTTATAAATTATCTGCTATTCCTTAGAATGTTAATTTGATTATTTCTTTTAAATATGATCTTTTCAATTAAATTGAATTTTTGAGATATAATTAAATGAATTTTAAAATAGTGCAAAGATCTGATTTTTTTAAATCAAATTACATTTCAGTAAATTCAACATAGTATAACTTTCCATTCAGTGTTAAGTGTTATTGAAATGAATTTGAAAAAAGACTCAGACTTTTTTTAAATTCCTAAACATCAGAGAATTTTTTTAAATTTCAATGTGACAGACTTTCGTTTCAGTTTCTAAAAATTCTACTTACACTTTAATTTTTTATAGTAATTAAGTTTGTAGAGAAAATTGAGAAACAGCTTGTAAAGTGCAATACAAGTCATGGCTGATGTGCACGGCTTCCTTATAAAAATAGTAAAAGAGGAAATTAAATTTGCAATACTTTGGTTTTCTTTAAAAGTTATTTTTTTCAGTGATTGTTTTTTTTTTTATTACCTTTTCTGTTTTGATGTCTCTAAGTCTAGGGTCATGAATATCTTATGATTTTATCAAGTTTGTCATTTAAACAGTTAGTTAGAAAACTGAATAATAGTTAGTTAAGAATAAAATATGTATGTGTTCCTTGTAAGGGATCCATTTCTGCAGGGATTTAATGTTGTGTTCTTGTATTTTTCAAACACCTTTGTTTCAATCACATCTGAATAGAAGTATGAATACTCCATTTTCAAATGAAATGAAAATTGCTGACTTGATTGATAAAAATAATTTGTATGTTTTGAAAGAAAAATATAATGATACTACTAAGTAACTATATTTTATTAAGTTGTGATACAGTTTGAATATCTAACAGGAAAACTAATTTTGAGCAGTAAAAGATTGATATATGTCTTCAATTATTCAAACACAATTCATTTAAGTGATATCTAACAGGAAAAATAATTTCGAGCAGTAAAAGATTGATATACGTCTTCAATTATTCAAACACAATTCATTTAAGTGATTCTTAAATTATAAGTGCTATAGATCACCATCAAAGATTTGTAGTAGTTGCAGGCCAAACACAGGGTTATGCGGAACCCCTTACAAATTTGTTTACAACCAGTGTACTTAATCTATAAAATATAACATGTACCGTTCAGTAAAAATCTTTCTAACAAATTTATTATTCTGACATTTTTGAACTTGATTGATGCATCCTCCTGTCTTGAAACAATGCATGAATCCATTGTTTAGAAAAGTAAAATCCTAAATCTGTCGTTAACTTTTTATATTTACCAATACTTTTCTTGACAGCCGATTGCATTGAGAGTGTAGTTAAAGTCATAAGAAACCTCAAATCAAAAAAAATAATGCATATGATTTTTATAACTCAATGGATAGTTTTCATTATAAAACTTATGTACATATACTTTTTTCTGAAGAAAATTCTTTAATTTATTCATATTTAGAAGAAGTTTACTTTATTTAAATAGCTTCCTTCCAGCAAGCAATTCCCCCGACATATTTTCCGTATGCAAGGTGACCTCAGTGTGACCCATCTCGTAAAAATCCGGTGACCACAATACGCATGAATGTCCTTAAAAGAAACTATTATCTGAATTTACATGTTAAACACGTGCTCAATTTCCATGCTTTTTTGTTTACTTTTCGTCAATTGTTGACAAACAGGTGACAATCGTTAAACTTCGGCATCAAAACACGAACTTTAATTACCTGCCATATTTTCACAACAACACTGACCGATTGAAAAAAAACTTGACAATTATACGAAATTTACACGAACAAAATGATAAATTCGAGCACAGAAGACTTAGTTTATGATGTTTGTATGCATTGGTTCAAGAATTGGAAGAACATTATTTTTCACCGGTCACTCGTTTCTTATGACTTTAAAGATAATATCTTTGGTTAGCTTGGTTGCTAGCTGAACCGTGAAGTTATTATTAGGTACGGTGAAATGCCGTCCTTTGGAAGTACTCTAGTCCTAGACAGATATATTGGTTATCTGTCTGTCTAGTACGGTGAAATGCCGTCCTTTGGAAGTACTCTAGTCCTACAGACAGATATATTGGTTATCTGTCTGTCTATTACGGTGAAATGCCGTCCTTTGGAAGTACTCTAGTCCTACAGACAGATATATTGGTTATCTGTCTGTCTAGTCAACTCTTAAAGGAGGGTAGTTTACCTAACCTAGTAATGACTTCACGGTTCAGCAAGCAAGCAAGCTAACCAAAGATACTACCTTTACCTACACACTCAATGCAATTGGCTGTAACATAGATTTGAATAAAATCATGAGATATTCATAGTAAATAATGTGGCTGAAGCTTCCAATAATTTGTAATCATGTCTGCTGTGTGACTGCATGACTAACACCTTGTGATAACTTATTGAGGGAACCAGTCTCTCTTCTGGAGGAAACCAGTTGTGGCCTGTGCACTGCATGTCAATATTAAGGTTCTGATTGGCCGAGAAGTATCATGTTATCTGCCTTGATCTTATAGGACGTCACAACTATAAATAAATGTGTGATGTATATTGTCTCCTCCTTTCCAAAATGTCAAGCTGAAACTTGTTTCATAACTATGCTATGCATGAGAAAGAAGTATCGATTTTACTTCTTTGTTCTGCGGTTCTTCTAAAAATTTTGAAAATTTTAAAAATCTTAATTTGGCTTTTATGGTTATAATTGATATATATAAATGATTTTTATTTCAATTTCAAAATATGTATTGATGATTATAAGACTATTTTTATATATTAAACAGTTTAATAAGTTTCCAGCATATAGAGGATTTTTAATATAAACTTTTTGTATGCCTTTATGAATAGGGAAGTTAAAGAATTTTAAAGTAAAATGTCACATTTAATAATGAAAACAATAAATTTTGTTTTAATTGGAGCTACTAAAGTTAGTTATGAAACAAATTTTCTACTTTTATGTCAGAGTGAAGCCCAATATATGTGTGCATGATGTGTTTCTTGTGTGTGTTGATGTCAATAAGGATGTACCACACAAATTTACTAAAACTTATTTACTGTATTTACAATATATATACATAACTTATATGAATTTGTCACTGAATAATTATTATTTATTGTATAGCAATATAATATTTCCAACAGAAAGTAACCAAAAGTTAGCATGCAATAAATTCTAATATTGCACTAGTGCAATAAATCTTCAAAATTCATGACGTCATCAATGACAAAATCTTAGTTTAAACCAATTTTTACTTTCAAATATTATATTGCTATACAATACAAGGGTTATGGCATGAATATTGGGGAATATTGTCCCTCGTAGAACACATATTGCACTCGCAAGCTCGTGCAATAGAAAATTCTACTCTGGACAATATTCCCCAATATTCATGCCATAACCCTTTAATATGACATACGTAAGTGAAATTTGCAAAAAGGAACAGCTCTCCTCTATTAAAACATATATACTGTGGATTTATTGTTTCCATAGATACCAATTTTAGTGGATTGAGGAATAATTTCAATTTCGTAATTTTGGATTTCAAGGTTTTGCCAAAATCTGAGCACAACCTGTTAGAAAATGTGTGCTTTTAAATATGTGGTATACTTTTACCAATAAAATCCATTAAGATTGGTATTCCACACATTATAATCTATCCGAAGTAAGTATTTTGTATTTTGTCAAAGTATTATTTATCAGAGAACTAAACAATTTGATTGTCAATAGAATGAATATAATGTTATGTGCAATGCCATTGTATAAAAATGTGTTTCAAATGAAATGAAATAGAATAGTTTATTTGCAAATCATTGTGAAAGAGGTTAGAAGGCACACCAGTACAGGTGTAAGGGGTTGAATTTGTTTCCTTTAAAACTAATGTGATTATTCTATATTTTTGTCAGAACACTTTTGACTTGCATGCTTTTGATTAAAGTATCTTAAGCAAGACATGTTGTTTCTGGTGTTGGTGTTAATAACCATTGCTCAGACATTACTTTGTGTCCACACTAAATTATGGACATTGTGTGCCTTCCAGCTCTTCACATTTATTTGTGGAATAGTCAATAACTCAGGCGATGATTACCGTTGGTTACTGAAGATCTATGTAATAAGAATACCCAATCTAAGGATATATTATGTTTATTGTTGAGTTGTGTGTGGAACATCACAGTGCTAATGGCCACCACCTGCTTTTATTTACCTTATTCAGCAAAAGCTTTTTGTTGGCTTCTGTGGAGTACACTAACTTTCTCGATTTCCATTCTTTTTAGCTAGAACTTTTTCTTATTATATAAGTATCAGTATTTTCAAAAATAAAGCTGAAAAGATTTTAAAATGACTATTTTCCTTGTTCTTTTTCTTCAAATTTTTTTACAAATATGAATATAAATAGTTACCTCCTTTTTGCCGTTACTTTGAGAAGCTGACGAAACTATTACTTGATACTATGTAAGACAAAATTGGAAGCGATACTATGTAAGACAAAATTAGAGGCAATTTAGATCAATTTCTGACTTCTTGCTTGGTCTAATGCTGTAGGAAAGTGATAGTGCTAAAATTCTTTCTTTCCTCTAACCAATTAAACCATTATGTGTGGAAAATTAATTCAATTTTTCTTCTTTTAAAATACTTTTCCGACTTTCTAATTTGTGACTTACAAATTTTAGGTTGAATATTTTATGGCAAATGATTTTTAAGAGATATAGTACTGTGATTTCTTTATAAATTTTCTATTTCTGTTTTCCTTGATCAGTAGAAATAAATGCATTGATCTTCAATGTAGGAAATTTCTTCAATATGGTCACATTAACTGTTTTATACTGATGTTACATTATTGTGCATGCTTACATGCTGACCAAATGAAGTCATCTTTAGGAAAACAGATGATCTCTCAACTTGAACAACAATTATGTCTTACAGAAATATTTTGTGTAAAACCAGTCATATCTTAATTCACTCATTTGTCACTGTAACAACTTAAAAAAAACTTTTTAAAAATTGTTGAAAATTTGTTGAAAATGAGAAAAGTTTGGTGTTAATTCAATTTTCAGGGATATTGTTATTATTTTTTTTTTGATTTTGCAAGATTCACAATACTTTTAACATGGTTAACTATTAAACAATATGATAAAGGAATGGCAAAGCCTATGGTCTGTTGTCCATAATGTTTCAACCAAAAGTATCAAAAGTCACAAATAGGAAAGAGTTAGTATCAGAAGAAAATGATATATTTTTTTTGTCAACCATTGGACATTCTCACTGCGTCTTTTTCTAGAGTAAATCCCAGGCAATGCCAAATCAAGGTGTTTGGGACATGAGGGGAAAACAGTTTTTCTCAGGAATAGAGGTTAAGGTGTGGGCCATCGCCTGTTATGCTCCCCAGAGAACAGTACGGGAAGATAGCTTGAGGTACGTATTTAATTATCTCCCTTTTGTACCTATAGATTAAGTCTGCTGCGGTCCCCAACCAGGGAGTCTGGGATATGAGGGGCAAGCAGTTCTACTCCGGTATGGAGATTAAGGTTTGGGCCATAGCCTGTTTTGCACCTCAGAGGACGGTTCGTGAGGATGCATTAAGGTAAGCAGTCATTGTTACAAAAATCATTTAGAGTATTGTACATGTTTCGATGTTGTGTATTATTAAAAAAAAGTTCAATATATTGCTGCTCCAAAAGAAGTATACTGTTTAAGCCCAGTCTGTCAGTCCCAAGAAGTTTCTCAATATCTATAAATCATAGCATCTTGAAACATGCTATCTGAGATTTATATATAGAACACTGTTGAAATGACGTTAACGTGGTTTAAGTTTAGGGAGAGGTCATAAGAACCCTGCATGTGGCCATATGAAACTATAGAATTGACTTGGATTTCAAATTTGTGAATTCCCCTGAATACGGAATACGCTACTATCCACAAAGGATTTGAGTAAAGTGTATTTGTACTGGTGTAATAAGACTTTCAATATTTAAAGAACCACAAGGGTACTGGGGTATAAAAATATGGTCACTTGGTCTTCTCCCAACCGACAGTAAAACGCTTGCCGAAGTAGGGCGTCCGTTCGGCTGTGCGGGATGTATCAAGTTCACAGTCACGTCCGGTCAGAAGGGGGACGTTAAATCTGATGCCTCGTGTAAAGAGAGTGCCACTCTCTCTTCACGTTAAGAACCCTTACAACAAGTCTTTGAGGGGTCCGTAGGTGGCCTGTTGCAAGGCAAAATTTCTGTCCCTATCCAATATAACCTCATTTTCCAGTGGCTGTCCAAATTTCCCCGACCATCATCCCAGATGACCTGAATTGTATCAACCTACCTATTTTGTTTATTGTGAACTTGTTCTCTTCCTGAATATGCATGAAATATTTGCCTCTGGACGTTAAGCAACCAACAATCAATCAATCAATATTTAAGGTGGAGTTGAATCAGTCACTATGAAGAGTATTATTTTATCCCCAGTTCACCCTCATGTATATATAATTGTTCATTAATGTTGTGGACATTGGTATATTTTATTTTTTTTTTAGAAATTTCACCCAGCAACTACAGAGGATATCAAACGATGCTGGCATGCCAATTCTTGGTCAGCCTTGTTTCTGTAAATACGCTACAGGACCAGACCAAGTAGAACCAATGTTCCGTTACCTGAAGAACACATACCAAGGATTACAGCTGATTGTTGTGGTATTACCCGGTAAAACACCAGTCTATGGTAAGTGTTTGTGATGGAGGATAGCACACTATTGCATTGTGAAGTTTAATTTTGTATGATATATTATCTGCCCTTTAAAAATAGTAGAATACTTAGGCTGCTTTATCAAATTCGTTGTATGATGTTGTCTACCATGTTTTGTAGGGTTGACTAGGAAGGGATTTTTTTATGACCAACAGCACTAGATTAGAAAACGACATGAGAGCACAAACAAATATATATATAAAAAAATTGAAATTATTTGTTTTAAAATTTTACAGGAAGGTTGGTTTTTAGGTAGGAAACGTCAAAAAATTATATATGTAATTTTATTTTTGGTTTAACTTTCATTTATCCTAATTGAAATTTTTTTGACATGGGGTATCCACACATGACACTAAATCAATACATGTACAGTAAAACATAGAAAAAGCTAAGGAAACACGTTTTAATTTCTGTTCTTCATCTTAAAGTCACAGTGAGGTCTTCAACATCTTCATTAACATTAGAAATTTTAATGCTTTAAATGTATCTTTTTCATCTTGAAAAATGAATAAGAAAATTTATTGTTCCTGAAAACCATGCCAACACAATTTAATTTATACAATTATATAACAAACATTGATATTCCTTCTGTTCATAATTAATGAGTAATATTATTACAGCTGAAGTCAAAAGAGTTGGTGATATTTTGTTTGGTTTGGCAACCCAGTGTGTACAGGCAAAGAATGTAAATAAAACCACACCACAGACCTTGTCAAATCTGTGTCTTAAAATCAATGTTAAACTCGGTGGAATCAACAATATATTGCTGCCCAGTATTAGGTGAGTGTCTACCTTTAAGTAGCGAAAATTCCCGCACCCGTAGGTGTCCTTACTAGAGCAGGTATCTAACTTGAGACATGAAAGTTGTATTGTCTGTTTATTTCCTAAGCAAGCAGCATTTGGATTAAGAGCAATGACTGGTCCGCTCAGATTTTTTGTTTGGTTTGGCAACGCAGTGTGTACAGGCAAAGAATGTAAATAAAACCACACCACAGACCTTGTCAAATCTGTGTCTTAAAATCAATGTTAAACTTGGTGGAATCAACAATATATTGCTGCCCAGTATTAGGTGAGTGTCTACCTTTAAGTAGCGAGAATTCCCACACCCGTAGGTGTCCTTACTAGAGCAGGTATCTAACTTGAGACATGAAAGTTGTATTGGCTGTTTATTTGCTAATCAAGCAGCCTTTGGATTAAGAGCAATGCCTGGTCTCCTCAGATTTGAGAATAATGTCTGGGTTACTGTAGGAAGACATAATTTCCAGTAGATTGTTAAATTACGAGTTGTCTAGTTAAAAATCTTGCTCATGTTAGCCTATTATAAAGCAGGCTTCATACTCATAGTAGAAAAATTCATATGCTCTCATCCTGATATACATGTAATTTGACATTAAATGCTAAATTATCATCATTATCATCAACTTTTTTCTGTATAATTGATGGAATTTTTCAGGCCAGCAGTATTCAGAGAACCTGTGATATTTCTTGGTGCTGATGTGACACACCCACCAGCTGGTGATGCCAGCAAACCATCAATTGCAGCTGTAAGTTCTTTAGTAGGAATTTAAATAAGATTACTTTTTAGCTCACCAGGGAGGGCCCTTCAGGCTCCATGTGAGGTTATACTATCACTTGGTGTCAGTTGTTTGTCATGGTAAACTATTTCAAAAATCTTCTCCTCTGAAACTAAATGTTCCTTAGGGTATCTAGTTTATAAATTTTATCCAAAGTTTTGATCCATTGACAAACATAGCCGCATTGGCTAAAAATAGAACTGTTTTTTTTTTTTTGGCTTATATCTCAAAAACTAAAGCTTTAAGAGCAAATCTGTTGTGGGGTTTAATTGTTCAATAGGTGTAAATGTATCAGCCCTGAAATTTTCAGACCAATTGAACAACCCATTGTTAGATTGCTGCTACTAAATTGGTAGTTTAAATGAAATTTTGCAGTATTTCGTTATTATTTTGAATATCATTATAGATAGATATAAACTATAAACAGCAATAATGTTCAGCAAATTAAGATCTACAAAAAAGTTAATGACCAAAGTTGTCAGTTGACCCCTTCAGCCAATCAGGAGTTATTGCCCTTGAAGACAATTCTACACAATTTGTTTATCAAGTTTGCTAACATTTAAAAATCTTCTCCTCTGAAATACAGGTGAGCGATTTAGGCTCTTGAGAGCCTCTTGTTTTGGTTGGATTTCTAACAGAAGTTGTATTAAGACCTGTTTGCACTGCAAATTAGATAAAAAATCCTTTTAAACAAAGTAGAAAATAGAGTGAGTGGTGTACTGAAATTTCAAAATATTGATTCCAATGGGTTTAAGCGCTGAGTTGGAGGATTCAAAAATCCTAGTTTTTCTTAAAATTTAAACCATTCAATTTTCCAAGCACTCCGCAATTCTTTTTTTTTTTTTTTTTTTAGATAAAAAGATTGGTTATTCTTTTACAAATTGTGACTAGGATAGAGAGTTGTCTCATTGACACCTATACAATATCTTATATCTATATAAAAGCTTAATTAGGCACTATTTGGTAATGATTCATAATTTATTGGTCCCACACAGGATAAGAAATTTTGTTTTTACCTCTTGACAACTTATAATCCAGTGTTACATGATAACTCTCTAAATTTACTATATTTGTAGGTTGTGGGTAGTATGGATGCCCATCCTAGTCGATACTCAGCCACCGTCCGTGTTCAGCAACATAGACAGGAAATTATCCAAGAGTTGTCTTCCATGGTTAGAGAATTGCTCATACAGTTTTACAAGGCAACCCGATTCAAACCAACGAGAATTATCTTCTACAGAGATGGCGTCAGTGAAGGACAATTTCAACAAGTAAGGCACTGTCATATTACTGTAAATTCAGAAATTATTGCCTTCATTTATAATTGCGATTTTGTCATTTTAGACAAAATATGATTTTAATATTTGCCATATTGAGAAAAATCCTGTTTAATTCATATAAAAAATATTGTGATTATAACCCTGTTGAATTTTTTCGCAATAATAAAAACATAGCAATAATTTCTGAATTTACAATATCTGTAGACCCGCCATACTAAACAAGGACTATAAAGTTATTATTGTATGTGTTCAGTTTTGTTTGTCCACACTTTATTAGCTAAATCTGTGATTGTATGTCCATTCTTTGTATGCTAAATCAGTGATTATATTTCAGTTAGAATTTCAGAGACTGTGTATTACCTAATTTCATTTTTCAAATATTTTATTTTGAAATGTACCGAATTTTGGGATTTTCTATAGCATAACAAGGACTTGAACATATATACCAGTAATGGAGTGGGTATGAGGTCAGTTTAATATATGTTCAGTTTGTATCATTGTTTGTTTTTGAATTTTATAATAATTTTATCATTAATGTTGCAAAAAATCAAAAAACAACTTAGTTATTTCATAGTTTTAGCATCAAAATGTGTTGAATCTTCATTTGATATTTGACATTGAACTACAAAATGTGTTTCCTCTTCAGGTGCTGTACCACGAGTTACGAGCTGTGAGAGAAGCCTGTATGAAGCTTGAGATGGGCTACCAGCCTGGAATTACCTTCATTGTTGTACAGAAGAGACATCACACCAGATTGTTCTGTGCTGACAGGAAGGATCAGATTGGACGAAGTGGGAACATTCCAGCCGGTACCACTGTGGATGTAGGCATCACACATCCTACAGAGTTTGACTTCTACTTATGTAGTCATGCTGGAATCCAGGTAAAGTTTCAAACAAAATGAGAGATTCATGGTATTTACAGCTTATTATACCCCCGCTTTAAAAAAGAGGGGGTAAACTGTTTTACCTCTGTCTGTCCTTCCGTCAGTCAGTCCGTCCGTCCTATGAATATTTTTCGTCGCATTTTTTTTCAGGAACTACAATACAAGGATTTCTGAAATTTGGTTTCAGGGTTTATCTAAGTATATAGTATAAACCGTGTGATGCGTTTTCAGATTGATCACTTGACAACTTCCTGTTTACCGAACATTGTATGATTTTACACATGATAGCCAAGTTAAAAATTTTCGTCACATTTTTCTCAGGAACTACAATACAAGGATTTCTGAAATTTGGTTTCAGGATTTATATAAGTCAGCTATACCGTGTGATGCGTTTTCATCACTCGACAACTTCCTGTTTTTGAACACTTGCATATTTTTACACTATTAATATTATCCACTTGCGGCGGGGGTATCGTCAGTGAGCAGTAGCTCGCAGTTTCACTTGTTTCCTAATGCATGTAGAGCAAGACTTTGGTTAGCTTGCCTGCTTTGTTTGTATATTGTACAATTATATTGGGATAACCTCCAATTAAATTTAAATATAATATATACAGGTTTACCTATGTCTATTTATACTGTTTGAAGATGACAATTTTAATTACAAAGCTTGAATTGACATTTATACAAACAAAGCAAGCAAGCCAACCAAAGTTTTACTCTACACACATTAGGAAATAAGCTGTAATCCTTTCACACTTAGTACACTCTCCAAGTTCATATTCTGTGATGCTGCAAACATGTTTTATTTCCACATCACTGTCAATTGTCACAATCACCTAATACAATTCCTCTGTTTAGAAAGGAAAAATATAATCTTAAAATGAGTATCACTGAGTTTCTCTATGTAGAAAATAGCAATTGTGTTGATATGTTGTGGATTAAAAGTCACTTCTTTGGAAAAGTAGATAAAACAAATGACTGCTGCATAAACTGGCAAATTGTGATGATTTAAACTACAGCTGTCTAGGAAATAAATTTACAGAAAATATAATTCTTTTTCGTTCTTGGTTTCTATGTCTCTAAAATTGAAGTAGCCATCTAAAATCAGTTTTAACATTTCTCTACTCTTTTCTTTCTGATCATTAGTTTTAAGTTAAATTTCTATTCCTGGGCGCCATATAAAAATAAGATGTCAAATTGCCAATTAGACTAGACAAATTAACATTAACAGCTATTGGTAATCATATGGCGTTAAACAGTAATCAAAATCCATACAGCATAGTCAGCTATAATATGCATCGAAATGACAAATGTATAACAATTTACAGTAGAAAATAACAGCCAAATTAATGTACAAAATAATAATTAAAAAACAAATATAATGTACAGCAATAAATGACAACCACTGAATAAAATGCTCCTGTCATGGGACAGGCACATACAGAATGTGGCAGGGGGTAAACTAGTTTGCAGGCACAAGCTCTCCCCTAACTTTGGACAGTGGTGTAACATGTATGTTTACTGCAACTTAAAGCAAACTCAGTTAGGTACAACTGTATTGTATTGTTTCTATACAACATTTGAATTATAATTGAATTACTGGTACACAATTTTATTCTTTCTACGTAACAGGGTACCAGTCGACCTTCACATTACCATGTATTGTGGGATGACAACAGGTTCAATGCAGATGAACTTCAGATGTTAACTTATCAGTTATGTCACACCTATGTTAGATGTACAAGGAGTGTGTCCATTCCAGCACCTGCTTATTATGCACATCTTGTGGCCTTCAGAGCACGTTATCATCTAGTCGAGAAAGAACACGATAGGTAAGGCATTCAGTTTTTTTGTCCATTTGTAGCTGAAGGATGTAATATGTTATTCCCCTGTTTGACTGGTGTAAGTACCAACTCTTTGCCTGGGATTTCAATAATTTAGTGGTCTCTTCACAATGTTTTAATACTATAAATATAAAAAAAGAAGATGTGGTATGATTGCCAATGAGACAACTCTCCACAACAGACTAAAATGACACAGAAATTAACAACTGTAGGTCACTGAACGGCCTTCAACAATGAGCAAAGCACATACTGCATAGTCGCCTACAAAAGGACCTGAAATGACAAGGTAAAACAATAAGTCTACTGTGAGGTCAAACCTTAATGTGGGGAGATTACTTTTATCTCAATTGACAGCATTGCCAGTTTTCCTGAGCCATGTTTTCTACATTTACTCAAGCTAACTCAACTTACAAAAAATGGCCACCTTGATAAAATCAAGGGCCTTGAAAGTGGCAGTAAACTCCAACCAACAAATTAACATATAGAAATTTCCTTTCAAATGTAGTTTTCAGAACTATTGGAATTGCTACAATAAGGATTTAGGTCTTGGTATGCAATGGGAATAAAGTTGAAGATTTTCTTCTGTGCATCAAGAATTTATTGGATTATTGTTTTCCGTAATGCAATTTCAATAAAAAAAAAAAAAAAAATTATGCCCCATTTTATACCCCATTTATGGGCATTATGTTTTCTGGTCTGCGTTCATTCGTCTGTCCATCTGTCCGCTTCAGGTTAAAGTTTTTGGTCGAGTTAGTTTTTGATGAAGTTAAAGTCCAATCTACTTGAAACTTAGTAAACATGTTCCCATATTATTTGATCTTTTTAATTTTAATGCCAAATTAGAGATTTTATCCGATTTTCATGGTCCACTGAACATAGAAAATGATAATGTGGATGGTGCAATCGTGTACTTTGGGACACATTCTTGTTTATTCTGGAAATATTTGGGTGAGAAAATCAAGTTATAGGTTACTTTAATAGGTTATTATCACAATTAAAGTTTAGGAAATGAAATATCTTTTCATTTGCTTATTGTAGCGGTGAAGGCAGTCGACATTCTGATAACAGTGAAGACAGAACACCATCTGCAATGGCAAGAGCAGTCACAGTTCATCCAGACACCACAAAAGTCATGTACTTTGCCTAGAACAAGAAAGATCTAAAGTTTTCACAGGGCATTCCGATCTCAAACCCAGTTGTAGAATCATTGTTCAACACAAGTGCTTAAATACATTATAATTATGTGTCAAACATGGGAACTATGCCATTTTGAAAATTGTCATAAACACATTATATTTATGTGTCAAAAAAGGGAGCTAAGCCATTTTGGAAATTGTCATCCTATGAACAAATGCTCTTAATTGTTGGATATTGTTAGCGTTATTCATATATAAGGCCGGGAATGTATATAGTATTTTATTTTGTGCATATGTTATTTCTATATAAGGTTGAGCCTCTTTGTAAGTTGTATGTAGAATTCCTCTAATTTTGTCAATTTTTGCATCCATTTTGATTTCCTTACTTTTGACAATTTTATCCCAGTTTTTATCATTTTGAAGAGAAAACAGAAGTGATAAATTTAGAGGAAGAGAACGAAGGTTGACTGTAATTAGTAAATTATTTATTGATTTTATTGCAGTATTTCATTATTTCTTAGTTGACAATTCTAATAAAAAATTTATGGAAAAAATTACTTCTTGAGAAAGAAAGAAATGTTAGCTAAGGAAAATGTTAGTCTGTATAATGACCGAATCACCCGTTATATTTTATCTTTTATTTAATTATTGACCAAGATAAAGACACGACAACATGTTTTTGTTGTATCTTCATGGTCTAGAGGAAACCTAATGTTATTATAATTACAATGTACAAATGATTTTAAACTTTTTCTTGAAGTTGTAATTTTGTTTAACTTTTTGCCTGGAATCAAATTTTAAAATCGTGTATTGAAATTATTACGTTGATAGAATTTTCTTGTGCCTCAGGTGAAATTTGCCTGTAAGACAGATTTTCTTTTTCTTTTGATGTGATCATGAAATAATGAACTTCAGATTTTTTTTCAACATCGCTGAGGTACTTTTTGAAATTATTAACTTTTAATTTGGTTCAAAATGAGATCATATATAAGTTTAGAAAATGATTTTTCGTCACCATTTAAATATTTGATTTTGAGAAATATAATTTTGAGTTAATTATATCATGGTGCTGTAATTAACAAAATTGATATAAACAGCAATAGTGATGTATTATCTTGATTGATCATTGTGGTAATTTTATATATTTGTATATACTCGTAAGAAAAAGATAATTGTTAGTTTATTGACCTTTGACATTGACCTTTGACTTTTATGTTTAAAATTTAATATTTTTGTTGTACTTTAGTTTCAATATAGTAACTCTGTTGTGAATTTTTTTCAGTAGAAAGAAAATTGATGTTTGTCTTTTTACACAAACTTGTTTGAAATAGTAAATAGGTTGCAATATGAATTCAAGTTTTGGTTTTTATACCAGTTAAGTAATTTGGGAAAATTCAAACTAAAATTAGAATAAATTTTTTTTTTTTAAATTCTTGGATTACATGCAAAAATTTGCAATTAAAAATTGAAGAAATTTTGTAAAACTAACAATTATTTTTACAAGACTTATAGGTTTGTATGGAGAATTCATATCAGAGTATTTTAATCATTCCTATCATATTTGTGGAAATTATTATTCATTGAACATAATATTTTTTTTTTTTAGATTTTATCCTTTCTACTTTTGTCTTTTAAGAAATCTTCCAATCTCTATGAAAAGTAAAAAAAAAAAAGTAAAAAATTGCTTTTTACTGAGCTTATAAAAATTAGTTCAGAGTTATCCCCACTTTGATCTTTTTGTTGAATGTTTTTTTTTATGTATAACTAATATGTGGTGTTAATTAAACATCAATCAATATTTTTTAGTCCCCCCTCTAAAATACACCAAATTAACTTCTATGAAAAATATAAAACATTTCTTTAACTAAACAAAAGTAAAAGTTTCTACGTGTTATTATGTCACCACCATGTTGTCTTAACCATAAAAGTATAAAACTGCGGACAATTTCTTCCTGCTTAAATCGTTTATTGGATTCTGTTTTTTTTAGATATATTTTGTTCTTTAGTCCCACCTCTTGTCGTCGTTATTCTTTTATCCACCAAATATTTAACCACCAGCAGGGGAGGTATGTCTTCCTTTATCCAATCATTTTGTAGTCCCGCTAAATTTTCTCTGGAGATTGTACATTGAGGCTCAAAGATGGTATCAGAAACAGTGAAAAATCAATTCAATTAAATATGCATTTGAGCGGTTAGGAAAATCCAGCATTCTTCATGCATTACATTGTCATTCATACAACCTAAAAAAATCATTCTTTGAAAAAGTCATTATAAGGTTTCAAAGATGTCTTCCATCTTGTAGATTGTGCCTTGAATCATTTAAATTTTGACATGCATATAAAAACAAAAAGAATTTGATTAGAATACAGAATTTGTAATTATATTTAATAGAAGTTGGAATTGACAAAAAGTTTGATAACTGACTTTTTGGAAACTTGTGTGTGTTTAAAGAAAAACAAGAGTTACTTAGAATTGCAAGTATCACCAATGAGCCTCAATGTTCAATTTTTGTAAATAGAAAATAGTTATGCATGTATAAATTGCAAAATTATTATAAATCATCAAAAATTTCCAAATTCAGATATATACCATTATAACTTGTATGCAATACCATTTAAATGTCAAGTAAGCTAGTCATTAGAAGCAGCCTAATATTTACCAAGCCTTAATTTACACCAAATTAATCTATAACGCCAAGTAACCTGTTCTTATCAGCAATAATAGTTGAATAATGGCAGACGATCATTCATATTTTTTACAGGTCATATTGCAAAAAAAAATCATATCATCAAATTTACTGAGATTAAAATTTATAGTACTTATGTTTTTTTTGTTCAGGACTTAAAATGTAAAATGTTCTGATATTATTTTTCATTGCAAATTAAAAGCATACAAACTCAGCTTGTCTAATCACCAAAGAAAATTATACATATGTTTTTGATTGGTTTATTTGAAAAAAGTTGAATGGTACAGAGAATCTGATTGGTGAAAAAATAATCTTAAGTGCCATATATGGAGATGTTTTTTTTGTCTAGTCATGATACAAGGTCAGCTGCATTCCAGTGTTTTAAGAAATTCAATCTTTTGATGTGATGGCTGTGATTAAAATGCAATCATGATTTTAAGGGATGTAAAACTTTTTAATTTTACATGGTTGTTTTAAGAATTTTTAGACTTAAATTGTGATAAATTAACTTTTGAGTAAAATATGACAAATGTTTTTTCTTCAAAATTTATTCACATATAATGGAGTGCTATATGAAATTATATTTGAATTTTTTTTTCTACTATTGAACTTTGACAAATTCATGAAAATCCTGGCATGACAAGTTTATGAACAAGAAAAATTGCTCAAACATGAAAAAAGCAAAAAATTACAAATTAAATATTTATCATGACAATAATGTTTTTTTTTAAGTCACTAAATAATGTGTGATGTTTTTGTTGTTTCATTCCACCAACCATCCCTTAAGATAATGTAAGATGATACAATGTTAACTAGTCTTGTTGTCATGGTTGAGATTCCAGGGTCTGCTGAACAGAAAGTTTGACACATTTCTTCATGTTTAACCCCATTGTTTCAATATTTGAAGATTGGTAGAATTATTCACTGATTGATAGAGTAATTCACAAACCCTGCATATGAGTTTGTTTATGCAGAAGGTTTCAGTCTATAAATAAGGCAATCTTCTTCGCAAATATTAATTTCTATTCAAATTTTGATCAGAAGTTGAACTTCAATAATCCATGATATTCTGTTTGATTAGAAATCCAAAAGTATATCAGAGGAAGTCCCATTAAAGATTGCTGGCTATAACTATGACAACCTTTCTGTTCAGCATAAAATAATGTGGTAATTAATTGTGGTATTTTGTGAACTTGTCACATGCAACTCCATGGTCCAATCTGATTGGTACATATCATGTCATGTGACATATCTTAGACCAATCACACCATTTCAGAGTTTCCATGGTTGCAATAGCATGAAGACAAGTCTACAGGACTATTGATTTGCATATTTTATATATTTGTTTTATTTAATGTTATTGTGTGGGTGCTTTGTATAAATGTATTTGTATATAATAATCAAATTTCATTATATTTTCCATAATGATTAAAGTGTGTAAACAAATAATATTATGAAGGGTACCAAACAGTCGTTTTCTGTGTGAAAATAAACAAAACAATGGAGTAATTTTTGATAATATTGATTTTGTTTATCATGAATATTTCATAGTATCATGCTCTTTATCAAAATGGATTTTTTTGTGTATTTATGTTCATAAATTGACATGATTTCCAAAGATTTTTAACGACTAAAAATATGTGACCTTTAGACCTGTAAAGTTTGCATTATGCATGCTGCCATAGTAAGGCTTCCTCCTCTAGCAGTGTCAAAACTTGCCAGCATTGAATCTCATCAGACAGAGTTTGGTGGAAATAAAATAAGACAAAATAGGGACTATTTCAGAAAAAAAATGTTTTTGGGTTTAGCTTCACAAGTTTTTAGCGTGCAGTATTTATAGAATTTGATATTAAATAATCCAGGTTAGATCTTCCGCAAATGGAAATGTGAAAAAGTACTTTAGCTTCATTGCAATTCTTTCTGGAATTTCCAATAACAGAAAATAAATCTCAAAATCGTAACCGATAAGTTTCATATACCAATATGCATTTATTAAATTTTGGAGGTGAAAACAAACCATATTTACTAAGGAAAAGTGCATATATTTTACTGATTTTATTAAGATTACTTTGTGGATCTGTTTAAAATTAAGTCTTGAAAAGTGTATGCTTGATTTAGGTTTCTTTTGATCATAATGACATGAATTGAATCTGATGGTTAAAGATCTGTGATGTAATCTCAAAACACCAAACTCTAGTCTGCAGAAAATAGTCATATCCCAACCATGTCTTATCATCAAAAACATTTCAGAATAATCTAAAAGGGTAATTGAATGTTTGAGTGAATGCTTTTAACACAATCATTTCTTGTGAACATTTTATTTTTGACCACTCTAAGAGAGTAAATAATGGAGTAAATGACCATATAAAATATATCAATAAAATTCTCTATTTAGTCGGTAAACATATCTTTTTATAGCAGCTAGCTGCATTGTACACGACTAATGATTTATGATTAAAATTTGTACCTTAATTATCAATGAAAAAGTTGTTGTGCTTTTAATTTAAATATGAAATCTAAAAATAACCAGATTGAAATTTGGATGTTTGTTGCTAAAAAAATCTTATTTAAAAGGACCAACACACAAAATTAGGCAGCAAAACTTATGTTTACAAAAATTATATTATGATTTCTAATTATTTGTAACTATCTTGATTAAAAAGTAGTTAGGACTTTACTTTTGTTTTATAAACAATATAAGGGTCTTATTATGGCTCCCACCAAATTGATTGAGATAATTAAATATTGAATGATTTTCAGATTTGGAAATAACTTGGAAATTATAAGTTTTAATATCAATTTTTCAACATTTAGGTATTGACTTAATGTATGTAGTTATTGATTGAAAGGATAAGTTGGTAAAGGTATTCCTGTTACAAAAATTATGGCCCATGTTGTAACCTGATATTGAAAAGGACATTTTCTGGGTCATAGATGTAATAAAATAATTAATCACATGTTTCCTGATCAATGTGAAGGGAAGATTCACTGCAAAATACAAAGACTTTTTTTTTTACATCATCATCAATGCTAATATGATGAACAACAAGCTGTAAAGATCAACTTCAATAAAATCAAAAACAACAAAATATGAGAACAAAGTTCGGTTTCAGAGTAATAGCTTAAAGTTCAATTGTCATAAAAGTAGATAATAAATAGAATTCTAGCTGCTGCATGTAGTCATGTAAAGAATTCAAGGAGTGTATGGCATTCAGAATGTTGAACAAACTCTTTGTAAGGTTATTCCCTACAAATGGCCTGAAAAGGTTAAAAGTCAAATAAACAAAACTGCTAGCCGTTATATGATTGGTTGGACTGGATTCTTTAAATTTTAATTTAACCTCTTAAAGGTTTAACGAATTTTTCATGAAGCATTCATAACATTACATCAATCGTTAAATAGTTTGCTCATGGATCAAATTCAATTCATTTATTGTGCAGCACACCAACAATTTATGGTATGTAACGAACTGGAATACAATGCAGTTTTATTAAAAAAAAAATCAAATTTTGTAATTAGATAAATATAGTGAATATTTCTATTTATGTTCATGGTTAATCATTGTTAAAAGATATGTAAATTGAAACTACCCTCAACTAAAAATATAACTGCTGTAGAATAGTTCCAAATCTTCATTTTATAAGGCAACTATCTTCTAAGTTTCAACTGTTCATTTGTGAGAAGGATTATAATAAAGAAACAAATAGATTAAAATTATGGAGGTCACTCATTGTTGAAGTAAGTTTTTGGAAGAACTTAAAGGGTATTAAGCAGCAGTTCTAAATATTTAACATTCCTGATAACTATCATGACCTTTGACCTTGTGAATGACGACATATTATGCAACCATTTTTAATTGTGTCACATGCCACCACCACTGTAATGAGACTTGCACATTATTTTTGACAAGTCCATGATAAACCCCCGTTAGATACGCTCCACCTTTGTATGTATATTTGTGGTACCTGTTGCTTTTTACAGAGTCTATAGTATTTTAATTTAATAAAGTGTATATTACGTATGAATTTGCCTTTGTTTTCAATTTTCTTTTAGAATGTGAAAAAGCCATTCAACATTATCGTCATTTTTGTTTTCTCTTCATGAAGTTTCCAGGCTTAGAGCTAATTTCCTAATTCTTGTAGAGTATGACTTTGTTGGCTTGCTTGCTTCCTTTGTATAAATACTAGCTCAATCATTGTAGTTGACATCAGCAAACAGAATTGATGGGCATAGTTGATCTGTTAATCCTGTATATGAGATAATATCTGAAAAAGACTAATTTCCATGTCCCACACTTTACCGTCAATTAATTTTATACGACCGCAAAAATTGAAATTTTTATGCCCCACCTACGATAGAAGAGGGGCATTATGTTTTCTGGTCTGTGCCTCCGTTCGTCCGTCCGGTTAAAGTTTTTGGTCGAGGTAGTTTTTGATGAAGCTGAAGTCCAATCAACTTGAAACTTAATACACATGTTCCCCATGATATGATCTTTCTAATTTTAATGCCAAATTATAGTTTTACCCCAATTTCATGGTCCCCTGGACATAGAAAATGATAGTGCAAAGTTCAGGTTAAAGTTTTAGGTCAAGTTAGTTTTTAGCTCACCTGTCCCGAAGGGACAAGTGAGCTTATGCCATCACTTGGCGTCTGTCGTCGTCGTAAACTATTTCAAGAATCTTCTCCTCTGAAACTACTGGGCCAAATACTTTCAAACTTTAACTGAATGTTCCTTAGGGTATCTAATTTATAAATTGTATCCGAAGTTTTGATCTATCAACAAACATGGTCGCCATTGCTAAAAATAGAACATAGGGGTCAAATGCAGTTTTTGGCTTATAACTCAAAAACCAAAGCATTTAGAGCAAATCTGACATGGGGTAATATTGTTTATCAGGTCAAGTTCTATCTGCCCTGAAATTTTCAGATGAATCAGACAACCTGTTGTTGGGTTGCTGCCCCTGAATTGGTAATTTTAAGGAAATTTTGCTGTTTTTGGTTATTATCTTGAATATTATTATAGATAGAGATAAACTGTAAACAGGAATAATGTTCAGCAAAGTAAGATTTACAAATAAGTCAACATGACGGAAATGATCAGTTGATCCCTTTTGGAGTTATTGCCCTTTATAGTCAATTTTTAACCATTTTTCGTAAATCTTAGTAATCTTTTACAAAAATCTTCTCCTCTGAAACTACTGGGCCAAATACTTCCAAACTTTAATTGAATGTTCCTTAGGGTATCTAGTTTGTAAATTGTATCCGAAGTTATGATCTATCAACAAACATGGTCACCATTGCTAAAAATAGAACATAGGGGTCAAATGCAGTTTTTGGCTTATAACTCAAAAACCAAAGCATTTAGAGCAAATCTGACATGGGGGTAATATTGTTTATCAGGTCAAGATCTATCTGCCCTGAAATTTTCAGATGAATCAGACAACCTGTTGTTGGGTTGCTGCCCCTGAATTGGTAATTTTAAGGAAATTTTGCTGTTTTTGGTTATTATCTTGAATATTATTATAGATAGAGATAAACTGTAAACAGGAATAATGTTCAGCAAAGTAAGATTTACAAATAAGTCAACATGACGGAAATGATCAGTTGATCCCTTTAGGAGTTATTGCCCTTTATAGTCAATTTTTAACCATTTTTCATAAATCTTAGTTATCTTTTACAAAAATCTTCTCCTCTGAAACTACTGGGCCAAATACTTCCAAACTTTAACTGAATGTTCCTTAGGGTATCTAGTTTGTAAATTGTATCCGAAGTTATGATCTATCAACAAACATGGTCGCCATTGCTAAAAATAGAACATAGGGGTCAAATGCAGTTTTTGGCTTATAACTCAAAAACCAAAGCATTTAGAGCAAATCTGACATTGGGTAATATTGTTTATCAGGTCAAGATCTATCTGCCCTGAAATTTTCAGATGAATCAGACAACCTGTTGTTGGGTTGCTGCCTCTGAATTGATAATTTTAAGGAAATTTTGCTGTTTTTGTTTATTATCTTGAATATAATTATAGATAGAAATAAACTGTAAACAGCAATAATGTTCAGCAAAGTAAGATCTTCAATTAAGTCAATTTGACCAAAATTGTCAATTGACCCCTTAAGGAGTTATTGCCCTTTAAAGACTTTTTTCACAATTTGTTCATCATGTTGACTTACTTTAAAAAATCTTCTCCTTTGAAACTGCTGTATCAATTTCAGCCAAACTTAGGCTAAATGAGTTTCAGAGTATCTAGTATAAATTTTATATTTTATTTCCTTGTATGTCAAGAAACATAGCTCCTATGGCTAACATAGAACATAGGAGAAAATGATTATTTTTTTTTGGCTTTTGAAGAAAATAGGACGATCCAAAAAACATTTAAATAAATTGAAAAGCCAAAATAATCATTGATGAGAGATTTAACCAAAAGAATTAAGGTGAGCGATTCAGGCTCTTGAGAGCCTCTTGTTGATGAAGTTAAAGTTACATCAACTTGAAACTTAGTACACATGTTCCCTATGATATGATCTTTCTAATTTTAATTCCAAATTAAAGTTTTGACCCCAATTTCACGGTCCACTGAACATAGAAAATGATAGTGGGAGTGGGGCATCTGTGTACTATGGACACATTCTTGTTTGGTCGTATATTGGTATCATGTTGGCGTCGTCGTCGGTCGAATACTTTTAGTTTTTGCACTCTAACTTTAGTAAAAGTGAATAGAAATTTATGAAATTTTGACACAAGGTTTATGACCACAAAAGGAAAGTTGGGATTGATTTAAAGAGTTTTGGTCCCAACATTTTAGGAATTAGGGGCCAAAAAGGACCCAAAAAAGCATTTTCTTGGTTTTTGCACTATAACTTTAGTATAAGTAAATAAAAATCAGTGAAATTTAAAAAGAAGGTTTATGACCATAAAAGAACGATTGGGTTTGATTTTGGGAGTTATGGTTGAACTTTGTTTGATTTCATCAAAAATTGAATAATTGGGGTTCTTTGATATGCCGAATCTAACTATGTATGTAGTTTCTTAATTTTTGGTCCCGTTTTCAAATTGGTCTACATTAAGGTCCAAAGGGTCCAAAATTAAACTTAGTTTGATTTTAACAAAAAATGAATCCTTGGGGTTCTTTGATGTGCTGAATCAAAAAAATGTACTTAGATTTTTGATTATGGGCCCAGTTTTCAAGTTGGTCCAAATCGGGGTTCAAAATTAAACTTTGTTTGATTTCATCAAAAATTGAATAATTGAGGTTCTTTGATATGCCAAATCTAACTGTGTATGTAGATTCTTAATTTTTGGTCCCGTTTTCAAATTGGTCTACATTAAAATCCAAAGGGTCTAAAATGAAACTAAGTTTGATTTTAACAAAAATTGAATTCTTGGGCTTTTTTAATATGCTGAATCTAAATATGTACTTAGATTTTTGATTATGGGCCCAGTTTTCAAGTTGGTTCAAATCAGGATCCAAAATTATTATATTAAGTATTGTGCAACTGCAAGAAATTTTCAGTTGCACAGTATTCAGCAATAGCAATAAATCTTCAATTGCACAGTATTTTGCAATAGCAAGAAATTTTCAGTTGCATAGTATTCAGCAATAGCAAGAAATCTTCAATGGCACAGTATTGTGCAATAGCAAGAAATTTTCAATTGCACAGTATTGCGCACTAGCAAGAAATATCTAATTGCACAATATTGTGCAATAGCAAGAAATTTTCAATTGGAGTTATCTTTCTTTGTCCAGAATAGTAGTTGAATCAACTTAAATCATTGTTTTATACAATATACAATGTGTATTCACTTTTACTACCAACTGATAAATCAAAACAATCTTTACTATTCAGTGATAACAAGCACTTTATTTTACATTTTAATATTTTATGATGTATTTAAATGAGTAGTTATTGTTGCAAACTCCATTAGAAATTTGAATTGAGATCAGTTTTGGAAAAAGGGAAAGGGGAATGTGAAAAAAAATTGGGGTGGAGGGGTTAAATTTTTCTGATTTCAGATTTCATAAATAAAAAGAAAATTTTTTCAATCATTTTTTTTGAGAGGATTAATATTCAACAGCATAGTGAATTGCTCAAAGGCAAACAAAATATTTTATGATATCTAAAAAGGTCACAAATAAGCATTTTACTTGGTTTTCGCACCTCAGTATAAGTAAACAGAAATCTATCAAATTCTAACATAAGGTCTATGACCACAAAAGGAAGGTTTGATTTTGGGAGTTTGAGTCCCAATAGCTTAGGAAATGGGGACCAAAAACAGGTCCCAAATAAGCATTTTTCTTTGTTTTTGCACAATAACTTAAGTATAAGTTAATAGAAATCTTCGAAATTTTAAAACAAGGTTTATGATCACAAAGGAAGGTTTGGATTGATTTTGGGAGTTTTGGTCCCAACGAATTAGGGGGCCAAAGGGGTCCAAAATAAAACTTTTGTTTGATTTCATCAAAAAATTAATTATTGGGATTCTTTGATATGCCAAATCTGACTGTATTCAAATTCTTAATTTTTATACGACTGCAAATATTGAAAAAATTTTGGTCATTTATTGGTATCATGTTGATGTCGTCATGTTGGTCGTCGGCGGCGTCCGAAGACTTTTGGTTTTCCACTATAACTTATGTATAAGTGAATAGAAATCTATGAAATTTAAACACAAGTTTTATGACCATGAAAGGAAGGTTGGGATTGATTTTGGAAGTTTTGAGTCCCAATAGTTTAGGAATTAGGGGCCAAAAACTGGTCCCAAGTAAGCATTTTTCTTTGTTTTTTGCACAATAGCTTAAGTATTAAATTAATAGAAATCTATGAAATTTTAACACAAGGTTTATGATCACAAAGGAAGGTTTGGATTGATTTTGGGAGTTTTGGTCCCAATGAATTCGGGGCCAAAGGGGTCCAAAATTTAACTTTTGTTTGATTTCATCAAAAAATTTATTATTGGGGTTCTTTGATATGCCAAATCTAATCGTGTATTCAGATTCTAATTATTATACGACCGCAAAAATAAAAAAAAAATTGGTATCATGTTGGTATCATGTTGGTGTCGTCGTGTTGGTCGTCGGTGGTGTCTGAAGACTTTTGGTTTCGCACTATAACTTTAGTATAAGTGAATAGAAATCTATGAAATTCAAACAAAAGTTTTATGACCATGAAAGGTGGGTTGGGATTGATTTTGGAAGTTTTGGTCCCAACAGTTTGGGAATTAGGGGCCAAAAAAGGCCGAATTAGTATTTTCTTGGTTTTCACACTATAACTTTAGTTTAAGTAAATTTTGACACAAGGTGTATGACCACTAAAGGAAGGTTGGGATTGATTTTGGGAATTTGGATCCCAACAGTTTAGGAATTAGGGGCCAAAAAAAGGCCCAAATAAGCATTATTCTTGGTTTTCGCACAATAACTTTAGTATAAGTCAATAGAAATCTATGAAATTTAAACACAAGGTTTATAAACACACCCGGAAGGTTGGGACTGATTTTGGAAGTTTAGTCCCAACAGTTTAGGGTAGAGGGTCCAAAAAGGTCCAAAATAATCATTTTTCTTGGTTTTCGCACAATAACATAAGTATAAGTAAACAGAAATCCATGACATGTTAACATAAGGTTTATGACCACAAAAGGAAAATTGAGATTGACTTTGGGAGTTTTGGTCCCAACAATTTAGGAATTGGGGGGCCAAAAGGGTCCAAAATTAAACTTTGTCAAAAAATGAATTATTGGGGTTTTTTGAAATGCAAAATCTTACCGTGTATTTAGATTCTTAATTTTTTGAACTGTTTTCAAATTGGTCTACATTTAGGTCCAAAGGGTCCAAAATTAACTTAGTTTGATTTTAACAAAAATTGAATTCTTGGGATTCTTTGATATGCTGAATCTAAACATGTACTTAGATTTTTGATTATGGGCCCAGTTTTCATGTTGGTCCAAATCGGGGTCCAAAGGGTCTAAAATTGAACATTATTTGATTTCATCAAAAAAATAATTCTTGGGGTTCTATGATATGCTGACTCTAACCATGTATTTAGATTTTGGATATTGGACCATAATAGGTAAATGTCCAATTTAAAAAATTTATGATTTTTGTTTAATTTCTCAGAACACATTCATTCTGTGTCAACTATTCAATCACAATCCAAATTCAGAGCTGTATCGAGCTTAAATGTTGTGTCCATGCTTGTCCCAACTGTTCATGGTTCGACCTCTGCGGTCGTATAAAACTGCGCCCTGCGGAGAATCTGGTTTAGTTTTGATCTGTTTTCCTAAAACTATATACAATAGGTTAATTATAGTTGGTGTATTGAAGGGTTGCAAGCTGTACACGTCGGCTTGACATGGTTCATCTGAATTGGCCTCATTTTCATGGTTCATTGGTCAATGTTTAGTTTTCTTGGTTAAGTCTGTTTCTTAAAAAACTGTGAGCAATTGGTCAACTATATAAAGTGTATTTAATGATTTTCAGGTGTACATGTATTTCTCGTTTGGTTTATATGATCTTGACCTCATTTTCTTGTATCATGTTAAGGTGGCTGGGGCGTCTTAATTAGAATTGATAGAATTTTTTGATAATTTGTCAAAATGAAGTTTTTAAAAGAGGGACGAAAGATACCAAAGGGACAGTCAAACTCATAAATCTAAAACAAACTGACAACGCCATGGCTAAAAATAAAAAAGACAAACAGAAAAACAATAGTACATGCTTGTTTTGAAAAGTATATTAAAACGTATGGGTCACCGTCCTTTTTTTCACACTACAATTTATGAAAAATCTATCAGATTTTGTATTATAAAAAATACTTTATCTGAGTTTTCTACCCTTGTTTGGCAAAGTTAAAAAAATACATCAAAACACAACAAAGGTGTTTTTGAGAAATTACAGCCGTTGTTATGACGAAACACACAATTTTCTATATTTACATCATAAGTATTTTACATAGATGACATACTACTCTAAAAATTTGCACATTTTATCAAATATCTACACAACGTTATCTGCTACTTCAAAATCCAAGATGGAAGAAGACCACCGAGCAACCTTAAGTTTATGTGATAATTGAAGTACTAGTAAAGCTTTAGATTAAGGACTATCAACATAATATCAATGGTATAACCGCAGTCTCACTAGGCCACGATCGCACTACAATCTGTAAAAAAATGCAAATTTTGATGATCGTAGTACGATCGTGTAGATCGCAGTAAGGTCGTATCACGGTCGCGGCGAGGTATTTAAGATCGCGATGAGCGTGGCCAACATATTCAAAACAATCGTGGTGCGGTCGTGCCGAAATCAGGAAGTAGTAGAAGCAAAGTGAGAGCGCACGATCACACGGCGACGTTATAAGAACCTCACTATGACCATCACTATGTTCTCACTGCGACCCAACTACCCTTCCACTACGACGATACCACGCTGTTCACGACCATAGTACGATTCTAGACCTGATTACGTTCATACTACGACAATCATTCTCATTGTAATTTTCACATACAATATATTAAAAATCTCTCCAGGTTGTGTTTGTTTGTATGTAATGAGGACTTCTTGTCCAGTTTCTGTAACGGCTTAACCAAGCAAGCTTCTCGTTTTTATATACTAGTATATTATACCTTTGGTTTTCCCGTTTGAATGGTTTTACACTAGTAATTTGTGGGGTCCTTTATAACCTGCTGTTCGGTTTTAACCTAGACTCCTTGTTGAAGGCCGTATCTTGGCCTATAATGGTTAACTTTTATAAATTGTTACTTGGATGGAGAGTTGTCTCATTGACACTCATCTGTGTCATCTCTGCTATCGTTCACTGAAATATCGTCATTTGAGCTTCATGGACCTGAAATAGGTTGTAATTTAGGTTGGATTGGTCGGTGAGACATCTCTGCTTGATCATGATTCGTTATTATCAGAGCACCCTCTGTCTCTACATCAACCCCTACCACTACGCCCACGTGTTTTAGTATATTTTGGTGACATGACTGTATTGTTTCCGAGAAATTTACGTATTAATCAGAAATAGAGGGATGGAACTGTATTGATATGGAAAACGATATCGACGCAATTGCTAGCCTGAGAACGTAGTAAGATCGCGGTATGAACGTAGTATAATCGACTTCGTAGTACATGTTATAGTCACATTAGAAGCGTGGTAAGATCGGGATGCAATCGTATAACTCGTGGTTTGGTCGTAGTGAGAACGTGATGAGCGTAGAAAGATCTTGATAAGCGTAGTGAGGTCGCAGAATAAGCGCGTTGAGAATGTGGTATAATCGTAGCGGGATTCGTTGTAGAAGCGTAATGAGGACGTAGTAGCATAGTGAAAGCAACGGAAATTTACATTTTCATGCCGCTCATACTGCGACCTCACCGCGATCTGAATTTATTGGCGTGATGCGAACGTGATCAAGTGGGACTGGGGCTTAAGCAAAGAAGGTGAAACATTTCGGCATGTGCACATTTGTCAAATTGATTTCTAGAGGTCCAAAGAATCTAATATTCAACTTTGTTTGATTTCAATAAAAATGGAATTATTGGGGTTCTTTGAAAGGCAAAAACTAACATTGTGTTTAAATTGTAATTTTGGGCCTAGTTTTTAGGTTGATTCAAAATTAAACTTGTTTTTTTATTTCAACAAAAGATGAATATATGTGGTCTTTGATCTAACCGTGTGTTTAGATTTTGGATATTGGAGCATAATAGGTAAAAGTCAAATTTCAAAAGTTCTTATAAACTCATCATAGATACCAGGATTAAAATGTTATATTTACGGCGGACGGTCGTTTCGTCTACAAAAGACTCATTAGTGACGCTCGAATAAAAAAATGTTGAAAAGGCCAAATAAAGTACGGAGTTGAAGAGCATTGAGAACCAAAAATTCCTAAGAGTTATGCCAAATACAGCTAAGTTAATCTATTCCTGAGGTAGAAAAGCCTTAGTATTTCAAAAGTTCAAAGTTTTGTTAACAGTTAATTTATCATTATGAACATATCAATGATAACTCAAGTCAACACAGAAGTGCTGACTACTGGGCTGGTGATACCCTCGAGGAAATAAATCTCCACCAGCAGTGACATCGGCCCAGTGGTTGTAAATAAACTCGGCATACCACATTCATTCTGTGTCAAAAACCTTTTTATACGACCCAAACAAAAAATGCGTTTGTATTATGGTATCATGTCGTCACCGTTGATGGCGTAATTATCGTCGTCCAAAGACACATTTGGTTTCCAAACAATAACTTTAGTTTAAGTCAATTTTACTAGAAGGTCCAATACCACAAAAGGAAGGTAGGGGCTGGTTTTGGGGTTTATGGTACCAGCAGGTTGGGAATTAGGGACCGAAATCACTCATATTTGTAGTTAATATTCAAATTAAAAAACATATGGTGGGGTTCAAAACGTTGGGTGGGGGAGCCGGGTATTTTTTAAATTTTATTTTAAGGTTCAAATTTGTTCTTCATAATTACTGAAACAGAACAGGTCCATATTGGTAAATACGACCGAAAAAAAAATTGTGTTTGTATAATGCTATCATGCCGACACCGTTGATTGCGTCATTATCGTCGTCCAAAGACACATTTGGTTTCCCCAACAATAACTTTAGTTTAAGTCAATTTTACTAGAAGGTTCAATACCACAAAAGAAAGGTTGGGACTGATTGTGGAGGTTATGGCACCAACAGGTTGGGTATTATGAAGAGCTTTATAGATCAACCAGACATCCCAGCGTGTCGCAGCCATATTCATGTAGAAATACAAATATGTTAACAATGGCCAACATCGATTTTTACACTTGTTTTCATTGGTTGCTTATAAATGGAAAACTTAATGATAGAGATGAAACTTCAACAGCACAAACTATCAGCTAGTCACGACCTATTTTAAAGAAAATAGCAAGTCAACCTAATATAGGAGATATTGCCCTCCCATAAGGACAGTTATTAATTTTTATACGCACGTAAGTGACGTATTATTGTACACCGTAGTCCTTCCCTATGTCAACATTTTGTTTGAAATTTTAAATATTCAAGTTAGATTGACTAGCATATGTCAAGCCGTTGTGGAATTTATTCCTTATTTATTAATATTAATTAATCATTTATTGATATTAAAACCCTATTGTTTGATACATGTATTAATAAATCGAATTTCTAATATTAAAAGGTATTTTTTATCAGTTATTGCACTTTTATAAAGGACTTAAAAAGTATTTTTTTAATATTAAAAAATAGTCATTTTTTGAATATTAATAAATAGGTTTTATTTTCTTGTATCAAACATTAAATTCTTAATATTATGAATTCGATTTATTACTATAATCAAATAAGATTTAATGTTAAAAAATAGATTCTATTTATAAATATTAAAAGATCACTGATGTTGAGTTTTTAAAATTAAAAAATCGACATATTATGAAATGTAAAAAAAAATCATTTATTTATATTAAAAAATTTGAATAAATAATTCATATTCAAAAACGATTTTTTAATATTAACAAATGATTTTCAATATTAAAAAAATGTAAGTAATTTTAATATTGAAAATTCGATTTATAAAATTAATATTAAAATTGATTTTGTAACATTAAAAAATGATTTTTTTAATATTAATAAATGATTTTTTAATATTAATAAATGATTTTTTTAATATTAATAAATGATTTTTTAATATTAATAAATGATTTTTCAATATTAATAAATGATTTTTTAATAATAATAAATGATTTTTTAATATAAATAAATGATTTTTCAATATTTATAAATGATTTTTAGATATTGATGAATAAGGAATAAATTCCCCAACGGCTTGTCATAACAGCACCCCCAGTGCTTTGATTTTTCTCTTAGGTAGAGAGAAACTATAAATATCAAAAATAATTCCCAAAATTACATATATAATGAAGTCAACAGGACCGAGATGGAATTCATCCTATATTAACACCCGCTATCAACCTCCCCCTTTTTTGTGTTTTGTATCGCCTGCGACGATAATCTCATAGCGAGATTTAAAGACAAATCCTTCTATTCAGATCTACCAATAATATCTCCTTTATATTTTATTTTTACTTTAGGCTAGGTAAAAGCTTTAAAATAAGTAAATAAAAAAATGGGGTCACCGACCTCGTTTCCGATTTAAAACGCCATCTTTTTCACGGAATTTGGAAATTGGGACTTCTAATCAATAGCAGTGTAATATTTTTTTTAAAGTCCGTATCCAATAAAAACTTGTCAGTTTTGTTAACCTTGTTGTTAATACAAACTATTTTAACAATATCACCATTTTCTGAGTGGAAAATAATAATGATAAGTTGCTATAATAGTTTTCCCGCCTTTTTTTTATTGTGAAATACCTATAGAAAAAATAAGTTTAAAAAAAATTGACCAATAATTTCTCCATGAGTCTTCAATAGAATATGCGTTGTTTATATCTTAATAAAATAAGGAAATAAAAAGATGGGGTCACCGTAATGGAAAAAGAGATATTTCTAAAAAGGGGTTAACAATTTGAATTGGCGGGAACACATTGCGCCAATTCTAAAAACAACGTCGAAAGACGTTCGGCCAGTTTAGGCTATATTCTTACAAATTAGGGACAACCCAGTTCTCGTTATTTGCTGTTTTGTTGTTTGTTTGTTTTAAACTACGATAAATTCACATTAATCTACACATGACAGTACTTAGTTTTCAGTCAGTATCACAGACACATATGATATAAATGCGGTGGTTGGAAAACAATGCGTTGTACACACGAATGCTTCTATGAACATTTCATTTCAGGTTATTCATAGTGCTTAAATGTTGAACAGAAATTCTTTTTAAGATAGTGAGACATTTTTATATAAAATCATTGTACAGTCAAAGTATATCTGAAAGACAAGACATAATTTTGCTTCCGGTATCATGAATTTTAATTTCGTTTAAGAATGTTGTTCCTTTTTATTTTGTTGATAATTACTTAAAATCATTAGAAATCTAAGACTCCGTTTCCACTAACAATAAAGATCGATCATTTCTGAGATCGCCAATCTTTAGTATTGCAAAAATGAGAAAGATCGATCTTCAATCGGACGTTAACATTCCATCTCCAGATGTAGTTTTAAAAGACCGATTTTTTATGAACCGATTTTTTTCATGTAAAAACGCTTTAGATACATCGCGATCGACTTTTCAATCAATCAATCGATATAAAATTCCAAGTGTTTTATGTAGATATGAAAATAAATCTGCGCATGGTCAGTTTAAAAATGTTCTTTAAAAAAGCTGAGTTCAGTGTTTATTCTCAAATGATTTGACAGAACGTGCCATGCAGATAATAAAAATCAAATAAATATATTCGACGTTTTTTGCGTCATTCTGATGAAAATATATTAATAAAAAAAGAAGATGTGTTATGATTGCAAATAACACAATTCTCCACAAATGACCAATTGACACAGGAAATTATTAACTATGGGTCACCGTACGGCCTACAACAATGAGCAAATCCCATACCGCATACACAACTATAAAAGGTCCCGAAAGGACAAATGTAACACAATTCAGACTAGAAAATAACAAAAAAAAAAAAAATAATGAAAAATAAATATGTAACTATTTTACAAACAACAAACACTTAATTACAGATTCCTGAGATGAGACAGGACCCGTTTCAGCGCTCGACTGATACCGTTACTTATTCGTTCCTTATTTGCTTATACGTTGAAATACATTGCACCTATTACGAAACAAATCTTTTCAATTGTTTTCTTGTCTCTGGTGTTAGCTATGGGTTCTTAAAAGGCGACGACGTAAACAATTTATAAAAAAAGCTTTACATTTCAAATGGAAGAAGACCTTTTCACTTCCTATCTTATATAAAGAGATGCCTTTTGTCACGAAGTTTCTGTCTGTCATTTGCAAGTCAACCTTGATCTAATTTAATGGTTCACCGAAGTATAATGATTTGGTCATTTAGATTTTTGACTTTTTATGAGTGAGGATACTATACTTAATTTTAGTATGCGAGATTCTTACAAGGTCAACATGTCCGTTAGTTACGGTTTACATGACCGCAAATCATTCCATGGAGCAGTAATCGACAAGGATAGGTTTTCATAAGGGTTGATACCATACGCAACCAGTCAGCTATATTTGATGTATAGAATTATTGTTAGGTGTACCTGTCTGGCTAGCTTAAATCATGTGACCGTTACATCATTTTCATGGTCATTTTGTGAACATGAATATTTCTTGGTAAGGTCTGTTTCTAAGATAAAATTGATAATGGAAAAAAAGGAAATTGTCGAAGAGATAATCATCCGACCAAAGAACAGAGAACAGCCGAAGTCCAGCAATAGGCCTTTACGGCGAGAAAATCCCGCACCCGGAAGCGGATGACCCCTAAACAAACATGTATACTAGTTCAGAGAAAATGGACGTCATACTAAACTCCAAATATATAATGACCATATAAGCAATATGGGTACTATGTTTAGTATATGGAATGTTTGTATGGTGTGTATGTCTGTCTGCATGACAGTGTTCATTTGATATTAAATCAGATTTATGTTGTATTTAAATTTTGTGATACTTGTAGTAACACTTTTTTCTTATAACACAAATTCAATCTCGAGCGAGGTATTTCAGCATGTGCCCCCTTTTTAATTGATCTATCGCATTCGAACTTAGCTCTTTAAAATATAACCTTCACTTAGTTTGATTCATTACCTTTTATTTTGTATATAAAAAAATTAGCCACTGCCCAATGTGGTACAAATATTGTATGATTCTTGTATAGCAGTGGCGGATCAAGGGGGGGGGGGGGTTGGAACCCCCCTTATTTTTGGCCGATCAATGCATTTGAATGGGTGCATATAGTTGGAACCCCCCCCCCCCCTTTTTACTCTGGGTTGGGAACCCCCCTTTTTAAAATGGCTGGATCCGCCACTGTATAGTAAAGTCACACCGAATTAATTTTAGGCCCGTGTGGCTTGTAATTTGTTTGAAAAACATCTTTTTTTTGTTAAACAAAACATGCTGTTTTTTTTCTTTCGCTGTATTGAAGACCCATTAGTGGCCTTCGGTTGTTTTCTGCTCTTTGAATGGGTTGTTGTCTCTTTGACACATTCCTGATTTACATTTTATTAATTACAATTTATTAAATGTAACCATTTAACACAACTTTATAAGATTCGTTTAAAGAAAATTGACTAGCTACAGGAATGACCAAAAAGCATTTAGTTACCATTTAAAGGATAAATTGGAGTTTTGAGAAATATTTTAGATTTAATGATTAATTGCTGCTTAACATCCAGTGGCAAATGTTTTATGCATGTTCAGGACGACAAAAAGTTATCAATAAATACAATAGGTAGGTTATGTAATAGAGGCCATCGGGGATGATGGTCGGGAAATTTGGACTGCTACTGGAATATGAATATATATTTAATAGGGACAAAAAATTTGCCTTGTAACAGGCCACATACGGACCTCTCAAATAGTTGTTGCAAGGGTTCTTAACGTGCAAAGAGCACAAACAGACGGACGCCACATTTTGGCAAGTGTACCACTGCCGGTCGGAAGAGGACCAAGTGACCATATTTATATTCCCCAGTCACTCTCGGATGACAAACAGTTGTCAAGGCTTTAACATTGATTCACTGGTGGGGTCTTTGCATCGGAACTAAACACATTTATTTCTTGAAAGGAAACGGTTGTTGGCATGACACGGGTTATGTTCTTCTCATATATTTTATGATAGTATGATACTAAACCCCTAACGGGAGGGATTGTACCTGATATTCATATGATGAAGACATAATCTTTCAATCAGTTTAATTGAGGCCTGGAGCTGGCATGTCAGTTAACTGCTAGTAGTCTGTTGTTATTTATGTATTATTGTCATTTTATTTATTTTCTTTTGTTACATCTTTTGACATCAGACTCGGACTTCTCTTGAACTGAATTTTAATGTGCGTATTGTTATTGTTTTACTTTTCTACATTGGCTAGAGGTATAGGGGGGAGGGTTGAGATCTCATAAACATGTTTAACCCCGCCGCAATTTTGCGCCTGTCCCAAGTCAGGAGCCTCTGGCCTTTGTTAGTCTTGTATGATTTTAAATTTTAGTTTCTTGTGTATAATTCGGAGTTTAGTATGACGTCCATTATCACTGTACTATTATGCATATTTTAGGGGCCAGCTGAAGGACACCTACGGGTGCGGGAATTCTCGCTACATTGAAGACCCATTGGTTGCCTTCGGCTGTTGTTTGCTCTATGGTCGGGTGGTTGTCGCTTTGACATATTCACCATTTCCTTTCTCAATTTTATTTGTTATTAAAATTTCGAACTCTGAAAATGAAATTTCCAATTAGAATTGAAATTAAAATGACAAAACTTAGAAAGAGAAAACTTTCGTACATTATTTATTTATGATTGTTGGTTGCTTAACGTCCGATGGCAAACATTTTATTAATGTAATTGTATTAAATAATACATATAGTTTTCTCTATTCTTTTGTTATTTGGTTTGTGAGTAAAATACAGATAAAAACAGATAAATATGGGATCAAATTGCCAAAATAATATACAACTAGACATGCTTATATAATCACATGATTTACAATGCTATTTGTATACGTAGTGTAAATAGAATTCTTTTTACAACAAATAATTGAACTTTGTCGTCGAAGGAATGTCATTTTAATCATGGCCAAGGCATCAATAGTCTGTATTTTATGTGTTTGGGTTTTTTTTACATGATAATATCAGAACTATCAATATAAATTGTTTATTTCACAATTCTTTTTTTCAGATTAGCAAAAATGAAATATTTCAATATAAAATTGGTTCGTTGCTCTTTAATATAGTTATCATCGCCTAATCTATTATTTTATTTATCGATGGTAGTCTCACAGCTACACTGGCTGCATGTGGAAAACTAACGATTAACCTAGCTTATCATAGCTAAAAAAATATACACTGAATTAAGATTGTTTTTCAATCACAAATCAACGGTTACTGTTAAGTGATTAAACGACGATGAACTCACTTTTACCGAAATAAAAAAATCCGTGTGTATTATAATAACGAGCTGATTGCGGTATTTTATCTTCGTCTGAAGCAGACTTGACGTTTTTATGATATGCATATTGTCTTAAAAATTCCTTTTGTCAGAATTGCGCAATTGTTCCGTGTAATTGCTAATCTGTGTGTAAGGTAATTGCGGAAGCTCCCATTGCGCACCTCTATGAGTGTAGTTGATGAACATGAAATGAGAAATGAGATAGTTGGCAAGGAACGTCACCTGCGGGCCGAATATGGCTTATGCAGTACGCGAAAACTGATGACGTGGAAGACAAATGTCTGACTGTAAAGTACTGCAGGGGAAATATCTAGATACTAATGATGGAACTATTTATATATGATTTCACATGTAAAGTTTGTATTAATTAGCCGCCATATTGTATACTAAGGAAATTAAGACAAGGGTTATACCGGGGATATTAAATTGGAACTATACTAATTATTAGATCGAAACCGAGGTGAGTGACTTTATTTATCTACAATATGAGTACCGAAGATCTTGCACGTTCTCGAGAAGGATCTAAAGAACCTGAAGTTATATGTGCTGTATGTTTAAAATTTGAACCTCAAGCCTGGCGGAAGAAATTTTGTAAAAATTGTTTCCATTCTTTAGATGAACATTCGACAGACGGCGAGAAAGAAACGGGTCACGAAAAGTTAGATACTGAGAAAAATTTATTAAAGAAAGCCGAAGACAATGAAACCACAGACAAGAAATTTGATAAAATTTTAAAAGATAAATTAGCAAAAGACGATAAGAACAAATCGAACAAACCCTCTACTGATAAACCAAATTCTGAAAGTGATAAAACTGCACAAAAACATGATCTTAAAACGTCTTCAATTGCCGACAAATTTAATAAAAAGATTACCGGAAGTGCACTTTCCGAGAAAGGAAAAACTGAAACAAGCACAAAAGCAGCAGAAAAGCACGACGATAAAGATCAAAGTTCAGTTACTAATAAACTAAAGGGAAAGTTCGAAATAAACAATAAACAAAACGACAAAACAACCGACGTCAAAGACGGCAAAGTTGACACAAAAACAGACAAACCGGAATCAAAACTAGATAATGACAAAGCTAAACAATGGGGAAGTAAATCAAAATTCGAACAGAAAAGTAGTGAAAAAGAGAATAAAACCGATTCCGAAAAGAAAGAAATTGAAAAGACGAAAACATGGGGAGCAAAATCAAAATTCGAACCGAAGTCACAAGATGTTAAGGACGAAAAGATAGGTGGCGAAAAGAAGGACGAAAAGATAGGTGGTGAAAAGAAGGACGAGAAAAAGGTTGGTGACGATGAACATAAAACTGGAGTTAAACAATTTAAGCCCCCGGAAAAACAGGATACAAAAATGAAATGGAAGAATGCGTGGGGTTCCACTTTGGCGAATAAAAAACAAGATGATTCAAAGAAGGACGAAACAACGGAAGATAAATTGAAAATCGAGGGGAAGGAGAATGAAAGTGGAAAGGATTCAATAAGATCAAAATTTGAGTCTAAAGGAACAGGCAACCTATTTGGCGTTACTAAAAAAACTGAATCCAGCATCAAAGACAAAATTGAAGAAAAAACTAAAGCTGAGGAGAAAAAGGAAGACAGTACAAAGAAAACAGAGAGCAAAGATATTAAAGAAGATAAAGGAAAGTCATGGGCTAACAGAAATTTAAAAGAAAGTGATAAATTGAAAGAAACTGAGAAATCTAAATTCGGTGATAAAAACATTCCAAAAGAAATTGAGAAATCCAAATTTGGTGATTTAAAAGATAACACTAGATCGAAATTTGGTGACAATAAAATAACAACTTCTGTAAAAGAACCAGAAAAATCTAAATTTGGTGACAAAACCGCAGTAAATAAAGAACCCGAAAAATCCAAATTCGGTGACAATAGAGCAAATTTGTTTGAACAAAAAAATACATTGAAAGACAAAACTGAAGAAATAAAAATGGCTGAAAAAGATACAAAAAAGAAAGAAGACGCGAAAGAAAAGACTGATGATTCCAAATCAAAACTTGACGACAAAAAAACAAGTCTATGGGGTTCGAAATCAAAGTTTGAAACCAATAAAATCGATAAAATCGATGATAAGAAAACAAATAAATTCAACATCGAATTAAAAAAATCGGACGGTAAAATTTCAAAACCACCCGATGATAAATCAGGAGGGACAGAAACGAAATCTGAAATAGAGAATAAGAAAAATGAAAAGTTAGAAGGAAAGTTAAAACTTGACATTAAAAAGGCTGAAAGTGTAAACACGACTGGAAAAGACAGTGGACAGTCCGTATCCGATTGGCGAAAGGAAAAGTACGAAAAGTTATCAAAAACGCCAACAGCAACCACACCTGGTAAAATTATGGATAAAAAGGCATATTCTCGTAGCAAGTCAGACACTTTAGTTACAGACAAAGACAAGAAAGAATCTTCAGTGACGTCAACATCTGTCAAAATGCAACCATCAAGTGACAAAAAAGAGCATAATTTGTCATCAAAATCGAGTGACGTTAAACAATCAGAGATTCCAGATACGCAACGAAAGATAGGTAGATCACCCATCATCCAACCCACTCAGGATCAAAAGGAGGAATTCTCTGGCATCAATGATGAGGTCAAGGACGAAGGAGAGACAACAGCATCTAAAGAATCGTTACCGAAATTAAATACAGATGCGATAAACAAAATCAAAGATGCTGCCAAGTTTTTGCTAGATGATGATTTTGATGACGGTAGATATAATAGCCTGGGTCGAACAACTAGTGGTAATAAATCGACACCATCTCAGCAGGCGACACCATCATTACAATCGTCTGCTAAATCAGAAGCAGACGATAAAACAGGGTCACAAAAGAAATCGTCGGTCCAGGAAAATAGTTCTGTATCCAAAAAACAGCAAGGAAAACATGACGTTGAAAATGTTTTCAACGAAAAATTCAACAGTGAGGCTGAAAAGTTGAGAAAACAATTGAAACAAATGGAAGAAAGATGCATTGAACTTGAAGAGGAAAATAAAAATCTGAAAAATGGCTTATTGGAAAACGAAAAGCATTCCGGACGGTTAATGAAACAGAAACAGGATGTGGAAAATCAAATCAAAGTTTTACAGAAAAATTTGTCATCTTTAGAATCAAAATGTTCAAAATTCGAAACTGAAAATACAAATTTGGTAGAAAGAATAAAAAAAGTTCAGTCTAAATCTTCAACAACTGAGGACCTCAAATCAGCCCATATGGAGGAATTAAACTACCTGAAAGAGAGGCTTGGAAAGGGTGAGAATATTGTGGACGAATTAAGAGATGATAATGAAAATCTAAAACAAGAAATCTTGGACTTAAAATCTGAAATGGAAGAAATGTACGACACTTTTCGTGACCAAGAAGCCGAGGAGTTCCGAGAAATTCAAAAGGAAATGGAAATGCACGCTAAAAACTGTCGGGTTTTAAGTTTCAAATTGAGAAAATACGAACGCCAGAATGATCAATATGAGGCAGAAAAAGAAAATTACGAGGATAAAATTCAATCATTACAAAATCAAATTTCTGATGGCGATACGAGATCTCACATACGAGATGTCGAAGATGAACTGAGGCTGGCAAAGGAAGTATCTGTCCGACTACATGACGAATTAGACATTTTAGAAGAAAAAAAGTGCAAAGTTGAGGACGAAAACCATCAGTTAACTCAGATTCTAGAACAGTCGGACAAAAAACAGTTCAAACTTGAAATGGAGGTTGACAAACTCAGGGATCAGGTGAGTTAACCTTTCATCAGTATACCTTTTTCAGGTTCCCCTCCCCTCTTTAGTTTCCGCGTTTATCCTAAAATAGTGAAAATAAATGATGGATTAAGTCACAGACCCCCCTTTTTCCCTTGCGTACATCCTCCTAGAATAGTGAGAATATACATTGGGACTATTTCAAAGGGACAACAACCTGACCAAAGAGCAGACAGCAGCCCAGGGTTACCAATAATACAGCGGAAAAAAACCCGCATCTGGAGTCGTGCTAAAGCTGCCCATAATCAACTTATATTTAAAATAAATGTTTTGTTTTCCAAATATGTTTTCCGTATATTGTTTCTATTGGTAAATAGCTCAATAGAACAATGGTGCTTGTTTATGTTTTGAGATGATCATTACTAACGGTTTAGGGAGAAAAAGAATGTTACTCTATAAGCAATCTAATTAAAAACCGAGCTCCCACGCGACATATCAGAAACAGGAGCGATGAGAGATCGGTTTTTAATTAGATTGACTCTATAAGTAGACAGTCAACTATATTTGTAAAAAAAAGGGGGGGGGTAAATGTCGTTCACAAAACTACACAATAGAAAGTCACCTCTAACAAGAAATATAAGAAATTACGTATGTTTTCCAAACAAATAAAAAATGCTCATAGTTAATTGTAAGATGTTCGTTTGTTGAGTTTCATTAGAGCAAGTAAATTAATGTTGAAAGATCTGAAATACTGAGGTAAACTATTTTGTTTATATTGCAAGTTTGCCGTCACCCTATATACCCCCTAAACTGGATAACCCCACAGCGTGAGTTACCACCAGAGCCTTTATACAATCATGCATATGTTAATATAAAAAAGAAGATGTGGTATGATTGCCAATGAGACAACTATCCACAAAAGATCAAAATGACACAGACATTAACAAGTATAGGTCACCGTAAAGATTAGCATATATACATGTAAATTAAATGTATTTATAAATATTCCTTGGTATATAATATTATTTATATTATACATTGTAATGATACTTTAATAATTTATTTTACCGAAAGTTTTTTTTTCGCTCACTTTTTGGCATGAATCAAATGCCAGAGGAGATTTAATTTTGTTGAATGAACATTAGATCAACAATATCAGCTTCATCGTATTATATACCGAAATATCTTTGAGAGATAGTGAAAAATTCCTCGGTGTGCGATTATCTATTCTCATCTACCAGAAACATTCAACAAGTGTTCAAATTCGTTTTCTTTTCAAAATAGCAGTTTCTCTTAAATCTGCAGGTGGGGTTCATCAGGGAAATTTTGTTTCCTTGGTTACATGTTTGTTGGTATGGAGGTTTTCGCTGGTACATATTGTTGTAAGAAGAAAATATAATGTAATGGTTAATGAGAATTCACCCAATACAGATCATTAAGACAAACTTTGATTTTTTAAAAGAAAAAAAAACATATTTCAAAATTCATTAGGTGCAAAATAAAAAATCTGACAGCAATTTTCTGAATAAATACCGTAAAGAATTAGATATTATTATATTATAACATGTATTAATGATTTTTGATTTATACATTAAATTCCCAAGGAAAGTCATACATTTTCTTTGCAATACATGATGATCAGAGGCGGAACCAGAATTTTTCATAAGTGGGGGCCCATGACTGCCGAAGAGGGGACCCGCTCCAGTCGCGCTTCAGTGATCTATATAAGCAACCGATGTTTTCCAAAAAAGGGAGGGCCCGGTCCCCCCCCCCCCCTTAAATCCGCCTCTGATGATCTGTATGGGTTTTACAGTACAGAGATTAATGGACAGAAACTGCAGAATAAAAAACAACCAAAATAAAAAATAGGCAAACAATTCTAATGAACCGATAATAATGGGATAAAAGAAAAAAGATAAGAGCCCCATTTAGATCCTCATTCATACCCCCTATACCTCTTATTCAACGAAGAAGGCTTTAAGAATCTGTACTTCAATCAAACAAGCACCCCATTCAAAATTTAAGTGGCTTGTCTTAAAATAAATCTGAACAACCTAGTCTTAATTAATTCCTTGTACCATTCAAATATATCAAAATTTATCTTCAAGTAATGCTATATCAAACAACTCGGGGGGTAATCGTAAAATCTAGACCCTCCCTATGTTTTTATAACGTGATATACAGATAATAGCAGTAATGCACTCACGCGCCTGTCAATATGCACGTGAATTATCTCGACGTCTGCATATACACCACGTGCAAAATTTATCCATTATCAATATATATATTTTCTGGCTGAATAATTAGAAATCACATCTGGCGAATATCGTACATCATTCGAATGCATAATTTTGAAACAAGATGTTCTTGTTTATCTATTTATAGAATTCTACAAATATAATATCTAAGATACAAACTGATAATGTTGACGTATTCCCTTTTAACCATTTGATATATAAAAAAGAAGATGTGGTATGATTGATAATGATACAACTCTCCACAAGAGACAAAAAAAAACTGACACTGAAATCAACAGCTATATATACATGTAGGTCACCGTACGGCCTTTGACAATGAGCAAAACCCGTTACCCATAACGCAACAGTCAGCTATGACATTCTCCGAAATGACAAATGGTAAACAAGTCAAACAAGAAAAACGAGAAAATAAACTGACATAATGAATGTGTAAAAATAATAATCAACAACAAATACTGGTATCTAACACAGCAACAGACAACCACCGAATTACATGTAAATGCTCCTGACTTTTTTCCTGGACAGACACTTACAGAATGTTGTGGGTTTAACCATGCTAGCGGTTGCACAACCCTCCCCTAACCCGTGACAGATGTATAACAGATAAGAACAAACTATAAGATATTTTGAAAAGGCTAAGCTCATCAGATGGATACAAATCATCTAACAAAAAAAAAACCCAAAAAAAACGTAGACGTGGACGGGTACTTGTACATCCCAACACGAAAAAGGCCCTTGTAAACGACAGCAATGTCTTTATATTTTCTAGACTTTCAAACTACTGTTTCTGAAATTCTTTGATATAACTTCCCCAATAGCCAGTTAATATTGTTGAAATCGGTGATCGATTAAACATTAACAAAAGTGCAGTGACAACTATTTCACTAATACTCAAAGTTAACAAAAAAAACACTCGATCAACCAATTAGGTTTGAATTATAGAAATAGGGAGTATTTCGTATAAGATATGTCCGGTGATATTGATGCTCCTTCTTACGGGAACGTAGGAGTCAGTTTACAAATATGTTTTGGTCCCCTTTTTTTGGTTAACACATATAAGAAATAGCAAGATTTAAAATTAAAATGAAAGAGGGCACTAACCATCCTTAAAACTAGTAATTAGAAGTTAACATTCTCCTTCCCATCTTTACAGTGTTCTTTTCTACTGGTCACTGGTTATACAAACTAAATCACTGAAGGTTATACAGAATACTAGTAGATCAACGAAGATGAAACGAGGTGCAAAAAGAACGTTTGACCGGGACAGAATATATATATTTCTTTCTTAAAAAGTCGTGTTAGGAGCAGTATAAAACTAAGCATGTACAAAGATTCCCAATTTCCATACCCGATACATTGCATATATTATGTTTACATTCCAACATGGCAATATAGTGCATATACGTTGGTTTTCCCGTTTGAATGGTTTTACACTAGTAATTTTTGGGTCCTTTATAGCTTTTTGTTCGGTGAGAGCCAATGCTCCGTGTTGAAGACCGTACATTGACCTATAATGGTTTACTTTTATAAATTGTTAATTGGATGGAGAGTTGTCTCATTGTCACTCACACCACATCATCCTATATCTATATACACCCCAAAGAGTGAGTTAAAACTACCCCCTCTTTTTCAGCCCATACACGCACACTGTGCATAAGTAAAACCAAATATTTTGATTCAGTACCTTGTCTGTTGAATATCTATTAAAATGTATTAAAAAAAACTTCTAACTTATAAAAAGGGGGGGGGGGGGTTCTGGGAGGGGATGCACTCCTTAAATTTACAAAATTGAAATAAAAGTACCTATGCCTCCAATTCTGATAGTCGACTCTCTAACTCGCACATTTTTCAATAGTACAAAACCATTATTTATACTTCTCACTTATTGTTCTCCTAGGAAACACAATTGTTAATGAAAAGAATAGATAGGATTTACAATTTACTTGGCATCAGACGTGAGATGATTAGTTAGTGTGTGTAATCAACAAAGAATGATAGGAAAACTATGTGTATATAGATTCCATATGTTTTGTGTCTATTATAATTATACTCGCAGAATAATGTTATGTATCGTTATTTAAATACATTGTCTGGATGGATAAATATTTGGCGCACTTTTAGGTGCTTAGATATGGCATAAATGTGTGACACCGATTAGTTGTCGAAGTTTTACTTAGAACCCCGAAGATCACTGCCACACCCATTTTTACGGGCCCTAAATTGCTTGATCGTTAGATTGTTGTGTGGTGTTATTAGGACTGATGTTTGTCTTTTTGTCGTTTTACTTTTTTTAAAGGTGATGTCCATTTATTTTATTTGATCTTTTCCCTCATGTAATGGAATCGAAATCACGGTAATATCATTAAATAAAATTGAGCATGGAAATGGGGAATGCGTCAAAGAGATAACAACCCGACCAAAGACCAGAAAACTGTCGAAAGCCAGCAAGCAATGAAGCAATTTTGTTTCAACCATGAATGGCCATAACTATAGACAAGAACGCAAAAAAAATATTTGATAGCCAATGAGGTAATATTGATCATCAGTAGATGAATACGTGTTTTGTTGTTGCCGATGATATAATATGATAAATAACGTACTTCCCATGTGTCAAATTAGTTGTATAATTTTCACAACAATTATATGAGAATAAAAACATTACATGACCTTTTTTGGTATGTTGCAGACAGCAGAACTGAGAAAAAAGTTATCAGAAAAATCCACCCCCGGTACACCTGTGTCTCAGGATGATATTAAGGATCGTCGGGTGAGTACTTTTACTATTATGGTCTGAAGTAGGACGGAGAGGAGGGGAGGGGGGGGGGGGTCCCTCGTTTTTTTTTATTTTCTTTTCTATTATACCATTTTTCTTAATTTATTATTCTCTATTTTCTAGCAGTCCATTTTTTTTTCTATCTTTATTTTCTAGCCGCCCATAATGCTCTCTCCTCTTTTCGGACATTTATATTTCTCTCTTCTTCCACTTTTGCACATTATTCTGTACTTTTTGCATTATGTTCTCTATTGTAAATCCCATCCCGACCCTCTATTTCCAACATTTCATACTAGCCAGTGATAGATATAACATTAAGTTACCAAAAAGTGCTGACAAAGTAATATAATGTAGAGCTAGTACTATGTAAAAAGTAGTAACACAAAAATACTGAACTCCGAGGAAAATTCAAAAAGAAATGTCCCAAATCAAATGGCAAATTCCAAAGTTCAAACACATCAAACGAAGCTAGTGTTGAGATTGCATGATTATTTTTTGTAAACCGTTTTCCATGAAACTTGGTTTTTGAAGTCCTTTTAGATAATTGTTATTGACTCCAACTTCATATATTTAGTCGTCTTTTCTGGTTATTCTATTCTGGTTTTGTCGAGTCGTCGATAAGGTCAGAAATGCTATATACACCATTTACAACTTTAAAATAAACAATAAAGTAAATAAATAAATATATTTTGAAGTTTTGTCGGGGTTATTTTTTTCTTTTTTGTTTGAGAAAAGACCCAATTTATCTTTTGATAAAGGCTAGTAGAATATATATATTTTTTTTGCTTGCAGTTTTGACATTTCGACGGTTGAACACATCCCTACATCTCATGTGCTATCATGTGACATCTCAGCCATCATCATAGAGGGCGCTCCAAGAAGAAAGCCAGCAGCAGTGTGTGTGTCAATCGTTCCGACGAAACAAAACTTTCGAATTTTAAAGCATTTAAGAACACATTTCATTTCTTCGATTTACATATCAGTTTTTACATTTGAGAAAAATCAGCTCGTTTTATTTCCATTTAATAGAAGAAAAGAAATGTGCAACGGTTAATTTAAATTAGCAAATTTTTCGCAACTAACAAAAAGTAGCATGAGTTTACAGACCGACTGATAATTTATATGTGATGCTCAAAACTCGCGTTCAGACTTTTTAAAAAAATAAAATAGTTTTTTGCTAAGTCTTGTTTTTTCCTTAAAAGCATTATGGCTTGTGTTCTTGCTCGGAACGATTTGCATGCCTGGTTTTCTTTATGGAATGCTCTTAAGGTGCATGGCTTAATAAAATATGCATTTTAACTTTAGCTTGTTGCAACTATTTTACAGAGGCATGAAGGAATCTTCATAAATGTATATTTTCATTAACGTTACAGCGTAAAATTCACCCTTTCAAAAACTTATGCATTCTGGGTAATATTTTCAAAAGCGTACATCAAAACCATAACATGGAAAACAAACCAATGACTTGGCGTTATTCTCATTTAGGGGATTAGAACTTTGATAATACCCATTAAAAAGATTCCAAAATGGCAAATTAATCAGTGAAATTCTATCAAGGATAGCCAAATAAAGGAACTATACCGAATAAATAAATTTGGTGTATTTACTCTATTCTGATTGTTTAAAAGTATTACTTTTATTTTTGGTTAAAAGTATTACTTTTATTTTCAATGTTATCAATTTTTATGGCGACACGCCCATTCATACGCCAAGATATGTGTACGTTGTAATTGTTAATATAAATAATATAAAAAGTTCTTTGAGCCTTATTCCGTATTAGCCATTGACTATAATGCCGATATACTCATTAATAAATCGATGATGAGTACTATTTCTTCCGTATACTGCAATTGATTCCCAAAATCTACGTATCGAAGTTAAACCGAAAAATGCAATAATGCGCGGAAAATCACAGATCCTCTTTAAGTGTCGTTTCGGATGAAAAGTTTGGCCTAATTCTAAAGTGTACTCCTCTGAAACTATAACGGGAAACGTTACAACTTTTAAATATTGATGATTAGAAGACTTCTACAATAAGTCATCCTTTCATTCTTGAGTAGGGAAGATCGTCTTCCTTTCTTTATTCTTTTATGTTTATGTCATTTTTCTCCATCCCTCAATTATTTTCCCCATAATTCTGTATTCTGCATATTCGAGTACCCCATTATTCGTTATTATTTATTAATTGTCTATTTTCACAATTCTTTAATTAATGTTTTATTCAATTCATTCATTCTTCACCTTTTGCCTATTATTCTATATTATATGAATCCAATGTGGATTAGGGGATATTTATTGGGGGAAATGACGGCACAAAGTTCTCATTAAACCGTATCGAAACCCAAATTTTATTTTCATAATCGATTGCTGAATAGAAGGCCTACAAATGGCCAAAGGTAGGGGTTGGGTATAAAAAAAGTACCAGGCACTAACCCGAATAATCCAGTCGTTATATTACGATCACTTCGATCACTCCATTAACTCTGGAGGACAATGACCGTAAAGGGGCGCTGTAATTATTCGAGTTATACCAGGCACTGTCTTATTTTGATCCATCGATTATAAAAAATCTTTTCTTCTGAAACAACTTTGCGAACTTTTTTGAAACTCTAGGGATGTTTATGGGGGACTTCTTGTTTTTAAGCTCTGTTGATTGACAAAAATGTTGGTATTATGACAATATAAAAAGAAGATGTGGTATGATTGCCAATGAGACAACTGTCCACAAGAGACCGAAATGACACAGACATTAACAACTATAGGTCACTGTACGGCCTTCAACAATGAGAAAAGCCCATATAAGCATATATAGCATAGTAAGCTATAAAAGGCCCCGATAAGACAATGTAAAACAATTCAATCGAGAAAACTAATGGCCTTATTTATATATATATAAAAAAGACGAAAAACAAATATGTAACACATAAACACACGACAACCACTGAATTACAGGCTCCTGACTTGGGAGAGGCACATACATAAATAATGTGGCGGGGTTAAACATGTTAGCGGGATCCCAACCCTCCCCCTAACCTGGGACAATGGTATAACAATACAACATAAGAACGAACTATAAAAATCAGTTGAAAAGGCTTAACTCATCAGATGGACAAAAATACAAGTGGACGTGGCCGGATACTTATACATCCCGACACAAAAAGGCACAAAAACAGATCTGAGAGTAACATTGTTTTCAGTAAAATCCTATTAAAAATTATTTTTATCTTGCTTTTTGGAACAATGTGTCAAGTTCTAACCAAACTACACAGTAATGCCATAGACAAAATACTCTACACATGATCTTTGTTGTTTACAATCTGATTTCGAACAACACTGTGGAAGACCATCTTTCATTTTGGTTGGACATATTACAAAAATTGCCAGCTCTGAACTTAAAATTTTTATTTAAAAATGAATTAGTAGAACCACTTTATAAGTATTATGATCTAGAACAATTGAGGGGATTTCACTTATTGAGCAACTCCGTCTACTTTTGCCTCTAGTTATAATTTTGAGGCAACTTTTAATTTTGATCAAATTTATACAATCAAGTCTACCTGTATTTATTACACATGCAGCTGTATTAAATCTTTTCGGAAGTACTTCCATTAGTATCAGCCTTGGACGACATAATTTAGGTGTGATATATAAGTTTGAGTTACTGCATATTTTTGTACGGTATTGTTAATTTTTGTTTGGCTTTCATTATATGGTATTTTATTAATTTAGCTGCCGCTGTTCAGTATATTGTTCGGTCTTTTATGTATATATTTTGTTTGTTCGGTCTTTTGTGTATATTTTGTTTGTTCGAACTTTTATGTATATTTTGCTAATCCACTAAGAGATTAAATGTGGTGGTTTGTTGTCTGAAAAGCTTAGATTAACTCCTTCAAATGCTCATGATATAAAATTAAGATGTATCATTGTCAATGAGACCACTATCCACCAACTTTCAAATGTAAGCAATTATGGGCAACCGTACGACCTTCGTTTCTGAAAGAAACCGTACCGTCTTTAAAAGGCCTTGACAAGAAAAATAAGAAACAATTCAATGAAGAAAACTATAACGGCTTAACTTTGACAGAACAATTCACGAAAACATAATGACAGACATGAACTAACGACAACCACTGTAATACCATCTCCTGACTTATAGGACAAGCACATACAGATTGTTGCAGGGTCAAGCTAACATGTTTGGAGGCGCCGACTATCATAATACTTCTCAAACTATTCTATTGATTGTGTCATTGGTTGTTTTTTTTGTTGTATCTTTTTTTTTTTTTTAAATTATTTATAGAATCTGGTATTAATGTAAGATCGGTAATTTTTGAGGTCACAATTTTTCTCGACTTGATTGATTTAAAACTTTCTTTGTTTTAGACATTGTTTGTGTAAAATTAAGGGACAGTATATTGGCATCATTGTTGCTGTGTACGTTAGGTTTCTTTCAAAGAACTTAATACATATGCACGAAGGACGTCAATGAAAATAGCTGTTGAACTGGAACTAATAAGTTATTAAAAAGGGGACAAACACACAGAGAAGAATAAACAATCATGTGTTAAAGTAGAACAGACAACACAATCGATCACAACCATCAGAAAACACTACAAAAGAGACTAAAAACACTTCAAAAAGGCATAAAACACTACAAAACACACTAAAAACACTACAAAAGGTATAAAACACTACAAAAGAGACGAAAAACGGTCAACATTACCAACTTAAGTTTAAATATGACGAACCCAACCAAAAAAAAAAAACTTGATTTGCTAATGAAATTGTAACTACATATATCATAAGGTGCATTCCGCTCTAAGGATCTACAGCTCCTATGGTCCCTGTGATACTTTTTGTATAATTTGCTAACCATCTGTAAATTATATCAAAAACAATAGCACAGGGATCATAAGAGCTACAGTTTCTCAGCCATCTATATAAAATGTTGTATCAGTTAGAAATATTCACAACTTAATATATAGACTTTTGTATTTTTAACTTTTGACCGAACTTATTGCAATAAGAAAAATCTTGATCATGACTAAATAAAGATAACAAAAGATGAATTGAACAGGTGTCTGCTCGGCACACACTTTCGGGTGATTGATAAGGAATGCTCGAGTCCAATAGTTTTGGGTGCCAAATATACGATAGCATTTTTTGGAGCGCAAAAGATAAGTAAATAGAAACAAAATGTCTTTCAAAAGATCTAAGTTGCCCACTCCACCGCACAACGACCGTCAGTAAAACCCTTGGCAAAGTTTGTTGTCCCATTCGACTAGTGGTATGCTCAAGTACGCAAGATCCACACTCTCCGAAAGTTAAAAGCCCTTGCAATTCTGAAACTCTATGAGTGGTCCGTATGTAGTCCTTTACCAGGCAACATTTAAGTCCAATATACTCAAATTTTACAGGAGCAGTCCAAATTTACCGATTTTCATCCCGGACTACCCCTATAACAGGATCTACCTATTGTATTAATTTAAACAACTGACTTGGTCTCGTTCTCAACATGTATGATCTGTTTGCCACTAGACGCTCAATAACTTTAATTGTAAAGTCATTAGACGAGTAAAAATGTCAGATGTTAACTATTGTTGGCGTTATATTTGACAGCCATCACTTCCGAGTTGTTGTCGATAAATCATTGAAACGAAGTGATTTACAATCTACGTTAACCATGGCCAAATAATGTAAATAGGCCAATACTGAAAAAGACTGCTTTTTACCTATAATGGTTTACTTTTACAAATTATGACTTGGATGAAGAATTGTCTCATTTGCACTCATATCAATATACCATATATATACCGATTTATATCTAGTTCTATGACAATTTCGTATGCACAAGAACAAGACCCACAAAAGAAGAATTCGTACATGTTATGGTTGTTTCCGAGGTACACATAAACAATACACGAATAGAGAATGGAAACGTGGAACGTGTCAAATAGACAAAAACCCGACCAACAAGCAGAAACAGCTCAAGGGCTACTATGGGTCGTCAGCACCAGCAGGCGGAGAAAGAGTTGTGTCTCACTTGCAATCTTTTTTTCACCGTATCTTTTTACATTATATACATACACTTATTTAATTACTTTAAATGCAATTACATTTAATAGCAGATTATAAGAACGACGATATTGAAATTATTGTTTTACATCACAGATTATTTTTTTTGTCGTCCTCTCCATGCGGTCCGCGTTTAAGCAATGTCGATCATTTATATACATGTATCTATGTCATCAGTATGTATAATGGTATATACAAAGACAACAGTTGAGAATTAATTATATACTGAAACAAAATAATTGAAAGTAAAGCGCCAAGGTTAATTTGAAGGATAAAACAAAATATGCATGTACAATGTATATGTACTCTCTGTAATTTACCACACTGTTTGTCAGTGGTATATAGATATAGATAAAGGATAGATCTTAATTATATAAACATATGTAACAACTCTGTAATCCTGTTTAGATAAACCATCTTCAATAAAATTGCTTAGTGTATATATCTGATGCTTTTCTGGCAACATCGATAGAATAAAGGCAGTGGCGGATCCAGGGGTGGGGGATGTCCGGGGTTGGAACACCCCACGCCTTTTACGATCAATACATTTATATGGAAACACAGTTGGACACTCCCCGTCTTTTACGATCAATACATTTAAATGGAGACATAAGGTTGGAACCTTCCTTTTTTTACGACCAATACATTTAAATGGAGACATGGTTGGAACCTCCCGTTTTTTACCATCAATGCATTTAAATAAAGACATATGGTTGGAACCTCCCGTTTTTTGCCATCAATGCATTTAAATGGAGACATATGGTTGACTCCTCTCGTTTTTTACGACCATTACATTTAAATGTGGACACATGGTTGGAATCCCTCTTTATCGTGGTATGGGAATTACCCCCGTTTAAAATTTGGCTTGATCCGCCCCTAAAAGGGGTGTCCTTTTATAATGATCGAAAAATTCCAAGTCCTTGGCATAGCAGGGTATTGGAGGCAATCAAAATAGTCTGAAATATACAAATGCTTAAAACATTCAACAGTAATATAACGCTGTACAAAAGTCACAAATAGATTAAGAGAAAACAAATTCGGGTTACAAACTAAAACAAAACCCAAAAGGAAACACATCAGCTTTAACACCTTTCAAAATGTATTTACAACAAAAGAATATATATACATTGAAGACCCATTGGTGGCCTTCGGCTGTTGTCTGCTTTTTGATCGGGTTGTTGTCTCTTTGACACATTCCCCCTTTCCATTCTCATTTTTATGTATACTAATACTAATTGACACCAAATTATTTTATACAAATTAATGAGAAAACAACGCCAAACCTTTCAAGGTGGTCATGACTTATACCTATATCTCACTACAAATGAACACCATATGATAGAAATTGATTCCAAACATCCCGAAACAAATTAAAAAAAATGTATAATATCAATCAAGTTTGTACTTGTGGAATTTAATCAGTAGTGGCAAGGTTGAACTGATTTGAAGAAGTGTTTTATCTTTTTCATCAATGTGTATTGAATCTTTTCCATCTAGCTTCTCTCACCAAAGTTTGATAAAAACATTCGGTCTGATCAAATTCTTAAATACATGTTATTTTCTGGCATGCAGTCTATATTATAATCGAATATACAGAATAGATTTTTTTATATACATATATACCGTGAAATCTATGTCAAAACTATTACACCGTAACCAATTAAGAAGAATGTAAAAAACACAAAATACCTTTAGTATCTTGTCTTGTTGTCATGGCGACAGAGCACAAACAGTAACAGATGGTTTTATATACTTAAAAATTCTGATATCTTGGATTAGGTTAGACGAGAAGTTAACTATTTGTATACAAAATCGTGATTTTTTTTCTTATCAGTCTATCGAGGAATTTACGATACTGTTTTATTTTCTCACAATCTTGATTGCATTTAGAAACATATCGACAACTGCACAAACGCAGCTGATATTTAAATCGCAGTATGTATATCATGTTTATAGATGTGCATTGCTGTTACAAGAGATATTGCCAGATTGTAGTTGTTTATATAGAAGGTGGTTCCAGGTGATAAATGGATTCTCGTTTCTCGTTTTTTTATATAGAATTACACCGTTTGTTTCCCGTTTGATTGGTCTTTTGGGACTCTTTATATCTTGCTGTTTGTTGTGAGCCAAATTTCAATGCTCCGTGTTGAAGACCGTACTTTGACCTATAATGCTTTGTCTTTTACAAGTTGTGACCTGGATGGAGAGTTGTCTCATTGGCACTCATACCAAATCTTCTTATATCTATCATTTTATGATATTAGATAAGATAAATACGTCAATTGCAATAAGCACAATTATGCTATAGCACATTTTAATTACAACATTATCATGTGTAAGCAACATGAAATTTATATTAATACATAGGTATACAAAACTGCAGAGAACATAATTAACAATATGAACATTTTGTTAATGAAAAAGACAATTAGATTCATATATATAACTACGTTAATATGAAAGTCCTGAGTTTCCAACTTTCACGTAAAAAACACATCAAATTGAAAATAACAGTTTTTGTTTGAACTTGAAGTAGTGAATACAGTTTTTGAATACAAATTTTATGATATTGCTTATTAAACAAATGTGCAAACGAAGTGTTACATGTATTAATGGACTAATCTGAGAAAACGAAAAACTGTTAAATTATCCAATGAAAAACATTCATTTACAAAGCAAATGCATATGGTTAAAAGAATTTGACCAAATTGGAAAGTTAGAAAATACCGAGTTGTTGAACACAGGGGTCGATTTTTTTTGCGGATAATGATGACAAAAGATGCGGAATCTGTTTGACGTATGTTTCTGAAATTTCATTACTTTTGCATTCCTTTACGGCAAATATGTATTTTTAGCTCACCTGGCCTAAAAGGCCAAGTGAGCTTTTCTCGTCACTTGGCGTCCGGCGTCCGTCGTCGTCGTCCGTCGTCCGTCGTCGTTAACTTTTACAAAAATCTTCTTCTCTGAAACTACTGGGCCAAATTAATCCAAACTTGGCCACAATCATCATTGGGGTATCTAGTTTAAAAAATGTGTCCGATGACCCGGCCAACCAACCAAGATGGCCGCCATGGCTAAAAATAGAACATAGGGGGTAAAATGCAGTTTTTGGCTTATAACTCAAAAATCAAAGCATTTAAAGCAAATCTGACAGGGTAAAATTGTTTATCAGGTCAAGATCTATCTTCCCTGAAATTTTTAGATGAATCGGACAACCCGTTGTTGGGTTGCTGCCCCTAAATTGACAATTTTAAGGAAAGTTTACTGTTTTTGGTTATTATCTTGAATATTATTATAGATAGAAATAAACTGTAAACAGCAATAATGTTCAGCAAAGTAAGATTTACAAAAAGGTCAAATGACCGAAATGGTCAGTTGACCCCTTTAGGAGTTATTGCCCTTTATAGTCAATTTTTAACCATTTTTCGTAAATCTTAGTTATCTTTTACAAAAATCTTCTTCTCTGAAACTACTGGGCCAAATTAATCCAAACTTGGACAAAATCATCATTGGGGTATCTAGTTTAAAAAAATGTGTGGCGTGACCCTGCCAACCAACCAAAATGGCCGCCATGGCTAAATATAGAACATAGCGGTAAAATGTAGATTTTGGCTTATATCTCTGAAACCAAAGTATTTAGAGCAAATCTGACAGTGATAAATTGTTTATCAGGTCAATATCTGTCTGCCCTGAAATTTTCAAACAAAACAGGCACCCTGTTGTTGGGTTGCTGCCCCAGAATTAGTAATTTTAAGGAAATTTTGCAGTTTTTGGTTATTATCTTGAATATTATAATAGATAGAGATAAACTGTAAAGAGCAATAATGTTCAGCAAAGTAAGATCTACAAATAAGTCAACATGACCAAAATTGTCAATTTACCCCTTTAGGAGTTATTGCCCTTTATAGTCATTTTTTAACAATTTTCATAAATTTTTGTAAATTTTTGTAAATTTGTAGAATATATTTTCCACAGTAATTACTGGGCCAAGTTCATTATAGATAGATATAACTGTAGCAAGAAGAATGTCCAGTAAAGTAAGATCTACAAACACATCATGATCACCAAAACACAATTTTGTCATGAATTTATCTGTGTCCATTGTTTAATATGCACATAAACCAAGGTGAGCGACACAGGCTCTCTAGTTTAGAGATTAGTTAGGGATACTGTGTTCAAGTAGCGCGATGTTTGATTGATTTGTTGTCCAATTACAACTATTCCATGCAAATTTCAGGACAATAACTAACTAAAGCATACAGTAAACAAGGAGCTCCTCAGAATGGGGATCAAGTAGGGTACCCCCTATGCCACAATGTAACGTTTAAAAATTGCCTTAGGTCACTGATATTTTTTTAATGAGATTGTCTGGTTTCAAGGTCCCCCTCCAAGCGTCGGATTTGGCCATTTTAGAACCACCAAATTATTGATTACCTTGTAATTAAATTACCACATTGACAATTTTGTTTAGTGTAGGTTTTATTATATTTTACAATTAATTGTCAGTATATGCTAGTAAATCATCCAAAGAAAGACAACCCTATAAAAATTAAAGAATTAGAAATATACAAAGGTTATATATAATTTATGGTTGTGAACAAGTAATTATTATATATCACCACTAAGGGAAAGACCATTTAATTTCGAAAAGGGGGTATCCTAAAAAAATGTTCTGATCCCCAATTTGATGAAAAATTCAAGAGGATAACATTTTTTTTTATTCTAAATGCATATTTCCCCTACACCTTTATATATAGTGTTAAGGGCATATGTTACAGTTACAGGGGAGTAATGACGTTGCTAACGTAAAAGGTTATTTTCGCTACGTCAAACTGTGACAAAAAGATGCATTTTTTAGACTGATTTCTATCTTTCAAACTGATTTAACTTTTTAACGAGTTCATGGACCCCTCTGTTTTAAAATGACATTCAGTTTGATTACGTATGATGATTATTTGTACCAAATTTCATGAAAAAGTCAATGATGCATTTTTTTTTTAAATTTGATAAATGCACAGCAAAAAGAGAGTTTTTTCTACATTCTTGAACAGTTGATCAATTTTAGTTATTTCTAAACCAAATATTTTATAAATTTATAGGATACTTATATAAAATAGAATTTATAAATAAATAGGTATATTGTTTATTACATATTTGATTTAAGCAGGTAAAAATAGCCTATACATCTTAAAGGGAAAAAATTCTCACCGTCAGAAATAAACTGTTGGATATGCCCTTAAATTGGGAAAAAAATAGATTGATAGGGTCGGAAAAATGATAAATACACTCCCCCCCCCCCCAATAACCCTTGAAGTTAAATTGTGCTCCCTAAGATACCACAGTATTTAAGCTATTGTAACCAGTAATACAAATTTGAAATTTGAGTAATTTAATGCATCCTGCTAACAATTGCTGGAAATTTAAAAAAGCTTAAGAGAGTACCTTTGTGAACGTACGTATACATACATGTAGCTCTAGATTTAATGAGAGAATTTCGTATTGGTTGCCACCTAATACGAGACTAATACAGATTAAACCACTTCCAAATATCGTTTTGCGAATATAAATTGGAAAGATTAAACAAATGTATATACGTGGTTAAAATTCTCCAAAGATGCAATTTAAAATTATCATTTTCTACATTTTGTATAAAAAGTTCAGTGGTACTAAATGTAACAGTTAAACAAATATCAAAAACTTCTATATAATTATATACGTAATCGTTAAAATCTAATCTTTTTATTTAAGAGTTCGTGTGCAATTTCTGTCGATTTTTCCACAATTTAAGAAACATTCACAAAATAATCAGGTGGTTCCAACTTTCGGAATCTCATTTGCATCAACCAATGGTGTGCTATTACCATTCTTTAAACAGCAACGAAAGCTATTCTGCCAATACTGAACCTCCATTTATAATGAAATCACCGTGAAGTTTATTTTCAGTCCTTGCCATAAGATATTTTTGCTCATTTATACTATTTTTCTTATCGGTTAAGAAAGCAACAAGTTAGGTCAGTTTGACCACTGCAGTAACATGCAGTGTAAGTGACCCTGGTCTGTGATTATTCGTGTTCATACATTGTTTATAAAATAAACCATGTTTAGTGAGGAGTTGTCTTTCAAAATATAAAAGAAAAAGAAAACGTTTTAGTCATGGAAGTTTATTTTTTCTGTCACTTGTGTATATTTTCTGTCACTTTTGTATATTTTCTGACACTTGTGTATATTTTCTGTCACTTTTGTATATTTTCTGTCACTTGTGTATATTTTCTGTCACTTTTGTATATGTTCTGTCACTTGTGTATATATTTTGTCACTTGTGTATATTTTCTGTATGTCACTCATAAATCAATCAGCACGAATTTCATTGTTAAACGAAGACCTAGAAATCAATTTCTACTTGGTGCTGTGCTCTGCCGAGTGATATTTTGTTTACATTATTTAGTAATAGTCGGCCAGTGATATATATCCCACTTTTTTAAATTATGAACAAATTTTGACTGGTAGCGATTTAATGTCATATACTGTATTACTCTATTTTATTTGTGTCGTTGGATTGCTGTCTTATTAATTTTGTATTTCCCAAATATCCTTTTATTCATAGCATTACTTTTCCATGTTTATAGTGAACGGTTTAGAAAGCAAAGCTCGTTTGTAGATGCTTAGAGTTATCTTTCTTGGGTTTATACACGTAAAAATCATCAATAGTTAATAATTATAAAGAATTGTTTGCGTAAAATACGATTTTATTTAGTATCTTGTCATTTTGTTTGTCGGGCCATTTATAGCTTGCTATGCAATATGGGTTTCGCTCATTGTTGAAGGCCGTACTGTGACCTTCAAGTATATAGTTCCTACTGTCTACGTAATTTGGTCTTCGATGAATGCAATCATTCAATGTCGCCTTTTTTATATGGCGGGATTTTAGACCATTTATTTATGTTGGAGTTACAAAGAATACTTTCATTTATTTTTAGATCGAAGTATAAAAGTGATAATACTGAATACTTCAAATCCTCTTGCTAGTGTAACTTTACGTATATGGGAATGAATTTTGTCAGCGGTTATTGTTTCTCATTGTTCGTGTGTTTGTATATTTACCTTAGGACAGTTTGTTTTTCTAGCAAACATTGGTCTTTCGTTTGTTTTGTTGGCTTGCAGTTTCATTAAATATACATTAAATATACACAACGTCTATTTTAGTTTTAATATGAGTTATATTTTTCATAACTTGTCTAAAAAAACAAACTGATAAGTCGAAGCATGATGTGTGATGTAAATATTTGTCGATCATTGATTGATTGATTGTTGGTAGCTTAACGTCCAGTGGTAATTTTTTCATGCATGTTCAGGAGGAACGTCGATCATTGAAAACCTCTACATTCGAGGAAATGTGAAGTAACCGTTCTGGGTCTCAATCTGATAAAATTTAGATCTATAGACACTCGCGTGCTCATAGAACCATAGCGGTAACAATATCAGATATTCAAAATCATTTGATTGCGCGGATTTGAACAAAGATACTAACATAATTGTTTTAGGTGCATAACTTGTCATCTTAAATATACATGAAATATTTGCCACTAGCAAAATAGTATAAAAAAATAACATTGGTGTATGTACCAAGTCACACTAGACCACGATCGCACCACGCTCACCGCAATCTTAAATTAATTCCATGTAAGTAAACAATTACTGGTCATTAGAAGTCTCTATTTTGTCCAAAATAATCAAATTTGCTATTTAAACGATAATTCCACTAAACGGGGATTAAAAAAGGAAGAATTTTTGTTGAACTTCGAAAATATTGGATTGCCAATACTATTGTCGAATTCGTTTACTAGTGTACATTTTGGTTACCATAAATTACTTAGAACTTTATGTACATTCTTTCATCGATACAAAGATTTGATTAGTAAATTTGATTGTACCTGTAGAAAACTTATTAAAAACGGTATTTCACACCCTAAATTTTACGGTAATGTTGTACTTAAAGCGAGGAAATCACTATGTGATCCATGTAAACTCATCGAACGTTTAAACAAACTTATTAGTAAAGGTTATCTTACTAGTTTTGTAATTAGATCTTTGTAGATAGTTTACTTTGGCAAAAATATCGATTTTGTCATCAGCAAATTAAAAAAAACTAAGTTTGTACTCTTTTCAAACGGGATAAACAAATACACACTCACGTTCATTGTTTATATAGAACTTAACTCCTAAATATCCTACTGCCTATCGATACATTTATTTTTGGCATTGCACATGTCATGATATGTCTTCTTTGAATGTCCATGACGTTAAAATACTAAATTTCTTGTGATGTGTTTTAGTTAATTTTAAACTCTGATGCATGATTTTTATTCCCACCTACGATAGTAGAGGGGCATCATTTTTTCTGGTCTGTGGGTCCGTCCGTCCGTTCGTCCGTCCGTTCGTCCCGCTTCAGGTTAAAGTTTTTTGTCAAGGTAGTTTTTGATGAAGTTGAAGTCCAATCAACTTGAAACTTAGTAAACATGTTCCCTTTGATATGATCTTTTTAATTTTAATGCCAAATTAGGGTTTTTACCCTATTTTTTATGGTTCACTGAACATAGAAAATGATAGTGCTAGTTGGGTATCCGTGTACTTGGGACACATTCTTGTTTGTTGTGTTTTAAATTGTTTTTGGCTTTTAACTAGCATTCAATAACTGCGAGTACCCTCAAATCGTACTTTCGTGTCAATTTGACCTGTTGATACAATTTGTTATGCTTTTTTGTCATTTATTGTTACTGTTTTAAGAGTTGTATCTCGTCTCTCTATTTGTAATTAAATTATACCAGCTTTGATAACTGTTTGGTATTACTATAAATTTTCACTCCTGCACTCGTACTATGAACAACAAAGTTATTTATTTTGTGCAAACTATTTCCCTTCTCCATTACTCTTCAATTTTATTTTTCTTTACTTGTGCAAATTATTTTCTTTAGCGGCATTTTGTTCAAGGTTGACATCATTCTATCAAGTACATGGTGGCATTTTGTTCCGAGATATGTTTGAAATTGTTTACATGTATAATCTAACCCCTTATTTTCTTCATTTTGTATTTACATTGCGTCATAGATCACATTTGTTTGTTCAGTGTATTATCATGTAGCTCTTTTGAGTCAATCAAGATTTTGTAACTAATAGGGGCGGATACAGGATTTCAGATTAGGGGGGGGGCAATGTTAACATTTCGCCGAGCGGAGCGAGGCGAAAATTGTTTTGAGGTATAATTATCGAAATTGTTGGAATATTCTTCTAAAGAGGGTGCAATGTAGATATCTTGCATGGCAAGCAAAACGTGGCGAATATTTTGTGTTAAAATAAGCGAGAAATTAAAGTTTCAAGCTAAAACCGCATAAATCCACCCCTGTCAATCTACAATCACCATAATTAACAAGAAATGTGCGAGTTTCAATTCATTGACTCAACAATAGCTCAACTGACCAATATTAGATTTAAAAAAACGGTCTACTTTTGCCAGCGATTTTTCATTGTCTTTTCACAATTTTTTATTATTATTATTTTTTGTTGTTTTCGGAGGTCGTGCCAAACTTTTTTTGTACATTTATTTTTACAGCAAACCACTAAATTCAAAATGAGATCTTCATTTTCATGGGATCCTATATGTAATACGGAAATACGAGTTGGAGCCTTGATCGTTTATGCATGCTTCGGCAAACTTTACAGGTTGCAATTAAGTGAGAAACACATATTGATACAGATATATTAAATATTGATACAAATTAATAAAAAACTAACCTTTCGCTTGAACCACTATTTCTATCTTTCATTAAGAAAGAATTTAACCAGTTACCTTGACTGTTTTCTTCGCTGTGCAATGATGAAATACCCAACCTAACCGCGGGTAGGGCACTTTCACCTACTTCGTTGGAAAGTGAGTTAGTGATGTTTTGGAGTTTCGATTATCAAAGAAATTGTTTATAATTTATAAATTGGTTTACTTTAACTGCCAATTAAAGCCTATGATATGTGTCATCAAACGTACCGCGTTTGACACCTTTCTTTGAAGTATACAATATTTATGATAGAACTTATAGATAAACCGTAGGTCAGTATATTAGTAATCACATTGGTTCTGTTAAACTTACTGTTTTGTATACTTCTTTGAATGATAAAACAGATTGCAAAGCGACGACATTATTCTTCGTCGTCTGTTCAGATACTTTATTGAGCTGGGGACAACCCATGCTTTGCAAATTTCAGGGGGGAGGGGCGCACGCCCGCCACGCCCCCGCCTAAATCCGCCCCTGCTTAATGTTCAATAACGTTGGGGAATCTAGCTCTGTGCTGCTTGATAAAGTGAGTCTCCACCAAAATTGTCGATACCGGTTTTGGATTGGAATGGTTCACTGTAAAAATAGACACGAGACTAGAATGATATATAGTTTTATTGCACACCGGAAGTCTAAAACCTCATTTGAATATATAAACAAATACAGAGCCTTTGCTCACACCTAACAGCAAGCTATAAAGGTCATAACAAATTACTAGTGTAAAACCATTCAAACCGCAACTAACGGTCTAATATATATTAAAAACGAGAATCATATATGAACCACATCAACATCGGATTCCTAACTTAGTACAGGTGCAAACAAATGCAGCGGGTTTAAACGTTTTAATAGGTTTGAGATATATAAATATATATAAAACCGCACTTTGACCTATAATGGTTTTTCTTTTACAAATTGTGACTTGGATGGAGAGTTGTCTCATTCACACTCATACCACATCTTCTTATATCAATATAAAGTTACAAATAAGAAATTTGATGATAGATGTCTACTTATAACCTGTAAAAGTTCATAGAAAAGAAATGAATAAACCACCACAAAATGCACAACTTTTAACTCCTTCCGGAGCACCTGAGTTCACCCCCAGTTTTGGGTGGGGTTCGTGTTGCTTAGTCTTAAGTTTTTATGTTGTGTCATGTGTACTATTGTTTGTCTGTTTGTCTTTTTCATTTTAGCCATGGCGTTGTCAGTTTATGTTCGATTTATGAGTTTGACTGTCCCTCTGGTATCTTTTGCCCCTCTTTTACATAAATGTAACTAAATCCGTGCGATATTATCGAACTGTACAGACAGCGGAAACAAATTGAAAAAAAATTAGAATGGAAGAGGGGAATATGTCAAAGAGACAACAACCTGAACAAAGAGCAGACAACAGCCGAAGGCCACCAATGGGTCTTCAACACAGCGAGCAAAATCCCGTACCCGGCTCCTGAATTGGGTCAGACCCAAAAATTCGTTGGGATAGGCGTATTTTGTGAGATTTCAACCCTCCCTTTTAAAAATAATATAATATGAAAACAGAGTTAATGTTTTACAATATTTGATGCTACAAATCACTTGAAGAAATTAATTTCTTTTACTCAAAACAAAAGTTTCATAAAACAAAAAAACGAATGTTCCATGGCAGTAACATATATGCGATATCCTCGAACTGAAAAGATAGGGGAAACAAAAAGGATATAATATGAAAGCATATTTAATAAATATGATGTTTTATGCTACATATCACCCCAATTTTTACACACACAGAAAGACATAAAAGCAAAAGTAATAACCTTGGCAGTGACATTCAAGACAGGGGAAAGAAAAATGATGTAATGTGAAAACATCGTTAATTAATATAATATTTAAAGCTACCTATGACCTGCAGAAGTTCAATTTTTGCACACAAAACACAACATAAAAGCAAAACTAATAACCTTGGCAGTGACATTCGTGCGATACCGTAAAGACAGGGGAAAGAAAAATGATATAATATGAAAACATAGTTAATTATTACAATGACTTTAACAGAACTCAGATGTTTCTATTCGTTAAGCTTCAAAGTATTTTTTTGTTTAGCAATAAAGACCAGATATATCGTTTATGACAGATAACAACTCATAAAAGTTTCAAGTTTCTAAACAGCTGATTAGAAAAGTGTGATGATCTATATATTATCTGTAGTTAAATTTATGTGGAGTTTATTTTTTCTATCTCTGCATTTTTCCTGTAATTTATGAGCGATAAGGTTACGACATGCGGTCAAGGTCGAATTACTAAATACATGTGGTGATTTATTAATGCACGGAAATGCACCAGTCTGCACATGTCGATTGATAGATAGGTAAATAAATTGTTTGATTTTAAATATATGTCAGAAAAGTGCAGAAAGTGAAATAATAAAACTGCTTATCTTGCATGCGGTAACATGGAATATTACTGTCTGTATTTCAACAAGTTTGCATTTGTACCTTGAATGAGTTTGGTAGACAGTCTCCCTATAATAAAACAGAGAATCTTTCATCAAACTTGTTCCAATTTTCCTTTGTAATAAAACAGAGCATCTTTCAACACACTTGTTCAACTTTTTCCTTGTAATAAACAGGGCATCTTTCAACACACTTGTTCAACTTTTCATTGTAATGAAACAGAGCATATTTCAACACACTTGTTCAACATTTCCTTTGTTATAAAAAAAGTACCAATACATATGTTCAACTTTTCCTTTGCAATAAAAAAAGGTACATCTTTCAACACATTTGTTCAAGTTTCATGTAGTATTTTCTGTTAATGAAACCAAAACAGGAAGCATGTTTATGATACTTATCATGTTACCATGCAGTATTCGGCTAACAAGTGCCACTGATAAGTACATAACAGTCAAAGTAGAAACAAAAATGTTAATGTTATATGTCTAAAAACATTATCAGGTCCTCTGACATTTGATATCAATTACTGAATACCGAGAGAACCCTTAAAATGCAATTATCCATATATAACATTTCCAAGAGGCATAACTCATGTCCAACCTGTGCAAGACATTGCAGCATCATAAATTCTGTAAAACTAGTTAATCAACAATACTTAACGATCTTGTTCTAAACATAGTTGATATGAAGAAGGACAAGAAATGTAAATTTATATGGTATAATTTTCAAACTCGTTAAGATATCGTTATATATAGACGCAACCCATTTAGCCAGGAGAGCAATTGACCTATACTGCTGAGACTAAAAAAAAAACCCCAGATAAACGCAAGCACAGACGGTCAGACTGTATTTCAAGAACTGGTTCTTCAATCCACGTTGCAGCGGAGGACGATGAATACCCAACCCGTTACATAAAGTGGCTAGCAAAAATGGCTTCAACTTCGTACTTTATTTTTTCTTTTAATTTTTTTTTCATCGACAAGTCCTTTGTAGACGAAACGCCCGTATGGAGAACACACTTATAACAAAACAAAGTTATTTCCCGACTATGCAAGACCCTAATTGTTAGTCCAGGTCATTTAAAACCAGCCTCGTTGTTATAATCCTGGTATCCTAGTTTTTTATGCGGGTGCTACGAAACAGAATGAGTTAACATAATCTGATCCATACCGCCGTGAAAAAACCCAAAAGAGGAAAGATGGTTATCGTTTGTAACCCATAACCATTCGCTTTGAGGCCACATTGCTTCAATGCATTCTTATCATTAGCCTGTCTTACTGAAGTGTCAGATATTTCAATGTTTATTTTGAATAGATGTTAAGCAATTAGAAGGAATTATTTTTTTCTCAAAATACAATTAAAATGGATGTCTTTGATGACATTATCTGTCATCGTTTCCATTATTGTTTTGAAACCAGGCCATATTTTTAAATCTCTTTGTGCAACTATATTACTTCAAGGTCACATTTTTGTAATTCTTCTAGTTGAAATATGCGGTTAATCTCGAGATTGATTTGATCGTCTTTACAATCAAACATTCATGATACAACGTAGAACAGAAATGTTGTAATGATGTAAAATACATTTTATATACGTTTGATTATTAATTGAATTATTGCTGCTCGTCTATTGAGTGTGCAAATTTAAGGTTTACAGAATGGGGTTACATGTACCTTTTTGTGTGGCTTTGCTGGTTTACTTTATCTTTAACGGGTTGGTTGTATAGTTGTTTGTTGTAGCTTGAATTGTGTCCAAATGATTATTTCCAAGCTCATGTAAAATTACAAAGATATGGAAGAACTGTCAATGAAGACTTAACTCATTGTTTAATGGCATGCCACAAAACCAGGTTCAACCCACCATTTTTTCCTTTAAAAATGTCCTGTACCAAGTCAGGAATATGGTCGTTGTTATATTATAGTTCGTTTCTGTGTTTGTTATATTATAGTTCGTTTCTGTGTGTGTTACATTTTAAAATTGTGTTTCCGTTGTGTCGTTTGTTTTCTCTTATATTTGAGTGTGAGTTCTCATTACTATAAGACGTGTCACGGTACTTATCTATCCCAAATTCATGTATTTGGTTTTGATGTTATATTTTTATTCTCATAGGATTTTGTCTAATGCTTAGTCCGTTTCTGTGTGTGTTACATTTTAATGGTGTGTCGTTGTTCTCCTCTTACATTTAATGCGTTTCCCTCAGTTCTAGTTTGTTACCCCGATTTTGTTTTTGTCCATGGATTTATGAGTTTTGAACAGCGGTATACTACTGTTGCCTTTATTTAATAGGGACAGTTTTATTTTTTTGTCACATACTGATCTAACTCCCATACACAATCACATTATTACTACTCCCGATTGTGAATGGCAGGTTTTGATATACAGACATATATATTGTTACTGAGTTGCTGTTTCACTCACCGACCAGGACTCGTAAAATTTTACCAAAGAATAACAATGTATGTGAATTTGAATTTTTTGTTTTGTATATTTTGTGGTATTCGGAGCGTTTTGTTGGTATTTCGATTGTAAATATTTTGATCCTACCTACCTTATTCTTTCAAGATTGTCTTGGTATAAGAAATAACCCAAAATAACTGGTGTTAGAACATAAATAGAGGTATCTATATTTGGTTAAAAAATAATTAATTACATTTTGCTATAATATCATATTAAATTTAATGTTTATATATGTCATAGGCCTTATGACCATGTATTTAACATGTGTTTGTGCTACTGAATTTTTGTTTAAATATATATTGTCGTAATTGCAATGCAGATGCATTCCTAATTTCAATTTAAAATAATTATTCTGTCTTGAACATCGGTTTTGTGTCTGTCGTTCAGATTATTATTGCAAAATCATAATGTAATTTGCAACCGTGTACACTCTATTTCTTCATTTGTGATACCTGCAGTACCAATAACCTCCATTAGGATTTGTATATACGCTGTCTGATACATGTTGCCGCAGCAGTACACATGGCTTCTAATAGGATTTGTATTTCATTTTCTGCAGAATTTCATTCATATTTAATTACAAAAGAAATTTCATTATTTATTAGTGCACAATCGTGAAAGAATGCCTTCATAGTAAAATCACATGTTTAAACTTAAGATTGTACCTTAACATTTAGGTTCAGACCCAACTGCTATCAATATTCCAAATTCCCCATCATAAATATTTACATCAATATGCAGTTGAAAGATGCTTATAATGAAACAAGCACTTTACTAAATGCATGGTATGTAAAACGTCTCCCCTAAACTATTACCTTGTTTAAAAATTCTTTTAAACAGCATATGATTTTAAAATTTAGAAAAAATACTATTGCGTCATCATTAATAGTAAACTTACATGTTACTACTCGTGATAATTAACAAAATAATAGGCTTTTACAGAAAACAGATGATTAACCATGGAAACAGAAGTTTTAATTACCCTTTCTCTGTTAATTGTATAATTTTTACCATTAACAAAACATCTTTATAAATAACCCTTTAAACTTTTAACTTTTAAGTTTGGTTAAATGGATTGAACTCGAGCTATAATTTACACATTGGTTGTTTAGATATTTGAGAGTTCGGACAAATTTAGATACATTGTTCTTGAACTGTTAGCATACACATATCTCCATCTGAGTAGCTAACTGTTTGAGAAAAATCCGCTTAAAAAAGCTAAGGTCCCAAATTTCCCAGGTACAGATAACCTTAAATGAATTTGGCGACTTTAATGTTACTTTTACTGGTGGACGCCTTCCTCTCATCCAACACATAAAAGTTTGGTTATCATCTGACATGCTGAACACAAGTGCAAATACCATCATTAGCAGAACACTGGTTGAGCATAAGATTGGCAATCGTGTACACGACCACAAACCATTTTATTGCTTTTTCACAAGTTACCCTAATACTATCAGACTCACAAACCGGTAAAACATATACACTCACATACAGGCATATCTATACACCCAATAGCTATAAGAAAATGTGGCATGAATGCCAATGAGACAACTCTCCACCCAAGTCACAATTTGTAATAGAAAACCGATTACTTGCTCATACCCTAGATAGTGGCTCACTCCGGATGTTTTCAGCACTAATGTATAAAAATAGGAGTTATTGTTGTATACATTTTAATCTCAAATGTTTTATCCCACCTTAATTAGTTTATCTTGCCTTATTTGGGATATATAGTCTACGTATGCATACAACTAAATTTTATAATCAGACATCGATTGTACTTTGTATAACCAAACACGAAGATTCAAAACTTGAAGTATGCATAAACTATTAATCAAATGGAAATGACTGAGAGAGGGGTGTTTATCAGGTTTAGCCAGCTGTAAAACCAGGTTTAAACCACCATTTTTTTTACATGAGTAATTGCATGTGCCAATTCAGGATTATGACAGTAGTTTCCAAGTCGTTTCATGTATTTGAGTTTTTGATTTTGACATTTGATAAAGGACTTTATATTTTAAATTTTTCCGTTTTTTTGCTGGTTTTACTTTTTTCTTTGAGAGTTCTAGTTAATAAATCTGTAAATTCCAATACTTTTTTCTCTCAGGTTTTGATTGGACGTATTGGTCAACAAGGCAGTCAAGAACAAGACATGTCGCAACTAACGCGAGATTTGTTTGACAGCATGGAACGCGAGACAGATTTAAAAGATCAACTTCAATTTGCAGAAGAAGAGGTAAAGGACCTCCGAAGGAAAAAAGACGAGCTTGATGAAGAAAATGAAAATTTGAGCGTTCAGTTAAAAAAGATGTCTGCCTCTAAAATAACAAAATATAAGGACAGCAAGAAACTGGATGACCCTGATTTTACGGAAGCGGAAATAGAGTTGAAAGTTCATTTGGAATTAAATGAACAAGAACTAATGGTTGCCCGACGTAAAATACAAGATCTAGAAAATGAAAATGAAAATTTGTTAGAGCAGTCTAAAGTTTTGAAAGACGAATTATCACATAAGGAACATCTACTGGCTCTTCCACAACCACCACTCTCTCCAAACACCTATTACGAAGAGAGGTTGAAGGAAATGAATTTCGGAGCTGATGAACTGAGATGGAAAATAATCGAAAAAGACAGAGAAATCGAAAAACTGTCTGCAGAAGTATTACAAACTCGCCAATCAAAACTGCGTAAAAGTCGATCGCTTGAAACTGATTTCTATGGAGAACGTAAGAAACTTTTAGATCTCGATTTGTCAGAAAACGTTGATTTTAGAGATAAAGTAATTAGTGAGGCACGCGGTACACATTCTCCAGAACAATTACAGCATCACAAGCCATATACAAATTGTAATGACAGCAGAGATAATAAGAATCAAGAAATAAATAAATCGCCCGATGATGGAATCAATTCTTCTTTTGCCATTCAAACTCAGTTTTATTCTAGAAGTAAGTTAAGAGAACCTTCAAACTCTTTAAATCAAAGCTTTTCAAACGATAATTTGGAACAGCTTAAAACGTTACAAGATAGCGTTGACAATTTACAAGAGAAAATAACTAAATTGGAAGCAGAAAATGTGAGTTTGAAAGAAAAGTTTACACCGGAAACGGAAGATACGGAAGGGGAGACAAGAGAAGAATTGATGGACAAAATACTAGACATGGAAGATGATGCTGGTAAGTGAATCATTAATTTATTAAGATATGAAAACATATTTTGTAGGTGTATACAATGTCATATCATAAAATGTCTTGTGCAGGATTTCATGAATGAGTCCATGCAATATTTCTACTTTAAATCCTTACCCTTTTAACACATGCCAATAGGGATAAGAAACAAAACGATATTTACAAATTCATTTATGTCGATTTTAAAAAAAGGTGTAAAGACGGCCACATTATGATCTTTTAAACTGTCTACCTTAAACTCTCTGAAAAGAGGCATACTGTCGAGGAAAAAAGGGGTTTGGTCCTTTGTTGCCGTCCTAGTGGTTTGTAAGCGATTAATATTCTGCTTCAGATTATTTTATATTTCGGAAGGCTTATAAAAGGTAAGCTGATACTTTAAAGTTAGAACTTATTATCTGTGGCCACATGTTTTCATATGTGGCCTCCAGTTTAATAAAATAAACCAAATTCAAATCGTGATTCGTGAATTTGGCTACATAATTGGTGACATATCCTATAGATACAGTAAATGTTTTTTTTATAATATGAATGTTCTACGTGTTGATAATATAATGTGATTTGTCAAACAAGAATTTGTATATACCACATGATTTTATGACTATGTTGTGTAATAATGTTACAAAAATAAGAACGACAGAGAATGATAAATAGGACGCCTTCGACAGAACAGGAATACGAATATTATTTATTTTATTGCATTGATGTGGGATCTATGCTTCATATCATACATCATCGTTGAACATTACGTAACAACGGCACTTTCACTCATCTCAAAAACACCATTAGTGTCTCCTCATTAGATTAAAAGTAAATAGATAATGAATAGAATTGAGGATAGAATCAAGGAATTTGTCAACCCGACAATAGAGCAAACAACAGCTCAAGGTCACCATAGTGTCTTGAACGCAGCGAAATTATCCTGCACCCGAAAGCATACTTTAGCCAGTTTCTTAACAACAGTGTATACTAGTTTAAAGTATTTTCTAGTAACAAGATTGACAAAAGCGAAAAATACGTATATTAAGTCAGTGTTCATTAAAAGAACAAATAAAACGCATTTTGAAACATGTTATCGTGCCTGTAGAGGAATGCGTATTTGATAAAAGGTTAACCCATGCTTCAATAATATTGTATAATTGAGTAACTGTAAGTGTACCCTTGTTAAATCGTTTTTTTCTTTTTCTTTAATTGGCCTTTTTAACTTTTTTGGATTCGAGCGTCACTGGTGAGTCTTTTGTGGACGAAGCGCGCGTCTGGCTTATATACTAAATTTAGTCCTGGTATTTATGATGAGTTTATTCTATCTTGAAATATCTTCCCATCAAATACACTGGAAGAGAATAAAACACCAAAACAACGCATTAACATTTATATATTTCATTACAATGATAAGGAGATACACACCGCTAACAAAGAAAAATCTTCCCCCAAAAAGTTAAAATTATGACAAGACCAACATTCATCGTTTTTTTTTAACAATGATAATTAATTTATTAGTCTAAAGCTGTTATCATTACATTAGGCAATATAGGAAAGGTGTACTGACATAAGTAGTCTCTAAACACATTAACTCCAAATGGAGCTTTCGTTAGTAGAAACCATATTATTAACTATGTGTATTAGTGAGAAAAATGTAAAAGCATAAAAATATAGTATATAAACCAATACACATAATTAACAGCGCCTGGTGATGTTTCATAGCCTGACCGGTTTCGGTCCAAAAAGAACCTTCATCAGAGGCAGAATGGTGGATTAATGTTTGCACCCTATTTATATAGATATGGTAACCGGCGGTTGAGTAAACCGGCGGTTCAGATTGAACCACCGGTTATATTTGAACCGCCGGTTAAATCTGAACCGCTGGTTAAAATATCTATATAAATAGGGTGCAAACATTAATCCACCATTCTGCCTCTGATGAAGGTCCTTTTTGGATCGAAACCGATCAGGCTATTAAACATCACCAGGTGCTGTTAATTATGTGTATTGGTATATATACTATATTTCTATGCTGTTATCATTACATTATTGGTACAGCTTCACGAAAAAGGTTCCCTGATATATTAATATCTTTAAGAACAAGGTGTCTTAAAGATAAATTTTACTTAATAATGTGGCAGTTAATTACATACTTTTAACACATATATAAATGCAAATGCTAACTGGTAATGACGTATTCCGGATTTGACTGTTCCATTTTTATACAGTCTACCTGATAGATATTTTACTCATTTAAAAAAATCGTACGTATGTAATAATCATAACCTGACATGATTGAATGTGTCAGTGTCTCAATTCTCTGGCAGCACAATTTGGCGGTTTAAGATATTAGTAGCGTCGTCTGTTTTGTAATTCTACCTATTGTGTCGTAATCCCGATTCGAATTCGAAAAACGGGGGATAAATGAGATTTCCCCAGTGCTACTTTCGTTACAATTAACTTCTTCATGTATTAAGACATGGTTAAATTTTGATAGTTGTTCTGGAATTTTAAAATGTTCAGTTGTACCATGGTGGCGATTTACTTATTTTTTATGCTGGCATACTTGCCCTTTCTTACGATACTTTGAAATATATTAAATTAAAAGTTCTTTGAATTTTTCTTTTACTTTATAATACTTTTCATTAAATCACGGAAAATAGAATACTAGTAATTATTCAATAACATCATTCCATCTTGATGAAGAGCTTGTGTGCCCTATCGGTACTGTTCGAACATTGCATCGGAATTAGTTTACAACTTTGACCGACGTATTAAACGAACAGACAACAAGACGTATCTCTAACAGTTGGTTAAAATGCCTTATACCAATTCAGGCAGTTGTTAGCAAATAGGTCGTTTCTGTGTATGTCGGCGTTTGTTTTGTTGCACTCTAGTGTTCCTGTTGTTCCTTTAATTTCCTCTCATAGTTGATTTTTCCCTCGATTTTAGTTTGTAACCCGTATTTGTGTTCTGTCAATCGATTTATGACTTTTGAACAGCGGTATAATATACTCTTGCCTTCATTTGAATTGTTTAAGATTTTATCACAATGTAATCAAATTATATCTTTTCTTAGCCTTTCAATAATTTCATTGTCATGATAATTGTTTGAACTGGTAGTATGAATTTCAAGATGTCCTGTGCTGTCTGTCGATATTATATTAGTTAATTGTGCCTTTCTCTGTGATGAATGTTCTTGTGTTTTTTTTTGCTGTATTTCTAACATTGCCATAAAAGCTGAAGGGTTGTCAATCTATAAAACCAGGTTCAATCCACCATTTTCTACATGAGAAAATGACTGTACCAAGTCAGGAATATAACAGATGTTATCCTTTCGTTTGTTGTGTTTACACTTTTATTTTGGAAATTTTATCACGGACTTTTCGTTTTGAATTTTCCTCTGAGTTCAGTATCTTTGTTATTTTACTTCACTTTTTAAAACTCAAATTAGTATAATTAATTATACAAAGGGAACTGTGAGAATATGTGAATTATTGCGTGACGTTGTAATCGTGTTATGGTACGAATAATCAAAGAGGGACGAAAGATACCAGAGGGACAGTCAAACTCATAAATCGAAAATAAACTGACAACGCCATGGCCAAAAATGAAAAGGACAAACAGACAAACAAAGGTACACATGACACAACATAGACAACTAAAAAATAAGCAACACGAACCCAACCAAAAACTAGGGGTGATCTCATGTGCTCCGGAAGGGTAAGCAGATCCTGCTCCACATGTGGAACACGTCGTGTTGCTCATGTTATAACAAATCCGGTAAATAGTCTAATTCGGTAGGTCACATTCATGAAAGGGAAAGGGATTGTAGTTACGACGTAAGGAGCATATCCTATATAATTTGTGAAACGGTGATTCCATAACGGTCAACCAACTCGTAAGAAATTTACCTGTCATCAGGTGCGGATACAGCCATCAAAAACCCTGGGTTCCAACCTCTGGAACACTATCAAACGCTGACATAATTAATTTAAAAAAAAACCAACAGATTGCAACTTAAGAGGGGGTTCCAACCCTGGAACACCCCTTGGTATACCAATCCCTTGGTCCTTTATATTTTAAAACGAAAATTTACTGTAATATTATCATTTGTATTAAAAGATGTATTTTAAAAAAGTCCTATTTACATACATATACTGAACAGTTTCTGGGTAATGTAAAATAATCATCAGCTGAACAAATTCTGATTGGCGATCAGAATCCTGTCTTTATAGTCATTCGCAATGTAAGGTACCAACGAAACCATATTATGTGTTACCATATAGCATAACCTTTAATACTCTTTATTCATTTAAACGAATAGTCTATATCTAAATAGTATTCGTTTCTAGTTTCTATCTCCTATTTTAATATGACCGACAACGTTCTGCTATTTTACGAACAAAGATATCAGAAATTTAATTTGAACTTTTCTTGGTTTGTTTATAGACACATGGTTTCTCAGTATCTAATAGAAGTTGTGTCAACGACACAAACAAAATAGTTGTATAGACGGCCAATAACTGTCAGATATATGATCGTCCCGTAGATAGGCAGATCGCAATTATTGTTAAAAATTAGAAACTACAGTTACTACCACTACAAAACAACATTATAAAGAAGAGATACATTGCAAAGGTTGTAATCAAAAGCCATAGTTGGAGAAAGATGATAAACAAACTGGGTTAAATAAATAAACCGATTAGATTAAGAAATAGTTCACAATTCACCATACAAAAACTTAAGATTGACCATTATGAACAAAAAAAAAACCCATCGGGAATAAAAATCAGTCCGTGATGAACTAATGTGCTCCGAACGAGAAGGCAGTTAGAATAATTCACGAATGTTATAAATAAACTACTACTGTTACTACAACTGGTTCAACATAATATTGATGTTCTGGGTCATTATCTATATGTTTATCTTATAAACATGAACTGTTCCACGCAAACAATAGGCACAGTACCTACATTCATTCATGTTTGTCTTGTACTTCTAACTATTTAAGTAGAAGTACATACGTTAGGTTGTGATCCTTGAACTTTTTATGACTTTAAGATAAAGGATCTACAAAGAGATACATTAGTAATACATCTAATTAACCATGCTAATTCTTCTATCTGCATGTGTTGGGAGAAGCATGATCGGGGTCAGTTATTTATCTTACCATGTTTCTGTTTACTCTTGAATAATTAAGATTACTATGTGTTTGGGTTTGCTATCTCTGCATTTTACTCGTTATATGTATTTATAAATCTTTGATATCGTTAACGACTATTTTAAAATCCATCTGTAAATATAACCTGTTTCATTTTAATCTCATTATATATAATCAATTAGCGTTTCTTTGCGTTGAAATGAATGATGTATTTTTTAAATAGTAAAAAGAATTAAAAGATCAGTTTATGTTTTGTCCTGATTTGTTTCATTTCATTTTGGGTTTGGTGTTCACATTGGCTATTAAATAAACTCATCATAGATACCAGGACTAAATTTTGTATAAACGCCAGACGCGCTTTTCGTCTACAAAAGACTCATCAGTGACAATCTAATCCAAAAAAGTTTAAAAGGCCAAAATAAAGTACGAAGTTGAAGAGCATTGAGGACCAAAATTCCTAAAAGTTTTGCCAAATAAGGTAATCTATGCCTGAGGTAGAAAAGCCTTAGTATTTCAAAAATTCAAAACATTGTTGAATAATCGTTAGTTAGTTAAGAGATCATTCGATCATACTAATTATGACTTCAAAGTACATGTTTTCGCGGTCTCTGATCTTGAATATTACAGTTTGATCAGGTTATTCCCGGTTATGTTCTTTTCCCAATTGTGACGGTTTGACTGAATAAGAATAAGCATGGCAGTCTATACATGCATAACGAGAAAAGCTTATCATGCCTACGCCCTCGGTCTTTCTTTTCTTTGAGTTTATGCTATTTCCTCGGTTTCGAATTGGTATCTTGATCATGTTGATTTGACTTTTCCATGATGAATGTTGCGAGATTTGACCATCGATAAAGTGCTTCACCTTAATTGTTCATTATAACCATAATAACATTTGCAATACTATTACGCTACATACTTGTTCAAACTACGCCAGTAAGTTATTTGTATACAATGGCTCAAGTATAAAATTCAAACAAGAACTATAAAAGACGACAAAGTACAAATAACTCCAGAGTAACAATTGCAACGCACTTTACTGTCTATACTTTGGATGTTCAGATTGGATAATTGAAATTGACATGTTTGCCTAAAATAACCTGCTTTTCTAAATCTGTTGACTTAATAATATGAATTGTTTGTTCCTCTTGTAAGAAATAATTGACAGGTTTGTTTATTGCTTAATGGTTCACTGAACAACGAAGTACTAATTTACGTTATTTTTGTGTTGTATATTAGAAATGAAGAAATTCTTAGCTGTTGGTAAAGACATATGATTGTACTTTAATTAAGGTAGGAGACGTGATGTATTTTGATTTGATTGTGGAGTTTTTTTAAACTCTACTCACAATTGTTACATTTTGACTTGAATGTGGATCGCATGATGGTGATTCAGATATAGCTGAAAGGCGCTTACTCAGCAACTCACCGGTCTTGCTTCTTTAACGAATATTTGAAAATCGGTAAATTACTGTTGCCTGAATTTACTTCCATTATTTTTCTATTTCTGTCGATATGTTTGCAACGTCGATGATGTTTCAGACAAATTGATTTAGTTTATATACTTATATTGTACAGTTAAACCTGCTTAAGAGACCACCTGTATTAAACAAATCTGTATTAAAAGACCATTAATTTTAGATCCTCGGTAGTGCATTTCATACAGATTGAACCTTTATTGAAAAACCACCTGTCGTAAGAGACCATTAAGTGGTCTCATAAAATAGGTTTCACTGTAGTTGTTAATCATTCAAATTCAATTACATTGTCCGTTTCTCTGCGGCTAATGAGCTTTTAATTTGCCCCCCGGTATCGGGTATCCGCCTGTTTGACGTTAACTGAAATTACCAATGGTTCGAAATCTGTACAAATACAATATGTATTATGTATTGAGACTATTACATAGATATCAGAGGCGGATTTAGGGGGGGGGCAGGGGACCCGGCCCCCCCTTTCAAGAAAAAAAATGGTTGGTTATATAGGGAATCACTGAAGCGTGACGGAACCCGCCCCTTTAGGTAGTCAGTGGCCCCCCTCTTATGAAAATTTCTAGATCCGCCACTGGATATAAGAAGATGCGGTTGGAGTGTCAATAAGACAACTCTCCATCGAATCCATAATTTGTAAAAAGTAAATCATTATACTCGGCCTTCAACACGGAGCCTTGACTAACATCGAACATAAAGTTATAAAGGGACCAAAATTTACAAGTGTTCAACAATTCCAACAGAACAACCAACGGTCTAATACATGTTCATTGTCGCTTTACGTCAACGTGAATAAGCATTTGAATGGTACAAGCCATATCAAAGTATTGAATTCAAAGACAGTTCAATGTTCGATATTGGATGCGTGGGTGATTATCTAACTAAAGTTGTTAATTTCTGTGTCATTGGGTCTCTTATGGAGAGTTGTCTCATTGACAATCATACCACATCTGCTTTTTAAAAAAAAATTCATGCAGTTAATAATATTGGAAAATTTGTTAGGAATTTCTTGTTCGTGGGTATACTAATACACAGTATTAGAATGATCCCAACAATATCATTTCTCATTTGCTTACTTTAATGCTATTATTCTCAAAACGAAACTGAATAATTATATATAAATACGAAACACAAATAATAGTTCTTACTTATCATCCAATCATCCAATTTAGTACCAGCTGATTTTTTTTCTATTTAAAGTCCTAAAAAGTGTAGATATAGATATGATGTTGAAATGACTGGTTTTCATTGTAAATGCATGAGTTATGATAATGAAACAAATTCTTAAATTGGTAAAATTGGTAAAAACATTGAAGTGATGACTTCCACATTTTCAAAGCGGAGTTAGAGTGTGTATTGCAATAGAGGTGTAATATGCATTGTATATAAATTCAACTTATATAATCTCGTTAAAATAATAATCTGTTAAAATAATCTTTAACAATGTAGTTTTTATAATGAGCAAAAATTAAGTCTGAATTGATCATAACACGTTACCTTGATTGACAGTTAAATATTTTCGGGATATGATTTCCATGGTAATTCAATTATGTTAGTTTACCTGAAGCGTTAGGTCATACGTTTATAACATCATAACTTTCTAACTCTTACACCATATAAAATAATTTATCTAATTACTTGTTCAGTGGTTACAGCCTTCATAAATCCATAAACCACAAAAAAAGAGAACAAAAACCCAAAATATGATTGGAAAAGGAAACAACCATCATAACTCTCTTACTCTTACACCATATAACATAATTTAACTAATTACTTGTTCAGTGGTTTCAGCATGAATAAATCCATAAACCACAAGAAAATAAAAAGCCGATAATGAACACTTTGTGGATAAGTAAGCTTGGTTATCTTTGTGTAACAGTATATATTTAACATTGCCATAGCCACAGATATAGATTTGACCAACCATTTTTTCTTGAAATGTCATGTACCAAGTCAGGAATATGGCAGTTGTTAACTTATAGTTCGTTTCTATGTATGTTGCATTGTTGTTAGTTTGTGATGCACTTGGGTCCTGTTATACTGTTTTTTCCTATAATAGTTTATGTGTTTCCCTCAGTTTTAGTTTGTGGCCGGGATTCGTTTTCTGTTGATTTATGACTTTTGAACAGCGGCAAACTAATGTTGCCTGTATTTGTGCCGTCCCACAAATACTTCATGTTTCGAAATTTTATTAAGACATTTATTTATTTTAGATAAGAAAATTCCGGAGAAATGACCAAAGAATATAAAAAATGTAAAAGTAAAAATAACTTCTTAAAAGGTTAAGGGATAGCTTATTGGCTTGGTAAATTATTCGTTTTCAGGAACAACGAACCTTACAGATTTAAGAAGATATGTATAGACAGGAAATCGTATAAAAAAACTCGGAATAGACGTAAATATGATTGTTGTTTGGTGTTTAACGCAATTCTCAGTACTCTAACATATTTCATGGCGGTCAATTTGTTTTGATGGAGGACTTAGACAATTCGGCCACCAAAGCCCCTCGTTCATAAAACAATACCAAATTATAATCTATAGAGGTTATGATATAATAACTGCAAAGTTCACCTCAAGTCTTTAACTAAGAGCTGAGACTCATTTATTACGGTTTTGTGCTACTCTATTATCTTGGCAAACATAGATTCTTGAAGAAAGTTAAATCAATAGTAATTGCAATAAGTGTCACCGTTTACTAACTTGCTGATAATTAAATTGACGTAGAATCATGAATTAAGGGGTAATATTTTTATTGCTTTTAGACACAAACAACTACATGCCGAAATGATATAAGCTTCGTTTTGTAACATCAATTGATAGGTAAAAGTTGACACAGCAAGGAAGTTCACTTTGGAATAAAAACGAGAAATAAATGTTTGGTGGGGGATAGTTTATTTTATTCATTTATTAGCTGCATGGTGAAAATCTGTCAAATTTGGTTGATTAATGTGTTACATGATTTAAAGCTTGATCTTCGGTGTTAGCCAAGGGTCCGTGTTGAAGACCGTACTTTGACCTATGATAGTTTACTATTAACTTCGTTAATTAATGTATTAACTGATTTATAGCTTGCTGTTCGGTACGAGCTTAGGGTCCGTGTTGAAGACCATATTTTGACCTATTATAGTTAACTTTCACAAATTTAGATATGGATAGAGAGTTGTTAATTGACATTCATACCACATCTTCTATTTCTATTAGTATCTTCCTAATGTTTAAAATTGCTTAGCTGAAATCAATTCCTTCCATATTCACAACTACGAGTTCAAATGTATATTTTATTGTTATCAAAGGTACCAGGATTATAATTTAGTACGCCAGACGCGCGTTTCGTCTACATGAGATTCATCAGTGACCCTCATATCAAAATATTTATAAAGCCAAACGAGTACAAAGTTGAAGAGCATTGAGGATCCAAAATTCCAAAAAGTTTTGCCAAATACGGCTAAGGTAATCTGTGCCTAGGATAATTATCCAAATCCTTAGTTTTTTTCGATAAATTCACAGTTTTGTAAACTGGAAATTTATAAAAATTACCACATTATTGATATTCATGTCAACACCGAAGTTTTGACTCTTGGGGTGGTGATACCCTCGGGGACGAAACGTCCACCAGCAATGGCAGCTTGTAAGTGCGAGGTTCTAAACATGGCCAGAAATGGTTTGGGGAAACTTGATAAAGGATTTTCGCCTCGAGGAACGGCATACATTGTTAGATAAACGCTGCTACTGTTGGTACTACTACTGGTGTACATTCCGCAGATATTTTGCATTTTTTGTTTACATTTTTCTAACAATTGAATTATTATCCACATTTTACAGTTTTTACTGTTTACTTTTGGCAGTCCCATTCACAAAAAGTTTTTACATTTTTGTTCCATTGATTCCAGAATCTCATTAACCAAGAATTATGTTCATCAGAGGAAAGGTTATTTTATTTTGAATCAAAGAATCATACATGAAAGGCGTTTCTTCTGCGTATCTTGGTTAAGTATAATACAGGCGCCTATTGATTCTTAAATTGATTCTAAGATCTCGTATTAGTTTCACCAATTATATGATGTTTTTAATTCTTGCATCAATTCGTTTCTAATTGCTCTATATGCTTTCCTGAATTGCCATTCAGAAAGTGTTCGTACCCTTTGCCTGTTCATATCATTACAGCTTATACGAGTGTATTCAAAGTACAAAAAAGTCACGTTTCTTGTATGTTTAAATTGGTATATAGTTAAGGCGACCGTGGTTCCGTCAAAACAATGGAAGTTCAACCAATGACATGCCGTTTTTTTCATTTGGATACGAACATTAAAATTTCCCGTAGTCCTTTAGAGTCTGAAACGGCAAATCGGATGAACTCAAGAGGAGCTAGACCAGCTGCGTCGTCAGGGTAAACATCTACCTACAAGTATTTGACTTTTTGCGCATGTTCTACGTCTAGAGACTCTTGCCTTTGCTAGTATTGTATATTTTTAATTTCAGTTCATTTATATGTTTTGAAGTCTAGTATGATATTAATTTTCTCTTAAAAGTACTTGTATTTCGTCTGGTCGTATTTGATAATACATTTTCGTGCTATATTGACAAGAGATACTTGTCCTCCTGAACTCAATTATATACACCTCTTTGCAAGTAAAAATAGAAGGTAAAACAAGGAAACATTGACTGCAATAGAAGTTTAAGTTAATTTGCTCCTTTTTTGCGGTTTATGTTTTTCAGTTTTTTGTTTTTGTTGTGGTGTTTTGTAGTCTGTTGATTGTCTGACTTTTCGGCAATGGGTTTGTCTGTCCTCTTTGCTTTTATTTATAGTTTGACCGCATGGTATCTTTTCCCTTATTATTGATTCGATCATATGAACGAAATACTAGATCTTAACAATGATTTAGAAAAGCTATGAAGTATTCCAAACTTCGATATCAGGCAAACAGAAATGTTCAAGCAGTTAACACACATTATAAATACATTTTGTATATATATCGAACCAAGGCATTCATCATAGTTCCATTTTACCTTTAGACACACCTGTCCTTTTTGTTGACTTAAACCATCTGTTGCTACAAATTATCATGCTATTTGGCTAATATCCATGAAACTTATAATTCATAAAAAATTCTTAATAATTCTTTGAAGATGTGTACTTTGGCATATTCATTGTTTTGTTGTCGAACGATAAAGAAATGCTCGAAATATCTGAGACTAAATATTCTTATATCTTCAATTTCGGATAGTTATTTATTTTGGCGTTTACAATATTTGTAAACATCATCATTCTTTTAACTTTACACATTGAATTTTGAAAGAGCCTTTTGAATAAGATGCATGGACAATCATGGCAATTGGAATAAAACTAAAACAATTTCGGTTTGAAAGAATATCCGGTTCAACTGCTTATATACAAAAAATTAAAAACTGGTACGTCGGGTTATGTATATCACAAATGTTTCGAGTTTGATAAGCAAAACACTTATTTCTTAGATATCTTCTGTGGTACGATAGAGTACTGTTTAGTCAGCTATAAAAGCAAAACCCAAATTCAAAGATCTATATTACTATGATGCCAACGAACGGCTTTTAACAATGAGCATAACTTATACTGCATACTAAGATATAAAAGGCCCTCTAAAATTAATTGTCTGATGTCAAAAACCTGATGTTCAGTGGTTGTCGTTTTTTTTTTTTTTTTTTTGTTTCTCATTTTTTATATAGATTATACCGTTGGTTTTCCCGTTGAATAGTATATCCCCTTTATAGCGTGCTGTTTGGTATGAGCAGGCTCAATGTTAAAGACAGTTCTTTGACTTATGATGGTTAACTTTTACAAATTGTGACTTTGATGGATAGTTGTCTCATTGGCACCCTTACCACATCTTATATCTGCTTAAAATATACAAATGAAATTAATGTGTTACCATATAACGGGTATAGTATGGTTGTCAATAAAACAACTCTGTACAAAGACCCCTGGACAAGGCTGTTAACAGTTTCCCGAATAACCTTCAATAAATAAAAAAAACCAAGTACATATAAATCCCCTGATAGAGTTATTTAATGAAACACTGTATCGTTGCGATATTCTTGGTGTTTGAATTAATGATATTAGATAATATTATTAATATGGGTTATTAGGTCAAATTGATACCTGTTATACATTTATCTCACCCCACGAGCCAACATAAGTTACCAAAATTATACTTCCGTATCAGAGAACATAAATTTAAATGAAGTATGTTCCGTGACTATGTAAGATTGAATAATCTTATAATTAATATTTGTATATATATGCGTATATCTAAACATCGGTATTTTGTGGATTGCGGAAGGAAAATTTCCGTCTATTGATCATGTGCACACAACCTATTACCTGCTATCGTTATGGCAGACGCAACACGAAAGGAAGATCCAAATCTGCTTTACACGATTTCAAACTCTATTGTATTTTATTAGCAATTGGTAACACAGACATAAAACTGCTTAATACGATAACGAAAACGATTCATTTTAGAATCGAATGCATTCTTAGTTATACTTTTAAAAGTGTACACCACAACATCATGATTATATCAAACGTCTAAAAATGGCAATTCAACCAATGACGTAACGTTATTTTCTTTTTATTGTATGAACAATGAAATTACCCATAGTCCTTTAGATTCTTAATTGTTTAGAGTGAAAATCATGAACAGAGATCTAATTGTATCTGCCGTAATGATAGAGGGTAAATTGGTAAATGGAAATATAAAGTTTGATTGTTTCAAGACGTGTTTCAGAATAGATCCTTTGCTTCATTGGATGCACTACTGTAGAATTGTTGTAGCTTTCTTATAAAATGTTGTACAACATCTTTTATTCATACAGAACAAACAATACAATAAGGGATGATAACTTCTATCTAGAGGCACTTATCAGTCGGTGGAATAATTTCAATTTGAAATATGGCAGTAAAAATCCGCAGTGGGGAAATATACATGCCTATTTATTTTTGCCATGTCAAAGCACATTATAACAACCTCTACAACATGGTTATTTTAGTTTCGACAAGTGTATGGTTCGTTCCAATATGACATGTGGCAAAATAAAACATGTGCCGTATGTTTTCTTACTATCAAAATTAGTTTTTTTTTCTGTTGGACAAATCTAAATGAAATGATCTCGTTGATAACTTATACACACCTTTATCATCTCTAAAGACATATATTTCTGTAAATATAGTTGTAAAATAAATATTCCCAAAATACAAAATATTTAGAAATTTTAAAATTCTTTCCCCAATTTTTTTGTAGAATTTTTAATCAAGCGAGATAAAAATCGAATCAGTTAATCTTATCAATGAAATCCTCCAGGTTAAACCACCATTGATAAAGCTCTAGCATCTGGTTACTCCACCTCATCAACTTCAAGCCTGATTGTTTATCATAATTACCGTATCACGTGATATTAAACGAAGTAAAAACCAACACCTTGAGTAGAAGTTAATTGTTCTCTAAAGTTTAAAGGAATTATTTTGTTATTTGTCAGTGGCAATGGAATTTATTTTGTCAAATGTTCTAAAGGTAAGACACGTATATGTTTTATGTCAAAGTTACAACTTCCCCTGCTTAAAGTGATTATTGACCGCAATTACAATGTTATCTGCCTAACGTGACTTCGTTCGTTCAAACAATATAAAAAGTATTGAATTGACATCAAGATGTTATTGTTATTGCAAAGGAATCGATTTTAATACCTTAGGAGGGAGATATTGTAGCGTTTCCATTTTATTTTATGATTGAGCATCATGTATGCATAGTATTCTATTACATTTAATGATACCTTGTTGTAAATTGCAAAAAGCATTTGCCGTTATATTTTTACAGATTTTCCCGAAGGTTTTAAAATCTCAACACCTGTTTCAGGTACTGACCTTTTCAACATTTTATTTCAGTTTTGATTTTAGTTGGCCACCTAAATTGTACCGATATCTATTAACAGTGTGTACAAGGTATATTTATTCGGGGGAAAATAACCTACAGCATTATATGAAATTAATTCAATAATCTTGAAAAACCGATTTTACAAAAACGTGATATCAAAATGTATAGACAATTTTTTTTAGGGATGAGAGAATATAAAGCGTACACTAATGTAATATGTGCTCTACTACGCCGGAAAGTTTTTAAAATTGATGATGTAAACTCGGAATGACTGATAATAAATATTCAAGTAAAAGGAAAACATTATTTAATGAGCGGATATTTGTCATATTTTCTTCTCTTTTGTACTTTATACAAGAGGTTAATTTCCTTTAATAAAAACTAAATACAGGGATTTCAGCTGCATCCCTTTAAGGGTTTTGTCACTGTGTCAACATCCTATTCAAAAGACGTATAACAAAACAACTAATGATACTGAAAACAACTGTATTTGTAATACATCTAAAAAGCATAGAAGTATTATAATTGATCTGGAGTGCCCTCATTCAAGAATCATAATTTTATCAACGACAATTGAGACACCCTAACAGTCAACAGTAATGTAATATCGATTGTAAGGACTGTTTAATTGATATACGGAAGATTTTTCTCCAAATTATTATAAAAAGTAAAAACACAAAAATACTGAACTCCGCGGAAAATTCAAAAAGGAAAATTCAAAATCAAAAGGCAAAATCAAAAGTCCAAACACATCAAACGAATGGATAACAACTGTCATATTCCTGACTTGGTACAGGCATTTTCTAATGTAGAAAATGGTGGATTGAACAAAGAGACATACGAATATGTGGTATGAGGGCCAATGAGACAACTCTCCGTCCAAGTTACAATTTGTAAAAGTAAAACCATTATAAGTCCAAGTACAGTCTCCCGAACAGTAAGCTATAAAGGGCCCATACATTGACTCGTGTAATGAAAAACCATTCAAACGGGAAAACCAACGGTCTAAGCTATATGAAAAACGAGAATCAAGAAACACGTATAAACCACATCAACAAACGAACTTATGAATTGATGTTAAGGCTCACATTACTAAAGACGACAGTTACACTGATTATTTGTTATTTCTATCTAAATTGAATAGCTGATTCATTAGTCTATGTTGGGGATCATTGACGTCAACTCGAATAGATGAACAAATGAACTCATTATATAATTCAGATTGTCTGTGCTTTTCAAATGAATCTCACCTGCATTTGTTATTTGTAAGATAATCAGTTTATCAAAGCTCCACCTTGAAATATTACTTTTAAAACAATTATGTTTGTCATACATACAATTCTTTATGATTTGATCTAATCAGACAATCTACTTTATAGCTATATATTCAGGTATTTGAACACCTGCAATCTTTGCATTATGTGCATTGTCAATACTGTTCTCCTCCTTTTTCTATAGATTACTGTACAGTAATCATACTAATTAGTGAGTTTTTTTTATGTGTATTCATAAACAACAAAGTTAATTGGATTGGTTAGATTGAGCAGACAATGTAATGATAAAAAAGATATATATCCCAACTGATTCCTTAATTTGCGTGTTTCATTGCATGTAGATAATTATGAAGATCTACATTGCGTAATTTTGTGATCACATCCTTATTATGTACCTGACAGTGGTTTTTGTTACTACTTCTAATGTCTTGTATTACGTAACCCATCTATTATATATAAATTGGAATGCCCCTGAAAAAGGTTTTAAAATACTGAGCAAGACAGCTATAAACTTGTAAAAGATTTGATAAACTTTGGTAGATCATCTTTATTCAAACCAACGTTCTGTCGACGTACTTTTACAGCAGAATCATTATGTTTTCCATATTCCTGTATACGTCCCTTCATATTAAGGCAATGACTTTTATATCTAGAATATTTTACATTTTTGATCTCGGGACCCTTTATAGCTGACTATGCAGTAAGTGATTTGCTCATTGTTGAAGGCCGTAGGGTTACCTATTGCGGATAGTTAATATGTCATTTCGTTTCTTGTGAAGAGTTGTCTCACTGACAATCATTCCACATCTTCTTTCTTATAAGCATCCGATCTGACTTACTGCCAATTAATCGCATTAGGAATTATTCAATTTGATTGCAGTTTACTTCAATGTAAAATATGGTATATTTTGATTATTATTTTACTTATCAGTAGACAATATTCCTTAAATCAGCAAAATAAAAATGACTTCTGTATATTTCTTGGGCAAAATAATATTTTTTTTTTGTACAGTTTCAAAACATGCAGGATAAAACTGTAATCGGTATAAGGGAATGGAGCATGACGTTTTTAATAATTCTCTTTTGAAATTAAGGTGGCTAGGGCGTCTTAATTAAAATTGATAGAATTTTTAATAACTTGTCATAATGAAGTTTTTATCATGCTTTTTTCAAAAACATATTAAAAAGTATGGGTCACCGGACTTTCTTTCACGCTACAGGTTGTGCAAAATTGTCAGAATGTGTATAGATTATGCATGGAAAATCAAATTTTGTGTGATAAAAAGAAACCGTACTTTTAGAACTTTAAGATAAAATGTGAGATGATTGCTCTTATAACATGCTTTCAGATCAGAAAAAGAAAAAATGGGATCACTGAACTTGTTTTCTTGCTACATATCAAAATAGGTAAATTCAGATCACTTTCTATTATAAAAATGACTTTATCTGAGTTATCTCCCCTTATTTGGCAAAGTTGAAAAAAATCGAATGAAACACAAACAAGGTGTTTTTGAGAAATTACAGCTGTAATTATGATAAAACACACAATTTTCTATATTTATATCAAAAGTCTTTTACATAAAATACGTAAAACTCTCAACATTTGCACATTTCATCAAATATTTAGACCAAAGTTATCTGCTTCTTCAAAATTCAAGATGGAGGAAGACACCCCAGCCACCTTAACTTGATATTGTTAATTAACTGTAAAATGTTGTTAAAATCAAAATTTTAAGCATGTTAGCTGCATATCAAAAGTTATCAATACACGATCAAATATAATGTAAATACGATAAACTTGTCATAAAGTCAACAATTTTTGGAAAACAATCCATCAAAATGTATTTAGAAATATTACAATCACTACAAAGAAACAAGTCAATTATTGTTTGCCAGAAATACACACTGTTGCCCTTATACCACTTTTTCAAAAAAACTTTGACTTCACTCGTCTATCATATCCTCGGCCGCTTGCGTCAACTCGAATAGATGAAGAAATGAACTCATGACATAATTCTTATTGTCTATACCATTCGAAAAATTATCATCTGTATTGGTTATTTGTAAGATAATCAGTTTATCAAATCTCCACCTTGAAATATTACTTTTAACAATCCCTTTTGTCATACATACAATTCATTTTGAGTTGTTCTAATCAGAATATCAACTTTATAGCTGCATAGCCAGCAATAAAGAACATGTAATATTTACATAATGTTCACTGAAGCTATAAAGCCAGTCTTAGAACACCTGCAATCCTTGCATAATGTGCTCTGCCAATTTCCCTCATGTCCCTATAAATTACTGTACGGCTATCATATTAAGGATGTCGCTTTTCTGTTTCAAAACAACAAGCTTTTAAAAAGACAGTTCTAAATGAATGCTTTATAAATAACGCCCATTTACAAGCAGGACATAAATTATATAATCCATTGAATCTTTGCCGGGAAATGGTTCAACCTCTAGGTTTTCATGCAATTAAGTTTGGTCTTAAAAAAAAACTATGAAAATATAACATGGATTTTTAGAAGTTTTTTAAACTTGTAATATCGAAAGAAAGTAAGGATAACCGGGTAAAAAATTGATTGGCACTACGTGCATATAACTGTATCTGATATCAAAAACAAGAGTTACAAACAAACTTAATAAGTGAGTTTTCCTGGATATGCATAATCAAAACAAATTTATCTTCGATTATTGACAGACGATTTAATGTTTAAAAAGATATATATATCCCAACTGGTTTCCTCAATTTGTATTTCATTGCATGTAGATAATTATGCAGATCTACATGCGTAATTTTGTGACCACATGCTTATGTATCTGACAGTAGCTATTGTAACTCTTTTCTTTCTAGTCTTACATGACCAATCTATTATATATAAATTTTAATGCCCTTGGAAGAGTTTTTAAATACTGAGCAAGACAGCTATAAACTTAAAAAGATTTGATAAACTTTGGTAGATCATCGTTATTTTACCCAACCGTTCAGTCAACGTAATTTTACAGCAGAAATATTATGTTTTCCTTATTCCTGTATCAATGCCTTCATATTTAGGCAATGCCTTTTATATCTGGAACATTTTAAGCCGTAAGTTTTCTCGTTTGAATTGTTTTACATTTGTGATTTTTCGGGACAACTAATAGTTGACTATGTGATTTGCTCATTGTTGAAGGCCGTTCGGTGACCCATTTCTGTTAATTTCTGTGTCATTTGGTTTCCTGTGGAAATTTGTCTCATTGGCAATCATATCGCATCTTCTTTTTATAAGCATCCGATCTAACTATTGATACATACTGCAAATTAGTCGCACTTTGGACTATTCAATTTGATTTGCAGTTTACCTCAATGTAAAGAAACATTTACTTAAGGTATCAAGAATTAATGACTTCTGTATATTAAATAGTCACAATAATATACTTCCTAGATACAGTTCGGTCAATTTTTACAACAATCAGTTACTGTAAAATGAAGTTAAAATCAATTTTTTTTGGCATTTCAGCTGCATATCAAACGTTATCAATACACATAATCAACTCTAATGTAAACACGACAAACTTGTCATAAAGTCTATAATTGTTGAAAAACAATCGATCAAAATGTATTTAGAAATATTACAAGCACTACAAAGAAACAAGTCAATTATTGTTTGATCTACATACGCACTGTTGTCCTTATACCTCTTCATAAAAACTTTTTTTTAATGACTCGCGATGACTTCTCTTGTCTATCCTATCCTCGGCCGCTGACATCAACTCGAATAGATGAATAAAAGAATTCATAACATGATTCTCATTGTCTTTACCGTTCGAATAATTATCACCTGCATTTATTATTTGTAGATAATCAGTTTATCAAAGCTCCACCTTGAAATATTACTTTTAAACAATCCTTTTTGTCATAAATACAATTCTTTTTGAGTTGTTCTAATCAGGATATCAATTTTATAGCTGCATAGTCAGCCTTAAAGAGCATGCAATCTTTACATATATTTGTATACTGTAGCTATAAAGCCAGCCATAGAACACATGCAATCCTTGCATACTGTGCTCTGCCAATATTCCCCCTCTTGTCTCCATAAATTACTGTACGGTTATCATATTAAGGATGTTCGCTTCTCTGTTTCAAAATAACAAGCTTTTTAAAAAGATTGTTATAAATTGATGCTATTCCGATAATGGAAAATAAAAAGCAGGTAAATAATGATAGGTCGAGATATATATTTGTAATCATTCTAAATTTTGGCGGAAAATGGGTTTCTCTAGAATACGTTTAACTTTGAAACCTTTTTTCTTTTAAAAGCTGTGAATGTATAGCAAAGATTTTTAACAGATTTTCAAAAATGGCTTTTTTTTTAAAATGTATATGTAACAAGATAATACTAGGGGTAGGAGGGCACAACTTTAATTGGAAATACATGGATTTTTACATTATCTGACAAAACGTGAAAAACAAGAGTGGCCAACATCCCTAATTAGTGAGTTTTCCTGGATATGCATAATCAAATTGAGTTTATCGTCGATAATTGACAGACGATTTAATGCTTAAAAAGATATATACATCCCAACTGGTTTTCTTAATTTGTATTTCATTGCATGTAGATAATTATGAAGATCTACATTACGTAATTTTGTGACCACATCCTCATTATGTATCTGACAGTAGTTATTGTTACTCCTTCTAATGTCTTGTCTTACGTAACTCATCTGTTAAATATAAAGTGTAATGTCCTTGAAAGAATTTGTTAAATACTAAGCCAGACAGCTATAAAATTGTATTTAAAATTGTTAACAATTGAAGCCATGTTATATACAATTTCGTTAGAGAATAAAAGAGGGTGAAAGGTACCAGAGAGACATTCAAACTCATAGATAGAAAATAAACTGAAAACACCATGGCTAAAATAGAAAAGACAAGGAGACAAATAAAGTACACAAGACACAACATAGAAAACTGAAGACTAGGCGACACGAACCAAACCAAACACTGGGGATGATCTCAGATGCCCCGGATGTAAGATGTAAGAATCGACAACAAAATATTGTAAATATCCGTTGAATTTGGTTATAAATTAAACACAACATCGATTGTCTAAACAACAATAAAATTTCAAACAAGTAAATAATATATACAGTTGTAGCCTCTCTTATATTCTGGCAGGAACTGTCAGTCCTATTTCACTTTTAGAACAGTTTCTGACAATAGCTTGTATACCCTAACACAGTCTTTGAAATTCTACCCTTAAACTGAATAAGACTCAGGACAGACTTTATATTACCTAAAGGTCTTTGTTCATTTTCGGTGCGCTCCTTTTTTTATACATTTATTTCTTACAGTTGTACCCTAGAACACATTTTGACAATTCTACCCACGAAATTCCCTGACAGTTTATCCAAGAACAGTTTCTATACAGTTTTACGTTAGAGCTAGACAGTTCTACCCTAGAACAGAATAGAAATTGTCGAGTTTGAATATATAGAGTAGAACCGTTCTATTGTTGTTTATAGCAGTTTAATATATGACACATTATTCCGGAAGTACTGAAGAGATTTATAGAACGAACTCGCATGTTCATAACGAACTCATAACTTCAAAACGAACTGTTCTTGTTCTGCAGTTTTCTGTTTGACACATTCCATTTTTTCGTCTTCAATTTTATCTATATGAAATATGTCTAAAGAAAATGACCATCTCACATTATAATTTTCTGTTTGTTTCTTTTAATGATGATAATTTTCGTTCAAAACACGATGGATACTTATCAATTTGTAAATAAAGAAACAAGATACGACGGTAGAAAAAAGTAGACACAAAAGTTATATATTTTAGGTTAATACTGGTGATTGCATATATTTTAAAAACTACTTCATATCCCGGTAAATTATACTTTCAAAGGAAAAATAGGCAGACAATAAAGTATATAGATGTGCATTAAGGCATGTTAACTATTCTCTAGGCAGGTGTTCTGACAAGACGGTACGCCTTTTCACATATCATTCAAAGAAAATCGACATGAAAAAGTGTGCACTTTTAAACCAAACAATAAAAGAACAATTATTAGTAAGTCGAAGGTAACGTGGTTCACATATTTCAACAATTTATTGCTTTCAAAAATTCTTCTTATGATCATATACATTTGTACTAGATAGTTTGAATCATTTAACTGATAAAAGTAATTGGGAGCTGTAGAACTATATGCTATCTTAATTTCCTCGTATAAATAAAAAAAGGAGCATACAATTGTGAATGAAAATTGTAAAAGCATCAAAAAGACAACAACCCGAACAAAGAGCAGAAACAGCCAAAGCCCACTAATGAGTATTCAAACACAGCGAGAAAATTCTGCATGTGTATGTCAACCCTCAATTTTTTAATGTAAATCACTGAAACAGCAAAATGTATATTTTTTCATTGATTTCACCTGTCTGTCATTTTTAAGTCTATTCATCGAAATGGACCAAAATTTAGTAACAATGTACCGAAATGAATAGATAATTTTTACTATGAAATCGTCATTCAGCTTCAATAATGGGTAATTATTAAATTATTTAATTAGTACAATGAATAAACTCCGTGCAAGATAAATACGAGATGATTAAAGCCTATAATTATTCCGTTTTCGTACAAATGAAGTTTCAAATATATGAATGACAAACCCCCAACTGATATTAGTGAATGGTGCATGGGTTTTTTGTAAGTATCACTTTGAAAGCATGCTTGTTATTATTGACTGCAAAAAGCAGTTTAAAACAAACATTATCAAATTTAAGCATGTCAGCTGCATATCAAAAGTTATCAATACACATACTTAACTCTAATGTAAATACGATAAACTTGTTATAAAGTCTAAAATGCTTAATAACAATCGATTAAAATGTATCTTGCATTATTGCAAACGCTTCAAAGAATTTTGTCAGTTAGTAATATTCTTTGAGGTAAATAAACGTTTTCAATGGCTGTTTTCTGCTGTTCGGGTTGTTGACTCTTTGACAAATTCACCGTTTCCATTCGCAATTGTATTATTACTTTTGTACCTTTATATTACAATTGTGGTGGTGATTGTATTCGTGTGAAATGTATGAGACGTTAAGAACAATTTACTTGTCTATGAGTTTGAATAACAATTAAAAATTAATACGCTTCGTAGAATACTAACTACAGGATTTTAAACATGAGTTGAAAATTGGCATGTAGAAAGGCGATACATGTAGAAAGGTGATACATGTACAATTCAGGATATACCTGGCTTATATGAAGTTAAACTTATGTTAAATATTAAAGTTAGCTGTGAAAATTGTAAATTTTGATGAATAGATAGGGATTTTGGATTGGTGGTCTGACACATAAAGGCCACACGTCAGCTTGATCATCTTCCAAACGTTATTAAATTTAATATCCTATTTGATACATTGAACAACTGTTACATTGTGTTTTGATATCTCACTTTCATTTCTGATAACACTTGGCAATATCATATCTTCTATATTTTCATATCTATCGGGTGTTTAATACTAGAAATTACTGTTACCGTTAAATTAATGGTTTATAAATGATCAATTCGGCGATGGGGTTCCCTCCAGTAGTACATTGGAAGTAGCCCGCCCTGAAAGATTGTCTATGTTACTGGAAAATGTTCATTTTAATCGGGTTAAGGAAGAATGATTTTGAAACCTCGTCTTATAAATATAAGAAGATGTGGTATGAGTGCCAATGAGGCAACTCTCCATCATAGTCACAATTCATAAAAGAAAACCATTATAGGTCCAAGAATGGTCTTTAACACGGAGCCATGGCTAACACCGAACAGCAAGCTATAAAGGGCCCCAAAAATTACTTGTGTAAAACCATTCAAACGAGAAAACTAATTGTCTGCTCTATAAAAAAAAATGAGACACAAGAAACGCTAATGATCCTCATCAACAAATGACAACTACTGAACATCCGGTTCCTGACTTAGGACAGGTGCAAACAATTGCAACGAATTTAAACGTTTGAATGGTAGCAAACCCCGTATGTTTAGACATAACTGTTCTTTGTAACTATCGCATGCCTTTGTATTTCACCAAAGAGGTCAGAAGAAAGCGGAAAATAAGCTGAAAGAATAGTTTTTGTTTGTTTAAATCGTCTACTACTATACAGATGTATCGCACCTGTTTCCGTATATTTGAGGTTGCTTTGTATTTCTCTTTTTTCATAGTCCTAAATATAAGTGTAATAAAAACGGTGATCATTTAGCTGGAACATTAGACGATAATGTTGACAATTATATCCACGATGAATTAAACCTAAGAAGTAAGGTAAAGCAAGGTTAGGCTATATAATACTGGAAAGCTTTTCACGTACTAAGTCCTCAAAGAAAGAAAACTTCAAAGTTTTGCGTCAACACAATCTATACATATTAGTTAATTACCATGAAAATAAACGAATAAAATCTAAAACAATCGTAATCTTTAAGAACGTGTAATGTGCTATCTCAGTACAATAGCAAATAAATGGAAACAAGGTATCTGATATACTTTTGAAGATAGCCTTTTCAAAAAAGCTGTTAGATTAAAAGGTATTGTAATGAACTTGAACATGTATAACAGACATATGGTTGTGCTTTTCTTCAAAGTTGCTTTGTGCATAGCATTAATAGGAACAGTAGATATTTATATGTTTTTAAAATCTATCTCATATTGAACAAAAAGAATTGAAAATAACACTGTATGAATTTGTTGTGTCTGGAGCGCTTTTCTGGATACCTTATTCATGTACACTCATACACAAATAATTTAAATGAAATGATTCTTTTGAAGTGCAAGAAGACAAAAAGACGTCTGAGCAACCCTTTACTGGGAACATAAATAATCATTGCGGTTGATATGTTTTTAAATATTTCATTTCGAAAATGTTGATTATAATTATTTGAACGTATGGTTTAGAACTTTAAATAAAATAGAGCAACATCTTTTTAATCTGTTGGTTTATGCTTGTTTTTTTTTTTTTTTTTTTTTTTTTTTTTTTTTTTTTTTTTTTTTAAATTTGAACAGCCTGTAATTGTTACACTTGTTTTGATGTTGCTGTTTTGCGATGTATTGTCTGTTCTACCCAGTCAAAACAAATGCATTTTGTTTTTATTTTGATGGATTAATTGTTGGTGAGTAAAAACAAATCCTTGCCAATTAAGAGCCAGACAAATGTATCCGGTAGAAATATGTTATAGCTGAGGGACGCCTCCGGGTGCGGGAATTTCTCGCTACATTGAAGACCTGTTGGTGACCCTCTGCTGTTGTTTTTTATTTGGTCGGGTTGTTGTCTCTTTGACACATTCCCCATTTCCATTCTCAATTTTATATTCCGACGAAGAACAAATCATATGTGCCTTTCTCATAAAAGAAGAAGGCTTTAAATGAGTTGCAGCAAATATATTTTATTTGAATATTTCAAATATAAAAAGAGGATATGTGTTGTGCATGGTCATTTACTTCATTCAAAATGAATAACATAGACGCTGGTCGATAAGCAAACGTTAGTAAATCAAAACTGTTAGTATCCGTTCTCAAGTAGTTCAACTACAAAGCTTACAATTTTTCAAACTCATATGCAAGCAATTCAAAATTTGTACTATATTTATCATCTGAATAACCAACATCCTCACATAAATGCTTGAGATGTTTTTTTGAACAATGTGCTCAATTACAAAAACGTAAACAAAAATCTATATTGTTGAAGTATTTTCGTTTGATAGCGAGGCTGTGAATAGTTTCACAGCTTAACAAGTATTAAATAGATACCTGAGACGAGTGTTCCAGGTGTTCACCTGTGTTTTAATTGAATGTTCTTTGACTGTTTTAACTGAAGTGTACTGAAGTGAACAGACTAGAAGTGGGTCTGACGGGGGAACAGACTAGAAGTGGGTCTGACGGGGGAACAGACTAGAAGTGGGTCTGACGGGGGTCCTTTACTTCTGTATATTCTTTAACATTTAGTTCATTTTTCTCTATTCTCCATATACTATAATTATTTATTCATTTTTTTACCATTCATTCTGCACTAATAACTTACCATTCTCTGTTCTGTAGACCCCATTCAGACCCGTGTCTACGAAAAAGTATCCCCTAAGCTTTAGTTTTTCATAGTTTTTCATAACTTTATGGTAGACGTCTCAGTTGATCCAAGATATTTTTGGGTCGGGGTTAGAGTCAAAACTGTGCGTTACAGAAGAATAATTTCTCGAAAGGAAATGTTGTTTAGATCTACATATTTTGCTATGCTTATTTTAAAAAAGTTTTAAAGAGGTATATGAATATGTGTTATGAGCATGGTTCAAAGATATATTAAATCTTGTGATTTATTTGTGCGCGTAGATAGACATTGACAGACGTAATTGCCTTACAAATATTTATTACATTTAAAAATTGCAAAGCTATGAAATAAGTATCAATAGATGTTGAAAGATATAATTGCAAAATAAAAATAACGAAATACGATAAAAATGCAAAGATATAAACAAGGATGGCTTCAAAATAAGCAGCAATAAAGCTGTTAATATAAATAATTAAACGTATGTGATAATCAATTTTGTACTCTACCCTTGATGTTTGCGGTGGTATTTATACATACGAGAATACACGCTGATAAAATAGAAATAAAAAAAATTCCACATATAATGCATGTTTAATTTGTGAAAATAAAATAGAACGATATTATACATTTGGAAACTAATCTGTTTGCTCTTTATTAGCCTTGCTCATAAATTGTCCAAGATCATTATACTGATGTTCTGTATTTGTCTCTTTAAACGAGATGGCTTTGTTTCCTGTGGCTCTTTATTTTTGTCCTTTTTGATATACCATAGAAGTCACAGACACTTTGTCAGTGCGTCGTTGATCAATCGAAATTTTATTCTTAATTATCAGATGGGAACATAAGTAGTTATTAAAGTAGTAGAAATTATCTACAATAATCATAAACATAAACATCAAAGTTTATTGTCTACAACAAATTGTTTCGTGTTGGGTGATGACTTTTTTATTTTCTCAAGAAGATTTGTACCAAGAATATAGATATACAGTGAAACCTGTTTAAACCGAACCTTTTCGCGACTAAACATTTTTTTTTGGTGTAGGCTGATGTTCGGTTTTATCAGGTTAACAACTCACATAATTTGATATGACGGTGCTTAAGAACATGTTTGTTTTATACAGGTTTTCGTTTATGCAGGATTCGATTTAGCCAGGTTTCACTGTAACAATAACTGATTATGTTATGATATTATATGACGTTATACACATAAACATTTTATTACATACTTGCTTTGATCTTCGGATGCGCGGATAAAGTTATTTTAAGAAGTCTATTCTCTAGCTTTTTCGGGATTTTACATTTTTATGCCATAGTTTGAAACTTGATATGATAATTATATTTAATTACTGAAAATACAAACACACAATGAAATAAATTTTGAAATTGAACACAGAACTCAGTCTTGATTTGCCATAATAACAATGCAGTGCGATAGCAAAGACAATTATAATCGAAGCTAATGTCTGTCCCTATTCATCATAGAACCTTTTCCCACGTCACTTAATAGATATAGGAAGATGTGGTATGAGTACCAATGCGACTACTCTCCATCCAAGTAACATGTTCTTTTTCTATACATTCATTAAAAACTGTTTTATTATTCGAAATTCGGTGATTTTGTCACCCCTGATATGAATTGCACTTTGACATTTCTGTCTTTAATAATCTTCAACTTAGTTTTAGGTTTGGCCTTCCAACTGTTTTGATTCGAGTGCAACTGACGAGTTTCATGTAGACGAAAAGTGCGTCTGGCAAACGTATTTTTATTGATGTGTTCACTAGCGGTCTGTGTTTCTTTTTATCCCGGTTGACTCAGCTGTCAGCGTCAACTATTGAAGATACTGTTAATTTGTTTTTGTCCTAGATATGTATAAATATTTGCCACTGGACGTAAATCATCTAGCAATCAATCAATCAATCAAAGATCAAACGAAAAGAAAAAATCGAATCAATGGACAAAATTTATAATAAAAAGCTACTGAATTATTGGTAAAATATTAAATGCATTGGTAGTTTGTTTTTGTGCGGTACTAAATATACATGAATTACTTGCCACAATGAAAAGAAAAAGATCTTATCCATGCAAAGATGATTTTTACAAAAGCTACTGGGTTATTGTGTCCTGAATGTGTATGAAATGTTTTCCACTTGACGTAAATCAAGCAATCTTCACGTAATCAAAGACTAATCGAAAGAACGGATAGTATCCATGCAAATTGTTTTTTTAAAAAGCTAATACTGGGATGTTGGTAAAATATTGAAGGTATCATCATTTTTTTTGGGTCCTGAATATGTATCGTACGACCTAATTGTAACTGGACGTAAATCAAACTATATTCAAGCAATCAAAGAGCAAACAAAAAGAACGAATGGAACCCATGCAAAGATTTATTGACAAAAAAATGTTGGGTTGTTGGTAAAACATAGATGTGTTTGAAAAACATCATAATTATTGTGCTATGTACGTACATAGCATGTTATAAACCTGGATAAGATATATGTGAATTAGCATGCACCCCACGGCCAGAGATACCTGTCTGTTGGTAATCAGCATTGCAGATAATTAACAAGGATAATTTCATACATTCTCGTTGTAATCATCTTACTTTTCTATGTAGAGAATCTGGCTTCGGAACTAAAGAGAAAAGATGCAGAGATAAAGTCGTTACAAGTTGAAGTTACGTCACTGAAGAAAACGGTAGAAATTAAGGAGAGTGATTTCCGTAGAAAGGAATTGGAATTATTACGTGACCTTGACTATGCTCAGGAGAAAAGTGATGTAAGTTTTCAATTACAGTCAAACCTGTTTTAAGAGACCACATAAAGGAGAGAAAAAAATGTGACCTCTTAAGACAGGTAGTCTTTTAATACAGGTTAAATTTATATGTATTGTACTACAGAGGGATCTAATATTAGTGGTCTTTTAACACAGGTTTTTGCTTAATACATATTGACTCTTTAAAGCTGTTTTGGCTGTAAGTAAGTTCGTTAAAGTTCTGCTATTTAATTCAAATTATGATAACGTATTTTAAATACTTCTAGCCTCTTGCATTTTCCTTGATCAATTTGATTATTTCATATATTATCTATTTACGATAAACGGTTTAGACTTGTTTCACCTTTTTGTCTTCATAATTAAAGAAAAATGGCGTCCCTCCTGAACAAACATAGAATCGAAAATGCATTTATATACATTTTATTGCTTTTATTGCACTCAATCCTTGTGCTTATTTTACAATGTTATATTAAACATTGTTGCTTTTTAAATATTCAATTATCTTGTCAATTTCATCTTTATTTTTTGAGAGAAATCTGAGTTTTCAAATAACACTCTGAATGAGTTTGCAACTTGCAACATCAAACGCAATAAGGAAAACTGGTATGATATTATGTGTTCCGGAATTAAAAAGATTAACCAAAATTTTCTCTTGATCCAATCGTGTGCAAATTGAGTCTTGTGCTCATAAACTTATGAAAAAAAAATCTTTTAATGATCATGATGATTGCTGGCAGTAAAAGAGGCATTAGCTGTCCAATTCATGTTCACTGATTTGACCCAAATTCTCATATTTGAATCATGATGTACTAAAACGTATATCCAAACTATAAAAAGTAAAAAAAGAAACAAACAATTAACAATACATGGATACGTTACAATAATATATCAGCATTTCTAACTGTATTTTCTCCTAGACGTCATATAATTATCCATAGAGATTATCGCTGAAGGATTCTAATTGTCATATATAGACAATAATAGTGCATTGACTTGACATATCAACGATATAAGGATGAGGCTTAGAAACGGGGAAACGCGAGACACTGCACTATTATTGTCTTTATACTGCAATCTAAAAAGAGTACATTTTCAATTGTTGTTTAGTGTGTTTGTTAATATTTGATTAAGATATTGGGAAACTTCCCCCTTTTATAAAAAAAGCCCTCATATCATGCTGGCGGAGAAATGTACAGCACAATGAAATGTACATCTACCTGTTGAAACCTGCAATCAATGATGAACAAGTTTGTTTGAGAATGAACTAAAATATCAACAATAATCATAAAACATAATGATAATAGTTTGCAAACCAAAAATATTAACAAGTGAAATATGTTTTTTTTTCTCTAAAAATTGCAAAAGAAATAAGTTTGAGTCGTTGTATACATTGGAAACAAGAACAAGTTGAATAGGTCGTATGAATAATTATAATGTCGGCAATTTCTATTTAAATATTCATGAGAACAAGTTGATATCAGGTCAGTGACTGTATATGACATAGAATTATACGGTCAACACATTTTGACTGCTCAAATAGAACGAGTGCAGTATAAAACCCGTTATACACATAAAATAGACATAAACAGACTTGTACGCATGTGCAACTGTAAACTGACAATTTTTCTTCCTCTTGGTTCCCTTGTTTCTCTGTTAAATGTTCAATTTCTTGTCTTTTTAAATGAAATAACATGCTGACACCATTCACACATGCGTAACCAATTTCAAATATAGGTCAAATAGTTGGATTCAACTGAGTTGGAATAATTAACTTGCAAGCAAGTTGTTCAGTTTTTTTTTTGGTGAAGTTAAACCAATTTGACCCCTCATTATTTTCTTTTGTAATTGTTTGAATAAAAATTCATATATTTTCATTGTTTTTCTAATTTCTACCGAATGTCCCTTCACTGTCCTTCGGACAATTAAATGCATTTACAAGACAAGAATATGGTTATATGATATGCAAAATGTAAAGACTGATTTCTATACTTGACTTACACGATAAAAGCTTGATAATTGAGGAGCGATTCCAAGTCCACATGGAGACATGTCACTATACTCGTACCCACACCGATTAGTTATGTTTTTTGGGAAAGACGGCTTCAAGCCGCTAATCCCCTATGTGGTTGATCAGAGTGACATCCCCTCACGTCATTCATTTTGTTTTTATAGTGTGGAAAACACCCCAATAAATCTTACTGAGATTGGTGAGAAGGAGACACACAAATGAATAGATTGACTTTAAACACTTTTTTTTATACATTTCCCTTCCTCGCAAAATTATCGTAACTTGAGCTCTCCTTTACACTATTTACGTTTCTTTTACAATCCGGAAAAATCAGTATGACGAGATATTCTAATATATCCAACCAACAGTGACGTCATTATATTTTATAGTGACGTCACTGTTGGAATGCCACACTACGTAGAAGCAGGGATATCCTTCACTGGTTACTTAAATCATTCCCAGAGTTCGTGCACTAATTAAAAATTGGTATTTGTTAAATTTAAACATAATTATGTAGATGATTCAAACATCAACATGCAATGCTTTAATTTGTAGGTCAACTTCTAACTTTCAAAGTAATCAAAGGCCGTGGGGATACATGAGATTGGGGAGAGAAACGAATTTTTTCATTTTTTCTGTAAAATTCTGTTTTGAGAATCTTCCTCCAATACAGGAGCACCTCAATTGATGAGTAATTATTCACTAAAATAAAAGTTAATGCATCTGAAAACTTAAAATGTGACATTTAGTATATGATAAGTAGTCTTTTATTAAAACTAAATTTTGTGTACCAACATAATCATTGTAATGGTAAAAAAAAAGAATAAAAAAATGTTGCATTTTATAGTTTAAACCTATTTATTCATGAAATTTACAAATATATCAAATGTAGGATCTGGAAACAACCTTCACACAGTTTACATTAATCATATTGGTTTTTATTAGTACCTGTATCCCTGTGATGAGAGTTGTAACTGGGAACTTTATGGAAATCTAAAACTGAATAGATTGTTCTGTCCTCACTTTCTTAAGAAAAAAAAAAATTAAAATCTGAAGAGTACTGTCACAAAAAAATGGAGAATGGCCCTTGCCTGCAGTTCAGTGGTACACAATTAAAATTTAAAAAAATATTGTATTAGTTGTTGAATGACAGAATTCAGTCTCTGGTTGGACCCGGCAGCGGAGAGACCCCACGACATCCTGTCCTCGAGCCGAGCACAAGTACGATTTCATAAGACCAAGAGGCAGTTCTAATTCTTTTGACTTATTTACAATTTGAGTTTTTGGCTAAGTTTTTGCATCGATTAATTTATAAAAAAGAATTGCATAACCCAATGGCAATTTGCAACATTAAGGTAGTTTAGGGATATACCGCCATCTTGAATTGTACGATCACAGAAAATAATCGGTCTTTGCCCAAATCTGCAAATTTGGAGACCGATTTTAAATTTATTGGTTACACTAAAATTGAGAAAGGAAATGGTGAATATGTCAAAGCGACAACCACCTGACCATAGAGCAAACAACAGCCGAAGGCAACCAATGGGTCTTCAATGTAGCGAGAATTCCCGCACCCGTAGGTGTCCTTCAGCTGGCCCCTAAAATATGCATAATAGTACAGTGATAATGGACGTCATACTAAACTCCGAATTATACACAAGAAACTAAAATTTAAAATCATACAAGACTAACAAAGGCCAGAGGCTCCTGACTTGGGACAGGCGCAAAATTGCGGCGGGGTTAAACATGTTTATGAGATCTCAACCCTCCCCCTATACCTCTAGCCAATGTAGAAAAGTAAAAGAATAACAATACGCACATTAAAATTCAGTTCAAGAGAAGTCCGAGTCTGATGTCAAAAGATGTAACAAAAGAAAATAAATAAAATGACAATAATACATAAATAACAACAGACTACTAGCAGTTAACTGACATGCCAGCTCCAGACCTCAATTAAACTGATTGAAAGATTATGTCTTCATCATATGAATATCAGGTACAATCCCTCCCGTTAGGGGTTTAGTATCATACTATCATAAAATATATGAGAAGAACATAACCCGTGTCATGCCAACAACTGTTTTTTTTAGAAATAAATGTGTTTAGTTCCGATGCAAAGACCCTATCAGTGAATCAATGTTAAAGCCAAAATATGCAATCTTTAATGCCTGTTTATTTATATGAAGAAAACTTTGTTATACATTCATTACCGCTTTTTGTTTAAAAAAATACCAAATATTTGTGCTTATAGAATTGATTTTTCAAATAAGCCATTTAAGGGGAGATCACTGTTAAGTCATTTTTTTGTAATTTTCATTTGACGTGTCTCTGTACTTATACATCCCGTCATAGTGTTGTTGTGCTATCGTACATTTTTGCAATCTTGTCTTTCTTTTTTTCTAATGTGCATTGTCTGTATGCCTTTTTGTATTTTTCTTGTTGACTTTTCGACTGTCATACAAATGAGAGGTTAAGCTAGCGATAAAACCAGGTTGATTCCACTCTTTTCTACATAAGAAAATGCCTGTACCAATTAAGTCAGGAATATGACAGTTGTTATCAATTTGTTTGATATGTTTTAGCTTTTGATTTTTCTATTTGATTAGGGTCTTCCGTTTTAAATTTTTTATCGGAGTTCGTTTTTTTGTTTGTTATTTTACTTTTTGGTATACGTGATTGACGAAATAGTAAAAAGTAAATCTTTGATCTTGATTTAAATGCTAGGTCATAATTAATTTATAAGAAGAAAACTTGTATGATGTTGGGCGTCCTTTGCAACTTGAACATACTGAGCATTTGACATAATCTAAATGAAATCAGCTTTAGTAAGGTGTATCTCTGTAGCTGGTTTTCATAGTTCTATGAAAATCTGTCTTATATATATCATGATTTTTTATTTCCCAAATCAAAAGATTTGGACCATTACCAATTCTAATTTGTCTATAACAACATAAGAGAATGAAATACGATACCTTACTTGGATCTTTATTTCACTTGTACGTCTTATGCCCTCACCGTAGCGGAGGGGACATTAAGTTTTACTCTTGTCCGTCTATGCATCCGTCCGTCCGTCCGTCCGTATGTTCCAAAATTGGTTTCCGTCGTTCTTTTACTTTAGTTTGTCTTAACAAATGTTATGAAACTTATACATTATGCTTATTACAACAAAACAAATATCAAGTTTGAATATTGGTTGCGTAACTTTAACCGTTCTAGAGTTATGCCCCTTTACAAATGGAAAAATTGCTGAATTTTTCATTTCCGTTCTCTTGCTTAAAAGTTTGCCTCAACCATATTTTATGATACTTATACACAATACTTATTACCACAAAACTCAGATGAAGTTCACTTTTACGCACTTCAGTTATGTCCCTTTATAACTTATATATGATATGCAAGCAGGGGCATCACATGTGTCCCATTAACACATTCCTCATTTATTTTCATAGAGAAATTGCTTAAGGTTATTGGTCGAAAAAAAAAGTTATTTATTAAATATAGGAAACATACGCAGTTTCTGTCTACTTATACGTACGGTCTTTTAAAAAGGTCAGTTAGATTCATCCCTGATATTCCCTGATCTACAACGTGTATAGTAGAGATTTTACTTAAGAATTGAATGCTTCTTTTTGTAACTTCATTGTGGTGTAAAAATGTTGACCGAAGAACATTTTGTATGAAGCGCGGAAACGCTTCGTTCTAAAAATGTGCTCACGGTCAACGCTTTTACACTCAATGAAGTTACAATAAGAAGCATTCAATTCTTAAGTAAAATCTCTACTTTACACGTTGTAGATATAACTACAATTAATAATTACATTTTTTTAAAGCTAGAATCATGAAAACACGATTTTTATCAAGTTTTTATTTAATCTACCTGTGCACTTTATTGTGGGACCTCGTGTCATCATGAATGATAAATTTTATTGTGTAATGCAATTGCTTAAGGAATAACTCGAGACTGCAGTGGTAGCCAATCAGAATAACGTATTATAATGAAACATACATCTAATGCAATTATTTTCAGATATACAAGTTTAGTCGCCAGTGTTACTAGTCTACTGCTTGTCATAGAAGTTTTAGGTTAAGTTTAGGAATTTAAAGTTGAAATTTGAAATACGAGGAACCGTTAATTTTTTGGCTGCCAGATGATTTATACTTTATCTTACATAACATATTGTTTTGAAAGAGCTTTTATACATTTACATGCATTAATGTTTAACTAAGTATGCAAGAGGACTTCGTACCAAGTGTACATTTTGAATGTTAACATGTTGTTTTGAAGAGAGCTTATATACATTTACATGCATTAATTTTTAACAAAGTATGTAAGAAGACATCGTACCGAGTGTACATTTGAAAAATTTATGCTAACATGTTCAAAAATCAAGAATCTGAGTATAATGTGACTTGTGTTTGACGGGGACATGTCTTCTTCTTCGGGAAGTACGGGAGTAGACTCCTAGGTAGGAGTGTAAAACTTCCCGGACTTACGGGAACATGGATGTGATTGGACGTATATTGAAGTGTATAGTATGTAATGCATTCATTACAGGAGAATCTTACCTCGTCAGTACATGTAGGTTCACTCCAGGGTCCGCCATCGATCATACTAAAAAATCATTGAGGTCTGAAAGGGTTCTAAAAATGCAGAATAAAGGGGCATAAAATGTAAAAAAAAAAATGCCGGCTGGAATCCGCCACCCTATCAGTTTGAGCCCAATATAACTCACCTATCTCTATGAAAAATGTTGAATCTGCAACTCGAATGCTAACTTCCTGTGTGTCATTTTTTACAGGTGTTAAGTAATCTCTTGGATATTGTCAAGGATCGAGCAGACGCAGCGGAAGCAGAATTAGAACGCCTTGCGGAAGAAAGTAGATCTACTAGTGCAGCGTCAGAAAATAGTGCACGAACTGTCAGTGTATTAAGTGACATCAGTTTCGGAAGTGACGAAGTTTTCGTTGAAGGTGCATCACGGGAAAGTTCAGCGCCTGGTTCCCCGGAGTCAGCGAGCAGAAGAAAAGTAATACATAAAGACTGGGAGGTAATATATGATGTTTATTACAAGTAACAAAAATATCATAAACAAGGCTTAATTATTTCCTTATCTCTTTGAAAGTAGTAACTTTTCATCAGAATTGAAGGTTTAAAGGAATTAATTGGTCAAATTGGCTTACCAATCCCAAGTGAAAAAGTTTGGCTCACCAATTACAAGTACACATTTTGGCTTACCAATCAAAAGTACACATTTTGACTACATTACCAATCATAAATACAAACTTAGGTTCACCAATCATAAGTTTAAATGTTGGCTTTCCAATCATAAGTACAAATTTTGGCTTACCAATCATAACTACAAATTTTGGCGTACCAATCATAAGAAAATATTTGGTCTTACCAAACATAAGTTCAAATTTTGGCTTACCAAACATAAATTCTAATTTTAGCTTACAAATCATAAGTACAGATTTTGGCTTACCAATCACAAGCACAAATGTTAGCTTACCAATCATAAAAACAGATTTTGGCTTTACTTAAAAATCATGATTAGAAATTTTGGCCAGAGGAGTACCATGTTAAAAAAAGTCTTGTAGCATGTACTACAGAAAGATGAAACAGTCTTCCGCATTTGTTGCATTCGTTAAATTTCTCATTTAAATGCCACACTGCGATAGGAATAATTTGCCATTTGGAATGTTTATGGAAGACTAGGTATACTGAGTGACTGTTCTAGTTATCAATGAGATTAAATCACAGAGACAATGATTTTGTCGGACGATTGTATCAGGTCATTCCGTCAACACCAGCCTGTTTTGTGTTCCGCATTGATATTCCACCGATATGGATCTATAGGGCCTATCTTTATTTCCAGTCTTCAACTACTATAGATTCAAAGTTTTCACGTGCAATAACATTATTTGGGGTTTGTTTGATATTGCTTTGTCCAGCATATAATATTATTACGATAAAGGATAATAGAGAACAAATGTTCATTATCTTTGTTTTGCATTGTAATTTTTGGAGAAGACGTTACTAAGTTGAAAAACTTGTGTCTAATCCATTTGTCTCTTTCTGGAACAATAAAGTATGTTTAAACTATTGTAATTTTTATCGAAATAGTTTTTGGGGATTGCATATGATCATGATGTCCTGCAGCCATTTTGAAGACGACACAGTTAATACATTCCTCCATACAGCCGTCTATGTTAAAGCATAAGAAGGAATTATTGCATAGAAGTACTTTGGATACTTTGCGCTTGCATTCCGTAACATCGTGAATCTTTGACATTGAGTTAATATCTTTAATTGCATCTTTTTGTACATTTTTTCGCTGCAATATAAAACTATTCCGATATAAAATAAAACATGGTATGATTGCCAATCGGATTTTAATTGTACGTTGTTCCTACCTATTGTTATTACGCTACTGTTGAAATATAGTTGAGTGAACACCTATTGTAACCCCACATGTCAATTCTAAATGTTCAGCCATATGTTCAAATGTCTGTTCCAAGTCAAGAACATTTCAGTGGATGTCTTTTGTTGCTGTTTAAGGGAGCTACTTTTTGATTTTTATAGAGGGCTAGGATGCATTTTTTTTAAGTTGTAGCCTCTGTCCTGCCTTTTTATTATTAACCCGATTCGGTCCTGCCTTTTTTATTAGTTTAATATCCTCACTTTGTTTTACATAAATTGTCATTCTGACTATTTTTGGCCAAGTTGCTCATCCTGCCATTTTATTTTATTTTACTCGTCTTGCCTAATTTTTCCAATTACATACTAGCCCCTACCACCGTATCCTAAAAATCAAATGGTAGCTCTCTAATCACTTTGTAAATGGCCAGTTTGTACATGTAAGCAGTAAGTTACTACATAAAACATGGCAATCAGTTTCTGTTAGTTATATTTAGATTATACCTGTTAAATAAATGCTTGTATATCGGATACAGATTTGAGTGAATAGGAAAACCTCTTTAAATTTCAATGGTATACAATGTCTTAATTTCTGAAACGTTTGTGTAGCTATGACTGGGCATCATACAGGATAATCTGTATTACTTAATTGAATGTATAGTAAACATATATTACACAATGATTTTTTTTTGTTCTTTTGTGGATCACTGATGAGTCTTTTGTAGACAAAACGCGCGTCTGGCGCAAATACAAAATCTCTATTCTAGTATCTATTATGCGTTTATTATTAAGTATCTTAAAGGAAAAATCTCACTACTAAATGAGTAAATAAAAACCGAAAAACAACAATACTACATGTGTTTGTTTGTACTATGGGTAAAAATTAACCTTCTAATTACAAGCTGGAGCCTGTTATTCAGTGGTTACCGTTGTTGTTGTATAACACTTTTGTTTACTTTTATCATTTTGTACTTAAAAATTGTTGGTTTTCTCATTTGAATTGTTGTACATTATGTCATGAATGTATCTATAATAGCTTTCTATACGGTTTCGATTTTGCTCATTGTTAATTGAAGGCGGAACAGTGATCTAAAGTTTCAAACATCTATATCATTAGGGTTATGGTGGATAGTTGACTCATCGGAAATCATGCCACATCTTCTTACCTTAGCTCACCTGGTCTATAGTAGTAAGTGAGCCATTATCATCACTTTGCGTCCGTCGTCCGTTAACTTTAAAACGTCTTTTCTTTTGAAACTGCGAGGCAAATTTGATTCAAACTTTCCAGAATCTAGAGGACTATGGGTAGTTCCATTGTTCGTACACCAAAATGAAAATAATGTTACGTAATTGGATGGATTTTCATTGTTTAGAACTTATTAAACCAATCACAACGTTTTGGTGTACGCTTTTGAAAATATTACGCAGAATGCATTAGATTCTGAAACGGCGAATTGTCCTTGGAGCATCTTGTAACTAATGTTTCAATGTTGTGTCCGACGATCTCGTCTGCCATCCAATATGGTCGACATTAGGTAAAAATAAAACACTGTGGTAAAACGCAAATTTTGTCTTTTATCTTAAAAACCGCAATAGATAGAGAAAATCTGATATGGATAATTGGTTAAATTATTTTAGATTTTGCCTACTGTCTATTGACGTCGAAACTGTATACTTCGGTACTGGCATGAAAATACGGATTTTTTGTGTTATTAAAATTTGCTGTTACAAAATATTAGAAATTATTTTAAATTAAGGAATGTATCTCCCTCATGCAAAGCTCTGATTCCTTTCACGGATTTGGTTATACTTTTTGGACCTTTTTGGATTATAGCTCTTCATCTTTTATATAAGCTTTGGATTTCAAATATTTTGGACACGAGCATAACTGAAGAGACATGTATTGTCGAAATGCGCATCTGGTGCAAGAAAATTGGTACCGTTAATTTTATTACTACCACTGGGTCGATGCCTCTGCTGGTGGACTATTAGTCCCCGAGGGTATCACCAGCCCAGTAGCCAGTACTTCGGTACTGGCATGAAAATACGGATTTTTTGTGTTATTAAAATTTGCTGTTACAAAATATTAGAAATTATTTTAAATTAAGGAATGTATCTCCCTCATGCAAAGCTCTGATTCCTTTCACGGATTTGGTTATACTTTTTGGACCTTTTGGATTATAGCTCTTCATCTTTTATATAAGCTTTGGATTTCAAATATTTTGGCCACGAGCATCACTGAAGAAACATGTATTGTCGAAATGCGCATCTGGTGCAAGAAAATTGGTACCGTTAATTTTATTAGACGGTTTTGTTTGAAAAGATATTGACCTTAAGGTGGTACCTAACACTACAGGGAGATAACTCTGTAAAATCAGCTAAACGTTTTAATTACGTTGTGTTGTTAAGGGAATATTAAGCTTCTCAATGATCAAAATCAGTGTTTGTCAAACTGCTATATAACCAGTGTATTTTTTCTGATAAAACGGTTGCTTCAATTCTTTTGAAATTTTGATATTTTTGTAAAAGGGTAAAAGTAAATACTTTGTCAAAATTTTAAGAAAATTAAACGAGCCAAATTAATTTTAGTTAAAGTGTTAGGTACCACCTTAAATAACTAATTTTACCAAACTTTTTTCATGTTTGCCTTTTATTTTAAAAATCATAAAAGATCGAGTGAAATTTTAAAAAGAGTGATAGAATACATACAAGACAAATTGCAAAACTCGAAAGACGATTCTTTCTTGATGTTATTGCCCATTAATGGCATTTTTTTTTATACTAGATACATTGTAGATAGATACTAAAAATATCATAAGTTATCAGCAAGATAAGATCTACAAATACACCAACTTAGACTTAATCGTACCAAGTAAGGAATATGACAGTTGTTATCCATTCGTTTGATGTGTTTGGACTTTTGATTTTGCCTTTTGATTTTGGACTTTCCTTTTTGAATTTTCCTCCGAGTTCAGTATTTTTGTATTTTTACTTTTTAATCACCAGTAAACTCCGTATTTGAATTCTTATGATATGATCTTTCTAATTTTAATGCCAAATTAGAGTTTTACCCAAACCACATCTTCTAATATCTATAAACATTAGCCTAGGTTAGGGACACATGATCTTAGGAACCTCTAGTTATATACATATTGTGACTTGGATGGAGAGTTGTCTCATTGGCACTCAAACCACATCTTCTAATATCTATAAACATTGGCCTAGGTTAGGGACACATGATCTTAGGAACCTCTAGTTATATACATATTGTGACTTGGATGGAGACTTGTCTAATTGGCAATTATACCACATCTTCTTATTTTTATATACATAAGCCTAGGTTAGGGACACATGATCTGAAGAACCTCTATTTATATACATATTGTGACTTGGATGGAGAGTTGTCTCATTGGCACAGTCAAACCACATCTTCTAATATCTATAAACATTAGCCTAGGTTAGGGACACATGATCTTAAGAGCCTCTAGTTATATACATGTTTACCTTAAGATTCATTGACAAATGACGTAAATCACGTGTATTAACGTGTCGCTGTCAGTGCCATCTATCACTTCCTAGTACAGTGCTACAGTAATGAGCAAAACAGACCTCCGCCATAACCTCGTGTCTATACCCATCAAATATCACTTTTCTTAACTAATGATTGATTTTTAATGTGCCATTCAACATAACACTGTTACCTCAAATACAAGATAAAAAATGGTATAATGTTAAAAGAAATACGTAGATCCCAAATGCCAATCAAAATCATTTAACTGTTTGATAATATTAGGATTCTGGTTAATTGTTAGATTAATACTGGTATATTAACCAACACTTAAATGATTGAAAAGACTTTGCGGGTGGAAATTTACGAATCTTGTGAAGGCTATTTCATATATTTTCTAGATAAAATGTGGTTAATCCTTATAATTTTCATTCCAAACAGTTTTACTTTTTTTTTTTTAGATATCCTGTATTATAATGCAAACTTGTGTCAGAAAAGGTTGCTTTATAAAGAACGGGTTTACTAATCATTATTACAGATTTTAGCTTACTAATCATCAGCACAAATGTTAGCTTACCAGTCATGAAAACAGAGTTAAGCTTTACTTACAAATCATGAGTACACATTTTGGCCAGAGGAGTACCATGTTAAAAAAGACTTATAGCATGTACTACAGAAAGATGATACTTTTTTCCGCATTTGTTGCATTTCATAAAATTTAGTAAGAACTTGGAAACTTTGTGATGCCAGAATGAACGATTTAGAATTTAGTCTTGACAAAATTGCGTACACACATACTGTACAAGCATCTTTTTATCGTACACAAGCTTATATAATACACAAGCATATGACAAGTTAAAGCAACATGTAGGAGGGAAGAATATTACATCAAGGATATAAAACCTATGTACCTGTCATGTTTTGGTACACATTGGTGTTGATGGAATTCCTTGTTCAATTATAAATTGACTTACAAGCTGTCGCGTAAGTAAGTGTTCTGTTTCCCGCCTTGCTGAACAAGGTCTTTAACCGATATACGAGCACCTGCACTATTGCACAAATGAAAATCATTGGTACCTTTTTAAGAAATATTTTCGTGTACTATGGGATTAATCGTCTTTTTAAAGGAATTTATTTGTGTATAAAATCGACCAATTTACTCACAAACAAATAACGGTTATAACTAAATTACCAATGGCAAAATCATATATTGCAGTTTTAAATAGTCAAGAGTGCCTGTATAAAGCCAGACATTTTGCGTCATTTTACCATTTTTCCACTTTAACGTATTCTTTCGGATTTTGCCAGTGGATTTGAGTTTTTTTATTCTTTAAAGTATTTTGGATTACAGTACATCTGTTATTCGTATTTATAGTCTTTAAAAATGACATTGTATTATCACTAATCTCCATTGTAAACAACTATTTCCGTATATATGAAAAGATATTGCATGACGGAAGTGAGATTTCTTGGATAAAAGTCAGATTGTACTTTAAAGGTGAATAGATTACTTGAAGTCTACGCATAGCAGATGTCAGTTTCGGCTGATAGATTAAGATTAGTAGTTGATTATTGATTGCCAATTAACAAATGTTTTGTTGTTTGTTTCATGTGGTAGTTATCTAAGGTCAGTAGGGGTATATTCTATGATGTTTTAATGACGGGTTATTGCGTTACAACGTTGTTTATAATACTGATGAATTATAGGTAACAGAAACTATGTCACAGACTTGCGTTACAACGTAGTAGTTTATATTGGTGAATTTAAGGATATGTTTTTCGTTCTATAGGAAATATGTTACAGTCTCAATCAACATGAAAGTTATATTCACAGGGACAATTTCGTAAGAGAATCCATTGCCTCGAAAGAATACTGGCAGAAGAGCGTCAAAAACTGGCAGCTTCAGAGAAGAAACTAGCTTTAGTTTCCACGGAAACGCTTTCTACAGCAATGTCTGACGACGCTAAACTTCATGAAAGAGAAAAAGAAATCCTTCATAGTGATGTGAGTATGACTCTTATACCAAATTTACGTCATATATACATCGGATACTGTTTTGAAATTGCAACCAATTCAATAGAAACAACAACTGGACATAGGATTATAAACTTGTAAATTACATAATTTAATTTTTTAAAGTTTGTTTTTTCTGATCAAGTGACGAATTGTTGATTAATTTCTCTTCTCTCTTTTCTTTTACTGATTTATCATTTTCCTGGTCGTCCTGGACATGCATGAAATATTTGTCATTGGTTGCTAAGCAACCAACAATCAGTCAAAATTAATCAACAGGTGTTTCGTTTGATCTTAGTAATTCATAGGTCAAAATTCGACTATTTCGTCAAATTTACCTTCTCTATTCTGATTTCCTATAATGAGGTCAAAAACAAATGACGTCACGTATGAAGAACACATTATTTGCCAGGAGACTGTCTTTAATTCGTCTACAATTATAAGAGAAACAGATTCCGTCATCAAATCTGGTGCAATACGATATTATTACCCTTTTTACAGTTAATTCTTAAATATTTAAACCGCTGGGCGAATTGTCTCGAGTGGATTAAATATCCTTTAACACTTGATGGAGTAGCAGTATTTATATTTTTTAATTATCTAAGCTAATTTATACTTTTCCCAGCCGGTTATTTGCATCAACGTGTGGTTCGTTTGATCTCAATTGTTCATTTGTAGAAATTCAATTATGACGTCAAATATTCTAGCTATTCCCTATGGGAAAAAAAAACGACCATGCTTTGTAAAGTCACATAGAAAAAAATATTGTTGCAGATCATTATCAAAGAGGTATAAGATTTACCTACGTATACTTAAAAAATATTTGATTTAACCACCGCATATAGTATCATACGAAGCCAAATACCCCTTAAATGTATTATAGAATCTAAAAATAAATATCGCAACAAGATCAAGTTCATTTCACGGTTAGCGCTCCATTAGTGATTAATGTAATTCCTTCTGGTTTTTTTTTTCTTTATTGGTACAAGTTCAGTTGGTTTTCTAGCTTTAAACATCAGTAAATAACCATTGCGACGTTTCATATTATGGATACGGCTATTCAGTAGAGAGAGGTATATGATATTGAATGGATATTCAAATTCAGTAAATAGTACTGTATATAAGTCGAAAATAAATTGACAACGCCATGGTAAATAAATACGCACAAACAACAGTTAACAGAACACAACAAAAAACGTAGCAACACGGACCCTACCAAAACCAGATGTGATCTGATAATGACAGATGATTACTCTTGTCGACGACTTCAGTCTTACTATATTTCAATTCCTTATTAATCTGACTGTTAATACTCTTAATGTATTTGACATAACATCGGCATATAAAATATATGGAGATGCAGTATGCTTGCAAATGAGACAACTTTCCACCAAAGACCAATTTGCTAGAATTTTAGAAAACATAGTGTACTGTTCCGCCTTTAAAAAGGATCAAAATCATATCGTATAGTCAGCTAAAAGAGCAAATTCATATCGTAAAGTCAGCTAAAAGAGCAAATTCATATCGTTTAGTCAGCTAAAAGAGCAAATTCATATCGTATAGTCAGCTAAAATAGCAAATTCATATCGTACAGTCAGCTAAAAGAGCAAATTCATATCGTATAGTCAGCTAAAATAGCAAATTCATATCGTATAGTCAGCTAAAATAGCAAATTCATATCGTATAGTCAGCTAAAAGAGCAAATTCATATCGTATAGTCAGCTAAAAGAGCAAAATCATATCGTATAGTCAGATAAAAGAGCAAATTCATATCGTATAGTCAGCTAAAAGAGCAAATTCATATCGTAAAGTCAGCTAAAAGAGCAAATTCATATCGTATAGTCAGCTAAAAAACACGACACAATTTGAAACAATTAGAACGAGAAAACCAACCCAAACTAACGATCTCATGACAAAGCAACACAAGATATAGTAAATTTGTATCTCTTTATAGCTGCAAGAAACAAAAAAACATTTGAGGATAGCAAGCGATCAGATCCATGGGCTAAAGGAAAGAATTGGGTCACTAGAAGATGAAAATAGCAGACTGAAGAATTCATTTTGGGAAAATCAGGTATAAATCTACTTACTAAAGAATATTTACATGTAATATGAATTAAGATCTAATTAATCCACATGAAGTCAATCAAATAAGATAGACTCTTTGAATTTTTAACCAAACTATAGAATATCTCTTAATCGTTACTTTCTTGTGTGGTCTGTTTTACTTTTAATTCGTTTCAATTCCTAAGACGTATTATCTCTTAGACGACTAATTGATTTCATAGAATGAGGGTAAATGTGAATTAGAGATGATTACATTAAATTAGCATTAACCAACAAAAACAGCAACTCGTTTGATATTGGAGTTTACATAACATATCTTTTTATTCACACATCTTGAAATAAAGATGTACATGTTAAGAGTACAAAGACATTTAGACAATTTGAGTTCAGAAGAAACGCGAGTAATTACCAAAGAGGCAATCATAATTAATCGAGTCCAATAAAAACAGACAACACGATGTTGAAATAGAAAGCAGAAAAAAAAACGACCAAAAAACAAAACAATAAAGAACATTATAACTAAAGACTGCACAGAAGACTAAAGATTTGCAAACAAGAATCCCACTAAAACAGATGGGGAACGCTGCTTCTTCAGAAGGGTAATCCGTTCCTGCTGCAATAGTGTAAACTGTGATATTGCTTTGATCATAGTTGACAATTGCAAATAAGTCAATCAGAGGAAACTCTTCCTATAATGTACCTCTCTGTCTTATTGATGTTGTTATTGTAAACCATATTGTAATTTTAACTTACATATTTCTTATAACAATAATAATGGTCACTCAACAGTTTACACAATTTCTTACCCAAACCTTCTATTTTACATTGTAAAACTATTCCTTTGAGCTCGAACATTTGTTGTGTGACGGGATTGCTTCCCTTAGAAAGACTTAGTAGATACTTAGTCAGCCGTAAGCGGTTGAGCTAAGGAAGTTCTTCTTTAGCTCAGTCGGTTAGCGCGCTGCTTTGTAACACAGAGGTACCGGGTTCGAGTCCCGGTGGAGACAAGCAATTTTGTAATGAAATTCGTGCTCTCCGGTTACAGTTGTAAAGACAATGGTTTGTCATGGTCTTTGCTTGTTATTACTGGTATGATATATGTAAATGTGTGTAGTCTAATTTCAACTTGTATGTCTTCTATGAATTTGTGGGTCGTTTTTCGTACTTCATGGTCCTTTTTTCGAACATTTATTGTGGTAATTTTCACTGAATGTTTTAGATGATAAGACCAATATTGTAAAAATAATATTCAAAAGTCCACGTACAAAAATCAGTTAGCCCTTTGATGAAGTTTTTAATTTACTTAGTATTCTAATGACAGAAGTGTTTGCAATAAACACTACCATTGATAATTCAAAGTAAGGCTAACAGTAGTATCTGTTGTTCTAAAATTCACCGATGAGTCTTTATACGAAACGTGCGTCTGGCGTAAAAAAGTACAAGCCTGGTATCTTTGATGATTTTTTGTTTAATTTTTTGAAACTAGCAGTAGTATTGTATTTACTTACCTTAAACACAACAAACAAACTGTTTAACTAACATTCCAATGTCCTTTCTAGCCTACATTAGAAGATGACGACAGGACCCTCTCTGGAAGTATCGATACTGTCTTGTCAGTCGGAACACCCTCTGGTAGCATCGATACAGTCTTGTCTGTTGGATCATCAGTGTGTATTAGTATTTGATACCATTTTGAATAAAGTTTTCCTAAAATATTTCCGTCTCAGTTATTTTATTTTATTTTATATGATAGTTTTGTCCTTTTGTTGAAATAACCCTGATATGCTTCGTGAACCAACTACCAAACAACCAATCGTTTTTTTTCTAATTTTTTTTGAATAGGTTTGCTTTATGCCGACCAGTTGAAACATTTTCAAAACTTGATGATTCATTGAGAAATATTGACAAACAAATATTATTGTGTATTCTAAACCATAAAAAAAAGTCGTTTAGGTTCATGTAGTACGTTAGAAATTTAAAAAAAGAATCTTTCTGGAAGAAAAGCCCGTATATTTTTAAATAAAGCAATGAAACAATTAAAAACACGATTTTTCTATAGCATGATACTGTGTTGTTGTATGTTTACTATTTCTCTGCGAGTGCATGTCCTAAAGGTATTTTAGTGTACGATCATATAATCAACTTTCAGTATATCAATACTATATTTTCTGTGACTAACCTTTCGTACTCTTTTAATTGGATATTTGTAAAGAATGTTTTGTATTTTCCCAGTAAGTCATTAATGTAGAGTTTGCAGTAATATATCAGTTGAAAACCTTCTCGTAGAACAAAATAGCAGTACAATCAGTTATAACAATATTTCTATTAATCGAAAGTTGTACAATGTGAGGATCATAGAAATTAATTACATAATAAAATATTAGCATGCATGACATTAATCAACAGTTTTATATCCATGGTAAATTACAATTCATTGTGAATAACTATAAAAACAAATATAAGCTGGTATCTATGATGAGTTTATTTATAATAGGATATTAATTGTAAAATTATTCATTGATATTTGGATTAAAAGCATTGGTTATTGGTTTTCATTCAGTACAATCATATTTTTAATCCTATAAAATGTGCAAAAGTAATCTTATTTCAAATTTCATATAAATGTCAAATAATGTGCCAAAGTTAAATCATATTTCAATTTTTATATATTATTGCAAAGTTATTATATGCAGATGTTTATAATGCATAATCGTTGTTAATCCAAAATATATTCGTCTACGTTGAATATGCAATAGCAAATTATGATCCTTACAGGAACGTTTACACGAAGATGTAGGGGGCAGTGACGAATACATTGACACAATCGTCGAAAACGAGGCTAGGGAAAAAGAAGATATAGAATATTTCCGGAAAAGAGTTGCAAGTCTTGAGGCTAGATTAGAAGAGGTATGTGGCGTAACATCACGTGTGGGTAGTGTCAGATCGAATGAACACAGTTGTCCTGTGCAATATTCCGAGTTAAGGTGACATTGGAATAAAAAAAAATTGCTTCGACCAACCTGGACATCAAAATTTAGTGTTAAATTGTTGTTTTAGCTAGGACATTTTCAAACTAGATTTATAAAGTTCTCTGTATATTTGAAAAATGTTATAAAATAAATCTTTATTATATTTTTTAATTTTATAGAAGTGGCCAATCAAAATGCACAATTATACGTTGTTCCTGCCTTGTTTTAGTTTTTAGGAAGAACATTTGAAACATAAATCCATTTTTCGATTGATTTTTAGAGTATTTATAAAATTTAAAAAACCTTTTACCAATACGAAAACAAGATGTTGTATGATTTCCAAATGAAACAACCACACACCAGAGACAAATTGATTAATTAGAAAGTAACTATAGGTTAATGCATTGTCATGTTCAACTTGGCCATTTGGAGTATCCTTTTCATGTTGATACAAAGCTTTAAGGTGGTACATAACACTACAGGGAGATAACTCTGTAAATTCAGTTAAACGTTTAATAACTTTGTGTTGTAAAAGGAATATTAAGCTTCTCAATGATCAAAATTGGTGTTTGTCAAACTGCTATATAACCAGTGTAATTTTTCTGACAAAACCGTTGGTTCAAAATTTTTGAAATTTTTATATTTTTGTTAAAGAGTCAAAGTAAATAATTTGACCAAATTTTATGAAAATTAATCGACCCAAATTAATTTTGGTGAAATTGTTAGATACCACCTTAAAAGCACAATGATTCATCTTCTCTGCCTTGTGAATGTCATAGCATATTTTTTTGTTACTTTAGTAGAGACGCGGAAGACAGATTTAAAACAGATATCAAAACTCACTTCTTGAACTATTTTGATCTGAGCGTCACTGATGAGTCTTATGAAGACGAAACGCGCGTCTGGCGTATTAAACAATAAGCCTGGTACCTTCGATAACTATTGAAACCAAACTAACAACGCCAAGACACATAAAAACGAAAAAAGATATAACGACAAACAACAGTATGCAAAATACAACATAAATAGATTGTCATCATTGATCAACACGAACCTTACAAAAAAACGGTAGTGATCTTTGATGCGTCTAGACTAATACTGAGGTTCAATCCCAACGTGACAATTGATTGTGTCATACATTAATGTTCTTTTGATTTTGTTGCTTTTGATTACATTTCATGTGTTGACTTTCTAAATGTTAAACTCGAGCATATCAGGTGAATGACACTTTAGAGACAGATATAAAGTTGTGTCGTTGTTCTCCTCTTATATTTGATGCGTTTCTCTCTGTTTTAGTTTGTAACTCGATTTTTTTTTCTCAATCGATTGATGAGTTTCGAACAGCAGTATACTACTGTTGACTTTATTTGTTTATTTCAAAACGCTCTAATGTGGTGTATATAATTAATTGTGTTTGTTTTTGACTTTGAGACAATTAGCGTATCTTTAAGAAGAGAAGTAAGGTAGACATGCAGGGATAGTGCAAAATTTAACATGCAGTTATTTGTTTAAATTATAAAACTTCCACGCATTTGTTCTTGTTTTGAATGCGATTTTTTTGGTTTGCTGTTATCTAAACACTAGAATACTTAAAATGGATACATCAGTAAACGACAACTGCGCCTCTTTTTTTAGATATTATTACAAAGGTTGGTGACAATGAGAAACGACAGGTGTCTACTTGTACTTTGAAAAATAGAAACTTATCCACCCCCCCCCCCCCCCCCCCCGGAACGTGAACTTCTGAATTAGACTTAAATGGGTGTGTAACATGGTCAATTCGACGTTTTACATATGGAGCAGGATCTCCTTACCCCTGTCGGAGGACCCGGGATGACCTCCAGTTTTTGGTTGGCTTCGTGTTGCTTGATCTTTCATATTTGTGTTGTGTTTTGTTTACTGTTGTGTGCATGTTGGTCTTTATCTGTTTTAGCCATGGCGTCGTGGTTTTTTTTTTTACTTGGTATGTTTGGCTTCTCTCTTAAAATAATGAGAAATGGTGAGAATATGTTTAATTAGGCTACACTATCATTTATACGTTTATCTGATTTTAAACCTACATTTTTTCTTAAATGTCCTTTACCATGTCAAGATAATGCTAGTTGTTATCAAGTAGTTCGTTTTTATGTGTATTGCCGTTTGTTTTTAGTGCACTTCGGTGTTCCTGTTGTTCCTTTGTTTTCCTCTTACAGTTGATGTGTTTCCCTCGGTTTTGGTTTGTAAAACGGATTTGTGTTGTTTTTCTCTCAATCGGTTTATGTCTTTGGAACACCGGTTTACTACTGTTACCTTTACTAGAACTATAAATATTACAAGGGTTGTTGTGACCAGTGTTTTATTCTTGCCAGTCGTCGTGTTCTTCTTAGTTAGTTACCCCGATTTTGTTTTTTGTCCATAGATTAATGAGTTTTGAACAGTGGTATACTACTGTTGCCTTTATTTACGATAGTAACGAAACCAAAAACATTAAAGTAGAAATATAGCTCATAGTTTTGGTATTTGTTTCACTACATTCTGAAATCCTGATTTTGGCTATACGTTTTGTCCACGAAACCAAAAACATTAAAGTAGAAATATAGCTCATAGTTTTGGTATTTGTTTCACTACATTTCGACATCCTGATTTTGGCTATACGTTTTGTCCAATTTGATTAATAAACTTTTCATTCTTTTAAAAAAATCGGATTTTCCAATATCTTGGCTTCAAGCATTACCAAAGAAACATTTGTTGCATCTGGAGCAGTTAAATTGGTACCAAATTGTGATCACATGCTATATTGTCATTATGTTCAAATGTAATTGGTTTTTTTCTGATTATTTAATTTGAAGGCCAATGACATATGGAAATCTAAAAGTACTGCCACAGAAAAAGAGAAACTTGAATTGGAAGAGGAATTATCGAAATTGACAGAAATGTGTGATCAGCTCCGAGTTGCTTCGAACAGTTTCAAAATGCGAGAAGACAAGGCTTTAAAACTTAATAAGGAATATAGTAATACGATTAAGGAGAAGCAATCGATGCTTGACAGAAAAGATGATATAATTCAAGAACACGTTGACATTATTAAACAAAGAGAAGACGACTTACAGCAATTGTTGGATCAAATTTCTCAAAGGGATAACAACATCCGGGAGTTGCGCGAAAGTGTGCGTAGTCGTGATGATAGATTAAAAGAAAAAGATGAAATATTACAAAGTCTTAATAATGGTACGGATGAGAAGCAAGAAGAAATTAATTTTCTTAATAGTGAAATGTCTGACAATATTTCTCAAATAAAGGAAAAAGATGAAAAGTTAAAAGAACTTACAGAACGAATAGAAAATTACGAAAATAATAAGAAAGAGTCAAATATTCAAATAGAAAACGAGCGTTTGAAACTAGAACTTGAAGATATGGCTTACAGTATTGGAAAAGTCCATACTGATAATAATACATTACAAACTGAAATGGAGAAAACTAAACAAGCGTTGAGTGAAGCAATGGTTTTGTGGAATAAAGATCGTTCTACACTAGGCCAAGAATTAACCGTAGCTAGAGAGAAACTATCGATTTATGAAGCTTCGATCGATAAAAAGGAAAGTCAAGCTGCACAAATGATGCGAAAGGAAACTCATAAATGTTTAGAACAAAGGGAAAAATTACAACATGAGTTAAGGATCTTAAAAGTGGAACATGATGCAAATATTCGAACTTTAAAAAATGAGAAATTGAAATTACAAGATGAACTAACTCAGACAATACGTCAACTGACAACTGAAATGAGTAATAATGATAAAATGGCCTCTGATTTAGAGAGACTTAAAAACCAGGTATGTAGATCTTTTGATTTACTGTTTAGTAAAATGTTTTTGATTTTGGTTTTAATTGTTGTGTTGCTCAATAAGTGATCTTCCTTTGTTTTTATTGGCTTTCGAAAAGACAAATTTATCTGATTTTTAACGGATATGAATTTAATAGTTTTACAAATGAAGCATTCAAACTCTTTTCGAACGTTTAATAATTAACGAGTATATGGATTCAGGATTTTGGAAAGAGGCGTTATTTATGTGTCAGATTATCTACGGTATATATAGCTAGATGATGTTGTTACGTCAGTTTTATCAGGTAAATATTTTATATTCATTTGATAAAATTTACTGTTTGCAATAGCATAAATTGTTCTAAATAATAAGGATGTTCTTATCACAAGCAGAAAACCCTAGCCGTATTTGGCACAACCTTTTCAACTTTTGATCCTCAGAGCTGTACAACTTTGTACTTTTTTTGACTTTCTAACTTTTATATCTGAGCGTCACTGGTAAGTCTTGTATGGACGAGGCGCGTTTTTGACGTATTGAATTTTAAACCTGATGCCTTTTGTTATCTATTATTCATGTGTTTCTTTGCCTAATACGTTCTCCTATTCATTTGTATTGTAGTCCTGTATTATTATGTTGTCATTTTAATGTTATATTTAACAATGCCATTAAAGTGCAAGGTTTGGCATGCCACAAAAACAAGTTTAACCCACCATTTTTTTTCTTTAAAAATGTTCTGTACCAAGTCAGGAAAATGGCCATTGTTATATCATTGTTCGTCACGTTCTGTGTGTGTAACATTTTTACGTTGTGTTTCCGTGGTGTCGCTTGTTTTATCCTATATTTGAGTGTGAATTCAAATTACTATGTGTCACGGTACTTTTCTATCCAAAATTCATGTATTTGGTTTTGATATTATATTGGTTATTCTCATCGGATTTTGTCTAACGCTTAGTCCGTTGCTGTGTGTGTTACATTTTAATGTTGTGTCGTTGTTCTCCTCTTATATTTAATGCGTTTCCCTCAGTTTTTGTTTTTACCCCGATTTTGTTTTTTGTCCATAGATTTACGAGTTTTGAACAGCGGTATACTACTGTTGCCTTTATTTGTATAAACCCGTGTATTGCTTTCTCTGTCTTCTTTTTTTTTTCCGTATATACTTTGGCAGTATTCAATTGTTTTGTGGTCTTCGAAACTTTTGTGTTGAAACGATAAATATAATAATGATAATATTTGTAATAAACAGATACACACACATGCACAAGTTTACACTGAAATGAGTAATTTGTTGCGTATTTAGATATATAACTTAGTCTTTATCAATGAAGCAGTATCTGATTGCAGCAGGAAATATGTTAAAATGTTAATAAACACTTTGATTTTGTTACCTAATTGTTCATATAGTTTGTCCTTTCTATGTGTAGAGTCCATGTGTATAAATTGTTCGAAAGAAAGGAAACATAGTCGTAGTTATAATAAAAAAAAAATGAAGAGGTATTTATTGATCTAAAAAATGTGTTAATTTGATAAACCATTAAGAATACTTGCTGCTGGTTAAAGGGCAATAAATCGAATTGCATTTAATTACAGATCAATACATTTGTTTGGTTCTAGGCATGATCGGGAAATAATTGTATTCCAACAGATCCAAATTAAATTTGGGATGACTATAGCTACTTCTTGTAATGAATAAATCTAATTTAAATCTCAGATAAAACGAAAGTAAAATAAAACAACGCAATGTAATTTCAATAAAAATATAATTCGTATTCTTGGTTCATCTAAATGCGGATATAAAATCTGAACATTATGGTAAACTGGAATCGATATTCACTTAAATAGACACATTTTCATGACATTGTTGATGATACGGACATAATACGAAATCACGGTATAAATTTATTGAAAACTTGAAGTGTCTTCCATCAGGTTACTAGTTTTCTCGTTTGATTTGATTCAAATTTTCGATGGTATGTCCTTTTTCATAACAGACTTGATAGAGACGGTATGAGCTTTGCTCATTGTTGAAAAACGTATGGTTACTATGAAAATTGTTTTATATCTATATTAATTGCATTCTGGTAAATAGTTATCTTAATGGCAATCATACAACCTCTCCTTTTACATTTCAGGAGGAAGTTGCCTTCCAAATACAGCACCACGAAAAGGTCTTACGTGCAGAATATATGGCAATGAAGGTCAGATTCGAAACGAGGCTTGACAACTTACAGAAGGAACATTCGAGACTTCTTACCATTTTAGACCAAATGCAGCACGAGAAAGTTTTAAACCATGAAATCATTAAAGGAGTTCAGAAACAAATGTCTCTAATGAAGGATAACTACCATAAAAACTTAGAGAAATCAAAAGAGCAAAGTGAAACTCTCGGACGGCATATCAAAGAGGTTAGTAAAAGTCAGAAAAATCGAAAGAGCAAAATGACACACTCGGACGTCATATCCAAGAGGTTAGTAAAATAGTAAATGTCAAGAGAAATCTAAAGATTACAGTGAAACACTTGGACGTCATATTACAGAGGTAAGTAAGAGTAATGTTTATCTTTTATAGCATATCTCAAGATTAAGTCCTCATTTAGGTAGATTGCCCTGTATTTTTTTGTTTGGTGCAGGATGTCTGTTGTATCTATTACCCACTGCGTAGCTAGCGCTCCTTTAATGAGGGAAGGGGAGATACTTGTTTAGTATTTGTGTGTTTTATTTCAATTTTTAAATGTTTCAAAATTCCAATAATTTGGTTCTGGTGGATTTAAAGCTTTTGTATACAGCAGCGTTGATAGCATTTATAATATGATACAGAGGTCGAGGTATTTATTTTTCGGGGCTTAAAGTCGTAGAATACTAGTAAAATTTTATGTTCGCCTAAATTCGTTCGCTGGCGTTTTTACCATTTGGTACAGTTGATAGTTACTGTCCTTTTGTCTCGAACCCGGATGCATCTCTGAAAAGTGTTAATTTGTCTCCTTTTTAGCTCACCTGGCCGAAAGGCCAAGTGAGCTTTTCTCATCACTTGGCGTCCGGCGTCCGTCGTCGTCGTCCTGCGTTAACTTTTACAAAAATCTTCTCCTCTGAAACTACTGGGCCAAATTTAACCAAACTTGGGGTATCTAGTTTTAAAAATGTGTCCGGTGGCCCGGCCAACCAACCAAGATGGCCGCCATGGCTAAACATAGAACATAGGGGTAAAATGCAGTTTTTGGCATATAACTCAAAAACCAAAGCATTTAGAGCAAATCTGACATGAGGTAAAATTGTTGATCAGGTCAAGATCTATCTGCCCTGAAATTTTCAGATGAATCGGATAACCCGTTGTTAGGTTGCTGCCCCTGAATTGGTAATTTTAAGGAAATTTTGCTTTTTTTGGTTATTATCTTGAATATTATTATAGATAGAGATAAACTGTAAACAGCAATAATGTTCAGCAAAGTAAGATCTACAAATAAGTTAACATGACCAAAATGGTCAGTTGACCACTTTAGGAGTTATTGCCCTTTATAGTCAATTTTTAACCATTTTTCGAAAATCTTAGTAATCTTTTAGAAAAATCTTCTCCTCTGAAACTACTGGGCCAAATTTAACCAAACTTGGCCATAATCATCATTGGGGTATCTAGTTAAAAAAATGTGTCCTGTAACTCGGCCAACAAACCAAGATGGCCGCCATGGCTAAAAATAGAACATGGGGGTAAAATGCAGTTTTTGGCTTATAACTCAAAAACCAAAGCATTAAGAGCAAATCTAACAGTAAGTAAAATTGTTGATCAGGTCACGATCTATCTGCCCTGGAATTTTCAGATGAATCGGATAATCGGTTGTTAGGTTGCTGCCCCTGAATTGGTAATTTTGAGGAAATTTTGCTGTTTTTGGTTATTATCTTGAATATTATTATAGATAGAGATAAACTGTAAACAGCAATAATGTACAGCAAAGTAAGAACTAAAAATAAGTCACTATAACCAAAATAGTCAATTGACCCCCTAAGGAGTTATTGCCCTTCATAGTCAATTTTTAACAATTTTTTTAAAATTTGAAGATTTTCAATAACATTTTCCACAGAAAGTACTGTTATAGATAGAGATAATTGTAAGCAGCAAGAATGTTTAGTAAAGTAAGATCTACAAACACATCACCATCACCAAAACACAATTTTGTCATGAATCCATCTGTGTCCATTGTTTAATATTCACATAGACCAGGGTGAGCGACACAGGCTCTTTAGAGCCTCTAGTTTAACAGATCGATTTACGAAGATGAAATTATTTATGAACAAACAAACCTGTCAGAACATGTAAACTTTAAAAAGGCATAATGGTTCTCTCTGTGTACAATGTACTCTGGCTTCCTGCTCAAACTAATACAAAAATGATTCCCATTATAAAGCAAATGGTACTGGAAGTGGTGTAAATCATGGAAAATTCTAAAAGTAGAATATAAAGGGATTTACACACTATTGAATGCTGAATATAACGTTTATTGTAAAAGTTTGAGTCATATGCCTTGTATATATTTTCAAGGTGGTATAAATTCACTGGTATTTGCATGCTAACATGTTTTCATGATGAGAAATATAGCAGGTGACATGTGTTCGAGTAAATTAAGAAAGGTCATGGCTGAGATGTTCTCCAGATATGTATTTATTTTGCTTTGTCAAAATGTTGTTGGTATCGGTATTTTTATATTTATAAATATTAGTAGAAAAAACGTGTAACACATCATTTGGTCTTGAAATATGAACATTGATAGATTTATTGTTGTTTGCTAAACGTTCAGGAACAAAGTCTTAAGAAACGATGATAGTCCATCGGAAGTGGACGGTAAATGGCCGACCCGTGTAAAGAGAGAGCGATATCCCTTGCACGTAAAGATATCGAAATGGAACAGGCTAATGTCAATACAAGGCAGAACTCGTACCCGCAAAGTGGAAAAGGGTTTTTATAAGTTGTAATAACTTGTTTCCCGATCCACTATAAATAAATTTTTAAACTATCAAATCCGATCTGTGACATTAGAAGGGTTTGTAGGCGACCATGTCTCATTAAAAATATATATTACATGTTAAATTTGTTATGTGGTTCCGTTGCTTTCAATGAAATTGAGAATACATATTGGGAATGTGTCAAAGAGACAACAGCTCAGCTAAAGAGCAGAAGACAACCCAAGGCTACCGATACATATTTGAAAAATGACCCAGCGACCTGAGGCAATATTTGAACGTCACCTTGTGCCCCAAAAATGTGTCCCCTTTATGTTCGTTTAAACCAGTATATCAGGCTCATTTTAGCTTGCTCACGTCGAGTGCTCGAGGCCATGGGCTATCACTTGGCGCGTAAACCATAAGCAATACGAATACTTGTTGCGATTTTTATGAGATCTTATATATTAAAAAAAGATCGCATCTCAGTCATAAATAAATATATTAATAGACAGCTAAGGTTCATATTCCATCCATATTGAATGATGAGTTTTCTTATATGACTATCCTCTGGACATTATATAATTACGGTTGTCTATATTTGCATAAATCCACTTCATTTGAACCTTGATGGATAGATGTCTCATTTGCAATTATTCCACACCTCCTTAATTTCATATTTGAACATCTATCAAATCTATTACGATTTTTTCCCCGGTAAATAATAGGAAACCTATTCTTGTATCGTATCGAATAAAACATAATTGAAGTCCTGGTTAATAAAAAAAAGAATCAATAACTTCACTAAAATAAACATAAACTGTTTTCATTTACACATTATTTAAAGGAGGTAAGATACACGTAATTTCTATTCTTATATATATGAATTATGAAAACATATTAAATTTTATAAATAAATGTTTTGTTCCAAAACTTTTCTGTTCCATATAATATACATACTTTCTATGGTCAACTGGCAAAGTACAGAGCCAAAGCAAATAACGAAAACGTTGTGTTTCGTACAATTTCTCTGCTTTGAAGTTATTTTGGTTTACTTTGACAATAATTAGCACGATATAAAATACAAAATAGGAATGTCTTAATCTTAATTCCAACATAATTGAACTAACCCTCAATGGGGGTTGTAATCTGTTCTGGACAGATATATTGGTTAATGACTGTTGCATGTTTAGTCTTTCTATAATGAAAAATACTCTAAGACAAATCTAGGTTAAATATATACAAGACAAAATAATGTGTTGAATTCTATCATTTCTGCCTTTGCCATTCAAACATCTCTGCCATAATGTCTTCCATCTGTTATCTACCATATAATTATATATCAGTATGCCGTCTGTAATTATTGTTCAGAGGACAGAAGAACACGTTTCGAAGGTATGAAATGCATTTGCAATAATAATATTTTGTTATTTTTGTCATGTAAATTATTTTATAGATTTATAAGATAATAGCCATGAAATAGGAAAAAAGCTCTATCTTGCTTTTTTCTCCACGGCTCATTTAAAATTTTGTATTTAATTATCCGACTTTATTGTAAATACATATATTTAATTTACATCCTATGTGTCTTATTTCAGGCTGCCAAATTATATAAATTTATAAAAGAGAAAGACAATTAACGCAAACCATTTTCCTTACAATATTTTGCAATATAATGTGAGTTGTTTCAATTAAAATTGATTAATTCTGATATTCGTACCATCACGTATTGATTACATTGACGTTGGTTTGCTTTTTACATTTAGCATTTAGTTGTGACAAAGACTTGCACCACGGAGATTGCACATTCAGATGTAGGTCTACACAATATAAGATCAAAAGTGAAATAATGAAGTAAATCGTAAAATTTAATCGTATTACTGATTAAAAATTACTGTTAAAAAACATGAAACTAATTATGTTTCCTTAAGATCTTGCCCCGAGCTGAGAGACAAGTTTTAATTAATTTTATATTTTTGGATTAACAATACCAATCAGTATACTGGACAGTTGATCCGTCAAATTAATTAACACGACAACATTTTTTAAAGAAAACACAACTATATAATGTTTTCAATACAAATTTATATGAAATCTATTTAAATTGAAAAAAAAGTCCGGTTAACCGGTTAGCTTTTTCCGGTATTCGGTATTCGGTCGTTCGAACGGTTAACCGGTTAACCGTTGACAACACTAAATTAATTACATAACATGTATGTTTCATTGTAATACATTTGTGTACTTTATTTTGATTGGCTAACATCAATCTTGCGTCATCCTGAAATTAACTTTTATTTCAAAATGAAACGTAACATTCATGACGAAACGAAGTTAAAGTGGCTCGGGTGTCTTCCTCCATCTTGGATTTTGAAATAGCAGATAACTATGGTCTAGATTTTTGATGAAATGTGCCAATTTTAAGAGTTCTGTGTAATTTATGTAAGGACTTTTCATAAAGATATAGAAAATTGTGTGTTTTATCATAATTACAGCTGTGATTTCTCAAAACCACCTTGTTTGTGTTTGAAAAGATTTTTTCGAACTTTACCAAATAAGGGGAGATAACTCAGTTAACGTAATTTTTATAATAGAAAGTGTTATGAATATACCTATTTTGATATGTATCTACCTTCATACAAAATGTTCTTTGGTCAACGCTTTAACACCCCAATTAATTTACAGAAAGTAGCATTCAATTCTTAATTATTTTCTTCTCTTTGTTGAACACTACTAAGAAGACGATAAATCGAGGGATGCCTTCTGATTTTCCCCATTGTTTTGTGAAAGTTGTGTGTTATCATATCTGTAGCACCAAGCATTACAAAACATTATAAGATAGATGAGGTATTGTATTATCATGACACTCATCAATCTTCCATATGTCATCACTGGTTCAGAAAAACTGATAACTCCGATAAGTTATAATTAATATTCAATGTTTTTATGACCTCAAATGATATACCAAAACACGCAATGTATTCCCATGACAATTATGGTAACGTCCTTAACAGAACTAATGATTTACCTATCAGTTGTATTCTCAAAATATAAGTAAGTGTTTTAAATACATTTATTTGTTTTGAAACTTTCTGGCGCACTTATTTAATTAGGCAATGTTGAAAGGAAATAAATAAGGACATTAACACTGATTCAGTTTACAGTTATATTTCGAAAATTAAAAGTAAGTGTTTTTAACGCCTTTGTTTTGTCTCGTTTCTCGCAGACTAATTTTATTAAATAATATTGAAAGAAACTAAGAAAAATGAAGAACCGTTTGCTTTTAAGGTATTTTTGCTTAGAAACTTTATTGCGCATTTGTTTTATTAAGTTATGTAGAACGGAATTTACAAAAATAAGAAACCTTCAATATTGTTAGCACTTAAGGAAAACACATGACAAGTTACACGACTTTTTTTATATAGATTTCACTGTTGGTTTTCCCGTTTGAATGGTTTTACTCTAGTCATTTCTGGGGCCCTTTATAGCGTGCTGTTCGGTGTGAGTCAAGGCTCCGTGTTGAAGACCGAACTTTGACATATAATGGTTTACTTTTGTAAATTGTGACTTTGATGGACAGTTGTCTCATTGACAATCATACCACATCTTCTTATATCTAGTGTTTTTTTTTAATTCTAGCTTGAAGGAGCACGTGATCTAGCTATGGATTTACAGAAGAAAGTGGAGTCTCTGAAGCGTCAGCTCGAGGACCAGGAGTACGAACGTGCTGAACTTGTTGACAAAATCACAGCACAAAGATCTGAGTGGGAAATAGAAAGATCTAATAAACAAAGCAAAATCAATGAAGTAAGTAAATGTTCTGTTTTATTATGCATTACATACGATGGTAGAGGGGCATTATGTTTTCTGTCTATGCCTCCGTTCGTTCGTCCATCCGTCCATTCGTCCGTGCGTCCGTCCGTCCATTCGTCCGTGCGTCCGTTCGTCCCGACTTCAGATTTAAGTTTTTGGTCAAGGTAGTTTTTGATGAAGTTGAAGTCCAATCAACTTGAAACTTAGTACACATGTTCCCTATGATATGATCTTTCTAATTTTAATGTCAAATTAAAGTATTGACCCCAATTTCACGGTCCACTGAACAAAGAAAAAGATAGTGTGAAGCTCAGGCTAAAGTTTTTGGTCAAGCTACTTTTGTTGAAGTTGAAGTCCAATAAACTTGAAACTAAGTACACATGTTAACTATAATATGATCTTTCTAATTTTAAAAATTTAAAAATTTTAAAGTATTGACCACAATTTCACGGTCCACTCAACATGTAAAATGATAGTGCAAGTGGAGCATCCGTGTACTAGGGACACACGTTTTTGTACTGATTTAATTCTAATACTCTAAAAAAATATTTGTCTTGTCAGAAGATGTTAACGAGACTAAATCTTTTGACAGCATTGGCTGTGCGTAGCTTTTATTAAAAAAGCAAAAAAAGTGAGTTTGAATATATTTTTTTATATTCGACTTTTTTTCTTCATCTCTAACTGTTGTTTCTCAATTGACAATTAAAAGCAATTTCTCGGCCTGAATACATATGAAATATTTGCCACTGAACATATGAAAAACAATAGTCAATTAACATTTTTTGAATAATAAATTTGATTTGGGTCTCAAGTCTTAATTTCACAGTAAACATTTCATAAAGTCTTCTTAAAGCTGACAAACTTTAGTACAAGTAATTAACTTAATTTTGTTACTATAATGGCAGATTGCCAACTATTCTAAGTATCAAACGAAAGAGAAACAAAATGGTATTTCCCTATACTATGTCTTTATAACAAATTTTAAAAAAATCACCTCATCGCGGTCCGCCTTTTAGTCAAGCTGTGTTTATTATGAAAACAAATAACGATAGGGATTGAAAAATAATTACGTGTAAGATCAATGATGAGTTACAGGGTCTAAACAATATTCGTACAGTGTAGGAAAATATGAAATTACTAGCCTCGTTTTTTTTCTCTGTTTTTAAAGCTTGTCAAACACATTTCACTTTTTCCTGCACTGTAGAATTATTGTATGTTCAATCTTATAGTAAAGTATAAATGAGTTCTTGTCTTTGCAGCTTGGGGAACGACTAGCCATGATAAACAATGCTCAGTCAAGAACAAAGGACATGCAGTCTAGAATGGAGGTGGCTTGGAACAGAGAAAGAGCAGAACAGAAACGTCTTCTCTCAGAGGCACACAATCTAGCAATGGATCTACAACAGCAGCTCAAGGGTCGAGACGACGAACGGCTGCACGAAAAACGAGCTCTATTAGAACAACTAAGGGTTCTTCGGAAACAACTTGACGAAGAGCAAATAAACCACCGAGAACAGCAGTCAAAGGTAACAATTTACGTTAAACCCTTCTGGAGCATCCAGATTCATCCTTTGTTTTAACTTAGATTCGTGTTGCTCTGGTTTTAGTTTCTTTTAGTGTTGAATGGACTTTTGTTAATAGGTTGTGTTGGGGTTGGACTAGCGTTCAGTAACTGTGAGTACTCTCTGACTTGTATTTAGTGTCTTGTTTGTTGTGGAGATATATAAATATTCTATCACGTCCGGTCTATGGTTTTTATACGACCGCAAAAATTTAAATTTTTCGTCGTATATTGCTATCACGTTGGCGTCGTCGTCGTCGTCGTCTTGCGTCGTCTTGCGTCGTCGTCGTCCGAATATTTTAGTTTTCGCACTCTAACTTTAGTAAAAGTAAATAGAAAACTATGAAATTTTAACACAAGGTTTATGACCACAAAAGGAAGGTTTGGGATTGATTTTGGGAGTTTTGGTCCCAACATTTTAGGAATTAGGGGCCAAAAAGGGCCCAAATAAGCATTTTCTTGGTTTTCGCGCTATAACTTTAGTTAAAGTAAATTGAAATCTATGAAATTTTGACACAAGGTTAATGACCACAAAAGGAAGGTTGGGATTGATTTTGGGAGTTTTGGTTCCAACAGTTTAGGAATTAGGGGCCAAAAAAGAGCCCAAATAAGCATTATTATTGGTTTTCGTACAATAACTTTAGTTTAAGTAAATAGAAATGAATGAAATTTAAACACAAAGTTTATGAACACAAAAGGAAGGTTGGGATAGATTTTGGTAGTTTTGGTCCCAACAGTTTAGGAATTAGGGGCCAAAAAAAGCCCAAATAAGCATTATTCTTGGTTTTCGCACCATAACTTTAGTATAAGTGAATAGAAATCTATGAAATTTAAACACAAGGTTTATGACCATAAAAGGAAGGTTGGGTTTGATTTTGGGAGGTTTGGTCCCAATTGTTTAGGAAACAGGGGCCCAATGGGTCATGCCAAATCTAACTGTGTAAGTAGATTCTTAATTTTTGGTCCCGTTTTCAAATTGGTCTACATTAATGTCCAAAGGGTCCAAATTAAACTTAGTTTGATTTTAACAAAAATTGAACCCTTGGGGTTCTTTGATATGCTGAATCTAAAAATGTACTTAGATTTTTTTATTATTGGCCCAGTTTTCAAGTTGGTCCAAATCGGGGTCCAAAATTAAACTTTGTTTGATTTCATCAAAAAATGAATAATTGGGGTTCTTTGATATGCCAAATCTAACTGTGTATGTAGTGTAGGGTTGTGGGCCCAAATATACCATCAGTAATTAGTTACGAATCAGTTCACATGTTCTTTATTATTTCAATTCTCTTAATACACATGAAAGGATTAACTGAAATACAAAAAATACACAAAAATAGAATAAAGAATTGAAACAGCAAAATGAACACTTTACCATAACAAAATACAGCAAGAACACGTGATCATAAAATATCTAAAATCATACTTTTAATAATACTTTCTTATAGTTTATATGTGATTTTATATGCATTATATAATGCTGACAACAAAATATATGTCTTATACCAGGTCTATCTTTTTTCTATATTAAACATTTCTATGTTTTCTCTTTTACAATTTACGGCGTCTCAAAAGTTACGATAAAATGGTCAAAATACTCTTATAATAGTTTACCAAAAAACTTCTATTAAATACACATATTCTTTGACTCATATATAACAAACATACCGTATTGGTTGACCATGGTATTCTAATATAGCTTCAAAAACGTTTAACTTCAAAATTAGCTTCATCACATTCGATTCACAAAAATAAGTACTCTCTCAATTAGGGGACTGAAACATGCTAAAAATGCGTGTTTACAATAAAGTGTTGATTTCAAATAAAAATAAGTTAACCAACCAACTTTGGTCTTAACATACCGGCCCCTTAATTGTGGTCATGCAAGAACACAATTATCTTATAAACTAACCACAGTAGACCTAAGTGGTTTCAAAATGTCAAAATATATCTAACTAATATATAACAATACTGTCTTATCAAAATTAAAAAAAAACCAATCATTTAACATTGTCCATATCAGCTTCCAGAACCAAACACAGTTTTCCAATTGATCTGGTCAATACAGTAGAAGCAGTTTTGACCTTCGCTACACGCACTGTTCCAAATTTGTCCGTAATGACTTCCAAGACGCGTCCCATTGTCCATGAATTTCTCGGAGTGTTTTCAACAATAAGAACAAGATCATTGATTTTAAGATTTCTTTCCTTCTTGTTCCATTTAGCTCTCTGATTTAATAAAGGAAGATATTCTTTTGTCCATCGATTCCAGAACAAGTCTGACAAATATTGTACTTGTCGCCACCTTCTACGAACACAATTGTCGGATTTAACAAATGTCCCTGGGGGAGCGCTTTCTCCTGAACGAAGAAGCAGAAGATCATTTGGCGTTAACACATTCAAGTCATTCACACTGTTAGGTACTTCTGTGATAGGACGACCATTTAGTATAGCTTCAACTTCACAAAATAATGTTTGCAAGTTTTCATCATCCAAACGCAACTTTTGCTCCTGCAAAATAGAATACAAAACCTTTCTTACAGATCGAATGAGTCTTTCCCATACTCCACCAAAATTAGATGCTGCTGGAGGATTAAATTTCCAGTCGATGCCCTTTTGAAGCATAAAATTGTCAATCTGATTCAGATTCCATTTAACAATTTCATCTTTAAGTTCTCTTTGCGCACCTACGAGATTAGTTCCATTGTCCGATCGAATAATTTTGGGTACTCCTCTGCGTGCAATGAATCGCCGGATTGCATTAATGCAAGAACTGGTGTCTAGGGAATCGGCTACTTCCAAATGTACTGCTCTTATTTTGAGACATGTAAATATCACACCGTAACGTTTAACAGTACACCTTCTCTGTTTAATTGCAAAAGGTCCAAAGTAATCCATACCAACAATTGTAAACGGTGCAGTATCTTGAGTCACCCTTTCGCTGGGCAAATTCGCCATTTTCTGTTGCATGATGGGTGCTTGATATTTTCTACATATGACACATTTAGAGACAATATTCTTGATTATGCCGTTAGCACCTATGATCCAATACTTTTGTCTGAGTTCGGTCAAAACAGCATTTTTCCCTAAATGTCCGATCGATCTATGAATTCCTTGTATAATTGAATATGATAATGTAGATTGTTTTGGCAGTATGATTGGATGCTTCGATGTTTCGGTTAGATTTGATCTTGCTAATCTCCCACCAACTCGTAATATTCCCTTTTCGTCAATATATGAGTCAAGTTTAAACAGTCTTGATGTTCGCTTAACATTCAACTTATCTTTTAATCGCTGTACTTCATCATCAAAATGTTGGTTTTGAACAAAACGAATAATAGTAATTTCTGCGTTGTGTACATCCTGTACTTTTAGATTCAGAGTTTTGACTAGTTCCTTCGATTCATTTAGTCGCTTGGATTTTGCTTGTGTAGGTAACTTATCTTCATTCTCATTTGCTAAGTCGTTTTTTCTTCGGTAGGTTTGCTTAAAGTTGTTTACGGCCTTCAACAACCAAGCTACAATTCTTTTCAACTTGTCAAAGTCAGAACATCGAGAAATCAAGGTTTCAAAACTGTTAAATTCATCATAATCATCGTCCACAATTGATGCATTAACCACTGATTTTCGTTTGACTTCTGAGTCATTATCTGGAAATTTCAAGTCCACACATACTTGTGGCCATTCACATTCTGGTAACCACAAATAATCTGGTCCCCTGATCCATTGAGGATTTTGTTCAAATTTCGAAATAGTCATTCCACGCGAAGCAAAGTCAGCTGGATTTTGCTTCGTATTTACATAATTCCACTGTGAATTGTCGGTAGCTTCATGTATTAAAGCAAGACGATTTGCAACAAACGTATGATATCTTGAATTTCTGTTGAAAATGTATCGCAGCACTGTCATACTATCTGTCCAAAAGAACACTTTATCGATGTTGTAATTCAACTCTTGCAAAATAACTTTGCTCAATCGAACTGCTCTTGCTGCAGCAGTTAATTCCATTCTAGGCACGGTAATTGTTTTCAGAGGCGCAACTCGTGATTTCCCAAGAACAAATGAGCAATGAATCCTCCCAGTTTTATCAATTAAACGAAGATAGAAAACCATGCCATAACCGATATCACTGGCATCCGAGAAACAATGAATCTGTGTTGACATTACATTTTCAAAATTTGGCGGCTTGTAACATCTGTCAATCTTAACATTATGCAACTCGTTCAACTGATTCAACCAACTGATCCATTTTTTCTCATCTGTCTCATTAATTTCTTCATCCCAATCAACTTGTTGTTTGCATAAATTTTGAAGAATTGACCTTCCTATGAGTACAAAAGGAGATGCGATTCCTAACGGATCGTACACAGAACTTACAACTGATAATATTCCTCGCTTAGTATGAGGATGATCATTGGTATTTATTTGAAATCCAAATACGTCTCTATCGATGTACCAAGATACTCCTAGCGCTCGTTCAATGGACGATTCGTTCTCAAAATCAAGCTGATTAGTGTTTTTTGTGCGACTCTTGTCTGGTATTGATTTTACTACAGTTGAACTCGTGCTTGTCCACTTTGTCATATTAAAGCCTCCTTTTGTGCAAAGAGATCTAACACCATCTACTAACGATATTGCTTTTTCTTCTGATTCAGTCGATACTAAACAATCGTCTACATATATATTGTTCAAAATTGTTTCTGCAACTTGTGGCTCGAATTGGTTTCCATAGTTCTGTGCAGTTTGTCTCAACGCAAAATTACAAACACTTGGAGAAGATGTAGCTCCAAAAATATGAACGGTCATCCTGTATACTTCTGGTTCGCTGTTCATGTCTCCATTTGGCCACCATAAAAATCGCAATAAGTTTCTATCTTTGAGTGGAACTTTTACTTGGTAGAACATACTTTCTATGTCACCTTGTAACGCAACTTTTTCAGTACGGAATCGTAAAAGTACTCCTATCAAATTATTAGCAAGGTCTGGTCCTTGCAATAACAATGCATTCAACGAGACTCCCATGTACGATGCAGAACAATCAAATACTACTCTAATCTTGTTCGGTTTTTTATTGTGATAAATTCCGTGGTGAGGAAGGTACCATACTCTTCCATCATCTTGGTTTAACTCAGTTATTGGTACCTTTTCAGCAAACCCTTTCAAGAAAAGATTGTTCATAAAGGAAACGTAGTCGTCCTTAAACTTCTGATTCTTTGTCATCTTGTTTCTTAGTCCTTTAAGACGATTTAATCCTTGAGACACATTATTCGGAAATTTCACCTCTTTGTTTCGAAAAGGTAAGGCAACTTCGTAGTGTCCATCCTCAAATTCAATAGACTCATTCACTTGTTTCAAAAAGTAGTTGTCTTCAATGGAGTTCTCTTTTTTATCGTCAATAAGCCGTTCTGGGAAGTCCAAATTTATTGATTTTCTCACAAGACTATCCAATTTATTATTTTCGTGGATTGCTGTGAGCTGTGCCCGATTCACCACAGCATTCGTTTCTGTAATTGAGTCCTTTCGAATCAAGTTCCATACTATCCAACCTAATCTACTCCTTGTAGCATGAGGAGAACCTGCTGGCCCAGTAGCAATGTCATATGGAGTATATGCATCGGGTACATTATTACCGATCATCAGGCCAATAGTACCATTTATATCAGGAAGTACTATGTTGTTCAGATGAGGCCACTTTACAATTTCTTCATTTGTAGGAATGTGTGTTTTTGCAACCGGCATTTTATCCTTAGTATACACAGTAGGTAAGTCTATAACAGAGTTAGTGTCTATATCACATACTTGTAGTCCATTTAATGCATAGGTAGACATTCTATGCGGGGTGCCCATAGTGTTCAATGAAATTTCCATCTTTTTTCCATTTCCGCCTAACTGATGCATAATCTCTTCAGTGCAAAAAGAAATACTACTGCCGGTGTCGAAAAATGCATATGTTTCAATAGCATGTGATCTGTTTTTTAGTTTAACTTTAACCGGGATTATGGCCATTGCGCATGAAGAGTGTGACTTGTTACCGGCCCCTAATTGATTAACTATTTCAATTTCTGGTATATGACAAGCACTTGGGTTTTCTTCATCGACAGAATGTTTCTCGGTGTTCTCTTTATTGCTACTTTTCGATTCATCATGTAATATTGACGGGTGTCTTTTACGACAGATAGAGCATGTTAATCTGTACTTACAATCTCTTGTCATGTGTCCTTTTTTCAAACATCCGAAACATAGTGCTTGACTTTTCATATGATTGTATTTGTCAGGTGTAGGTAACTTTTTAAATACGTTACACTGTTCCAACTTATGTGACTTAGATTTGCAGTATGAACATTCACTAGTGTACTGTGGTTTTTTTACTTCTCGATTTAAATCGGTTGCAAATGCATTGTTTCCGGTTCGAAAGTTGCGTCTCGAGTTTTCATTCTTCGCAGGTTCAGTTTTTCCTTTTGTCCCTACTGCTGTACTACCATATGTTAAGTCGTTTACCTTCTTAGCTTCGTCCTTCACAAATTTAACAAAATTACCAAATTGAACTGTCTCTTTGTTTGTTTTTATTCTAAGAACAACACTTCTCCACCTATCATGAAGATGAAACGGCAATTTACACATGAGTCGCTTTATATTTTCTGAGTACTCTAGGATACGTAAAGCGTTAATACTATGTGCTGCATTTTCACACTCTATTAGAAAAAGTGAAAACTCATCCAAACCTTTCGAATCACCTGCTTTCAGTGTTGGCCATTCAAGGGCTTTCTTAATGAAGGCATTAGCTATAACCTCACTGTTGCCATATCTTTCTTCAAGCTGTTCCATTGCGGCTTGATAAGCATATTCACCGCTTAAATGACTGAAGCCGGACACTACTTTGTGCGCTTCTCCAAAAGTAAATTGTTCTAGATAGTTCATTTTTTCATCTTCTGTATCACTGTTTTGTACTATTTTAACTGTGAATTGTCTCACAAACTTTCTAAATTCTAATGGGTCACCTGAGAACCTTTTAATTTCTGGCATAGGTTTTCTCAGATTTTTTACAATTGCAGTAATGGCTTCTGAATTATTGTTCTGATCTGTAGGTCCAGAATCTTGTCTATTAGTTGTAGTTGTGATATATTCTTTCTTTTCGGTTATTGGACTTTTGTAATAAGTAGAACTTAAAGTGGCTGTACCGATATTTGTTGTGCCTTTATTTGTTGACCTTTCCACTTTCTCAACTTTCGGTTCAAAATGTGGTGCATGCGGATTTAACTTAACTTTAGCAAATTTATCTTGTTTTTGTTCTTTAAACGTTATCTTACTACGTATGCTTTGCGTTTCTGATTTTACGTTTTCTAACAGTTCATACTTGTTTAATATATTTGTCTTAGCATCTGATACAGCAATTCCTGTTGATAAATCTAATTCTTCTTCATCCATCTGAATATTGATTTTTGCCAATTCTAACAATCTCTTCTTTTTCAATGCTTCCTTCTTTAATTCTAATTCGACTCTTTGTTGTTCTTCGGCTAGCTTCTTTGATGATATGTTACTTAATATAGAGGAACGACTGCTATGTGTGCTTCTTTGGTCACTATGATGCGACGCAGGACCTTGACGGCTAGTATAACGGTCACCTCTATGACTAGAACTTGTCTGGCTCTGAGTATCAGAAAAGTACTTTTCAATTGTCCTTTTGAAATCACATAAAAATGCTTCTCTGTCTTCATATATATAAATGTACTCTTCCTTCTCTTGTTCCCTTATTCTTGCCATAAAGTTCTGATGTTGCTCCAAATAATGTTCATATTTATCCATCCATAGTGAAAATTTACTTCTTATGACTTCAAATGGTGCATTTTTTTCTACGAATGACAAAATGTTTTCACATAGTCTCTTTATAACCTCAAACATGTCATCGATTGTTTTCTTTTCATATAATTTACCCTTTTCTGTAAAGGTTCTTTTTCTTGCAGTATTTTCCATTTCTGCAGACGCTGAGTCTAAATCTTCCTCCGTGTCTGTCTGTTCTTCACCAAGTTCACTAGCTTCTATATCCATAACTAAGAGTCAATACGTTAATGTAATGTAGGGTTGTGGGCCCAAATATACCATCAGTAATTAGTTACGAATCAGTTCACATGTTCTTTATTATTTCAATTCTCTTAATACACATGAAAGGATTAACTGAAATACAAAAAATACACAAAAATAGAATAAAGAATTGAAACAGCAAAATGAACACTTTACCATAACAAAATACAGCAAGAACACGTGATCATAAAATATCTAAAATCATACTTTTAATAATACTTTCTTATAGTTTATATGTGATTTTATATGCATTATATAATGCTGACAACAAAATATATGTCTTATACCAGGTCTATCTTTTTTCTATATTAAACATTTCTATGTTTTCTCTTTTACAATTTACGGCGTCTCAAAAGTTACGATAAAATGGTCAAAATACTCTTATAATAGTTTACCAAAAAACTTCTATTAAATACACATATTCTTTGACTCATATATAACAAACATACCGTATTGGTTGACCATGGTATTCTAATATAGCTTCAAAAACGTTTAACTTCAAAATTAGCTTCATCACATTCGATTCACAAAAATAAGTACTCTCTCAATTAGGGGACTGAAACATGCTAAAAATGCGTGTTTACAATAAAGTGTTGATTTCAAATAAAAATAAGTTAACCAACCAACTTTGGTCTTAACATGTAGATTCTTAATTTTTGGTCCCGTTTTCAAATTGGTCTACATTAAAGTCCAAAGGATCCAAAATTAAACTAAGTTTGATTTTAACAAAAATTGAATTCTTGGGCTTTTCTGATATGCTGAATCTAAACATATACTTAGATTTTTTATTATGGGCCCAGTTTTCAAGTTGGTTCAAATCAGGATCCAAAATTATTATATTAAGTATTGTGCAATAGCAAGAAATTTTCAATTGCACAGTATTCAGCAATAGCAAGAAATCTTCAATTGCACAGTATTGTGCAATAGCAAGCAATTTTCAATTGCACAGTATTGCGCAATAGCAAGAAATCTTCAATTGCACAGTATTGTGCAATAGCAAATATTTTCAATTGCACAGTATTGCACAATAGCAAGAAATATCTAATTGCACAATATTGTGCAATAGCAAGAAATTTTCAATTGGAGTTATCTTTCTTTGTCCAGAATAGTAGTTGAATCAACTCAAATCATTGTTTTATATAATATACAATGTATATTCACTTTTACTACCAACTGATAAATTAAAACAATCTTTACCATTCAGTATAACAAGCACTTTATTTTACATTTTAATATTTTATGATGTATTTAAATGAATAGTTATTGTTGCAAACTCCATTAGGAATTTGAATTGAGATCAGTTTTGGAAAAAGGGAAGGGGATGTTAAAAAAAAAGGGGGGGGGTAAATGTTTCTCATTTCAGATTTCATAAATAAAAGAAAATTTCTTCAAACATTTTTTTGAGAGGATTAATATTCAACAGCATAGTGAATTGCTCAAAGGCAAAAAAAAATATTTTAAGTTCATTAGACCACATTCATTCTGTGTCAGAAACCTATGCTGTGTCAACTATTTAATCACAATCCAAATTTAGAGCTTAATCCAGCTTAAATGTTGTGTCCATACTTGCCCCAACTGTTCAGGGTTCAACCTCTGCGGTCGTATATAGCTGCGCCCTGTGGAGCATCTGGTTGTAAAATGTCTTACTGCTTTGTATCGATCTGATGAGTTTCAAATAATTTGTATAGTATTTTTCTTATAATGTACTGTTACATAACTGTCCAATATAAGAGGGAGTGTTGGCGCCTTCAGACTAGTTTATTCCCGTCACACTGTGTTTGTGCCTGACTCAAGTCAGGTGCCTGTTACTCTGCTTGTTGTTGTTAATGATATTCGTGTTTTCGTTCTTTACATTGTACATGAATCAGATGATTATTTTTTACCATTACCTTGTCATATTATCTTTTCAATTATGAGTTTGATAATAGAATTAACGGTACCAATTTTCTTGCAGCAGATGCGCTTTTCGACAATACATGTCTCTTCAGTGATGCTCGTGGCCAAAATATTTGAAATCCAAAGCTTATATAAAAGATGAAGAGCTATAATCCAATGTCGCTTTGGAATCTTTTCCGTTTTCTTTTAAATAGGCGAACACATTAACATGATAAAAGAAAATATCTCAGATCATCTTTTATGTTAATCATGTTACTGTTTTAGCGTTGAATAGACAGTAAAGAACATACTGAAAAAGAGTGGAAAACTTTTATTTAAAGAAGCGTTTATTCTTTCAGAAAGTACCATCAAATTCTGTTTACATTTAGCTGATTTTAGGCGATCTTTTTTTGAAATTCTCGTTTCTGTTTTATCATTCAAACGACAGTTCAGAACTTATTGTAATTGTGTAATAGTGGTAAAACTTTATTACAAAATCGCGTTCCTTCTTAAAAATGCTTTCAAAAAAGTAGCATCAAATGTTGTTTATATTACAGTCAGGGACAAGAGATGAACAGTTATGCGATTTAGAACGGAGGCTGAAAGAAGTAAAAGACAAGGCAGAGAAAGAACACGAATCTTCACTTAAAGATCAAGCTGACTTAGTCCGACGTCTGGGGGAGATGAGAAGGCAACATAAACGTGACCAGAGAATGATGGAAGATGTGCTGAGCGGGGTAAATATTTATATGCAGTGAAACCTGGCTAAACCGAATCCTGCATAAACCGAAAACCTGTATAAATAAAACATGTTCTTAAGGACTGTCATATCAGTTTGCATGCGTTGTGAACCTAATCAAACCAAATATTGGCCAAAATCGATCACAACCTTAAGTCCCGAAGAGGTTCGGTTTAAACAGGTTTCACTATTTTATAAAATAGAGGCAAAAGGTACCAGAGGGACATGCAAACGCATAGATCGAAATAAACTGATGCCATGGCTAAAAAAAAAAGTAGACAGACTAATAATAGTACACAAAACACTAGAGGGACATTCAAACGCATAGATCAAAATAAACTAATGCCATGGATAAAAAAAGAAATAAAAGATAAAAAGACTAATAATAGTACACGAAACACCAGAGGGACATTCATGCGCATAGATCGAAATAAACTAATGCCATTGCTAAAAAAAAGAAAGAAAAAAACATAATAATAGAACACAAGACACAACATATAAAGAAAAACATCCCACTAAATCTACGAAAAAGTATGGTAAAGACCCTAAGCTAAACTTCCGAACTAGCGGAAAAGAATTCTGGTGCTCTGGAAGGGTAAGCATTATCTTCTTTTTGTTTGGCACCCGTCGAGTTGCATCATTGAAAATGCCAATAAAATTGAGTATGGAAATTGAATATATGTCATAGAGACAATCACCCGACCAAAGAGCAGATAACAGTCAAAGGCCACCACTGAATTGGTCCTCAATACATTGAGAACTTCATGCACCCGAAGGGGGTCTCCAGCTGGCCCTTAAATAGAAATCTGTTTTAGTGCAGTGACAAATGTACGAATTTACTGAAGAATGCTAACATCGGAGAACAACATTCTACCAACAGTGTGTTTGACCCATAGGTTGTCAATCAACACATATAAAATTCATATTTCAAATTCTTGGCAAATAATTAGTCATATAAAATAAAGCTTAACTAAAGTACTATAATCAGAGATATTTTTGCTCGAAACACTTTCGCTTGAGACGTTCTTGAAGAACAACGAATGATTAAATTTTAAAAAGCTAAAATTATTTTAAATTGTCGTACTAAAACTAGAAGATGTGGTATGATTGCCATTGAGACAACTCGCCATGTACACTAGACTACTTAAATGCTGTGTTATTATATTTGATTTGCAGTTGAACAAACTTTTAATATTGGTAAGCTAATACAATGTCCAATTGATAAACATATAAATACAAAATTGCTTAGGCAAAATAAGTGATAATTGGAACCATTTTTAGTATCCCTTATACCACTACTTAAATAAGTGCAAAGACTTATTCATTTGATCAACCAATCTTACCAACTTTTTTCTTCTATAGTTAACAAGACTCCGTGAGCTAGCATCAATTGTAGTAGCATCAGAGAATAATGGCGAGGTATCTGACAATGAGCTAGAACAAAGACTTGAGACACTGGAGACAAAAGGAGATGTTGGAGCTGCAGCGTCTGAAGAGACGGCCATCCATACAGAAGACATAAGACAACGCATAAATGACGTAAGTCACATGACATAAGTCACATGACATTTGATAAATGTAAATGACTCTTTATGAGTTTCGTTTGGCAGAACCGCTTTTCTTCATTTGCCTTCATTCGAGGGCAATCGGTTTATATATATGTTCATAGAATCGTTATTATTGAGACATGAAAGGTTCAAATGTTTATCGTTTTCATGGTAACCAATAACTGGACATTCTGTTACAGTGCTAAACTTTCCCTTTATTGTATTCCGACCGACGACTAATTGTTACTTTATAGTAGACGCTCTGTTTGTCTGTCTGTACGCTTTCTGTGTTCTATAAAAAATCCCATTCGGAAGTGTTAAACAAATCAACTCTCGTGTTTTCTTTTAGAAAAATACAAATGATGATATATTTATATTTGGTTTTAGTTTTATTAGAGCTTCTTGCAAGCTGCGAAATTGTCTCTGGTTTCTGAAAAGCAATGAGACTTGATTTAAATTATTTGGTAAACACTACAAAAATATGAAGGCCAATTTATGAAATATTGACGTAACAACAGAATGAACAACACAAAGCCCCCAATTGAGCATATATGACTTCATGGGCGCTGAAATGTTACACATTTTCTTTCTGACTGGTTGATTATGTCGTTTTGTGTTTATGTTAAGTACAAATCTAGTTTTGAATCAAATGCGACAAGCCAGACCTGAGGTAAGGTATATGTAACGTAAATGGAACATATCGCTAATCTTTTCATACACATTATATTCCCGAACGGCCAACCAATAATGATAACCATACCACTCTCTAATGAAATATTACTTAAAAACGAGGGACAAAAGATACCAGAGGGTTATTCAAACTCATAGATAAAAATAAACTGGTTTTTGGTGAACAGCACATTCGGACAGCCTTGGATGACTTCACTGTATAACAAGATGTATTTTTTATACGATTTTTTTTAATTTTAATTTGTAGGTTGTGTTAAACTACATAAAAGAGGTAAGTCATTATTAGTCTGTTATGGGGTATAGGGGATAACAGTTGGGAGGTTGGATACAGAGGTAAAGAAGGGTGGGGATGTTTGATATAGGATTGTAAATTGTGACATGGGAAAACAAAGGGGGAAAAAGTTGGAAAATTGAAAAATTCCAAGATGGGCAAACCCCATGTTACCACTGTTTAAGTTTTATATTGCAATAAAATACCATGTCTTCTGTATTTGTACTTGGTTCGAAACAGGGAACAATAACTCGCTCTAGCTCGCATTACACCTGTGTTTATCCTCGTACAAATGCAGTTGATACTTAAAGACACCAAGCAGTTAATGTCTACGTATTTTAGATTTAGAATGATTTGGCCTTTAAAGTTAAGTTTTTAATTGTTAGTAACAAAGGGGCACCATATGACTGTCGATTGTCTGTTTAAAAACACGACTTTGTTTTGGCGTACATACATCAATCTTCTGTCAACCTTTCGTCTTACTTAAAAATAAATAACAGCAATATTACCGATGTCGTTCTATATTTTTACTCATACGAATATCATTTTTGTTTAAAACACGATAGGCAGTGGTCTTCGGTGTATGGCTATAAATCTTTGAATCTTCTATAAGCCTGTTGTCTAATTTAGAAATAAATAACAGCAATATACATGGTGTCGTTATATTCATACATTTAGTTTCATAATATTGTGTTACTGTCAGTGTTAGACGTGCAATAAAATAAAACATAATATTCAGGAAGGAGGAGGAAATAAAGTTGGTCATTTAAAAGGATTTAATTTCAACTTTCAGGCATTGAAGGAAATACACTTTGCAGCTGAGAACATTGCTCGGCCTAGAGATATATCTGACGAACAACGTAAACAAATGAGAAGGTAGGGTACTAACTGACAATTCTGATATGATTTACATATCTGTAAACATTTGAATGTTATTGGTCTGTTAGAATGGTTTTATTTGGCTTTCACTTTGACAGCATCAATAAAGGCAACAGTAGTATACCGCTGTTCAAAACTCGTAAATCTATGGACAAAAACCAAAATCGGGGTAAAAAGCATAAATTGCCGAAATAGTTTTCGTAGCCTATATGAACACGCTGTCGATTTAACTGTTTTGTATTCATGCGCGATACATAGGGTTTTTAAAGAGTTGAAATTGGAATACAAAAGCAAATGTTTAGATTTAAACATGTAAATTATTGATTGTAAACTTGGCCTTCAGTTTATTCCTTTGTGAGTTAACCGGTTAGTTGATGCATCAGTAATGTCAAGAAGAAAGTGGTTATGTTTACAGTTTCTAGATAAAAATAATAATCATTATATTGTCACTCCAACATATGCATTCAGCCAAACAGTTTAAAACAAAGAAGGTACAGCCTCGTCCGTAATGAAACATCATTTTCAACAATTAGTTTTGTAATTTACAAGCCAGATTTGGATATTATCTGTCATCATTCTTAACTGAACATTTTTTTTCATTGAGGAAACTTTTTTGTGTTTAGATAATTTAAACAATCAACATAATCTAAATACAATGTGAAAGTCGTTGGCCAATAAAAGTGGCATATTGTGTTTTGTTTATGTTAATAACTTATTGTTGTATTTCCAAAATGTGTGGTCATGTATGAAGAACGCTGAAAACTAAAAAATAGTACCATATAAAATGAAAATAAAATGAGTATCCATTGTAAATTCTCTTCATTAGACCATAATAATTATAATTCTTTATTTTTGCAAAACAAACAAAAACCAATTTTGGTTATAGCAAATTCATAGACAAAACAAACATTATGAAAACTCGACAATATTATAATAGATATGATAAAAACAATTATTGGTCTCCTTTCCTTAGTTCTAATGACTCTTTAATAAAAGAAACAACTGCTTTTACATCATTTTGTTTTGATGGATTTAGTATAATCACGAGTTTATCAGTAAAATCAAGTGTATTTAAATTTACATATTTTTGTATATAATATTTTAGAAAGATTTCTCTTTTATTTTTTTATTAATTTTACAGTTAAAGAAAAAATGGAATTCATCGTCTAAGATATTACATATTTTACATCTTCTTTCATTTCGTGGTATTTTTGTATATCGTCCAGTTTCTATTAAGAAACAATGATCGCTTGTCCTAAATTTGGTTAACATTTTTCTTGTTTCTTTACATGGGTGCGATAGGTAGTATTTCATTTGGTCATTTATATTAGATTTAAGAAATTTATATAGATATATTTTATTATTTAATGAACCTGAGTTAGCTGTCTTTGTCTTGTTATTTTGCAATTAATCGGTTTTTGATAACTGATGTCTCTCCAGTTGACGAACAAAGTAATTAACAAACCAAATAATATTTTTTCTATCAGATTTTATAACTTAACAATAGAAAATATACAAGACATATTCATTTCCAATTATTTTTTATAATGCGTAAACAATTTTCAGTTCTTCAAAGAATTGTGAAAACCACGAACGCAACATAAGGTTTGTAAATCTGTGAGAATATACAAGTCTTGCAATGCTGTATCAAGATGATCAACTCACATATATATACATATATACTATACCAAAATATCCTACAGAGAATGCGCTGCACTAGTTAAAAACGGTTTTCAAATAGCAATTAGTTGCGTGCGGAAATGCGAGTGTTCGTGAAATGTTGGCTTTTTCTTATTTTTAAAAATGTATTGCCATGTTATTTGCATTGACATTTGGTTGTCGACTAACACATGTAATTAATGCTTAACCTTCTGTTCTAAGACATGCATAGTAAACCATCAGTTAGTAAATCTGCTTTGTGAATCCTGGAGTTCATGTAGTTGAATGTTAGATCGCTTTTTTTGCTAATTTACAATTGATAAGAACATGTAATAATCTGTCGCTTATCCAATATGCGCGTATTTTGTGTTTGCAAATATTTTGTTTGGAATGAAAATTGCAATTTTTTTTCATATTTAAATAATTGGACGTATTCCCGTTTACATTTATATTAGTTTTTTTTTTAATCTTGACTGTTTTATAAAAAATATTGTTGCAAAATCTTCTTATGAATATTTTTACATGAAGATCTTGCAAGTGTATAAATAAAGGCAACAGTAGTATACCACTATTCGAAATTCATAAATCGATTGAGAAAAAAACAAATATGGGTTACAAACTAAAACTGAGGGAGACATAAAAGGAGAACTACGACACAACAGAAACACAACATTAAAATGTAACACACACAGAAACGAACTATGATATAACAATGTCAATTTTCCTGACTTGGTACAGGACATTTTAATAAAACAAAAATAGTGGGTTGAACCTGAAAACTGTTTATTTTCATTTTTATCCTTCGTCCACATAACCCTGCTGAAGCAGTCAAACGTTATATAACCATTTATAGGTTTATGATAACTGCAGTCACATGGCGGTATTCTGTAAACAAATTCTGTTGAATTTTTGATTTCTAAATAACAAGATTCAACGATTCATATCTTTTCATTGTGCGTTATTTGGGTTATTTAGGGGGTGATAGTAGATCTTGTTGTAATACAATACGTTGATTCCAATATTCTGTTACAAGCGGTTACTTTTTCTCCAGTATTTATACGTGTCTAATATGTTACAAAAATACTTAATAATTTTGATCACAGATTCACATCTATTTCTCAGGAAAGAAGCATATTTAGATTGGTTCTATCAGTAACGACAATAGTGTCATGAGCTATGTTGTTCTATTTTTAAACTAATTAAATCTAAGAAGGTTTACAATTTTTATAAGTATATTTATATTGCAGGAGTCTGTCGAGTTCTGAACTCGACTCTCTGAAAGAAGATTTTGTTACTGAAACATTAGGAACTAAAGAGCTTGAATTCCTGAAGCAAAAGTATGGACCTATTACACCAGACAGTCCCATTAAATACCAAAGAAGCATCAGTGGTTCGAACATGAAAGAAGAAACAGAAGATATTCTCCCTGGTATCCAAATGGGTTCAATGGCCGACAGAAGACACAACATCATGTCAACAGTTCACAAGGAACAGGGACTCACGACAAAGTTCCCGGATCCTCCACCGAGCTTTTTACTTCCTCGTTGCATTAATTCAACACTTTCGTCATCGCAAACAGTCACAAGATATTCAAAAGAAACAAACAAAACAACGACTGTAAGACCAATTCCTAAAAGTATCTCTATTGACACGTGTCTTTTGAAAGCAACAAAGATGTCTCCTCAGGATAGTGCTCAGTCTAGTTTATCACATTTTCCTGTCGCATTAGAGACAACGACGCATTGTAGTTTTCAGCAAAATTTAACACCAATTCCGGTTACTCATATAGTACCATCGAGAAACGCTTTATCTGCTAGTGCAGAAACCGTCACGCCTAAAACTGCAAGACGACAGTTTTTTGCAGATAATGTTTCAGAACCTAGTGTTCACCGTCCATGGCCCGGTCGCAGTCGGAGCCATGATAGTGTTTCAAAACGAGAAAGGGAAGGAATTGTTGGTAATATTGGAATAGAAAAAGACGAAACTATGTCTGAAAATTCGTTAAACGAAAATGTTGACGTATATGTAAATTTGTCCTCTGATATAGACGATCAAGTGCAGCTACAAGAAGAAAATGACTTACTTTCGCCGGTCAAGGAATCAAAAAGTGATAAAAAGAAAAGGAAAGCAGCAACAAGGTCTATAAGTTTAGACAGTTCATCAGTAAAGAAGACACTTGCAAAAGCTGGAGTGTCGGTTATGTCACCAGCTGCACCTTCCGCACTTACACCATCGGACATATTTGCAGCTGTAAAACGCAAATTTAAAACGAATATTAAACGTTCTTCGTCATTATCAGAGAAGGAACTGCACTCAGTTAGAACTAATGGATCCCATAATTCTAGTAGTACATCTACCATTTCTAAAACAGATTCTATTCAAGAAATGAAAAATACATTCGAACCTCCTCTCTCAGGCTTACCTCCAAAATCAATACTCATTCCACCTCCAACTCCACCGATTTCCTCCATGCAGAGGAAAGTATTACCTTTGGTAAGTAAATTAAGTATTAAAAGTTAAACTGATATAACATATAGACAAATATAAAATTTAGTCGTTATTGAAAAGAAGATAATTTCGAAGTCACTGTAAGCAGGCGTTTGTAAAAGAAACAGATAAAAATAGTCCATGAAAATAAGAATATCAATCGGTATATATCCTTGTTAACAGTAACCGACATTTAAAGTTCTTTTCTGTGACTATTATTGAAGAACAGTCAACTAGTGTTAAAATGCCATCAAACGAAATAATTACCCAATTGTTGTCAATATAGTGATTCTTTTTTTACATTTTTACCTATTATGTGTTTACATGGCATCAAACGACGGACAAATAATTACCCAATTGTTGTCAATATACTGATTTTTTTTACATTTTTACCTATTTTGTCTGTATTCTTTGTTCACACTTTGGTGGTCATATAATGGAATTCTATGCGGCTGTCATACAAGTGAGAGGTTTCACTAGTTATAATTCCACTGAACAACAGGCTTCTGACTTAGGACAGATCACAAAAAATGCAACGGATTTAAATGTTTCAACCGGCGCCAACACTCACCTAATCATAAACAGTATTGTAGCAGCATTACAACACGCACTATAAAATATGCATGCAGATGTGTTTAAACTTTTAAAATTAAGACAAATGATGTATAAATGAAGGCAAATAATATTGTATGATTCAAAATGTTTTGAAAGGCAATAAACAGAATGACAAGTTTTTATGTCCCATTTTCTGGTCTTTGCATCCGTCCGTTCGTTCGTCCGTCTGTCCCGCTTCAGGTTTAAGTTTTTGGTCGAGGTAGTTTTTTATGAAGTTGAAGTCCAATCAACTTGAAACTTAGTAAACATGTTACCAATGATATGATCTTTCCAATTGTAATGCAAAATTATATATTACCTGATTTTCACGGGCCACTGAACATAGAAAATAACAGTGCAGATGGGGCATCCGTGTACTTGGGACACATTCTTGTTTATAATTGATTAACTTATATTTCAGATGGCCGATGAAATCACAAAAACAAAAAGGGCACGGGAAGACAAGAAAGACAAATCTAAAAAGAGACAGAGATCCAAGTCTGCAGAGCGAGCTCGGACAGGTCCGTCTTTTCTTGAGCAACCAATTGTTCGACAAGACATTATTCCACAGTCAAGAGTGTTAGGTTTTGAAACATCCGTATGATAAAACACTAAATGATCATAGATATAAGTCTGATTATTTTTTTTTTATTGTTTTTATCACTTCTATCAAGAAAACGAGAAATTGACTGCAGTCTTTATTATGGAACCTTAAATCTAAAAACAAGTATGACAACATTTATTTATAATTTAAAACTTAAATAACGATATTGTTTGGAAAGAAAATAAGCGAAGAAACAAATATAAATTTTAATTCCACATACGTTCACATTTAATATGATGTTTTGCAGAATAATTCGATTACCACAATACTAAAAGACGACAAAAAGTGTAGTCCATCCTGATTTTTCCATCGAAAAATAAATTATATACAAAATTGTATTAACATGTAATGTAATTAAATCTTTGTATTTGTATAGCTGTTTACCTGTTTGTTATAATGTTTATATTTGTTTTTATTTAATATTTATTTCAATTCTGTCTTTCATTGTTATTTTGTTTCAAATACCTCGTGTTTGTTGTGTTGAAAATTGTGACCTTTTATGTTTTCAAAAGTTTACATTGATATGTATAAATAAATAAGATATTTAGGAATTTATTAAGAATGTAGTCATTTCAGGTAATGGGAATTTTGTCATATGTTGATACTCCTCGGATTTTTTCTAAGATACTGGAAAACTCAGTTTTTTTTTAAATTAAATACATCGAAAAGGTTTACCATAACCTATCATTATGTTTAGCTTAATTTGCTCATAAACAAAACTCTCCTGATTAATAGTATCAATTTTAAATTCAAGTTGTTGTTTTTTAAATATCACCTGACTAAATCATTAATTAACGCATTTCTAATGTTCTTCGTTTCCGGGTAGCAAACCTATCCACTGTAATGATTTTTCACAAATATATTTTATTTCGGTATTATCAGATAGTTACATTTTTTTACAATGATGTCGCGTTTCAATTTAAACCATTTCATAGATGACTTTGATCTTATTATTTCTTTTGCATTGAGTGTAGAAATTTATTTGTTAGTTGGATAGCCTAGTATTGTGTTAAAAACACATGTAGAGGAATTTTAGTCTCAGTATAAGTCTTCATATTTCATTCTATCAAGTCTATACAGCAGTGTGAAAATACAAGTGTGTCTGTTACATTAGCTTTAGTTGTGTTATGAGGTTTTAATACAGCTCGTTATTGAGTTTGAACAAACTTAAGGGTGTTTGCTGCTCGGGTTTTTGTCTATTTGTGAAAATAATTGGGATCCTCTGGTTTTATCCATGTGCTACCTTTTAGAATTTCATTTCACTTCGTTTAAAAAGCCATGATAAAGTCCTTGTTATTTTTTCATAATTTTGAATTAAAAAGGTGGCAATGTTAAATATAGGAACGTATTTTCCTGTTAAAATTTCTATGGCTCATATCTCAACAACATGGACGGTGACCTTTCATTTTTCTGTTATTAATGTACTATCAATATATTAAGTCTTTTAAAAAACAAGTTATTTTGAAACAGAAAAGCGAACACCTTAACTTATATTTGGTCCGATCCTACTAAAATTGGTTTGTGTAATAAATTGTTAATTTATTTATAAGTTCTGTTAATTAGATATTATTTATGTAGTGTGTGTCATATCCGCTATACTGTGTCTTTACTTAATGCAGTATTATGATTATGATTATAAATCATTTAACTTTTTACTTACGTTATGACAATAAATAGAAAAACATACTCTTATTAAGAATTTCGATTTTTCGTTTTCAATTAATAAGAGAAGAAAAAAAAATCATTTAGAACGTTTTATGCTTCTATAAGATATGCTTCCATAAGATTTCAGCAAAATGCAAAATGTCTTTTATTTAAAGAACATTTTTCGGTCAATCGGACTAGAAATTTGCTGTATTGATTGAGATATGCTTATAAAGTTTCATCTTTTCGCTTCGACAAGATCATATAAACAATTATTTTAATGCTTGATGCCGCTTTTATTTCTTAAATCTCAATATAATAATGTTTATAGCATAGGTCGTTGCGAAGACGGCCGTTCGAAATTTCGGAAATTGATTTCTGCAAATAAGTGCAGCATATTTTCCTGTATACTCTTCAATTGATATAAAGAAAGAGTAAAGCATGCGCTTCTTTGTCTAAAAATTACAAAATTCTTTTCAAACAAGATTTGTTTCTATTCTTGTAAAAACGACAAATTAAACTTAACTAGAATGTAGAACGAAATATTATATGTATGACACAACAGATAATAAAGTCACTTTCAAAGTTTTTAAAAGTTATTTATTATAAATCAATGAATGTTAAACAAAAGGAAATAGGGATCCGTCAAAGATATCAAAAAAAGTAAAATCACAAAATACAGTACAGCAGTATTCCGAGGAAAATTCAAAACAGAAGTTTCTTAATCAAATTGCAAAATCAAAAGCTCAAACAAAGTTCAAGCATCAAATTATTTGATAACAGTATTCCTGATTTGAAACAGGCATTTTCTTATGTAGAAAATGGTTGATTAAACCTGGTTTTATAGCTAGTTAAACCTCTCACTTGTATGACAGTCACATCAAATTCCGTTATATTACCAACGATGTGTCAACAAAACAAACAGACATGATAGGTAAAATGTCAGAAATAGGGATACAGCAGTCAACATATTGTTATACCTTAACCATTATAAAAACAAACAAATATGTAAGAAAGAAGTACAACAAAGCATAGAAAAAAGCACGTATATTAGCAAAAATGAAAAAAACAAGTATACATAAACTTTCATAGAACAATAACACAATGATGGGTTGTATGATAAAGAGTCATGTCAAATACAGACTAAACAGTTAAAGTTGGATACATAAAAACAAATAAAAGAATACTATAACACGTTACTAAGATGATAAACTAAGTCAGTATCCAGAAAATATATTTCAAGACCATCGTGTATTTTTGTGAAGTTGATACGGAATCTTTATCAACATGGTCTTGGTACCTTCCATTAAACTTTTTTAATAAAAGGACGAGACGTTCTTGGACATCCCCCTAGTGTATCAACTTTCCGCTCAGACACTGGTGACTTTTTATAAATACTTAGTACCGAAAAAGTTGGGAAATGTATATTCCATATGTAGGTGAAGTTGGTGTATTGCTGCTAAAGTGGGGGAAATTGATTATTACAAAACTTAAATCGTCTCGTGTGTCATAAATTATGACACTCAGATGACCATGAATGTCAAATTCGAGATATAAGTCTAGAATGAGGCGGAGGAAGACGCGTCTGTTGTTACTTTAATTTCTAGTGCTGGGCGATATATTGATAGAACTCAATCAGAAAAGTTTGGATTGTTAATGTAAAATGTAAACATGTGCAGAATTCATTCGAGGAACGCAACGCCATTCTTTAATTAACAAAATCACTGAATACAGTTTTAAGATACATGGAACTAACAATCAAAACTAAAAAAATCAACGACAACCTGAAATTTTAAAAGAAAAAAGAGAGAAAAATCAAACAGCAAAACAGAAGCGTAATGAGAAAATGTTATATCTATTTTTTTTTGTGTCAAAGGTTTTTAAGAAATAATATAATAAGCTATTAATAAAAACCAATGATTGGTGGATAAGCAGGAATTTGAAAGTTGTGTTCGCATTTTAAAGTTATTTACATTCAAAAAAGCTTGCATGCCAAGACAAGTCATGTTATTAATCAATGGAACAAATCAGAGTAGGTGTCATATTTGTTTTAGTGTATTATGTTGTCGTCAGTGATGCCGTTGTTGCTCTTTTTTGAACTATTCACATATTTTGTCGTGCCAATAAGAGTGGATAATAAAGTTTTTTCTATTGTTTATATTTGATGTTTGTACAGTGATCTATAGCTGCTAAATACATCCATATCATTTGGACTCTAATGAATAGTTTTCTGATTGGCAATCATACAATATCGATTTATTTGATATAACATCATGAACCGTCTCTGTTTTTGAAGTTCGAAGTGTCATTAATGAGGTCGATTATACTGCTCAAATTATTTACACGTGATACATTTGTATTTTAGGATCTGTTTATTTTGTATTTTTTGAAACATGTTTAGATAAATGATTAAAATATTAAGGTAAATTAAAAATAACATATATCAAACGAATGGAAAACAACCGTCTTATTCCTGACTTGGTACAGACATTTCCTTATTTAGAGAATAGTGGCTTAAACCTGGTTTATAGCTAGGCTGGCTAAACCTCACACAAACTAGATCTTTTCAAATAATTAGTTACTATGTGGTCGATAAAGTACATTTTTTTTAAGATGAATATGCATGTAGACACTTTTAATTTCAATTGTATCTGTATTAATGAATTGTCAATATTGCACCATGAGATCCGCTTACTAGCAGTTAACGAATAAGATAAGAAAAACTTAGTTACCTTAACGGATACTGGGATCGTGTCTATCTATGACTTTGATAACAGGAACATATCGTGGAAAATACATATCAACATTTTGTACGTCATGAGAAATATTCAGATTATTGAAACAAAGTTATTACACAAGTATTCCACATTCCACACTAAAAGACAAATTGAAAGAGTTTGGTATTGCTTTGTTTCATAAAAAAGAATGTTCAAAGTAGATACAAGTATTTTGTCTTAGGGAGGGATAAATCCTACTTTGATCCTACCTAAAAGATCACTCTGATTCAAACAAAAAATTCTCTGAAACTGACGTTATCAAGATGCTTGATTTCTTGATTAACAACATATTTGTTACGTTCGGAGGACGTGTTTTTCAACAGACTTTCGGCATTCCAATGGGAACAAATTGTGTCCTTCTTCTTGTCGATTTATTTCTTTATTATTTTGAGGCTGACTTCATACAGGAACTTCTTAGGAAGAAAGATAAGAAGTTAGCAATATCATTTAACTCTACTTTCTGCTATATACATGTAGATGATGTTCTTTCACTAACTATTTCAACATTTGGTGACTATGTTGAACGCATCTACCCCATTTAACTAGAGATAAAGTATACGGCCTCATATCTTGACTAACATCTAGAACTTGACAATGAGGGTCGGTTGAAAACAACACTTAACGACAAAAGAGATGATTTCAGCTTTCCAATTATGAACTTTCCATTTCTAGGTAGCAACATGCCAGCAGCACCTGCATACGGGGTATATATTTTTCAATTGATACGATATTCCCGTGCTTGCATTTCCCAATATGATTTTCTTGATAGAGGGTTGCTGCTCACAAGGAAGCAATTACATCAAGAGTTCGAAAAGGTGAAGTTAAAATCATCCTTTCGTAACTTTTATGGACACCATCACGAGTTGGTTGGCCGTTATGGAATAACCGTTTCACAAATGATATCGGATATGTTCCTTACGTCATAACTACAATCCCCTTCGCTTTCATGAAAGTGAACTACCGAATTAGACAGTTTACCGGATTTGTTATCACATAAGTAACATGACGGGTGCCACAGATCAGGATCTGCTTACCCTTCCGGAGCACCTGAGATCACCCCAAGTTTTTGGTGTGGTACGTGTTGATTATTCTTTAGTTTTCTGTATTGTGTCATTTGTACTATTGTTTGTAAGTTTGTCTTTTTTCCATTTTTAATCATGGCGTTGTCAGTTTATTTTCGATTTATGAGTTTGGCTGTCCCTCTGGGTCTTTCGTCCCTCTTTAATGCCAATCCTTTATTGGGTATTTTTATAGTTTTGGGTAGAAAAAAGTTTGGGTACAATTAAACTAAGGCTGATCTGTCACTAACCCAACAGTATACAAAACGCAGCATGTAGAATTTAGGACATATTAATACGACCCTCCCCCCAACAACCAAATGATTATTGCAGGTGCTCTGGAAGGATAAGCAGATCCTTCTCAAAATGTAACAAACAAGGCAATGTATAAGCACTCCAAAATTTCAAGATTTAATGCATATTATTCAAATAATGCAATAGTCTTATGATATATAAATCTGTTTTAATCCGGTTCGTATGGAGTTCTAGGAAGATGAAACTGCACAAGTCATCCAATGATAGGATTTTCGAAACTGAAAACAGAAAGTATATATACAATAAACTTTAATCAGTTGTTGTATTGATAATTAAATGATAGTTTTCCCGGGTAATGTGTCATTCGTGTTTCTGAGTTTATAGTTTTCTATGTTGTTGTTTATTATACTGGTGTTTTTGGTAGTGTTTTTGCCATGGTATTGATAGTTTGATTCAGACTAATGAGTTGGTTTATCCCTTTGGTATCTTTTCGTGTTCACTTAAGAAATATATTATGCATTTGTATATTCAATTCAAAACATTTGTTTAAAGCAGATAAACCTATCCTCCATCCAGTCATATTTATCATATTGTATGTTAATTGATCCACATATTATGACTTTCTTTTGGATTTAGTACATGTCTGTATGAAATGTAAATAGATTAAGGCAGACGGATTTATATAAGTTTTTCTTGTTTCCGAATCCTAGTATTTATATTGTATAATTAAAACTTCTCGCACTTTTTGTAAAATAAAATATTGTTTAAACTAAATTTAAAAAGTGTCGAAAGGAAGTCTTGCGACTAATCCGTGATCGTCGGTCTTCCGAACGAATTATCGAATGCAGCCAGCTAGTTTCATGTTTTAGCTGTTTTAAGTACCACAATTGATTTTTAATATTTGATGTTACTATAAATACGACCAAAATATCTCAAAAGGCGTTCTATCAGGTTATGGGAATAAATGGTAGAAACATAAAATAGTATTTATACTGACTTCTGTTCGCATATGAACTTTATTCGGTGTGAACAACCATAGTCATTCCATTTGCCATTGTACCCTTTTTGTGTCATAAGACAGTCTTCGTTGTGATGGTAATTCGACGGTTCATGTGGAAGCCAGCTTGTAAATCCAAAAGGTTCTCCATTGGACGCCCATTCCCACGTTCCTTCTGTAAATTCATCCGAACCGTCTAACCAGAATGATCCTTGATAGAAAAAGATAAAACTAAAATCAAACAATAGCTCGTACCCTTTTAAAATTTATCACTTAACAAGAACTATCAACGTCACATCAATGATAATTTTACAGGTTTAGCTACGAAGATTTGGGTTTGTTTCACACTTGCATAAAAAATGTCCAAAAATAAATCGTTTCCTTTTAAAAAAAAGTTAGGTAACAAACATATTCGCCTAAAATCTTTTTAATGTCTTTAATACATTTGTCTATCTTATTGATGTTAAATTTAAACAATTTAAACTACGCATGTACTTCTTGCAATCTATCTATGTCTCTTGCGTCTGGCGTACTAAAGTATAATCCTGGTACCTTTGATAATTATTTCTTTATTAAAAATTTAAAAATTATTATCGGTTCTAGGATTAAATATAGAAACAAGGTAAGAAAGAGCCATTCAAACATTAAATTAAAATGCAAGAAAGAGACTGATTGTTGATTTTTGTTGTTGCTTAATATGTACTAGACAATACTAGACAATACATAGACGTGTCTACTTATCTATCCAAAATTCATGTAATTGGTTTTGATGTTATATTGTTATATTTGTTATTCTCATAGGATTTTGTCTAATGCTTAGTCCGTTTCTGTGTGTGTTACATTTTAATGTTGTGTCGTTGTTCTCCTCTTATATTTAATGCGTTTCTCTCAGTTTAGTTTGTTACCCCGATTTTGTTTTTTGTTCATGGATTTATGAGTTTTGAATAGCGGTATACTACTGTTGCCTTTATTTAAGCAGGAGAACACAATATGAAACTTAGTACGTTAGGCAAATTGTATGCATTGCAAGCTGTTGTTATTGTTAGCGGTATTAGACAGTACATACAGAGAAAGATTTGAATACAAACTAAAAATACATTTTAAAATAAAAAGCCACATATATAGTTCAAATCATCTAATATTTAGATTTTATGAATATTTAATGACAATGAAACTAACCTGTTTGATTATTTACCCCTCCTGCAATAAACGCATTCTCTTCTTTAGAGTCTATGATGACTAATTCTGCTGAGTGAGCTCGACAATCATTCTATTGGTAGAAACAAAAAACAGTAGCATTAAACTTTTGATTTTTTGGGGGGCATAGAATGGTGTTATTATTGACAAACCGTCAAAAGATTATGTGTATGTAAACAATAGGCGTATTTACACTTGTATGCAAATTTGTCCGCCATTACGTAAAATCACACAGGTTTCCGTAAACTTTAACAGAACAATTCCAAATTATTAACGTCATTATTAAAAAGAGATTGTTACTTGACGTCAGAAGGTTATTCGGAGGTGATCTAAGGTCATTCGGAGGCGAAATTCAGCTAAATACCAAAAGTGTAAATACGTTTATAATCAAAGATACAATGATAATAATGTTATACGTCAGACAAGCGTTACGTCTACAAAAGACTCACTGGTGTGGCTCACTAATTATTGTTTTACAAATAACAAGTATTTCAAACATTATTTTTATGCATGCACGTTTAAAATAATGTTAAGGAATACAAATTAGGCCGACTAAATTAAAAAAAATATATACTCATTGAGGGTCAGTGTTTCGAACGGTTTTGTCAAATGCAGCTTTTCTTGGTATAGCAATGATTTCGTATTTCGAATAATTCAAATTTTACAAACAGATAGTCTATCGCCGTATTTTTGTCCAAAATTCCAAAAGGCGTTTCCTCCGTCATTTACATTTGTTTGACATGGTGAAAGATAACTGAAAAATATGATTACGATTATATTAGTACCCTACCGAGGCATCACGCCAATTGAGCGAGTCTGTGCTAAAATAGTAACAAGACGTTTCATATTCAACCCATCCAGATCTGCATGATGCACCCACGTACAATGGAAGAAAAACTAAAAATAGAAACACTATTTTTTAATAGAGTACAAACATTGTCCTAATAATATCGTCTACTTAACTTTTAAAAACTGACGTTTACGCATGTCAGGTTAGAGCTATATAAACAAGATGTCTAAGTACATATCGAAAAATGCTCATTTCTAAGTCAGATATCATGAGATCTACATCAACACAAATCATTCAATAAAGTTACTAATTTCGAAGAAAAATTGTTTTTTTTCTGAAAGACGGTTAAAATCTTAGATTGACAGTTTTGACGGACTTCTGTTTATATCTTCATAGATATCATTGTTTTACCAAAAGCGAATTCGTTAAAGGTGGTTATGTTTACATCAACAGTAACTTACATGGGTACATCGAACCGCAGATTGTCTTTGTTAATTAAATAATTGAATAAAAAAGACAGGAATTTTGTCAGATGCGTTGCGTGTTTACACGAATTCATTTTAATGAAATTTTATCATCTACTTTTTTTTATTTCTTTTTTTTATAAATCGTTTCCTCTTTTATTTAAAATACTATTTCATCCAATTACAAAATGTCAAATGTAGCCTTGAAAAATGTGTCCATTTATTTTATGAAAAAATATATAAAGGAGTTTGATAGTTATCTTCAAGTCAGATGAAACTTCAAACTAAAAACAAATGATGCATATATATTTTTTTCAACTAAATGGCTTGTTTTTATTATAAAACTTTTGTATTTTTTTTCTCAAGAAAATTCTATAAATTTACTTTTGTTTAATTGTTTGCTTCCAGTTAATAATTCGTTGATATGTTTTCCGTATGCAGTTAACTTGGAGTTACCTTTCTCGTAAAAATCCGGTGATCGCAATACTCATGGATCTGTTATGAAATTAACTATTATCTTATGGTACATGTTATAAACGTGCTCAATATCCATGCTTCTTTGTTGATTATTTAATACAATGGTGAAAATTGGTGAACTACGGCTTCTAAACACGGCAAATAATAAGCTAAAATCACATCATAACAGATCGAGATAAAAAAAAAATGACGATTAAACGATATGCGTAAAAATGATAAAATCGTTGACTAAGTTGATGATACATATATGCATTGGTTCATGGATTGGATTAACATTATGTTTCACCGGTCACTCGTATCATATGATTTTAAGCGTATACTTTCAAGACGTTCTAATGCGAAGGATTGTTTCAACTATAGAAAGAAATGAATGCGTTAAAGAAAAAAGAAAATAAAATTCAAACTTACCTGTTATTGATAAGAAATTTCTAATTTCATTAGACAACATGTCGACGTGCATTTAAGATCAAGGAGTTCATCATAGATAAAATGTTCAGAATATTTGGAAACTTTTGATCATGTCTTATCATCTCTTAGCGAATGTATGATCAAAACAAACAAAGACGTTTACATAGCTGAGAGGGTGGTAGAGTAGATTGGTATCCCGAGAAAAGATTGTCAGTCGCAGAGAAGCCTAGGTTGACAATATTTTTCGAGGGGTACCGATCCGATCACCCTCTCAGCTATGTGTTATTTAATATGTTTTACTGAATGTCCAATCATTATTGTATTTTACAGATGAATTTTATTTAAAAGTATTTCCTATGACGTCACGTACATAACAATGTTATGGGTATAAGAGAATCAACAGAAGTGAAGCGAGATGTTTTATTTCTTATTTTGGCAGTCAGATAATAGAATCTGAGCCAAAAAGTAGAATTTAAGCATTGTCTTTAATTCATTGATGTAAATTCAATTCATTGTCCTTTTAATTATGGAATTTTAAATGGCCTGGATGAGAGCGTGACATTCACAATAATTGTCACCCGCTCAGCCATGAGAAAGAGTAAATTAACACCCTCGTATTAGCCAATCAAAATATGGCTTTGTAACGTGAAATATAATAAATACAAATTAATGGTGGCAAATACCAAAAGAAAGAAAAATACCAACAGTATTATGACATTAATTGACCCCCCCCTTAAAAAAACAAACCCTAACAATAACGAATCAGTCTACAAAACACTATTTGAAAGAAGAAGACATTTCAAGAGGAAGAAAGGACGACAGCATGGACACACTAGCATTAGGTGTTTATATAGTCTGTAAGTTTATATACAATACGGATAAACTCAATTTTTTCTTCAATAAAATTTGATTAAAGGTTACAATTGGGGTTCGTGTTTCTTATTCTTTAGTTGTCTATGTTGTGTAATGTGTACTTTTGTTTGTCTGTTTGTCCTTTTCATTTTTAGCCATGGCGTTGTCAGTTTATTTTCGATTTATGAGTTTGACTGTCCCTCGGGTATCTTTCGTCCCTCTATTATAACACAGTAATAAAATGTCCTTCATGTAGACAGATTAATTTGTGCATGTTTGTTAATCCTATTTCTGAATGTAAATTTTTATTATAGTATGTGTTATTCATAATTTAAATATTGTGAAATCGTTACGGTATCTTTCGTCCCTCTTTTACAAACATTGTTTTTTTTAAAATAGAAAAATAACTAATTGTTCTGCTTTAAATGTACATGTATCAGTATATAGGATCCTTCAACCTGTATATATTGTTTACATTTCGATATGGCACACACTCATTCGTTTATCAGAATATCTATGATGTCTTTCCCCTAAATCTGTTGAATCTGCACAAAATGATATTGTAGTCTGGGAGAACATGATTTGCTCATTAGTAGAACTTGGCGTTGGACTTGTCTTCAGTGATTTCAAAACTGACACTACTTTTAAATCGGTGATTTGAATCTATTGTTTTTGAGATTTTTTGTTTGTACTTCCAATCAATCTGAGTTCTATTGGTTTTTACAGTTTGTTTTAAAGTTTGTGCTGTTATATCACTTTTCAGTTCAAAGGATGGTTGAGTGCTAACACATATGTTTAACCCTGAGAGATTATGTATGTATGTATTAGAAGTAATAGACTATGTAGTTTTTTTTTAAAATGACATTGAAGATGAGATGCATTTTATTTTAAAATGTCCTACTTATCAAGGTCTTAGATCGTATTTTATAAAACCATATTATTGGAGAAAACCTTCTATGTATAAATATATACAATTAATGAGTTCTAATAATCTTAGAGAATTATGTAATTTGGGTAAATTTATATTTCGTGCACAAACATAAAGATCTAACATGATGCAATATGTTTAACACATTACCTTCTGCTATCTATGTATACTTTGTGTAGTTTATATGTTGTATGCCTATAGTTGTTATGACTTTGGTAAATAAAGATATATATTATATGCATCTCCTATGTCGTCAGCCTGTACTTCAGTAAGGGTCATGTCTATTTTATTTGGTTTTTTTTGTGTCGTTATAAATCAGGCCGTTAGTTTTCTCGTTTTTAGAAATCATTTCATGTTTTTTATATCTTACCATCTATATACAATGGAAGAATAACTAAAAAAAATATTTTGTTGGTGAATATAATACAAAACCGTTATCAAATGTACCAGGATGATAATTTAATACGCCAGACGCGCGTTTCGTCTACATAAGACTCGTCAGTGACGCTCAGACCAAAACAATTTTCAAGTCAAACAAGTATGAAGTTGAAGAGCATTTAGGACCCAAAATTCCAAGAAGTTGTGCCAAATACGGCTGAGGTAATCTATTCCTAGGATAAGAAAATCCTTAGTTTTTCGAAAAATGCAAAGTTTTGTAAACAGAAAATTTATAAAACTGACCATATAATTGATATTCATGTCAACACCGAAGTGCTGACTACTGGGCTGGTATAATACAAAATAATATCTGAATAAAATCGTTTAACCTGTCGAAAATGGACTTTTACCGCAGTCAGAGAAGCTTTGATAAACACGATGTCTAATAGATTATCGCAAAATGCTCGTTTTTAAGTTAGAAATACAGAAATCTGTATAAGCATAAATCACCCAAAAAGATAGTTTCCTTAAGCCCTGGTCACAACGAACCCACGATACATCTATGCAGCGCCATGACATGAAATTAAGTCAAATCGCGGGTCATCTGTGTTCGTCATACGACAATAACACGACAGTCGCACGATATATTGAGGATCGTGGCGCTGTCGTGTGTCGTGGCACGACAATTTGAATATGCACCTTTTTTTGCTCTACGATTTTTTGTTGTGTCACTGTCTTGTGGCTGTCGTGAAAGTGTCTTACAACCGTCGTGCAACTGTCGTGCGATAAACACATTGTCGTGAGTATCAACATAAACCATTTTAATCAAACAATCGTCTCACGACTGTCGCAATACACTCGTGATACAGTCTGGAATGAATGCTTGGAAAAACATACCGTCTACTGTTTAAAGAAGATGGCTATTCCATCAAAATGATTATGCTTGGCCCTGCTGAATAGGCACCTTCCCGGACTCCAATAAGGGCAAAATTTCGTTCTGTAAGCGTTGATTCGAGTCCGTGAACAGTAAAGGAACCAGCGAAACGCCCGACGTTGGTTGGTAAGCCATGGATCGAACGGCGCCTGATGTTTGGGCAGTATAGTACACAGATGCAAGAGTTGGAGCGGGAATCTGACTGTGATTTCGTTGAATTTATACAGATGGAGCCTGGCATGTTTCAATAGCTTTCTCTGAGAGTCGCATCACAGTGGCACAACAGTCGTACGACAGGTACACGACAGTGACACAACAGTGACACCACAGTAACACGCGCATCCCATGACATGAAAACCTGTAAAATAGCCCCAAAAAACTCACGATTGTCGTACGATTATCGCACGACTGTCATAGGACCGACTTGCGACAAACCCACGACTGTACAATTACAATTCTTCTTTTCTGTCGTGTACCCATCGTGGAACCATCGTGGATATGTCGTAGCTGATGTGACCACTCGAAATATTTTTTTGACATTTTGCACGACAGTGCTACGACAACTATTTTATAGATCTTCCACGACAAAATATCGAACGATCTGTTGTGACCGGGGCTTTACTGACGGTAAGTGTATTATTATGACAGTTTTGACCGTTATGTTTTGCCGTGTGGTATTGACGTCTCCTCACAATTCATTGTTTTATCTTTAGCAAACCCTCTCAAACTCCTTATGTGCACAGAAAACTACATCATTATACACGTCAATGTGTTTACATCAACAGTTACTGTATATCAAACTAAAATAAAAGGCAACAGTATAATACCGCTGATCAGTAGTCATAAATCAATTAATAGTAAAACAACATGAACAACGTACCTTCAATCTCTCTACCTGTCTGTCCATAAGTCCGTCCTTTCGTAAAAACCTAATTTAGTTGACATTCTTGAATCTGCATCCTTCAATGAATTTTAAACATGGCAATATTTTTCACAACGCGAGATGTAATGTTTGTATTTACTTGCCATAATAAGCTTTCCAAGTTCAAAATTTTCTAACTGCTTTTCCTAATATATTATAACTTAAGCCAAAAACATTTCAAAGATAGGAATATAGAAAAAATGTAAACAGTATTTAATTAAAAATATTCCCGTGTCCAAAGGTAGCAGAACCTAGATGATTAAATTTCAAATGCATTTTATGATTCAAAAAGTTATAAACTTTCTGGATTTTGATATTCATTCTTTTTCATTCCTGCAGAAGGTGGAAAAATAAACTAGGCTTGGAAAACATTTGAGAAGCTCCCCTCATATAATCAATGTTGTGAACAGTATTGCTTTAAAGGGACAAAAGATGGACAACAGACACTTGTAAACACTGTGTAACTGCCATATTAAATAAAACTCGTGTGCTTGTTTGTTTTGCTATCTTTTGCAGACTCGAAAAAAATGCACATCAAAATCCACATAAGTAGTTAATTTTCAGAAACATAGACTTCATATAAATTGTATTTGTCTCCATGCCTTCACACTTGTCTAGATGCATCAGTTTGTCTGTACTCACAGTAGATATTTTAAATTCCTTCAGATAAACCATAAGCGAAAATAAATCTTGATCACACACTCAAACCGAGGAAAATGCATCAACTATTAGAGGAAAACAATGGTACAACAGAAACATTATACTGCAAATAAAACAATCAATCACAATACATAAAAACGAAGTGTTTGATAAAAACTGATATAGGACACTCAGGACATAAATAATATAATGTTACGTAAAAACATGAAAACCAAGGAATAACAACGGACATCTCCCATGAAATAACGGCAACACACAAGGACACAAAACACGAAACATAAACTGTGCGTCACACGGATTTATCACCGCCACAAAAAGTGTCGTAATTTTTGTGACGTTTATTAAATTTCTGAAAAAATAATAGATTAGGTTTATTGTAGACATGTTCAAGAATATAGAGTTAGGATGTTTTTATCGTAAATTGTATTATTACAAATCAGGCAGTTAGTTGTGTTTTATATATTTAATGTTTTGATTTAGTAATACCTCAATTTTGAACATTTCATTACAATATTGGCCACTCAAACTTGTCGTTAAAAAATAATGTTCTATTAACAAAGCAATACAGATCAGATCCGAATAATATTTCTGGATTGTGGTTGTTGTATGAATAGTATTGCATAGGACAAAACAGAATGAAATTAACCCACTTCCGTCCCGCTTAAACAGATTTTTATACAAAAAAACGTCCAAAATGTAAACTTAAAGATCAATTAAAATGGGTTATAGAAAGAAAACAGACTACACTCAGAAAACATTTCAAATAAACGTTGAGAGTAAGCAACGTATTTGTATTTTTTTAATTAAAAACATTCATCTGTTTACTAGTTGTGAAGACGAGAGAACCTGTTACCCAACTGGAGGATCATTTGAACTGAAAAAGAAAACAGAAATACAAGTTACAATGAATATATCAATGTTCAAAAGAAAATAATGCTTTATGAATAATGCCCTTTAAAAAACTTATTTATTTAATTTCAGCAGGAATGCACTTGTATAGCGATTTTTTTTTTTATCACATGCTTAAATTCTTGATCACTATCATCCTTCACTCAAAATTAAATGTCTTGATTTTATGTATTTATCATTATAGTTTGCACTTCTTAAAACTATTTGGATCGTTTGATGACTATTTCGAGTTGTCTTTGTGTCGCTTACTCATTTCCAACCATTCATTTTCTGTATATAAAGAAATTTGTGTTATTCGTTTTTACTTACGCAAGCTCACAGATGAACTGAATAGCATGATAACAAGCATAGTCATTCCATTGTCCGTTGTAGCCTTTCTGTGTCATTAAACAATCTTCGTTGTTCTCAAAATTTGAAGGTTCGTGTGGAAGCCAGGCCGTAAAATCAAATAGCTCTTTACTTGATGCCCATATCCATCTTCCCTCTGTATCATGATCTGTACCATCGAACCAGTATGAACCTTTCCAAATAAAAATGAACTATGTGGTAATTCTGTGATACAGTTAGTCAAAGTAAACTTTCTGATACTGAAAGTATGCAAACATCGTGTCCGCTGGATCTTTTTTATTTTACTTATTTAACGAGATTAACGACCGTTATGGAAAACCTGTTTTACGAATAATAGTAGATATGTTCCTAATGTGGTAACTACAATCATGTTCCCTCTTTGGGACAGTGATACTCCGTTAGGCTAATTACCGGGGTTGTACCAACATGAACCCGTCAAGAGCACCTGAGATCATTTCCAGCTTTGAATGGCTTCGTGTTCTGTTGATTTTATCAACCTTGGCAATGTCAGCTTATACATCGTCGGGTTTCAAATGTTTGGATTTTAGCGTTCCTGATAAAGGTAAAAAAAATAAGCGCTTTGGACGCAATAAATTATTAAACGTGTTGTTTTCCATTTTTTATTTCTTAATGAAGGACAATTACTAACAAAGGAAAGAGATAAAAACAGTAAAAAAAAAACTCAACGTAAATATAATGTATATATTACTAATAGTTATCATAGGTACCAGGATTATAATTTAAGGGGGTTCACGGGTCTAAATCATTTATATAGGATTTCTCTATATTTTTTCTATAAATGAACTTTATCTTATAGTTAATAGAAAAATAAAATAAACAAATGGGGTCACCGTTCATTTGCGCTCACAATCTGCCTTCGAAAGAAGCATACATCTTTGTAAAAGTGTTTTTTTTTTCTGTTGGACTAATAGGAGAAATAAAGGTAATATCGAAATAAAAATAAGAAATTTATTACAGAAATCGCTCAAATTTTACAATGATTTAGTTTAAGTACAGCATATATCGAAATTATATTAAAAAATATAGGTCACCGATGAGTTAAAAGAGATATTTCAATTTTAAAGCCAAAAAATTGAATTTGTCCACCAAAGGGAGATAATTTCGAACTTTTTCAATGATATTTACACTTTAAAAGTCATATGGGGCCAACACGAATTAATTGTTTTGAATGTTTTTTGTACCATATGATAAAGTAACAACTACAAAAGGTAATAAATAAAATTTGTAATGAAAAACAAATGTTTAATTTTTTCTGAAATTTTTATACCCTCGAGCCTCCTTAATACGCCAGACGCGCGTTTGGTCTACATAAGATTCATCAGTGACGCTAAAAAAAAAAGAAGTTGCAAAGCCAAACAAGTACAAAGTTGAAAAGCATAGAGGGCCCAAAATTCTACAAAAGTTATGCCAAATACGGCTAAGGGAATCTATTTCCTGGGATAAGATAATCTTTAGTTTTTGGAAGAATTCAAAGTTTTGTAACAGAATGTTTTTTAAATAACCTAATAATTGATATTCATGTCAACACCGAAGTGATGACTACTGGGCTGGTGTACCCTCCGAAACGTCCACCAACAGCTAAATCATTAACTAATCATTATAAGTACATTATAATACTTACCACCAACTTTAGCTACTTCTTCAGCAATAAAACCATTCTCCTGTGATGTATCTACACTGACTAATTTTGCTGAGCGTCCCTTACAATCGGTCTGAGGAATATAAATAAAAACCATTAAAAAGTAGCTAGCTAAACCTCTCCCTTGTAGGACAGTCGCATCAAATTCCATCATATTTTCAACAATGCGTGAACAAAACAAACAGACACAAAAGGCAAAAATGTCAAAAATAAGGGTACAGCAGTCAACATTGTGTTATCATCTTATTCACTATAAAAACAACAAATGTAACGAAGAAGCACAAAAAAGGCATACATCAAATTAAACATCCTCATTTTACTTATATTATACGATTGTTTTTATCTATGTAAAATCGACCCATAAAGGATGGAAGGTTTTAAGTACTGGTGTAAAATTGCGCGTTTGAAATTCGCACAGGTAGACATAAAATAATTTTGTCGTTCAAAGTATGACGGGATACATAAATACAGAGTCACGTAATGTAGATATAACAAAAAAACGACTTAACAGTAAAAATAATAATAATAAATTAAATAATTGTGTGGTTAAAAGTATGACGGGATACATAAGTACAGAGTCACGTAAAATGTATATCACTAAAATCAGACTTGACAGTAAAGGTAGTATTAATAAATAAAATAATTTTGTCATTCAAAGTATGACAAGATACATAAGTAAAAGTATTATTAATTAATAAAATAATTTTGTCGTTCAATGTATGATGTATTCTGTAGAAGCACAGAGTCACGTCAAATGGATATCTGAAAAAACAGACTCAACAGTAAAAGTAATATTAATAAAGACAAATACAAGAATACTATAACACGTTATTAAGATGATAAACAACGTCAGTTATTATGTATATATGAAACCCCAACTTTAAATAAAGATTACTTTACTTTACTAGTACGCAAAATCTATACTTCAAAACCATCGTGTATTATTTGTGATGAAAGAAATAAGGAAAATGGTGAATTGAACCTGGTATTGTAGCGCTAAACCTCTCACTTGAACGACAGTCTCAATTAGTTCCATTACTAGTATATCCACATCAATGCGTGAATAAAAAGTCCCAAATAGGGGAACAACAACAAAACGAACCCCACCAAAAACTGTTGATTGCAGGTGCTCCGAAAGGGTAAGCAGATCCTGTTCCAAATGTGACACCTGTCGTGTTGCTTATGTTATTACAAACCTGGTAAAAAGTCTAATTCGATAGGTTACATTCACAAATGCATGTTGCTACTGTTTGAATGGTTTACATGTTTTTACAAGTTTTAATATGTAAGGATAAGACGCAAACATATTTTCCAAGATTTTGTCCAAGGCCTTGTCACTTTCACATGTAAAGAAACTAAAAATAGAAATGGGGAATATGTCAAAGAGACAACAACACAACTTAAGGGCAGAAAACAGCCGTAAGTTATCTTAACATTTCTAACTGCCTCACTGACGTTTGCAATAGCACTTTTTAGCTTACGGTTGGAACTACATGAATTGACATTTAAAGAAACAAATATGTTCCTTCTGTGGTAAAGTAATGATGATATTCCAAAACAGATATTATACATGTTTACCATAACTCATTATTCAAAGTATTGGTAAACAGTTCGTAGATTCTGGGGTAATATCTAACTTTATACAACTCTTTATTACCAAGCATTTAGGTCAGTATTATATGGAATCTAAGTATGACGATCGTTCAAATTTAATTAACATATTGAATCATGACAAATGACTCCATAAAGTGTGTCTGATATAATAGTATCTAAAACGTTTATATACGGAACGACTCGTCACTATAAAGCATCTAACAAAAAATTAAGTCATTTTGTCTTGTAGCACAAAAGGAAGTGTAACGGAAATATTTTTTGAACGAACATAATAATTTACTGATGGACAAGACGAATGCAATACAACAGTCAATACACATTTTTTTTCTCAATGATTTAAAAAGGTTAAAATATTTAGATATGGTACATAGTGTCTTACCGAAGCTTGTTGCCAATTTAGTGAGTTTGTGCTAAAATAGTAACACGAAGTTTTAAAATGTATCCACCCAGGTTGGCATGATCCTTCTACGTACGATGGTAGAATAACTAAACAGAAAGAAACATTGATATTACAGGAACATTTTGCTATCAGTACAAGAGTTTTTCAAAGAAATTTTGAATATATTAAGCCTAACAATTTTCTTAAGGGGGTCTTTGACAAAGTAACGATTCATCCCTTGTTAAAAAATTTAATAAAATGGCCCAAAAGAATATAGCACATTTTTATATACAAAAAAATCAAACATAGTGTTACTTACCTGCTAATAATAAAAGTTTTGTTAAGTCTAGGAACAACATGGCACTGTGTATTTGGTTATCAATACACCTTCAGAGATATGAAGATTACAACATTTTACCTTACATATATTACACAAGCGGTGAATAACCTATTATTAACCTATTATTCACCGCTGAATAACCTTTTGAGTTTCTAGATTTGTACCTGTGTTATCTCCCATGAAACTGGCATCACAGACGTAAATAAACAAAAAGGCAGCGTTCATGTCACACTGGATGCCAATCGAGAGACGAGGAAATCAGGCTTTGAACAGGAATCTAATGCCAGCAGCCGATGATATCTCTTATCAACGGTCCTTTTCAGGGCCACCGATATCTTTTTTGTACCTTCGATAAATTCTAGGACACAACTGTATTTCAACCGTCAGCTTGTGTTTGTAACTAAAGAATAAAGTACTAGTAAGTGTTCAAGACGCCCTTCCACTGTTAGTTTGGAATAATATTACAATTGTGGCCCCTTAGAATCGATGAATATCCAAAATTGTCAACCCTTTAAAGTGATTTCAATTCGGGCTTCGCCCTCAGTGAAATGACCTTCTCGTGTTGACAATTTTGGATATTCACCTTTTCAACGGACCATAATTGTATTTTTACAAAAGCTTATACACCTTATCACTATTTGTCCGCCATTACTAGACATCAGAGTAATTGTTGTATGACATCAATAGTTCTAGCGGGACAACGATAAGGTAATACACGGATCTTCCAAAATATAATTTGAATTCGAAATTACGAATTTAAAACGTCATCCCAAATTACATAGTTTGTTATAACAGACTAAACCTGTTATAACGAATTGGTTGAAATCGTTATTTATAACAGATGTTGTAATTCGTAATTACGAACTAAATTATATCTAATATCATCTTTAGTATAGAGGCCAGATGTAAATCTGTGTATGTAGGCGATAAAATACCTCCCATGGGAGCGCTTATTATTTGTTTAAAGTTGTGTCCATTAAATTCAAATTCGTTGTTTTCTAGTTGATTGGTCTGTTAGATTTTCTTTTCTTGTTTTTCGAATTCGATAAACTATTTTGGCGAAATTACGTCTGTTGCCTCAGTGTAAAATATATTCATGGGCGCGACACACAAAATGAAATCGCCATTTTAGAATACTTTAAATAGAAAATAATGAATGAAAATGTATCTTTTACGAATTGTGAGTATTAAACAAATCGCTAGGCGATGGGGCACTTAGTCTAGCCCTTGTTCGTCAGTCCTGTCCGTCCGTCGTATATGTTCCCAAATAGGTGTCCGTTTTCTAACTTAAGTTTGCCTCAACCGAATATCAAAAAAAAAAAATACACTGCGCTTATTACCAAAAAAAACAGATCAAATTTGAACATTAATGATGCCACTTTTACCGTTCCTGACCGGTTATGCCCATTTATAAACGTTCAAAGTGTTGAATTTCATTGTCGTTTCCGTTCTGTACAATTTCTTTGTCTCAACTTAATGTTATTAAACTACTACACACTGTTTATAAGCCCGAAACACAGATCAAGTTTGAAATTGGGTGGTATCTCCTTTACCGTTTTGTGTACAACAGAATGAACGAAAAACAGATTTGAAAGACAAAGACAACCGACAACCATTATAGATTATATGAGTTCATGACTTGGCGGGTAAAACATGTTCATATCTGACAAAATTTATGCAAAATTGATAATGGAAATGGGGAATGTGTCAAACAGACAACAACACGACCAATGAGCAGAAAACAGCTGAAGGGCATCAATGGGTCTTCAATACTGACGGAGGACATTTCAGCGCATCGATAGGACATTTAAGCGAAAAAAATTAGACGTTTTAGCGTCAAAGTAGAACCCATTTTAGCGCCTGATTTTTAACCCATTTTAGCGAAAATTCAAATTGTCAAAGCCCATTTTAACGAAATATATTAAACCCTTTATAATATATAATAAATAAAAAAAACTTTAATAGAATCAAGACAGCACAATATAAAACATATGATGTCCATTAAATTACAACACTAAATGTCTAAAAGATTTAATCAAATGTTAAAAGTTCGTTCTAGCCGGGAATTTATGTCTTAGAGAACGTACGTAATGGTCTCCAGATATTCCCCCTGTACACTACTGTTGAATTGCATTAGTAACTATTCTTTCTCTTTACAGCAGATTTCATTGAGTGTGTATTCAAAGGTAATATCGTTGGTTAGCTTGCTTGTTAGCTGAACCGTGAAGTCATTGTTAGGTCAGGTAAACTATCCTCCTTTAAGAGTAGACTAGTCCGGCAGGTAACCAATCTATCTGTCTGTTGGACTAGGCTATTTCGAAAGAAGGGTAGTATACCTGACCTGATAATGAATTCACGGTTCAGCTAACAAGCAAGCTAACCAAAGATACTACCTTTGGCTACATACTCAATGAAATCTGCTGTAACTTGTCTAGATTTTGATGAACATTCGTCTACATTTCGTATTTTTGTATGTGTTGTTGTTTGCTACATGTATTTGATAATAGTATCAAGAAAAACGTAAATAGCTGGGTGACAACTATAACATTGCTCATTATAATGGTCATTGAACGACTCTGGATCATTATTTTTTGTCCCTTTAAAATACATTGAACTTCTGCCCAAAGCTTAGTATACTTCAACCAGGTAGGTTTTCGCTAAAATGGGCCATCAAAAATACAGGTGAACGGATTAATCCGGCGTATAAATGAACTCTCAGGTTGGCTCTCAAATGTTCCCTATTAGTTCAAAATTTTTCGCTTAAATGTCCTGCGCCCTTCAATACAGTGAGAAAATCACGCACCCGCAGGCGTACTTCAGCTGGCCCCTCAAAAAAAATATCACAGGCGCTTGGGTATATGGTACAGACAAAAAAAAAATATTTTCTTTTTTGTTGATTAAAATATTCAATTGTCTATATTTACAATATATATTCATCAGTTCTGTGCATGTCTCACCTAGTTTCGAGACTCAGAGAAAAATGTTTTTTTTACTATCCTTACTATTAAAGAAACAAAGAAACAAAAAAATGAATATTTGAATCAACTGAAAAAAATTAAAATAAAAATAAAAAACAACATATATCATATACCCAAGCACCTGTGAAAAGTATATACTTGTTCAGTGAAAATAGACGTCATACTAAACTCCGAAAAATATAAAAGAAAGATAGATATTAATGTAAACATGTATGCTATTTTTATACATGTAGTCAGCTTGGCTGCCCTCCAAAGTCAAGAACTCCAATTATAACAGTTTTAGAATGTCAGACAGTTTTGCAAGATAATGTGTACCTATTGTTATGAATTATAAACTAAGATTAAATCAAAAGATAAAATATAAGGTCATCAGCTGATCTTAGGTCTACATTGTACGTGAATATTACAATATAGGTCTGATGGAAATCTTAATAAAAGTATATTATGTAATTTTGGGAATCATTCTGAGTTGCAATTGTAAGTTTATAATTTATTCGTTCTATCACTTTTTACGCATGGAAATCGAACATTAAAGATTATAATCTCTCGTATAATATCATATCCCTGAACTTAATTAAGATTATGAAATGAAAGATCACAAGACAACGACCCAATGATTTATTATGAAAATAATTAGGGAATCGCAGCGTAATGTTGCTCTTCATTTTGAAAATTTGCTGGAAATCTTTCATGTAAAAAAAAAAACCCACCAACACACACACGTTAGGATACTTACTTTCTTACTGCCCTTGTACGCCATTGGTGTTGATGGCAGTAACGAAGACATTCCACTTTTAATATCGGTCGTTGGCCGTTTTCTGAAGTGTGCCCCATGTCTGTTGATGTTTGCTAGCCTGTTCTATGCGTTACGAGACAGAATGATATTATGATATCTTTTTTGTTATTTCGATATGCTTTTTTGCTTTGCAATTAGTCAATTAAAAAAAAATCGTGACATTAACTTATTTCGATTTTTTTTCATTAGAGACATCAAGGTGGCATGCATGTATATACATAACACCACTTCTTCTTCTTCTGTTAGTACTTTCCTTCTATTTAGGAACACCAAGAATTTTTTGTAATTCTGTAAACATATATACACTATATATAAACGAGTCTAAATTGAAAACTACGTTCAAACCTATGATTGCGTTGGATAAAAACCGCAATTTTTATACGTGTGCATGTAAAAAACATTTCGTTGTAGAAGTGTCAAATATAACACAAACAACATTGTCCAAAATACCAAAAAAAGTGAAAAAGTATATTTAAACAAAACGCATTTGACTAACAGGTCGAACAACTTATGTTCTATAACCTTGCTGACTGCCATTGGCGATTGCCAAATAAAATTGATCACAAGATGTAACAAAATGGATCTTAATACAAATTTAATACTAAACAGAAAACAATTAACTTGTGGCCATGATGTTATGCCACAAACATAAGGTGTCAATATTTTTTTGTACACCAGATCCGGCTTTCGACAATAAATGTCTCTTCAGTGATGTTAGGGGTCGAAACGGTATTTGGAAGGCCATATAAAATGTACCCTCATTTTTAGATAGACTCTTGAATTTAAATATATATATATACAGGGAGACAACTCGGTAACAGTAAGCTGAACGTTTTTCTCAGGTTTTATTGTTCAGAAAATTTAAGCTTCTGAATGATCAAAGTTCTTATTTGTCAAACGGCTATAAATCCATTTAAATTTTTCCGATAAAGTGTGTGGTTGCAGTATTTTCAATTTTTTATTTTTTTGTCAAAGTGTCAAATTTAATAGTTTCTCAAAGTTTTATGAAAGTCTAATAAATTTTAATCAAGATATTCGTTACCACCTTAAAAATACTTAAGATAATTTCACTCGATGCGATGTCGAAAAAACAGTATAACTTTGATTTCTAAAACTAGAGTGGCTACATAATCAATATTACAAAAATGTAACATGATTTTTACTTCAATACAGTACATCCAAAATCAGAGACAATTCAACACAATCTTTACAAAAACCGAGGCGAAGTCAGTTGATTCTGAAATAACAACAGTTCTTTCTCTATCCAAACTCCGTACAGCGATCGTTGCCGTTCCGGGACTTTTTTCCTTGAGTGAAGAGTAGAAGGCGGCTCGGAGCTGGAACTACCCGGGGGTTTGTTCTCTACTAACACCCACCGTATTCATAGACGCGACTATTTGTTTAATCAGACATGTACCTTTTTAGCCATTTTGTATTTTATACAAATCTACATGAACAAAACTTATATAAATGTCATGCGTCCAAGGCGCTTTTTTCTGGAATAACCTTCATCGGGAACGCTCATAGCCGAATTTTCGAAAGATAAGAATGTATAAGGACCGAAAACGTTAGGAGTTAAAAACCAAAAAGGACCTAAAAAATAATTATTTTTTATATTGCAGCGCCACCTGGATGTTTAGCACAGGAAAGTATTTGTAGAACAGGATGGGTTTACTTTGATTCGTCTTGTTATTTCTTTTATACTGCTCATCACGTGACCTGGAAACATGCCACGGTATCTATTACATCTAATTTGCATATCAACACTTTCTGTGTGTTTCTAATAAAATGGAAATAGTGTCAAAGAGACAACAACCAACCGTTAGAGCAGACAAACAGCCAAAAGCCACCAATTGGTCTTCAACACCGCCAGAAAATAAAATCCGGGAAGGGGCAGCAGGTCGCTCTTAGCAAAATATGTACAAGTTCAACGAAAATGGACGTCTCACCACATTCAAAAACACAAAAATGAACAAAAATAAAACACACAAAAAAAACATACAAGACTAACAAAGGCCAAAGGCTCCTGACTTAGGTCGCTGCAAAATTGCGGCTACTAGTTCAATGAAAACGGACGTCACACCAAACTAAAAAACTTTTTAAGAAAAGAAAAGAAAAACCCATACAAGACTCACATAGGTCAGAGGCTCCTGACTTGGGACAGGCGCAACAATGTTATATATGTATTAGGTGTAGGCTTTTTGTATCTGAGTGGCATCAGCCCAAAAGATATGAGATGTCTACATCTGATTTATATTTAAGCAATAAACAATTATTTTCTCTTTTCTCTTGATATTTAAATAGCAATATGTTTTGTAATGAATTGGGTGATAGTATTCTCAAGAGAATTGTTTTCTATTATTAATGTAGGGGGACTGTTATTGCCTACTAATGCTTACATCAACTTCATTTGCGCTTTGGTGAATAGTTATATCCTTTAAAAAACATACAGCAGGTATTATATATATATATATTTTATATGGTAAAATATTTTATCATGTGAATGTCACATGATTTGTACATTTTAGATGTTGTGTCAAACTCGAAATACCTATTTGGTTGCCATAGAAACCGCAGCAGAAAACAATTTTATACATGCACAGGTGAAAAGGCTTGGAGGTATAAATATATATATATATAAAATATGGAACGAGTCTAAATTGAAAACTACGTTCAAACCTATGATTGCGTTGGATAAAAACCGCAATTTTTATACGTGTGCATGTAAAAGAAATTTCGTTGTAGAAGGGTCTAAAAACAGCACAAACAACATTTTCCTAAAGACAAAAAAAAGTGAAAAGGTATATTTAAACAAAACGCATTTGACTAACAGGTCGAACAACTGATGATGTTCTTTAACCCTGATGACTGCCATTGGCGATATAAAATACGGAATACATATAACAGTTAAATGACGTTTTTTTGTGATTTAGAGATTATAAGAAAGCAAATTATAAAATATGGTCACCTTTATTTAAACATATCAATTATGCATACCCTCTTGAGCTTTAAATATGACATGCTATCGAGTTTATATGATAACAATATCATAATGAATTAAATGGACAACTTAGAATTATGATTTTTTTTCGTCATTGGTTCTCGATCTGTTATAAATTCTAAAAAAATCCAGAAGTTGATCAATATGAACCTAAAATAATACACAATAGCACAGACGGTTAACTGGGTGTAGGTATACAAATTTGGGATCTATAAGAATATTTTGAATAAGTGATGCTTCACTGTTTGGCAAATCTGGAGTCCTTGAATAGTAATGAACAAAAAGCCTTTAAGTGCATTGCTATACTTATGTTGTTGTTTACATTCAAGAATACTGTTTAAATGTTAAGATAGTATACTATACTAGAAGTAATGAAATCAACAAATGTTATCCAAACCATGCATATGGGTTTCATAATTGCGTTTTTAAAAACAGTGAAAAAAGTTGAATCTACAGACTTGTACCAAACACCTGGAATAAAATTAATTTGGCTCATTTAATTTTCATAAAATTTTGACAAAATATTAACTCTCAAAATTGACCCTTTAACAAAAATATATATAAAAAAATGAAAAATCTTGAACCAACCACTTTATCGGAAAATGTCATTGGATATGACTATACCAGTTTGACAAACACTAATTTTGATCATTGAGAAGCCATATGATTTTTACAGAGTTATCTTCCTGTAATAATTTGTACTACATTAATCTATCATGTATAAACCAATTGCAACTGGAATTTCAAAACAAACAATATTATAACAATCATGCAATCATATCCAGGCGATATACTTGTTGATGTCAATGATGATATATGCCCAAGATTTTCCAACACAATTCTTTTTTTCAGGTGGTTATTGGCTAGGCGGCTCAGACGAATTTGTAGAGGGACAATGGGAATGGGCGTCTATCGGACAACCGTTTCAGTACACAAACTGGTACCCGGGGGCTCCAGACAACCAGCTTCACCATCAGGATTGTCTTATGACGAAGGGCGACTTTCATAATGGATGGTGGGATGACGTAGATTGTAACCAGGTTGGAAAATTTATATGTGAGGAAAAGTAAGTAGATTACCTTCCGAAGCACGTGATATCGCCCCCAGTTTTAGTGGTGTTCGTGTTGGTCAGTCTTACGTTTTCTATGTTGTGTTCTTTTGTTTGTCTATTGGTCTTTTTCTTTTTTAGCCATGACGGTGTCTGGCTGTCTGTTTATTCTCGACATTTCAATGTCCCTCTTGTATCTTTCGCCCCTCTTATGTTAACATTTTTGTCTCTAATATGAAAAAATAAGCAAATATGTTAATATTGCTCATGAGACATTTATCCACCAGAGACCACAATGACGTAGGTTTAAGCAACTATAAGTCACTATGCAGTCTTTGACAATGCTCAAAAACTCATATAGTCAGCTTTAAAGGTCCTCGAGTCTTCACAAGACAAAATTGAATTTTAAGTGCATTCCATACCAGTTAATATATACAGTGTGCCAATCCAATTTTAAACATTTAATTTAAGCTGTGGAATGAATAAATAATAGTTCCCGGGAGACAGCAACCCAACACGTACATAAAAACATTATGTGTATTTATAAAACTCAACATGCTAGTTTTTACAATAAACAGGTTTCTGTATTAGATGGCAAGGTCGAAATCGACAGGTGTCGAAGAATAGTTATAAATAAAAATCAATAACAAAGATTCCAAACAATAAAACATTAAGATATTCCAAATAAAATTGAGAATGGAAATGGGGAATGTGCCAAAGAGACAACAACCCGACCATAGAAAAAAAACAACAGCAGAAGGTCACCAACAGGTCTTCAATGTAGCGAGAAATTCCTGCACCCGGAGGCGTCCTTCAGCTGGCCCCTAAACAAATATATACTAGTTCAGTGATAATGAACGCCATACTAATTTCCAAATTGTATACAAGAAACTAAAATTAAAATAGTACAAGACTAACAAAGGCCAGAGGCTCCTGACTTGGGACAGGCGCAAAAAATGCGGCGGGGTTAAACATGTTTGTGAGATCTCAACCCTCCCCCTATACCTCTAGCCAAGACAACTTTTGAATCAACCTAACCTTTGAGAGGAACATACACATTTACATGTATGTTGAGTATCGAAATTGTTATACATTTTATAAAGCATATTTGTCCTACTCATTCATCGTTTCCTTCTGAACCTCTTTAAAAAGTATTTTGACTAAATAAATAAAATAAAAACATTCATGTTTGTCATTTTTCAAAACGATTCATATGTATTTTCGATCATAAAACGTTAATACCATGGTCAAGTCAAGTTTTCTTGAAGAAAAGGAGCGGTTGTTTACGGTCTTTAATATAAGTGATATAGATACAATGGATAAGCGTTGATTCTTGAAAGAGTTTCATGGTTTAACTCCATTGAATGAATTGTCAATATATCTTTTTCTTTCAGTTTGAGAGGTCCTGTTATTGGATGATCATGGTAACAGGCAATTGGTTTATGTACATGTAACAACAAAAAAAACGGCATTACGCAATTAAATTCTTTAAATTATATTGAAGGTTTTGTTTTGTCAAATCTCGTGTCTCCAGAATAAAGGACTTCCTCATATATACTACATAAGACATATACATTGGCAATATATCAAGAACCGATTCTGTTAACATTTTGGATATAGTTTCTAAAACTGTTCGTAAAAATCGTTCTCATGGACGCAGAAAAAATCGCAATCAAAGAAAATTTCGGACCAACCATACAAATATTTCGGACCTAATTTCCATTTCAAAAAACAACGGCAGACATTATCTGTTAACCAAGCTTTGTTCTTTACCTATAAATAAATTAAATAAAATTTTAGAGGATTGCAACACAATTTCATATTACAGTCCTAAGTATGAAATTGTCCAAATTATAATGGCATATTGTTATTCTAAACTGTTTCCAAAAATTGATCGCCCTGAAGATCATAAAAAACATTTTATTAAAATAAAGTATGTCAATAAAGGTTTTGATTTTGTAAATATTGCCGGTATTTTTAACGACCATTCTGTTAAAGACCAAATTCCTGGATATTTTGATAATACTGAACTCCCTCTCATTTGTTATATTTACAAGAAATCTACCCGAAAATATGTGTTTAATTATAGCCAATTGTGTAAAGATGTAAATATCACTGAAAATACACCTATGTCGTGTAATTGCAGTAATTCAGAATACACCTATGGACCAATTTCCCATGTTATAACAGGAGACCTTAACATCGTTCGCGACCGAGAGTTAAAATCATTCCTCAGTAAAGGACCTAAATATCGTCCCCCGTCAACTATTAACTGGAATGAGTGTCGTAATATCATCAACGATTCACTCCGCGCCTACTGTTTGAAATGGGTAAAACGGGAAAAAGCTGACAAAAAATCTTTGGACTCTTTTTTTAATTCAGTAATGAAGATAGTTGATATTCGAATACAACATTTCAAAGAACATTTTACCCTCAACAAAAACTATAAAAACCCTATTTCGCGTATCAAAAATAAACTAACAGAACTAGCCAAGGAATTTGTTTTTGTCCCGGCTGATAAAGCTGCTAATAATATCATTATTGTTTGACGTAAATTTTATATAGAGGTTCTGCAAAAGGAAATCACGAATTCACCAACATTCCAACTGACTTCATTTTCAGAAAACGACATCTGTAACAAACATAAACTTTTAGCTACTTCTTTACAAGCAGAACCAAACACAATGAAAGTCCCAACTATGTACTGGCTTCCGAAGCTGCACAAAAAACCTTACAAATATAGATTTATTTCATCTTCCAGCCATTGTTCAACTACTAAATTGTCTGTTTTACTTACTAGTACACTTGGTACAATAAAAAACCTGATAATAAATTGTTCAAATAAGGCCTTTGAAAATAGTGGAATTAATTACTTTTGGAGTGTCAAAAACTCGTTGGAAGTACTTGATAAATTGCATGCATATACATGTATTGGTGATTTTGAATCTGTTCAAAGTTTTGATTTTTCTACCCTATATACCACTTTGCCTCATATTCTTATTAAGAAAAAATTCACATCCCTAATTAACTGGGCATTTAAAAAGTCGGAATGCGAGTACATATGTTCAAACTCTTTTAGATCATTTTTTAGTAGCAATAAACAAAAGAACTATGTCAATTGGACATGCTTTGATACTATTTATGCACTTGAATTTTTACTTGATAACATTTTTGTTCGCTTTGGAGATTCCGTATATCGTCAAGTTATTGGAATTCCAATGGGGACTAACTGTGCACCACTTATTGCGGACCTGTTTTTGTATTGTTATGAGTTACAATTTATGACTAAAATTAGCAAAGACCCATCAAAACAACATTTGATACAAAAATTTAACAATACTTTTAGATATTTGGATGATATATTGGCTCTAAATAATGACGACTTCAGTATGTATACTAAAGAAATTTATCCTGTAGAACTTACTTTAAATAAAGCTAATGATAACAATGACCACTGCCCTTTCCTCGATCTTGATATCTATATCATAAACGGGAAGCTTAATACAAAAATTTATGATAAAAGAGATGATTTTTCATTTCCTATTGTTAATTATCCATTTTTAGATGGTGACGTTCCCTTGTCACCATCTTATGGTGTTTATATATCTCAACTTGTACGATTCGCTCGTGTATGTAACAATGTATTAGATTTTAGCGAGAGAAATTTATGTATTACTGAAAAATTATTACACCAGGGTTTTCGATATCACAAACTGGTCAAAACATTTACTAAATTTTATCACCGGTATAAGGAAATAATTCGTAAATATAACTCAACATGCAGACATCTTATACGTTCAGGTATTTCACATCCAAAATTTTATGGAAATATTCTTTATAAAGCACAAAAATGTCAGTATTCTCCTCAGAAACTAACAAAACCTTTAAATAGACTTATTAAAAGGGGATATAGTTACGATACTGTTGTCAGGTCATTAAAGATTGCATATTTTGGCTTTAACATTGATTCACTGATAGGGTCTTTGCATCGGAACTAAACACATTTATTTCTAAAAAAACAGTTGTTGGCATGACACGGGTTATGTTCTTCTCATATATTTTATGATAGTATGATACTAAACCCCTAACGGGAGGGATTGTACCTGATATTCATATGATGAAGACATAATCTTTCAATCAGTTTAATTGAGGTCTGGAGCTGGCATGTCAGTTAACTGCTAGTAGTCTGTTGTTATTTATATATTATTGTCATTTTATTTATTTTCTTTTGTTACATCTTTTGACATCAGACTCGGACTTCTCTTGAACTGAATTTTAATGTGCGTATTGTTATTCTTTTACTTTTCTACATTGGCTAGAGGTATAGGGGGAGGGTTGAGATCTCATAAACATGTTTAACCCCGCCGCAATTTTGCGCCTGTCCCAAGTCAGGAGCCTCTGGCCTTTGTTAGTCTTGTATGATTTTAAATTTTAGTTTCTTGTGTATAATTCGGAGTTTAGTATGACGTCCATTATCACTGTACTATTATGCATATTTTAGGGGCCAGCTGAAGGACACCTACGGGTGCGGGAATTCTCGCTACATTGAAGACCCATTGGTTGCCTTCGGCTGTTGTTTGCTCTATGGTCGGGTGGTTGTCGCTTTGACATATTCACCATTTCCTTTCTCAATTTTACATGTAGAAGTTGAACACAAGTAGGGGACAGAAGGCTTCAACAATCATTTTCTTTGGACAAATACATATTCTTATTCAGGGACCTGATGAAGCCAGCTGCCTCCGTGTCACATACCGTAATATTGACATATCTTAACCGGATACGATCTGGACTTTATTGTTATGTATTATGACACTCTCCTGTATAGGTGGCACGGTAGTATTTCCTGGCCCATAAGTGGTGAAAATTCTAAAAAGGCTATATCATTATGATAGCCTTTTTAGAATTTTCACCACTTTCTAACACTGCAAAAAAATCGACATTCACAGTTACTGAAGTACTTACATTTTACTATTCAGAAATGAATTTGAATATGTATCATGACCGTTTACTTTTTTTGCTATTTTTAAAAACCTGAGGCCGCTAGTACTTTTATGTCTTTTACGGTGCAGTGAATACAAAATTAAAAAAAATTCTCAAAAATTCATTTTCATCTGTATGTAAAATTATTTCATATTTTTCTACACCTGATTCATCCCTCAGTTTTGGAAAGTATGTTCAGTTGATACTGTATTTTTTGTCCAATCACACTGTTTATATACATTAACCTAAGTAGGGTACACAAGAGAGCAACCTAAATTCTGGAATGCAAATACTACAGAAGGTTAATGAATATAGTTTGTTATTGTCAACATATCAGACGTCTTCGTACTTATTGAACATGCATGGTGTCATATATTGAACATGGTGTCAGACTGAACCATCGCCCATCATAATGAAAATAAGCCATCCGTAGATCCATCCATCATGAATGCACTATCAGGATCTCATTCTAAAATGGACTGGGAAGCGACAGATCTAGACCTAGTGACCGCTTGGAAATCTTTTCAACAACATACAGAATTTTGGTTCGCGAGACCTCTAGCTAAAACTGCTGAAGCACAAAAATGTAACTATCTATAAATGATATGGATAGGCAACAAAGGTAGGGACATATACTCAACCTGGGTTCTCTCGGAAGATGACAAAAAGAAACTCGAAGTGCACTATCAGAACTTTTAAAAACACGTCCGCCCTAAATCAATCAAGATATATTCACGATACAAATTTTTAAGCCGTGTACAAAAAGAAATTGACACTTTCGGAGAATATCTCACTGACCTCAAAATATTGGTTAAAGATTGTGGATATGCGACGCCGGAGGAACTAAAGACCACAAAGTTCTGGAGAAATGTAGTACTGAAGGGTCCGAACTCTCGTTAGAAAAGGCTATAAATTTCGCTAGAACTCATGAACTTTATAAGTCTCAACTTAAAACTATGGAAAGCGAAGATAAAACAATTAAAATGTTTAACAAACAAGGATCAAGATCATCAGGTAAAAAGTATGGCAAGCAATACACACCACATAGGGGACCACCTCAGAATAACATGGGGCAATCACCCAATTTCGCAAACAAATGTAAAAACTGTGGAGGTAAACATGAGCGTAGAAAATGTCCTTCATTTGGGAAACAGTGCAACAAATGCCATAAATACAACCACTTTGCATCAGTCTATCTGTCATCAAACAAATCATCAAAGAAAATGCACACTTTAGACATATGCAATGAATCTGATGATGATGAACTTTTTGTAGCTACAATTGATGATCAACAATTGAATACCGATGAATGGACCGAAACAATCAACGTCAACGACGTACCAATTACATTTCAGCTAGACACAGATGCAAAGTGCAACGTACTTTCCCTAAACAAACTGAAAACCATTTGTTCGCATCCTATCATCAAAATACAAGTATCGCCACCACCGTTCATACTCAGGACACATCATTGACACTGTTGGAGTAATCAATCTTAGGTGAAATTTCACATTGTAGACCGTAATGTACAATCTGTCATAGATGCCAAAACGTGCGAAGCGATGAAACTCCTAAAGCGCATACATTCAATCACTAACACAAGCGATCCGCAAGAAACGACAAAACCATTTTTACCAGAAAATATGGAACAACAATATGGAGATTTATTCACAGGCCTAGGATGTCTACCAGTAACACATAAGATACGTATCAAGAAAACTGTAGCACCAGTTGTACACGCACCGCGTAAGATACCCATAGCTATCAAAGACAAGATCAAAGCTGAATTTGATCGTATGGAGGACATTGTTTTAATCTTCAAACAGCAAGAACCTACACAATGGGTCAACTCAATGGTTACTGTCATTAAACCAAACGGCAAAATGCGAATATGCATTGGTTCACGGGATCTGAACAAGGTAATTTAACGTGAACATTATCCGTTAAAAACCGTAGAAGAAGTTATCTCGCAAAAACCAAACGCTAAAGTCTTTAGTAAGTAGGATGCTATCAGTGGATTTTGGCATATTCAACTAGAAGAACCGAGCTCAAAGATATGCACATTTAATACACCATTTGGACGTTATAGATTTGATCGCCTTTTTTTAAAACTTTTTTGGATTCGAGCGTCACTGATGAGTCTTTTGTAGACGAAACGGGCGTCTGGCGTATATATAAAATTTAGTCCTGGTATCTATGATGAGTTTATTTACCTTTTGGAATAAATTCAGCATAGGAAGTATTCCAGAAAATTGTGTATTAAATGGTATCTGACATAGAAGGAGCAGAAGCGATTATCGACGACATTCTTATTTGGGGATCAGACCACAAAGAACATGATATGCGTCTTAAACAGGTTCTAGACAGAGCGCGAGAATACAACTTGAAACTCAGTGCCGGAAAATGCGAAATCAGCAAACCGGAAGTAACATACGTTGGACACCGTCTAACATGTGAAGGCGTGAAACCAGACCCAGAAAAAATCCGTGCAGTCAATAAATGTCAAAACCGCAGTGCGTCATGAATCTGAAAACCTTCATAGGTTTTATTCAGTATCTTGGTAAGTTTATGCCAAATATGTCAACAGTCAGTGAACCGTTAAGAACACTCTTAGAGAAAAACACAGTATGGCACTGGGAAGAAAAACAAGAAACTAGGTTTCAGAAGTTGAAAGAAATGGCAACAAATGCACCACTGCTTCAATACTACAATCCGAACAAACCGCTTACACTCAGTGTTGATGCTAGTTCAAAAGGACTTGGAGCTGTACTGATACAAAAATCAGAAACTAGTTGCGTATGCCTCACGTGCTCTTACTCAAACACAGCTACGATATCCGCAGATCGAGAAAGAAACTCTTGCAATTGTTTATGGATGTAATACATTCCATGAGTATGTATATGGTCGCCGAGTTCAAATTGATACAGATCATAAACCGCTCCCATCAATCTTCCTGAAACCGCTTCACCAAACACCGCCTAGATTACAGTGACTTTTAATAGCATTACAAAAGTATGGTCTTACAGTTGACTATTAACCAGGCAAAGAGATGATTTTAGCAGATCATCTCAGTAGATCGTTCCTAAAAGAAACAAAGGAAGTATTAGTACCTGATTTACACGTGAATGACATTCATTTGATATCATAATTGCCAATTGCACCAGAAATGTATGCTAGAACGAAACTGCAAATGATGAACACCTTCAGGAATTACAAGATGTCATATTTAATGGATGGTCAAATAAAAAATATGAACTGTTACACTCTTTGAGGCCATATAGGACTTACCGTGATGAACTTTCAGTCATCGATGGACAATTGTACAAGTCAAACAAAGCTATTGTACCAAAAGCGCTACAAAATGAAATGTTGGACAAAATACACAAATCGCATCTTGGAATTGGAAAGTTCAAAAGCCGTGCACGTGATGTACTATTCTGGATCGGCATTGGACAAGACATCGAGAACAAAGTTAAAGCATGTGGACTTTGCGCTCAATATCAGTCTCTCAACGCAAAAGAACCGATGTTAATGCCGGAAATACCTGAGAGACCATGGTCAAAAGTAGCTACCTAAAAAACAACATTATCTATTAGTAGTAGACTACTACTCAAAGTGGCCAGAAGTTATGAAACAAGACAATGAAACTAGCAAAAACACCATTGACTATTTAGGGACTAATGTCAAGATTTTGATATATTGACGAATTAGTGTCTGACAATGGTCCTCAGTTTAGAATTCACAAGATTTGCTACCGAATATGGATTTAAACATACCACGAGCAGCCCACACTATGCTCAGTCGAATGGACAAGCAGAAAGAAGTGTTCAAACCATCAAGAAGCTAATTATGAAATCCAAGGATCCGCACAAAGCTCTTTTAGACTACCGTAACACACCGTTGGAAATTGATATTTCACCACCACAATTGTTCCTAAATCGGAGATTAAAACATCACTTCCTACTTCATTGATACCACAAAACGTCAACAACAGTAAAATTATACTAAAACCAACTATGATAAACGTTGTGGACCTGAATTAAAACAGCTAAAACAAGGATACTCTATTGTAATGTACACAGATGGAAAATGGAAAGCAGGAAAAATAATTCAAAAACACCACACTCCTCGCTCGCTCCTATGTAGTAAAAACATCAGATGACAGGCGTTACAGAAGAAACCGTAGGCATATAAGACCAACAGCTTACAATGAAAACACAGTTGAAAAAGAACATTCTAAGAACAATCACAATACATCCGTCTGTAAAACTTCAACTGTCTGTAACACTTCACAAACATTAGACCGCAGTGAAATCGTAGCGTCCGAGGAAAAGGAACGTATTGAACCATCTAAGTCACCTGTGACAAGATCTGGAAGAACAGTCAAACAGCCAACCAAATTAAATGACTATGTAAAATACTTTTGTTGAACTATCAAGTAGATTTTAGAAAGCATTTAGCTAGTTTTAGTTAGTTGTCAGAAAAGACAATATATAGACTTTAAGTTAAATTGGAAAAGAGACATGAATCTAGTCAGTATTAATTTCTAGTCAAAACCAATGCAGTATAAATTTCTAGTCAAAATCTTTCAGTATTAATTTTAACTGGGTAATACTCAAATTCATTTATTCATTAAATTATTTCATTTTCATTTCATCTTTTAGAAAAAGGGGGATGTCACATACTGTAATATTGACATATCTTGACCGGATACGATCCGGACTTTTTTGTTATGTATTATGACACTCTCCTGTATAGAAGGTTAATAAATATAGTTTGTTATTGTCAACATGTCTTCGTACTTATTGAACATGGTGTCAGATATTGAACCTCCGTAGCCGGAATTTTCTCGCTGCGTTGAAGACCCATTCGTGTCCTCCGGATTTTTTATGCTCATTGGTCGGGAAGTTGACTATTTGACACAATTATCATTTCCATTGACATTAAACGTGATATAAAAGGGCCTCGATGGCTTAGGCGAACTACTGTGTATCTAGCCTGTTAACACTGAGGTTGTGAGTTCGAATTCGGCACGTGACCGATTCGTTTGACTCCAAACTTAATTGACTAAATTTCGGAGGTCAATGCGGGCGTTTCAGCTTTCGTCAACAACAAATCCGTACCGCCTTGTAAAACCAAAGCAAAGAAAAGGCGTCAGGAACGCTCAAAGCCGAAATTTGAAAGTCAAATGTATAAAAACTGAAACAATTGAAGAGCTTTATATCCAAAATACGATCTTAAAAAAAAATTGCCAAATCCATCTAAGCATTAAAAAGAAGATGTGGTATGATTACCAATGAGACAACTCGATCTCTACAAGAAAAAAATGACACACAAATTAACAACTATAAGTCACCGTACGGCCTTCAACAACGAACAAAGCCCATACCGCATATAAAAGGCCCCGAAATGACAATGTAAAACAATTCAAACGAGAAAACTAATGACCTTATTTATGCACAAAAAATAAACGGAAAACAAAGATGTACATTGTAACACATAAACGAACGACAACCACTGAATTACAGGCTCCTGACTTGGGACAGGCACATACATAAATAATGTGTAGGGCTGAACATTTTAGCGGGACCCCAACCCTCCCCTAACCTGGGACAGCGGTACATGTATAACAGTAGTCAACTTTGCTTAAGGGAGTTAAGACCTTAGTTTCTAATAATTTTAAAATTTATCAACAGATAATTTCAAAAAGGTTTGTAACAAATCATGTCAGTACCGAAGTACTGACTACTAAGCTGATGATATCCTTGGGAACTGATAGACCACCAGCAGAGGTACATGTATCACTAGAAGGGCCTAAATGGTAATTATTGCCTGCCTACGTAACCTACGTCCAGCCAGTCGCGTGGTGAACCCAATGACATATTGAAACAGATATTACAACAATATGAAACGGATATTACAATTAGATGAAACATATTACAATTAGATGACAGATATTACAATTAGATGACAGATATTACAATCAGATGAAACAGATATTACTATTACAATTAGGTGATACAGATATCACAATTAGATGAAACATATATTACAATTAGGTGAAACAGATATTACAATTAGGTGAAACAGATATTACAATTAGATGAAACAGATATTAGATGAAACAGATATTAGATGAAACAGATATTACAATTAGGTGAAACAGATATTACAATTAGATGAAACAGATATTACAATTAGATGAAACAGATATTACAATCAGATGAAACAGATATTTCAATTAGGTGAAACAGATATTACAATTAGATGAAACAGATATTACAATTAGATGAAACAGACATTACAATCAGATGAAACAGATATTACAATTAGGTGAAACAGATATTACAATTAGATGAAACAGAAATTACAATTAGATGAAACAGACGTCATTTCAAACGACGAAAAATGATGAAAAGACAAACATGTCCGCAAAACAGTATTTAACAAAACAAAGATGAGCAAAGTAAACATCACTAGAGAGGGGTCATTATTTGGGGTCTAACAAGAGGATAAGAAACTCCTGTTTAGCATGTGGCACCTGTCATGCACATTGCTTATGGTTGGTACAAATTTGTTAATAAATCTAATTCTAAAATGTCATAATCGAGGAACAGAAGACGTCATTATATAATTGGTTGTTGGGTGCTTAACATCCAGTGGCAAATATTTCATGCATGTTAAGGACGATGGTTATGTTTTATATAAAGACAACTGGCATATATCGGTTAGACAATTATTTCAGGGATGAATTTTGATAAACAGAAAGTACGTACTTCAACACAGAGCATTGGCTCACAGCGAACAACTAGTTATAGAGGGCACACAAATTACCAGTGTACAACAATTAAAAATCAGGAAAACCAACGGTCTTATCTATATAAAAACGAGAAACGATAAAAACATCAACAAACGATCGCGACAAGCACTGAACATCAGGTTCCTGACTAAGGACATATGCAAACAAATAAAGCGGATTTTAACAAGCGCAAATATTCACCTTAACCTGCAGCAGTAGTGTAACATTACAACATGGAAGGTTCATATTATATTTATGAAAATGCTTTAATTGATTTCTAAAAGCTGCAAATACATGCATGTATTATTTTACTTATTTATTCAAATGTATAAGTCATAAGGGGTTTGTAACGTCTATACTTTATCCAACAACTGGCACAGAAGCACTGAAAATAAAATAAAAACACAATTAAATGACATTGTTCATACAACTCTTTTCTTTAAACACAAAATCGAACACATGATTGTTTCATCCACTACCTAATAAGAGGATAAACGACGTTACATAAGTGTTACATTTTCATAAAAAAAAGTTTCTAAATATATGTGTGTTTTTTTTATCATGAGTTAGATTAAAGTTGTAGAATAAAAGCTTAAAAGAGACGAAGGATACCAAATGAAAAATCAAGCTCAGAGGTCGAAATCGAGCTTACAATGCCATTGCAAAAACGATCAAAAAACAAACATGATGTTTAGTTTGATGTCAGATGATCCGGAAGGGTAAGCAGATTCTGCTTCACATAGACTGTGCAAAGACTCTTCCATGAGAGACAATTCAATATATATATATAAAATTGAGAATGGAAATGGGGAATAAGTCAGAGACAACAACCCGACCATAGAGCAGACAACAGCAGAAGGTCACCAACAGGTCTTCAATGCAACGAGAAGTTCTCGCACCCGGAGGCGTCCTTCAGCTGACCTCTAAACAAATATCTACTGGTTCAGTGATAATAAACACCATACTAAACTCCAAATTGTACACAAGAAACTAAAAGTTAAAATAATACAAGACTAACAAAGGTCAGAGGCTCCTGACTTGTGACAGGCGCAAAAATGCGGCGGGGTTAAACATGTTTGTGAGATCTCAACCCTCCCCCTATACCTCTAGCCAATGCAGAAAAGTAAACGCATAACAATACGCACATTAAAATTCAGTTCAAGAGAAGTCCGAGTCTGATGTCAGAAGATGTAACCAAAGAAAATAAACAAAATGACAGTAATACATGAATAACATCAGACTACTAGCAGTTTACTGATATGCCAGCTCCGGACTTCAATTAAACTGATTGAAAAATTATGTCTTCATCATATGAATATTAGGCAAACATATATGAGGAGAACATAACCCGTGTCATGCCAACAACTGGTTTATTAATAATAAATGTGTTTAGTTCCGATTCAAAGACCCTATAAGTGAATCAATATTAACGCCAAAATATGCAATCTTTTATGACCTGACAACAGTTTCGTAACTATATCCCTTCTTAATAAGTCTATTTAAAGGTTTTGTTAGCTTCTGAGGTGAATACTGACATTTTTGTGCTTTATAAGTGTATAGACAACGATGCAATATTTTGTTAGCGTCGGGTATATTTTGAACAATAAACCAGGAAACAAACCTATAATTTAAAGGTAAATGCAAAACTATTTCTGCAGTCGTGCTAACTCGAGTCTTGTCATTGTTTCGTCTGTTTAATTGGTCTTCTTTACTTCTCTGTGTGGTGTTTTGTTCACGGAACTTATTTACTTGCCTCAATAATTTAATCCAAAATCGCTTATTTTGTTTTCTTTAATTACTTCCTGCATTTAACGTTTTATATTTCAAACATTTTCCAACTTTTGATATCGTGAATACCTGATGGATTTTTCAGAAATCAGAAAATAATACGCCCCTTTTTTGCGAAAATTACATACTTTGACATTTTAACGCTTTGCTTTAAAAATCATGTTAAGAATTAGTCCTCACCTTTGTTGACAAATAAAGTTGTAAAGATGGGTACATTTTTCGTCATACCACGTGCCTCTCACATTTGGATCCTTGTTAAAAATAACTAGACAATTAGCATCCGCATTAGTTCCTTGACCTTGTCCTGATGCCCAGTTAGACAATGTGACTGGTTCCCCGCTAAATGCCCACTCCCATGTTCCCTCCACAAACTCATCTGATGCCCCGACGTAATATGCGACTAAAATATTTATCAGTTTACATTTTACTAGGTTTTAATTCAAACCAAATGCAACAACTACTACTAGTAGTATATATTTATGTTTCGGTAGTCTTCAGCAGGTATATAACATGACATATAGATTGGTTGACTCAACCTCTATTTTTAAAGAACTTGTGTCTCTTTTTATTGTGTTGCTGTTATATCAACGTTACATTGTAACTGCATATTTTTTTTCTTTTATCGAGGATATTGTATAATTCCTAACATCAGGAAATCACAACTCCAAGATAATATTCATCAACCTATAGTTATATTTGTTGCATACCTGTGAAAGTATCTTAAAGTCTCTGATTTTATAAAACAAATCGTGAAAACAATATTTCTATATGTAGAAAAACTATCTACAACCTTGACATGCAACGAACCAAAATGTCAGGAATTCGAAATGACTAAAATCTGAAACATGTTTTCGTGGTTTCAAATAAATAAATTCATTAAAGATACATTTTAAATGTACAAGGATTAAATGTGCGCCCGACGCGAGTTTTGTCTACATAACACTCATCAGTGAAGCTCGAATAAAAAATGTTAAAAAGGCCAAGTAAATGGTCGAGCTCTTTGACAACATGGTCAATAAAAGTTGCTGTGATTCTAGGCGTGGAACAGCATATTGAAACCCGAGGATGCATATACATACATACATGCATAAAATACATTGTAGTATATGTAATCTAAATTAGAAGTCGATAGCCATTAACAAACAATATAATATTGATTATAGAATGAATAATCCAAGAATTCAAATATAGTAAAATATTTAACGATTGACAGAACAAGATATTAATTCACGAATGCGCGACGCGCATGACATATAAATATCAGTGATGTGCGGTCGCGAGTTGAAATTCCAGTTATTGTATTAGATATACTTTTTATTAAACTGACCATTTACTATTGAATAGAAATGAATTAAAAAATGGTAGGCACTTTTTTTTGTCTACGCTTTTTCAATTGTATTTGTCGTGCAGAACATACATAAAATATTTGCCCCTGAACGTATATCGATTAAGAAGTGAATCAATCAATGATATTAATGCAGCGTCATCTAGTGGGAGATATTATGGACATAATTGTGCAAATCGTGATACAAGCATGAAATTTTGTATAAAGGTTAACTAAATGATACTTATAAAAAAAATCCGCTACTGACCAGAAAAAAATCAATTTTTCAAAATGGCCACCACACATTTTGGAAATGGCGTCTTTACAAATCGGCAATACTTCGTTACTCCTTTGAAAGGTGTGTTATATGTAAAATTCAATGTTAGATTTGATAAAAAGTAAATGACAGTTTCTTAATTGCGACCAGACAATACATTAATGAAACTAAAGGTGACTTCCGGTTTCAAAATGCCAGCAAAAAAGTCAACAATTTCAATACTTTCAAGCAACTTCACATGGGATATAAATCCTTGAAAAATGTGTTATAGGTATAATCCAATGTAAGTTATGATAAAACGTTAAAAAAAATTTCCTAAGTACGACAAAACAACACATAAATGAAGAAAAATAGTGATTTCAGGTTCCAAAATGGAGGCAGATACGGAGAAAATATTTTTATAATTTCCATCAACTTAACAAGTGATAACACTCTTTGTTTAGTTTAAATGCCTAGTTTGGTTAGAAAGACAGGTTGCTTATCTTATAATTATCTGACAGTTGCCTATACAACAACCCGTACAAGGAAGGTCAGAACGGTAGTATTTACAGTTACCAACACAGCTGAATTTTTGCCTCCGCATTTCAAATGTTTCAGACACGAGGATGCAACGGCAGTCACAGAAGTCCATTTCGGTTTCCAACTGTCATTGATTCTTTCTTTCATCCAACCCCAGTGTTCATGTCTTGGTACATGTACCTGTCTGTCGAATAGATGAATCAGGCTGAGCCCAAACAACTCCTCCTTGATTAACTTCTCTTTTGATGTGCTCTGGAAAAGAACCTCTTGTAGGCAGAATTGCATCATAATGCCGCTGCTTCCTGGCAAACAATTCACATCGTGCCTCGCTTCATACTTAAGCCAAACAATAATGTCAAGCTGACCTCTTCCTTTTCCCGCGACAATTCGACAAAGTGTCACATCCACTGAATGAATGGACTAAAGGAAGAGCAGCTATACAAGGACCAAACGCATTTGATAAGTCACGTACAGGAAGCCATCAAAAGTCTTTACTCCTTCCATAACCTATCCACAATGTGTCCTACCGAGTTTTGCAATTGCTGTAATTCATAATTTCCTCTGTGTCAGTACTACATAAAATTACATTTTACAACACTTTTCATAATCATGCCAAACATGGACAATCATTCGTGTATCTACTTCTTCATGATTACAAGGGGTAAATAGGAAGTATCCTTATTGAAATTGCAAAAAATATTTTCACCATGAGTTATAACATACACATTTTTATTAGTCTCTTAAGAAGCAATTTTGTCAGCAAGAAACTTGAACAATTTCATTTCGTTGTCATCTTCACAGAGAATACTACTCCAAACCCTCGGTGTTCTACCAGAACCAACACCTTTCCATCTGGCACAAAAGTTTTGCCTGTGTCTTGTCACAGCCTTTAAATTATTCATTAAGTAAACATCAAATGCAATGTCTACTCTTGAATACTTATCGATACAAAATTTTATGTGAGGCAGTATGACATCATTTGCATAAAAATCAAATATTTTTCCACAATTTTGTGACCTGGAATTAACCATAGCTGTCCCACCAACAATAAATGCGTCCGAATTGGGATCAGAAAATCGCAGAATGTTTCAAGTAAACACATTTGAAGCGATTTAATACCACTATTTCAAGAAACATCTTGAGATAAAGACGGAGGAGAAGTTTGTTTTTATGGATAAAGAAATATTCCAAGTAAAACTGTCTACTGTGAAAAGAAATGAAAAGTCTAGAAAAGATATCGAAATCTCTTTTAAGGTTTCTAGCTTTGTTTTTGACAAAGACGTTTCAAGTTTCATTTTACGGCCAAAAACAGAAGTTGATATTTTTATTTGGTTATAAAAAGCAGGCTCTCCTTCGTTTTGCATTTGCTTCAAAAGATCTTCGTATTGTTTGGACCAATATCTTGGAATTTATTTACATATTTTACTTGTTCAACAATTTCCTAAATGGAGTATTTTTTTTACAAATCTGACGACTCTTCTAGAATTGAATTTCCAAACTCGTTCATCACTTTACAAAGTCTTAAAAGCTGTTTAAAGACATCTTTTTGTGTTTTCGTAGAGTCTTCATTAGGTCGTTCATCTGTTATAGAATGACCCAAACCTCAAGATCTTTCAAATTCATCTTCTGGTATACTGACTCCTGGTTCAGCTACCATCCATTTGTCTAAACTGGATCTTCGGTTAATCCTATGGCACCAACATCGCCCTTCACAATTGCATTATTCTGTTTTTGTGCATGATCAATTGTGTTATAAGAAAGAGATTTGCTGGTCTTACGTACAGTGAAATTATCATTTTCAAATTCCATTGCCACCTGTGAGTGATGTTCGCGAAGGGAAGTCATATCTTGGAGATGGGTAGGTAACGCTCGAGCATAATTTACACGATCAAGACCTAAAATAATACGCTATCATGCTTTATATGGACTGTTGTAAAGTACAAAACCTCACTCATGAAATTAGCATAATACCAAAATCAGAAGACGTTCTTATTTTATAATTGAACGCCAGGAATGAAACTGTGGCTGCGATGACTCTATACACCAGGATTTTAAATCATTGAACGTCACATGACATAATTATACATTCTGAGTTTAGCTTTCATAATCCGAAATTAACAGTTCAAGCAAAATACATGAAGTTGTCTGATGCGCCTGTCTAGTCCTAGGTACATTTGAACATACATTAAAAAAAATATGCCGTTATTGGTGTTGCAATATTGGCTTCAGTAAGACAACACGTCCATCCCCTATCACGCATTATATCATACAGAGTTTATATATATATATAACAAGTCATTTCCATGTGCAATCCACCAAACATGACGATAGACTTATCTTTTCCGTAAAAATCAGGCAATTCCAAGTGAATTTGCTCACTAAACATTTCCAAAAGTGGCTGAATTGCGGTTACACTTATCCATCGAACACCTGATAATTGCCTGGTAGTGCATACAAATTGCTCTTGATGTCTATAAATAGTTAGCACATGCGCAAAAGTGTTAAACACATGTGTATCATAACCTTGAATTATGTTATTAAACCAATTCATAATATCATTAGCCATCCAAAAACACTAAATATATAGTAAATAGTTCAAATGTTTTTTAAAGAATTTTGTAACATTTTTGCGCATGCGCAAATACTGGATATGTCAAATAATCATTTTTTTTTTTATAAATATGTGATGTAAGGAAGGTAGCCGCCAAACCTGATAATTGTTTTTTACTAAAAGAAGTTCAAAGAAAAGTTTTCCAGAAAATCAGTATATTCAAACTGAAGAAAACAGCCATTTTAGAAAATGACCGTGGCCATTTTGAATTTTTTTTTTTTTTAATGGACAGCAGTTATTTCTTAAAAAGTATATGATAATGATGCTTTGTGGTAACTTTCATGCTTGTATCATCATTTGCACAATTCCCTCGATTTTGCTTGCTAATATCTTCCACTAATCGACGATGACAACATATTGTTAACACACATTGTTATCTTACGTTAGAAGAGTGAAATTATCAAATTTGTTTCACATGAAGTTATCGGTATTTATTTCGCTGGGAAATCAGGGTCTTTTTCATTGCAACCAATTTTTTTTTTGCAATGTATAGATGCACTTACCATTATGTCCTTTTATTTTAGTGTCTATCCAATCACTGACGTCCTGAGACTGAATCAACGCTAACACTGAGTTATGTTCTCTACACTTCCCCTGAAAGCAATACTATTGAACTGAATGCTGCACATTTAAAAAAAAACAGTAAAAAAGGCAAACAAATTTCTAAACCAATACCATGCAGTTCAAATATCTAAACCGATACCAGTTCAAATATCTCAACCGATACCATATGAAACATCTAAACCGATACCAGTTCAAATATCTCAACCGATACCATATGAAACATCTAAACCGATACCAGTCAAATATCTCAACCGATACCATATGAAACATCTAAACCGATACCAGTTCAAATATCTCAACCGAAACCAGTACAGATATGTCAACCGACAAAAGTACAAATATCTCAACCGATACCAGTTCAAAAATCTAAATCGAAACAAGTTCAAATATCTAAACCTATATCAGTTCAAATATCTAAACCTATATCAGTTCAAATATCTAAAACGATACCAGTTCAAATATCTTTACCGATACAAGTACAAATATCTCAACCGAAACCAGTTCAGATATCTAAACCGATACCAGTTCAAATATCTTAACCGATACAAGTACACATATTTCAACCGATAGCAGTACAAATATTTAAACCGTTACCAGTTCAAATATCTGAACCAACACCAGTTGAAACATCCTAAACGATGTAAACCAGTTCAAATATCTCAACCGATAGCAGTACACATATCAATAATCTGAAACGATACCTGTTTAAATATCTAAAACGATATACAAGTACAATTATCTAAACCGATACCAGTACATTCAAATATCTATACCTATTCTAATTCATTTATCTCTACCGATACCAGTAAAAATATCTAAACCGATACCAAGTTAGATATCTAAACCGATACCAGTTCAAATATCGCAAACGATACCAGTAAAAATATCAAAACCGATACCAGTTCAGATATCCTGTCCAAATGCAACCTGCTAAACATATGACTGAACAGAGTTTGAAGCGAACTAAATAATAACTAGAATTGCCATTGCAAGCAATAGCAGATGTCACCCTTCCCCAAATTGCCACTAAGTGGCAGCCATTTAAAAATTGTTTAACAGTGAATGCATATATTTGCATGGCAATACATCTTTCTGTAAATTTTAAGTACATTCACAGCATTTAAAAAAAAACCCTGACATTTCTGCTGTTTCCATGACAACGGCAGCCATTTTGAAAATTTCCAAGTCAAAAGTCTCATCATTACTTGCCATTTAACAATAATATCAAGTTTCATTAAGTTCAAAGCATTTTGAGAATTTTAGACTTTTTTGCAGTTTCCATGGCAACAGTGGCCATTTTGGAAATTCCAAAGTCAAAAGTCTCATCCAGACATGCCAGTCAACAATAATATTAAGTTTCATCAATTTTGGAGCATTTTGAAATATTTGATCCTGTATCCATGGTAACAGAGTAGTTCCAATGATTGTCAAAATCATTCAAAACCTGTATATAGTGGACAACTATATTGTATGAAAATTTGATGATTTTAGGTTCAAGCATACCAAAATTATTCAATAAACCCGGAAGTTTTTAGAGCATTTTGACCTTATTGCATTGTTTCCATGGTAACGGCACACATTTTGGAAATTCCAACGCCAAATTCTGAAGATACCAATGTTGCTTATCGTTACTATGAAGTTTCAAAAAATTTGGAGCATTTTGATATTTTTGAAACTTTTGGGGTATTTTCCATGGCAACATAGTAGTTCCAATGATTGCCAAAATCATCCAAAACCAGTAAATGGCTGGCACCTACATTGTATTAAAATATAATGATTCTGAGTTCAAGCATCTCCAAATAATTCACCAAAACCAAAAACTGGAATTTTCCACAATTGTTCTGTTTCCATGGTAACAGCAGCCATTTTTGATGGTCTTAAGACCCACAGAAACCCGAAATTTTGTTTTCCCTATTATACTTAACTATCATTAAGATTGGTTCCATTGGCTCCGAGAAAACTGCCGGACAAAATAGGTGGACGTATAATAATAATAATACAGAAAAAGAAACAGAGGAAAAGCAATATGTCACCCGACATTGTCGATCGGGTGACATAATAATATATAACAGATAGTACTCATCTATATGGACGATTAAAAAAATACACACAATTTTGTATTTCCATGCTTCATTTTTGTTTTTAATTTCTACTGTGTGTTTTTTGCCAATTAAAATTTGTTTTGCATTACATCTTTGGGATTTCTCATGTAGGACGCTTTAGTACACGTTTTCTGAAAAATTGAAAAATACACAAAAAATACACATATATTCTTTAGGTTATTTATTTATTAAAAGTATTTATTTTAGGGGTTTTAGGAAGCAACAATTTTACTTAAAAAAAGGGGGGGGGGGATTCTCGCAAAACACGAACGATTTATTTTTAAATTTAACACTACAAGGTATAGGGGAATTTGCATTCAGAATATTTCTGTTGTCATCTGCTTGACCAGAATATTTTTTTTAGAAAAAAAAACATAACCTTCCCCCCACCCCCTTACTGAACTTACTGATGCCTGAAACCAATCAGTTGCGTATAAGCTTACCGATGCCTGATACCAATCAGTTACGTATGAACTTACCGATGCCTGTGACCAATCAGTTGCGTATGAACTTACCAATGCCTGATATCAATCAGTTGCGTATGAACTTGCCGACTCCTGAAACTAATCAGTTGCGTATGAACTTACTGATGCCTGATACCAATCAGTTGCGTATGAACTTTCCGATGCATTTGACCAAGCAGTTGCATATGAATTTACCGATGCCCGATACCAATCATTTGCGTATCAACTTACCAATGCCTGAAACAAATCAGATACGTATAAACTTACCGATGCCTGTGACCAATCAGTTGCGTATAATCTTACCGATGCCTGATAAAAATCAGTTGCGTATGAACTTACCGATGCCTGTGACCAATCTGTTGCGTATGAACTTACCGATGCCTGATACCAATCAGTTGCGTATGAACTGACCGATGTTTGATACCAATTTGTTGCGTATTAACTTACCGATGCCTGATACCAATCAGTTTGGTATGAACTGAAGTAAAAGCAGGAATGTCCATGATATATCCAGTGATTCTGACATTGGCTAAATACGAAACCAAATAAACATGCTAAAATAAAAAGATATGTGCAAATAATTCAATTTTTAATTTTCTTCTTATTTGCTGACAGTGTTTGTCGTTCAGCTCATAGACATGATTTTGTCATGTGACCGTTACGTCATCAACTTTTTTTTATGGTCTACTCCGGCTTAAAATGGAATTTTGAATTTAACTGTAAGAAGTATATTTTTAGTACAAGGCCTAGTTGTGAAGATAAATGGTCTCTAAGATTAAATAAAAATTTTGATTGGAAAAAAGTGCATAATATGTCTTTCTACACCACAAAAAGCTCTAAACTTCATTGGTTCCAGTACAGAATAGTGCACAGAATCATAGGCACAAATGAATTTTTATTTAAAATTAAAATAAAACAATCAGATAAATGTACTTTCTGTAATGAAGCTATTGAAGATATTGAGCAAATATTTTGGACATGCCATAAAATTTCAGATTTATGGATTGAACTTGGTGATTGGATTTATAACCAAACACAAATATTGATTCCATTTAATATAGATATTATTTTATTTGGAAATTTAGGTAACAACGGAAATAATATGATAAAAAACTTAATAATACTCCTGACAAAATTCTATATTTACAGAACAAAACTATGTGAAAAAAAAGGTAAATTTAACAGGACTTAAAAACTACCTCAAAGAATCTCTGGCACTAGAAAAGAATTTATTTTTTAAAAGAAAACCTTTTCATATGGCCAATATCTGATGGGACCCCTGGCTTCCAATTTTAGAAGGCTAGGTTGATTATCAAAAAATTGGTACATCATGTACCGGAATTATTTTTATGTACATTTCTTTCCTTATCCACATCGCCACCTATGTTATGAATTGATACTGTTATATGTTGGTTTATATATAATGCTTGATGTTTTAGTCCATGTTTATAACTACATGTATGTTCCTCTAAGTTATTGCCTGTACGCAAATATTTGAATAAATAAATCCTGCAAGCTACATTATGAATGCTGTAAGTAAAATATATTTATTATTTTAATTTTTTTTAATTTTTTTAATTTTTTGTTTTTTCCAAAATTCCAAATTTCTGTGATTTTTATTTATTTATTCTTTATATTTTTTTTTATCTATTCATATTTATTGATCGTTCTGTATTGATAATGTTTTAGTTGGATATATTATAACTTACAATGATTTATAAATGTATGTATTACAGTTAAAATTGACTATATGCTACTAACGGTTAACGAGGCCGGGATAAGGTACCGGTATTTGATGTATCCACTAACAAATGTCAAATTTAAAAAAAAAAAAAAAAAAAAAAAAAAGAAATATATTTTTAGCAGGTTATTTTAGAATGTGCGCCGCATTTTTTATGTTATTTTGAATAGACAGAAAAAAATTATTACAATCATTTCTTAAAGTACCAAGTCAGGAATATTTCAACAAAGTGTATAATAAAGGCAGCAATAGTATACCGCTGTTCAAAAGTCATAAATCGATTGAGAGAAAACAAATCCGAGTTACAAACTTAAACCGAGGGAAACACATGAACTATAACAGGAAAACAACAAAGCAACAGAAACACTAAATTGTAACAAAAACACAAAACAACAATGCAACATACATAGACATTTCAAGAAAACAATGGTGGGTAAAACCTTGATTTATAGCTAGCTAAACCTCTCACTTGTATGGAAGTCACTTACAATTCTAATATATTGACAACGATGTGTGAACAAAACAAACAGAAAAAATAGGTAAAAATGTCAAAAATAGGGATTATAGTCAACATTATTTTCTTAATCACTATAAAAGCAAACACATATCTAAAAAAACTTTACCATAATATAATAATATAAAAGTACAGAGTCACGTCATATTTAGCAAAGAAACACAAAAAGGCATTAAGACATGGCAGACTAGCAAAATGAAAGATAAGAATTCAGAATTATCATAAAACCATAACACAATGACTGACTATAAAAGTACAGAGCAACTTCATATGTAACAAAGAAACACAAAAAGGCATACAGACAAAGCATATTACATGTAGCAAAAATGAAAGACAAGAATACAAAAATTATCATAGAACAATAACACAATGACGGGATGTATAAGTACAGAGCAACGTCTAATGGATACCACTAAACACAGACCGAACAGCAAAAGTAATATATTTATAGAGACAAACAAAAGAACACCATAACAAGCCAATACATTCACAATCAACGTCAGTATCCAGCATATATAATACAGTTCCTCGTCGGTTTTATATACGGTTGTAACACAGTACAGGTTTATTATTTTTTTTAAGGAAAAATTAAGAAGACCAATATAGCCCTAAAATAATTTTGTAGCCTTTTCATAAATCAAAATTTCCTCGATGACCGGTTTGTCATCGTTACACCCCTAATTTTACATCAAATACACAACTATGCTTCGTTTTTGATCATTGGCTTTAACGAGAATGCGTCTTCTGAAATCATTTTGGAAGATGTATTGAAACTAAATATAATGAAATGTAACTATACCTGTAACAACTATATTCAGTAATCTATACATGGCAATCATTCAAACTAGATAAAAAGTTCTTTTCAGGTCAAGTGTAAATCACAGTATGGTTTTATCAGACAAAGTAGGATAGGAACTTAGATTTCTTTTCAAAAGTTATGACATAAGAAGTTGCTAATCTTTCTTTTGTCTTAAGGTTTAGTACGTATTTCGAAACACACGATTTGCAATTGACTGCGTGTTTATACATTTTACTAAACCAACAGACATGCCAGAGATTTTATACATCTTGCACAACCAAACAGACGTGACAGGGATATACATCCGTACAGCAAAACGGACGAAATCTAGAGTGCATTTGTACATCCACACCGCTAAACGGACGTTCTTCACAACCACATACATGTGACGACCAAATAAGCATTCTACACACCCAAGCGAAGGTGTTTCCAAACAAACATTCTACACACTCAAGCGAACGTGACTTCCAAAAAAACATTCTACAAATCCAAGCGAAGGGGATTTCCAAACAAACATTCTGCACACCCAAGCAAATGTGACTTCAAAACAAACATTCTACACACCCAAGCGAAAGTGAATTGCAAACAAACATTCTACGTACCCAAGCGAACGTGACTTCCAAACAAACATTCTACGTACCCAAGCGAACGTGACTTCCAAACAAACATTTTGCGTACCAAAAAGAATGTGGCTTCCAAACAAACATTCTACGTACCCAAGCGACCGTGACTTCCAAACAAACATCCTACGTACCCAAGCGAACGTGACTTCCAGACAAACGTTCTAGACACCCAAGCGAACGTGACTTCCAAACAAACATTCTACACACCCAAGCGAACGTGACTTCCAAACAAACATTCTACAAACCCAATTGAACGTGATTTCTAAACAAACATTCTATGTACCCAAGCGAACGTGACTTCCAAACAAACATTCTACACACCCAAGCGAACGTGACTTCCAAACAAACATTGTACACACCCAAGCGAACTTGACTTCCAAACAAACATTCTACACACCTAAGCGAACGTGACTTCCGAACAAACATTCTACACATCCAATACGCTTATGATAGATACCAGGTTAACATTTAGCAAATAAATTCTAAGTTAGTATCATATACAATAATTGCTTATACCATTATACAACACTTGTGGCTTTAAAAGAAAATCGAAATCCATTAGTATCTAGATAGATAATTGTAAATCGGGTTCATACAAGCGAAAGGTTTAGAAAGCTTTAAAACCATAAGAAAATTCCTGAACCAAGTCAGGAACATGACTGTTGTTAAAAATTCGTTTGATGGAATTGAACATTTGATTTTGCCATTTGACGATGAATGGTACTTTTTGAATATTCCTCGAATTTCAGTATGTTTGTGATTTTAATTTTTAAAGGTAGATTTCCCTAACCACTATTACATGTTCTGCCTCACTGATGAATGACAACTCTCTAGTTGCACCGTGTATTGCAAACGGATCAAGAATTGTGTTACACCGATGGAATGAGAGCTTCAAAGTCCTTTTCTTGGATTGTTCGACTCGAAATCTGATCTGCTGCTGCAGCTACAACGATCCTTATTTTAAAGTTAACAACATTAAAGGTGTCATAGGGATTTATACGGCTTCATATGACCACCGATAATATCACTTTTTTACGTAAATGTATTATTTAGAAAACAAACCACCATCTTAAACGAACATCATATAAATAGTATATGTCATTTATTGTGTGCTCACTGACTTTAAACTTATTTCAGTACAAATCTCCACCCTGTTGTTGCATGAAGAAATAAGTTTAGATATGTCCAAAAGTTATATGGTGGGTATTGATAGCTCATACGAAGGAATGGAATTGACATGGCAGGTATTTACGTCTGTCTGTGAATTCAAGTAATTGTCATTTAAATGACCAATTTTTGATTGGTCTTAGCCAGAGGGTTACAATAAATATTGTCTCCCGCTCGGCCATGGAATAGAGTAAATTGTCTCCCTCGTATTAGCTAAGGGGACGACCAATTGATATTCTGGGGGATCCAGGAGGATTTGTTTTGGATTGGTTATTTATTTTTGTAAATTAAGAGGACAGATTATCTATTTTCTGCATTTTTGAAGCAAGATTTTTCATTTTCATCACTGACTGATTATTTATTTTCACAACTATATTTATAATATTCGAAAACATACAATTTTTAAATTATTTGTTTATTATAAATAATACATGCATAGTCAAGTCATTATGTACCATTTAATCAGAATTAATCATCCTCCTCAGCAGAATTGAATCTTCTATATTTCCACCTGCATATACATGTATTGCATATGTGACCCGCCATGACATTTGCAGGCTTATGGAGGTAGAACGTCATTGTTAGAAAAATTACAAACATGATAAATATCGAGATTCAATGAAATACGTATTTTTGAAGAAGAGATAAACACTTTCGTTGGCTTCCTTTTTGCGGACGCCGAACTATACATCATATATAAGTTTTGAAGAAGTTTTACTTTATCGTTTGAAGTGAAAAATATTTGAATCTACATTTTAAATTGATACAAACAAAAAACAAAAATCAAATTTCTGCTTTATAGATTTCCTTTCATAAATGAAGTCTGAAATATATCCATAATAAATGCACCGTATCAAATGCATATAAGAGAACACCTACTTATAAACTGTTACGCGTCGCTTACTATGTATAAAGACATGCATAATAAATCTAAATTAAAAAAAGAGGAATTTTTAAAGCTTACTTTGATAAATTTTAAATTAACTTCATTTCGACAAGTTTAAATTAAATGTTCAAAAATAGACCTACAAACAAACAAATAATGCTCAGCTCTAAAGTTTTTCTTTCATAAATGAAGTTTGAAATATATCCATAATAAATGCACCGTATCAAATTAATATATGAGAACACCTACTTATAAACTGTTACGCGTCGCATACTATGTTTAGAGACGTGCATAACAAATCTAAATTAAAAAAAAGGAATTCTTAAAGCTTACTTTGTCAAATTTCAAACTAACTTCATTTCAACAAGTTTAAATTACATGTTCTAAAATAGAGCTCAGAATTGTTTGCATTGTAGTAAATATAAGTCTTTAAGTTCAAATACGCTATTGAACATCACTTAAAGCCGATAAATACAATAATTTTGTGTTTTATAAATTAGTGGCTTCAATAAATGCAGTCGTCATAGAACAGTCTCATTTTCATACCGGTATTCGAAATGACTCGTTTCATTGCTATTACAACAAATATGTCATAATAACATGACAGAGGGTTTTGTTTCGGAATATTCTAAATAAATATACAATAATCTAATTTAGACAATGTACTCTCCTAAGCCTGGAAATGGCTAGTCACATATAGTTAACGGCGATTTTCTCACAATGACGTTCTACCTCCATAAGCCTGGATATGTCGTGGCTGGTCACATATATACACAGCATTAAAGTTTGGTTTTAACTAGTCTTTTTTAAAATTATTGGCAATCATGTTTTTTGAAGAGTTTTAATGCTGCTGAAGGTCCAAGAAGCTATAGAAAAAATGATGCTAAATCATGCTTTCTGGGTGTTCCCCAGACCCTTTCTTAATCTGAAAATGCAAGTTCTGTTTTAATAATTTTTTGACAATATTTTGGTGATGGGTCTCAAAGCAAAATGTAAAGATTCAGTATAAGACTTAAGTTTCTAGGGACAACATCAAAAGACCAAGATGCATGATAAAGCAAAAATGTAATTCACATAGTTAAGTCTGTGGCTGCTGATTTTTTTTAAACTCATGATCAAGTTAATGACAAAATTACTAAAGCAAGCTCACAGAATACAGAAGGGCAATCAATGATCAAAAGACAAAAAAATAAAAACTATTTATCCCAAAAATTCAAGGGTTTCGTCTGATGAAGAATAGAACTTGCTTCTTGCAAGGCACTCGCCGTGAACACAATTTGAAATGAAGATAAGCGTTTGGTTTTGAAATTTCCTATACATGAGGCATTTGCCTCAACGCAGTTACGGCCCTGTAATAAAAGTGAGGTAAGTGTTCCTGAGAAAATATACATCAAGTTATAAATTAATGAAACCAATTTTCAGACATTTCAAGTATATCTAAATAATATTTATACTTTTATTATTAAAAGATTTGGGAAGTGTTTCCCGATTTTATTTTTGGAAAAAAGATGAATTTATGAAGAATCTGGTGCCATCTCATACTTTCGATTAGACCTGCTGAGTTATTTATTTTCAAAACATAGCAAGTCAAGTAATTTATTTTCCAACTACCACAGAACAAACCATTTATTTTTGTGATTATCAAGGCTGAGTTATTTATTTTTCAAAATCCTCCTCCCCCACCCCCCTACCCCACACCCCCACCAGAATAGCAAATGGTCGTTCTCTAATCAAAATCTGACATTTCAACGTGCAGTATAATAAATTGAATAAATTCTGGTAAACACGCCTTATTGGCATAAGTAAATGCCTGCACCAAGTCAGGAATATGACAGTTGATTTTGCCATTTGATTAGGGACTTTTCGTTTTGAATTTTCCTCGGAGTTCGGTATTTTTGTCATTTTACTTGTTATTAGTATAGAATCCAAACAATCAGAAATCAAACAATGCTAGACAACATGCCCCCTTCCCTTTAAATTGATCATATTTAGAAGAAATGCTGCTCATCATTGTTTTTTTTTTCATTCATGTATTCGGTTTTATTAAAAACAAAAAAATCTGCATGTAAAATCAACAGTTCTCCCACTATAGATAATAGTTTTTTTCTGTGATTATACATCTCAATTTACATTAACAATAATTTGCAAAATGTCATATTCTTTACAAAAAAAACAAAAAAAAACGTGTTTTCCCCTTTTTTCATTAAAATAAAACAAGGAACGTTATCGCTAATTTTAGATGATAGAAATGTTACATTGGGAAAATTGCAATCATGAATTTATTTTATTCTAGAGTGTTACAATGTTTGACTTTAAATAGCAACAGTATCGTTTGACATGTTTGATGATAGTATTTGACACAAAAGAATATTCAAAACATATTTATATATATATTCAAAAAAATGTTATTTACTTAACTCATTTCGCGAGATTAATAAACTCATTATAGTTACCAGGTTTGAAATTTTATATATTCGCCAGACTCGGGTTTCCTCTACATGAGACTCATAAGTCGAAAGTGAAGAGCATAGGGGACCTAATATTCATAAATGCCATATACAGCTAAGGTTGTCATTAAACGATAGCTAGGCGAGTCACTAATCACTGGTATTATAAGTCTTTGATATAACACACTAATTTTCAATTCAATCTTGAGAAGCAATTGTAATGGAAATATTGTAAATGTTTTCTTTCTTCTCCTTTGGTCCACTTCCGTTCAACGATTTATTCTTTCTCGTTTTACAGTTAATGTATATTCTGAAGATAATAGTAAATATAACAAGGGAGATAATGCTAAATATTCCAAAAATCAAAGAAAAGACAACTATTTTTGTTGCATCATCCGTTTCAAAAGATAGATAAATTAAAGTCGTTGATAGGGCAACATTCTGCGATGATACTTCAATACCGATGGTTCGGCATTGTTTGTGAGAAAAACATGCAATTCTTGAACCTGCATATCCAACAGACATTCCAAACCACGGAAGTATAATTGCTAGAAGAATCATTTTCCAATCTGAATGGAACAATCCAGGATAGAGATAAAGATTGATGGCAATCACTATTACAATGAAAAGCATCCCAAGCACTCCACCAGCCTGCAAAACATATTGATGGTAATTATTACTACAATGAAAAGCATTCCAAGCACTCCATCAGCCTGCCAAAAATATGGAAATATGGATGGTAATTATTACTACAATGAAAAACATCCAAAGCACTCCATCAGCCTGCAAAAAATACTGATGGTAATTATTATTACAATGAAAAGCATTCCAAGCACTCCACCAGCCTGCCAAAAATATTGATGGTAATTATTACTACAATGAAAAACATCCCAAGCACTTCATCAGCCTGCAAAACATATTGATGGTAATTATTACTACAATGAAAAACATCCCAAGCACTCCATCAGCCTGCAAAAAAATTTGATAGCAATTACTACTACAATGAAAAACATCCCAAGCACTCAACCAGTCTGCAAAAAAATTTGATAACAATTACTACTTCAATGAAAAACATCCCAAGCACTCCACCAGCCTGCAAAAAATATTGAAAGCAATTACTTCTACAATGCAAAGCATCCAAAGCACTCCAACAGCCTGCAAAAGAATATTATACACCGGGTGCCACATGAAGATCAGTGTCTGTTTTTCCTTTCAGAACAAATGAGATGCCCCTGGTTTTTGGCGGGGATTGTTTAACTTTTGTTCAGTCTTCAGTTTTATAATAATAATACTAAATTCTTTATCTAACGAAGGTAACTGAATTAACATACAATTGTTTAGTCTCACACAAGGCCTTCACACATTTAAATGAACAATTCATATAACAATCAATGCATATAGCACAATAATGAATAGATGTGTACACAATTTCTTTGTTGTGCATTGTACATGTAAACAGTTGTTTGTCATTTGGTCTTATCGTTTTTTGCCATGGCGTTGTCCGTTTATTTTCGACTGGTATCTTTCGCATTTTTAGTTATCTGACCTTTCAAATGATTTTTTTACAATATTCAAACCTATTTCAATGGTATATTTGTTGATGAATAGTTGAAGGTAGAACTTAGTCAAGTGACCTTTCTAGCGTGTCTCAGAAAGAATGATTTCTAGTAACTTTAGTATCTTGTTTAAGGCATATGAAAGTAAAAGAATACCTTTAAGATATATGACGCGAGCATTGGACGCTTCTTCAAGATAACTATTCCGATAGCTACAGGAACAAGTATCGTAACCAAAGAGATGACTATGATGACGTATGGCACACTTAGCGTCGATGTAATGAAACTACGGGAATACACCCACAGATTTAATGGCATCATGCCTATTGCAACTGTAGTGGCAACTGTGGTCATGCAAACGCTGAAATTAAATGGTAATAATTCTTTTATCATAATCATTATAACATGTATAAGGATATTTATAAATTTAGTCCACAAATTTGAAATATGATTTATTTGCATGAACAAAACACAGGGTGCCACATTATATGGAGGAACTGCCTTTTCGGGTCAACTGCGTTCACAATCAGGTTTTTCGTTGGGTTAGTTTTGAACAATATTTAGTTTTCTGTGTTTAGTAATTGTTGTTTTTTTTTTCTTTTCGTCGTTTTATTTCCATCGTGTATGTTTTAATGCGACATGAATTTTAATTGTCCATGGGTATCAACTTTGTTTTTCGAGAAAAAAAAACGAAGATTATCAAATTCTGTATAATACTTATGTATTCTTAATGATGTTTACTACTGTTTTTCAAAGTGTCAAGCATTTTAAAAGACGGTGATAAATTGAAAGTATGTAAATAAAGTAACTAAAAAAAAGCAGAAAAAATTACGGGTTTATTATAAGCTTGTTGTCGAATTATAATCCATTAAAAAGTTTGCATGGAAATGATTCCCTAGATAGATTTTTCTTACTTTTAACATTTGCACATTTTTTCTTTCAAAAACTTTAAAATTTAACAAGGGGATTTTATGAGACTTAATTTTTAATGTCACTACATGGATAAAACCATAGGATTTCGAATATCTCGCAAAAATATACATTCAATGCTTTTTTTTATATGAATACATATAAATTACCTTAAACACACATCTCCAGACGAATAGAAAGTTACCAAATTTGATATACTCCCTCCAGGACAGGTTGCTAGAATAAGTACTCCAAGTGCATCATACTTATTCAATTGAAACGCATGCGCAAATCCAAATGCCATCAACGGGTATACTATAAACTGTAATACCATTCCGATAATGAGAGGAACTGGTTTCTTTATCTGCTGCAGAAGTTTTGTTGGTTCTATGGTACAACCGAGTGACATCAATATGACGGCTAAAATAACAATCATAAGTATGTCCGATGTCTTTTTAATGAACCTTTTAGTCGGATCGCTAACGTCTGTCGCCATTAGATCATTTGTCACATTGTATGATCCGCCATTTTGAGTCGATGTCATATTGCTATACATGTTCATCCATGTTGCTGTTGTTTCCATCTATGAAAAAAAGTAATTTGAAATCAAACAGAAAAATCATGTCAATCATTCGGGAAGAAACAATATATCGATTACAATTGAGAATGGAAATAGGGAATGTGTCAAAGAGACAACAACCCGTTCAAAGAGCAGAAAACAATCAAAAGCCATCAATGCGTCTTCAACACAGAGAGAAAATCCCACACCAGGTGGCGGGCTTTATTTCACCTCTCAACAAAATGTGTACTATATTGAAGTACAGTGAAAACAGATGTCATAATAACCTCCAAAACATACAGATGAACTTAAATTTATAAAAATTACAAGACTAACAAAGGCCAGAGTCTCCTGAATTGAAACAGGCGCAAACATGCAGCTCTGAGATCTCAACCCTCTTCTTATACGCTAGCCAATGTAGAATAAATAAACACACAACTATACGCACAGTAAAATCAGTTTACAAAATGTGTGAGTCCGATGCTAGAATAGGTAACACAAAAAACTAAGCAAAATAACAATGACACATAAATTAACAAAGGACTTGTAGCAGTAACTGACATGATAGCTCAATACTTCAAATAAACTGATTGAAAGAAAATGTCTTCATCGTAGGAAAATCAAGAACAATCCTTACCGTTATGTTCATTCTTTTATAATCTTTATGGATTTATCTATAAATTCGGAACTTTTGTGTTGGTTTATATAGCTTGAAATGGTTCTAGCTTATAATTGATTTATTAGGGTTGAAGTTATATATCGATATTTGCGTACGTACCAGAAGATTATCGTAATACGTTCATCGCTTGACTTCTCACATTAGGGATTAAAACCAATGCTTGACAACGTGAATTGTTTGAATTAAGTCATTTGCGATTTGCATGTTGATGGTGTTAACTCTGATGCCCCTTCTTGGGTATGTCCAAGTCTTAGCAAGCAAAAGAACCTATTCAACTCTTCTGGAAATCTCGAAGTTACCTACCAGGCAAACTTTCTCTACCTATCTTATAATCAATATTATTACAGTGGAAGTCAACATGGTCACCCTTCAAATCGACCCATTTATTTTTCCTGAAATATTTGCCACTGGAATTAGCCAAACAGCTCACTAGTTCAATCTAGTAATTTTTGGTTAGTTTTTAAGATACACACAATTCGACTGTGAATGACATTTAGGGGAATTGACTCGTAATCTAAATCTTTACATTAAAAATAATTTTGAATAATAAAATCTTAAGATATTCTGAAATCCTACAAACTTTAAATTCTTGGTCAAATAATTTTTTTCAATGGAGAATATTTTAAAAATCTAGAATCATAAAACAGTTTCATTTATATTACTTACCTTACGTAAGGAAAGTTTATCGAGCAAAATATTACACATGTGAAATGTAAAATTTACACAATGATGTAAGACATTAAAAATCCATTACTGCTGCATATCTTCTGTTATGGCCAATACATACATTTTATCCTAACACACTTATTATACCATATTTTAAGACGCCGAAGTGCACTTGTTGCACCCTATGCACGAGACGTGTCATATTGTCATTTAATTAGATAATTTGCATCTATCATTCAAATGTCTGATTTGATTGTTTACCTGTTACAAAAACAAGATACATCATTTGTTATAATTACTAACAATAACATAACAGATATGTCGTCAAAATCGTTGCCTTTCCATTCTTCCTTCTTCTCAGTTTAGCATCTGAGGGAGGTTGTTACTTATTACTTTTAATACACAGCAAAATATAGTGTGTTTAAATTTCTCGATTCTTTCAAAACCAGTACCGACTTGACAAGTTCAATGCGTTATAGAAACATGATCACCGGGCTACTTATATCCGACAGTAAAATATCTTCGTAAGAGGATTTCATTGTGCTGGTTGTAATTTATTTTCAAAGTGAGTTCACTTTAAGCTTGGAAGATGTGTTAATTGTAATGCCTCATTTAGAGATATTATGATGTCACGGTTTCTTACCCGTTAACGTACCAATGCAATCTCTTTTAATGAAATGTAGATTGTACGGTTTCCCTGCTCAACATATACCCTTATAAGGTGCCATACCACACATTTAAAATCCCTGTATATTGAATTTGTTTCAGCCGCTGTATTGATCTGTTAATTATAGAGGTGTCACTTGTTTAGACGTACTTATCAAAATAAATATTTCTTGGGCTGTATCTTACGATCCTTTACGTTGGATATTTAGCTAATCTGCAATCAATTCTATCTTCATGCCTAATATATCATGTACTGGGTTACAGTTATAGATTCTACTGAAGAGGAAAAGTATCACTAGGCCACAGAAAGCTGAATTTTAAGTTCAGTCTAGGTAGTGGAGTGGTTTAGAGCGATGGACACAGTTCAGGTGGTGTTGTCACGATACAAAAATATCATGAGTTCGAATCCCGGCGAGGAAAGTACAATTTTTTACTTTGCAAATTTGCAGATTGAACGTTGTTGTGTAGTATTTATTTATCACAATTTTTAAAAATTCACAACCCTGTCAATATTTTACCTTAAGTATAACTTCAGAAAAACTATTTCTATCTTAATTTATAAATGTAACAACTTTTAACATGTCAATTTTAATTCAATCCATGTGTGTGTAGTGACACATGAAAGTCGGGGATTCTAATACTTCTAAATATAGCATGTTGGGTTGCTAAAATCTTTTACTAGAATACTATAGAGCACATAAATCCTACGACTTTGTTGCAAGATCATTTAAATTTGGGCTCGAAATGATTCAAATATAAAAAAAAATACGTTTATGATATTCATCTGCTAGTTTAATTGAACAGTTAACAACATCAACGGTATTATGTTTGTAGCAGAAGGACTACTTTCATATTTGTTCTGTGAGTCCTAGGTGACAAATTGGTCTATGTAGTCGAACTACTGTTACGATGATATCACTAGCCTGTTCACACACTTAGGTTGTGAGATATCACGAACGTTGCATATGCAATCGACTCCAATCTTAATTAACTATGATTTTCAGTTTTCCTGCTGAAAGTCAGTAATTTCTCTCATGCCACGCAAGCTTCCATCTCAATTATATTCTCTTTTAAACTCCTATATTGAATGTTTCTACGTATTTAAACATTATTGGCTCGATAAAGGTTAATACACAATAGAGCTCCGGATGCCAGAATTCATAAAGTGTTATTTTTCGTTTAGAAAAGTGTCACTGTAGATCTATATGTCCTCATTTTTAATCAATTATAGCATCAAATTTATGCGAATAATATAAATTAATTAAGCACTTTATAAATTTCATGCGTCCTAAGCGATTATCTGGATTTACCTTCAACAGAAGTTGAATATTTGACATCCAAGCATAAACAAAACCGAAACAGTTGAGGACCTATATAACCATAAAGCACATTCTAAAAGGTATAATCTATCAATGCCAATTTTCTCAATATGTTTTGTCAATATATTGGATTTTAAGTACAAATTGCTTACCTTTCTAGATACATATGTCAATGAACATTATTTTAACAAAACATCATACTTAAATAAATATACAAAAGTCATGTAAAGATTGCAAATGAGGTAAAGTTACGTAATAGGTAATGAGACATCCACTTCATTTAGAATTTGGTGTATAATTTTTGTCATTGGAAATTACACAACATCTTCTTATTTTTATGATGAGACTAGTAGGTATGATATGTAACTAGCAACGCGATTTCCAGGCTTTATTACTTTGGAATAACATACAGCATATTTTGTTTATATGTAACAAAAAGGAAAATTTTGCCTCAAGTAGACGTTTAAAAAAAATGATATTCTAATGGGAACGAAATGTGCGCCTCTTTTTCATTTTAGACTTGTGCCTCGAATTTTACATGATCAGTCATCTCAGTACCAGTATTTCTGACAAAAGAGACTATTTTGATTTTAAAATTATCAATATTCCATACCTTAGTAGCAATATACCAACTTCACTGGCATCTGGGATATACATTTCAAAACTCATTTGGTATTCAAAGCTTGCAGCTGCTCCTCAGACCTTGTAAAACGTCACCATTGTCTGAAACGAAAAATGATGAAACTAGGGTATGTCATGAAACGTTTTGTGCTTTTCCCATTAAAGTGCATCTGAAGATAACAAGACCCTGTTGATAAATATTCCCTATCAAATTCGCAAACAATACACCATGGTCTAGAAGTGTGGTTTCTATGAAATGTCATTATACCCCCGCTTTAAAAAAGGGGGGGGGGGTATACTGTTTTACCTCTGTCTGTCCGTCCATCAGTCCGTCCATCAGTCCGTCCGTCAGTCAGTCCGTCCCATGAAACTTTCGTCACATTTTTCTCAGGAACTACACATCCACCCTTTCTGTAATTTGGTATCAACATTTATGTATGTTAGCCATACCGTGTGATGCGTTTTCAGATTCATCACTTGACAACTTCCTGTTTACCGAACACTTGTATGATTTTACACATGATAGCCAAGTTGAAAATTTTCGTCACATTTTTCTCATGAACTACACATCCACCCTTTCTGTAATTTGGTATCAACATTTATATATGTTAGCCATACCGTGTGATGCGTTTTCAGATTCATCACTTGACAACTTCCTGTTTACCGAACACTTGTATGATTTTACACATGATAGCCAAGTTGAAAATTTTCGTCACATTTTTCTCAGCAACTACAATACAAGGATTTCTGAAATTTGGTTTCAGGATTTATATAAGTCAGCTATACTGTGTGATGCGTTTTCAGATTCATCACTCGACAACTTCCTGTTTACCGAACACTTGTATGATTTTACACATGATAGCCAAGTTGAAAATTTTCGTCACATTTTTCTCAGGAACTACAATACAAGGATTTCTGAAATTTGGTTTCAGGATTTATATAAGTCAGCTATACCGTGTGATGCGTTTTCAGATTCATCACTTGACAACTTCCTGTTTACTGAACACTTGCATATTTTTACACTATTAATATTATCCACTTGCGGCGGGGGTATCATCAGTGAGCAGTAGCTCGCAGTTTCACTTGTTATTTATCATCTGAATAATGTATTAGTATAGTATTCTTTTATTTGTCTTTTTTCGCATCATTACTTTTACTATTGAGTCTACTTTTGGTAATATCAATTTGACGTGTTCGGTACTTAAACAAGAGTTTTTTGTTTAATAAACTGAATGTGACTTTTCCCCCTTGGTAATATAGGGTTATTGCATGAATATTGGGAAATATTGTCCTGAGTAGAATTTTATATTGCATGAGCTTGGTAATACTGGTTATTTCATGCATTACTACACGGCAGGTGTGGTCATAGTCAGTACAATCGTTTGAAAAAGGTCTAGTATAATGAAAAACGACATCTATTTTATCTGCCTACAAATAATTGAATATTATACAAAATATGATTTAAGGATGATAAATACCTCTAATGAACCTCTTTGTCTTTTTTATAATGTCTCTTTTGATCCATGTATACATCATTTCTTCAAAACTTTAAGGCCAATAAATTAAATATTTGCGGTAACTTTTACTCCTGTATGAGAGGAATATTATGATAGTTGAGTTATTTAAAATTTCAAGCTGAATAAACTATCCATCCCCCACAGATTGACATACATAGCTTCCATTTTAGTGAATTATTTGGTTTTTTTTCTGATTAAAAAGTATGCTTATTAATATATAGCTTTAAAAGAGGGACGAAAGATACCAAAGGGACAGTCAAAGTCATAAATCTAAAATAAACTGACAACGCCATGGCTAAAAGATTCACTTAGGAAAATGTTTTCTATTATAGCAGAATATAAGAAATAAGGAAAAAATGTGAGAAAAAGCTCACGAAAACACCAAGTATGGCTTGCTCTGTCTACTAACATTCATGGTAGAGTCCTATTTTGAGGCATTTTTTTCTCATGAAATGTGTTGTTGAGACTTTATCCACTCAGGTTATATAATTGTCAAGTAATATAACCCCTAAATCACGTGCAATTTTTATTATATGAGAGTACTCATAAGGTCAAAGGTGAATGTGCCGCTTCCCGTATTAGGTGTAATACCAACATTCATTTTCCTTTATTAGTCTTTGTTAGATTTGCACTTTTCTAAAAACTTGTGCATGATTTATCCTTGTTTCAAATAAAACAAATACTTGGTATGAGTCAAGTTATATACTGTTCAGTACTGTAGACAAAATTTTTCATTAAAATTTTCATTGCATATAAGAAGGAAAAACCATCACTGAAAGTTAAGAAATCAAATTTTCACCTCTTTTTTACATCCGTGTACTACCTTTAGTAAACATGTTACCTCAAGTTTCCAAAATATTCTATAAAAATACCAAATAAAAAAGATAATGGTGCTTTGAAACACACAAGATATATGTTTATGTACATGCACCAGATTTTTTTTTACTGCAATGAAATGTAGGATTAATTTCCCCCAACTGTCAAACTTAAGGGACTACTTTTTTCGCCTTTTTTCGTATGCAACCGGATGTGACGTACTATGATTTGGTTGTATGACACCATTCCGTCATTGTGTTATTGTGTTATAGTAAATTTTTTTTGTACTCTTGTCTTTCGTTTTTCCTTATGTGCATTGTTAGTACACCTTTTTGTTTTTCTTTAAAATTGAAATGGAAATGGGGAATGTGTCAAAGAGACTACAACCCGACCAAAGAGCATCTTCGTTTGTTTTTATAGTAATTTTAGATAATACACAATATTTACTGCTTTGCCCCTATTTTTACCTTTAATGTCATTGTGTTTTATTCACACATCGTTGTCCATATAGTTGGGTTTTATTCAACTACTTTCGTACACGTGAGAGGTCTAGCTAGCTTTTAAATCAGGTTTATTCCACCATTGTCTTCATAAGAATTGCCTGTACCAAACCAGGAATATGACAGTTGTTATCTATTCGTATGATGTGTTTGATGATTTAATTTTGCCATTTGATTATGGACTTTCTGTTTTATATTATCCGCAGAGTTCGTTTTTTTTTTTTTTTTTTATTTTAGTTTATACACATTTTTATGTTTTATGTCAACCTTTATACCAGCCATCCAGCCGACACAAAACCATACTTCTGATATATGTGTGAAATATACAAATTCGGTAGAATAAAAATTTGCTTCTGGTGCAAAGTTAAATGTTAAACTTCAATAAAATATTAATCACTAATTCAACATGCGAACATCCGTACTCATTGAAAAAGTAAAATTACAAAAAAACTGAACTCAGAGGAAAATCCAATCGGAAAGTCCATAATCAAATGGCAAAATCAAATGACAAAACACATCAAAAACGAATGGACAAGAACTGTCATATTCCTGACTTGGTACAGGCATTTTCAAACGTAGAAAATGGTGGATTACATCTGGTTTGAAAGCGCTAAACCTCTCACTTTGATGACGTCTCGTCAAATTCCGTTATATTTACAATGATGCGTGAAAATATTCGATAAAAACGTTTTGTTAAATTGTAATGCGAAATTATCCATTCGTTTGATGTGTTTGAGCATTTGGTTATGAATTTCCACGGAGTTCAGTATTTTCGTGATTTTACGTTTTGTATTAGCACCGGTGAATTATCAGATTTATCCAATTGAAATTTGTTGAACTATGTGTATTAACTAACTGGATAACTCGGATAATCCAGTAGTAGCTATGTTAACATATATATTTCCCTTATGATAATAAAATACATTATTATATTCAATGAACAAATATCCGCTTCGTGTGCATCCACATTTCTGATTACATCATACAATATCGAAATTGATTTGTTGTTGCATCTTTGAATCGGCTGGAGGCAAACATCATATAATTATTGACTTTTTATGAGGTTGATAAAATGACTTATCCACCCAGATTAATGAGGCCAACAGATTGATAGTGTTAGTGTTCTATGATCATTTTTGCATTTCTTTGTTAATATAAAGTTGCTCTGTAATTATACATCCCGTCATTGTGTTATTGTTCTATATTTGTCCCTATTATGTCCGTTTGCTTTGCTCACACATCGTTGTCCATATGATTGGTTTTTACGCGACTACTTACATACAAGTGAGAGGTTTAACATACTTTAAAACCAGATTTTATCCATCATTTTCTATATAACATACAACGCCTGTACCAAGTCAAGAATATGACAGTTGTTATCCATTCGTATGACGTGTTTGAGCTTTTGAGTTTGCCATTTGATGAGGGTCTTTTCGTTTAAAATTTTCCTCGAAGTTCGTATTTTTTGTTATTTCAATGTTACACTTTTTACGTTTTATCTCAACCTTAAAATTGAGCTATCCAGCATACACAAAATTACTCTCCTGATATATGTGAGAATAGAATAGAAATTTGCTTCTGGATTAATGTTAACTGTAAAACTTCAATTAAATATTAATCATAAATCCAACATGCAAACATCTGAAATCATTGAATAATCGATAATCTTTTTGGTATATTGTAATGGGAAATTGACATAAGGAATACAAATAAATAAAGGATGGCGACTAGACTTTCATTTACCTGTAAATGATTCAAAATCTATATCTAATTTATTAGATTATGTAATAGCAGATGTCATGTATAAATATAATAACATTATAGTCTTGATATCTATACAAATGATTTCTCTGTAACATTACGATTTTATAAATCACTGAAACCGGTATTATTCTATGGATAGAGAAATAAAAAGTATTTGACCGCAATTTTATTAGTGCAAACAATAATACAACTGCACATATCAAATGATAAATTGTGAAGCAATACTATTTTAACAAACTATTTAACATGTAATTATTGATATGCAATAACTATTAACAATGTGATACAAAGACAAATCAGGTTCTTATTCATTAGTGTTCTATGTTGTGTATTTTTGTACTATCGTTTGTCTGTTGGTGTTTTTAAGCAATGGCGTTGTAAATTATTTTTGACTTAAGAGTTTGAATGTCAAATTGATATGTTTCGTCTATTTTCACAAATATGGAGGCGATCAATTGAAAGTTTTTTCTTCTTCCTCTCGACACGGTGTCTATCTCAGTGTGCACTTCTATAATTTTGGATTTTTTTTTTAGATTTCTTATTGGAGGCCAGTTTGTGTTGGTTTTGTACCATGATCGATCGTTATAAGGCCGAATGTGAAATATATCTATTATTTCTCCTAGTTACTGAATGTCACATGTGTTTAAAAAAAGGATAAAACATAAACTTAATTATCCGTTTTATAATTGAAGTTTATGTATTGGTAGAACGTTGTTTCATAAATGAAACGATGAAAGAACGGCTAATATTAGCAGCTTCAAAGCATTAATAATTTCTCGGTATCTTCAGTTTGAGAAAAAACAATTAGCTTTTTGAGTCACTTTTAATTCAAATTAAGACGTAACACATATAATGGTGTCTGAAAATGTACCGCAACCGCATTAAAGAAGCTAAAAACAAAAAAGTTGGAATATACATGTAGGACTCAAATCTATGGTGGGTTCTAAATCTATGGCAGATTCCTAATTTATGGCAAATGTGACGTCATGGCATCCCAAATCTATGGCAGATTTTTTACAATCCTAATCTATGGCAAGTTTTGTAATTTCCTAATCTTTGGCGGATTTATGTTCACGGTTTCCAAATCTATTGCAAATGGAAAATAATGTAGTACCTATACGACCAATGATTTGTCATAAATAAGTGGACATGTACAACAACGGGAGCATATCTATAAACATTTGTGAAATAAACATTCCATAGTGGTCAACCGAATCGTAATGGTAAAAATAAAACGTAAATGACGAATTCATATACCTTAATACAGACTTCAAGATTGAAATGATGTGCCCCTTAAAAATAAACATTTTCTAATCTTTGCATGGTACCTGTTTAACCCATTCATTAAACCAACTAGTCTAGTAAGTCCCTTAACAAACAAGAAGTTTTTCTTTTATAAAACAGAAATGATAAATAAAAGTGAAATGAAACAGTTTCAAAAGTACATGTAATATTTATTTCTTCGTTAATGCATCATTTTTTTTAATTTAATGACGTTTTAAATCAAATTAATATCCGGATTTTTATCTTTCACTTTATAAACTTTGCCAGCCGTAGACAGTAAAATGTTTTCTATAACTCCTTTCTTTAAAAATTCGATGAAAAAAGCGGTGCCGTTGTTCATCGCGGGCTTTGGCCGGTATAGCACATTTCGCCTGCCTTCAAGATACTAGTAACAGGTCACATCTTCCTTGAGACTATCCGCAAATTTTTTTGTCGAGGGAAATGCCTATATCTGGAATGGTGTTCAAATCTATGGGTTCCGCCAACGTTTGCAAGGGCGACGATGTAATATGGCGTTATTCAATTGTGACGCATTTAAAAAATTTGCCATAGATTTGGGGAAAACAAAAATCTACCATAGATTTGAGTTGTTTGGCGTTTGTAACGTCACATTTGCCATAGATTAGGAATCTGCCATAGATTTAGAACCCGCCATAGATTTGAGTCCTAAATACATACTTTCGACATAATCTCGAGGGGCCATTATTAGTCAAAACAATTATGACATCATAAAAAGCTAATTGTTTTTTCTCAAGATACAGAAAAATGAAGACACATTGGAACAGTATCTGACTTTTTTATATTAAAGATTAGAAAAGAAAACTTAAATTGGTGAGGTAAGCTATCAATAATGCTGTCGATAATACACATTTTTAATATTTCATATTTGTTTTCTAGTACAATTTCTGTTTAAATTTTCACACAATATAATGACAAGTATTATTCACCCAAACAAATAACGTGCATAGTTTTGGTGAATGAAACGGAAAGAAGAATCTTACTCGATGTCAAATGCACACAAATTATTTATAACGACCAGTACATAGGCTCTGATATTATAAGCGAGTACACAACAAAGGAAAAATGTAAAACATCCCGACAATTTAGCTTATTTAGATAACGACCATGCATGAAAAAAAAATCCTTTTATCGGTGATTAAAATTATTTATTTGAAAATTAACCTTTTAATCATATACATCTTTCGTCAATGCTATGCTGCCTTTTTCGAATTGCAATTGTCATATTTGTGTCAAACAAAGTATAATATTGAGCACAATTTGTATTTCCTCTAGAGTAGTTTGGATTTCTCGATTTCAAAAGATTGTAATTATAGTCTTTGTCTTGTTTCGTTGTACCTTCATCGACTCCCTGTTTTCCAGGTAACGTGACCTGATGTACAGCAAGTGACGTCATAGTTATATCAACCACGTGACCAGGTTCACGATTCACTGCCTCCGAAACAAGGAACGAATCTACGTATGGTCTCCCAATTACCAGGTCTGGGAATTCATGAAATGGATAGGATTTTTTAATAATGAAGTAGTCGATTCCATAAGGTGTATGAATAGAACCTCTTTTATACGCTGTATATTTCAGAGCTTCGTGATCAATTGCTTCTACGGTTTTAACATCCCGCACGTCAATTCGTCTGCCGATTAGCAACAGGTCGTCTGCTTTACTTAAATTTGATTTCAAGATGACCTTTAAAGTTTCTAGAAGGTCGTTTGTAAAGAGGTTGTCGCCGTTAGCGTAAGCATAAAATATTGAATCCTCAGCCTCAAAAGTTGAGTAAAACATATCTATTAACACCGGTACCTTTGTTGTACTAGCAACTTTAGTTACTGGAAGAACCTTCCAACCCATCGATTTCACTCTTAAAGTCAAATCAGTCTCATTTGTGAATAGAATTCTTGCGACATTTTCTTGTAGCAGATTCCAGTTTTTAACTGTATTATTTCGACAGACATATTTTGTATTGTCCGACACCCAAGTTGTAAAAATAGTTAGAAGAGGTCTGGTCTTTGTAATAAGTTGTATATCTAGCTGTTGTTGAAATGTCGTTCTTAATGATTTGAATAAATCAAGTCCTCGTACTTCATAAATTTGAAGATGACTGTTCATCTTTTCATAGACAAGAAAAAAGCAGGCAATTCCAACAACAATAAACAACTTGATTATTCTGGTCTGTTTTGGAATTATAGACATGACTGTTTACAAGCTGAAAACAGAAAAGGTGATTTCTATTCATGAAACTCATCAATGATACCAGGATTAATTTTTTATTTTATTTTGGAATTCACATTTACGACGACATTTTTACAACAGAAAACGGAATATATTCGTAGCGCTTGTAATATAGAAATCCCGCTATTACACACAGGGTTAGTTGACGACTAACTGGACAAACGACATCATTTTTCGTTTTTTGAAAATAATGCATCATTGGTAATATTTTAGCATAGCATACTACAAAACGTTGTAATTTGTTAATCATATAAAACAACGTCATGACAATGAAAATGCAACAAATAACGTGACGTTATTTTGTTTTTTGACAGATGTATTGGTTGTTGATAATTATGAAGTCAATTAGGTTCTGAAACGGGAAATTGAAGCTAACTGTTAAAGTTTAATAAGATTAAGGATGTTTGCTCCTCTATTTTTTGAATTTTTGCCAGATTTTTCGAATCCTCTGATTTTATCCATGTATTAACATTACAAAAATTTACCCACTAACCCCTACTTTTCTTTTCATATCTTTATTACATATTGTTTAAAATGCCATATTTCAAAATCTTATGAAATCCTTGTTATTTTTTCATATTTTTTTCTAACAAAAAAGGTGCCAATGTTAAGTGAAAGAAAAATCTAGAGAGAATTATTTCCCTCCAAATTTTCAATGGCTTATATCTCAAAAACAAGCACACGGACCCTCTATTTTTTTCTGCTTTTTTAGTTTCTTTATTTATATACTATCAATTTATAACAGTCTTTTAAAAAGCTTGTTATTTTTAAACAGAGTAGCGAACATCCTTAAGAGGCATTGTACATTTTTTTGTGCTCATATAAAACTGATTAATTTTTACGAAATACTAAAATGATTTCGATTGCTTCATGTGAGTGAAAAATATTAAGGAAAATCGCAATAAAATTAATAAATAAGTAAATATAAACATGAGAAGTTTTAAGTTTCTTCAACTTACCTGGTGAACATTGAGATAAATGGCATGTATTACAAGGGATAATAATCTTCTGATTGCCATATGTTGCTATAAAGAAAAATATATTTGATTAAATTTTTTTTTTCACAATTCAAGTCAATTATGTCCTATAGGCTGCACTTAGATATATTGAATCAATAATGAATTAACTTTTGAACTTATATTTTACTTATGTGTTTGTAATGATAGTACTACAGTGCAAAAGAAATGACAAACAAGCTGCTAATGGTTTAACCCGGATTATTAAGTCCTCTCCGTAGTGTTTTTTTTTTTATATGTATGCAAGGTTCATGTGGTCATCGTAAGAAAGCGGAATTCAACGACTGAATTATTCAAGCATCTGATTATTTTATCCGTAGAATGACTAATATCTAATATAAATATGTCATAAAGCGTTCTGCTAAAATGAGCCAAATGTCTTTTATGTATATAAAACTTTAAAAAGTTCCTGCTATAATTATCTCAAAGACGGATTAATAATACTTTAATCTTTATCAGAAAGGTCAGGACGGCATCAGACCTAAAACCATAACCATAACTGACCTTATTATAGCATACAAAAGTATACATTTAAACTGTATCCATACACAAGAATTAGTGTCTTACTGATTAACCTGTTACCGTCGAGGTGGTTTCCATTACAACAAATCGGTACTTTGGAAAATTGGCATTTTAATATAGTGTGGTCAAATATGTTTATATAAATAGAAGATGTGGTTTGATAGGCAATAACACAACTCTCCAGAAGAGACCAATGCATAGATATTAACAACTGTAGGATACAGTACGGTCTTCAACAATGAGTAAAAACAATACCGCAAAGTCAGCTTTAAAAGGCCCCGAAATGATAAATGTAAAACAATTCAAATGAGAAAACTAACGGCCTAATTTATGTACACAAAATTGGAATCGAAAAACATATATGTAACACATCAAAAAATGACAACCACTGAATGACAGGTTCCTGGCTTGGGACAGGCACATTCATACAGAATGTGGCGGGGCTAAACATGTTAGCGGGATCCAAACCCTTCCATAACCTTGGATAGTGGTGTAACAGTACAACATAAGAACGAACTATGAAAATTAGTTGAAAACGGCTTAACTGATCAGATGGATACCAATAGAAATATTACACAGAGTGGACGTGGCCAGGTACTTGTATATCCCAACAACAAAAAGACACTAAGTACAGATCTGAGAGTACGCGCAGTTACTGACAGCTATACATAGCTAGTTCAAAGTTACTAACAACTAATAAAAAAAAATCATGCATCTAAGACTTATAGTCTGGCTCAAGCTGTGCTGTCCATGAACAAGTCATGATAATTTTTTTGTTTGTACAAACACTTGTCATATTTGTTCTAAACAGTGATTTTCTTAAAGAAAATAAAATAACAACACGATTCACACTCCTCGTGCAATTCTGAAACTGTCTAGATGTGTGTACGTAGCATTTCCAATGTCTCTTTGGGAATTTAACATTGCAATGATCGCCTATTTTTTCCGTAAGTTTTGTTTGGGAGAATGTATTTACGTAATCAAATATAAAAAAAAGAAGATATGCCATGATTGCCGATGAGACAACTCTTTACAAGAGACCAAGTGACACCGCAATTAACATATAGAAATCAACATACGGCCTTCAACACTAAGCAAAGCCCATACCGCAAATAAAGTGTGATAATTGGCAACACAACTTTAAAGCAGAGGGTCATTGTGTTGTTTGACTTGCAGTATTTTATATACAAGCCGCATACTCCAAATACAATAAAATTGAGAATGAAAATGGGAAAGTGTGATAGAGACAACAACCCAACAACCAATGTATAAAACATTCCAAGGCCACCGAGGGGTCCTCTACACAGTAAGACAATCCCGTAACCAGAGGCGGGTATCCTATGAATATCGAAAATAGTATTACCGTGATACGATTTTTTAAGACGGTTAAACCAGACATCATTGAATGCAGCTCATCTCACATTCTTAAAACTTGATAATGACACAAATTGAAAACTTCAATTCTGGGGCCAGCTGAAGGACGCCTCTTGGTGCGGGAATTTCTCGCTACATTGAAGACCTGTTGGTGACCTTCTGCTGGTTTTTTTTCTATGGTCGGGTTGTTGTCTCTTTGGCACATTCCCCATTTCCATTCTCAATTTTATTCAGCATGTTTAAACCATAAATACGACAAACGTGATGATTTCAACTTTTTAAATGTCAGCTTCCAATCGTTCTGCATTAACGTGCATTTTGCCTCGTTGTATGTACTACAATTGCTACGTTACGCTTGTATATGTTCACAATGTACGGGGATTATAAACAAGGGAGTAATTATATTGAGTGATGAGAACGAAATACTGAAATCACCAATATAAATATGTTATGGTTACTATCACACTGATACGATACGTCTGTAGCTCAACGTTAGATCTTTTGATACCAAAATAGTCGTTTGATCTGAAGAATTACCCATTATGCTCTATTTCAAATTTTGATATTATCTATTGAGTGTGAAAATAACAAAGCGAATAACATTTTAATATCAAGAGTAACATACTCCGGCAACTTATTCGGCCTCATATTGATGCCATAGCTAAAGGTTTTTTTTATTTTTTTATTTTTAACATACTATGTGTCTTCTTACTGTGCCTCTGTGCTGACATAAATTATCATTGATACAGTCATCTTTATAAATGAACTGTTGAAAAAACGTCTGACTTTTGAAATACTTAGGTTTTTCTACCTGAGGAATATATAAGCTTAGCTGTATTTGGCAAAACGTTTAGAAATTTTGGTCCTTAATGTTCATCAACCTCGTCAACGTCGTACTTCATTTGGCCTTTTTAACTTTTTTTTATTCGAGCGTCACTGATGAGACTTTTTTAGACGAAACGCGAGTCTGCCGTAAATACAAAATTTAATCCTGGTATCTATGATTAGTTTACTTAATATATTTATAAGAATTGAACATCGAATGAATACTGCTGTCTTCATTTTCAGACAAGATCATTGTTTTTGCTGTGTTAAGTAGTTGTGTGGTTCTCATCATCAATGTGGTATATAATTACATTACAGGAAACTGTATGTTTCACTTGAATCCGTTAGTTTCATTGGCTAACAATCACGCGAAATCAAAAACATTAACCTTCATATCAAAATGACATTGGACATGTGTGATGACACTTGCTTCCACTAAAAAAGAAAGTGCACGGGTAATAAAAGAAGACCCATCAGTGGCCATGAACTGACTTCTTCTCTTTGGTCGGGTTGTTGTCACTGTGATTTATTCCCCATTTTCATTCGCGATTTTATTGTGTTTCACCTTGTATGTGTATCGGCTTTCCGCTTTTTTGTCCGTGATTATCGCTATTCCTATTGTTGAAAGGGTAGGGTTAATTACCATTGAATGATCGATTGATTTTTGCCCCTTTTAAGCGCCACTTTTTGGATAACTTCATCATTGTTTCTACAATGGTTTACGCGTATTTATGTTTCATCTCACTTTACATATCAGTCATCAAGCGAACAAGCAAAATATTCATTTTGGTTAATCAGGGAGAGTTAACAATTAGAAAAAAAAGAAATTTGCTTCTGTGGTACGTAAAGTCAACTGTAAAACTGTTATCAAATATAAAATATCAGCACACAAATATACATGTACTTAATTATTTTGTACATTTGCAAAATAATCAACAAACAGTGTGTTAATACACAGTAAAGATTTCACAGAAGGTATAACATGAATGATATCAATCAGATAAGAAATTACAATTTGACTTTGTACAAAAGCATTAGAAGCAGATGTCACCAAAAGTTATCATATAACTTCTCTGAAGCATTATGTTTGTAAGAATAGAATATTCATTAGATATTCCACTTGATGGATGACAGTTATCTATAGTTCAATATCTGTTATATTGAGAAAGTTAGGTGAGCAAACTCGAACAGACATAAATGGTTAATATGACAACAATTACGATCCTGCAACAAAAAAGGTGTGAACACACGTCCTACTACGGACTAACAAAACACAAAAAAAAAACACATACATTACTAAACGAATGGAAAACAACTAGCATATTCCTGAATTAATTGGGACAGACATTTTCTTATGTAATTGACTGATCACATTAAAAAATCATATAAATAAAGGCAACAGTAGTATACCGCTGTTCAAAACTCATAAATCCATGGACAAAAAACTAAATCGGGATAACAAACTAAAACCGAGGGAAACGCATTAAATATAAGAGGAGAACAACGACATAACACTAAAATGTAACACACATAGACAAAATCCCACGAGAATAACAAATATAACATATATATATAACATCAAAACCAAATACATGAAGTATCACATCGTTTATTTGGGTTTTTTAAGGGGGTACCCTACACTTTGACTAAAATAATTTAGGCTCGTTTAATTTCATTAAGTTTTAACAAAAGATTTACATTGTACTTTGACCTGCTTACACAAATAGGAAAATTTTTATAAATTTGAACCACTCAATTTACAGGAATTATTTTGTTGGCTATAAAGCAGTTTGACAAACACTAATTTTGATCGTTGAAAAACTAACAATATGTGATTTAAAAACTCAGCTGATTTTTAAGAGTTAACTCCCTAAGGTGTTCTGTTTCCCCTTAAATGCCATATGCAAAGCCCTAAAAAGTATTCAGAAATTGACATCTATGGATGGTTATTCAATAAATGGCTTCAGTCAAAGCTGTCTAGTTCTTTTATTGGTGATATTTTTCACCTATCATATTGGTTTTGAAAATAAAGGATATCCCACTAAAATTTGTTTAAACATTTTCATTTCTGGATCCGTTTTAACTCTTTTTTTGTTTTGCTAATGTTGAATATTTGGTAGATTGAAGTGTATACATTTATATAAAGACAAGGAAGTATAATTATATTAGTACACAACGTCTGCACTTTTTCGGATATGTTATTAACTTTCCATTGATGATACTTAGACTGAGTGTGAATTCGCACGGAGGTGTCATGCATGCATTGCAAGAGACGCTAACATGTTTGGTTCAAACGTCATAATCACTTATGAGTTGTGTAAAAGAAATACGCGTCTGACGTAACAATCGTTGTTATATGTTAAACTGTCGACGCACCTGGTCTCGCCCCTTTCTGATGTCAAAGTTTCATTCGAATATGAAGACAATGCTGACTACTAGGCTGGTGATACACTCGGGGACGAAACGTCCACCAGCAGTGGCATCAACTCAGTGGTGTAAATAGTTATCAAAGATACAGGATTATAATTTATTACGCCAGACGCGCGTTTCGAGCGTCACTGATGAGTCTTTTGTAGACGAAACGCGCGTCTGGCGTATATACAAACTTTAGTCTTGGTATCTATGATGAATTTATTCGTCTACATAAGACTCATTAGTGACGCTCAGATCAAAATTGCTGTTAAGCCCAACAAGTACAAAGTTTAAGAGCATTGAGAACCCAGAATTCCAAAAAAAAAAAAGTGCCAAATACGGCTAAGGGAATTTATGCATGGGATAAGAAAATCCTTAGTATTTCGATAAATTCATACTTTTCTATACAGGAAATTTAACAAAGATCACGCTTACTGAAATGTAGCTTCTTGAGTAAAACGGCATAATAAATATATTTCTAAGAATACAGATTGTCTGTTGAAATATTACACCAAACTCACCAAATGTTGTTTCGGTTATACGGTCCAGCATATTGCTTTATATATTATATATGGTGCATTTTGTGTTTTTCAGTCGAATGTGGTTTCTCTTGATCTAAAAAAAATGTATGCACAATGTCTGTTAGTAAAAAAATCAAAATTGAAATACTTCATTCATCAGAATATGGACGCTTGCGGGTTTTAATTATTATACAATGTTTACATTGATTTTTGTTTTGACAACATGGACAATGAAATAATAATAAAATAAAATACACAATAGAACACTAAATAGTTATTCCATGCATATGGAAGATAAAGTCAATAAGGGTCACACTTAATAATATGAAGAATTAATCCCCTTTGAACAGTATAATCTGTTTATAATTAAAGGAGGATGTATTCCTTATTCAAATTGAACATGTAGGTTAGTAGTGAAATGCAATCAGACTTTTGATATTACTGCAAAATTGGAAAGAATGTCAATTGTTGTGCTTTTGAATTGTTTGGAATATCTTCATTAAGGTTCCTCTTACTATAATACTGAGCTGTTGACACATATATAAGTAATTGTAATTTGAAGTTAACATGAATTGTCATGGGTATATCTATTAATTTCATCTAGTTTGATTCTGTTGCCTTTACCGAGACCTGTTTAGATGCTCAATTAAATCCGATAGATGTCTTACCTAATTGTTATAAAGAGTTTAAAATGGTGATAATGAAACATTTTTTTTTTGGGTAATTTGTACAGACGCCATCATGCGTTGGTTGACCGTTATAGAATATTCTTTTCACAGGTGATAGCAGATGTTTTCCTTATGTCGCAACTACAATCTCGTTCCCTTTTCACGAATGTGACTTACCAATTTAGACTCATTACCGCAGTTGTACTTACATGAGCAACAAAACGGGAGACACATGTGGAGCAGGATCTGCTTACTCTTCCGGTGCACCTTATGTCACCCCCATAATTTTTTTTAAGATCGTGTTGCTTAGTCTTTATTCTTCTATTTTGTGTTTATTTCATTTTATTTGTCTATTTATTTTTTTATTTTTTAAACCATGACGTTGGCAGTCTATTTTTGATCTATGAGTTAACCGATAATGTCACAGGTAAAATAGTTTCACTCCTCTGACGTCATACGACAATAAGCATTATCAAGACGGTGTCGATAAAGTCGGATTAAAACAAATTGGGAATGCGAAGAAAAAAAAATTTCCTTACATTATTTATTTCAATTTAAAAAAAAAACACATTTGCCATTGCAATAATAAGAATAGCTAATAAAAAAATGGAATTATCGAAAATATTTTACTCGTGACCTTACAACACTGATAATAAACGCATACTACGCTCATCTGTGAAATAATGTTTGTACGGTTACGCTTTATTTGAATTCTCCGATAAGTTATTCATTATATAAAAAGATCAATTGACCAAGGAAACATTTAGGTGGTTGTCAGTCATCTGGGTATTGAAATTGTTTAATATTCGATCTTTGCTATAAACTACAGAATCATCGTAAAACAATACCTCACTTCAAATTGCACCTAATTGAATATTATGGCGGATCTAGGGGAGAGTGTCCGGGGTTGGAACCCCCCTTTTTTATTTGAACGATCAATGCATTTGAAAGGGAGCATATAGTTTGAACACCCCCTTTTTACCCTGGGTTGGGTCACCCCTTTTAAAATGGCTGGATCCGCCTTTGCAACATTATCAAATTTGACGGCTTTTTCTACAAACTTCATAATATTGAGTAAGGTGCAGTGTGAAATATTGTTTACAATGATTGTGTAGTGTATAGAAAACTTTAAACATGATACGTAACAAAATTTCAGTAGTTTTGATACCTCATACTGACTTGTACAACAAAATTATTTGACTGCATCAACTAAAACTGACCATATGTGCACTTTAATTTGTAAATCTATATACCAGCATAGTAAATCATCCATATTTGTTATGTCAGGATTCAATGTATATTACAATGGACAGCAATATTGCTATACAATAACAACAATTTTTTGTTTGCATAAATTTAGGGTGCCAGCATATGTCCTCCTTTTATTCAAAATATTGATACGTAACAAAATTTCAGTAGTTTTGATACCTCTTGCTGACTTGTGCAACAAAATTATTTGACCGTGTTGACCAAAACTGACCATGTGTGCACTTTTTTTCATAAATCTATATACCCGCATAGTAAATCAGCCATATTTTTTCAAATTTTTGTTCGCATAAATTTAGGGTACCAGCATGTCCTCCTTTTATTCAAAATTTTGATATGTGACAAAATTTCAGTTGTTTTGATACCTCATACTGACTTGTACAACAAAATTATTTGACTGAATCAACTTAAACTGACCATATGTGCACTTTAATTTGTAAATCTATATACCAGCATAGTAAATCAGCCATATTTGTTATGTCAGGATTCAATGTATATTACAATGGACAACAATATTGCTATACAATAACAACAATTTTTTGTTTGCATAAAATTTAGGGTGCCAGCATATGTCCTCCTTTTATTAAAAATATTGATACGTAACAAAATTTCATTAGTTTTGATACCTCTTGCTGACTTGTAAAACAAAATTATTTGACCGTGTTGACCAAAACTGATCATGTGTGCACTTTTTTTTATAAATCTATATACCGGTATAGTAAATCAGCCATATTTTTTCAAATTTTTGTTCGCATAAATTGAGGGTACCAGCATGTCCTCCTTTTATTCAAAATATTGATACGTAACAAAATTTCAGTAGTTTTGATACCTCATGCTGACCATGCTGACTTGTACAACAAAATTATTTGACCGCATCAACTAAAACTGACCATATATGTACACTTTAATTTGTAAAGTTATATACCTGTATAGTAAATCAGCCATATTTTTGGGTTAGGATTCAATGTACAATACAATGGACAGCAATTTTGCAATACAATAACAACAAATTTGTGTTCGCATACATTTAGGGTGCTAGAATGACCTCTTTTTATTCAAAATATTGATACGTATCAAAATTACAGTGTTTTGATACCTCATGCTGACTTGTACAACAAAATATTTTGAGCGCTTCCACCAAAACTGACCATATGTGCACTTAAATTTGTAAATCTATATACCATATATACCCGCATAGTAATTCAGCCATATTTTTTATGTCAGGATTCAATGTATAATACAATGGATTGCAATATTGCAATACAATAACCAGCTGATAACAACAAATTTTTGTTTCGCATAAATTTGAGTGCCAGCATGTTCTTATATTCAAAATATTGATGCGTAACAAAATTTCAATAGTTTTGATACCTCATGCTGACTTGTACAACAAAATGATTTGACCGCATTGACCAAAACTGACCATATGTGCACTTTAATTTGTAAATCTATATACCATGTATACCCGCGTAGTAAATAAGCCATATTTTTTATGCCAGGATTCAATGTATAATACAATGGACAGTTATATTGCAATATAATCATGATAATAACAACAAATTTTTGTTCGCATTAATTTTGGATGTCAGCATGTCCTCCTTTTATTCAAAATATTGATACGTAACAAAATTTCAGTAGATTTGATACCTCATGCTGACTTATACAACAAAATTATTTGACTGCATCGAACAAAAACTGACCTGCATATGTGCACTTTAATTTAAAAATCTATATATATCCGCATAATAAATCAGCCATATTTTTGATGTCTGGATTCAATGTATAAAATAAATGACCGCTGTTGGGATGGTGCCTAATTATGTCTTCTCCTGGCACTCCTTTGAACATGTTAGTAGGACGGCAAATGTAAGCAATAAGGAAAACAATTAATGCAATTTTTTTCCCGCATACATTGAGAATGTCAGCGTTTCATCTCTGTATTCATAATATTGAACAGTCACTAGGGTGTGTAAAACGAAAATATTCAGGCTGCATCATCCAAGTACATGTACCAACACTGACATGACTGAATTCATTTGTGATATTTAATAAAAAATGTATTTGAGGTTCTCTTCTGGTAATAGTATACTGTTAATCTATTATGTCGGTTGATTGATTTTGTTTGTAGTTAAACGTCAAGTGACAACTATTTCATTCATGTGTACAAGTCTCTCGACAAATCTGACGAATTTGTCGAGATTGTTGGTAGTTTTACCACATCGTACATATCCGGACACTGTACAACTGTACAATTTTTGTAAGAATATTCTGCGGAAAAAGAATAGTAAATCCAATCCAAATAAGTAGAATAACAATGAAATATCCATGCATGTATAAATGCGTAAAGTAAAAATCATGAAGGGACAGGTAAATCACGGGGAACGAAGTTACTGTAACGTCGACAAAGATGTTGATATCCCATGATATATGAATGTCGTTCCGATGCGTTGGATAACCCTAATTTCTATCCGCCTTCCAATTAAAAAGATATGATAGCTCTATGTAATTGACTAATGTTTATAAGAATATATAAAAATAAAAAAAGAAAGAATTGTGTTGTTATTAAAAATGTCTATAGTAGAGTATAGCGAGTAAAGAAATTTGCTATCAGAGGCCTTCTTGGGAAGAACAATGCGAATGTTGTTTATACATATTTTAATAAAGCTCAAGTCTGATATGAAAAGTCGCAAAAACGATAAAATTTCATAAGCAGACATGTCCCCAGGTCTAGTCAAAAGCAGACTTGTCCACAGGTCTGGTCAGAAGCAGACCTGTACACAGGTCTGGTCAGAAGCAGACCTGTCCACAGGTCTGGTCAGAAGCAGACCTGTCCACAGGTCTGGTCAGAAGCAGACCTGTCCACAGGTCTGGTCAGGAGCAGACCTGTCCACAGGTCTTGTCTGGGGCAGACCTGTCTTAGGACTGGTCAAAAGCAGACTTGTCCACAGGTCTGGTCTGGAACAGATCCGTCGATAGGTCTGCAGCAGTCATAAAAAAGCGGACCGTAGGTCTGGTCCACCGTAGAGGAAGTTAACTTGCTGGTCTGCTTAAAAATTCTCAAGTTAACTTAAAAAGCAGTCAACAAGTTAACTCTAAGTTAACTTTTGTCAAGGTTAGGACCGCACCCATCTGTATTTTCCAAAAATAATTATACCAATAGTAAGCTTGGTTTTGTTTCATTAAGTTGCTTTCGGCCCGAAACAAGGAAAAAGCTCAGCTGAGTCTTACATTTCCCCGTTTCTAAGCCCCATCCTTATATCGTTGATATGTCAAGTCAATGCACTATTATTATCTATGTAATTATAGTGTGAGCTGGGTTAAAGCGTTCATAATCAAGGTCGATCCACAAAAGCACACTGAAATATAGAATATTGAGTGTTTCCATTTGTTTTACAATATTATACTTCATTTAAAGTAAAAATCTTTACAAAAATCTCCTAAACAAAAAAAAAAAGGTCCCTGTCTAAGATCTGAAGCCATTGGTTGCTATATTTATGCGTCTTACGTCATATTAATATTGATCAAAAATGGTGCAGTTTCCCTCGATCTTCACTCGCTGTAGTAGTTATAAAAATCAGTAAATAACACTTTGGTAAATAATTCTACTTTCTTAAATTTTGTCTTTTTGGTATATGATTTATTAGCTCAAATATAAATTAAATAATCAACAAGGAGACATTCTGAAATACCTTAGAATTATCTATGTTTCAAAAGTCGAAACAGTGAGACTTCTTGAAAAAATGGAGAATTGGTTGGTATTTGATGTCAGACTTACTAGGAGATATTTTGATAAACATATTAAAACATACGGTTGATGTCTTTTGAAAAAAAATAACTTTTCAATTACATACGAACATAATTTTTTTAAATAACGTTCGAACAAATCACTGGGGGGGAAATAAATAAAAAGTATTTGAATATAGAATTAATGTTTTACAAACGAGTGAATAGAAAATGTTTTGCCTCACTAATTCACTTATTTTCTCCAATATTCTTATGTAAAAGTCGATTTAATGTCTTTTTAACACTCCTTCTTGACATTTTAAAAAATACTTTAATAGTTTAAGAATATATCAAAAAGTTGCAATCATACAAGAAAAACATCTGAATCTTAAGGTTTTAAGATAATCTATTAATCGTTTGATATCGATTAATATATCGGAAGTACGTAAGAAAAACAAGTATCATATAGTATTAAAACCAATTCTATCGTTTGATGATGTTTTCAACTCTGTTTCAAAATAACAAGCTTTTAAAAAGACTATTATAAATTGATAGTATATAAATATTGAAAAAAAGAACAAAATATGGATCAGTGTGTTCATTTTTGAGATATGTCATTGAACATTCGGCGGATTATAATTCTCTCTAGACTTTTCATATATTAAACTTTAACACCTTTTTCTTTCAAAAATAATAAGGATTGTATAAAATTATAAATGAAGATATCTAATACTATGTGTAATCAGAAATGGAAAGAAAAATAGGGGTTAAGGTGGTACCCAACACTTTAACTAAAATTAATTTGGCTCGTTTAATTTTCTTGAAATTTTGACAAAGTATTTACTTTGACCTTTGACAAAAATATAAAAACTTTAAAAAATTTGAACTAACCGTTTTATCAGAAAAATTACACTGGTTATATAGCAGTTTGACAAACACTTATTTTGATCACTGAGAAGCTTAATATTCCCTTAACAACACAACGTAATTAAAACGTTTAGCTGATTTTACAGAGTTATCTCCCTGTAGTGTTAGGTACCACCTTAATGGGCAATTTTTATTTTTTAATGGCACTACATGGATAAACCCAAAGGATTCCGAATATCTGGCAAAAATTAAAAAACATGAGGAGCGAACTTCATTAATGTTTCTTTTTTTGTTTTTAAAACAAATAAAGTTTCAACAATATAACCATTTTAAAAAGCTATGGTTTAGTTATATTCAATGTATTTCAAATAAAAACCAAAGGGCCGCGTTGTCTATTTAGTATATTGAAATTCGAAAGTACATTGACCCAGATTGTTTTCTTTTGCAATCTATCGTCCAGCAATTAGATACTCAGCAAAAGTTTTGTCAAAAATATATATAACTGATGCCTGATAAATATCATAAAACGAAATAGTTAATTATGTTTCCAATACAAATAAAGCAACCATTTAAATGCAGGCAGGAAAAAACACATAAAAACGGATGGCACCCTCGTTCCCCAATTCAGAGAAAAACGGCAGCCATATGCATTTTCATCTTTCACCAGAACTGAGCACTTACATTGGGTGTTGACGTGAATATCAATTTCATGGTAATTTGTATAAATTAACTGTTTGCAAAAGTATAAATTTTTCGAAATACTAAGGATTTTCTTATCCCTTGCATTGATTACCTTAGCCGTATTTGGTACTATGTTTTTGGAATTGTGGGTCCTCAACGCCCTTCAACTTTATACTTTATTGGATTTACAACTTTTTTTATGCGAGCGTCACAGATGAGATTTAAATCTGGCGTAGCAAGTTATAAGCCCACCTTTGATAAATAATTAAAGCACTTATGTATCTGCTTCATCTAAATATTTTAAAAGTATCGTTCTTTCAACATTTCTAATTGTGAGATCAATATTATACAGGTTTTATAGAAATACATATGTATCAGTGGGTGTCGTTTGTTTATGTGTTACATATTTGAATTTTTGTACATAAATAAGGCCGTTAATTTTCTCGTTTGAATTGTTTTACATTGTCATTTCATGGTCTTTCATAGCTAACTATGCGGTATGGGCTTTGTTCATTGTTGAATACCGTACGGTGACCTATAATTGTTAATTTTTTTTGTTGACCATATCTGGACACTCCATTGATGTGTTTATTTAAAACATCTTTCTATAGATGGACTGGTTTTATGATATGCCAACCGTTGAAATCCAGCCCTGTCAAGTGAAATACATCAAGTAGTACATTCGATAGAAAGTTGCAGTTTTTCATCAATTTATTTTTTGAATAATTAAAATAATAGATTTATATAAAGATAAAGGAAGTAAGTCTTCTTTTGAAGCAGTTTGATACATGAGGGACTTTCAAACTCATAGATCCAAACTAAACTGACAACGTCATGGCTCAAATAGAATAAAGACAAACAGACAATTAATAGTACACCGATGCGTTCAACGGTTAAAGTTAAAGTTATGTCTTCAAACATGTGCAGACGCAATCACGAGTTGGTCGACTGCCAAGTACTGTTCGTATCAGATGGATAAACTTCAATTTTCGTAACCACAATCACGTCCTTTATTAATAAAAAAATTGGCTTCACATGTAGAACAATTATATTTTCTTTGGATTCAAAAGGAATAATTAACTTGTTTGCCTCCTATTAACTTATCAATTTACTTATCTTATTTTTAACTCACACCTCTGTAATGATCAACCTCAACGTAGACATAACCAGTTTCGACATGAAAATCGCCTTCAGAAGCACAAATTGATTTCAAATTAAGTTCACAAAAAATAGAAGCTATGTTGTAGTTGTAAGAATGACATCGCTTTCGTCGGATACATTTTTGAAAGCATGCCCGCGGTGATATTTTTTCAGATGTACGATAAGTAAATCCTCGCAATTTTACATCTCGCTTATCTGGATTTATTCGGAAGGTTTCTAATGTACATTGCTCAGCAGACGTTTGCAGGAACTTATAAAGTAACAACAGACCTTGATAAATACCAAGACGCATTTTCTACAATAAAATGTTTAGAAATGTTCTGTCTAGTCTTCAACTATCAAAACTGTCCGAGACTATGCCTATCTTTTACAGGGAAGGTCTTTCATATACAATATTAATTGCAAATGACGTGTCATAAGTATTTATAATCATGATTCCGTTTGTGTTTGAGTATAACCATAGGTTAAAGAAGAAAAAATTCACAGAAAGTAAGAATATTAAACAAATATCAATACTTGACAACAAACTGAATGGTTCTAGTTACTAACATTAATATACAATTAATGTATTTTGCAAAGAAAAGAGCAAAAGCGGTTTGCACAAAAACAATCTGGACATCAATGCGTATATAAGTGTACTGGTCAATGAAGATTTATTTTAGACTACCAGAACAGTATTTGGCAAAACCGTTCGGAATTTTGGCCAACAATGCTCTTCAACTTCGTAATTAGTTTTCATTTTTTTTTATATATATACTTTTTTTAATCGAGCGTCGCTGATATGTCTTTTGTAAACGGAACGGACAAAGCTCATCTACCGTGGAACAGTATAATCACGGTACATGCATCTAAGATACATGTATTCTAAAGAAGAAATGAAATGATTCATATTCTTAAAAGAATAATTATAAGAATGTGTTCCTAAAATTTAACATTTCGTTAATTTCCAAACACGTGAATGTGTATATTGATTTTCAGGTTGATTTTTTATTTTATATGCTGGATTTCAAACGTAGTGTTTTGCTCAATATCAAAGCAATCTGAATAAAGACATTTTCTTCCCTTTTCACTCAGCGATTGAACACATTTCGTTATATAAAGAAGTAGAATGAAATAGATTAAATAATTTGTCTTATACATGAAGAATGTTCTTAATACAATATGTTCCAAAAAGAGCTATTGGAAACTATACTTCGACAGAATCATTAAAAGGTCACTTACATAAAAGCAGCAAGTACAATTTTACGTCTATTTATATTTTAATACACCAATCAGGAAACTTCGGATGATTCGGCTTTTTTATCGATCTACGGAATCCGCTGATTTGTGAAACAGGAAACCTCGGATGATTCGGCTTTTCTATCGATCTACGGAATCCGCCGAGTTGTTAAACAGGAAACCGAGAACGATTCGGCTTTTCAATCGATCTTCGGAATTTGCCGAGTTGTTAAACAGGAAACTTCGGATGATTCGTCTTTTCAATCGATCTACGCAATCCGCCGAGTTGTTTAACAGGAAACTTCGGATGATTCGGCTTTTCTATCGATCTACGGAATCTGTCGAATTGTTAAACAGGAAACTTCGAATGATTCAGCCTTTCTATCGATCTACGGAATCTGCCGAGTTGTTAAACAGGAAACTTCGGATGATTCGGCTTCTCTGTCGATCTACGGAATCCGACGAGTTGTTAAATCGGAAACCTCGGATGATTCGGCTTTTCTATCGATCTACGGAATCCGCCGAGTTGTTAAACAAGAAACCGAGAATGGTTCGGCTTTTCAATCGATCTTCGGAATTTGCCGAGTTGTTAAACAGGAAACTTCGGAAGATTCGTCTTTTCAATCGATCTACGGAATCCGCCGAGTTGTTAAACAGGAAACTTCGGATGATTCGGCTTTTCTATCGATCTACGGAATCCGCCGAATTATTAAACAGGAAACTACGAATGATTCAGCCTTTCTATCGATCTACGGAATCCGCCGAGTTGTTAAACAGGAAACTTCGGATGATTCGGCTTCTCTGTCGATCTACGGAATCCGACGAGTTGTTAAATCGGAAACCTCGGATGATTTGGCTTTTCTATCGATCTACGGAATCCGCCGAGTTGTCAAACAGGAAACCTCAGATGAATCAGCTTTTCTATCGATCTACGGTATCCGCGGAGTTGTTAAGAATGTTGATTAAATATGATAATTAGTCGATGCAACGAAACGCGCGTCTAGCGTACTAAATTATAATCCTGGTACCCTTGATAACTATAATTAAACCTTTAATGTATCTTATGCTTTTAAGTTCTGTTTTGGAAAAAGAGGGAAAACAATAAACCTTAAATCTAACATATCGTATATATCGTATTTATATATATATATATGATTTGGATGAAAATTGAAAAAGAACAGATGTCATATTTATCAGTTTAAATCAATATTGGTTGTTCTTTACTATTAAACAGTAGAGTTATTGTGTAATAAATTGAACTTTAATTGTTAGATAAGACTTCAATTGCATATCTATGCAACTGAATCTTCGATGATCAATCCCCCCTCCCCCCCCCCCCCAAAGTAGTAACTTTGTTGTAGCTAGCATAACTTCTAACTTCTATGCCTGTCAGATAAACTTCCAGTATATTGACAACGATGTGTGAACAAAGCAGACAAACATACAAAAGTCATGTTATAGGTAAAAATGTCAAAATTAGAATTACAGCAGTCAACATTGTGTTATTATTTCACTATAAAAGCAAACAAATATGTAAAAAAAAACCATTTACATTAGTGTTTCTGGTTGATACGGATGTGATTTTGAAAAATCCATAGGAAATCCTTTTTTTATATAACATAAAGGAAACACAAATTAACTGGACAAGCTGATGATTTCTTGATTTGGCCATTATGCATTTGTTAGCCATTTTGAATTGTGATCATGATTTTGTTTACAACTCAAATCAGTTCACATCTTTTTAGAAAAAGATATTTCGAAGTATTATAATCTAATGTATTCTGGGTTATATTTTCAGGAGCGTACACCTAAACGTTGTGATTTGTTCAAAATGTACAAAACAATGAAAGTTCAACCAATGACATGCTGTTTACATTTTTGTACCAACAATGAGATTACCCATAGTCCTTTAGATCTTAAAAAGGCGAATTGATATCGTTCACTTTAATCTTTTTCTTATTCTACTGGTTTATTATATTGTTTTCGATAGAACTAAAATATACGAGAAAAAAAGATTCCCAAAATCAAAGGCTATAGGCCTGGTAAACAAACTAATTAAGTTAAATATGTTCCGATTGCCAAAATAAATAGTATTATTTTGTATGTAATATGATATGAAAAATAAACGCAGGTCGATTTTATTTTTATTTGCAATGTCAGTATATTGAGTTAATAATGATAAAATATTCACGATGAGTTCATTGAGACGTGATATGTCAACAAATTTAGTTAAAGTAGTTATATTTCTCGATTGCCAAACAAATTAATATTATTTTGTATTTAATATGATATCAAAAATAAACGCAGGTCGATCTTTTATTTGCAATGTCAGTCTATTGAGTTGTAGAAATGATAAATATTCCTGATGAGTTCATTGAGATGTGATATGTCAACCAATTTAGTAAACGTAGTAATATTTCTCGATTTTCTTACAATTCGTCGTTTCAGAATCTAATACATTCTGCGTAATATTTCCAACGCGTACACCAAAACATTTTGGTTGGTTTTAAACGTGATAAACAATAGATATTCAACCACTGACGTAACTTTATTTTCATTTTTGAGTACGAACAATGGAATTACCCATGTTTTTTTAGATTCTGAAGAAGCAAATTTGATAAATATAATATATAAAAAAGCAGGTCGATCTTTACTGATGATAATATATTCATGACAAGTTCATTGAGACGTGAAAATTCTTTACGGTAATGTTTTAACAATGCATTTAAAAAGGTTATTCAAAATGATGAAAACAGTCGATAATTAAGCACATCTTTGTTTAAATTTTTTTTGATAGACCGAAACATCACTTTTTCTCAAAGGACCTAACCGGTTTGAAATAAAAAAAAAAAAAAAAGGTTACCATGCTTATATAGTACCTGTAGTGATACATTTTAACTATAAAGCATGCTAAGTTAGACGTCTGTCAATATTTTAAACGTTAATGTATCGAATGCATTCTGATTACGTTTAAAAAAACAACACTTATATTCCAAAAATTCAACAAATTGTACTTATTTTGACCATAAAAATCTAATCAATTCCGCTCAATTTAAATTGCACTTACATTGACCATCAAAATTTTTTTAAATGCAATACCAAATTTTTAATCACTTTTTTCTCTCATTTGCTGGATCAACACAATGTTTCAGGAACACTACAAACAAATGTGTGTGCCACGATTAAGCCATAAAGAATTTGTACTTTTATGCGTATTATAATCAATATCCCTAATGCGTTAGTGATTGAGGAACACAAAAGTTGCGTGTAAACAAAAAATCTCTGTGTAGTGATATTTGACACGTTTCTATAATAAACAAGTGACTGAGTTTAACCATTCGTGTTGATTTAGAAAGTAGGGAAAGAAAGAATAAATGTGTAAAAACTATGGAGCTATTAAATGTGTTCAAAATATTAAATTTTCAAAGAATTTATTGTGTAAAAAAAGGGATTTTTTTTCTACCACGAGGAGCTGCATCACGAAAGGATTCTCGGGGTTTGCTAATTTATGGAAAAGTAATCTCACTTCGTTCCCCGAAAATTTAACCACATATGTGAAAATGTGTCAGCTTTGAAACGAACCATCATATATATTCAAGTTAACGATATGGATTGAGCAACAAAAGAAAACGTTGCCATTACCGCCTATGGAGAAACAACTGCGCACATTGACCGAATTAAGAAGTATTCAATTCAGTGGTTTTCTCTTGTTGCAGTGTGTCATGTTTTCGAATTTTGTTATTGTTTTGTCATAAATCAAGCCGTTGTTTTTTTATTGATTTTTTTTCAGATTTTCTCATATACAGTACACATTTTACTCGTAGTAGGTGGTCATATGGTGATCTCTAGTTCCATACGTTTGTGTAAATCCGTGTCATTTGGACTCTTTTGTATATATGTCTCATATAGGCAACCTTACCGGACCTTTTTATAATTGCTAGCAGAGACAAAAAGGCTACATAAAAGTATTTTCAAGTTAAGATCATGCATATCATGTGATATCTTATAATCTGTAAAAATGTATATGCCAGCTATACAGTCATTCACTACAAGAAACCTTAATAAGTGTGTGCACGGTCATTCTTTACAAGGAACTTTTATAATTTGTGCACGGTTATTCTTTACAAAGAACTTTTATAAGTGTGTGCCCGGTCATTCTTTACAAGGAACTTTTGTGTGTGCACGGTCAATCTTAACAAAGAACTTTTTTAAGTGTGTGCACAGTCATTCTTTACAAGGAACTTTTATAAGTGTCTGCACAGTCATTCTTTACAAAGAACTTTAATAAGTGTGTGCGCAGTCTTCTTTACATGAAACTATTATAAGTGTGTGCACGGTAATTCTTTTAAAGGAACTTTTATAAGTGAGTACACGGTCATTCCTTACAAGGAACTTTTGTAAGTGTGTGCACGCTCATTCTTAACAAAGAACTTTTTTAAGTGTGTGCACAGTCATTCTTTACAAGGAACTTTTATAAGTGTCTGCACAGTCATTCTTTACAAAGAACTTTAATAAGTGTGTGCGCAGTCTTCTTTACATGGAACTATTATAAGTGTGTGCACGGTAATTCTTTTAAAGGAACTTTTTTAAGTGTGTGCACGGTCATTCTTTACAAGGAACTTTTATAAGTGTCTGCACAGTCATTCTTTACAAAGAACTTTAATAAGTGTGTGCGCAGTCTTCTTTACATGGAACTATTATAAGTGTGTGCACGGTAATTCTTTTAAAGGAACTTTTATAAGTGAGTGCACGGTCATTCTTTACAAGGAAATTTGTAAGTGTGTGCGCAGTCATTCTTTACAAAGAGGAACTTTTAAAAGTGTGTGTACGGTCTTTTTTTACAAGGAACTTTATAAGTTCAACTTAATAATGAAGAAACGATTGCAAATTTTTTGGAGAAATGACTTTGACTTCACAATTATGCACCATTGGTTCAATAGCTCCTTAAGGGTTAAAGATATGATTCTGAGGTCATGAGTTACTTCTGCATCACAGTGGATTCATCGTTATTCGTTTGACACCAATTTCCGTGAGTTCCTTGGGTACAGGTGACCCACGAATACAAAAGTTTAACTAATTGCAAGTTTGCTATAGACTTTGTACGTAGAGATTATCAAAACCACGCATGAGATACCCACGAAAGTTCTCTTCCATCCCTGATAATTAATGAATCAGCAGTATACAAAACCAACCTCTTTTTGTGTTTACCATACGTGTAGGGCAGTTGTTATATGAACTTTAATTCATGCAAAATACATGTTTAATAATTATTTTATTAGTTTACAAAATCTAAAACAGAATATAATTTATAAAGAAGAAAATTAGCATATATAGCATTATCTTAAAAAAAATGCAAACCACATTTCAAAAAGTATATTTTTGACATATGTTAACATAAAATAGCTAATATTTTCTGAAAACTGCACGGCTATCATCTTTGATCTGTGAGAATACATATGAGAGATCTTGATAGTTAAAAGCATGTAGAAAATATGACAGGTAGTTCAATCCCTGGCATTTCAGATCAACTGGTATATATGTACTTCATAGGCAGATGCATTAACACGAAAAGCAGTTACTCCTCCTGTCCTGACATGAAATGTAATAATCATTGTCCTTTATTTCCTGTAAATTACATCACTCGATACAGTAAGGGTTTTCTACCCTAGATATTGACGACCGGTACCAAATTTGATATAGCTTGTTTATAACTTTTGATGAACAATTCTCTGAAACTTCGCAAATAACTTTATCTTTCATACAGGCACGCTTTATTAGGAAAGAAAAGTAGTAAGTACCAACATGTAAGATTACTATCCGCAATAAAGATGATAATCTCTCATTAGATATTTAAAAGTTTGCTGACTATGTTGAATGCATCTATTCAATTAAAATATTGGATACAGCAAATACAGAGTCTGTCATATCGTGACTTACATCTCGAAATTGACAATGAAGGTCAGTTTAGAACAGAACTTCACAGTCAAAATGATGTTTTCGGCTACCCAATTATGAACTTTACATTTCTACAAATGTTCTATTTAGCAATATTCAATTAGTGCCTGCTCACGGAACATATATCTCCATGTTGATACGACATTCCAAGGCTTGTATTCCTGTAATTATTTACATGATAGATGATTGCTACTCACAAGGAAGCTTTGTTTGGCTTTACAACTATTTTAATCTGAGCGTCACTGATGAGACTTATTTAGACGAAACGCGCGTCTGGCGTATTGAATTATAATTCTGGTACTATTTTAACCAAGAGTTCCAAGTGGTGAAATTGAAATCATCCCTTCGTACGTTTTACAGACGCCATTACGAGTTGGTCGACCGTTATGGCATACCCTTTCACAGATGACAACGGATGTGTACCTTATGACCTAATTACAATCCCGTCCATTTTTCAAGAACAACATAATAAGACTTAAAACCGGGTTTGGACTATCATAAGCAACACGACGGGTGCCACACGCATAGCAGGATCTGCTTACTCTTCCGTAGCACCTGAGATCACCCCCAGTTTTTAGAGGTGTTCGTGTTGTTCAGTCTTGAGATTTCTATGTTGTGTTTTGTGTACTATTACTTATCTGTTGTATTATTTTAGTCATGGCGTTGTCAGTTTAGTTTTGACTATTGCGTTTGAATGTCCCTCTGGTATCGTTCGCCTCTCTTTTAATGATACTTTTCAATATTGCTATACTATTCGACCGAAGGTGTTAGTAAGTCGAAGAAAAATGCAGACTTTGATATTACACAGTATGCTAAATATTTTTACCGTTCCTTTTATGTGTTTGAGCTACGAACACATTATTGACAATATAATAGAATCATATGCGACTGACATACAGTTGTCAGGTTTTTCTAGTAATAAACGCAGGTACATGTAGAATCCACCATATTTTTGTATAAGGGAGTGCCTGTAACAAGTTTGGAATATGATAGTTGTGTCCCGTTCATCTGATGTGTTTAAGATTTTGATTTGACAATTTAATAGAATCATATGCGACTGACATACAAGTGAGAGATTTTTTCTTAAAGTTCGGTATTTTTGTTGTTCTGTGTTTGACATATTCACAATAGTACAGTACATATATTTTTTCACCACAAAGAATAATGACAACATTGCAATAATCATAATTTTCGTTTAAGGTTCGAAGTTGTGTTATCCTTAGACACAACAGTGTGCAAGAGGTCAATAAACACACATAATTAAACAAGCGTGCACACGCTGAAATGCTTCGCCTTCATTACTAACCATTAATATTATGTTGAGAGTCCTAAATATATAGCTTTACTAAACCTATCACATCAACTGAACATGATCAAAGAAAATAAGGTCAATGTCATATAAACCAAACGAAAACGCCTTACATTTATTCAATACACTAAATATAGTTGACCTATTGCTTACTGTTACTAAGAAACAGTCTAAACCAAGAAAACTAAACGTTGACCAATAAACCATGAAAATGAGGTCAAGTTCATATGAAACATGTCAGGCAGACATGTACAGCTTTCAATTCTTCCATACATCTAATATAGTAGACCTTTTTCAAACAGTATGAGAAAAACAGACCAAAACAAAAAAAACTTATCTATAACCACTGAACCATGAAAATGAGGTCAAGGTCAGATGACACCTGCCAGTTGAACATGTACACTTTACAATCCTTCCATACGCCAAATATACTAGACCTATTGCTCATAGTATCTGAGATATGGACTTGACCACAAAAACTTAACCTTGTTCACTGATCCATGAAATAGGGGTCGAGGTCAGGTGAAAACTGTCTGACGGGCATGAGGACTTAGCAAGGTACGCACATTATATAGTTATCATATTACTCATTATAAGAGAAATATTAACATTACAATTTTTATTTCAAGTAATTACTGAACCATGGAAATGGGGACAATAAACGATATATTAATACAGTTCATATAATACAATTATGGAAATATAATATGTAAAAAACAATTTCCCTAAAAGTAAAGAATTTATATTAAATTACATACTTTCGTAACTCGAAGTACGCAACTGACGTGAAAGGTTATTGCCAAGTTTAAACATAGTATGAATAGACTTTAACAGTAATACACTTGAAATTTTGTCAATATTTCAATGAAAAAAAAACAAGATAATAAAAATTGTAGAAAACATGCCTCTTTATTAATCACACGGTTCTCGATGTTCCCGTCCAACGTTTCACTGACATAAGATCACGTATGACCATACGTATCCCTTACCTCTCATGTGATCGATTTGAGTTATCATTCATGGTTTGTTATTGACAATCATTTTGTCAATATGTTTTGCAGACGAACATTTCGTTATTCTATATTTTATATGCTTAGTTTAATGTTATCTGATATTCTTATTTTAAATTTTCTTATAATTTTTATGACAAAACCTTTTTTTTCAGAATTGTCGCTTGGTAAATGTAAAAGATTGGAATAAGCGTCGATTGTCAATCTTTTTTCAAAAAGTGTACTCTATTCTTTTTATAAAATTCAAAGAGAAAATCCTACACTATATCAATGTTTTCTTTTAAAATAATCTAGAATATATGATTCATCTGTGCTGTTTTGTTTAAAAGGAATGGCAGTTTGAAATGCTATAAAAGTTAAAATACAGTGAAACCTGATTAAACCGAACCTCTTCAGGACTTAAGTTTTTGACTGGTTTGGCCGATGTTCGGTTTTATCAGATTCACAACTCATACAATTTGATATGACGGTACTTAAGAACATGTTTGGTTGAAACAGGTTTCCGGTTTATGCAGGATTCGATTTAGCCAGGTTTCACTGTACAACCTTGTTTCGTTTTATATCCGTTGATGTCCATTAAGTTATTGTATTTTATTGATAAAAAAATTTGTCTGGGGTCAACCGCCGATTTTTTTTTAACTCCATAAATTGTTAAAGTGAAAATGTCATAAAAACAAACATAGAGTAAAAACAAAAAAAATATAAGATTTTGATACGCAACGAGTCAAAACGGCAGGCTGTTTTTATTTCTTTTTTTTATGTTTTTCTTAAAATTCTGACTAGAAAAAAGAGACTTTGCACAACGCTCAAATATAAAAGTAGACAGGTAATTATTGCAATTGTAATCTGAATTTGCATATTCAGGACGAAAAGATGAATTTTAAATTCGACTTCCATCTAGATTTGGTGGCCTTCGGCTGTTGTCTGCTCTATGGTCGGATTGTTGTCTCTTTTGACACTTCCCCATTTCTATTCTCAATTTTATTATTCGCTGAAACAAATTTTTAACGTTGTAATTTACATGGTAACAGTCTACACGATGATATAACATCCTAACCGGACATATTTGTCCGACTTTAGTAGAGACAGCCAATCTTTGATTGGAACCGGCTGATGATCGAACTCAGGGGCGGATCCAGTCATTTTTAAAAGGGGGGTTCCAACGACATGTCCCAATTCAAAACCATTGATCATCCACACAAAGGGGGGTTCCAACCCCTGGAATCCCCCCTTGGATCCGGCACTGGAACTCTACACCTTCACACGCGAGGAAACGGTACCACAATACCATCAAATAATTTATGAATATTTTTAAAGATACACGTACATGAATATTTGAAAAATTAATATGTGGCCATGAGAAACTGTTTCCCTTCAAATTGATATATTTTCATGTCCATGATAGTAGTAGTTATCAAAGGTACCAGGATTATAATTTAGTACGCCAGACGCGCGTTTCGTCTACATAAGACTCATCAGTGACGCTCATGAACCAGTGAATCCGGATCAAATGCTTATTTTGTATATGATTTTGTAAATTTAAAAGTTTAATACTTAAAACGGGACAAACGGTGGACGAATACATTTACCAGAAAGTTAAATTGTCCCTTGCTATATTTAATTGGTCCTACTTAACAAAACTGCAATAAAATATTCCATATATATCTGTTTACAGACATATTTGTATTAGTTTTGCGCCCAATATTTTATAAAAATAAATTGTGAGCAATTTCATTTCACATTACACGTACAGTGCATACTGTTCCCAGAACTCCTACATAATCAAATTTAAGACGAGGATTAAAAAAATAACTGAATTCATACAGTGAAAAAATTTAAACTTAGCCCTATTTGGCCGAACTTTTTTGTAATTTTGGGTCTTCAATGCTCCTCAATTTTATACTTGTTTGATTTTTTAACAATTTTGATCTGAGCGTCACAGATGATTCTTATGCAGACGAAACGCGCGTCTGGCGTATCTAATTATAAGCCTGGTACCTTTGATAACTTTTACTATTTGTTCGTGAAGATTCATCTTCGTAAAATCCATTTGATAACAATCTAAGGAAAGATGACAAAATGTTATTAAATTGATGGCAAAAGTGTCATGAAATAAATTATTCTGGAATCGCTCATTTACGTGGGTACCAATTTTCGTGGATTGCGGAAAACTTGCCTGTTCGTGGATACGTGATTTCGTGGTTGTGTTAAAGTCTGGTAGTCTCCGTATAGATTGGAATTTGTGCAATTTTAGTACCACCCTCCTCCCCGGTATTTCACGGCACGGCTGTTAAATAGAAACTCGTCATTATCCTGTTCATATGTAGAGAAGTATTGACCATTATTTCCAGTTTGACCAAAACTGTTAGAGCATCACCTTAAATAATGAAACATAAAAAAACATTCCTCTTCTACTATAGGAAATAATATAAACCGTTTTTGCCAAACTTACATTTTGAGTAATGGCTTATGCATGTGTTCTCTTCCTAAAAGTATATAGCATCCTTAACCCGGAGCGTAACGCCGAAAAAGACCCAAATATGAATAATGCATATTATTATTTATGATAGTAGATTTTGAACATTAGATAAAGGGAGAAATTAATACTTGCTTTTCAAACTTTTATAAAATAGAAAAAAAAACCATATTATAGGCATTTTTGTTTTAGCATGTGGTCAGTTTTTGTTTTAGCATGTGGTAACTCCTAAAGGATACCTTTCTTTATAATATTTTTAAATGTTTATTGGTATTTTCTTTTTCACTGCATATGTTGTACTATTGTAAATTTTTGTGTTCTTGTCTTTAAATTTTGCGAATGTCTTTTATATATTTGCCTTATTGTTCTTCTTTATGAGCATAATTGTTTGTTTTTATTGTGATTAAAATTATAACACAATGTTGATTGCTGTATCCCTATTTCGACATTTTTACCTATTTTTTTTTTTGTTCGCACATCGATGTCAATATAATGAAATTTGATACGATAGTCGTACAAGTGATAGGTTAAGCTAGCTATAAAACCAGGTTTAATCCTCCATGTTATAAGTCAGATGTATGACAATTGGTATCCATTCGTTTGATGTATTTGAGCTCTTGATTTTGCCATTTGATTAGCAACTTACCGTTTTGAATTTTACTCGTAGTTCAATATTTTTGTGAGTTAACATATTTTTGAATATATGAAAATCTGATAAAACCTAAATATAAAAAAGCTTAGTTAATTAGACTGTTTAAAATTATCAATCTCAAATGGTTAAATGTATTCCTTGGTTAAATGAGATTAGAAACAAACAACCTTACTATTAGAAACACGACTGGCACCACTCGTGGAGCAGGATGTGTTTTCCTCTAATAGAGCACCTAAGATCATTCCAAGTGATTTGTGGGGTTCGTATATTACTTAGTATTTTTGTTTTCTATGTACAATTTGCGTTCTACTGTTTTTCTGTTGGCATTTTTTTTTCTTTTTAGTCATGTTGTTGTTAGTTTATTTCCGACTTTGAGTTTAAATATCACTCTGGCATCTCTTGTCCCCTTTAACAAAGTAACAGTATTCAGCAACGAATTTAGGTACAAGTCTATATAATATTCATCTCACACCTAATGATTTTTATGTTATAATTCCCATTATAGGATTCATATAAAATAATCAAATGTTGTATGATTGCCAATGAGACAACTGTCCACCAGATTTAAACTTGCTAATATGGAGTGACTGTAAGCAATTATAAGCCACCGTATGGTCTTCAACAAATCGAAAAACCAGTTGTGGTCATAATTTTGCCCACAGCATGATTGTGTTCATCTTTATTGTATTATGACCATTGTTCTTGTATTGCTAGAGAGAGATACTATTGAAATTATTTAATCTGAGTTATTTATCTTACAATGTATTTGTCTTTGTACACAAATGTATGCCATATGTACTTGTTGATTTGTATTGGATAGGATGTATATATATATATATATATATATAAAAGAAGATGTGGTATGATGGCTAATGAGACAACTCTCCACAAGTAACCAAGATGACACAGAAGTTAAAAACTATAGGTCACCGTATGGCCTTCACCAATGCGCAAAGCCCATACCGCATAGTCAGCTATCAAAGGCCCCGAAATGACAATGTAAACCAATTCAAGGAGAATATAGGCTGTTACCTGATATCAAATCCATTTCAGTTATTTCCTTAACAAAATAATGTTTGAATTAAATTCAAAATCATATGTATTAACTTGTTAACACTTTTTTGTGTAATGCTTTGTAATTCGCCTTTTCAGAATCTAAATGACTATGGGTAATCTCATTGTTTGTTTACCAAAATGAAAATAACGTTACGTCATTGGTTGAATTTCTATTGTTAATCTCGATTTAAACCAATCACGATGTTTTGGTGTACACTTTTGAAAATATTACCCATAGTGCATTAGATTCTGAAACGGTGAATCGTTGTTTGTCTTTACGTCGTTTCCTATTTTTGCTATTGATAAATAATTATAATGGTAATATTGAATATATCGTCCGATTGTTCTTTTCTATATTTACAAGGAGGACAAAATTCAATTTTTTTAATCTACAACGGGAACATAACATTTTTTTTTGACATAATCCTATTTTGTGTGATATATAATTGTTTATTGCACCAGAAGTACATGTACCAACTTTGTTATAGCTAGGTAAACCTCTCACTTCTATGACTGTCACAAAAACTTCAATTATATTGACAACACTGTGCAAACAAAGCAACCAGACATACATGTTATAGGTAAAAATGTAAAATATAGGATTACAAATTAAAAAACAAATAATATTATGTTAAAAAAACATTTACCATGACACAATAATCCTCAACCAATATAATTCCTCGACCAGATTTCATGGGATTATATTGGTGTTTCTGGTTGATACGGATGTGATATTGAAAAAACCCATATATATGTAATATGTAATATGATATCAAAAATAAACGCAGGTCGATCTTTTATTTGCAATGTCAGTAAATTCAGTTTTAATAATGATAAAAATATTCATGATGAGTTCATTGACAGTCAGGATTATACTTCGTCAAAATTATCTCCCCATTACGCCAGCTCATTTTTATGATCGTATAAATGGAAAACATTGTAGGGATGACGCGCTGCCAATTAAGCTCTTAAAAACCGATAAATTTATCCACATAGCAGGATCACGATCCTTATATGCCAATTGTATTTTAAAAGACAAATGTATCTTCTAGCTAAAGAACTAAAGCCTCTTAAAACTATTGTCTGAGCGGTTGTAAATTGAAATTTTCGAAAATCATAAACTTAAAAAAAGAATTCAATATTTTGTGGAAGGGCATACTAAAAATTTTCAGTTGTAGAAGATATCACACACAAAAAATGAAGTTTTTTCGAAGATTTTTTTTCCAACTTTAAAGTCTATCGTCATGTGTTTTTCGTAAAAAGTCGCTATTCGAACGCACCTAAGTCTTTGTGATTCATTAGAAAGGTATTTCACTTGACCCATATATTTCATCTTTTAGTACTATGAATTTTCTATGTTATCAAGTCAACCTGTAGTCTTGATATATATAAAAATAATAGAATCTGAAGCGAGATGATGTATCAAATACGTTTGCTTTTTACGTTTTCAAGACAAAATATTCAACGCAAACGCGCCCTAGCATAAAAAGGTGCACTCGATTTTCTCTTTTCAATGCAATTGTTGCCCTTTTTTTAAATTGGTTCCTGAGTCACATAATGGAAGGACTTGATATCTAATTGTTCTGCTTAATTATGTAATAGATAAATATTATTGAAAGCTTATGCAAATGATGTTTTTATGATAAAATACATCGTAATTTAACCGAAAACATTCATTTTATTTGTGTCTATGAACTACGAAAATTACTACAATACACATAACAGTAGACATTTATCGGCTTCTCTAACAAAGAGCTTCGATTCTTTTGTTCTATTTCAACTGGGTTTCCGCTTGATGAGACGTGATATGTCAACCAATTTAATTAAAGTAGTTATATTTGTCGATTGTCTCATAATTAAATATAATTTAGTGTGAAATATAATATATAAAATTACAAGTCGATCTTTCATTAGACATTCTCTATATGAAGTTTTACTGATGATAAAATATTCATGACAAGTTCGTTCAGACGTGAAATTTCATTACGATAATGTTTGAACAATATAAAAAGGAGATGTGGTATGATTGCCAATGAGATAACTCTCCACAAGAGACCAAAATGACACAGAAATTAACACTTATAGGTCACTGTACGGCCTTTACAATGAGCAAAGCCCATACCGCATAGTCAGCATTTATTATGCTGACTGATGCTGTCTCACGCAAAACAATCATTCGAAATGATGACAACAGTCAATAAATAAACACATTTCTGTATTTGATGGACCGAAACATCACTTCTTCTCTAAGGATCTAAACGGTTTGATAAAAAACTTTAATAAAAACTTTAGATAAAAACGTCATATTGTAAGGATAATAAAACCATCAATATGATCACTTACATAATACTTGTAGTGATACTTTTTAACTATAATGCATGCTACGTTAAACTTCTGTCAATATCTTGATGCGCAACATAAGTTAAACGCATCAAATATAAGAGGAAAACTATATTTAACTAGTGACTTAACAACATTAATAATAAACTCATGCGCTTCACGCGTTCGTTATGTGTTTGAAGGTTGCTCTCTAAATCAATATTCGTTTGTTTGCCTATCCAAATCTGCACTTTATGAAATTAATGATATAAAAGCATGATAAGAGGAAAGTGTAGGATTATGATTTTTATTTTTGGACCTGTACACTTATTAGGTCTGATTGTTTTAAAATGTAAAAGAACAAAAATACTGAACTCCGAGGAAAACTCAAAACGGAAAGTCCCTAATCAAACGGCAAAATCAAATGATAAAACTCATCAAACGAATGGACAACAACTCTCATATTCCTAAATTGGTGCAGGCATTCCCAAATGTAGAAAATTGTGGATTGAACCTGGTTGTATAGCGCTACACCTCTCACTTGTATGACAGTCGTATCAAATTCCATAATATGTATAACGATGCGTGACAAAAAAGACATACTAGGTAAACTTGTCAAAAGGAAATACTAACTTATTTGCCTACTTTTTCTTTATCTATTTATTTATACCGCAGTCCAACTAGGCTACGATCTCACTAAGATCTGTGAAAAAATGAAGACTTTGTCGATCGTAGTGCGATCGTGCAGATCGCAGTTAGGTTTTAGTACAGTCGTGGTTAGGTCTACATGATCGTGATGAGCGTGGCCAGCTATGAACATGTTCAAAACAATCGTGGAGCGGTCATGATGAAATCATGTCGTAGAAGAAGCGTAGTGAGGGCGAAGTAAGGTCATGGTTAGGTCGCAAAGGTCGCTCTACTATCGTAGCGACATCGTAGTGTAAGCGCGATTCTAGTCGGAGAGACTACGGTACGATCTCACAGCGACTTTACTACGACCTCACTACGAGCATCACGTTGTTAACGCGACCCAAACACGCTTCCACTACGACTATACCACGTTTGTACTACGCTTACACCACACTGTCCAAGACCATAGTACGATTTAAATACGCCTATGCCGTCCTCATCACGTTGTTCTTACGTCCCGACTACGTTCATACTACGATCATCATGCTCATTGTCATACAAAATTTATGAAAGATTTCCAGCCTTTGTTTGTCTGTATATAATTTGGACCTCTTGTCCTTTATCTCCAACATATCAATCATTCTTGACACATCTGTGTCATTCCTACTATTGTTCACTAAAACATCGTCATTTGATCTTGATGGACCAGCAATAAGTTGTGATTCAGATTGGATTGATCGGTATATATGTTCTGGATCATGATTTGTTACTATCAGATATCCTTCTGCCTCTACCTTTATTCTTACCCTTATGTAGATTTTGGTTGCATGTCTGCGTTCTACCTATCGATGAGAAATAGAAAGAATGATACAGTATTTATATGGAACACGATGTGGAGGCTATTGCTTGGAGCGTAGAAGGATCGCGGTATGACCATGGTATGGTCGTGGTAAGAGCGTGATATAATCGCAGTAGAAGCGTGGCAAGATTGTGTTGCAATCGGATAAATTGTGGTATGGTCGTAGTCAGGACGTAATGATCATAGAAAGATCTATTAATCGTATTGAGGTCGCAGAAAAAGCGTGGTGAGAACGTGGTATAATCGTAGCGGGATAGTTGAAGAAGCGTATTGAGGACGTGGTAGCAACGTGATTGAAACGAACATTTTCAATTTTATGCCGCTTAAACTCTCACAGAGATCTGAATTTATCTTAGATTGCAGTGAGCGTGGTGCGATCGTGGTCTAGTGGGACTGGGGCTTAACTTGAATTTTAAACTCAACCCTCTGTAATGATTAATCTCAACGTAAACATAACCAATTTCATTCTTAGAATTTCCGTCAAAAACACGTCATAATTAAGTTCACATCTAGGAGAAGCTATGTTATAGTTGTAAGAATGACATCGTTTTCGTCGGATACATTCCCTCGGTGATATTCTTTCAAATGTACGATAAGTAAATCCACGCAACTTTACGTCTCGTTTATCTGGATTTATTCGGAAAGTTTCTGATGTACATTGCTTAGCAGACGTTTGGAGGAATTTATAAAGTAACAACAGACTTTGATAAATACCAAGACGCATTTTCTACAATCACAATTTTAGGAAAGTTCTCTTTGGTCTCCAACTTTCAAAACCGTCCCAGACTATGCATGTCTTTTACAGGGGATAGTCTGTGATATAAAATATAATTTGCAAATGACGTGTCATAAGTATTTATATATTTATGGTTCCGTTTGTATTTTAGTGTTACAATAGATTATAGAATAAATAATTCACAGACAATTAGAATATGACTTTAATATCAATACGCAAATGCCTGACAGCAACCTGAATGTTTCTAGTAACTAACACTATTTTATTTAAAGCGACCTTCCCTAATTAGTCGTTTGTTAACGAAACGCACAAATAGTTATTAAAGATACCAGGCTTATAATTTGATATGCCAGACATCGATTTTCCTATGCAAAAATAAACCGCTTTGCAGGTGTACAATATCTTTGTTCTGTTCTGAAATTATTATATAACAATTGCTCTCAATTAATTATACCTTACAGATTTAAAGTAAAGTGAAGTGTCTAAAACTGTTTGGAAAGTACAATGGCAAGTAACAATTGAATTCGTGATTTGATGTTAGAAACATGTATAGTACAAATTGTTTTCTTACTCCTCCTTTTTCAATCAATTTAATGCAGGAAAGGGTTTGTTTTATATTCAAATTCATTTGGAACAGAATCTGCTTACCCTTCTGGAGAACATGAGATCACCCACAGTTTTTGGTGAGGTTCGTGTTGCTCAGTCTTTAGTTTTCCATGCTGTGTCTTGTATACTATTATTTGTCTTTTTTAGCCAAGGCATTGTCAGTTATTTTCGATCTATAGTTTGACTGTACTTCTGGTATCTTTCGCCCCTCTTTTGTATAACACAATTACAAATGGTCTTAATCTTATTTAAAGTATATAGAGGTATCATAAATTATCACATGATTAATCTAGCACCTACATAGATTTAATTTCAAGAGGGTACATCGGTTTTCCACAAAACAAAACGGAAAAAGTAAAAAAAAAACAGGACCAAACAATGCTACCATTGTCGGCTATGTAATCAAATACTTTATTTTAACCAGGCTGACTTTGGTGCTCAATGTCGTCTCTGTTCTTTTTTAAATATAAATTGACAACATTGAAAATAATACTAATACTTTTAACCAATCAGAAGACAGTAAATACACCAAATTTATTTATTAAAAATGATAATTTAAAAGTTTATTGTCCGTATATTGTCCTTTGTATGTAGTTTTCTAACCCTCTTTGAATCCGTTTGGGGTCTAACAGGACTTTTCCTGCCAGTTATATATGAAAATAAATATCAAAATACCATTACAATAATATAGTTATGACGTCACTATTAATAGTAGACGTCTGGATATTCATATGAAACTTAGTGACCCCCTGCGGATCCAAAGTGGTCACAACATGACGGCACGTAACAAATTACAAAGTAACTTATTAACCAGAGATGATATTATTTCATTAAGATGAACAAAAGATCGATAACTGCAATCAATGTCTCTGCTGATATAGTTTTCTTCCCTTAATTAGGTATCACCAGTTAGTAAGTCATTACTTATGTGTTGACATAAAGTAGATTTGAAATGTATATGATATACTTTAATTGCATTAAAAAAACGATTTGTTTTAAAAAAAGAATATATAATCAAAGAATTCAAATATCGAAAAATATACAACTCGTGACCTAACAACACTAATAATAAACTTATGCGCTACACGCGTATGTTAATTAATGTGCTGTTTTCATTCGTTTAACATTTTTCTCTATTTGAATTCTTCGATTAGTTATTCTTTCACTTAAGAGCTCTATAGACGAGGGATCGGGTTATCTTTAAAAAAAAACACTTCCCAGAATCTAGGCAAACGAAATTTCATGAATAACAAATATTAAACTGTGCTGAATCTAGGTCATTATATAAAAAAGAAGATGTGATATGTTTGCCAATGAGACAACTATCAACAATCTTCATTTAACAACAATTGATAAAAGACTGGTGTTAGACAATGATTTTAAAAATAGCCAAATATAAAAAGATAAAGTCCTCTCTATCTCTTTTGTTATCATCTGAGCGCTTGTTAGCAGTTTCAAGATAAGTTATTGGACCTTTTACTGTATGATATATAGGAAAATTTAAGTGCAGAAAATCGTTTTTAAAGAACATTCAGAAATTTGTTCAATGAAAGCACTGATTATCGTTTATAGTTCCTTCGATGGTTTGAGATATGAGGGATAAATTACTACTGCGTAATAAAGGAGTATTCATAAACAGTAGAAGGGTACGACCATTTTACATCAAAAGAGGTGGGGTCTTCAAAATAAAATATTCTGATACCAAATTGGATGAAAAAAATATTGTGGTCAAGCACATAACAATTTGGAAATTACTAATCCAGGTTTTTCAAATACCTTATATTGTTAAATTTTTAAGGGTTTGTAAAAAAATCTTTTTCTGACTCAGACAAAAAAAAACACTCCCTCCCCAACCATTGATGTTTAAATGTTGCTCTCTACATCAATATTCGTTTGTTTGCCTATCTAAACCTGCACTTTATTAAATTAATGATATAAAAGCATGATAAGAGGAAAGTGTAGGATTATGATTTTTATTTTTGGACCTGTACACTAATTAGGTCTGATTGTTTTAAAATGTAAAAGAACAAAAATACTGAACTCCGATGAAAACTCAAAACGGAAAGTTCCTAATCAAACGGCAAAATCAAATGATAAAACTCATCAAACGAATGGACAACAACTCTCATATTCCTGACTTGGTGCAGGCATTCTCAAATGTAGAAAATTGTGGATTGAACCTGGTTGTATAGCGTTACACCTCTCACTTGTATGACAGTCGTATCAAATTCCATTATATTTATAACGATGCGTGACAAAAAAGACATACTAGGTAAACTTGTGAAAATAGGGATACAGCCATCAATACCGTGTCACAATCTCAATCAGAATAAAACAAACAAATATATAACAAAGAAGGGGGAAAAAAGAAAAATACAAAATTAAACAACCACATGCATTACTACTTATATATGTGTTGAATATTAACCCAACTGACTGCTTGACGAGTTACCGGAGAAACGGAGTTCCAGAATGTCTTAATACTTAAATGGTTACATGTAGAAATATTATATTTTCTCTGGATTCAAAAGGAAATACTAACTTATTTGCCAACTTTTTCTTTATCTATTCATTTATACTGCAGTCCCACTAGGCTACGATCTCACTACGATCTGTGAAAAAATGAGGATTTTGACGATCGTAGTGCGATCGTGCAGATAGTACAGTCGTAGTTAGGTCTACATGATCGTGATGAGCGTGGCCAACTATGAACATGTTCAAAACAATCGTGGAGCGGTCATGGTGAAATCATGTCGTAGAAGAAGCGTAGTGAGAGCGAAGTAAGGTCGTGGTTAGATCGCAAAGGTCGCTGTACTATCGTAGCGACATCGTAGTGTAAGCGCGATTCTAGTCGGAGAGACTGCGGTACGATCTCACAGCGACTTTACTACGACCTCACTACGTGCATCACGTTGTTAACGCGACCCAAACACGCTTCCACTACGACTATACCACGTTTATACTACGCTTATACCACACTGTTCAAGACCATAGTACGATTTAAATACGCCTATGCCGTCGTCATCACGCTGTTCTTACGTCCCGACTACGTTCATACTACGATCATCATGCTCATTGTCATACAAAATTTATGAAAGATTTCCAGTCTTTGTTTGTCTGTATATAATTTGGACCTCTTGTCCTTTATCTCCAACATATCAATCATTCTTGACACATCTGTGTCATCCCTACTATTGTTCACTAAAACATCGTCATTTGATCTTGATGGACCAGCAATAAGTTGTGATTCAGATTGGGTTGCTTGGTATATATCTTCTGGATCATGATTTGTTACTATCAGATATCCTTCTGCCTCTACCTTTATTTTTACCCTTACGTAGATTTTGGTTGCATGACTGCGTTCTACGTATCGATGAGAAATAGAAAGAATGATACAGTATTTATATGGAACACGATGTGGAGGCTATTGCTTGGAGCGTAGAAGGATCGCGGTATGACCATGGTATGGTCGTGGTAAGAGCGTGATATAATCGCAATAGAAACGTGGCAAGATTGTGTTGCAATCGGATAAATTGTGGTATGGTCGTAGTCAGGACGTAATGATCATAGAAAGATCTATTAATCGTATTGAGGTCGCAGAAAAAGCGTGGTGAGAACGTGGTATAATCGTAGCGGGTTAGTTGAAGAAATGTATTGAGGACGTGGTAGCAACGTGATTGAAACGAACATTTTCAATTTTATGCCGCTTAAACTGCGAGCTCACAGAGATCTGAATTTATCTTAGATTGCAGTGAGCGTGGTGCGATCGTGGTCTAGTGGGACTGGGGCTTAACTTGAATTTTAAACTCAACCCTCTGTAATGATTAATCTCAACGTAGACATAACCAATTTCATTCTTAGAATTTCCGTCAAAAACACGTCATAATTAAGTTCACATCTAGGAGAAGCTATGTTATAGTTGTAAGAATGACATCGTTTTCGTCGGTGATATTCTTTCAAATGTACGATAAGTAAATCCACGCAACTTTACGTCTCGCTTATCTGGATTTATTCGGAAAGTTTCTGATGTACATTGCTTAGCAGACGTTTGGAGGAATTTATAAAGTAACAACAGACTTTGATAAATACCAAGACGCATTTTCTACAATCACAATTTTAGGAAAGTTCTCTTTGGTCTCCAACTTTCAAAACCGTCCCAGACTATGCATGTCTTTTACAGGGGATAGTCTGTGATATAAAATATAATTTGCAAATGACGTGTCATAAGTATTTATATATTTATGGTTCCGTTTGTATTTTAGTGTTACAATAGATTATAGAATAAATAATTCACAGAAAATTAGAATGTGACTTTAATATCAATACGCAAATGCCTGACAGCAACCTGAATGTTTCTAGTAACTAACACTATTTTTTTTAAAGCGAGCTTCGCTAATTAGTCGTTTGTTAACGAAACGCACAAATAGTTATCAAAGATACCAGGCTTATAATTTGATATGCCAGACATCGATTTTCCTATGCAAAAATAAACCGCTTTGCAGGTCTAAAACTGTTTGGAAGTACAATGGCAAGTAACAATTGAATTCGTGATTTGATGTTAGAAACATGTATAGTACGAATTGTTTTCTTACTCCTCCTTTTTCAACCAATTCAATGCATGAAAGTATTTGTTTTATATTAAAATTCATTTGGAACAGGATCTGCTTACCCTTCTGGAGAACATGAGATCACCCAAAGTTTTTGGTGGGGTTCGTGTTGCTCAGTCTTTAGTTTTCTGTGCTGTGTCTTGTATACTATTATTTGTTTTTTTTAGCCAAGGCATTGTCAGTTATAAAAAAAAACAGGACCAAACAATGCTACCATTGTCGGCTATGTCAGCAAATACTTTATTTTAACCAGGCTGACTTTGGTGCTCAATATCGTCTCTGTTCTTTTTTAAGAGTTTCAACAAGGGAAATAATCGCGTTCAAACATTGGTAAAAATTTAGTGATTATGATCCAATTTGAATCCAATTTTTGTTTTCGAAATAGGCTTCGCACCGGTTATTAAAAAAGAACAGAGACGATATTGAGCACCAAAGTCAGCCTGGTTAAAATAAAGTATTTGATTACATAACCTTATTCATAACTTGTATTCACTCCGAAGATTTTTTTTCAATCAGTTAAGAATTCCCAATATTTGATTAGTAAATCAATCTGTTTTTTCTTTTTTTATACTATGTAGATAATTTCAGGCTGGATTTTTTTATAATTTATGTCTGGTAAAAAAACTTTTTTTGTTTTTTCATTTGAATAAATACACTTATAAACTAAACTAAATCCAAAGGGTTCTCTCGCATAAAGATTAACATCGTTTAGAATTCTACAACGGTTTAATGGTCATCTATTATATCAAATTTGAAGAGAGAAAAAAAATGAATACAAAACGTGTACAATACTGTGAATTTATTTATTTTTGTGGGTACCAATTTGCGTGGATTGAAGAATATTTTTATTTTCATGGATATTTAATTTCGTGTATTTGCAAAAGTCTGCTTACATTCCTTTATACAGTTTGTGATTCGTTGTCCGTTAGAATTCGTGGTTCTCAGAAACCACGAAATCCACGAAAATTGGTATCAAACGAATAATAATGAATCCACAGTATACATTAGAGTTGGTGACATTTGAATGACACGGAGGTATGTCATGGATACAAAATGGTTACACTGTTAACTATATTTTTATCATGTATATTCATGTACGTGCATGGGAAAACATATTATTGTTTTATTATTTACAAGAGTTTCAAAAAGAAAAAAATACAATAAAAAGTACATTCCAAGGGAAGAAATCAAACTTTTGTTGACATTTCGTTGTCCTTTACATGCATGACATAGTATCAATACATATATGACATTGCCATATGAACAAAATGACAATTTAAACATATTTCTAGCAAATGCAATGCTAAATGGGCATGTATATGTAGGACTCGGAGGTGCGATGGGGACGCTGAAGTGCGATGGTCACGCTAATGTGCGATGGTCCACGCCGAAGTACGATGGTCCTTTCGCTGAAGTGCGATGGTTTTGTGTATGACGTTTGAATAATATGACGTTTTCAAAATACAACATGAATTCGCAGGCAGGAGAATAGTGTTTTGTAAGGAAATAAGAAAGAAACAAACAATTCAAGTCCCGAACAGTTTTAAGCATTACATGTTGAGGTTAAAAAAATATGTTAAAACAATTTAGGCAGCAAAGCGGCTGAAAGATGAACGTGGTCACCAAATGGGCTAACCGGTATTCTGAATTATGCCGCAGACTTTTTGTACGATAAATACAGTATACTAATCTAAATATTAATCTTAATTTATCTTACGGTAAGCGTCACATGATTTTATGTGGGCAATTTAAAAATTAAAAAAAAAATATGATAGTATTAGCAATGTTTCAATGATTTTGCTATATCAAGTTCATATAATGTTGTTTTGTTCCCGAGATATTTTTGTTTTGTTTTGAAAGAACACCGTCGCTCTTGGTTTTTTTATGGTTTCAGTCTAAAACATGTCGGACAGAAATTAACCTGACTAAACCCTACTTGTACTTCCCAATTTATCATCCTCATCTTTGTTTTTCGTGAAATAATTGACAAGCTTCGCTATTAGTAAAGCATAAATTTACTTGTCGGTATTTTTACTTCGTGGATACTGTTCCGACATTCAAGGTACAACATGTATATATAAATTGAAGAAAAATGTGAGCAATTACTAAGTTTTATCATAATATTTAAGTAAATGAGATGGACACTTCTTAGTACTATTATAAAGACCTACACGCTGAATCTTTTTTTTTAATTTTTCCTTTGAACACCTTATTCCATACTCTTGCGTGCTAAAAGAATAATCAGAGACTTGGAATATTAGATTAAAACAAAAATTAAAGTCTTTGGTTTGATCTAAACAGAAGTTTAAACATCTTCCAAATAAGAGGCTAGCAGCCAAATATTAATGGTTTTATTTTATTACAACAGCCCATGTGCATTTTCAAGCTTTTACTCGAAGTCCTAAGTTGGCCATCGCACTACAGCGTAACCACCATCGCACTTCAGCGTAAATATCAGCAAGTTAACGTCACGATGTTACCATCGCACTTCAGCGTGTTAACCATCGCACTTCAGCGTAGACCATCGCACTTCAGCGTGACCATCGCGGTTCGGAGTACCATCGGGGTTCCGAGTCCTACATATATATAATATGAAAATAAAGATAATACTATATTTCTTTTTAGACAAAACATTTCATATAATTATATACTAGTACTTGAATGAAACTTTCTACCGTGTTGATACGATAAAGGCTGCATTTCTGTAAATATTGACAATGTAATTTCCCATAGGAACTCCTTTTACGGCTAAAACTGTACCACTTTTAGTATGAAGGTTTGAAAAAAATCTTATCCTAGAATTGAATGTTCATATGCACCACAATTTTTTTCAAAGGTCAAAATATAGGGCTGTGCGGCATATTTTCAACGTTTATATGCCCTGAACTTCTCAGAGTTTAAACTAACACTTATTTTCTTAACTACCCCTACCTCGAATGAAAGGTTACCACAGATTGCAATGTAAACCATATGCACATGTTTATTTACTGGTAACATTGCTAAGTTATGTCTCTGAGAGATGGAACACAGAGAGCATAACTGGGAACAAGTATGTTAACAAAATTAATTTTCTATGAATATTCAAGATCTCCCCAAAAGAGGCGTGTTTTGAGAAACAGCTGTATTTACAAAGTGCAACCTATAGCATTTTTGTTTTGAAAAACCTATATGTTTCCATTCAGAAAGGATTCAGCCATATCAATAATGAGGGGATGTACTTATCCCTAGTTATTAAAGGCATTTTAGGGTCCAAATTCATTAAATGACAACCGAAAATATGGATATCAATAAAGTTAAAAAGTTTTATAGACATGTTTTTTGTCCAAAATCCCTTTTATTTCACAGCCAAAATTAAACACCCCAAAATATCAATATTTATGGTATAACACATGTTGGTGCACTTTAACTTTAGACACAATCGGAATACCTGTCTGGTATTTACCATTCAGAGATTGTTTTGATTTTTTTCTTTAAAATTTACATTTTCTTCTCTGGTTCTAAAGTTTAAAATTGAGAATGGAAATGGGGAATGTGCCAAAGTGACAACAACCCGACCATAGATCAGACAACAGCTGAAGGCCACCAATGGGTCTTCAATGTAGCGAGAAACTCCCGCACCTTTTGTTTAGCCTTTTTCTGAAGACATATTAACCCAAAATTTGGTACGGGTTTGCCAAATACACCTTAAGTAATTTAATTAGACATTCGTTAACATCTAATATATAAATGCATTTATTTTCAGTTTGTTTGTCTGCAACCATTTTTCCAATTTTTTTAAATTCCTGTATTAGTATATGAACTTATCATAGATACCAGGATTAAACTTTCATATTTACGCCACACGCGATTTTCCTCTACAAAAGACTCATCAGTGACGCTCGAATAAAAAAATGTTAAAATGGCCAAATGAAGAACGAAGTTGAACAGCAATCATGGTAATTATATGCATTCAGTTTGACAAATGGTTCTTAAAAACACTTCCTCGTCTCATTTAACATCTTAGATTATTGATTTTTGTTGAAATACTACCATTTTCTGTGAATTATTTATTCTTTACTATAAAACATTAAAATACAAACGGATCCATGCATATAAATACTTATGACACGTCATATGCAGTTGATATTTTATATCACATACCATCCCTTGTAAAAGATAGGCATAGTCCAGAGAGAACTTTTCTAAAAGTTTGATTGAAGAAAATGCGTCTTGGTATTTATCAAGGTCTGTTGTTACTTTTTAAATTCCTTCAAACGTCTGCTGAGCAATGTACATCAGAAACTTTCCGAATAAATCCAGATAAGCGAGATGTAAAATTGCGAGGATTTACTTATCGTACATTTGAAAAAATATCACCTCGGGCATGCTTTCAAAAATGTATCCGACGAAAACGATGTCATTCTTACAACTACAACAGAGCTTCTCTTTTATGTGAACTTAATTTGAAATCAATTTGTGCTTCTGAAGGCGATTTTCAAGTCGAAATTGGTTATGTCTACGTTGAGGTTGATCATTACAGAGGGGTGAGTTAAAAATTATATAAGTAAATTGATAAGTTAATAATTCCAAAAACATTGTATCAAATACGGCTAAGGTAATCAATGTATGGGATAAGAAAATCCCTAGTATTTCGAATAATTTATACTTTTCCAAACAGTTAATTTATACAAACTAGCATACAATCGATATTCACGTCAACACCCAATACAAGTGCTCAGTTCTGGTGATAGAGGCAAAATGGCTGCCGTTTTTCTCTGAATGGGGAAACGAGGGTGCCATCCGTTTTAATGTGTTTTTCCTGCCTGCATTTAAATGGTTGTTTTATTCGTTTTGGAAACATAATTAACTATTTGGTTTTATGATATTTATCAGGCTTCAATTATATCTATTGTTGACAAAACAGTATCTAATTGCTTGAATATAAAACAATCTGGGTCAATGTACTTTCGAATTTCAATATATTAAATAGACTACGCGGCCCTTGGGTTTTTATTTGAAATACATTGAATATAACTAAACCATAGCTTTTTAAAATGGTTATATTGTTGAAACTTTATTTGTTTAAAAAAAACAAAAAAAAAAGAAACATTATAGTTCGCTCCTGTTTTGTTTTTTGTTTTTTTATTTTTGCAAGATATTCTGAATCCTTTGGGTTTATCCATAAAAAGAATAAAACTTACCCATTAAGCCTTATTTTTCTTTCCTTTTTTTTAATACACATAGCATTAACTATCTTCATTTAGAATCTTATACAATCCTTGTTATTTTTGAAAGAAAAAGGTGTTTCAGTTTAATATATGAAAGTCTGGAGAGAATTATAATTCGCCGAATGTTCAATGACATATCTCAAAAACGAGCCCCTAATCCATATTTTGATCTTTTTTCAATATTTATATACTATCAATTTATAATTATATTCTTTTTAAAAGCTTGTTATTTTGAAACAGAGTTGCGAACATCATCAAACGAGAGAATTGGTTTTAATACTATATGATAATTGTTTTTCTTACATACTTCCGATATATTCAACGATATCAAACGATTGATAGATTATCTTTAAACCTCAAGATTCAGATGTTTCTCTTGTATGATTGCTACTATGTGATATATTCTTAAACTATTAAAGTATTTTTTTTTTAAATTTCAAGAAGTAGTTTTAAAAAGACCTTTAATCGACTTTTACATAAGAATTTTGGAGAAAATAAGTGAATTAGTGAGGCAAAACATTTTCTATTCACTCGTTTGTAAAACATTAATTCTATATTCAAATACTTTTTATTTATTTCCCCCCAGTGATTTGTTTGAACGTTATTTAAAAAAAAATAATGTTCTTACGTAATTGAAAAGTTACTTTTTTTCAAAAGACATCAACCGTATGTTTTAATATGTTTATCAAAATATCTCCTAGCAAGTCTGACATCAAATACCAAATAATTCTCCGTTTTTTCAAGAAGTCTCACTGTTTCGACTTTTCAAACATAGATAATTCTAAGTTATTTCAGAATGTCTCCTTGTTGATTATTTAATTTATATTTGAGCTAATAAATCATATACCAAAAAGACAAAATTTAAGAAAGTAGAATAAAAGAGTTATGTACTGATTTGTATAACTATCACAGCGAGTGAAGATCGAGGGAAAGTGCACCATTTTTGATAAATTTTGATATGACTTTAGACGCATAAATATAGCAACCAATGGCTTCAGATCTTAGGCAGGGACTTTTTTATTTATTCTTTAGGAGATTTTTGTAAAGATGTTTTCTTTAAATGAAGTATAATATTGTAAAAAAAATGGAAACACTCAATATTCTATATTTAAGTGTGCTTTTGTGGATCAACCTTGATTATGAACGCTTTAACCCAGCTCAGACTATAATTACAGAGACAATAATAGTGCATTGACTTCACATATCAACGATATAAGGATGGGGCTTAGAAACAGGGAAATGCAAGGCTCTGCCGAGCTTTTCCCCCGTTTCGGGCCGAATTCTTATATCGTTGATATGTCAAGTCAATGCACTATTATTGTCGTTATACTGCAATCTAAAAAAAAAGTATTTAAATTATTGTTTAATGTGTTAATGTTATTATTTGATTGAAATATTGGAAAACTTCCCCCTTTTGTAAAATGGCCTCATATCCTGCAGGCGGAGAAATATAAAACACGATGAAATGTACATTACCTGTTGAAACTAGCAATCGATGGTTGTCGAATTTGTTTGAGAATGAACTAAAATATCAGCAATAAGCATAAACAATAATGATTTATAGTTTACAAACCCAAAATATTAACAAGTGAAATATGTTTTCCTTCAAAAAATTGCAAAAGAAATAATTTTTAGTAGTTGTTTACATTGGAAACAGGAATAGGTTGAATAGGTCGTATGAATAATCAATTATAATTTCGGCAATTTATATTTGAATATACACGAGGAACTAGTATATATATATTTGTTTAGGGGCCAGCTGAAGGACGCCTCCGGGTGCGGGAATTTCTCGCCGCATTGAAGACCTGTTGGTGACCTTCTTCTGTTGTCTGTTCTATGGTCGGGTAGTTGTCTCTTGGACACATTCCCTATTTCCGTTCTCTCTTTTATACATCCAGATTGTGTGTGTGCCAACTACTTTTGCCATTTTCTTTGCAAGATATATTAATTGTATATTAGTGTTAGTAACTAGAAATATTCAGGTTGTTGTCGGTCATTTGAGTATTGATATTTGTTAGATATTCTAATTTTCTGTGAATTATTTATTTCTTAAACTATTATTACCGGATTCATAGACGATAACTGTTTAGTGTCTTTAAATATCAGCTGTATTTGTACGACGCTAGGAAAATGGTATATGCGAGCTTTTAGCGAGCTACTACACCTGTTTCGAACCGAGTACAAATACGGCTGATTTTTAAAGACACTAAACAGTTATTGTCGTTATCCTGCAATTAATTCTGTATATTGTTTGTCTTTTGAAAGACACAAAAACTGACATATTTAACATTTATTTTCGATTTGTAATCCATTGAGGCCCGAGTAGTAATATCAAAATCACACATTACGCTGAAGACGGGTTCGCAAAAAAAAAAGAATCTCGAATAGTTAACAATAACACATCGCTCAAGATGGATAATTATCTATTTTAACATAACAACTAATTTCAACCGTAAAAACAAATAACAAAACATTGTCAAATTTGAAACAGAAGTGTAGAGTTGTCCTACGCTTCAGACTTGACATTCACTAAACATGCATGCTGAAATTGACATGGTTGATTTTGTAACACAATCATACACATTCAAGTTTTGAAATATACAATTGTCATCGTCATTGGAATGCAACTGGGATACACATTCTGAGGTCACACAGGTTCAAACAATACTGAGTCCGGCAGTGGGCGAAGCTTTAAAGCGATATCTGTATAGTATACAGATACAGCATAGCAATATCTGTAGGGCTGTATCTGTATAGTAGGACACCCAATTGCAGGATAAATGCATATAACCTTCAGATGATGACACATCATTTTTAATTAATACTTTATTACATTCCCTGAAAAAGATATGCATGTTATGTGGATAGTTTCGTTACGTTATTTCTTTTTAAAGCCAGGGAAAACATGATTTTGTTGGTACTCCGTTATAGAGAAGCAACTTAAGGTGGTACCCAACACTTTCACTAAAATTAATTTGGCTCGTTTAATTTTCTTAAAATTTTGACAAAGTATTTACTTTGACCCTTTAACAACAATATAAAAATTTCAAAAATTTTGAACCAACCATTTTATCAGAAAAATTACACTGGTTATATAGCAGTTTGACAACAACCAATTTTGATCACTGAGAAGCTTAATATTCCATTTCCAACACAACGTAATCAAAACGTTTAGATGACTTTACAGAGTTATCTCCCTGTAGTGTTAGGTACCACATTAAAGAAACAAAACCAAGCTTACTACATGTATTGGTTTAATTATTTTTGCAAAATACATGTTTTAAGTTTTCTATACACTACACAATCATCGTAAAACAATATTTCACACTGAACCTTACTCAATATTATCAAGTTTGTAGAAAAAGCCGACAAATTTGATAATGTTGCAGAGGCGGATCAAGCCATTTAAAAAGGGGTGTCCCAACCCAGGGTAAAGGGAGGAGGTTCCAACTATATGCTCTCATTCAAATGCATTGATCGTTCAAATAAAAAAGGGGAGTTCCAACCCCCGGACACTCCCTCTGGATCCGCCATAATATTCAATTAGGTGCAATTTGAAGTGAGGTATTGTTTTACGATGATTCTGTAGTGTATAGAAAAGATCGAATGTTAAAAAAATTCAATACCCAGATGACTGACAACAACCTGAATGTTTCCTTGGTCAATTCAACTTTTTAAATAATGAATAACTTATCGAAGAATTCAAATAGAGCGTGACCGTACAAACATTAATTCACAGATGCGCGTAGTATGCGTTTATTATCAGTGTTGTTCTCCTCTTATATTTAATGCGTTTCCCTTAGTTTTAGTTTGTTACCCCGATTTTGTTTTTGTCCATAGATTTACGAGTTTTGAACAGCGGTATACTACTGTTGCCTTTATTGTTAGGTCACGAGTAAAATATTTTCGATATTTGATTTTTTTTGTTAGCTATTCTTACTATTGCAAGGGCAAATATTTTTTTATAAAATTGAAATAAATAAATAAATAAATAAGGAACATTTTTTTCTGCGCATTCCCAATTTGTTTTAATAATCCGACGTTATCGACACCGTCTTGATAATGCTTATTGTCGTATGACGTCAGAGGAGTGAAATAACCACGATTATTTTACATGTGACATTATCGGTTTTTATTTCAATTGGAAATCAATGTAATTCATTGCAACCAATGTTATAAGTTAATTTATCTAAAAAAAGAAGCTTGTTAGAAGATACGATGATAATTTCGTGGCCAAAAACTTAAGATATTACTAATGTGTGCCTCTAATAGTTTTTAGAATTTTTTGGGGAAAAAAAACACGTTAAAAAGTGTTAATCACTTATCGACATTAACCTTCTTCAAACAACGTTTTCAACATTTATTTAAAATGCGTTATCCATTTAAAAATATACGACTGAACAATAGATGCTAATTGCAACAGCTCACCTGACCCGTACGGTCAATTGAGCTTTTCGTAGCTCGATGTCCATTGTTGGTTGAATAAAACCGAAAACTGAAAATTGTGTCCGACGGATCCCCTGCAAAATAACATGGGTAACATGTAAGTTTAGTTTTATTTTAAAAGTAACCATTGCACGACCGGTTGGTAATTAAGATTTATTTCCCTTGAAAAGCACAGTCACTTACATTTTAAGATCTATCTGATTTTTTACTGTTATATTTTTAATATAGTTTAGAATTAATTGGTTGGAATATTTTAATAGGTTTCTAAAACCATGATAAAAGAATAGCCATTTCGAAATCAAACTTTAATAATATATTATTGATAAAATGGAAACAAAGCTTAATTAGGTTGTGCGAGATCTAAATCTGAAATGGAAAATTCGATTGTTAATTTTTTAAAATTGTCAAAAAACACAAAAAACACATTGCAGGTGACCAATAATTCTGTTTTTCTGAAAATTCTGATAAACTGTACAGTATCATAGTACTTATTTTTTAAAATTATCTGTACCTTTACCATGTTAACGATTCTTACATTTTTCTAGATTTTCAACACAATCATCTAGATTTTTTTTATTAGAAGTTATGTCTCGTAATTGTAATAAATAAAATAATTAGAAAGTAAGACAAGATATAGAAATAAGTTGATAGTGTTATATCGTTGAGGTGCTCTTTGTAGCAGTAACTGTTCGTTAACGAGAATTGTTTGCCAATCTTTGCATGTTTGTCTTTCATCATGAAAAAATATAATAGATAGATAAAAACTCTAATAGGGGTTAATTCAGTAAATAAATATACGTCATCAGGGACCGCCCATTTAGGAGAGAGTTTTCTGTATAACACTTAAGTCATATGCTCTTCTAATTGGTAGATAATGTTTGTAATGAATGTTTTTTTTGCAGATGGATCAAAACTAGAGTTGAAAAAAAAAAAAAAAAATGCTGAATGTACTTAATTTTTTTACTACAGGGTTGAAAAGTAACGGGGGTCAGTAAAGGAATTCAGTGCGAATCTACATTGTTTGTAAACAAGGCCATGTGAATGCCTAAAAATGCCACATGACCCTATGTTTTTAGTGCAAAAGATAGGGCTACATTTGTACTTTCATTAATGTTATATGAAAGTTTCCAATTTCTAAAGGTTAATCAGGTATAAATTTAATTCCATATATAGATTAGCATTAAAGTCGATGGGAGATTTTTTACTGAATTTACCCAAATAAGCGATACCGGATCTAAAAATAAGTCATGACTAATATTGTCCTTAACAAAGTAACCGTACTTAGCAAAGTACTTACCGTATCATGTTAGTTTTACCGCATATCGTGCATATGATTTTGAAAACTATAATAAATATTAGTGAATTAAATTTTTAAAAAGGAAACATGGTCAGCAAAACAATACAACACAAAATTCGTTCATGACTGACATTGTTATTATTGCCCTTTTATCAGTTGTCCTAAAAAGATCTTTGAAAAGTGATGAAACGCCTATGCTCTAATGTAATTTATTGTAAAAAATATTTTGAATGTATATTAACAATTACTGGCATGCTACAATCAAAGTTTTTTTATAGTCTACGTTGTTTTATAACATTTCGTCTCCGGTGACAGTTAAGACGTATCTGTATCTTCATGAAAGAAAAGGATCGTGCACAACTATTTAACAGTGTTTTAATAAACTCATCATAAATACGAGTAAATGGATCATAATTTTGTAACCCAAACTCTCGTCTCGTCAAAATAAGACTTATCAGAAACAATCGAGCCGAATAGTTGCAAAAGACCTGATAAATCACGAAAATTAAGAACATTTACATTTTAGTTTGATGGATGCTTTTGTGCCTGTTTGTAACATTGTTTGTTTTAGGATTGTAACACAGTGATGACTGCTGTACCCATATTTTGACTATTTTATTTATTTAGGTTTGTTTTGTTCACGCATCGTTGTAAATATAACGAAGTTTAATGAGACTGTCGTACAAGTGAGAAGTTTAGCGCTATAAAACCAGGATCAATCCACCGTTTTCTTCTTTTGAAAATGCCTGTACCAAATCATGAATATAACAGTTGTTGTCCATTCATTTGATGTGTTTTTTTCATTTGATTTTGCAATGTGATTAGGGACTTTCCGATTGAATTTTCTTCGGAGTTCAGTATTTTTGTGAATTTACTTCTTAGACATCGAATTCATTAAAATTTTGTCAAATACGTCTTAGGTCATCTTTAACTGAAATATTTTAAGTTTTGTAAACAATTAATTCAAAAGTATGATCATACCGTAAAGTGGGTAATTTTAGCGGTTGTAACATTTTGCGAATTTCATTGAATAAGATATAAGAAATATTTTTGCGGTTATTATTTTGGCGCATTCAAAACTTTTATCAATACGTTTGCATGTTCACTTTTAATTTGGCGGAAGTTAATTTGGCGATTTTGTTCTATCCGCGAAAATAAGCGAAAATTAACAACCCCGCGAAAATAACCCGCTCTACGGTATTAAAGGTAGTTCATATCTACACATATTAAGTGATGACTTCCTAGTGATACCGTAAAGGAAGAAACCTATACATGTACTAACAGAGACATCAATCCCAGTTATCTATCTTCTGTTAACTTTGATGAAATAGTTTCATCTCTGGTTAATCATTAACGTCGTAATTTGTTAAGCGTCGTCATGCTGTGACCCATTAAGATCCGTAGGGGGGGTACTTTATTTCATATGAGTGTCAAGGCGTCTACTAATATGAGGCAGGCGTTACCTGTGAAAGGGGACAAAGTCCGTATCAATTACAAGTTTTTAATTCTAACATATTTTAATGTTAAAAATGAAACGGAAATACAGTAACATTTCCGATATTGGTTCTGTTGTTTCTCATAGTCTCATGACAAACGAGACCGGACGTACAGATGGGTGCAGTCCTAACCTTTACAGCAAGTTAACTTGATAACCAGTCATTTGGACTGGTCAAAATTGACCTGTGACCGGATTTAGGACTGCTGTGACCAGTCCTAGGACCAAAGTCTAGTTAACTTGAAAAGCGGAGTTGGTCCTAGGACTGTTTTTATGTCTGCCAAAAAGTTAACTTCGAAACAGGTCCGCTATTGATATAAGTTAACTTCGAACCAGTCCTGCCGTAAAGTTAACATAAGTTAACTTCGAAACCAGTCCTGCCGTAAAGTTAACATAAGTTAACTTCAAAACCAGTCCTGCTTTTGTTTTGACAAATCCAATCAAAAACAGACCTGTTGCAAAGTTAACTTTTGACTTGTCTGCTCAACACTAAGTTAACTTGTAACCAGGACCGCTCTACACCGAGTTTTTAAAAATATTTTTTAATATATTTGTTTCGTAGTATAAACATCGAAAATAAAGTAAAAATAATACTTCCGTTATATAAACAGGATTTAATACAAATATTTGAAAATAAAGTATGCATAAAACGTTGTTTGTAACACAAATTTATCTGTGATCTGCCAATCTATCAATTAAAAAATGATCTTGGTTACAATGATAACGGGCACTGAATATATATTCCAATACCTATCAAATTCAACCATATGCACTTTATTTATATGTATATCTATGAAAGGACGTATTTTAGATGTTAGTTATACGTTCTTGTTAGTTATATGTCCTTGATCTATGTAGCCACAATCAGCAATATTTTAATTTTAGGATAGAATTTACTACACAAAAAGAAAGCATGATTTTAACACATGATTACAAATTTTTGTTCGCCTAAATTTAGGGTGCCAGCATGTTATCCTTTTATTCAAAATATTGATACGTAACAATATTTCAGTAGTTTTGATACCTCATGCTGACTTGTACAACAAAATTATTTGACCGCATTGACCAAAACTGACCATATGTGCACTTTAATTTGTAAATCTATATACCCTCATGGTAAATCAGCCATATCTTTTATGTCAGGAATCAATGTATAAAAACAATGGATAGCAATATTGCAATACAATAACAACAATTTTTTGTTTGCATAAATTTAGGGTGCCAGAATGTCCTTCTTTTATTCAAAATTTTGTAACAAAATTTCAGCAGTTTTGATACCTCTTGCTGACTTGTGCAACAAAATTATTTGACCGGGTTGACCAAAAACTGACTAAATGTGCACTTTTATTTGTAAATCTATATACCTGCGTAGTAAATCAGCCATATTTTTTCAAATTTTTGTTCGCATAAATTAAGGGTGCCAGCATGTCCTCCTTGTATCTAAAATATTGATACGTAACAAAATTTCAGTAGTTTTAATATCTCATGCTGACTTGTACAACAAAATTAGTTGACCGCGTCCACCAAAACTGACCACATGTGTACTTTAATTTGTAAATCTATATACCCACATAGTAAATCAGCCATATTTTTTATGTCAGGATTCAATGTATAATACAATGGACAGCAATATTGCAATACAATAACAACAAATTTTTGCTTGCATAAATTAAGGGTACCAGCTTGTCCTCCTTTTATTCAAAATATTGATACGTAACAAAATTTCAATAGTTTTGATACCTCATGCTGACTTGAACAACAAAATTATTTGACTGCATCAACTAAACATTTGCTAAAACTGGTCATATGTGCACTTTAATTTGTAAATCTATATACCCGCATAGTAAATCAGCCATATTTGTTATGTCAGGATTCAATTTATAATACAATGGACAGCAATATTGCAATACAATAACAACAAATTTTTGTTCGCATGAATAAAGGGTGCCAGCATGTCCTCCTTTTATTCAAAATATTAATTCGTAACAAAATTTCAGTAGTTTTAATATCCCATGCTGACTTGTACAACAAAACTATTTGACCGCGTCCACAAAACATGACCATATGTGTACTTTAATTTGTAAATCTATATACCCGCATGGTAAATGAGTCATATTTTTTTATGTCAGGACTCAATGTTTAATACAACAATATACAATGGACATCACTATTGCAATACAATAACAACAAATGTTTGTTTGCATGAATTTAGGGTGTCAGCATGTTGTCCTTTTATTCAACATATTCAAAATATTGATTTGTAACAAAATGTCAGTAGTTTTGATACCTCATGCTGACTTGTACAACAAAACTATAACCCCATCGACCAAAACTGACCACATTTGTACTTTAATTTGTAAATTTATATACCAGCATACTATTAATCAGCCATATTTTTCTATGTCAGGACTCAATGTTTAATACAATGGACAGCAATATTGCAATACAATCACAACAATTTTTTGTTTGCATGAATTTAGGGTGCCCGCATGTTGTCCTTTCATTCAACATGTTCAAAATATTGATACGTAACAAAATTTCAGTAGTTTTGAGACCTCGAGCTGACATGTACAACAAAACTATTTAACCCCATCGACCAAAACTGACCATATGTGCACTTTAATTTGTAAATCTATATACCCTAATAGTAAATCAGCCATATTTTATGTCAGGATTCAATGTATATAACAATGGACAGCAATATTGCATAAATACAATAACAACAAATTGTTTGTTCGCATAACTTAGGGGTGCCAGCATGTCTTCCTTTAATTCAAAATTTTAATACGTAACAAAATGTCAGTAGTTTTAATATCTCATGCTGACTTGTACAACAAAATTATTTTACCGCGCCCACCAAAACTGACCACATGTGTACTTTAATTTGTAAATCTATATACCCGCATGGTAAATCAGTCATACTTTTTATGTCAGGACTCAATGTTTAATACAACAATGTACAATGGACAGCAATATTGCAATACAATAACAACAAATTTCTGTTTGCATGAATTCAGGAAGCCAGCATGTTGTCCTTTTATTCAACATGTTCAAAATATTGATACGTAACAAAATGTCAGTAGTTTTGATACCTCATGCTGACTTGTACAACAAAATTATCTGACCACATTGACCAAAACTGACCATATGTGCACTTTATAAATATATCATGTCTTTATACCCGCATAGTAAATCAGCCATAGTTTTTATGTCAGGATTCAATGTGTAATACATTGTAATGTACAATAGACAGCAATATTGCAATACAATAACAACAAATTTTTGTTCGCATAAATTTAGGTTGCCAGAATGTCCTCCATTTACTCAAAATATTGATACCTAACAAAATTTCAGTAGTTTTAATATCTCAAGTTGAATTGTATAACAAAATTATTTGACCGCGTCCATCAAAACTGACCACATGTGTACTTCAATTTATATAGTTCGCATAAATTAGTGCAATTTTTTTCTGCATAAATTTAGAGTGCCAGCATTTCATCTCTGTATTCATAATATTGAACAGTCACTAGATATAGTAGTTCAAGGATGGTGTGTAAAACACAACTATAAGGCCGCATCATTCAAGTACCAACACTGACATGATCATCTGACATGTCTGAATTCATTTGTACTTTTTAATATACAAAGGTATATAAGGATCTCTTCTTGGAATAGTATACTGTTAATCTATTATGTCGGTTGATTGATTTTGTTTGTAGTTAAAAGACAAGTGGCAACTATTTCATTTAAGTGCACATGTGCATTGAGTATAATTTTGGGACGTCCCATACATCAATTTATCGGCAAAGACAAATCTCTGGACAATCTGACGAGTTTTACCACACACCGTATGTATCCGACCACTTTACATTTTTCGTTAGAATATTCTGCGGAAAATAGAATAGTAAATCCCATGCAAACAAGTTGAATAACAATGAAATATCCATGCATGAAATAAAATTTAGGAAGAGACAGGTAAAATCTGGGGAACGAAGCAACGTCGAAAATGATGTTGATATCCTATGATTATAAGAATATTCTTCCGATGCGTTGGATAAAGGAAGGAGAAATAACTACAAGTGGAAAAAGGAAGGAGAAATAAATCATGTAAATGTGGCAAATAGAATAAAGCTTGCAAGACGAATTCTGTACGCATTAATGGGCTCTGGGGTGAATGGAACAAATGGCTTATATCCAGTAACATCGTATAAAATCTACAACACTTATGTTTTACCAAGACTACTATATGGTTTGGAAGCCATTCCTCTAACTAAGACCAATATAACGCAGCTGGAATCTTTTCATAGAAAGAATTTAAGACATTTTCAATCTCTTCCTAAACGCACGGCTATAGCTGCAATATATCTCCTGATCGGTGGACTGCCAATACAAACTGAACTTCGCAAAAAGCAATTGTCTTTTTTCCATAATTTACTGGCTTCAAATGATCAAAGAGTTAATGATATCATCATCAGAAAAATGTCGGTTAACTTTTATAACCCGAACAGCTTTTTTTCAACAATTCGAGAAATCCTATTAAGGTATGGACTGCCTCCGATTCATCTTCTTCAAGAATCTCTCCCTTCAAAACTGAAATGGAAATCTCTTGTAATGAAGCATCTGAACACATACTGGCAAAATACATTAAGGGATGCTGCCGAATCTAAATCAAGTCTAAAATATATGGAAACTAAACATCTTCTTATTGGCGAAAATCACTCAGTGTGAACTATATTTGACAAGACAAAAGCTGAATTTCGGAAAGCTATTATCAAAGCTAGAATAGTTGTAGGAACGTTCAAACTGAATTCTGATCGAGCGAAATTTAATCTATCACCTTCACCAGTCTGCCAACTCTGTAATCTTTATGAGGAAAATATCTCTCATTTTCTCCTGGAGTGTCCACTATAAACAAATATTAGAATTACACACTTTAAACCAATCAAGTCCTATGTTACTCAACATACAACAGCTGAAGTCTGGCATAGTGTCTTTCAATCCAAATCAAACATTATCAGGCTAATTATAGACTGCAGATATTTTTCACAAGCACTAAGAGACGACAAGATAATGAACACGATAGAAGCCAAAACTAGCGAGATGTGCTATAACCTTTATATTAAGCGTTTAAAGTTGCTTGAGTCAATGGATGGTTGACGGTCTGAAACAAACAGTTTTTATTCCGTATAAGTTGTGTTTTAATGTTTATAAATGGCACTCGTATTTTTATGTTTTATGTGTAAATAGAAGAGTTTTACTGTGTATTTTAACCATTGGACAATAACTTTTAAAATATGTCCACCATATATTTTAATATGTAAATAGTACTTTTACTTGGAGATAATCATTGATATTCCTTAAAAAGAAGCTTATACGGAGAGAAGAAGAAGAAGGATAACCTTTCTATCCGCCTTCTAATAAAAAAAACTCATTTCCTTTATGATAGCTCTATGTGATTGTATAGCCATTGTTTTATGTATATAAAAATATAAAGAATTAAAAAAAAATGAATTTTGTTGATATGTATAATATCTAGTAGAGTCTAGCGAGTAAAAAAAGTTGCTATAAAAAATATGAATGTTGTTGACATACTTTAATTAAAGCTCAGTTCTGATATGAAAACTCTTAAACACGATAATCTGTCATAAGCAGACATGTCCTCAGGTCTGTTCAATTACAGACCTGTCCACAGGTCTGGTCTGGGCAGACCTGTCCTCAGGACTGGTCAAAAGCAGATTTGTCCACAGGTCTGGTCTGGGGCAGACTTGTCCTCAGGAATGGTCAAAAGCAGACTTGTCCACAGGTCTGGTCTGGAGCAGACCTGTCGATAGGTCTGCAGCGGTCCTAAAAAAGCAGACCGTAGGTCTGGTCTACCAACGGCGAAGTTAACTTCCTTTTCTGGTTAAAAATTCTCAAGTTAACTTCGAAAGCAGTCAACAAGTCTGCCCTAAGTTAACTTTTGTCAAGGTTAGGACCGCACCCATCTGTAAGGAAGAAATGCGAGAAAATGAAAAGTTAGCCAACAAAAATTAAACGATTTTGAGTCATTAGTACATTGGAAATTATATGTTTTTTTCTTTTATTATTGATTTGTCTACTGTTATAGGGGACTTCGTCATCATTTACATTTTCATTATTATTATTGTAAGGTATATTTATTTATATTTCTTTATATATAATTGTGTAGGAAAAGTCCTGTAAGCATGGTAAGACCCCATAGAGGGTCAGGAAACTCCATCTGACGTAAAATATACGGATAATAAACATTTTAAAGATCATTTCCTTATAAGTCAGCAAGAAATTTCATAGTACAATGTGTAGGGATGATGATTATCAAAATCAAGTAGAAAATCAAGTTATTTTTTTTTTGTTTTTTTATTTCATATCAATAAATTTCGGAATCGATTAACGATTAAGTAAAAAAAATAAGTGTTTAAAAGTGTTAAATATTTAAAAAAAAAACTTTACTTCTATCTTCAATTAAGGACCAGTATGTTTTTCAAACGGCGTTAAAACGTTTTTATGATTTTTGAAGGAATCGAAACATTCGAGAAGACCCAATATTATCACAAAATGATAAGTAGTAAATTAAATGACGTTCTTCGTTGTCGTAGTTGTAGTCCTGGATTAGTGGTCTGCACAGCAAATAGTGATCAACAAAGTACATAAGTCATTCTAATTGCCTTTTCTGACATTTGTAGTTCGATTGATTTGTCGATCCTGCAACCGCTATGCATATGATGTACATAGATATGATACTCTCAATTATAATTAAGTCCAAATTTATCCGCAGTTCCGACAAACAATAAGATTATCCATGCTACCCATTTGGTTTAAGTGTAATTTATATGACGTGTCGAGAAAGTCTCCATTCGTGGTAATGTACTATAAATATAAAAAAAATAAGATGTGGTATGATTGCCAATGAGACACCTCTCAACAAGAAACCAAAATGGCACAGAAATTAACAACTAAAGGTCACCGTACGGCCTTCAACAATGAGCAAAGCCCATGCCAAATATTTAGCTATAAAAGGTCCCGAAATCACAATGTAATACAATTCAATCGAGACAACTAGAGGCCTTATTTATGTACAAAAAAGAACAAAAACCGAATATCTAACACATAAACAAACGACATATTCATAATCATACTCTCTGTTTTTCCTCTGACTAAGAAGTTCACTGGTGATTGTAGCGTACAATATAAAGAAGGTCACTGGTAACCCGATGATTGTAGCGTACAATATAAAGAAGGTCACTGGTAATCTGGTGATTGTAGCGTACAATATAAAGAAGGTCACTGGTAATCTGGTGATTGTAGCGTACAATATAAAGAAGGTCACTGGTAATCTGGTGATTGTAGCGTACAATATAAAGAAGGTCACTGGTAACCTGGTGATTGTAGCGTACAATATAAAGAAGGTCACTGATAACCTGGTGATTGTACCGTACAATATAAAGAAGGTCACTGGTAACTTAGTGATTGTAGCTTACCATATAAAGAAGGTCACTGGTAAACCTGGTGATTCTAGCGTACAATATAAAGAAGGTCATTGGTAACCTGGTGATTGTAGCGTACAGTATAAAAAAGGTCACTGGTAACCTGGTGATTCTAGAGTACAATATAAAGAAGGTCACTGGTAACCTTGTGATTGTAGCGTACAATATAAAGAAGGTCACTGGTAACCTGGTGATTCTAGCGTACAATATAAAGAAGGTCACTGGTAACCTGGTGATTCTAGCGTACAATATAAAGAGGGTCACTGGTAACCTGGTGATTGTAACGTACAATATAAAGGAAAAATACTTAGATATTAATAATAATGATTTGATTGATGTGGTAATCTAATAAATATTATTATTTTCAGGATCCGCTTTTTGACCCGAATGTTGGAAATCAATGCGCCGAAGGTGAAGTGAATGAAAGCCTTCAAAATAAAAAGGTTGTTTGTCTAAGGGACGGTTAGTATATCATTTGATAAGAATAGCTGCAGTGTAATATGTCCATTAGCCTGTGTGACGACAGATATAATCAACATTTCTTATTATTACTAAAAGCACTATATTAGAAATTAAGATAATGGTGCGATGAAAGTTTTTTAAGGGTTTGGACACTAGATTAAAATGTGTCCAACCAATGACTTTTAAAAAAAGAAAAAGAAATCCTACACAAAACTTCATTTTACGGTTGTGTCACAGTGCAAATAATCACTTGGATCGGTATAGATATAGTGACGATATATGTGGCTTACTCACTTGTTTTTACATATTTTAAATATATTAATTTCAAATTTTACCTTGATGTTTCGAAATTTCTTGGAATGCAAACTATGAATTTGACAGGAAACATACATGTTAAGGCTTAACCATTAAATATGCTTACCTGTACCAAGGGAACAGATTAAGGATATAGCTCTAAAGTTCTTTTACATACTTGCTTAAGGATGTACTTAGGTGAGGTTTTGGAATTTGTGTCAAATGTTCGGACTCTTTGGTGTTTTTCCATACAATACAATGTAAAATATTTTGCCCCATAACACCCATTTATTTTTTCATGTAAGACTAAATAGCTCATGAAAGGTCATTTACCAAAATTTTATAATATTTCTGATTTTCTTTCTTTTGTTTAGAGACCCAAATAATACCAATGCAAATATAAGGTAAAAATCCGAGTCAGCCTATTCCCCCCATATTTTAAATCTCAAATATCTCGAAAAGGAGGTCTATGACCTATCAATATTTTTAGCTTATTTTATCCTTAATTGATGCTCTACCAGCTTAAAGTATAAATTTTAATTTCTTAATTTCTTAATTCTTACCTAACCTCACCTAAGTACATCCTTAAGTTTTTTACTCGCGTTAAAACGAGTACAAAGTACATATAGAATAAATTAGTATATGTATCAATAGCAGACAATATTTAATAGTTTAGTACTTGTATAATAGCTTTACTCTTATAATAAATTACTACGGAGACATTTATCTGAAAGTGATGGGTACGGGTTGATCAATATATGCAACGCACCGATATTATGATAGACATTAATAATGTTTAATAGTTTACGTTACGACAGGATAGTACCAGAAGTTATCATGTTAGCACTGTATCGTGTGGTAATGATTGTATTCTTCCAAAATATTGCCTTTAAAAATCCGTTCAAATGACAATTTAGTAGCCATAGAAACAGTTGCACAGGACAGAGCATCTAGAGAAGTTTCTCACTAAATTTTGTAGATTTTTTATCTAAAATAATGCGCAAATCCTCGGATGAAATATTGTGAATGTTGTTTTTTAATTCTGTTCAAATGTCAAGTTAGTAGCAATAAAAACAGTTGCGCTGGGACAGCGAAGCCAGATAGTTAATGTCAGTATTTTAGAAAGTTATCTTACGGTTATTTAGAATTCATTCGATTTGAATTACAAGTGTTTAAGCTTTTCAAAAAAAAGCACACTAGTTTTAAAGTGTAAACGTCCAGATAGGCTTTCTCAAAATCCTTTAAAGCGGTTCCTTTTGTGACAACTCTTTCAAAGTAATGCATCAAATGTTGAAACGTTATCTTACAACCCAGTTCAGGGAAACGAGCTCCTAATAACAAATCTTTTAGATGCAAGTAAGAAAGATTCCTCAGTTACATTGAAGTTCTCTCCAAGTGTAAAGCTATGGTTGTGGAGCATGTGAATACGCAAATATATGTTTTGTTTAATTCGAAAAAAATTGAGAATGGAAATGGGGAATGTGCCAAAGAGACAATAACCCGACCATAGAGCACACAACAGCAGAAGGATGTATTTTTAAAGCGTCTGGCGACTAACACATTGTTATCGTATTCAACTAAATCTTAAGGCCCATTTCTGGTTCTATATAAAACATTCTTGGTATCTTGATCAATTATACACATACAATAATTTGCATTTGTAAGCACTGGCTTTAATATCATTTGGTATCTGATGGAGAGATGTCTAATTTACAATCATACCACATTGTTTTTATTTAGCTAAGCCTTAATTTTCCTTTATGAGCCGTTATCACATGGATATAGTTGAGATAATTAAAGTAAGGTTAAAGTTTTTTATTGACTATAAAACTTCTTACAGTTATTGAAATCGATTAAAAATCAAATAGTAAAATTAATGACAAAAAAATAATTCATTTTTAGATTGTAAAATACCGAAAGACGAACCGCAAGATGTGGCGCTTGGAAAGAAAGCTGGACAAAGCTCACAAATTTATAACCTATGGGCCAAATATGCTGTCGATGGATTAAATAATACTCATCAATTTACGGCAAGGGGAATGTCCCCGTATTGGTGGGTAGACCTAGGAAACATCTTCAACATAATGAGAATTGAAATCATCAACAGATCCGGGAATGGTACGTTTTTTAATCTAAATTTTAAATATACTTAAAGACGGAAGTTGTTACGCGATGTGAATCACATACCAGTATATTAAAGAGAAATGTGAAACAGTACATAAACTATGTAAGTGTTTTTCATAGTAAACTGTTTTACAAATTCGACGTTTCGTAGATTGCACTAAGATAGGCAAACTATTAAAAAGAGCCTTTTTAATTATTTTTCTTTACAAATAGGTTTCCAGTTTTCATGTATACGCTTTCTTATTACTCATATTGGTTAGGCAAAAATACGAGATATAACATAATATAAAACAAAATATAGAACAATATTGATCTGCTTTACTAAAAAGTAAAATCACAAAACTACTGAACTTAGAGGAAAATCTAATCGGAAAGTCCATAATCACATGGTAAATTCAAATAACAAAACACATCACATCATAAACGAATTGACAAGAACTGTCATTTTCAAATGTAGAAAATTTAAATTAACTAAAAGTCAGGCAGCCAGTACATTTTATCCTGCAATTCGCCAACTATTGTACAAATAACAGGTATACAAATATTTTGTTGCTTTATTTGTACTGGTACAATAAAGTCACATGCTACCCCAGTCCCACGTTGAGCTAGCGGTCATATGAATATTTCTGTTTTCTAACCAATTCATTTTTGGGTCCTCTTCGCGGTCCCCGTTTCAACTATGTCGATTTCTTTGAGAAATTAGAGACAATAATTTAGATTAATAGCTAAAGTTTCAATCGTTTGGGGTAAATTTATTTATAATCGCTTTTCGTCCTGTTTCTAAAGTAATACAAATAAATTTTATATTTTCCGACACAATACATTTATTGTAGATGGCTCTCTTTCACAAAAGTTGGCCGTTTCAAAATCTAAAGTGTAACTGGTGTTTCATTGTTCGCTCTCTAAAATAAAAAAAATAGCTTCAAAACGGTCAATTTAGGTTGGACTTTTTCTAGTGCTGTTGCTTGTTCTATATAGATGTTTACAAAAAACATTATCGTAGAACATGTAGAATCACGATATGAAACACGAATTTTACTTAAACGTCAACTTTTTCACCGACCTAAAGATTTTTGCATTATGTATATACACGATAAAGATGGCTTAAATATTGTGCATTTAGTAATTTATTCCTTATCATTTTTACATAGGCCACGGCCACAGGCTTCATGACCTTGACATTTCTCTTGGACCATGCCTTGATGATTTGTCGGTATTTGCACATTACAAAGGACCCGGTAAAAGTGGAGAGCATCTGGTATTTCAGCGCAGACGGTATACTGATGGTCGTTTTGTCAAACTGTCCATCATTAACGTTCCAGGAGCTTTGAACGTGCACATGGTTAATGTATTTGCTTATCCAATATGTTGATGAATGTACAAACTTATCTTTGCATGTTTTAAGTGTTGATATCATTTTACTCTTCAGTAATGAAGTGAAATTTGGAACGTCCTGGTTTTTTTTGTAATCTGTTAACTGACAATTAAATTAACTCAAGCCCCCTCCGTCACTGATTTTCGTAATCACGATGTTTATGAGGCTATATTGAAATATTCAAATAACCAAAAGTAGAGGTGTAAGTTTACTGTAAATTAGGAAAGGGTCTATTGTATGTAAACGAATGTCTTCGGTGAATACATAGTGGACTTAATGTTGTTGAAATACATATTTTAAATTTATTTAATAAACCGCTTAAACAAATTACTCACTGTTTAAAGATTACTAAAGCGAAATTAATTGTTTACATTTAACATGTGTTATCGGCAATTTTTTCCCCAATAAGGTACAAGATGTATAATCCACCTAAAATTTGATAAACGCATTATGTATATCATCAAACAATATACATAAATGAATGTGTGACCACCATAAATATCAATTGACGGTTTCGTTTCGCATTAGAGACCATGTCATATTGGTGTTTTACTTGGTTCGATAGTAGGTTTATTAATATAAGAAGATGTAGTATGAGTGCCAATGAGACAACTCTCCATCTAACTAAAAATTGATCTCAGATCAAAATCGTCTTGTCTCGTATGAAGTCAGCCCCATAATAATAAAGAAACAAGTTGGCTAGAAGAGGGGCACAACTGGTACCCATTGGAATTCCTCCGAAATCAGTCATTGTAAAAATAATGAAAGCTTTATATATTGATACGTTTTCATAAGATTATCAAACCCAAATGAAAGCACTATAAATCTGAGTTAAACAAAAAGAATTCGTTCAGATACAAGACTTCTAAGCAGCGACTCAAATGACTCATGCACATTAGATAACCGATACAAAATGTGTGGTTATAGAAAATATGTTTCCTGTCTATACAAATCAGGAGATGTATTGTGATTGTCAATGCGAAAACTATCAACCAAATTTCAAATAAAATGGATGAAAGCAACACAGCAACAGCAAGGCCTTCAGAAATAAACAAAAAAAAAACAAACAAACAAACAACTGTATAGTTGCATAGAAACAGCCCCGACATTAAATTATAGAACAAACTAATTGAAAATACTAACGGCCTTTTTGTCATAGAATTGACAATGTCCATCTGATCACTTTCCTTAAACATGACTACACTCTATAGTGGCAAGTCAAGTTCCTCTAAGTTTCTTATCAGAAAAGGTTATGAACTTACTTTCATACACGGAGTATACTCTAAAATAATCTAATGAACGATGTGCCAATGAATTTCTAACTTTTTTGTTACTTGTTACCTGTTAAATGGTGCAAATGTTTAGTTTTTTTTTGGCACAAATTAAATATCATATTGTGGAGCAAATAAATAATTGGATTTTGTAAAAATTGGCTCAAATGCAATGTGTCCGTTGAAATGACAACAGATGCATTCATAATCATTTCTATTGTTCTGTTTAAAAAAGCAAGTTGTTTTGTGAAAAACATATGTCTCTGTACCGGATTCTTTAAAAATCTATAATCTGTTAAGTTAAAAATTTGGAACTTTTTTGCCATACTCCTTCTAAAGTAAAAATAGCAGAATAACGAAGAGTTTTTGTTTTTTGTTTTTTTTTTATCAAATTTGATTGGTCAAACCTGAATTTGTAACGCTAAATTGTAGAAGTAAACAAAGTTCTCAAATGTGGAACTTTTATATGCGCCTTTCTTTTAAGAAAAAAGAACGTAACACCATTTCAGTTTTAGTTACTTGTATGAGGGTTTTTAGGTGAGTCAAGTACTCAATCAATTCAATGTTAATATACCTCGTGTTATTGTTTTTGTTTTAGGTTTTCTGGCATAAAGTTGTTAAGGGAATCGAAAAACTATTTAGAATTGATGTTACTGCTTAAATTTGAAGCTTTATAATTATGAAACTTTTACTAACCTTAATTTACAATTTCAGATCATGTTGGTTTTATATATTTGTTAATAAATGTAAATGTGTTTTGAAAAAGAAAGGTTCATTTATTCTTCCCGAAATTTCTGTATTCAATGGTATTTTTTAAAGCGTAACAGAGATTTTTTTAGCTCTCGCATGTTGGGAATGCTCTTATTGCTTGTTTATACTTTTTTTTTAAAAGATCATGGCTGATATTCATAAAACTGCTTAAGCATGTTAAGTTAAGATTGGTTTCGAAGGGACGAATGTTTTATTAATGTCCTACGATAAATAAGTACTATGATTGAATGTCCAAACTTAAAGATGTTTGCTTCACTTGTTTTTGAAATTTTGCCAGATATTCGGAATCCTCTAGTTTTATCCATGTAGTACCATTTTAAAATGTTGTCCACTAACCCTTACTTTTTCCCATTATTTAATGAGATACAGTTTAGAATGTCATCTTTGAAAATCTTTTAAAATTCATGTTATTTATTCATATGTTTCTACAAGAAAAAAAAAAGGTGCCAAAGATAAAGGTAAGAAAAATCGAGACAGATTTATTTTATTCGCCAAATTGTTAATAACTTATATCTAGAAAACAAGCACACAGACCCAAAACAAATTCTGCTTTTCTAGTTTCTATATTTATATACAACAATCAATTTATAACAGTCTTTAAAAAGCGTTTTATTTTGAAACAGAGAAGCGAACATCCTTAAGGGGTTTCATGAATATCATTCATTTAAAAAATGTTTGCAATGATAAGGTTTGTTTATTCTGGTTGTTTATTTATGCATGGCTTCTACATGTGTAGGATGGTAATGAAATGAAGTATCGTTAACAGTTTTTATTGTGTAGCAGTTTATCACTATAACGAGTTAAGAATTTTTACTAAAAGCAAGCAGTCAGGAGTTAAATGTTCATTCTTTATAATTTTTTGTGTGGTTTATAGGTACTTCTCGCTTCTCGTTTTTTTTATCATATAGAATAAATACACTTTTGGTTTTCCTGAATTGTTTTTACACGAGTTATTTCGATGTCATTTATAGCTTGCTGTTCGGTGTTAGCACGGGCTCTTTGTGTATTTTAGTGTAGACGCCACCTTATAGACTAACGAGTTAGTCTCCGATCTTGTAAAGGCCATTTAACCCGATATAAACATAAATATAAATATAAATTATTAACTAGTGCAATTTGATTTTTTCTAGATGTGTTTGATTTCATATTATAGGTTATGAATATATGTTAATTGTAGTGTTTACCTGTACAAGAATGAGTTCTCTTAGATCCGATTAGTCAATCAAATGTTTTACATTTGCTTTACTTTTAATTTAAATATTCTTTTCCTTTTAACAACTGAACACGTATAGGTCATGCGTAGTTAATCTCTAGGGGTTAAATTGGATTTATAGTTTACATGAGGTAGAATTATAAATTCCCAATAATTCATCATCGATGGTTATTAGTTTATTTTTGACACAATTCTACCAAACTTAATGCTAAAAACGAATTGTAATATTACTATTTCATTGTATATCGCTTTCATAAATGGTTGTACAAGCAAAAATCTTATATCTCTTATCTTCTTTCATTTGTCTTTGTTCTATTATTATTATTACTTTTACTGTTGAATGGTTTCATGTGATATCCGTTTAACGTGGCTCGGTACTTATACATCTCGTCAATGTGTTTGTATTGGCTTTCATTTTTTTGTGGTTTGTTTTGTATTTGCGACTTTTTGTATTTCTTTTGTTCTTATAACGTGACTTTGTACTTTAAAAGATCCCGTCAATATGATATTGTTCTATTATATGTCATTATGATATATTTCTATTATGAATTACAATATACGTTGAACCACAAACGTCAAAATCATTCAATCGCGTAGTGGAATTAACTATTTTCGGATTCTTATAAATTCTATATATATATAACTTTTAGACTAGTTTAAATCTCGGTCTTTTTCTTAAATTTATTCTTACATACTTTTGATTTTTTAACCCTGTATGCTAACATTCCCATGAAAATTTTAAAATTGTTTGTACGCACATTGAACGACAAATTTATGTGACGTATAAAATTTTCTGACGTCAGACACTCAAATCAATAAATGTGTTCGTAGATAGTAGATGTTTTTGTGTTCTGTTAAATTGTTCCTTTTAAAATTGTTAAACGATGATGACTGATGTACCCATATTTTGACTATTTTATTTATTGTGTCTGTTTATTTAACGCATCAATGTAAAAATATCGGAAATTGACGAGACTGTCATTAAAGTGAGAGGGTTAGCGCTATAGAACCAGGTTTAATCCTCCATTTTCTACATTTGAAAATGCCTGTACCAAGTCAGGAATATGACAGTTCTTGTCCATTCGTTTTTTATGCGTTTTGTTATTTGATTTTGCAATGTGATTATGGACTTTCCCAATTGATCTTCCTCTAAGTTCAGTATTTTTGTGATTTTACTTTTTAGCTCAAACCTCTATCTTCTTCCTGATATATAATTTATATAATTTATCTGTCAATTGCCAGCTGTAAATCTAGGTTTGCTCCAATTACAATTATTCATATAAATTTTTTCTGTCGCTTTTCGGTGTTGTTTTAACAACAATTTTGTAAATCAATACTCGTTGACTGAATTGAATATTTTGGGTTATAAAAGCGCAAAATGTGTTCTACTTTTTTTAATTAGCTCTGCCATGTTTATTAAAATATTTTTAACACTCTCCCACAGGCTTTATGCTCACATATGTTCAAAGATTAGATATCGCATTATGCTCATATTCTACATATTTTGTTCGCATTTTTTTCACATGTTTGAATGCGTTTAATGTTTGGAGTCACGATAGCATAATTGTTCATTTATGATATGCATATTCTCATGCATTTTAGTAAAGATAGTTAAATGCTCTTTTAATTGTGAAATGATCTGATTTATATGTTTATAATATTGGCATTGTACAATATGTTATTGTTGTTGCTTATAGTGTTGTTAATGTGTCTTGTATGTGAGCTTTTAAAGGAAGAAGACATTAAAACAATTCAAATTTTACTTATGTCTGTATTTGCGGCCCTTGCTCATCTACCTTTTGACCTCAAGGTCTTCTGTAAGTTACGTTTTAAGCCTAACAGTAAACTCATATATAAAAAAGAAGATGTGGTATGATTGCAAATGAGATAATTCTCTGCAAAAGACCCCAAAACACGGAAATTAACAACTACAGGTCACCGCCGCACCGCATAGTCAGCTACATGTATAAAAGGCCCCGAAAATACGCATGTAAAATAATTCAAACGAAAAAAACAAGCGGCCTAATTTATAATGTACAAAAAATTAACGAAAAACAAATATGCAACACATCAGAAAACAACAACCACTGAATTACAGACTCCAGACTTGGGACAGGCACATACATACAGAATGTGGCCGGGTTAAACATGTTAGCGGGATCTCAAACCTTCCCCTAACCTAGGACGGTAGTGTAACAGAACAACATAAAAACAAACTATAAAATTCAGTTGAAAAAGGCTTAACTCATCAGATGGATAACAACTAATTAAAAACACATGCATCTGAGACTATAATTTACATTACCCACAATCATATTCCTATATAATTTCGACTTCGATCACCTTGTTTTGTTCTTTGCTAGCCTCTCCAGATCGTGCCACTTGTATCCTTCTTTCTCCATCTCGGCTGCAACATTCCTTCTCCAAGTGTATCTTGGTCTGCCCCTGCTACGGTTTCCTTGTATGTTCCACTGTAAGGCTTGCCTTGTAATGTTAGTTTTTGGCTTCCTTAGTGTGTGTCCTATTCATCGCCATTTTCTCTTTTTTTAAGCAGTATATACATAATGTGTTGGGATACACAAAGACATGTTTGGTCTTCAATGCTCTTCAACTTCGTACTTTATTTTGCCTTTTAAACATTTTTTGATTCGAGCGTCACTGATGAATCTTTTGTTTTGTTTTGTTCTTTGCTAGCCTCTCCAGATCGTGCCACTTGTATCCTTCCATCTCGGCTGCAACATTCCTTATCCAGGAAGTAACAACTACATGTCACCGTAGAGTGAAATGTAGTTGTTAATGTCTGTGTCATTTTGGTCTCTTGTCGACAGTTGTCTCATTGACAATCATACCACATTTTCTTTTTTTATAGTTAAAGATTTAACCGAGTACCCTAATACTTGCGAGTGTCATGACCGAGTACCCAAGTATTAGATTTCAGATCTTTTGACATCCCTTAGTAAAAGTAATGCGTTTACAATGTACCCTAAAAGTAATTTACAGGGAGTAAACATACATGTTATAGTAAAATAACGCCAATAAGATAACAGTTACAAAAATGTAAAGGGAGTTTCGAGCAAACCTGTGCATCTGGAGTCCTTTCCAACCCATCCGAATCCACATAAGATGAAAAATATCCACATTGGAGCTTAAACTGAAACAATTTATTTTTACGATCATGGATATGAGCCCATGCTATACTGAATTGTTTCAAGAAAATGTCCAATTTTCGACAATTTGCAAAAATAAGCAAAGGAGCTGTCCTCTGCTGCTGATTCATATTGATTCCCTCAAAGCTAAGATTAGGGATCAGTTAGAGGGGTGGTTCTTGTGAGGAGGCGGTGGTAGGGTACGCAGACTTTGCATCAGTGATGGTCATCGGGTGCAAAATGCATTAATTTTCGATTTTTGTGGTCGTTTTCTTAACCGGAAAGACTGAGGGTCCTGAAATATAAATTCATCTGAAGTCTGCATATAGAATGGACCTAATTTGTGTATAAACTCAACCAATTCACTCACACCGAAGGACTTTTATTATATGTTTGTGAGTGACTTGGTCTAGTTTACACACCAAAAAATTCCTTTAAAAAGGCAAAAATACTTTTATTTGTTTCTGAGTGAATTGGTCGAGTTTATACACCAATAAATTCCTTTAAAAGGCGTTTAATCTTTATCATTCTTAAAAATTTGAGATAGGGAATATATTTTTTTCACACTCGTTACCTCTGTTTATGTAATTGAATAAGCCTAGCGCATGCATATATTTGTTGATTAATGCAAAATTTGTGCTCAATGAAATTTGCTATCTGATAAAAAGTAAACTGCAAAAACTCTAAGACTTATAATCATTCAAACGAATGTTTGTGTGCATCATTTTATTTAACGATTAACGTGGAGTGAACTTAAATTTTGTAAACTTGGGTGTTATCGCCGCCATCTTGTTTACATTGGTTACGAAAAGAAGTTCGGTTATCGAAAAATAACCAACGTCAAGATCAACTAGCGGAAGTCCTCTCCACCAATCATATCAACGTATTCCCTTGTATGCAAATCATATAAGGATTATACTACTACAAATTTTCACTTCTTCGTACTATGCACATCCAAAATTATGAATTATGTAAAAAAGACATATATTTCTTTTCTCTTTTTAAACTGTATACCTAGCAACAAAATATTTTTATTTACCTTTGTATAATAGTACTGCAAATGGCGGAATTTTGTTCAGGGTTACTGTTGTTTTTCTGAAATTGTTTAACATTTGAAAGCGTTATAATACTGTTACTTTAACTATTCATCCCTTATTTTATTGATTTTGGTATTTACATTGTATCAGAGATCAAATGTATTTGTTCAGTGTATGTTCACTCGTGTTAATATGTCTTTCGATTGAGTTAATCCATTTCAATTGATATTTATATTGTGTTATACTAATGTTTTAGATAAGGGTTAAAGTTTGGTACCATTAAATGTTTAAATCCGCTGCAATTATTTACACCTGTCCTAACTCAGCAATCTGATGTTCTGCAGTTGTCGTTTGTTGATGTGGTTCTCGTTTCACGTTTTATTTTATATTTAGATTATGCCGTAGTTTTGCAAGTTTGAATGTTTTACTTGTAATTTTTGGGGCCCTTTATAGCTTGCTGTTCGAATTCGTTGTGAATTAAGACTCCGTGGTGAAGACCGTACTTTGACCTTTAATGGTTTACTTTTATAAATTGTGACTTGGATGGAATGTTGTCTAATTTGCACTCATATCGCAACTTCTTACATCTATTCAAAAGCGTATGATATAGTCATTTGATTATGGTCTTTTGTTTTTGAATTTTCCCCGATTTTGTATTTTTTGTATTTTATTTTTTGTCAGAGGCAAGAAGTTACATCCATCTGATAGATAAAGGCAACAGTAGTATACCGCTGTTCGAAATTCATAAATCGATAGAGAAAAACGGAGATGTATGGAATTCGGAATGCAGTTTTGTTATGTTTATTTTTTTTTAATTAAAAACAGTATAACATTTACCGGCCATGGACAACCACTGCACTTCAGGCATCTGACTAGAAATAGACACAAAAGAATTTTGCGCGATTTAACAAGTTTGTAAGCGCTTAACCATCATTTTATATTATAAAAAAATTAACCACGCTGTTATATGAATAATATTACTAGTATACAAATACATTACCTAAACTAAAAAAAAATCATTTGTGTTTTTATTAATACCATTCCATAATATATTCTGTTTTGCCGTTACATTGTTCTTAAAAGTGAGGTTTGTTAAGTGGTCACACCCGTTTAAAACTACAATGTATGCAGGAAATTGTTGAGATTTCAGAGAATGAAAGAGAGCAACCAAGGCGACGACGATCTTGTTTAAATCTGTCTTGAAAGATCGAAGTGAAGGATAGTTGTGTATTTTTTAAAGACAGTCACAATGATACATGAAAATAGGTAGAATAATATTTAATATTTGAGACAAAGACCTTTAGTGCAGTTATTTTTGTCATTGTCTTCGAACGTGTTACTATTATTTTTTTTCTTTTCTTTTTACTGAATGTGTTTGACCATATACTCTATATTTCTTGAAGGCAAATAATTTCTAATTGGATATTCTATTTTGGTAATAAACGCAACAATAAGCACTCTTATCTATTTTGTGTTGGTAAGCTTCTGTGAATACTGGAAGTCACAGTACAGACAAAAAAAGTTTTCGACACAAAAACTGGCTATCAAAGTCAATAAAATTCAGAGTCATTGTTCTATAGGAATATGATTTACGGTATGCAGACTGAAGAGATACTGCTAGGCTTAAACTTGACAGAATACCTTGCGGGCAAAAGGGGGATGAACAAGTAACGGAGAATTAATTAAAAAAAAAATGTTTAAATGTTTTCTTTCTTCAAAACACAAATAAAAGACATACTAATAATATTATAACAACCACAATAACAAAGTATACAATGTAAATATTATAAACATATAATTCAGATAATTTGACCTTTAAAGAGTCTTAACTTAAATGCATGAGCATATGTATATTATCAATGATCACGTATAAAGTAAAATGAAAAAAATACTAAACTCAGAGGAAAATTCGATCCAAAAGAACTAATCATTGTACAGATAAAAATGGTGATTATTAAACCTGTTTTATGAAACCAAATACAAACATAGAAAAAAATCCAATTGCACGAGTTCGTTATTTATACATATTTTTTTTGTTGATATCTGATTATATGACCGTTGGCAGCATTCATGGTTTACCTCGATAATTATCAGATCATCTACTCTAAAAGAGGGACGAAAGATACCAAAGGGACAGTCAAACTCATAAATCTAAAAGAAACTGACAACGTCATGGCTAAAACTGAAAAAGACAAACAAACAACAGCACACATGACACAACATAGAAAACTAAAGAATAAACAACACGAACCCCACCAAAAAACTAGTGGTGATCTCAGGTGCTCCGAAAGGGTCAGCAGATCCTGCTCCACATGTGCATGATGTGGCACCCGTCGTGTTGCTTATGTGATAAAAAATCCGGTAAATAGTCTAATTCGGTAGGTCACATTCATGAAATCGAAGGGATTGTAGTTACGACGTAAGGAACATATCCGATATCATTTGTGAAACGGTTCTTCCACAAAGGTCAACCAATTCGTCATGGCGTCAATAAAATTTACGAAGGGATGATTTCAACTTTACCACTTTGAACTCTTGGATTAATAGCTTCCTTGTGAGCAGCAACCCTCTATCAAGAAAATCATGATAGGAAATGCAAGCACGGGAGTATCGTATCAATTGGGAGATGTATACCCCGTATACATGTGCTGCTAGAATGTTGCTACTTAGAAATGGAACGTTCACAATTTTAAAGATGAATCATCTCTTTTGTCGTAAAGTTTTGTTTTCAACCGACCCTCATCGTCAATTTCTAGATGTAAGTCAAGATATGAGGCCGACTTAACTGATCTGTAGTATCCTTTATCCATAGCTCGATGGGATAGATGCGTTCCACATAGTCACCAAATTTTGAATTATTTAGTGAAAGAACATCATCTATATAGCGGAAAGTAAAGTTAAAGGATATTGCTAACTTCTTATCTTTCTTCCTAAGAAGTTTCTGCATGAAGTCAGCCTCATAATAATAAAGAAACAAGTCGGCAAGTAGAGGGGCATAGTTTGTTCCCATTGGAATGCCGACAGTCTGTCGAAAAACACGTCCTCCGAACGTGACAAATATGCTGTCAATCAAGAAATCAAGCATCTTGATATAATCAGTTTCGGAGAATTTTTTGTTTGAATCAGAGAGATCCTTTACAAAGTAGGATTTATCCCTCCCTAAGACAAGATACTTATATCTACGTTAGCCATTCTTTTTTATGAAGCAAAGCAATACCAACTCTTTCAATTTGTCTCTTAGTTTGGAATGTGGAATACTTGTGTAAAGAGTAGAAAAGTCAAATGTTTAAATACTGTTACAAGATGAAAGAGAGATTAGATTGTATGAAAATGCACTCAAAATCTGGTACATATTATCGAGCTCGTACATTGTAAACTTTTTAATTTACAATTCTTATAGTTTGGATATTCATGATCAAATATGAGAAAATATATAAAAAGTTAACAATTACACGTCCAGTATAGCCCTCAACACAGAGCCCATGCTCACATCGGACAGCAAGCTATAAAGGGCCGCAATATGACTAGTATAAAACAATTCAAAACTGGAAACCAACGGTCTAATATATATAATTAAAAAAACAAAAAATGAAAACATCTACAAACACGAACAACATGATTGCTTGTTTTTAACAAAAAATTGCCTTTTGAAAAACACTATATCACGTATATAAACCTTTTATATTGGCTCAAATAAAAATATGGTTCGTGGCGCAAATGAAATGACAATTGGCACAAAAACAAATGATTTCAACATTGTTTACGACTAAAATCATTAAACACACAGTTTATAAAATATAAGTTAGTCATATGATATACTGGTAAGAATTCTACAAAGACAAAATATGAAGTGATTTCTAATACCCAAAGAAATTACTGCAAACGATCCCTTTTTGAAGTACATTATATGATAATATTTTATAATAACCTGTAAGTTGAACTTAATAAAAGCTGAAAATTCTCTCGAAAACACACTTTAAAAATGAAAATCAGACTTAAGGTATATCTTTCTATTTTTGTTGAAAACTAAATGTTTACAAAAATGTTGATTGATGTCCAAATTGACTCAATAAGAATACCTTAATTTGAGCAATTTATCAAAATTCTGGATACGAAAAGACAATAACTTCCGCCACGTGTAAATATTCGGGACCTTTTATGATGGTCAGTTTGACAAAACGACCATCTGTATACCGACTTCGCTGGAACATCAAATTATCTGCCTCTTTACCGGGTCCTATGTACGGTGCAAATATCGACATATCATCAAGACATGGTCCAACAGTTATGTCATGATCAAGAAGCCTGCTGCCGTAGCCTATTCAAAAGTAATAATGGATAAATTATATATGCGCAATATTTAAGTCAACTATATATAAAAGTTTTAAAACGTTAATTCGGTGCTAAAGTTGACGTAAAGTTAAAATTTTGTTATCATATTCTACTTTTTCATGTCTATACGTAAAACTAAGATCCCAAGCACTAGAACGGGTGTAATAGTACATCCAAAATCTACCATTTAAATCTAATACATTCTGGACAATATTTTAATAGCTTTCACTTCAAGCAACTTCTTTTGCTAACAACAGAAATTAAACCAATATTCGTTTAATTCAGGGGTTCATAAAGTTAAAGTACCAATTAGGAGATAACTATTTTGTATTTTTAATCTCCGACAGCATTAAGTCACCGTAGAAGCTTATACTATAATATTGTTGTCTCCATTATATTGAAATTTACATAAAACAACGTCAATTACACATTTGAAAAATCTGTTATAAATTGTATTCGCTTCCGTGTGCATTTTCATGGCATCAACTGTGAATTGATGACCGGAACATTGATGACGTTATCCAATCAAAATGAACGTCACGAACGATGTTGCATTTGATTTATCCTTTACCATGTTTAGATTTTCAAACAGTCCACTTTCCATGATGGGAAAAACTGTACTGGCTGTTTTACTGTTTGTAAAGTATATTAATATAATTGCAATTTAGTTATTTATTGGGTAATATTTTGTGCTTTTGGTTGGCCAATATGGGTGATTAGAAAACTTATTTATAAAAACTGAAAGAAATGATAAGCTTCTTTGTAAAAGAATGTAATTTAAAGGGGTTCTCTTTAAATTTATGCCTATCCTAATACGATCATTGGAACGTCGAATTTCAAAAAACTGTTTACTTTGAAAAACATTTATAAAGTTTTAGCTAGGCATGTACTGTTTCTCATTCTTCTCTTATATGCTAATATGTGAAAAACATTGCGTTTAAATTCAATCTTTAGTTTATAAAAAATATCATATTTAGATTAATAGGAAAACGTACCATGCTCGAATCTGTTGATGACTTCAATTCTCATGATGTTGTAGATGTTTCCTAGATCTACCCACCAATACGGTAAGTTATCCTTTTCTGTATGTGAATGAGAATTTGTTAGTCCATCGACTGCTTTTCCTGCAAGTCTATAATCATATGTTGAGCTTTGTCCAGAAATCTTTCCAGGCGACACATAACGAGGTTCTTCTTTCGGTATTTTACAATCTAAAAATAAATTATCTATTTTGTCATTCATTTTATTATTAGATTTCTAATCGATTTCGATCCCTTTAAGATGTCACAAAAAAAGACTTTCAGCTGATTATATATAATTTAACTATAACGACTCATGAAGAAAAATTAAATCATTCATAGAAAGAAAATAGTATAATACGATATCGAATGAGACATTTCTTCATCAGACACCACATAACATAAAGGTGGTGCATGACATTTCAATTACTTAAACATGTTTAATTCATTAATAAACCAAGATTGAATTATAGCGAACCCGATCCGCCTCTGTGCCTAAAGGCTGAGCTAAATACGATAACAATTGTAGTGGCCAGTGTTGATTTCACATACTCTTTAAAAATACAATGAACTAAAAAAAAACATATATTTGTGTATTCACTCGCTTTACACTTGGAGAAAATTTCAGTTTCAACTGAGGCGTCTTTTTTCTTGAATCTTAAAAAGATTTGATATCAGGAGATGGGTCAATATGCGCATTAGATTCTCCATAGGCCATAATGTTAACGTTTTCTTCTGTTGCTCAGGCCATATCGTAAACTTGGATATGTATGATAGCTCGTTTTGAAGCTGAGACACTTGGACACATGTGGTGCGATTTTTGGGGTGGCAAGTGTGATTCGTTTTCCCGTCAAGTGCCCAACCCCGAAAGATAGTGAAAAATGTCACTCTCCACAGGAAATAATCCCAAAATTCTGACCATAAAAATTATTAAAAAATATGTCCTTTGTAATTTTTTGATCAGGTTTATTTTTGTATACTTTTTTTCACATCACATCAGCTCTATAAAACACCAGTCCTAGTTCATTTATGTCAATTTTTAAAATCACAGCTACCACATATGCATGGCGGACTAATTTTTTAATGAGAGTCAAAAATCTGTTCCTCATCTCAAGGTCCTTTAGGGGTCTTGTCCCATATTAGATCAGCTAATGTCAGATTCCACTTATTTTGCAGTTTGTATCCCTTCAGTACACATTTCTGAACAATTCTGTGAAGTTTTAGCCATATCTGAAATAAAATAAGGTTATTTTAATACTTTTAGGTAACAATGTTTATAACTGTTTAATATCATTTTTAAGAAAGAAAAAAACACAATAAGCATATGTTATAAATTTTCATTTTAAACATTTGTTTTAACTTTTTTTGGTATAACTGCAATTCATAAGCCTCTTTTACCTTACAGACTTTCTACAAATCATCTTTTTTTGTTGATAAAACAAAGAAATTTTTCCACCCTGAGAGTCTTGTTTTCTATTATATTTTTTTTATTGAATAAAAAGCTCTTATATCTTTGCATTACTGTAACGATTAGTCATAGACCTTTCCAAAACTAGTCTTGTTTTTAAAATCCATCAAGTAATAAGAATTTTAGAGGTTTTCTTTGTATGTGTCATGAAAGTGGGAAAAATGGGTTATTTTTTTGGTGAAGAGTACATTGTGACGTCATGGTTTTTGTGACGTCATTGCATTATGACATAATTTAGAGTTGTACACAACTTACAGAGTGTAGTAATTTTGAAAAATGAAAGGCAAAAAGAAACAAAACAAATTTAAGGTTGGTAACCAAGCATTTTTATCACGTTATTTTTCCCTAGCAACAAATCAAGATTGCAATGGTGTTGCTCCATCTACAGCTCCATCTACACCTCCATCTACACAGGTTTTAAAAAATTCATCTATGCAAGTATCATCTGCATCATCTAAAAGTGAATTTACTAATTCAACTACAAATGTATTGCCAAAAAAACCCACAGAATCCCTCTGGTTACCCCGCCTTACTGAAAAGGATTTTAAATTGTATTCTAAAGAAAGTTATGATAAGAAGTCATATGTAGCACCTCAGACTGAAAAGTGTGCTACTACCGTGAAACTCCTTCGTCCACATAAAGTGTCTGATGACTATTTGGATGAATATTTAGGGGATACAAATACAGAAAATAGAACAGTGGATAGAGATTTAAATATTTTAATGATGAATAATCTAATAATTTGTCATATATATGAAAGTCCACATTGTAATGTTCCACATTTTGAACTTGTGCAAGAGACTCAGTGGGGTCTCGGTTGGATTTGGGAATTAAAATGTACAAATGTAAGTTTATATCAGAAAAATATATACTGTTTAGAGAAATTGAGACTGGGCGTCCTGGCCGCAAGAGTGCCAGCATAAACTATGGGTTTCAAACTGGTGTAATAAACTCTAACATAGGTAATGATAGCGCGCGAGTACTTTTGACCAGTTCGTGTATTCCTCCTATGGCAAGAACAACAATGCAAAGAATAACCAATAATGTATGTGACAAGGTTGTTAAACTTGCTAATGAGGAAACTAAAAAGGTGGTTGAGAATTTTAAAAGGAGAAATGAAACCTTAGGGTTAAATAAAAATAGTCCAATAAAATTACAAATGGATGGTACTTACCAGAGTGTTTATATTAAAAGTAGACATAAAATGGGTCAAAATGCCTCACAAGCAATTGGCATTGCCTGTGAAAATGAAACTGACAGTCATGATGTTATAGGACTTCACTTAATAAACAAACTATGCTGGGTCGGTGCATGGTTACGGGGTAAAGGTTATGATGTTGAATGTCCTAACCATGAGCATTGTACAGCAAATACCAATAGGTATGATCCTTTGAGTGAAAAGGATCTAGGGTATGAAATAGGTAAAAATATTGCCACAAATGAGTTACTTGTAGATTATTGCACTACTGATGGTGATGCAAAAAGTGTAAAAGGTTTACAAGAGGCCATGCAAGAGGTATTTGGTCCCTTATGGTCGGTTAACAGACTTGCCGATACAATTCATAGGGGTCAAAGTCAGTTCCGTGAAGGAATTCGAGCAAATTTTAGTGTTGGTATGTTCCCTGGTGTAACAAAAGCTCAGAAAAATGATATAAAACAGCTTTTGCAAATGATATAAAACTAAGGTCGCATGGTATAATGAAATCATTATTTATGAAGTACAATGGTGACCGACAACAAATTTCAAAATGCTTGCCTGGTATTGTTCGGTCTGTGGTAAATTGCTACAGTGGTAATTGCGGTGATACGTGTAGATGGAGCATAACACTTTGTAATGGTGGTAAAAAAACAAGCTGGTGGTATAAATCAATAAACCTAAATAGCCATGGCTTACAAAATGGGTCTCTGATACCAACTGACAGAGACAAATTATTAATAGAATCATTGCTAGAGATGAAACTCTCGCAGAGTGCGTTAGATCAAATGAAATTTTTCAGTAACACTAACAAGTGTGAGTCTGTAAATAGGACTATTTCCACATACCTACCAAAAAATAAGAATTTCTCCCGCAATGCCATAGGTCGTGCTTCTGCAGCAGTCTTGAAAGTAAATAATAATAGAGATGTTGCCTTGGTTAAAACTCTAAAAGCTGTTGGCTGCACAATGGGTAAAAAGTCTCGTGCTGCAGTAGCTCTGAAAAAAATACGTAAACTTGAAATGTATGATAGTGCATATCAAAAAAGTTCAAAAGTAAAATATGGAAGGTTACAGGCTCGTAAAAGGCAGGCGATTAATTTTCTGCTTCACAAAAGTAACCGAAATGACGGGTACAAAAAACATCAGTTGGAACCAAAGCTTAGTCAGTTAACTAACTGCAAAGAGTTTGTTCCGCAGCCTGGTTGTAGTTTTTGGCCAGATTAACAAGGTCACAATTCCCATTTCTCTTTCAGCTATTTCAGGAAATAGTACATGTACAAATGTATTAATTTATTTAGCTATTTATTTATTTTTTATGATTACAGGGACTAATAAATGTTATATAAATTATTGTGATGATAAATCAAAATCTTTTTCAGTAATATGCATGTGCATGTTGTTTTGAGTTGAGTTATTTCTATTTCTATAATAAAGAGTTTGTTTCATTTTAACTGTTTTGAAAATGGGATAAAGGTCCAAGACATTGAAACATACCACACACAGCATCATACATGCAAATTTAGACACATGTATATATTGCATAAAAATTTGTGTTTCCTATACTGCACACATTAGTTGAAACTGAACATACAAGGAAATAAAATAAAATAAAATAAAATCATGTCCATATTTACTTCCATTCTGTTTTGCAACTATTTTAGTTCTGTAGGCTTTTTCTTTTACTTTTTGATATCCTAATTTTATAATTTTGTAGTTTTTGTTTGATTTGTTTGGTTTTTATATTGAGGATTTCTTTTCACTCGTGCTTACTTCAGTTGGTTCATGTGGTTTGATTGTCCCAATTTCCTGACACAGGTAAAAATACATTTGTAAACAACAAGAGTTACTCCCCCTTCTATGTAAAGTAAAATGTAAACACTCGTGAAACTAGCCGTAAATGTTTTACCTCAGGTTAATAAACATGCATGTTTGTTTCAGTGTCTTGGAGGGTAAGAGGGAGGGCTTTTATCCCATTTTCATTTTTTTGAGCAGTGTAAGAAACTTGTATTTGAGTAAATGATTCGTGCATAATGAAATGTGCAGTTGTCACCTCGGGGAGACTTAAATTTTAGAATTAAAAATATAACAAACCACAGTTTAAGATGCAGCATGCAGTTAGGATATGTTGTGCCATGCAGTTCATGAGTGGTGCATTTTTGTGAAGCTACACAGACCTTACGGTGGTTATTTAAATCATGGGGCTCAAAAATTATATGGTCAGTATTAACACACACGGCATTATGAAAGAGATGGGAGGCATCTAAATTTCTATCAATATCAATTGTTTTTAGCTGTAACATTTTTGACAAGCGTGCAACATTCATTTTTGTCCTTTTTCCATTTGGATAAGCCACATTTAGTATCCCTAACATATAATTTCTTTTCCTCTGAATGGCCCCTGTCCAGATTTTACACGACCCATTTTCTGCATCAATGCAATTTAACAACAGAATATTGGTATATTTTTGATAAAAATCAAAAGTTTGAGAAGCCATTTTGTATTGTTTTGATTAATTAGCACTAAAATAGTGTAACTGACCTTGATTTCAGCAGCTTTCATCCTAATATTGTAGTCACTGAGCCATGAAACACTCCATCACCTTTGAAATTAAAGGTCACAAGATGGGTCAATATGCGCATTAGATTCTCCATAGGCCATAATGTTAACGTTTTCTTCTGTTGCTCAGGCCATATCGTAAACTTGGATATGTATGATAGCTCGTTTTGAAGCTGAGACACTTGGACACATGTGGTTCGATTTTCGGAGTGGCAAGTGTGATTCGTTTTCCCGTCAAGTGCCCAACCCCGAAAGATAGTGAAAAATGTCACTCTCCACAGGAAATAATCCCAAAATTCTGACCATAAAAATTATTAAAAAATATGTCCTTTGTAATTTTTTGATCAGGTTTATTTTTGTATACTTTTTTTCACATCACATCAGCTCTATAAAACACCAGTACTAGTTCATTTATGTCAATTTTTAAAATCACAGCTTCCACATATGCATGGCGGACTAATTTTTTAATGAGAGTCAAAAATCTGTGTTCCTCATCTCAAGGTCCTTTAGGGGTCTTGTCCCAGATCTTTTCCCTGAATTAAAGAGGCCATCGGGGATGATGGTCGAGGAAATTCGAACTGCCACCAAAAAACGAGGGTATATTAAAAAGGGATAGAAATTTGGCCTTACAACAGGCCGCCTACAGACCTCGCAAAGAGTTTTTCCAAAGGTTCTTAACGTGCAAAGACTTTGGCACTTTCTATACACGAGGCATCGGATTTAACGTCTCGTACTCAGACCAGACGTAGCTGAAATCTTGATATAATTTCCGCATAGACAAACAGACACCCAACTTTGGTAAGCGTTTTACTGTCGGAAGAAGATTACTTCTGTATTTCTATTTCCCAGTCCTCCATGGTGAAAAACACGGCAACGTTATTTAGCACTATATATACTGCGTACTAATTTGAGTTCACACTTCAGTACGCAATTAAAAGAGCTCTTGGAAATATAACTTTACCCTTTTTTCAGATAGACACAATTATCAGCCTTATAATACATGTTTTTTTTTTATCTTATTCACAGTTCATATTCAAAGGAAAGAAATGTTTTATTACAATTAAAAACCAATTGTTCAGAGAACAATTGAAGGTCTTTCCACCAATCAATATCTATTTTGATATTAAAATATAAAAAATCAGTCTAAAATGTCAGTTCATATGGCTTTATGATGTATAGATATGAATTTAAAGCAAAGGTCAAAATCTAGAACGTCAAATTAACCTATGACCTTGACCTCAATTTCAAGGTCGCAAACTGAGGATTTCAAATCAAAAGACCCTAGTCTCTAATATGTATGGTTAATAAGTTATATCACTTTAAACATAATTTAAGATATGATAGGGGCTAAAACTCCCATTCATTGTTTACGCACCCTTTCAACTAAAATTATTTAGTTACAACATGTCTCAACTAACAATTTATACAAAATAATTTGTCGATATCTTATAAGGTTAATGAAAATGAGTGAAAATAAGACAAATTCAAAAATTAGAATATGACCTTGACCTTTGACCTTGACCTAATTTTCATTTTTTTGGACCAAGGACCTCAAAAACAAAAGATCCTAGGTCTCTATCACTTATGGTGTTCCAGTTTAAAATACATTTTAAAATTTCAAATACAAAAAGGGAAATAACTCTCATATGGAGCGTTCATATTGCTTCGGTCGAAATTGGACAAATCATGCGAAGGATATAACGAGCAATTTTATAAAATAAATTTGGCGTAATCTTTTACGGTTGGGAAGGAGTTGTGGACACAAGGAAAACAGTGTTTGGGGAGATAACTTCTACAAAGAAAAGTATTCGGTTACGCCGGGTAAATTTCAAAAGCGCATAAACTGTTCGATATCATATACCAAATATCTAAGCGACATATTGCGAAACAAATGTTTATCGCAAGAACATAATTTGGCGGAAGAAAAAAAAAATAATAATCAGAAGAAAAACAATAGGTCTTTCCACAGAAAAGTGGAAAGACCTAATTATGTATTTTCAGTGGGAAAAAAAGTTTAGTTTTGATGTTATATTTGTTATTCTCATCGGATTTTGTCTAATGCTTAGTTCGTTTCTGTGTGTGTTACCTTTTAATGTTGTATCGTTGTTCTCTTATATTTAATGCGTTTCCCTCAGTTTAAGTTTGGAACCTGGATTTGTTTTGTTCTATCGATTTATGAGTTTTGAACAGCGGAATACTACTGTTGCCTTTATTTGTAACATATATCGTCACTTTATCTACGCCCTATTGAACACAGCCCCGGTGGCCGTTAACCCTATGACTCAACCGTCGATAGTTGTTTTGTAGTTTTGAAGAAGTTTTATTTCATTTTGTTTAACGCTTCAATTCTTTTGTTAGAAACACGTTAACTCGGGTGTCAAAACACTGCAGTTTTCTTCATTAACTTTTACCCCATCATTTGCGTTATTTCGTATCTAGACCTTTTAGTAATAATAAGACTTGATGTTCTATCACCCGCCACACATAGCCAGTTAATGATGTATCATTGTGCTATTATTATAATTGATTTTATACTAACCATCGTTTATACAAACGACTTTGTTATCCTTAAGGCTTTCGCAAACTTCACCTTCTGGCATGAATTTCCAACACAAGGGTCAAAAAGCGGATCCTAAAAATAATAAGTTTCATTAAACTACTACATACATTATAATATTATCATTTTATTTCTCAGTATTTCCTTAATATAAATATTGTACACTATATATTACTAATAACCAATGAACTATTTGAACAAAGGTTTGGAGTATAGTTTGAATATGACATAGATATAGGAAGATGTGGTGTGAGTGCCAATGAGACAACCCTTCATCCAAATAACAATTTAAAAAAAGTAAATCATTACAGATCAATGTACGGCCTTCAACACGAGCCTTGGTTCACACCGAACAATAAGCTATAAAGGGCCCCAAAATTACTAGTGTAAAACCATTCAAACGGGAAAACCAACGGTCTAATTTATATGAAAAAACGAGAAACAAGAAACACGTATAAATTACATAAACAAACGACAACTACTGTACATCAGATTCCTGACTAAGGACAGGTGCAAACATTTGCAGCGGGCTTAAACCTTTTAATGGTACCAAACCTCCTCCCTTTTTCTAAAACAATAGCATAACATCACAACATAGAAAAACATACGATGAAATATCAACTGGCAGTCTTAACTCAATTAAAAAACGTAAATTAATAGTATGAATACATGTATAACAAAGACAGTTGTTACTACGGTATATTTATCGATAATTGACAAATATAACACAGTTGTTACTGTTGTATATTATTCGATAATTGACAAATATAACACAGTTGTTACGGTCGTATATTTTTCGATAATTGACAAATCTAACACAGTTGTTACTGCCGTATATTTTTCGATAATTGACAAATCTAACACAGTTGTTACTGCCGTATATTTTTCGATAATTGACAAATCAAACACAGTTGTTACTGTCGAGTATTTGAAAATAATTGACAAATATAACACAGTTATTACAACGGTATGTTATTCGATAATTGACAAATCTTACACAGTTGTTACTGCCGAGTATTTTCCGATAATTGACAAATCTAACACAGTTGTTACTGTCGAGTATTTGAAGATAATTGACAAATATAACACAGTTATTACAACGGTTTGTTATTCGATAATTGACAAATCTTACACAGTTGTTACTGTCGAGTATTTGAAGATATTTGACAAATCTAACACAGTTGTAACTACGGTATATTTGTAGATAATTGACAAATCTAACACAGTTGTTACTAGGGTATATTTTGAGATAATTGACAAATCTAACGCAGTTGTTATCACGATATATTTTTCGATAACTGACAAATCGAACATAGATGTTACTACGGTATATGTTTAAGATGATTGACATATCGAACACAATTGTTGTTTCAGAGTATTTGTGATAATTGACAAATCGAACATAGTTGTTTTTATTGTTTATATTTGATGATTGACAATATCGACCGCAGTTGCTTTAATAGAATAATTTGGGTAAATATTGAAACGGATAGTATTATTGCGTAGTTGGGACAAAGCGGTCCTCTTCAAAGTTTACCCACTGAATTATGGAAAAAAAGTCAAATCACAAAAAAAAACTGATCTCCGAGAGAGAATAATTTAAAGAAAGTCCCTTATCAAATTGCAAAATGAAAAGCTCAAACACATCAATCGAATGGATAACTACTGTCATGTAACTGACTTGGTACAGGCATTCACCTAAGTGGAAAATGGGGAATTAAACCTGGTTTTATAGCTAGCTAGACCTCTCACTTGTATGACAGTCGCATCAAGTTCCATTATACTGACAACGATGTGTGAACAAAACAAACATGCAAAGTGTATTTGGTTTTGATCTTATATTTGTTATTATCATAGGATGTTGTCTAATGCTTAGTCCGTTTCTGTGCGTGTGTGTGTGTGTGTGTGTGTGTGTGTTACATTTTAATGTTGTGTCGTTGTTCTCCTCTTATATTTAATGCGTTTCCCTCAGTTTTAGTTTGTTACCCCGATTTTGTTTTTTGTCCATGGATTTATGAGTTTTGAACAGCGGTATACTACTGTTGCCTTTATTATTCAACAATTAGCGAAAAGCAGTCAACATTGTACTATAATCTTAATCACCATATAAACAAACAAGCATGTCAGTAAAGAAGTATAAAAAGGCATATACTTGACAAAACATATTCGCAAAATTTAAAAACAAGAATACAAAAATATTACCATAACGCACAACAACGAAAATCGAGTGTTTCCATTTTTTTTAACAAAACTTATACTTCCTTAAAAGAGATGATTCTTTAGTAAAATCTCAAAAGGAATGCAAACAAAAGATTAATTTCTGCAGTCGTCGTCATGAATTTTATGCGTCTTAAGTACCATTTTAATTAAAACAAATGGTGTCTTTTTACCTGGAACTGAACTCGCTTTGGTAGTTAATGAAATCGGTACAGAATTTTTGTATTTTACTTTCTTAGTTTCTCTCTCTGCTTTACGATTTATTAGCACAAACAAAAAACTATCCATAAACAAGGATACATTCTGAGACACCTTGGAATTATATATGTTTAGTATCAGAAAAAAACGACCCCAGGAGACATCACGAGAACCTGGATAATGTGTTGCTATTGTATGCAGTTCTAACATGAAAACATTTTTATCAACCTATAAACATATACGGTCGATGGCCTGTTAATGAAAATAACTTTTCAATTACGCACGATCATAAATTTTCAAATGATGCTCAACCAAATCAATTGGGTAAAATATTGAAAAGTTTTACAAAACATTTAATTCAACCAAATGTCATTTCATCGCATAAACTATTGATCAATGTCGAAGTATTGTGTTCCTTACCACTTGATATGTTTTGCTTCCTTATTGCATTTGTTTATACGAAAATTTATTAAACTGATTGATTAGAAAGAACACATATTTTTTTCAGGTCTTTTTATAAACATCCCTGTTGTTAAAATTTAAAGATAAACATTTAAAGTATTCGACCCAATCCCTACGTCCGACATTAAGATACGTCATCAAACTAAATTGAAACGATAGATATAACACGGGGTAGTAAGGTCGTCATATCGAGAAGCGTTAAGTACAGTGATTTTGTCATAGTTTGGATAAGTTTGACATGACGGTGTTAAGTGTTTTTGATGACAATCAATGCAAAAATGTAAACATTCGGATATTTTGTAAAAGGAACTTCTGATCAATAATTCAAGCTGGTAAGTACCTTTGTATAAAGAAAATATGTTAGTACATCAAAAGTTGTGTCATATAGTTAATGATTTAAGACAGAACAAAGCTTGCGTATGTCAAAATTTAAAAGTTGCTAATTGGTTTAACGTGCGTAAAAAAAATTATTTTCTTTCCTTCTGTTATATCACATATTTCTTCGTGATATAATACTGCCGTCAATTATTCTGAAAAATACATACTTTTGCACTCAATTCAAAATTACTGAAATATCTGTGTCATGGTTTGGTTCATTCGTGTCATGGTTTAGTTCATGTTGGACATGGTTCAGTTATGTAATTATTGTAGTGTATAATGAAGGGTTACTATCGAAATTAACAACAATTGTTTCATTTGAAACACAAAAGGGCATAAGAACGCACATACAATGTAGTAATATGTTATAAGTAGATGCAATATGATTGCCAATGCGACAACTATCCACCTAAGATCAAATGACGTAGATTTTAGCAACTATATGTCACCAAGAGGCCTTCAACATTCAACAGTGAGCAAAAACATCCTTCTTGGCAAGTTATAAAATGCTGCGACAAAATTCAATGTATAGGAATTCCAATAAGAAAAACACCAGCCTAATTTCTGTTCAAAATAAATAGCAAAATATGATATACAGTTACAAACGTTATTCACTGAATTACAGAAACTTAACTTGAGACAGTATATACAAAATATTGCGGAGTTAAACATGTTTGCGGGCTCTCCAACCTCTTCTTAGCCTTAACCATGGCAGATATGGAAGATTTACCAGATCGATTTTACACAATAAAATCAAGTTGATTTAGTGGGACCTAGTTTCAAACCAATAACAAATTATAAAAAATCATGATTCCAAGATAGTTATACAATATTATCGTCATTGTATATAAAGTGCGAACCCAGTTTAGTCATTTTCACTGTTATATGCGAGTATGTCTAATGTAGAATAAAGGATGACAGGAAAACTGCGTTTGTTTACTTTTTGAAAGTACGAAATAATTGATTTAAATGTATGTTTTAGTCCTAGTATCTATGATGAGTTTATTCACAACCACTGGGTCGATGCCACTGCTGGAGGAGATTTATTTCCCCGAGGGTATCATCAGCCCAGTAGTCAGCACTGTTTGTGCTGACATGAATTATCATTGATATGGTTAGATTTATAAATTAACTGTTTAAAAAATTTTGAATTTTTGAAATATTAAGGCTTTTCTACCTCAGACATAGATTACCTTAGCTTGATTTGGCAAAACTTTTAGGAATTTTGGTCCTCAATCTCTTCAACTTCGTACTATTTTTTTTACCTTTTTAACGTTTTTGGATTCGAGCGTCACTGATGAGTCTTTTGTAGACGAAACGGGCGTCTGGCGTATATACAAAATTTAGTCCTGGTATCTATGATGAGTTTATTAACACAATTGAATTAGAATCTAACTTTCTTATGTATAATCACAAGATTAAAGTAAAAAAAAGCGTACTTTAAGCAGCTGAATCCACAATATCGTTGACTGGATGCTATTCAGTTTAACTATAGTTGCGAGGAATTATCACTGAAAGTGCAATCATTTTTTATTTTTGTAGGTGCGATGAATTTTCATTGTTATTTTATGTGATAATTCGACATGCAACAACTGAAATTAGTCTCAAAAAATGACTTTAATATTGATGATATTTAAAAAGCAAGATGATCACTTGAATATACACCGGTATAACCAACTTATGGTTGATTTCGGACATTGTGTACTGTTCATCGATATTTTTTCTGTACTTATTAATTTTTTTTCGTCATAGTTCTGTACCGTTCGTAAATAAAACATCGAGAACATAGTTATGAGAAATTCAAACATATATCAAGGTGACTCGATTGTTGCTCGAACTTTCTTTACTGTATAAGATGTATATAAAATGGCATTACAAAAATTAATTTTACAGCCATCCAGACGTCAAATGTAAAGCAATTGTTTGTGCGAGACGAAAACATTACCACTCATCAATCGTGAAATAAAGATCTTCATGTGACCTCTCTTTGATTTTCATAGATGCATCCAATAGAGCTATTTTCATAATGCCTGTAGTTACATGGTTTGGATGGATTGTTTGCTTTTTTAGTATAAGTGTGTGCTCTATCTCAATTACAATGCAATCGTAAACTGCTTTTCCGGTAACAATCATTTGATTTTCGGAGGGGGGATTGAGTTACTTGAAATAGCACATTAGTTGATATAACAACAGATTTCTTTTTGGACAAAAACTATATTAATGTGTTATTGAAGAAAATGGGTATAGTCTAATTTTCAAAATTTTCCTATGGGCGGGGGGAGGACCCAAACCCTCCTAGCAGGTTCGGATCACTACGTGAAAAAAAATAGTTGTTTTTGATTGGCCCTGGTAAAAAATACAAGTTACTTTGCCTGGAAATAACTACAGGTTATTTTACATGCAAAAAAAGTACAAGTTACTTTGGCTCAATGTAAAAAAATCCAAAGCCCCGCCCCATCAGAAAATCAAATGGTTGCTACTTTAGCTGTCCAAAATATATGTAAACAATGATGGCGTTTCATAGGATAGGATATATTCAATCTTACATATAGATCTGGGTCTGAACAAATATCAGAGAATATAGAACTATATATAAAAAAAAAGAAGATGTGGTTATGATTGCCAATAAGACAACTCTCCACAAGAGACGAAAAAGACACAGAAACTAACAACTATAGGTAACTGTACGGCCTTCAATAATGAGCAATAAATTTATTGATATATTACCTTAGACTTTCACTCACAAAGTATGCATATATAATTAATCCTGCTGACTTCATAAATTATGTTAGAGAGTCCGCTAAATTACGAATTTATATGATGAAAATTAATTCAAATCCTTCTGTGAAAATGCATCGCATATACAACAGTAATTAATCGCTCTACAGAGAAAATGAAATTTTTATATCATTATTCAACAGTAAACATGAATCGCATCACAAAAACAACAAAGTGTAATTTTGATTCAATATCAACAAGCTGAACAACAAACCCTGTTTTAAGTTATACTACATTATAAATCATGTTAAAAGGTACATTTTCTACAAATGAAACTTGACTGCTACTTTTAAAACCCTTGTACGCTCTGTTCGTTAACTATTCTTTATATTTATCTATCTGTGTATCAATTGTACACCTGGATGGCTGTAGGGTCCGCATCAAATACATTTATCATGAACTCATAAATACAGTACATATTGCATATTATATCTTATTTTATTTAAAAATCGTGAATTTGTCATCTGTTTATTTATCATTCTACATAAGAAATTTATCACGGATACAGTGACAATGGCATTTCAGGATTCGCGCATTACATACACTGATTACAAAGATTTTTATTGATTTGTAATAATAACTGTTTTTTGTTATTGTAATTTCACATATAGTTTTAAAACCAATAAGTTTTAAATCTGTTGTTCATCTCACGCGTAACGATTCAGTTTTATATAGACTTCTAAAGTCCTCTTAATATCTTTTGGTTAGTTTTGTATCTTAGTTACTGTATCATGGACCTATAACCCCACATCTCGTTTTATTTATCATAAACTGGTTCAAAATTTAAAATAAAGAAAAACAAACAAATGTACAGTTTGGAAAAAATGTAAAAACAAGAATTACTTTTTGACTAGCTGCCACTTTTTTGCAAGTTTTAAGTAGAAGTCTTTAGCAATTTGACTAGTGATGCCGCTCACAATATCCTTTGCAGAGTCAAGCATGGACATACGGAGAAAAGATTTTACGTGAAACAGAAGCAACGCGTTGTATTGATTTGTATAATTATATCGAAAGCCAGTTTAAAAGAGCAGTGACTTTTAAAATTATATTGTAGAAAACTTACGAAAGTAACATGACATGTTTAATTAACGCTTTGACAATTACACACACTTGCTTTGGTTAAACAGACTTTTTTCTTCTCAGGCAGTTAATATATAGTGTAACTTCGTTCAATAAAAGGCGCTATCAAACAAATTTCAAGAATTAAAGTGAAACACTTATATATTTATTTCGATCTAAACCATCACAAACTTGATCGAAACCATGACGAATTTCTAGACTCTTAACCGAACCATGTCAATCTCTTAACCAAACCATAGCAGTTCCGATATCTTGCTAATTCTGCATTAATTTCGTTAAATAACAATTCTGATGTAGATCGTTTGACCTCCAATAGAGATTCAAAGATCTTAATTGCATTTCATTTGCTCGTGTGAATAGAACTGAGGCAATAGTTTAGGAAAGTAACATAAATTAACCATGTCAAACTTATCCAAATTATGACAAAATCACTGTACTAAACGCTCCTCGATATGACGACCTTACTACCCGTGTATAAGTGATGCATAATAAATATAATCAAACCAATATATACAATTATGTTTGTAAAACGAATAATTCAAGCATTTAAATGCAGAAAAAAACACTTACTGATTACATTGTATTTCTGACTATAGTAGAGAACACCAGAACTTGAAGTCATATAACTGGATTGATGTTTCGATCATGACTTTTACGCTCCGAGCACTGAGCAAAGTTTTATGACTTCAAGGCCTGATGATTTCTTTTGATAAAAAAATAAATTATTTGCCTACAATTTATCTATCCATTCACTAACTCGAATTTCAAACTCAGCTCTCTGTAAGGATCAACCTCAACGTAGACATAACCAATTTCATTTCGAAAATCGCCTTCAGAAGCACACTTTGATTTCAAATTAATTTCCCATAAAAGAGAATCTCTGTTATAGTTGTAAGAACGACATCGTTTTCGTTGGATAGATTTTTGGAAACATGCCCTCGGTGCTATTTTTTCAAATGTACGATAAGTAAATCAACTCAATTTTACGCGTTGCTTATTTGGATTTATTCTGAATGTTTCTGATGTACATTGCTCAGCAGACGTTTGGAGGAATTTATAAAATAACAACAGACCTTGATCAATACCAAGACACATTTTTTACAATCAAAATTTTAGAACAGTTCTCTTTGGTATTCAACTATCAAACATGTCAAACCGTCTTAGACTATGCCCATCTTTTATAAGGGATTGTCAGTGATATAAAATATATATTGCAAATGACGTGTCATAAGTATGTATATGCATAATTCCGTTTGTATTTAATAGTTACAATAGATTAAAGAATAAATCATTCATACGAAATAAGAATATTAGACAAATATCAATACTTGACACCAAACTAAATGTTTCTAGTTACTAACACTAATACTCAATTGATGCATTGTGCGAAAGAAAATGGCAGAAGCGGTTTGCACACAAACAATCTGGACATCAATGCGTATATAAGTGTATTGGTCAATGAAGATTTATTTGCAAAACCGTTCGGAATTTTTGCCCACAAAGCTCTTCAAATTCGTTATTGTTTTTCACTTTTTTATATATATGCTTTTTGTAATCGTGCGTCGCAGATAAGTCTTTTGTAAACGGCATGCACGAAGCTCATCTACTGTGAAAAAGTATAATCAGGGTACATGCATCTAAGAGAAATTTATTATAAATAAGATATAAAATGATTTATGTTCATAAGAATAATTATAAGAACGTGAGAGACAAAGACAAATTACCAAAATCTATTTTCTAATATAATTTGTTTTTCATTCTGTGTTCCTAAAATTGAAATTTTCGTTTAATTTCCAAACACATGAATGTGTATTCCGATTTTAGGTTGACTTCTCTATGCTGACTTTCATACGTAGTGTTTTGGTCAATTTCAAAGCAACCTGAAGAAATACAATTTCTTTCCTTTTCACTTAACACTTGAAAACATTTCCTTATATCAAAAAGTAGAATGACATAGATTAAATAATTTTACGTTTACATGACGAATATTCTTAATACATTGTGTTCCGAAAGGGGCTTTCGAAAACGATACTTTGCAAGAATCGTTAAAAGGTCACTAACATAAAAGTTGCAAGTACAATTTTACGTCTATTTATATTTGAAAACATCAATCAGGAAGACTCTGATAATTCCGCTTCCATATCGATCTACGGAATCCGCCGAGTTGTAAAACAGGAAACCTCGGATGATTCGGCTTTTCTATCGATCTACGGAATCCGCCGAGTTGTTAAGAATATTTATTACTATAGTATTAATGTATGGGTGTTTTTATAATGGCCCTGTTATATGTCCAAGGTCTGTAATTATGGTAGAAAAAGTCTGTAATGCGCCGAGGCAACGCCAAGGGCCATTACAGACATCCGAGGACATTACAAAAACACCCCTTTCTTAATACATTTATTAACCAACTGAACAAAAGTGTATGTATTGCTTATGTACTCTCTACTCTTTTAATGACAGTTTAGTTTGAAAATATAAATTTGTACCTCACCATTATAACGCTTTTAATATAACCAAATATAACCAAATATCCAAGATATTAAGTTTACAGAAGTTAATTCCAGGCGTAATTGTTGGAAACTTAGATTGGAGAGCAGACGAATTTCCTACTGCTGCCATGATCGTTTGCAAAATGTCAACTTCCGGTTTAAGGTCAATGCAACTAGGTCAACTTACAGTCTATTACAGAAATATTGATTTTACGAAAATCATTGCATTACCGTAATTTACAGAATAAAATGATCATCAGTGAGGACTTTATTTTTCGAGGCGATCCGTTTGAAAATCGGTGGCCATGTTAAATTTATTATATTTGATTTTAACACTGATTTTCTGTAATGGCCCTGTTTTTCTGTAATGACCCTGTTTTTCTGTAATGGTCCTGATTTTCAGTAATGGCCCTGTATTAATACCCAGTTTGTCTGTATTAAGCCCAGTTAGAGTCTAATAAACAGTCATTTTTGGCAATAATGTACTTAGTTGGTTAATAAAAAAGATAATTAAACCGTTAATGTATCTAATGCTTTTAAGTTTTGTTTGAAAAACTAGAAGCCTGAAATCCATCTTATTGTTTGTGTCGTATTTATATACATAAACTGCATAAAATTTAAAAAGAACAGATATTATATTTATCGGTAAAAATCAATATTGGTTGTTAAACAGTAGAATAATTTTGTAATGATGGAACTTTAATTGTTAAATAGTAAAATCACAAACATATGCTAAACTCTTAGAAGACTTCAATCGGAAAGTCCCTAATCAAATGGCAAAATCAAATGACAAAACACATAAAACGAATGGACATCAACTGTCATATTCCTGACTTGGTACTTACAATTTCAAATGAAGAAAATGGTGGATTGAAACTGGTTTTATAGCGCTTAACCTCTCACCTGTATGACAGTCGCATCAAATAAGATTTCCATATCGTATATGTGCAACTTAATCTTCAATACCCCAACGTAGTAGCAATATACCAACTTTGTTATAGCTAGAATTACTTCTCACTTCTATGACTGTCGTATAAACTTCCATTATATTTACAACGATTTGTGCACAACGCAACCAGATATACATGTAATAGGTAAAAATGTCAAAATAGGATTACAAATAGGAAACAAATATGTAAATAAAAAAATATTTACCATAACACTATAATCCTCAACCAATATAATTCCTCGAACAGATTTCATGGAATTACATTGGTGTTTCTGGTCAATAAGGATATTGAAAAATGCATATGATATCCTCTTTTTATATAACACTACGATAACACAAATTAGATATAAACTGATAATTTCTTGATTTGGGGATTATCTTTTTGTTCGTAATTTGATTTTTGATGATGATTTTGTTAACAACACCTATCAGTTCACTTTTTTTTTTTTAGAAAAAGGTATTTCGATGTATCAGAATCTAATGTATTCTGGGTAATATTTGTAGAAGCGTACACCTAAACGTTGTGATTGGTTTAAAACGTACAAAACAATGAAAGTTCAAACAATGACATGCTGTAAACATTTTTGTATGAACAATGAGATTACCCATAGTCCTTTAGAAATTGAATTGATATCGTTCACTGTAATCTTTTTCTTATTCTGATGGTTTGTTATATTGTTTTCGATTTAACTAAAATATACGAGAATATTCACAAAAGCAAAAGCTATAGGCCAGGTATACAAACCAATTACGTTTAAATAGTTTTATATATTTGTTCCATTGCCAAACAAATTAATGTTATTTTGTTTGTAATATGATATCAAAAATAAACGCAGGTCGATCTGTTATTTGCAATGTCAGCATAGTGTGTTTTAATAATGATAAAATATTCATGGTGAGTTCATTGAGACGAGAGATATGTAAAACAATTTAATTAAAATAGTTATATTTCTCGAGTGTCTGATAATTAAATATGATTTAGTGTGAAAAAATATATATGTAAAAAAAGCAGGTCGATCTTTCATTAGAAATTTCTCTAAATTAAGTTTACTGATGATAAAATATTCATGACAAGTTCATTCAGACGTGAACTTTCATTACGATAATGTTTGGACAATATAAAAAAGGAGATATGGTATGATTGCCAATGATATAACTCTCCACAAGAGACCAAAATGACACAGAAATTAACAACTATAGGTCACTGTACGGCCTTTACAATGAGCAAAGCCCATACCGCATAGTAAGCATTTATTATGCATACTGATGCTGTCACGCGGAAAACAATTATTCGAAATGATGACAACAGTCGAGAATAAAAACATTTTTGTTTAAGTATTTGATAAACCGAAACATCACTTTTTCTCAAAGGATCTAAACGGTTTGATATAAAACTTTAATAAAATCTTCAGATAAAAACGTCATATTGAAAGGATAATAAAACCATCTATATGATCACTAACATAATACTTTAAACTATAGTGCATGCTACGTTAGACAACTGTCAGTATCTTGATGCGCAACATAAGTTAAACGTTAATGTATCGAGTGCGTTCAAATAACGTTTTGAAAGAGAAAAAAATCCTTTGTTCCAAAAATCAAACAAATTGTATTTATTTTTAACATAAAAATCCACCAACTTCCGCTCATTTTAAATTGTACTTATATTGACTAAAATTAATTTTTAAATGCAATACCAAATTTTTCCTTTTTTCTCTCATTTGCTGGATCAACACAATATTTCAGGAACACTACACACTTATGTTTGTGCCACAGTTAAGCCACAATGGATGTGTACTGTTATGCGTATTATAATTGTGTCTGTCACAATTAAGAAGTATTCTATTCAGGGGTTGTCTCTCGTTGCAGTGTGTCATGTTTGAATTTTGTTTATTTTTTTGTCATAAATCAAACAGTTGTATTTTGTTTGATTTTTTTCAGATTTTTCCTATATAGTGCAAGTTTTAATCTGTATGGTGATCTCTGGTTGTATACGTTTGTTTAAATCCGTATTATTTGACTCTTTTGTATAGATGTCTTATATAGGCAACCATACCGGATCTTTTAAACTTGATAGCACAGACAAAAAGGCTTCAGAAAACGAAAATTAAGTTTAAGTGCATGCATATCATGTGATATCTTATAATCTGTAAAAATGTACATGCCAGCCAAACAGTCATTCATTACAAGAAACTTTAATTATTGTGTGCAATGTTATTCTTAACAAAGAACTGTTATAAGTGTGTTCACGGTCATTCTTTACAAAGAAACTTTTAAAAGTGTGTGCACGGTCATTTTTTACAAGGAACTTATAAAAGTGTGTGCACGGTCATTCTTTACAAGGAACTTTTAAAAGTGTGTGCACGGTCATTCTTTACAAGGAACTTATAAAATGGTGTGCACGGTCATTCTTTACAAGGAACTTTTAAAAGTGTGTGCACGATCATTCTTTACAAGGAACTTATAAAAGTGTATGCACGGTCATTCTTTACAAGGAACTTTTAAAAGTGTGTTTAAGGTCATTCTTTACAAGGAACTTTTAAAAGTGTGTGCACGGTCATTTTTTACAAAAACTTTTATAAGTGTGTACACGGTCATTCTTTACAAGGAACTTGTACCAACAAATTCAAATGTTCAACGAATTCCAAGTTTTCTATAGGCTTTGTGTGCAGAGATTATCAAAACCACAAAATCCAATACCCCACAAAATTCAAGTCTTTCAACCGTTCCTGATCACTAAAGAATCTACAGAATACAAAAATCTCTTTTTGTGCTAAACCATACGTCTAAGGCAGTTGTTACCTGGACTTTAATTCATGGAAAAAACATATTTTATGATAGTTTTATTACTTTACAATAAGAATAATTGATAAAGAAAAAAATAAGCATAGTCTTATCTTAAAAAAGATGCATATCACATTTAAATAGTAAATTTTTACATATAAAATAGCCATTACGTTAATATATAAAAATAGTTAATACTATGGATTAATTTATTTTCGAGTGTACCAATTTTCGTGGCTTGAGTGAAACTTTCATATTCATGGATATTTAATTTCGTGGTTTTTGCAGAGCCTGCGTACATTCCTTCAGAAAATTGTCAATTCGTTTAATATTTGAAATTCGTTGTTATCCAACTAGTATTAATGAATCGAGAGTATTTTCCTGACAACTGAAGTGGTATCATCTTTGATCAGAGACAATACATCTGAGAAATCTTGATCTACGATGGTACAACGGGTTTCAATATCATTCGTCGATGTCATAGTAAAATTAAACAACTGTATTTGCGTGACGTTGTTTTCAATTTTGAAAAAATAGTTTTGATAACTCAAAGGATAACAAAAAAGAAGCCGTTCCACTGTACACTTTAAACATTAAAGATAGTCTATGGATAGTTGTCTTATTGTCACTCATTCAACATCTTCCTATATTCATAAACCTAGTATTCGATTCAGACAAAACACCAATATGACAATGCGAAACGAAACTGTCAATTGATATATATTCATGATGGACACACATTCATTTATGTATATTGTTTGTTTGATGATATTCACAATTCGTTTATCTATTTTTGACTTTAGGAGAATTATGCATCACATTGGGGGAAAAAGTTGCCGATAAAACATGTCATATGTAAACAATTAATTTCGCTTTTGTTATCTTTACAAAGTGAGTAAATTATTCCCTCGGTTTGTAAAAAAAAAATAAAAATATGTATTTCAAGAACATTAAGTTTTCAATGTATTCATCGAAAACATTCGTTGTTATACAATAGAACTTTTTCTACAGTAAACTTGTACCTGTATTTCTGTTAATTTATTTGAACATTTCAACCCCCCACCATATAACTATAGCCTAATAAACAGCATGATTACGATAATTGGAAATGGAGTTATATTTAGCCAATATAATTTTTAGTTAACAGATTACAAAATAAAACAGGTTTCATGATTTTGGACGTTCCAAATCTAACTTCATTACTAAAGAGTAAAATGACATAAAAATTAAAGTTTTAACATTCATCAACATATTGGATAAGCAAATACATTAACCATGTGCACGTTCAAAGCTCCTAGAACGTTAATGATGGACAGTTTGACAAAACGACCATCAGTATACCGTCTGCACTGAAATACCAGATGCTCTCCACTTTTACCGGGTCCTTTGTAATGTGCAAATACCGACAAATCATCAAGGCATGGTCCAACAGAAATATCAAGGTCATGAAGCCTGTGGCCGTGGCCTATGTAAAAATGATAAGGAATAAATTATTAAATGCACAATGTTTAAGCCATCTTTATCGTGTTTATACATAATGTAAAATCTTTAATTCGGTGCAAAAGTTGATGTTAAAGTTAAATTTGTGTTTTATATCGTGTTCAACAAGAATCTTTTTTTCTCTTCTATATTTTAGCAGCTTTAAAGAACAAGCGACAGCAATAGAAATGGTTCAGCCTAAATAAACCGTTTCAAAGCTAGTAATACTGAAAAATATTATAAAAACTTTCAGATTTGTTGGCTACAGGTAACAACGTTTTACGCAATTGACATTAACCGTTGAATGGACATTATCTTTTTTTTGAGAGCGAACAATGAAAATACCAGTAACCCTTTAGATTTTGAATTGGCCATCTTTCCGTGAATGAGAGTCAATGTACTAGCTGCCTTACCTTTAGAAAAGCAGATTATTATTGTACTTAATGATGAATAATAGTGTGTTATAGTTCATGTCTTTTGCTTAGCCAATATGAGAACTAAGTAAGCATATTATATGAAAACTGAAAGCAACCATCAGCCTCTTCGTGAAGACAAATAATTAAAACAGTTCTCTTTAATAGTTAGTTTGCCTATCTTAATGCAATCAGGCATAGATTACCTTAGCCGTATTTAGCACAACTTTTGGGATTTTTTATCTTCAACTTTGTTCTTGTTTGGCTTTATAAATATTTTGATATAAGCGTCACTGATGAGTCTTATGTAGACGAACGCGCGTCTGGTGTACTAAATTATAATCCTGGTACCTTTGATAACTATATACTACGAAATGTCCAATTTTTAAAACTGTTTACTATTAAAAAAAACACTTAAAAAGTTTTTGTACTGTTTCTCATTTCTCTTGTATATTCTAATATGTGAATCACATCGCGTATAAACTTCAGTCTTTAAGTATATTTAAAATTTAGATTGAAAAACGTACCATCCCCGGACATGTTGATGATTTCAATTCTCATTATGTTGTAGATGTTTCCTAGGTCTACCCACCAATACGGGGACATTTCCGTTGCCGTAAATTGATAAGTATTATTTAATCCATCGATAGCATATTTTGCCCATTGGTTATAAATTTGTGAGCTTTGATCAGCAATCTTTCCAAGCGCAACATCTTGAGGTTCCTCATTAGGTATTTTACAATCTAAAAATGAACGGTTTGTTTTGTCATTAATTTTACTATTTGATTTTTAATCTAATTCAATAACTTTAAGAAGTTTTATAGTCAATAAAAAACTTTAACCTTACTTTAATTATCTCAACTATATCCATGTGATAACGGCTCATAACGGAAAATTAAGGCTTAGCTTAAAGAAAACCACAATGTGGTATGATTGTAAATTAGACATCTCTCCATCAGATACCAAATGACGTAAAAGCTAGTGCTTTAAAAAGGCAAATGCTTGTATGTGTTTAATTCATCAAGATACCAAGAATGTTTAATATCGAACCAGAGCTGCGCCTAAAGACTTAGCTAAATACGATAACAATGTTTAATTTGCCGGTGATGATTTCACAGACGCTTTAAAAATACAACGAACAAAACATATATTTGTGTATTCACATGCTCCACACCCCTAGCTTCACTTGGAGAGATTTAAATTAACCGAAGAGTCTTTCTTTCTTGCATCTAAACGATTTGTTATTAGGAGATATCTTTGAATTAAGTTGTTAGATAACGTTTCAACATTTAATGCATTACTTTGGAAGGGTTGTCACAAAAGGCACCGTGCTTCAAAGGGTTTTGAGAAGACTTAGCTGGACTCAAGAAAAAAAATGACTACACTTGTTAACTTGTATGCAACTATTTGAAACTGATAAAACAATTGTAATTGAAACTAAATGAACTCTAAATTGTTTTTCTTAAATGCTGACATTAACGATCTGGTCTCGCTTCTCCCAGCACACCTGTTTTTATTGCTACTAACTTGACATTTGAACAGAATTCGAACAAAACATTGACAATGTTTTATCCGATGATATTTGCATTCATTTTGATATAAATCTACACAATTAACCAAGAAACCGCTTTAGATGTTGTCTCGAGCGCAATATTTATATGGCTACTAACTTGACATTTGAACGGATTATGAACAAAACATTGATAATGTTTCATCCGATGATTTGCGCATGGATTTATATATAAATATAATCCACAAAATTGACTTAGCCATCCTTCAGATTTAATGAAGATCTGGAATAAAAAGATCAAACTTTACGAATATGAATTATTGTACTTAAATTCAAAGATATAAATCAGTCAATGTTGAAATAAGCAGAAGCGCAGGATTGAGTTTACGGGAAAAAAACCTCCATGACACCGAAATTACCGACTTTCATACCAAAGCACTTGATTCATCACTAACTCATATTTTTTGCCCAAAAAGTCTAATTTATTTATACTATATATTTTAATCAATTATATATAATTTTATCTTAAGTAATATATATAACATCATAACTTTCTAATCATAATAATAACAAGGTATAGCCCCTTTCAACTGAGTTTTGCAGTTGTTATTGTGTTGTGCGTTCCCACCACTGTCCCTGTTTTAGCGAGAGGATTAAAACCCGTTTAAACTTGCATTCTGGCCCGAGTAAGGAGTCTAAAGTCACTGGTGGTCGTTGATTACTGTCATACATACTTGATCTTTGTTTGTTTTGTACATAAATCAGGCAGTTAGTTTGTTTCGTCTGCATTGTATGTCGGGGTCGTTTATAGCTTACCATACGGTATAGGTTGGCTCATTGTATAAGGTCGTACGATGATCTTAAGTTTTTACATCTAAGAGATTTGATCTCTGATTGATAGGTGTCTTATTGACAATTATAACACATACACAATGCATAGGATATACTGTATAGTATTTGGATTGTGCAAAATGATCCTTATTCTTCCCAATTAGGCCCGAGAACATGCATTTCTTTTAGACAATAAACGGAAATTAAAAACATCGCATCTGCTCTATCGACGTAACTTAGCAAACTTCTATCCCCCCTTATATAAGAAGGCTTCATGTAATGTCTTTCCCCGAGGGTATCACAAGTCCAGTAGTCAGCACTTCTGTGTTGACTTGAGTTATCATTGATATGTTCATAAATATAAATTAACTGTTAACAATCTTTGAATTTTTGAAAAACTAATGCTTTTCTACCTCAGGAATAGATTACCTTAGCTGTATTTGCCAAATGTTTTGCAACATTTGGTCCTCAATGCTCTTAAACTTCGTATTTTATTTGGCCCTTTAAACATTTTTTGATTCGAGCGTCACTGATGAGTCTTTTTGAGACGAAACGCGCGTCTGGCGTAATTATAAAATTTCATCCAGGTATCTATGATAAGTTTATTTCTATCAATTCCAAATATTTTATGCTGTAATGATCTTGACTAGTTGCCACTTTAAAAATTTGCACTAAAAAAAGCATAGAACAAGGAAATTGTTGCACATCATCGGGACGATTTTGTTCAGATATACTGGATGTTGCATACACAAATTGTTGTATTATTTGTAACGTTTTAGTGAAATATTAAGCAAAAGAATCGTTGTCCGATTGTCGTGCTGATGCAATATAAACATACCCACCAGAACAAAATCAGGACCCACCAGCACCAATCATGACTAAATTACCAGCACAGAACGTTCTCTCGCATGACAACATCGCACAACGTGAAACTATATACATTCACTATATCCTATTTCATACAATTCAAGTGATCAATTACCTTGTGACATGATCGTCAATTTTTTTTTTCGTGTAATAATTTTATTTGATAGTTGTTGAATGTTTATTCAAGACTATTGTTGGAAACACTGGTGTCAAAACACTACTGTTCCTTTCTTCATCAACTTTCACCCCACCATAGTCTTAATTTCTTATATAGTGTTTTAGGAAATAATAAGACGTGATGCTAATATCTATCGCTATGCTTATATCTTCCGCCGCACAAAGGCTAATGGACATACTATACTACTATCTTTATCAATGATTTCATACTAACCGTCCATTAGACAAACGACCTTTTTGTTTTGAAGGCTTTCACACATTTCACCTTCGGCGCATTGATTTCCAACACACGGATCGAAGAGTGGATCCTGAAAATAATAACATTCATTTAGCTTCCATATGAAGTATATGAATTATATGAATCATATGTATGGTTATCAATAAACTGCTTAATATGAAGTAGAGACAGCAGGGTGTATATTTATGCATACATGTATGTATGTATGCTTGTACAGCACCTAGAATGGAGACTTTCTCTACTTATCACATAGATATAACTCGAACATAATGGATTACATGGAAAATCTTATAGTTTGTCGGATCTGCGGAATGATCTATGGACATTGTCAGGATTCAGCGCATCATAAACATTACATCATATGCATAGCGCTTGCAGGATATACCAATCAATCGTCAGAAAAGGCAATAACGATCATTGTTCACTGTGTAGACGATTAATCCGGGCCTACAACTACAAAAATGAAGAACGTCATTCGGCTTCCTATCCTTTTGTGAACACATTGTGTCTGCTCAAATGTTTCGACTTCTTTGAAAAATCATAAACGTTGTTTCAATGACTTTCAAAAAACATTCTAGTCGTTTACTCAAAATAGCAGTAACGTTTTTCTCAATATCATATGGGCTTAAACTGTATGTCGTTAACAACTTTAACAGGTTAAAGATGATGACTAATTTGGAAGACTCTAAAACAAAATACTTAAATTAAAAGGATCATTAATCGATTTGGAAGTTTGTGCAATAAAATTAATCCACATCTTCAACACATTGTAACATGTTGTACGGAAGACATCATTTTTATTATTGTGTAAATAATCATTTAACTGTTTATTATCCTTAGATTGTAAATCATATGGAGCTTTCTAACCCTCTATGGTTCCAAATGGGTCTAACAGGACTTTCCTGCGTTGTTTCAAGGCCGTTTTAAAAACATAATTTCGTTAATTCAAGATAAATAAAGTCAATAGTAGTAAACTGCTGTTCGAAACTCATAAATCAATTGAAAAAAAAAATCTGGGTTACAAACAAAACCTGAGGAAAGCGCATCAAATATTAGTGGAGAACAATATTCAACTAGTGACATAACAACACTAATAATTAACTCATGCTCTTCACGTGTTCGTTAATAAATGTGTTGTTCGATCATTCGTTGAATATTTTCTCTATTTGAATTCTTCGATTAGTTATTCTTTAACTTAAGAGCATCATTGACGAAGGGCCGGGTTATCTTTAGAAAACAAAATCCCAGATTCTAGACAAACGAAATTCAAAGAACAACAAAGATTTAGCTGAGCTGCATCTAGGTCATGATATAAAAAAGAAGATTTGATATGATTCCCAATGAGACAACTATCAAAAATTTTCATTTAACAACAATTGATAAAAGAAAAACTGATGTTAGAAAAATAGCCAAAGATAAATAGAGAAAGTCCTTTCTATCTCTTTTTTGGATCATGTGAACGCTTTTTAACAGTTTCGAGATAAGTTATCGGAGTTTTTACTGCATGATATATAGAAAAATTAAAGTGCAGAGAATCGTTTTTAAATAACATTCTTAAATTTGGTCAATGAATGCTAGTTCCTTCGATGGTTTGAGATATGAAGGATGAATTACTACTACTTAATAAAGAAGTATTCTTAAACAGTAAAAGGGTACTAACATTTAACATCAAAAAGAGGGGGGTCTTCAAAACAAAATATTCTGATACAAAATTTAATGAAAAAATATTGTGGTCGGCAGATTACAGAAATGTCTAAATCCAGATTTTCCCAATACCTAATATTGTTAGAGTTTTAAAGTTTTTTTTATCAATAGCTTCAGACAAAAAAACATACCCCCTCCCCAACCATTAAAGTTTGAAGGTTGCTCTTTAAATAAATACTCGTTTGCTTACCTATTTAAACCTGCACTTTATTGAAATTTGAAATAGTAGAATGATAAGAAGTTAAAGTAGCATTTTGATTTTATTTCCTGACCTATACACTAATTAGGTCTAATTGTGACACTTTTAATTGTACGATAAGTCTGGAGAGAACCATATCGATTGCTTATTTTCTCAAAATAAAGCACATGGTAAAGTAATGAAATTCGAAAGTACATTGATCAAGCAGACTTTTTGTAACATAATTTTAAGAAAAATCTATCGTCTGACATTGAAAATTAAAAATAACACGTTTAATAATTCCATGCGTCCGAAGCATTTTTCTGGATTTATCTTCATCAGGAACGCTCAATGCCAAACATTTGAAATCCCAGGGATGTATAAGTACCGAAATAGTTGAAGAGCTATATGACAAAATTCCTTCAACAAATAGCAAAATTCATTTAAGGTCAACTTTGCCTAAGGGAGTTGAAACCTTAGTTTCTTTATAATTCTAAAATTTATAGACGGATAAGAAAGAAATTTTATAATGCATTTCAGTACCGAAGTACTGACTACTGAGCTGGTAATACCCTCGGGGACTGATAGTCCACAAGCAGAGGTATCGTCTCAAAGAAAAAATTGAAAACAACATACGTTAAGATACGTCAGCAACCTTTATTACAACAACATATATAACTGGTGGCTGATAAATACTATCAAACCAAATAATTGCAATATTTACACTGGTTGCAATGCATTGTATAGATTTCACAGTAAAATAAAAACCGATAATTTCAAATATGAAATAAACGTTGTTTTTTTTCACTCCTCTGACGTCATACAATAATAGGCGTTGTCAAGACGTCGATAACGTCGGATTAAAACACATTGTGAATGCGTAGAAAAAGATAAAGTTCCTTTAATTTTATACTTGAATTTTATAAAATAAGACAACTGCAATTGTAATAATTAATACGCGCATTCGTGAGTTAATGTAATGTTGGGTCACTCGTTGAATATTTTCCTCTTTTTGAATTTTTCGATTACTTATTTTATAATTATGATAAAGCAAGCATTTGAATGCAGGAATAACACATACTGATTATTTTCCATTATCGTTGGTCCTCATCGTTGAAACATTTTTGCCAAATTTGAGATTGAAGGCATCTGAGTCACCAGTCTGTCTCAAGGAAATTATAATATAAGTTATAAACAATTGAACTGATCAAGAGGAGCTTATGCTTTACATTACATAGGAAAAGTCCATTTGAAGATGTGTGATGATTGCTGTTATAATTATTATTTATCTTTAATATATTATATATTATAATTACCTATCACATAAAAGAACTGAGTGTATGATATGGGACGAATATAATAGTTTAAAACTTAAAGCATTTATATTTCTGTGCTACATCAAATGTACCTTAAAGCATCGGCTGTTGTAATATTCTGTTTAAAACATTTCTAATTGTGAGACTAATATTAAATGTGTTTTAAAAAGTATACATAACATATTTATTTTCCTTTCTATTTTTAACTGCTTCATATATTTACTATTTTACCACGTCTGCTAGTTTGAGCGAATCACTCTGTATTAAGAATCATGAAAGAGCGTAAGAAAGTGACAGTCCTCTTAGTCGTCAAAATAAAGAGTCTACAACGTATCAGCTTTTCGAGTCACATATTCAGTATCAAACGGCTACTCCAGGAAATGCCTTTACGGAAAGAACTGCAAAAGGTACCCTGATTAGCAAGACTACTGTACGAACAATCAAACAAATTTAAGGAAAATCTTTCACGAAATTTTTTCTTGCTGATCAATACAAAAAATCAATAAGGTCAATTCACAAATTGTCCACGTGCCCCTGGGTTACCCTCAACAACCATAAAAAATCAGATTTAACGAAAGAGCAAATATAGAATCACAACATATACATCGTCATAGTTTTTCTTTCATATCCACAACTACATATATGTGAGAAATATTACATGGTTTGAATAACCATGTTAACAAGTAAAATCAACAACAGTGGCTCACTATTAACTTAAAGAATACACATTTAGTGTTTACATATGATAGCTTCAATGACCATATCTGGACCTTTCATTGATGACTTTAAACCCAAAACACCTTTCTATAGATGCACTGGTCTATGATAAACGAACCATCCAAACACCGCCCAGGCAAGTGAAATACATCAAGTAAAGGATTCGATAGAAAATTGGGGTATCTTATGCATTTTTTTTTTATTATTTTCAAAATAACAGCTTTATTTAAACATAAAGAAATAAAATAAGTAATTTACAAACAGGGGTGAAATATACCAGTGGGACTTTCAAACTCATAGATTGGAAATAAACTAATCAAACCATGGCATGAAAAAATACAAACTGACAAATAATAGTATACGGATGAAGTTATAATAATCACTTCATAAATGTGCTGACTCCATCACGAAACGGTCCACCGCTAAGGACTGTTAGAATCAGCGATGACGACGGGTATACTTTAATTTTTGTAACCACAATTCCTTCCTGTATTCCGCAAATTCGATAATTTTGAATTCCTCCAATTTGATGCGGGTACTGTTTTCGATGATTTTGTCGTGTATACAAAACTTAAACAGATATTTTTCCAAAATATCCAGCGTTTGTAATTTTCATTATCTAAATTTTGGTTGCATGACTGTTTTCTACGTATCAATGCGAAATATAAGGAACGATACAGTATTTATATAGAACACGATGTTGAGGTTATTGCTGGTAGCGTAGAAGGATCGCGGTATGAACGTGGTATGATCGTATTATGGTCGTGGTAAGAGTGTGATATAATCGCAGTAGAAGCGTGGTAAGATTGTGTTACGACCGGATATATTGTGGTTGTAGTGAGAACTTGATTATCGTAGAAAGATAGTAATAATCGCAAAAAAACGTGGTATAAACGTAGCGGATTCGTTGAAGGGGCGTATTGTGGACGTGGTAGCAACGTGATTGAAACCGAAATTTACAATTTCATGCCGCTCATACTGCAAGCTCACAACGATGTGAATTTATCTTAGATCGCGGTGAGCGTGGTGCGATCGTGGTCTAGTGGGACTGGGCTTAACTTAAATTTTAAACTCAGCCCTCTGTAATGATTAATTTCAACGTAGACATAACCAGTTTCATTCTGAAAATTTCCATCAGAAACACACATTGATTTCAAATTAAGTTCACATCTAAGAGAAGCTCTGTTATAGTTGTAAGAATGACATCGTTTTCGTCGGATACATTTTTGGAAGCAGGCCCTCGGTGATATTTTTTCAAATGTACGATAAGTAAATCCACGCAACTTTACGTCTCGCTTATCTGGATTTATTCGGAAAGTTTCTGATGTACATTGCTCAGCAGACGTTTGGAGGAATTTATAAAGTAACAACAGACCTTGATAAATAACAAGACGCATTTTCTACAATCACAATTTTAGGAAAGTTCTCTCTGGTCTTCAACTTTCAAAACCGTCCCAGACTATGCATGTCTTTTACAGGGGATAGTCTGTGATATAAAATATAATTTGCAAATGACGTGTCATAAGTATTTATGTTCATGGTTCCGTTTGTATTTTAGTGTAACAATAGATTATAGAATAAATAATTCACAGAAAATTAGAATATGACTTAAATATCAATACGCAAATGCCTGACAACAATCTGAATGTTTCTAGTAACTAACACTATTTTTTTTTGAAAGCGAGCTTCGCTAATTAGTCGTTTGTTAAGGAAACGCACAAATAGTTATCAAAGATACCAGGCTTATAATTTGATATGCCAGACATCGATTTTCCTATGCAAAAATAAACCGCTTTGCAGGTGTACAATATCTTTGTTCTGTTCTGAAATTATTATATAACAATTGCTCTCAATTAATTATACCTTACAGATTTAAAGTAAAGTGAAGTGTCTAAAACTGTTTGGAAAGTACAATGGCAAGTAACAATTGAATTCGTGATTTGATGTTAGAAACATGTATAGTACAAATTGTTTTCTTACTCCTCCTTTTTCAATCAATTTAATGCAGGAAAGGGTTTGTTTTATATTCAAATTCATTTGGAACAGAATCTGCTTACCCTTCTGGAGAACATGAGATCACCCACAGTTTTTGGTGAGGTTCGTGTTGCTCAGTCTTTAGTTTTCCATGCTGTGTCTTGTATACTATTATTTGTCTTTTTTAGCCAAGGCATTGTCAGTTATTTTCGATCTATAGTTTGACTGTACTTCTGGTATCTTTCGCCCCTCTTTTGTATAACACAATTACAAATGGTCTTAATCTTATTTAAAGTATATAGAGGTATCATAAATTATCACATGATTAATCTAGCACCTACATAGATTTAATTTCAAGAGGGTACATCGGTTTTCCACAAAACAAAACGGAAAAAGTAAAAAAAAAACAGGACCAAACAATGCTACCATTGTCGGCTATGTAATCAAATACTTTATTTTAACCAGGCTGACTTTGGTGCTCAATGTCGTCTCTGTTCTTTTTTAAATATAAATTTCAACATTGAAAATAATACTAATACTTTTAACCAATCAGAAGACAGTAAATACACCAAATTTATTTATTAAAAATGATAATTTAAAAGTTTATTGTCCGTATATTGTCCTTTGTATGTAGTTTTCTAACCCTCTTTGAATCCGTTTGGGGTCTAACAGGACTTTTCCTGCCAGTTATACATGAAAATAAATATCAAAATACCATTACAATAATATAGTTATGACGTCACTATTAATAGTAGACGTCTGGATATTCATATGAAACTTAGTGACCCCCTGCGGATCCAAAGTGGTCACAACATGACGGCATGTAACAAATTACAAAGTAACTTATTAACCAGAGATGATATTATTTCATTAAGATGAACAAAAGATCGATAACTGCAATCAATGTCTCTGCTGATATAGTTTTCTTCCCTTAATTAGGTATCACCAGTTAGTAAGTCATTACTTATGTGTTGACATAAAGTAGATTTGAAATGTATATGATATACTTTAATTGCATTAAAAAAACGATTTGTTTTTAAAAAAGAATATCTAATCAAAGAATTCAAATATCGAAAAATATACAACTCGTGACCTAACAACACTAATAATAAACTTATGCGCTACACGCGTATGTTAATTAATGTGCTGTTTTCATTCGTTTAACATTTTTCTCTATTTGAATTCTTCGATTAGTTATTCTTTCACTTAAGAGCTCTATAGACGAGGGATCGGGTTATCTTTAAAAAAAAACACTTCCCCGAATCTAGGCAAACGAAATTTCATGAATAACAAATATTAAACTGTGCTGCATCTAGGTCATTATCACTGTGCTTAAACGGCTGTGGGTAACTTAAGTTACCCACAGCCCAAGATGGCGGACTCTAAACTCGTTGATATTTAATTCATACAAAATGTACCTTTTGCGACGTTTTTCATGCAGAATGTAAATATTTATAGGATTATTAAATGAAGAAATGACTAACAATTACCATAAATTTGTTAATATAGAGTTCATTAAAGCGCAAGGTCAACTTTAAAAAATGCATAAGATGTCCGTAACTTTTTGATCGAAACTAAGCAGACTGTCCGTAACTTTATTTTTAGATGTGGGTAACTTTTGATTTAAAATTTTAAGAATTATAATTTCAACAATTAGAAGACAATTAACATCATATTTGTAACCTTCGCGGCCGTTTATACTACTCATTCACCACCAAATGTTATTTTATTAACGCATCATACTTACACCACAGAAGTTTTATGTGGGGTTTGTGGTACTCCATCCTGGTTATGGTTTGAACTTTTATTTACTGATGTGCGTCTTATCGACGTTTTTCGCTTGTCAGACCAAGGCTTTTCAGTACTCTTTAATCATGTTAATGTTTTGAGTTTAATTATATGTTTGCGGTTTACCTTCACCTCTGTTTCTTTCTATGTGTATTTTGATAAATACTCTTTAATTGACGCGGCTCGGTATTTATACATCCTACCAGTTAGTTATAGTGTTATGATTTTTTGAATATGTTTCCTAGTATGTTTTTTTTCTCTCTTTGTATGTTATCAGGGGTTGTTAGACTATTAAATTACCCTGTTGTCCTACGTAGTTATTTATATTTTTATATACTATGTCGAATTGTTACACTATGTTGACTGCTCTTTTCCTTTTATTGTCACTGACTTTTACCTATTGTGTCTTTTGGTTTTATTCAGTTTAATGAGATTTAATGCAACTTGCATTCAAATGAAATATGCAGCTAGCTGTAAAACTAGGTTTATTCATTTATACAAAATGTCCTTTTTTTAAGTTTTCCCATTTACTGTAAATCTTGGCCAGGGTGCCGCAATATCACCGTGCGCAACATCCCAGTGTGTCCAGATTGACACCCCTTTTATTTTACTGTCAATGCTGATGGGATTTGTTTTCGTGGGGATGAGAGAAAAGTTTTTTTTGATTTTTCAAAAAGACGGAAAAAGTTTGTGCACCTAAGTCTCGTATATTCTATCCACTGCATGCCTGGGCAATTTGGGTTCCCCTCCAAAATCCCGGATTCACGCTACCCTTGTCGTTGCTGGCAGAAAATCAGTAAGTGTATACATGCTACATGTATGTGTAAAAAATACTTGTGTAGTCTACTTGTTCAAAAATAAAAACGAACAATGATGTTTCAACAGTTTATCTGCTATGATCGGAAACAACCCTCCGAACTAGGCGATTCGGGTTCCCCGACGTTATACAAAATGAGACCCGAGTTTTGCGAATTTATCGTGATTTTTTTCATATTTTTCCCAATTTTGTCTTTCATCGATACAATGAATTATATCATACTAGACTTCTACTTTGTTTTGTGAATATGTATTCGATGCAATCTCTATCATCAGTTTAAACATTACATCCGCGTATGTCGATTCTTTGAAAGTTACGGACATCTCTATTGGTATGATGAAAAAAGTTACGGACAAGTTGTTTTGAAGTTACGGACAGCCTAAGTGTTTTTTAAAATCGTGCTGTGATCGTTTATTTTGTAGAATTTAATCACCTTTCCAGTTTAGGGGTTTCCCTAAACGATTAATACAACTTTTAAATTCAGTTGTTTAATTGATACATTCGTGGTATTGTTATTCTATAGAAGAAAAGTTTCTAACCGACGCAAGGCGGCTCCATCTTGGGCTGTGGGTAACTTAAGTTACCCACAGCCGTTTAAGCACAGTGATTATATAAAAAAGAAGATGTGATATGTTTGCCAATGAGACAACTATCAACAATCTTCATTTAACAACAATTGATAAAAGACTGGTGTTAGACAATGATTTTAAAAATAGCCAAATATAAAAAGATAAAGTCCTCTCTACCTCTTTTGTGATCATCTGAGCGCTTGTTAGCAGTTTCAAGATAAGTTATCGGACCTTTTACTGTATGATATATAGGAAAATTTAAGTGCAGAAAATCGTTTTTAAAGAACATTCAGAAATTTGTTCAATGAAAGCACTGATTATCGTTTATAGTTCCTTCGATGGTTAGAGATATGAGGGATAAATTACTACTGCGTAATAAAGGAGTATTCATAAACAGTAGAAGGGTACGACCATTTTACATTAAAAAAAAGGTGGGGTCTTCAAAATAAAATATTCTGATACCAAATTGGATGAAAAAAATATTGTGGTCAAGCACATAACAATTTGGAAATTACTAATCCAGGTTTTTTCAATACCTTATATTGTTAAATTTTTAAGGGTTTGTAAAAAAAAACTTTTTCTGACTCAGATAAAAAAAAAACACTCCCTCCCCAACCATTGATGTTTAAAGGTTGCTCTCTTAATCAATATTCGTTTGTTTGCTTATCTAAACCTGCACTTTATTAAATTAATGATATAAAAGCATGATAAGAGGAAAGTTTAGGAGTATGATGTTTTTTTTTTGGACCTGTACACTTATTAGGTCTGATTGTTTTAAAATGTAAAAGAACAAAAATACTGAACTCCGAGGAAAACTCAAAACGGAAAGTTCCTAATCAAACGGCAAAATCAAATGATAAAACTCATCAAACGAATGGACAACAACTCTCATATTCCTGACTTGGTGCAGGCATTCTCAAATGTAGAAAATTGTTGATTGAACCTGGTTATATAGCGCTACACCTCTCACTTGTATGACAGTCGTATCAAATTCCATTATATTTATAACGATGCGTGACAAAAAAGACATACTAGGTAAACTTGTGAAAATAGGGATACAGCCATCAATACCGTGTCACAATCTCAATCAGAACAAAACAAACAAATATATAACAAAGAAGGGAAAAAAAAGAAAAATATAAAATTAAACAACCACATGCATCACTACTTATATATGTGTTGAATATTAACCCAACTGACTGCTTGTCGAGTTTCCGGAGAAACGGAGTTCCAGAATGTCTTAATACATAAATGTTTACATGTAGAAATATTATATTTTCTCTGGATTCAAAAGGAAATACTAACTTATTTGCCTACTTTTTCTTTATCTATTCATTTATACTGCAGTCCCACTAGGCTACGATCTCACTACGATCTGTAAAAAAATGAGGATTTTGACGATCGTAGTGCGATCATGCAGATAGTACAGTCGTGGTTAGGTCTACATGATCGTGATAAGCGTGGCCAACTATGAACATGTTCAAAACAATCCTGGAGCGGTCATGGTGAAATCATGTCGTAGAAGAAGCGTAGTGAGAGCGAAGTAAGGTCGTGGTTGGATCGCAAAGGTCGCTGTACTACCGTAGCGACATCGTAGTGTAAGCGCGATTCTAGTTGGAGAAACTGCGGTACTATCTCACAGTGACTTTACTACGACCTCACTACGAGCATCACGTTCTTAACGCGACCCAAACACGCTTCCACTACGACTATACCACGTTTATACTACGCTAATAACACACTGTTCAAGACCATAGTACGATTTAAATACGCCTATGCCGTCCTCATCACGCTGTTATTACGTCCCGACTAAGTTCATACTACGATCATCATGTTCATTGTCATACAAAATTTATGAAAGATTTCCAGTCTTTGTTTGTCTGTATGTAATTTGGACTTCTTGTCCTTTATCTCTAACGGCTCAATCATTCTTGACACATCTGTGTCATCCCTACTATTGTTCACTAAAACATCGTCATTTGATCTTGATGGATCAGCAATAAGTTGTGATTCAGATTGGATTGCTTGGTATATATCTTCTGGATCATGATTTGTTACCATCAGATATCCTTCTGCCTCTACCTTGATTCTTACCCTTACGTAGATTTTGGTTGCATGACTGCGTTCTACGTATCGATGAGAAAAAGAAGGAATGATACAGTATTTATATGGAACACGATGTGGAGGCTATTGCTTGGAGCGTAGAAGGATCGCGGTATGACCATGGTATGATCGTAGTATGGTCGTGGTAAGAGCGTGATATAATCGCAGTAGAAGCGTGGCAAGATTGTGTTGCAATCGGATAAATTGTGGTATAGTCGTAGTCAGGACGTAATGATCGTAGAAAGATCGACCTGATCGTAGAAAGATCGTATTAATCGTAGTGAGGTCGCAGAAAAAGCATGGTGAGAACGTGGTATAATCGTAGCGGGATCTTTGCAGAAGCGTATTGAGGACGTGGTAGCAACGTGAATGAAACGAACATTTTCAATTTTATGCCGGTTAAACTGCGCTCACAGAGATTTGAATTTATCTTAGATTGCAGTGAGCGTGGTGCGATCGTGGTCTAGTTGGACTGGGGCTTAACTTGAATTTTAAACTCAGCCCTCTGTAATGATTAATCTCAACGTAGACATAACCAATTTCATTCTAAGAATTTCCGTTAGAAATACACATTGATTTCAAATTAAGTTCACATCTATGAGAAGCTATGTTATAGTTGTAAGAATGACATCGTTTTCGTCGGATTCATTTTTGGAAGCATGCCCTCGGTGATATTTTTTCAAATGTACGATAAGTAAATCCACGCAACTTTACGTCTCGCTTATCTGGATTTATTCGGAAAGTTTCTGATGTACATTGTTTAGCAGACGTTTGGAGGAATTTATAAAGTAACAACAGACTTTGATAAAGACCAAGACGCATTTTCTACAATCACAATTTTAGGAAAGTTCTCTTTGGTCTCCAACTTTCAAAACCGTCCCAGACTATGCATGTCTTTTACGGGGGGATAGTCTGTGATATAAAATATAATTTGCAAATGACGTGTCATAAGTATTAATATTCATTGTTCCGTTTGTATTTTAGTGTAACAATAGATTATAGAATAAATAATTCATAGAAAACTAGAATATGACTTTAATATCAATACGCAAATGCCTGACAACAACCTGAATGTTTCTAGTAACTAACACTATTTTTTTAAAGCGAGCTTCGCTAATTAGTCGTTTGTTAATGAAACGCACAAATACCAGGCTTATAATTTGATACGCCAGACATCGATTTTCCTTTGCAACAATAAATAGCTTTGCAGGTGTACATATCTTTGTATTGTTCTGAACTTATAATGTAACAATTGCCCTCAATTAATTATACCTTTGAGATTTAAAGTAAAGTGAAGTGTCTAAAACTGTTTGGAAAGTACAATGGCAAGTAACAATTGAATTCGTGATTTGATGTTAGAAACATGTATAATACAAATTGTTTTCTTACTTCTCCCTTTTCAATCAATTCGATGCAGGAAAGGGTTTGTTTTATATTCAAATTCATTTGGAACATAATCTGCTTACCCTTCTGGAGAACATGAGATCACCCATAGTTTTTGGTGGGATTCGTGTTGCTCAGTCTTTAGTTTTCTATGTTGTGTCTTGTATACTATTATTTGTCTTTTTTAGCCAAGGCATTGTCAGTTATTTTCGATCTATAGCTATGTAATCAAATACAATATTTTAACCAGGCTTACTTTGGTGCTCAATATCGTCTCTGTTCTTTTTTAAGAGTTTCAACAAGGGAAATAATCGCGTGCAAAAATTTGTAAAAGTTTAGTGATTATGATTCAATTTGAATTTAATTTTTGTTTTCGAAATAGGCTTTGCACCAGTTATTAAAAAAGAACAGAGACGATATTGAGCACCAAAGTCAGCCTGGTTAAAATAAAGTATTTGATTACATAGCCGACAATAATAGCATTGTTTGGTCCTGGGTTTTTTTACTCTAACAGATCCGGATTAGTATGAATGAAGAACACCCCTTGCTTAATTTTGCATAGAAATGTTGCTCGTCATATGGATTTACCTCCAAATTGTTCTCCTTTTCTACACCAAAGCAGCAATCATTTCTCACTATTTTAATTTAGTTTTTTAAATAAAAAGGCAGCAATAAATAAATCGACTGTCTGCCTATGACTTTGTACGTAAAAAACTAGGTAGCGCCAGTCATCTTTAATCTTGTAACCAGTACAGACATATTCTGAAATAAAATCGGAAAACATTTGCATAAGTCGATTATTATATACCCTCCTGTTTACTTGATAATTTTTAAATTAAAGCTATCAATGTTTACCATTTAAAAGTACTTTCTTTGCAGGTACCTACATTTGCAAATAAATTTACCTTTTCAAGACATGGGGAAAGTGACCAGTATATTTCTGACTGTTCAGTCGTGTTTAAAACAAGGACATAATAATAAGTGGAGAGAGCACATTAAAATTTCAAACTAGATTCCCATGAATACAGTATATTTTCATTACTATTTAACTTATTCATAACTTGTATTCAATACGAAGATTTTTTTTCAATCAGTTAAGAATTCCCAATATTTGGTTAGTAAATCATTCTTTTTTTTTCTTTTTTTTTTCTACTATGTAGATAATTTCAGGCTGGATTTTTTTATAATTCATGTCTGGTAAAAACCCTTTTTTTTTTTTTTTTTCATTTGAATAAATACACTTATAAACTAAACTTAATACAAAGGGTTCTCTCGCATAAAGATTCACATCGTCTTGAATTCTGCAACGGTTTAATGGTCATCTATTATATAATGATTTGGAGAGAGAAAAAAATGAATACAAAATGTGTACAATACTGTGGATTCATTTATCTTCGTGGGTACCAATTTTCGTGGATTGAAGAATATTTTCATTTTCATGGATATTTAGTTTCGTGTATTTGCAAAAGTCTGCTTACATTCCTATATACAATTTGTAATTCGTTGTCCGTTAGAATTCGTGGTTCTCAGAAACGACGAAATCCACGAAAATTGGTATCAAACGAATAATAATGAATCCACAGTATACATTAGAGTTGGTGACATTTGAATGACACGGAGTTATGTCATGGATACAAAATAGTTACACTGTTAACTATATTTTTATCATATATATTCATGTGCATGGGAAAAAATATTACTGTTTTATTATTTACAAGAGTTTCAAAAAGAAAAAATACAATAAAATGTACATTCCAAGGGAGGAAATCAAACTTCTGTTGACATTTCGTTGTCCTTTACATGCATGACATAGTATCAATACATATATGACATTGCCATATGAACTAAATGACAATTTAAACATATTTCTAGCAAATGCATTGCTAAATGAAAAATTTGGACATGTGTATATAATATGAAAATAAAGATAATACTATATTTCTTTTTAGACAAAACATTTCATATAATTATATACTAGTACTTGAATGAAACTTTCTACCGTGTTGATACGATATAGCATTTTTGTTTCCATTCAGAAGGGATTCAGCCATATAAATGATCAGGGGATGCACTTACCCCTAGTTATTAAAGTCATTTTAGGGTCCAAATTCATTGAATGACAACCGAAAATATGGATATCAATAAAGTTAAAAAGTTTTATAGACATGTTTTTTTTTGTCCAAAATCCCTTTTTTTCACAGCCAAAATTAAACACCCCAAAATATCAATATTTACGGTATAACACATGTTGGTGCACTTTAACTTTAGACACAATCGGAATACCTGTCTGGTATTTACCATTTAGAGATTGTTTTGATTTTTTTCTTTAAAATTTACACTTCCTTCTCTGGTTCTAAAGTTTAAAATTGAGAATGGAAATAGGGAATGTGCCAAAGCGACAACAACCCGACCATAGATCAGACAACAGCTGAAGGCCACCAATGGGTCTTCAATGTAGCGAGAAACTCCCGCACCTTTTGTTTAGCCTTTTTCTGAAGACATCTTAACCCAAAATTCTGTACGGTTTTGCCAAATACACCTTAAGTAATTTAATTAAACATTCGTTAACATCTAATATATAAATGCATGTATTTTCAGTTTGTTTGTCTGCAAACCGTTTTTCCGATTTTTTTTAATTCGTGTATTAGTATATGAACTTATCATAGATACCAGGATTGAAATTTCATATTTACGCCACACGCGATTTTCGTCTACAAAAGACTCATCAGTGACGCTCGAATCAAAAAATGTTAAAATGGCCAAATGAAGTACGAAGTTGAAGAGCATTGAGGACCAAAATTCCTAAATGTTTTGCCAAATACAGCTAAGGTAATCTATTCCTGAGGTAGAAAAGCCTTAGTATTTCAGTATATAAGTAACTATGGTAATTATATACATTCAGTTTGTTGTCAACACTTTGACAAATGGTTGCTAAAAACTCGTTCCCTCGTCTCATTTAACATCTTAGATTATTGATTTTTGTTGAAATACTACCATTTTCTGTGAATTATTTATTCTATAATCTATTGTTACATTAAAATACTAACGGACCCATGCATATGCATACTTATGACACGTCATTTGCAATTAATATTTTATATCACAGACCTCCCTGGTAAAAGATAGACATAGTCTGGAACGGTTTTAATGATTGAAGACCAGAGAGAACTTTTCTTAAAGTTTGATTGTAGAAAATGCGTCTAAGTATTTTTCAAGGTCTGTTGTTACTTTTTAAATTCCTTCAAACGTCTGCTGAGCAATGTACATCAGAAACTTTCCGAATAAATCCAGATAAGCGAAATGTAAAGTTGCGTGGATTTACTTATCGTATATTTGAAAAAATATCACCGAGGGCATGCTTCCAGAAATGTATCCGACGAAAACGATGTCGTTCATACAACTATAACAGAGCTTCTCTTAGATGTGAGATTAATTCGAACCCAATAAATGTTTTTGAAGGCGATTTTCAAGTCGAAACTGGTTATATCTACGTTGAGGTTGCTCATTACAGAGGGGTGAGTTTACAATTGGAATAAGTGAGTGAATAAATCAATCGAAGACAACTAATATATTCCTTTCTATTTCAGAGAATATCATTTTCGACAGGATACTTATTCTGCATGTTCTGTGCAAGTACCTTCTTGTACTCCACCACGTAGTTGCAACTACAAGAAAAAAAGCATACAATATGTTTAGTTTAGTGTGACAATAACTGTTTTTGTTTTATATACACGAAAACATTATCCAAAAACAATACCATCTTTCCTAAATTGCACCGATCATAAGCTTGATTTAAGTTATATTATTCATCTCATATAATTTAATAACAGAGTAATAGAATTCTCTATCATAGAGTAGGAAATTGCCAAAAAAATGCATACTGGACCAGGGATTTCTATGGATGAAAATCTAACGATGGATGAACTTTCATTATGACAAAACCCTTCGTTTACGGCGTGGCGTGATTAAAAATATTTCAGTCCTTCATTTCCATTTAAGGAACGGTGAAGAAGCTGATATATTGTTTATTATATTTAAACAACAGTTTCATTATATTGTTAGTAACAATTCCAATAACAAGCCTGCATGACTCACCATTTGTCACGAATGACCACAAGCTGTTCTTTAGTTTTCCACGTCGTTTTCTTACTATTTTGGTAATAGTATATGACTTAAAATCGGGAGCATTTGTCAATGGTATCTTGATTACAACAAAATGTTGACTGCTGTATCTTTGTTTTTGACATTTTTACCTATTATATATGTCTGTTTGTTTTGTTCACACATAGTTGTCAATATAATGGAATTTTATGACAGTCATACAAGTGAGATGTTCAGCTAGCTATAAAACAAAGTTTAATTCACCTTTTTCTACATTTTTTTTATGAAGTTTGGTAATTTTTTTATTTTAATTTTCAAGAAAGAAAGAACCTATGCGGAAATAGCAGACTACCAAAACATAAACGATAACATTTGCGTCTACAGTAAAGTCCTCGTTAAACGGTTGAAGACCGTACTTTGACCTATAATTGTTTACTTTTTACACATTGTGACTTGTATTGAGAGTTGTCTTATTGGAACTCATACCACAACTTCTTATTTCTATCATCATAGATACCACGATTGTTGTCAATTTTGTCAGTTATTCAAATTAATTAAACGACACTAACATGTCGAAAGTGTTTATGATATCAAAGTCAAAAAGTTTGAATTAGAATATGAATTAGTTTATAGTAAATAGTTATCAAAAGTACCAGGATTATAATTTAGTACGCCAGACGCGCGTTTCGTCTACACAAGACTCATCAGTGACGCTCATATCAAAATAGTTATAAAGCCAAACAAGTACAAATTTATAAATGTAATAGTAATATATTCGAATACAGTGGTATAGTAAAATTTAACAAGAATTTCTTCTCATAGTCAATTCTTCAATCTGATTCAGGAATTGTTGCCTATTCATGTAGGTGGTTGGTCATTTCTTATCTTTTATCATTCAACTCCACTAAACTTTAAACTGGATTCAGGATCATTTGAATATAAGGATTTTATTAATGAGTCATTTAATAAAATAGTCAACATCTTTTTCATGGTTAAGTTGTCAACAAAATAAAGTTCTAGCGAATTTGACATTGAGAAAATCGTAATTGTTATATTGAGTTAACGAAAATCATGTTTTGAAAACGGCGTTTAAAAAGCGGTTATTCAAAAGATTCGAATCATTTCAGCATACCCAACCACAAAATGAAAAGTTAACAAATAGCTTCCCTAATTTCCACATTTTTCCGCGTAGGCCTGGATTAGTCGCACAACAAACGGTGATCGACAACTATTTCAGACATTTTCATTGCCTTTCCTGGCATTGGCAGTTCGATTTATGTCATGATTCTGCAACCTCTATACATATGATATACTGGGATTCATTTGTTTCCGTGGGTACCAATTGTAGTGGATTAAGAAAACCTTACGTATTCGTGGATATCTAACATCGGGAGTTTGTCGAATTTTGCGTATAAGGCAATATAACATTTATTGTTCGTTGAACTTTAGATTTCAAAGTTCACCTGCAATCTTGAATCCACAAAAACTGGTATCCAACGAATAATAATGAATCTACAGAATATGATTCGCTGCATTCTGATTATAACAAATGTCTATACTGTAGTTTCAACATACTTTAAGATTGTCTATTGTGTCTAATATATCTGCATGTGATGTGTCGAGAAATTCTCCATCCGTGATTTTGTATTAATATAAAATTATATTCATATTTAAACTATCTACTTTTAATTAAGCAGTATTTTTTACCAGTGATATGTAGTGTACAATGTAAAGGAAAATACTGAGAACGAAATATTAATTGTATAATGTATGTGGTAATATGATGAAAATTATCATTTTAAGGATCCACTTTATGACCCATGTATTGGAAATCAATGCGCCAGAGGTGAAGTGTGTATAAGCCTTCAAAATAAAAAGTTTGTTTGTATATCTGAAGGTAAGTATAAAACTATTGATAACGATATTTGTATGATTATTCGTCACAACTCGGCAAATTCCGTACCTTCAACGGAGAGTAGCGGATTAATCCGAGTATAGCCGACTGTAGTATGATAAGTTCATTAGCCTATGTGCGACAGTAGATATAAGCACTAATTTTAGGTTATCGTTGGTCATCTCAACGAGAATGGTTTTGAGCCGGTACGTCGAAGGTGAGAAAGCAACCGAGTTTTGATTACTAATGATAATCTGTTTATCGCTATTTTAACTCTGACGACGATGTGTGTTTCATTCGGTACATGTACACTTATAGTTTCTAGCGATCATTTTTCACATCACTCTATTGTGCCGAGATAGGAAATTACCGGTGCAAAAGTTCAAAGGAAAATTTCGCAAAGTAGCGATAAGTATTATAATTACTAAAAGGAATAAATAAGACAAAATGCTAGTAGGGGTGAAAGAAAATAGTATTTTAGTAGACACATATCTGAACTAGCGCGAATATCATCAGAGGAAACCTTTTCAATTCAGTTCGAATATCAAAGTCAGCGGCCAAAGAAATATGAGACAGTTGCGCAATATCGTTGAGTTCGTTGGGAAGACGGTTGTTGGACAATTATGAAGGCTCTCTTTCGATGAAAATTGTATATTTTTTTTCATTCCCCCCCCCTCCCCCAAATAGTAAAACATTTTCCAAGTGTAGCTTCTTTTTTTTTTGTCTCTCCAGCTAGGCTAACCAAAATACTATTAAAACGTGTTGTTCTTTTATGCATACACTTGCATTCAGTTATAGTTTTGGCAAGTGGTCTTGTATACAGCCGTCTCGGTTCGATCTTTGCGATGATCATGTAAAAAAAATGTATGGAAAGTTGAAATGTTATCTGACAACATAATGCTAGTTAAATATGTCCTCGCTAAAAAAATAATATGTTAGATGCAAGTGAGAAATACTCCTAAGATAAATCTATGAGTTTGACTGTCTCTTTTGGTATCTTTCGTCACTTCTTAGTTCTGCAAATATCTCATGTTGGAGTAAACCATGAAAAAACGTTAATGACGTCACGGTCACATGACAAAATTATGTCTATGAGCTGATAAACAAAACAACGTCAGTCAATCAGAAGACGCGTTACATCCAAAATTAAATTATTCCCGAATGTTGTGTATTAATGCTCGTATCATTGTCAATAAAAATCAATAAATTATTATGCGTCGGCAATAATAAATTAAGGATATTCTGTATCCCAAGGTAAATCGTAGTGATTATTTGTTGTCTTAATGAAATAAAGTTGTCGACGAAGCGACACTGTTTCGTACTTAAGTGTTTCATGTTTCACGGCTCTTTTACGAATGTTACTGCATTATTTAGTTCTTTTACACTGAGAAATTGGACTTACCGATTTTGTTTTTGAATATTGTTGGTTTCGGACAAATCACAAGACGTTACGGTAGCTTGATACACGTAACTATAATTGCAACACACAGTATTGTTGTAACGTCATTTGGTCTTTGATGGAAATTTGTTTCATTTGCAATCATATGACATATTTTTGTTCTATTATAGATTTATTTTTTCCCTTATGAACCGTTACAGTAAATACAGTCAGGCCAAAGGGTTTTTTTGTAGAATTTTAAAATTGTAACTTCTTAAAGTTATCAAAATCGCAAAAAAATCTAATATATGACAAAACAGTTGATTTAATTTTAGATAATACAATTCTGAACAAAGAACGTCAAAATGTGGCGCTTGGAAAGATTTCTGGACAAAGCTCATTACTAAAAAGTTATACTTCAGAACGCGCTCTGGATGGATTAACAAATACGTTTTCGCATACGCTATGGGAAACCACCCCATTTTGGTGGGTAGATCTAGGAAACATCTACAATATCATGAGAATTGAAATCATCAACAGATCAAGTACGTGTTTCATATTAATCTCAGATTTTATGGATGTTCTAAAAGACCATAAAAAATTAACAAGGACTTTCAAAAATTTTCAAAGATGACATTTTTAATTATATATGCAATCATTTACAGAAACAAAGGTAGGGGTTAGTGGGCAGAATTTTTAAATGGTGCTTCATGGATAAAATCAGAGGATTCTGAATAATTGGCAAAATAAAAAAAAAAAGGAGCGAACATCCTTAAATAAACTTAAACATGTGATGTGGTTCACATAATGTGGCATACAAAAGACCAACAATACATGTTTGATTGAAACTATATAAGTGTTTTGCAAAGTAAACAAAATAATATATTGGGGTTTGTTTTCCTAACAGATATTCATATCCCCAATTTGAGGGAGAAAACAAATAGTGTGATCAAACAGATGACCAAAATAAATATTCTGAATCCAGATTTTCCCTATACCTAAGAGTGTTAAATTTAAAAAAAGAATGATTGACTGATTCCGTCGAAAATCTGAGAAAGAAAATCTTACAAAAAACATAACCCCATTTGAAGTAAAATGGTTGCTGCCTTACTAGCAGTTAATTGCTTGCACACATCCAAGGGTGACTAAGCCTAGGAATAGAAATATGGTCACTTAATTTAAACGCTTGCCAAAGTTGGGCGTCCGTTTCATTGTGCCAGATGTATCCTGATTGCAGTCACGTCCAGTCAGAATGTGGATGTTAAATCCGATGACTCGTTTAAAGAGCAACACTCTTTGCACGTTAGGAACCCTTGCAACAACTCTTTGAGGGATCCGAAAGTGTCATGTTTCAAAGCAAAATTTCCGTCCCTATCCAAAAAACCATAATTTTCCGGTGGCAGTCCAAATTTCCACGATCATCATCCTGTATTACCTCTATTACAAGACCTACATATTGTATTTATTGTTAACATGTTCTCGTTTTGAACTTGCATGAAATATTTGCCACTGGACGTTAAGCAACCAACAATCAATCAATCATTTACTATTTGCACTTCAAAATAGAAATAACGTCCCAGTTTTAGTTAAATTTCATTTTTTAAGACTTTGTTAGCATATAAATCTAAAAGCTTTTAAAAACAATATCCAGAATGCATTAGATATAAAACTGTTTACATAAAGAAAGGAATGATTCTCGTAGAACATGATGACGCAAATTTTACTTTAACTTCAACTTTTGCACCGAAATAGTGTGGGTTTTTTTTTTATTATTTATTTTGTATGTAGCTAGCTTGAATGTTGTCCATTTACAAATTTATTCGTTATTCCTTTTACATAGTCGCTGGTAGCAGACTCCATGATCTTGACATAGCTGTTGGACCAAGCCTTGATGATATGTCGATATTTACACATTTCAAAGGACCCGGTAAAGATGGAGAGCATCTGGTATTCCAGCGCAATCGGTATACAGATGGTCGTTTTGTCAACCTTACCATCACTAACAGTAGAGAAATGTTACAATTGGCAGAGGTTATGGTCTTTGCTTATCCAATATATTGATAAATGGACTTATCGTTACATGTTGTAAGTGTTTCATGTCATATTACTGTATAATAATATATTTATGGTGAGATTTGGATCATCTAAAATCATGAAACCTCTTATTTGTAATATGTCAACTTTCAATAAAATCAATTTAAGCCCTCTTCGTCACCGATTCTCGCACTAGCGATGTTCATGAAATTCAAATTATATAGTGAGAGACTATAACTACTAAAAAATTTAGATAAAGGAACAAAATACAGGTATACAAGGATATATTTAGGTGAGGTTTTGGAATAGGTGTCAAATGTTCGGATTTCTTGGTGTTTTTCCATACGATACAAGGTAAAATATTTTGCCCCATAGCACCTATTTATCTTTTAACATAAGACTTAATTTCTACTTTTGATTTGAGACCAAAATAATATAAATGCAAATATATGGACTTTTCCCGCCATATTTTATAAAACAAATATTTTGAAAAGGAGCTCCATGACCTATCAATATTTTTAGCTTATGTTGGTCCTTAACTAATACTCTTTTAGCTTGAAGTATCAATTTTGAATTCTTGATTTATTTAATTTTACCTTAGAACACCTAAGTATATCCTTAATCAAGTTCACTGTAGGTCATGGTCTTATGTGAATAAATGCCTCAGCTGTCTTGTGTGGAACTCTGATATTACGTTATGTTGTTTTATTATTAATTGATTATATTTTGACATTATGTAATATGGTTTTGACATTATGTAATAATGTTTTGATATAACTCAATCATGAATATGGAATAGTCAATACTTGATTGGTATGTTTTTTTCGTTACGCAATATGCAAAAAATCAGCGTCATTCAAACGAGTTATTTTCCTTTTATTAATATACGTAACGTCGCGCGAACTTTGAAGACGTAACCTCAACTTCCGAAAAAACTGAAGCGACCATTGCAATGTTAATTTCCCATAGAGAAATTTAAACGCATCTAGATAGTTCCGGAATTGCACGAAGTACGTGAATCGTGGTGTTATTTTATTCTCTTTAAGAAAATCGCTGCTTGGGACAAATATTCTAACAAATATTTATGTAATAGCGTTTTTTTTTTGGTGGACAGCAAAACTTAAGCTGGACAACAATACAACATTAGTTTAAATATAAATAAAAAATCTTTATTTTTTTTTAGAGAGAAGGAAATCAAATAGGGAATCGATACGTGGCCGAAGAATGGAGATTCGTTTTAAATCTTCCTTTACTTATAATCGAAGATCCCACATTAAGGGCATTTCAATATAGATTTATCCATAGAATTTTAAAAAAATATACTTTGATTACTTTAAAAATTTAATTGTGAATGGTGCCATTTTTGTACAGAAACAAAGGAAACGTATAGCATGAACAATCTGGGTTTTTTTTAATGAAGATGTGTTTGAACGATCTGGCTAAATTAAAAAAAAATGTGTTTTAAAATACGTTTCCATCAATCTTTCAAGTATAATATTATAAAAATCAACCAACAACTGACAAAAAAGACTTATTCTTGCAGAGTTATCTCCCTTTTCCATGTTAATTTCCATAAGAAATTAAAAATGCTTATTTTGAGTTTTCTTCAAGTTAGATTTTATGGGACTTTTTTCTGTGCTTAATGCTATAGATTAGAACTACAACATTTTCTGTTACAATTAGATTCAAGTTCAAACTTAGTTTGACTCGAGGTTTGACTGGACTATCAGTTCAATTTAAATTTAAAGTTTCATCTGTTACTGACGCAATACGTCATTTCTAGAATTTCACTGTCTTTCACTGGAAAAGATCGTCAATCTCGCACTCCTTTATGACGTCATTTACCGGATAGAAGGCGCGCCTGTGTCCATTCTCTTTCGATAAGCTCATGATTGTGTTTTATACATAAATTTATAATTGAACTTTTAAAATATGTTCTGTTATGTTGTATTGTTTTCAATTGTATTGCATTGTATTTAAAATGTATAACTGTTTGTTTCTATATTGCTTGACCCTTATGTGTGTAATTTTGCAATAAAGATTTTTATTTAAAAGTTTCCAGCACTTTCAGAATCTAGATAATGTAGGGTAGTATAAAAATAGTTTATGTTTCGTAAGTATGTAATATTGGTTCACGCACGTTTGAGGGAGGATAACCATCCAATCAGATTTCCTAAATATTTTGTGCAGTATAAGATTAAACATTTTCCCCTGTTTGTTCAAACTTTGTTAGAAATGATACTTATCACAAAAATGATCAACGAAAAATTCAAGTTAAACATGTCTACCCTAAATTTGGTCAAAATTGATTTCAGTAATTATTTCAAATATGTAGTTTACGGTTCATCAGACCAGCCACAGCTCAATCTTATGTTCATTATGTAATTTTTGGTTTGTCTTTTGATATTTCTATTTAAAACCATGGCGTTTTATTGGGCTTAGGATTGCACTTTGGTATCTAGTCTCTCTTTTTCAAATACACGCAGAAAAAAAATGTCCTTGATTTTGTCTTTCAATTTTTATATGATATTCGTAGCAATACATCAGACTTTGCAAAAGAAAAAAACAAAATTATAAGATTTAATTGTCCATGTTTTAGTCGTGCTTAGAACTGTCCTTCAGATTTCTTGGTGTTGCATACCATATCAGCATAAATCTCTTAAACAAGATCAGATTTAATGTCAAATTTGGCATGGTAGTTAGTAGTGCTGGCTGTTTCGAACAACTTCAAGTATGTATCTTAATTGAAATTTCAAAGTGGAGGCTTTTTCCAAAATAACTGCAATAATAAGTTATCAAAATCAATTAACAGTGTTGTAGAAGGTACTAGTAACAAGGTGTTTTGTTTTGTCTTACCTTCAGTGAAACTAAGTACCCCATGATACCAAGTAAAAATCATACTTTTATACTAAAGCTAAACCACAAAAGAATTGTAAGGAAAGTATAAACATCCTAACTACGGTATCATTCTTGTAGCACATTACTCTACAAACAAGGGATGTCGTTTTTCTTATATATAAGCTAGGTCATGTTTTTCTCTGGCTGTTTATGACGTCTTTACACTAAATCCATTGGATGTTGGATGTGTACGGATTTATAGTTTAGTCTTAGTTGCATGATATTTTTATTAGTTGTTTGTGTTTGTGGCATGAACTAGCTGTCAGATAACTGCGAGTACTCTCAGATTTGTTCATTGTGTCTTTTTGTGTCGGGATGTATAAGTACCGGGCCACGTCCACTTGTATTTTTGTCCATCTGATGAGTTAAGCCTTTTTCAACTGATTTTTATAGTTCGTTTTTATGTTGTACTGTTATACCACTGTCCCAGGTTAGGGGAGGGTTGGGATCCCGCTAACATGTTTAACCCCGCCAAATAATTTATGTATGTGCCTGTCCCATGTCAGGAGCCTGCAATTCAGTGGTTGTCGTTTGTTTATGTGTTACATATTTGTTTTTCGTTATTTTTTTTACGTAAATAAGGCCGTAAGTTTTCTCGTTTGAATTGTTTTACATTGTCTTATCGGGGCCTTTTATAGCTCACTATGCGGTATAGGCTTTGCTCATTGTTGAAGGCCATACGGTGACCTATAGTTAATAATGTCTGTGTCATTTTGGTCTTTTTCTTTTGTGTGGATAGTTGTCTCATTGGCAATCATACCACATCTTCTTTTTTATATAGACTTATTCAGAATTTCTACTTCTCGACTCAAAGAGTTTTCTTTGTGATCAACCGAAAGAGTAAATAGTAATGATCTAAAACATTGCAGTAATCTTTGGCGTCCCATGCAATTAACACGGCAGGTGCGTGCTTCTTTTGTGTGATGATTATATTGGTGCTGCAATTAAACAGCAACTACAGCGATACTTAAAAGGGCTGCACAACTGTAGTTCAAAAAGATTTGATATAGACAAAAGGGGTTTTGCAATCATTAAAACTTTAGTTGATAATCGTTTGGTCAAATATTCAGATGCAGTTGAGCCATTCCATTAAGGCAAACATGAAGTTATCCATTTCAAAATTATTTCTTTTTTTTTTCAACTGAACTAAAACCATCACTTAAAGTATATATGTCTTCTTTTTGATGGAAGGACAAGGAAAGGAAGTATTAAATGACCAAATGTACAGTTAATGTTTGTCTTTATAAATGATTCAATTATCAATATATCTACAGCACTAGAAGATTCTATCATTGAATATGTGCTTCCCACCTCAAATCCTATGAGCAGCTGTGTACAAATTGACAATATATAAAAAATGATGTAATATGATTGACAATGAGACAACTCTCCACAAGACACAGAAATTTATATAACTATAGGTCACCATACAGCCTTCAACAACGAGCAAAGCCAATATTACATAGTCAGCTATTAAAGTCAATGAAATGACAAATGAAAAACAACTCAAACGAGAAAACTAACGGCCTTATTTATGTACCTAAAAGAAAAACAAATATTTAACACATCAACAATTTATAAACACTAAAATGCAGGCTCCTGAATTGGGACAGGCACATACATACATAATTTGGCGGGGTTAAACATGTTTGCGTGATCCCATATATCATATAATATCAGATTTATAAATGTTTCTTTTCTTACCCTAAGAATCGCGAAATTCAAAATATGCTCAAAGCATTGGTAATTATTCTAAAGTTTTGACCAAATGTGATTAGTTGAAATGAAATTAAGTTTCCCATGCTGTACGATGGACAAACATGATTTTCACAACACAGAAATAGAAAAATAAATTAGTGCATATAAAATAGTATTGAAAGTATACACAACACGAATTCCTTTGAATCTTAACTTAAGCTTGGGGTCAAACCCGGTTTTCCGTGAGGATGTGTACTTTCTGTCCAACTGGTAGCTCTGTTGGTTTCTATCACTGAGAAGTTCGGTGATAAATAGAAAAACAAAGGATATGTGGTCTACAAGACCCATGACACAAAATCAGAGCATGAATATCAAACAAAATTACACAAAAAGCATTTAGTGATCGTCCTGATACTACCACAAAACCAGACAAAGGATGACGCAATAAATTGACAAACAACGTCGATATAAAGTATCTATACTATTAAACGAGAAGACCTCATTTTGTGTGTTGCTTCTCTTCCTTCCACAATAAATTAATCATCATGCCTCTGTGTTATTTAGGTAGCATGCATAGTCGCATTTGTCGTCCATACTTATGATTATTCAATTGAGTTATTTTGGGAGTAAAACGACAAAATAGGTGTCCGGATATTGTTTCCGTTATTATAGAATGACTTTTAGTCATAGATAAGACTTCCGGTTTTAAACATGCACAAGACCAACCAATAGTAATATGATAGATTACAAAAATGAAAAATAAATAAGCTAATCAGAGCGTTCTCCATATCATGGTTTTTAGATCGCAAGAACCACAACTATTATGATACCTCCTTAGAGACAATTATGTTTTCGCGTTTATCCACCTGTAAACTACGATTATACTACTATAAAATACAGGGACTCTCTGTATTCTGTCTACTTTTTTCTGAAATATTTATGTAGACTCATCAAGTTGGGCGTAATAAACACTTGAGTTGGGTTCTATTGGTTTATTAAAGTAATCTTGAATAAACAACCTGTAACATATAAAATACACAATAAGTCACAATACATACGTTCAAAGAACGATAACTCTAACTATATCTCCATATTAATAAAATGAAATATAAATTATCCAAGTAGTTATCTTCAATTCGAAATATACCATAATTAATAAAGTATGTTTTACTACAAATCATGAGCATGTATACCAAAGTCTATTTCCGGTAACTGTTCAATATGCAATTCTACAGATATCAATAACACCTTGTGTCAACGATCATTATCTAAAGTAATAGATTCTAATACACTATTCTATTCGGAGATATTCGTAAACTAAACAATAACACATTACAAACACAGACAAGACAAGACACACATTAATTAAAACACATAGTACAAATAGACAACACGTAAACAAATAAACATGTAAACACAGAACACAGCTTACCGTGTATATAATACAAGGGCTGAGCAGTGCTCCTCTGTAAAGTTACTGTACTCTTTAATATACTTCACATATATACTGGAATCTGAATATAAAGAAATATGACTTCATAAGTCTTAATGTCAAAAATAGTATTAATCTAGATAAACTCAATGCAAGACAATATTCCATGCTGGCATCTAATAACAGCCAAATATGAAAAATAATACAATAACTGTAATATTCTTTCTGTCTCGCAAATACCAACTTAAAGTAAAAATATGAACTCTTTCATACTCATGGGAATCAAAGTAGACTTTCATACACATTTTCATAACACATTCATATCTTTTATACCAAAATAAAAATATAGAAATACATGCATCACATACTAATGTAAAGAATATAACTGACCTGAATATAAACAATGGTTTCCAGAATAAGAAGAATAAATATATCTAAATCACAATAAAGTATCAGTGTGCTATATCTCTGTGCAGAATTTGAAAAGAGTGCCTCAATATCAAAGGAGTTCACAGAGTAACCAATCGGAATAAAGAAATAGAAAACCCAGGATGTAAATACCTAAGTGAATAGAAAATCAAAGTACTGTCATACTGTATACTCTGTCAAAGTCAGTCAACAAGTCAATGCATGAACAAAAATATACAAATACTATTTATTAACATAAATGATAAAATCAAGCTGTACTACAAACTCCCCTGCATTGGGAAATGACGTCCCCGTCATTGCAGTCAAGTTTTAACAAAATACAATACATAATACACATATGAAGTTCTGACTCGCAGTACTTCCTACTAACAATTCATGAAATTAACTATTAAATATATAACAGATAAAACACAGATCTCAATCACTGAATGGAATAATCTCACTGAATTTCTAAGATGCTTTCCCAGCTTCTTTTTCTAATCGAGAGAGAGTTCCATCCTTAATGGCAGAAACCATAAATTCTGCTTTTGCTTTCCAATCGCAACACACTGCACTTTTTACAACAAAATCTCCAGACCTTAGCCACTTTGGTTCTCTCCTAGCACGACGCGACCTTCTTGGTGGAGGTATCGGAGTAAGAACCAAATCATCTAACTCATCACTATCATCTGATTGAACGGTTTCATCTGCGTTCAATAAATCATGACTAGATTCATCATTTCCAGAAGCGCTTCCTAATTCAGAATCATCTCTGATTTCCTGAATATCAGATTGGGCGTCCCCAACTGACTCTGTTGTATCCTGTTCTATTTCCACTTCCTGTAATGCAACAGTATCATCAGTGCTTGTTGGAGCACTGTCAGTTGTCATAGCAGGTACAAAATAACATTCATCCTCTGATGAAGATTCACTAGCTAAGTCTAAAGTTTCTGATTTCGGTTTCGGTGGTGATTTCATCGGTTTTAATCTCGGTTTCGGTTTTGGTGGAGTTTTTGGTTTTGTCTGAAATATGGCCAATAAGTAGAAGTAGATTTCTATGGAGTGTTCTTAATCTGCCTTCTCCATTTTCCTTTTTAACATTGAAAACAGGTATTTCTAAATTCGGTTGTGATAAAATAATATATGGTTCATCCTCCCACTTATCAGCAATTTTATGCTTTCCGTCAAATGCAACTTTTCTAACTAAAACCTTGTCTCCTTTTTCAATTGCTGCACCTCTTGCTCTGATATCATCCTTTTGTTTCGCTTGAGCTTTCTTTGAGTGTGCAGCTGCTAATTCATACGCCTTAACTAATCTTTCTCTTAATTCCTGAACATATTTTGTTTGCGGTTTGCGTTGTTTTTCAGTAACTAATCCAAAAGCTAAATCTATAGGTAATTTTGGTTCTCTTCCAAACATTAAAAAGTATGGTGATTGATTGGTTGATTCGTGTGTTGTACAGTTATACGCATGAACAAGTGATCCTACATGTAATTTCCAATTAAGTTTTTGATTCGGTTCCAAAGTTCCTAACATAGAGAGTAAAGTACGGTTAAATCTTTCCGTCATTCCATTTCCCATTGCATGATACGGCGTAGTTCTAGATTTTTTTGTTCTTAAAAGTTTACAAAGTTCCTGTATTAAATTCCCTTCAAAATTTGGTCCCTGATCTGAATGTATGCGTTTAGGTATTCCGTAATGGACAATAAACTGATGAAATAAAACTTCTGCTGTAGTTTTAGCGGTCTGATTTCTTGTCGGATAGGCTTGAGCGTGCCTAGTGAAATGATCTGTCACTACTAACATATGCTGATGTCCTCCTCTTGATTGTTCCAAAGTTAAGAAGTCTATACATACCAATTCCAAAGGTTGTGAAGTTGTTATACTTACTAGTGGTGCTCTAGATGGTTGTTTCTTTCTTTTTGTACATATTTTTGTGTATCTTTCGACATACCTGGCCAATAAAATCTGTCGCGCAATAATGATGTAGTTCTATCACGTCCAGGGTGTCCCATTTCATTATGTAGAGCCTCTAACACTGTTTTGACATAATCTGATGGTAGTACACGCTGATTGAGTATCTTACCATTCCTATCTGTTACTTCTCGGTATAAGATGTTGTCTATCAGTTTCAGATGTTCAAACTGCCTGAGTAACGGACTCTGTATAATTTCTCCCTTCTTCGGTTTCTTTCCTATCTTAACGCATTCAATCCATGGTTGTAGTTCCTTATCCTAATGTTGTATACTTACCCAATCTATGTCGTTGTAAATTTGATGTTCAGTATCTATTGTTGTTTCATCAACTACTTCTGGAGATATTGAGATAGTTTCCACTAATGGTGTTGAAATCATTCCACAAATAACTTTAATAGATTCCATTGGTATGTTTGTCTCTTTGTTGGTTGGTATTCTTGAGAAACCATCTGCATCAGAGTTGTTTTTGCCAGGACGGTATGTTATATCAAAGTCATATACTGAAAGAGCAGCTAACCACCTATGTCCTGTGGCATCTAAGTTGGCAGTTGTTAAAGCATAGGTTAGTGGATTGTTATCAGTTAATACCTTGAATGCATGTCCATAAAGATAACTGTGAAATTTGTCGCAAACTGACCATTTGAGTGCTAAGAATTCTAATTTGTGTGCTGGATAATTCTTTTCAGATTTCGATAGTCCACGGCTTGCGCATGCTATTACTCTATCATGTCCTTCTTGATGTTGATATAAAACAGCACCTAATCCTGATCCACTACCATCGGTGTGTAATTCAAACGGTTTGGTGTAATCGGCATATCCTAAAATTGGTGCTGTTGAAAGAAGTTCCTTTAATTTTACAAATGCATTTTCCTGTTTTTCTCCCCAAGTCCAAGATTTTTTAGTATGAGTTTTCGTTTTGTTCTTTTTAACTGGTGTTGACATTAATTCGGTTAACGGTTTAGAAATTTGACTGAAGTTTCGAATAAATCTGCGGTAATATCCTGCAAAACCAATAAATTGCCTAATTTCCTCTGGAGTTTTCAGTGTTGGCCAATTCTTAATTTTCTCTATTTTATCTGGGTCAGTTTCAACTCCTTCCTCTGAGACTATATGACCTACATACTTTACCTTTGGTTTAAAGAAGGTACATTTAGCTGGTGCCATTTTCAAACAAGCATCTCTAATTCTGTCAAAAACAAGTTTCAATCTCTCCATATGTTCTTCAAATGTCCTAGAAAATATAATGATGTCGTCTATAAATATGCAACATATTTTCAAGTGTAAGTCTCCTAAGCAATCTTGCATTAGACGCTGATAAGTTGCAGGCGAGTTAGATAATCCGAACGGCATCCTACAAAATTTAAAAAATCCTAAAGGGCCTACAGTAAAAGCTGTGCGCTCTTTATGTGGTTCGTAAATCTCTACTTGATGATAGCCTGATTTCATATCGACGGTAGAAAAGTACTTATTTCCTGCAAGACAGTCGAGTATTTCCTCTATACGGGGAATAGCATATGCATCAAGACGAGACTTTTTGTTGAGTTGTCTAAAATCAACACACATTCTTAGACTCTTATCCTTCTTCCTTACTAAGACTACATTTGATGAGAAAGGACTATGTGATTTCCTTATAATACCTGTTCGCATTAATTGCTGTAAGTGGGATCGGACTTCTTCAAACATTGAAGGCGGTATTCGGCGGTATTTTTGCTTAAACGGTCTATCATCCTCTAATTCTATTCTATGTTGTACAATTGTAGTATGTCCCATATCTGAGTCGCCTTTCGAAAATATATCTGAGTAATCACGGATAAGTTGTTTTCCTTTTTTAAGTTCCTGAGTCGTTATGTTATCTGTACTAACCTTAACTTGTTCTAAAAGCGGTGGAGTAAATTCAAAGTTTTCAGATCCGATATTGTCCTGAATAGATACAGGCTGTATCTCGCAAAGTAAAGCATGTGGTTGAATATTTACTGTTCTTGTTGTTACATTGCTAATATCAACTGAGATGTCATGATTCTGATGAAATTTATACTCAATGAGTGAAGGTGATAAATCTAAATCAGACGGTATAACGGAATTCTTAGTTGGATGTATCATAGCTGATGTATTGCAGTACGGAAGTTCTTTATCTATGTAGCCTGGTAAAGTAACGTTACTGTTAGGTGGTATAATAATGTTGGTATTTCCAGCAAATTTGACAATAGCTAAACGATGGTTGTTTCGGCTAAGTTCCTTTTCTCTAAGTAATATACTTCTGAACGATGAATACCAAGGAGTTGTTAATTTAGAAGTTTGTAAAAATCTTTCTCCATATTCGTATCGGCATTTTCCATAATTGATGTTAATACATTCGTTCCTAGTAATAACGGTACTTGGTTGTTATATGGACTATCCGGTATTACAAGTAAAATACATGTATGTGGTCCTCCTATATCCTTTAAGCTGATGTTTACTTCAATAAAACCATCATACGGTAGCATTGTTCCTCCTGCACATTCAATTTTGAGTATAGTATCTAAAGATTGAAGTTCTATGTTGCTCAAATAATTTTGATAAAAAGATCTACTTATAGTTGAAACGGGTGATCCTGTATCTAAAAGTGCCTTAACGTTGATATCTTCTATACTTACCTCTGATTCTGTTGGTGTACCTAAAAGTCCAGGTGGTAGAATATTTTTCAAAGTAAACTTTATGTTCTTTTCAGTTGTTTGGCCTTTGTTGTTGAAGTCTGTAATCGGCCTCGCATCACAGACTAATACCGGTTTAACAGATTGCCATCTTTATCGTGTGTTGCCCTGCAAAATCTTGCAATGTGGTTCGGCATCTTACATCTCCTGCATATAATTGGTATATCCTTGTTGTAATTTGTATTTGATGTAAAGTTTGGATTGTTGTACCTTGGTTGAAATCCTCTATTATAACCTCTATATCCTCTATTATTGCCTCTATATTCTCCTCTATACGGTTGACTACCTCTAGCACCAGAATATCCCGATGGATTACTAAATCTTGGAGCACCTGTGTATCCCGAAGTATCGGAGTATCATTGAGCACTTAAGTATCCTTGAGCATCTGAGTTCTCCGGAGCACCAGTATATATCGAAGCACCTTTCTCTATCTTTTCTAATCTAGTGTTTATCTGCTGTATAAGCACTTTCAAATCTGGCTCTGCTTCCTCATCTTCAGTTTTAGTAGATTTCTTACATATGTTTTTAGTGTTGGTTTTCAATGATGTGTTGTCTACAATATGTTCTCGTTCGATTTTCCGAAGTACCACTCTAAATTCATCAAAGGTCTTATATTTCTCCTTTTCATAATGTGCTTTGTCTTTTAATTCAGGTCTTAAACCTTTATACAGCATATCATGGAGCATTTCGTCAGATTCTGTCTTTTTCACTTTGCCATTTATTAATGCTTGACTCAATATATCTTCAAGTCGGCAACTCCATGTAGAAACATCTTCCTCCTCTTTCTGTTTGGCATTATAAAATTCGGACATGATAGTTTCCTTCTCATCGAAGTTTCCAAATATACAATCGAACTTTTGTAATATGTCAAATATTGATGCATGTTCTCCTAAATGCATAAGAACCACACCTGCCTCACCTTTGACTGATCGCCTGACGGCCTGAGTAATAGCTTCAATGGAATGTGTTTTCTCATTCAATAGGCATCTAATATCGTGTCGCCATAAATCATATCTTGTGTTCTTACCTTTTACTGTCTTATCATTTCCCTGAAAAGTGTTTACTCTAGGTGGATGAACGTAAGGTATTGATGTTTTAGGTTGAGGTTCAGTAATATTCGGTTTTATATCCGCTTGCTTTCCTTGTTGTTGTAAATAGCTCTGCATCCATGCAGCAAATTCCTCGGGAGTATTCGCTTTCGGTTGGACATTCATCGCTTCTAATGTTTCCAACGAATCCTTATATTTTTCGCTAAGTTCGGCCATTTTTCCAATTTAATAATAACGTGACGACTCAGATATATGATATGGTGTATGCAATTGTCTTATACTAAATATATTCAAGTAAAGTATCGCTAACTATATCTATATCAATGTAACTATATAGTTGATATTCAATCACGCAAATATCTGAAAATTCAATATTGGGCTTGGGCAATATCTATTTTATTCTATACTAAAATACTCAAAATACTAGTATCAAAATATTCTCAAACTAACGTCAATATATGTATGACATAAATGGGACATAAAAATTAATTGTTGAAAGTGCAAGTAGTGATTTGTCCAAAATGAAAGTAGGGTAGAGATTAGAGGGAGGCAGAACTAATTCGGGACGTCTGGATCGGGTGTTTTTAAGCTCAGGATTTCGAGATTGATCTTAACGGGATGCGGGAATATTTTTTTTTTAATTTCGGGATGTCGGGATATGAATTTCGTTAAAATACGCACCTCGGGATTTAATTTTTTAAGCCCGGGATTTTGATCAGGGCCTCTCACACCACCCCTCAAATGAGCCTTAATCATTTATACGAGATTCAAATCCTACCATTGGCATGCTAATAGGGCTCTCAAAAGGAAAAGCACTGATGGATTGTCCTAGAAGCACATTTTATTAGAATAATAATGGTCTATAAGAAGTTTCATTTATTTCATGTTTTAAGCGGTGCAAATTTTTAATTTAAATTGACTTTAACCAAAAAATACATTGTAGTAAAGAGGAAAAATAATTGTGGTATAAGGCCAGAAACACGAAAAATAATTGAATTTGAAAGAAAGGAAACACATAACGGACTTTGGAAAAAAGGAAAGGGCTATATACCTTATATGAAATTCTCCAGTCATAATATCTTTTACAAAAAAATAATCTTACAACAGTTTAACAAGCTGTATATGCCCGCGATTTCGCGGGTGTGTTCTAGTTTATAGTTGATAGTACATACCGTATATATTATACACTTTCTCGGTATTAATAATCAAAGGTAAATTGTGAAGTCTAAAAATACTACCTAAATAAATAAACAAAAAATGTTTTAAAATGTAACAATTGAAATTGTGGAATAGAATATTCGAATTGACCTACAGTCGTAAAGATACAAAGGAATGCCCCTTGTTTATAATCAATTCTAAATAAAATTTGTATATCCCATTTTTAAAATATAAAGTAAAACTGTTGCATTGTGATAAAACAAAAGTTGAAATTATCAACAGATTGTTTAAAAATTAAAATTCTTTTTAAGAAAAATAAATAAAACGGCACGATATCTCATCTCAAGTATGATTGTAAACATTTGCTATGTTTACTGTATACGTCAACATTTTTTTCTGGAAATCCCAAGTATTTGGTAACAGTAATTTCAATTTCAATTTTAGCAAAGGTGGTCGATCTTAAGATACATGATAATGAATATAGAATTTTACTTGGATGTGGGATGTACATTTCTTTTAAATATGGTGGAAATTTTATTCTGCTGTGATCGCGACAAATACTCTGTTGATCAGGACGCCCGTGAATCACGCAGGACTAAATGGAAAGGGCGGGTGTTACTTATTCGAGTTACACTTGGATTTATCTTTAACATTACTGCTTTTGTAACAGTGAAACATTCCTAACTGGAGATATCCATAAAGGATTTTTTGTAATCATTTTAATGTTTACTATTTTATCATATTTTCTGATAGAAACGATTGTATGGTTCTTGATTCCAACAGAATCTAGTGAAAACGACATTCTGTTCCTTGTCATATTATATCGCGTTTTCGAGACAGAGTTTGACGTTTTACTTCTTCTCTATAGCCTTGTCCTAGAGAACTGGAAATGGACAAGTTCACAACAGCAACAACTGTACTAGCTTGTTTAGATATTGTTGTCAACCTCCAAACTCCGAAACAGCGGTTACGTCCTCTTTACTATGCTACGTTGACTTTAATGATAGTTTAAGCGAAGCAACGTCACCACTGTTTCGGAGTTTGGTCAACCTCATGATTTTGGGAGGGAATATTTACGATTATGACTGTAAACAAAGAAAGATATTTATATTTAAATTTCTTTTGTTCGCTTTTCTGTTGCCTTGCTTTTTCCCATTCACACTTTGTGTTTGGATACTATATAGTATGAAAACAGACAAATGAATAATTTTGTAAATATCAATCTTGCACACTATTCTCAGTTATATCTGGAAAGTGTTTTCGTCGTTCTATTACGTTAATAATTTGTGCTATAGGACCGACTCGGCTGTTTCTGCATTGTACCGCTCAGTATTATTTATCCATCAAACTACAATAGACAAGTTGTGAAAGCTGATTCACGTACAACACGAAGTCAGGGCCGTAACTAGCCTCTTTTAAAAGTGAGGCAAAATATAAAAAAATTTCGGCGAGGGGTCTGGGGGCCGCTCAAGGCCCGCAGAAGCTCTGAGAAAAAAGAAAGCAAAATCGTGCATTCTGAGCGTTTCCCGGACTCTTTCTTACATTGAAACGCAATTATCTTTTAGCTATTTTTTTCGACAAATTCTGGTCTCAAAGCAAATATATAGATTGATTGTAATTTAAAACTTTTAGGTTTTAGGGACAACATCAAAAGGTCGATATATAGGATAAAGCAAACATCGTTATTCTCATAATCATTAATACCGAAGCTGTCTGTTCTTGTCTTGTTTTGTGTTTAGACTTTGGTGATTTTTCTATGACTGGATTTATATATATTGACAGTGCAGTATTATACTTTTAAATACTAGTACTGCTTAAGTCGATACTAGGGACAATCTTGACCTTGTGTAATGGTATGAATGATTCTTGCATTGTTGAAGACCCTCCAGTGACTATTAAGATGAAGAACAGGAATGAAAACCCTGACCATTGATAACTTGTATTTTTTCTATGCATTGACTTCGTGTGCGATTAGGTTTCGTGCACGTTTACTCCATATTCCTTTATTTTCTGCACTGTGATTTTTTGTTACAGGGTCTGAACATGACTTAATGCAAGTTTAACCCTTCAATGCAGGGACAGTCTATACCTAGTATAGAAAGTCCCTGTTCAATGTAAAAGATCATATGGCAAATCATTGTTGTTGTTTTTAAATGATTTGATACCGTCAGATTGGTGGTCTTACTTTAGTTAAAACCATGTCAGCTATCTAGTTTTAACTATAAAAAAAGAGCCAGTTTAGTATTCTTTGATATTAAGTTCAATTCTCCTTGAAGAAACGAATATTTTTTCTGTGTTCAGTAGCATCGTATCTCGCACAATTTCTGAACATCGGTGGACATGCAACATTGCCAAACCGCACATTTACAAATGAAAGTCAACACTTAGACAATAGTCATAAACTAGGACAATAAATGAACAAAAGACAAACCCGGGTACAAATAATGACTTCAACACTAAAAACTAAAAGTAAAATAGAAACAAGGATCACGAAAAACATGCAGGGGTGAAGAAAGCTTGCTTCTTGCAAGACACTTGCCGGGAAAACAATTAAATAGGAAGACAAGCTTTTGATTCAATTTTTTTTTTTTTTTTTTTTGAAATTTCCAACATGAGGCATTTGCCTCATTTGCCTCCATGTAGTTACGGCCCTGGAAGTCAACCAATAGAAGAAACATATAGTTGATTTTGATTAGCATTTACATTTTAATGAAAATCCACCTAAGATACAATAAGAACTCATAAATGTATTATAAATAAACTCATCATAAATACCAAGACTTAATTTTGTATATACGCCAGACGCGCGTTTCGTCTAAAAAAAAGACTCGTCAGTGACGCTCGAATCCAAAGAAGTTAAAAAGGCCAAATAAAGTAAAAAGTTGAAGAACATTGAGGACAAAAACTCCTTAAAGTGTTGTCAAATTCAGCTAAGGTAATATATGCCTGAGGTAGAAAAGCCTTAGTACTTCAAAAAATTCAAAATTTTGTAAACAGTGAATTATAAACGGAGTATGGCTATTTTTAAAACTTGTCAGTTGTAAATATTGACACACCTCTTGAATCAACATTTCACAATTATTATGCAGCACTACAGGTGGTAACTGACGTCACAAAACAAATTGTAATTTATATACCAAATATTTATTGCCAAGTAAACTTTAAACATTAAGTTTGTGACATACAAAATAATAAACAATATAACTATATTTCACACACACATATATATATATACACAATCATTCATTTACAGTAAATATTCCAGTGTCCCCTGTCCTCAGTTCTAATGACCTTTTGATGTAGGACCCCAATTTATTTACTTGTGATGGTGTTGGTTGATTGAGTATAAAAATCAACTTTTCATCATCAGATAAATCTTTAACAGAAAAATTTAAATCCAAATTGTTAAAAAAGTTATTTCTTAGTTCCATATTTAATTAACAATCTAATATAAAATGTTTTTCGTTTTCTAATGTTTTACATTTAAGGCATAATCTCTGCTCTCTAGGAATATTAGTATGTCTGCCTTTTTCTATATTTAAATTATGGTCACTAATTCTTAGTTTTGTTATTAATTTTCTATAAGTAAAGTTTGGTGTTCTTAAAAATAGTCTTCAAAACATAAATTTTGTTTAAGATTCTTATATAAATAAAGTTTACTTTTTTCATCAATGTTTTGCATCTTAACATGTATCAAATTTACAAAGTAGTTTTTAGAGCTTGTTTTTATATAAACTTTAAATGACTTATTTATTTTTTTGTCTGAACTAGTATTTTGTTGAATTTGTGCTATATCTAAGTTAAGTTCACTTAAAATATTTTTTACATAGGTAAACCAGGAGTATACTCCTTCTGAGCCTAAGTTTATACTAAGCGTGTAAGCTTCTTTCAAAAGAGGATTTTACTTACAGCATTCAAATCTCTTTAAATATAATAAAGTTTGTGTTTTAATATTAAATTCTATAGGAAGTCTCCCCAATTCAGCTCTAGTTGCAAGATTAGATGCATTCTTTCTAGTTCCTAGTAAAAATGTACAGAATTGCAAGTGTAATTTTTCAATTGGACTTTTTTCTGCAAAACTTAAAATATCTACTTCTTTTCCAGAATTTAAAGCTCTATTTTATGCTCTAAAAAGAGATATATATGTGTCTAAATATGTAACTTCAGAGTTGTATATCATTATTGGTTTTATGAGGGAATCAAAGAGGCGGCATGCAACTTTGAATGGTAAATTATTCAAAGACTTTGTGTAATCTTTCAACCCAAATAACGCTTTTGGGGCTTTTTTGACAAGTTCTTTAGTACTATGAGACATGTTGCCATTGCATTTAATTAATAAGCCTAAAAATGAGTATTCTGATACATAATCAATGTTACTGTTTTTAAAATTTAAAAAGGTTTTTGCTAGTTTAGAGCAAGTCCTATTAAATATCATAGATTTTGTCTTTTTAATATTCAATTCTATCTGCCATTTATCACAGTAAAAAGCTAAATTATTAAAACTATTCTGTAGCCCTGTTTTAGTTTCTGAAAAAATTAACAAGTCATCTGCAAAAAGCAGGCAACTTAGTTTTGAGTCTATAATTTTTAGAGGATAACACAAGTCATTTTCAAAGACCTCTGTGATGTCATTAATGAATATATTAAATAAAATAGGACTCAGAGAATCTCCTTGTTTTACCCCTCTTGTAATATTAAACATATCAGTTACCATGTTTTTATATTTAATTGAAGACCCAGTGTCATCCTATTGATGTTTTATAATGTTAAAAAGTTTCTCTCCTACCCCCATATTATAAAGTTTATACAAAAGAGCATCTCTCCATACGGAGTCAAATGCCTTTCTTAAATCTACAAAACAAGCATAACATTTCTTTTTGTTTTTATGTAGACATTTTCCGGTGATTGAATTTTATCTTTAGATGATCCGAATGTATTTGACTTTGGAAATGTTAGTGTCGTGATAGACGCTGCTGAAAATTTAACTATTTATTTTCTAAGATGACTACATAGTTGAATGCATTAATGGATTACACGTTAAGATCATCATTGACAAAATTATACACCATTTGAAACTGACTACGGAGAGTTAAAAAATGAACGTGAAGAAACGATACAGGTCTATTTAAATAATATTTTTTATAAATGATATGCAGAAAGTTGGAAATTGCATTGTATTGACAATAAATTTTACTACATTGGAAAATAGACATATATGTTCATATTGCTTTGTCTTTGTTGTGAATGGCGTTAATATTTAAAGTATTAAATATGCGTAATAATTCATATATATATGCCTTATTTTTGTAAATGGTGTTTTATCAGTTCCAAATTAATGGTTGATATAAAGCTAAACAATATTTTGTATGTGTATGACATTGGTTTGAAGCGAACGCGTGGAGACCGTGTTTACTGAGGGGCGTAAAAGATGGTATCTGCACGGAAGAACGCGCAATGACATTGCCATTTCACGAAGAACGAACTATTAAAAATGTCTTGCACGTTGATCTTTTTACCTATTTCACGGTATATAACCAACCTTTTTACAAGGCTGCACGTGAAATAATAAAGGGCTGCGCTTTAACGCATGATACGCCCGTTGCTCTTTTAACTTGTCTTTTATGCTTTAAATGAATTTATATGATCAACTAGAAATATATATACAAATCAAAAGGGATGTTACATTAATATATTCACCAAAGTTTCATAAAATCCCCCTTTTTTAAGTATAAAAATTCATTACTTAAGAAAACGTAAAATCTAAAATTTATAAAAATGGAAAGGGAGCTTATGTCAATAGATATAAACAATTTATCAAAGTTGCATAAAATTTTGTGAAAATGTTAGTTATTGTCCCAAAATTGGAAAACCCCCCCCCCCCCCTTTTTTTAAGCATAAAAATTCATAACACGAAAATGTTAAATCTGATATTTATAAAAATTGAAAGGGAGCTTACATCAATAGATATAAACAATTCACCAAAGTTTCATGGACATTGGTGAAAGCCTTTTTGAGTTATTGTCCGAAGTGTTGAAAATCCCCCTTTTTTATGAATAAAGCCCCATAAATCCAAAACTTAAAATCTGAAATTTATAAAAATTGAAAGGGAGCTTACATCAATAGATATAAACAATTCACCAAAGTTTCATGGACATTGGTGAAAGCCTTTTTGAGTTATTGTCCGAAGTGTTGAAAATCCCCCTTTTTTTATGAATAAAGCCCCATAAATCCAAAACTTAAAATCTGAAATTTATAAAAATTGAAAGGGAGCTTACATCAATAGATATAAACAATTCACCAAAGTTTCATGGACATTGGTGAAAGCCTTTTTGAGTTATTGTCCGAAGTGTTGAAAATCCCCCCTTTTTTATGAATAAAGCCCCATAAATCCAAAATTTAAAATCTGAAATTAAAAAAAAACGAAAGGGAGCTAACGTCAATAGATATAAACAATTAAATTTCATGGAAATTGGTGAAAGTGTTTTTGAGTTATTGTCCGAAGTGTGGACGACGGACGGACAGACGGTACGACGGACAACGGTATACCATAATACGTCCCGTCTAAAAGACGACGGGCGTATAAAAATGGCAAAACACGTTGCACGCAAATAACCCTTTACCACCCTCTTTATTTAATATGTAATTAGTAGACGTGGTTTATTTTGATACACGGTTAGAAGTGGTGTTACCTCCATTATATAAAAAAAAAACACAGCGCTAGCGTTGAAGAAAAATCTGAAAAGTTTCGCCTGGGAAACAGATGAAAAAATATAGTAAACCATTGAAATAAGTACATGCAACTCATTTTTCAACAGTTGTTTTGGGTTTTTTTTTGTGTTTGTATAGGACATTTTGAGTGGGTTCCTTACAATAAAACTTGATTACTTTGATAGGCAACTAGTCTAAATTTCACATGTTAAGATATTCGGAAAGATAATTCGTTACACAGTGGTCTTAACTCGAACCCTATTTGGACTTTACAGATCTCTTATTTCGTATTAGGTCACCAGCACACTGTGTACTAACTAATAATATTAATATTAAAAAAAAACAAAGATGTTGTAGGATTGCCAATGAGACAACTCTCTAAAAGAGACAAACTGACACAGAAATCAATAACTATAGGTCACCATACGGCCTTCAACAATGAGCAAATCCCATACGCGGCATAGTCAGCTGTAAAAGGCCCCGACATATCAACTCTGCTTGATCTCAAGTGAAATATCATGGACTCCCAGCAGGGCCGTAACTACCTATGAGGCAGGGGAGGAATTGCCTCCCCTGAATTTTCTACACCAAATTTTTTTATTGAAGTAATAAAATGAAATATTGACAATGAGAACTTGAATTTATATTTTAAACAACACAAGTTTACAGTTTTAACAGTGTTATCATGATACGTGATATATCTGTCCTTTTTCGGATTTTTGATCGAAAGTGAACCGTTTCAGTATTTATTTTTTGGGTTTTTTTTCGTGTGGCCGTCCGTCTGTTATTCAGTATTCGTACGAGAACACATATGAAACTTTGCTTTCGACAATTTTGAATAAAACTTAACTATTCACATTTATTTAGAGGCTCAATTAAGTAGAGAAAGTTCCCTTTGAATTGTGAATCTTTTATGATATCGGAAATTCGTCACCAGCTGAATCAGATGTTGGGTGATTTTTTTAACTGCGTCTCCCGATCGTACGAGAACATTATGGTCAATGCCTTATTAGTTAAACAATCCCATTCGTTGTAGCAGTGACTTTCTATAGTAAGTATATATAATACTAGACTGTATTGAAAGTCCCTGGTTTTAGTTATATATACATGTCTGTTCAGCTTTCAACAATATAGAAATTCAAGGTCCTCGATAAAAAAAAAATATCTTGCGTTCTATGATCTTGCTTTATATGTTTTTTTTTAATTTACTAGTTTGATTTCTAACAAAAGTATCTTTAAATACAGATAATAATTATTTGCATAAAAATTGCTTCCAGGATCCACAATTACTGATGTTTCTTAAAGTAAGAAGATCGAAGGAAAACGGGTAATTTTTAGCCATATTGAGAAAAAAAATCCGCGGTCACAATGTATTTAATGTTAATAATTATAGGCCAAAGTACGGCCTTCTAACGGAGCCTTGGCTTACCCCGAACAGCAATCTCAGGTTGGTTTTGCATACAAATTGTTTCCAGGTTCAAGCAATACCGATGTTACTTAAAGTAATTTAAGGAAATCCAAGGAACACGGGTCATTTTGAGCCATTTTACTGAGAGAAAAAAAACGGTGGGGGGCTGTGTCCCCAAACCCCCTGTCTTTGGGATCTCAATCGGCGGTTCTCAAACCTCTGCCTCCCCTGAATTCGAACCCTAGTTACGGCCCTGCCCAGTTACTATCAATATAGTATACCACCGCTTGACCGACATCGCTGATAATGAACTGTACACACATTCATGCTTTATTTGTCATAGGTTCAGTGTAGCCAAGTGTAACGATTTTGAAATATTTCATCATGTATATGTATAACAATTTTCAAGTATATTTCAAACTTTTTGTATGAATATATCGACTCATAAATCTAGTTATTTTTGCAAAACTGTTCGATATAGGAGAGGTCAGGCTTAGTTGCTGTTTTTATTTGGAGGTTGAAAAAGTCATATCAGAAGACATATTCTGTCCATCAACCTAGTATTAACTTCATGCCAACTATGAATATGGGATGTTTTTGTAAACTTCTATTTAAACAAAGTTCTACTAAAATTGTCTATATTGACCCGATCTCTTTGTAAATGAGCAGAATACAGAATATGTTGTACTGATCCAAACGCATACTACATCGTAAAAATGAAATCGGACTTGGGGAAAACGGAATATCTCTGAACGAAAAGAGCGTCTACGTGTTTGCCGCTATAAATTATTTATTCTGCAGTATTATGATAAAAAGCGAGTGATTACACCGAACTAAACTACGGTAATAAAGATAAGACAAAGATCCTCATTTTTAATCTACGAAGACCATTTGGATATAATGTCATGTGTATGGTATTTTAGACTTATCATTTCTTGTAAGTAAATATTTATGACACTGAATTAACTCATGTAGTTCACTGGTTGCTGTCTGTTATATTTGTTAATTTTCATTCCCAAATAAGGACATTGATTTTCTCATTCACAATATTTTTCATTTTGTCATGAATATTATTGCTGCCTATTTACATGTACAATATGAGATTTACGCATTAGACATTGAAGGCCGTACGGTGCCTTAAATGTGTCTTAGGTTATCAAACACAAGCCGAAGAAAAACATGATGACAGAAAAGAAAAAATAGACAAAAAACGGTGATAAACATCTTAAATTCCTCCGCATGTTTGCGCCTGTTCCAAGTCAAGAGACTCTGGCCTTTGTTAGTCTTGTATGATTTTTAATTTTAGTTCATTTATATATTTCGGAGTAGTAGGACAAGGACAAGTTTCCTCGATTTATCTCTGGTCTGTTTTTCGGTTTTCCTAAAAAAAAATTCTTGTGTCCATCTAAGGGCTACTTTGGTCATGTCTGCAACTGGTTTGCGTAGAACATGACATTTCACTTATGTTTAAACTTCTTATTTGCACTAGTAGCTAAAATGTAATTGATACTTTTGGTTGTATTTAACTTTTTTTTTTAGTGTGTCTATCCGGGTATGTCTTGTGTCTGTGCAGAGCTGGGTGGAAATACCATGCTGGAATGTGTTTTTATTTTAGTGACGAGAAAAAATCCTGGTACGAAGCTGCAGTAAGTGCAAACAAAACCATAAGAATAGAAAAGACAACGAACGCACCCAAATTTATTTCAGCTTATTGAAAAAGTTAATGATTTTCCCCTCATTTTTTTTTTCATATTTGTTTTCCTTTTCTTCAAAATCACCATCCTGCGCATCACTTTCGCGATTGAAGATTTAAAAAAATCTTATTTTTTTGTGCTTGACAGAAGAAAACACTACACGTCAGATTGTTTTGCTAACGTCTTTCGCAAGCCATTCAAAATTCGGAATCTGAAATTTGAAATTGGTGTATTCCTCCCGTATTTTCATAAAATTGGTAATATTAGAATAATTGAAAAACCGAACTGTAAGGTAAACTCAAAATAACAACGGGTGGGTTTTTTTTTTGGGGGGGGGGGGTAATATTATCTGAGAAAATATTGCATGTAGTATATTAACAAACGGATCGACAGGAAAAAACAACTGTCACATTTCTGACTTGATACAGGTATTTCCGAAGAAAATTGTGAGTTAATTAAACCTGATTTAGTAGCTAGGTACATGTATGAGGTACAAGTATAGACCACTCACCTGTTGTTAACAAAAGTACTCATTAGACGAAGCAACAGCAACGGACGATATAGTTCCTAGAAGTGTAAATTTAATGTGTCTCAAGTTTTGATTGATTGATTGTTGCTTGTATATCAAAAAACAAAAAATGTTAATTTTAGATAATTAGTTTTTCCTTTTGCAGGTTAATTGCAGAACACACAGAAGTTCGTTGGTTGTAGTTAACACAAATGATATCAATACATTTGTTGTAAATCAAATCAACAGGCATGGAGGTATTTATACATAGGCGAATACAGGGTGTCTGTAAAGCTCCCCCCTTTTTAGAGGGAAACACTTGATTGATTTTATAGGGAATCACTGGAGCACGCTCCCTTAGGCCAGTCCCCCTCTACAAAAAGATATATGGGTCATTTTCAAAATATGTCAAATTTTCAGTACACCCATGCTAAAATTTTTATTTCTAATTGAAAGTTCAGTTGTAATGGTTTAAATAAAAGCCTGTAGGATTTATGATTCAGAACATTAATGATAAACTCGATTTACATCTATTCTATTAAGATTAAAATGTATTTAAGTTCGATTTGGGGGTATTTGTGTGCGTGTACCGTGTCAGAAAAGCATATTTCAAATGATTTTTTCCCAATTTTCTGATCGCCTTCATATCTGGAAACGGGACTTTTAAAGAACGTTAATAATTACTCTAACGAAAAATCGTAGCTTCTTTATCATTATATGTAGCATATTATCTACAAACTGAATTCAATCAGCGTACAAAATACGCCTCTGCGTGACATTGTATAACAACTGCCAAGCTTATATCCCTTCTGCTCGTAAAGTTTACTTGACAAATGCATTATCGTGTAAAACTATTTCACATATAAAGGGTTCTCTGTGTCTTTCAAATATGCTTGTGTCGGTCTCGGTATTAAAATCAGCCCCTCATTAAATATTTTCGTATCAATATTGGTGTGTCGTTCTGGCCAAATTTGTTTTTAAATAATTTTCAAAATAATGTAAAATTTAATTCTAAATTCCATTTTAACATTTTAAAACCGGAGTAAACCATAAAAAGTTGATGATGTCACGATCACATGACATAATTATGTAATTTTTCATTCGGAATAAGTTATGTATTTGTAGGACCATACTGGACATATGGTACTAATGATTTATTTGTCTGTAGGATCATACAGGACAGATGGTGGACGATTTATTTGTTTGTAGGATCATACTGGACAGATGGTACTGACGATTTAATTGTTTGTAGGATCATACTGGACAGATGGTACTGACGATTTAATTGTTTGTAGGATCATACTGTACAGATGGTACTGATGATTTATTTGATTGTAGGATCATACTGGACAGATGTTACTGACGATTTATTTGTTTGTAGGATCATACTGGACAGATGGTACAGTACTGATGATTTATTTGTTTGTAGGATAATACTGGACAGATGGTACTGACACTTTATTTGTATGTAGGATCATACAGGACAGATGGTACTGACGATTTATATGTTTGTAGGATCATACTGGACAGATGGTACTGACGATTTAATTGTATGTAGGATCATACTGGACAGGTGGTACTGGCGATTTATTTGTTTGTAGGATCGTACTGGATAGATAGTAGTGACGATTTATTTGTTTGTAGGATCATACTGGACAGATGGTACTGACGATTTATTTGTTTGTAGGATCATACTGGGCAGATGGTTCTGACGATTATATTGTTTCTAGGATAAAACTGGACAGTTGGTACTGACGATTTATTCGTGTGTGGGGTCGTACTGGATAGATGGTACTGACGCTTTATTTGTATGTAGGATCATACTGGACAGGTGGTACTGACGATTTATTTGTTTGTAGAATATTACTGGACAGAGGGTACTGACGATTTATTAGTTTGTAGGATCATACTGGACAGATGTTACTGATTATTTATTTGTGTGTAGGATATTACTGGATAGATGGTTCTGACGATCTATTAGTTTGTAGGATCATACTTGACAGATGGTACTGACGATTTAATTGTAAGTAGGATCATACTTGACAGATGGTACTGACGATTTATTTGTTTGTAAGATCATACTGGACAGATGGTACTGATGATTTATTTGTGTGTAGGATCATACTTGACAGATTTTACTGACGATTCATTTGTTTGTAGGATCATACTGGACAGATGGTACTGATGATTTTCAAGAAGGGGAATGGGAATGGCCATCTAGTGGTCAACTCTTTAACTTTACAAATTGGTATCACGGACAACCAGATAATCAACACAGTCAGGGAGAGGATTGTCTAGCGATTCACGCACAGCATTCTAGCACGTGGTTTGATGACCAGTGTATATTAAAACAGAAATATGTATGCTATGAAAGGTTAGTTTAAGGTCGAAAGAGCAGAGACATGGACATTTTTTTATTATTCTAATCGAAGTTTTTCTGATATAAAGAAAACTACTAATGCTTTATTTCTGTACGAACAGCTTATTGGATTTATACATAATAAATATGATAATAATCGGCCAAAAGACAATATACAGCATAATCACAATAATTTTGAGTAAGAGCGGTACAATCATTCTTTACCAAATAAACTAACAAGTACGCAAATAGATATAACAGAATTTGTATAATTAATTGTTGAGCAGAAGACAAAAACACAAATATATGCAGCTCTATCCGATAAAGAGAGACAACTCTTACCAAATGCATATGAAACAGAGGAATTATAGAGTGCACGACTGCAAAAACAAACAAAATATTAGTTTTCGAAACTTAATTATATAGATACGTTACGTGTCGTATCTGCCAGTTCTAAAAGCAACTTAAAATATTGAAATGATCACTTTACTTTAGTCCATTGTTGTCATTTGATCTTTGGTGGATAGTTAGTTGCCCCGTCATACAACATCTCCTTATAATAATATTTGCATACGTATGATTAAAAAATAATAATAGAATCAAAAGGGTAGTTTACCGCACTTGTGTGTGAAACACGTACACACGTAGAAAGAAAGTAATATTTCACGATTTTCTTTTACTTTGTTGCTGTCTCCTTGATGTGTATGTAAAGAGGGAGATGTGATAAATGTGATGATTGACAGTAAGACAACTATCATCCGAAAACCTAGTCTACTTGTGTACATACTTATGCAATAATTGTTCTACGTGCATGATCTTTGAATTCACTTTGATTTTTGTTTCAGTTCGATCCAGGACGGTGGTTTTGTCATTGGATAAACAATTGTACCTACAATACTATTATGACTAACAATAAAGTTAAAAAAACTTAATGCATTTTGATTCTTAGTAGCACAGCTTATGAAAAAAAAAGTCAATATTTTTTTTTAATTTTTTTTTAATTGTTCGTCGTTTTGCTATTAAAGTCCGGTGGTTCTCTCCGGCTACTTCGGCTTCTTCCGCCAATAAAAACTGAGCGCCCCCAAATAGCACAATAGAGTTGCCCCACATAGCACAATAGAGTTGCCCCAAATAGCACAATAGAGTTTCCTTCAAATAGCACAATAGAGTTGCCCCCAAATAGCACAATAGAGTTGCCCACAAATAGCACAATAGAGTTGCCCCCAAATAGCACAATAGAGTTGCCCCCAAATAATGCAAATAGCACAATAGAGTTGAACGTAGCGTTAAACATCAATCAACCAAGCAAGCAGTTTTTTTTAATTGTTTGTGATTTTCATCAATAGTTTTGTTTATAAAGCAAATTTATGGCAATGCATTAACTGGAAAATATTTTTTTGTTAATAATAATTATCATGTTTACAAATAAATTGTGGCGGACCAATGCATAGAAACTGGGGTCAACTATTTCAGTCTAAGGAGTGCGATTCACTTGCATAAACTGTCTGCCGATCAGATTGTGTCGTGTTGTCATTCAATAAGTAGTTTGTTTGTTTTATAAGACAAAAGCTCTGCCTATGTTAAACATGTCCGCATTTTTCACTGGTAGATTAAATCTCTTGCCTTTCATTCCGTTCCCTCCACTTTATAATATTAGTAGAGCATTCCTCTTAACTTATAGTTATGCATCAAACATGTACAACAGCCTGAGGGCGTATAAAAAGCAAACAAAAATTTATGAAACAACCAAACCAAATGGTTTCGTTTTCTCATCTAAAGCAGTGCTAAGTATTTCGAAACTTAACCATGGAACAGGAATGACGAATTGATTGGAAACTCCATTAGATGTAGATATATATATAGCAAAAATTGACGCAATAATTAATTTCTCGAACCCGTATGAGATTAACGGTTTCACTTTCTCTTGTTTCCCCTAACTTTGATGACCCTGCCTCACAACTATTTTGGAATTCCCACGCTTATAAAAATTTTGCATCACCGTTCGTCTGGCAATTATCCAAATTAAATGAAATACGATATTAAAATATCTATAAAGACATCTTTCACTTCCGTATGTTATTTAAATCACTATAACACTTAACATGCATAAGTAGTTCAACTTTAAATTTAGTTTTTCAAAAGAATATTAACTTCCTTGTTTGTAATTGTAAAGAAAAACAACAAGACAACACAGGTAGGCAATTAATAGTAATTATAATAGTGTTATTTTTATATTAACCTGTTAGGGGTTTTCATTCGGGACACCCTCATAGGTTTTGTCATTCGGGACAACACAGGTAGGTCATTTATAGTCACTATAATAGGCTAATTTTTATATAACCCTCGGGCTTTTCATTCGGGACAACACATGTAGGCCATTTATAGTAATTATAATAGTGTTATTTTTATATTAACCTCTTAGGGCTTTTCATTCGAGACACCCTCATGGATTTTGTCATTCGGGACAACACAGGTAGGCAATTAATAGTAATTATAATAGTGTTATTTTTATATTAACCTCTTAGGGCTTTTCATTCGGGACACCCTCATAGGTTTTGTCATTCGGGACAACACATGTAGGCCATTTATAGTAAATACATGTATAATAGGCTTATTTTATATCACTCTATTCGGGCTTTTCATTCGGGACAACACATGTAGGTCATGTAGTATAGTAATTATAATATCTCACCCTTTAAGGGCTTTTCACTAAGATGTCCAGTGCCAATTTTGCATTTTGTACCAACTTTTGAATTAAAAATGATTCCTACTCGGTTTCACTTAGACTTGCTACAATTCCCTTTCTAATATTTCTCTCTTACTAATTTATATGTTTACTGATAAGTGCCAGCCTACTGATTGCCTCCTGCAGATGTCAGTATAATTGTAATCTCCTAGTTATAGCAGTAAAATTATTAAAGGGGCAAAATTGAAAAAATAATAATAATTAGGAAGGGACATGTAGCAAGTCTAGGTTTCACTTACCATCTCATTAGAGCACGCTACAGTTAATTAAAGCAATAGGCTGTCCTCAGTAATCTATCAAAGTTCACCGTGTGTAAATAGAAATGCATGCATGCTTGACATTTATAAAAGTATGTGCATGTGCATGTTATAAAAAATAGTTTTCATGTACATTTTGTCATGTCGCAGCCTTGTTTAAGACCACATTGAACGTTAAACTAATCTGTCTGATGTCCATTAATGCGAACACAGCATTCCACAGACTTATACATGTACATTTTGTCATGTCAGAGCCTGCCTTTTATAGCTGACTGGACGGTATAGGTTTTTGCTCATTTTTAGTGACATATATTTGCTTGCACCCTCTTCATTGGATCTCTGGTGGATAATTGTTTCATTGGCTGTCATCCTCTTATTTTTATATAGCTGTATTAACATTATTTTATACTATTGTTTTTTTGGGTTTTTTTTTTTTTAATTTAATTTCAAAACGAATATTTTGACCAAACTGTCCTCAGAAACTGTCAGCAGACTTTACAAATAAGTAAGAAGATGTGGCATGAGTTCCAGCGAGACAACTCTCCATCCAAGTCAAAATGTATAAAAAGTAAACCATTATAGGTCAAAGTACGGCCTTCCACCCGGAGCATTGGCTCATTTCGAACAGCAAGCTATAAAAGAGCCCCAAATTACTAGTTGAGCAAATGAGCAAATTACTAGTGCCAAATAATTCAAATAGGAAAACCAACCGCCTTAAAAAAGGGAAACACCTATGAAAAACACTAACAAACAACAATCTATTTATAGAACTGAAATTGTCATGTTCGTTCTGTTTTCCACTGTTAATTTAAAAGTTATTTTAAAATAAGTAATCTTATAAGTTAGTTAATCCTACGATATCACTTTTTGTTCGTTAACAAAATCCAAGTATTTCACCTCGTATACATAAACAGTAGCAAACAAACAAAAACCTTTGAACTGTTACAGTTTAAAAACACCATATGAAGTATATAAAATACCGATCCTTATTAAATGTAAATACAATAGAAGGAAATAGTGTGTACAAGTCAATGAAACAACAACCTAATTACGACACAAAAATTAAAAGACAATTACTCAATTATATAAGATATTCAACAACAAAAAAAGGACCGATATGTCTTACTTCGAATCATTTCTCATGAATATTGCTGTATGTCATACATTTAGTCAAGTCATCTTATGTTTTTTTCTTCCTTTTTATGCCCCACCTACGATAGTAGAGGGGCATTATGTTTTCTGGTCTGTGCCTCCGTTCGTTCGTTCGTTCGTCCGTCTGTGCGTCCGTTCGCTTCAGGTTAAAGTTTTTGGTCAAGGTAGTTGACCAAAAACCAATCAACTTGAAACTTAGTACACATGTTCCCCATGATATTTCTTTCTAATTTTAATTCCAAATTATAGTTTTGACCTCAATTTCATGGTCCACTGAACATAGAAAATGATAGTGCAAAGTTCAGGTTAAAATTTGGTCAAGGTAGTTTTTGATGAAGTTGAAGTCCAATCAAAATGAAACTTAGTACACATGTTCCCCATGATATGATCTTTCTAATTTTAATTCCAAATTAAAGTTTTGACCCCAATTTCACGGTCCACTGAACATAGGAAATGATAGTGGGAGTGGGGCATCCGTGTACTATGGACACATTCTTGTTTCTAAATATCTTGGTTGTTTGTATTGTTGTTCTTCAACGTTAGAGTTTGGCCTTCAATGAGCATAAGGATAAATCTCATTGCAAGTTGAACGTGATCCAAAAACATTGGTTGGAATGAAATTCTGTGCCATCTTTCATTTTCGATCTGTGTAAAAATAAAAAGCGTACAAGAAGATCGAATGTGTAAAGAAATGCAGAGCCAACTTTGATTGAATTAAACTAGAATACAAATATTATTGTCAAAAACATGTACAAATTATACATAAACTTGAGAATGGAAACGAGGAATATGTCAAATAAACTCATCATAGATACCAGGACTAAATTTTGTATATACACCGGACGCACTGAGACAACAACACGACCAAAGATCGGAAAATTAAAAAACGTTTAGAGTGTGTTTCGAGAAATTAAAAACTTTAATAATCAGTTATTATTTTTGAACAAATTTAGAATCTGTTAAACAAATTCTGAATGTTAAGAATCGGATAAAACAATTTAAGAATGTGATGAATATGTTAAACAAATTCATATGTTTAGAATCTGTAAAAACAAATTAACAAATTCAGAATGTTATGAATTTGTTAAAAAAAAATAAGAATGATAAGAAACTGTTAACAAACGCAGAATGATATGAATCTGTTAAACAAATTAAGAATGTTAAGAATCTGTTAAAACAATTCAGAATGTTAAGAATTTGATAAAACACATTAAGAATATTAAGAATCTGTTTAAAAAAATTAAGAATGTTAAGACAAGTTCAATTTAGAATAAAATTGATTAAATAATGTTAAGGTTTTCTAAAGATAAGTTGTGAACGTTAAAAATATGTAAATTAAAAATCAAAACATCATTCTTACTTTCCAAGATGTTAATTAAAAACAAAATTCAGACAAAAATTAAACATTTCAGACTTGTGACTTCGTAGAGATATCGGCGGATGTGCTCGGGAGTTCTGATAAAAATATTCAATTGAAACAATTGTTTATATGGAAGTGGTCCCTGTTTAAACATGATACTTAAGTTAAGTGTTCATCTTATCTCTATGAAATTACCACTTTTATTGGTTGAGCAATAAAATGTGCAATTGTATACTTAACGTGTTGTACTTACAATTATAAAGTAAAAATTTCAGCCCAATCAGTGATGATATCATGGAATAGGGGATTTATTTTTTTATGAATTTGCGTATAAATTTCTACAACTTTTTTCGACGTTGTAAGCAAAATCGTACAAAAAGAGAGTTCTGTAAAACAAAAACTGTGAATATAGAAATAAGGAAAGTTGTCTGATTGGAATGAGACAACTTCTATCAGGGTAAAAATAACACAGACTAAAGCATCTATAAATTACCATACGGTCTTGAACAATGAGGAAACCCAATACCTATAGTTAGCTATAAAAAGTCCCGAATTTGAAATATAAGCTTAAAGAGGAGATATAAAATATTTAAATGAAATATATGCTTAAAGAGTAGATATAAAATATTTAAAGGAAATATATGCTTAAAGAAGAGATATAAAATATTTATAATGAAATATATGCTTAAAATGACGATATAAAATATTTAAATGAAATATATGGCTAAACAGGAGATATAAAATATTTAAATGAAATATATGCTTAAAGAGGGGATATGAAATATTTAAAATAAAACCAATGTTACTGATTATGAATTTCTATTATCTAACTCTGTAATTTTTCGGAAAAATTATTTTTATATTTTATATGATTATATTCTTTCGTATTTCTCTCATATAGCATTGGGGAAAAAAACTTTTTTAAGTTTGAACCAAAGCTCTGTTCTCAACACAGAGATTAAACCTTTACGACGGTCAACTACATTTTAAATACAATAAACGAATTGAAGAGTACCAGTAGTGCAAAAAACTTAGCTGTTAAACATTTTCTGCACAAAGTTGATTTTTTGTGGTTCTGAACTTCAAATAATCTGAAGCCGCATCTCTTTATTTACATTGAAGTTTCCTATTTAGAGAGAGGCGAAAGATACCAAAGAAACAGTCAAACTCATAAGTCTAAAATAAACTGATAACGCCATGGCTAAATAAAAAAAAAAAGACAAACAGACAAACAGACAAACAGACAAACAGACAAACAGACAAACAACACATTATAGAAAATTAAAGACCTTCCAACAGACTCTTTCATGGATTGAAGAAACGATATATGGCCTGCAACCAAATATTCTCCAAACTTTCCATTTTTGACGACTCGTATCATCTTTGACAAGATTGCAAATTATGTGATCGAATCTTCTACAAATCCTGTAAATAGGGAATGTAGTATGTTGGACTCGAAATCCAAAAATATTCGTACAAAAGTATGAAGGGTCATTTTACATTAATATTTAACCTTTACCTTAAACATTTTAATACGATGTCAATGAATATTTATTCTTGACCATAAATATTTAACATTGACCATGAATATTTAACCTTGACCCATTAATATTTAACCTTCACCTATGAAAATGTTGATTTCAGTTTTCCAATCAGTTTTATTGTTTTTAGAATGGAGTACAAATATGATGAAGATTCAGAATTGAATCTGAAGGACTACTTTGATAAATACAAGAACAAACTCCCCCAGTTGGCCATAATTACTGGTGGAGTTTATGGGAAGACAAAATTCGATGATGTCGCCTCTGATCAGGTAAGGTCATATAAAAACATACTTTTATTTATTTTTTAAACTCAGGAAAGATATGTGTTTATCTTTAAACTGAATCAAGCGCTAAAAGGTATTGTTTATAAAGATATAAAAACATACTTTTATTTATTTTTTTAAACTCAGGAAAGATATACGTTTATCTTTAAACTGAATCAAGCGCTAAAATAAAATACAGTCATATCTACACATTTGAAAAAAAGGCAGATTTAATTTCATAGGTCGTGCTAAAGTATCATCTGAAACCCGTCTGCGTTGGATTCCCACAAACTGCAGAAAACACCTACATGTATGTAAATCTTATCACTTAGGAAATAAACAATTATAAGATAAGATCGTTCATATAACGACGTGATACACTGCCGGAAAAGTTTCTCTGTTTAATGAAACGAAACTGTTTACCGAACAAGATAATATCTATGGTATCTGAAATTTGCTTTTCAACTTTTATAAGAACAGGGAGGATCCTGAAATGGAACATTGACTTCCTAAGATATTATCCCCCACCCCACCTCCATCCATTTTACAAAACACAACAAAAACATTCAAAACAAAAGTATCAAGAAACAAAAAACAAAAAAATATTGAAACAACCATACAACCCAAGAAAAAAAAAGCAAGCTGTGATTTTTGTCTTGACATAAAACTGCAACAATTTAGAAAAAAAGAATAAATTGACGGGAGATGAACTATGTACATCATGTGAGACTGGCTTCAGACGACATACCATTATTATCGTAATTGTCATAGCAAACATGCGTTTCCGGAATAACTTTGTCGGAAACGTCGTTTTCGAACTCTGTATTTAAACTGAGCCATGATGGATCATTTTATAATGTGTTAAAGTTAGAAGCCGAAATAAATAAATTAGGATTTGAATAAAAGATTAATTTATATTTTTCAAAGAGAGCCATCTTTGCTTGCCAACGGGACTCGATCGTAACTCTTGGCTAGCGAAAACGAAAAAGATCATAAATCATCTTTTTTTTCTATAAGGAATTCGGTGCCCGTCCAAGCTTGACACGCAATTTGTACAATCCCAATGTCTGAATTCAAGTAAGAATACAGCTGTTATCACATTTCAGGGGCGGATCTAAACATTTTCATAAGTGGGGGCCCACTGACTGACCTAAGAGGGGGCCCGCTCCAGTCACGCTTCAGTGATTCCCTATATAAGCAACCAATTTTTTTCCCAAAAAGGAGGGGGCCCGGGCCCCCTGCCCCCCCTAAATCCGCCTCTGCATTTTTTGCGATGGCACAGCAAACAAATATCGTGAAATATATTTAAAACGTTGTTTGGGCTTGGTGTGGATTTTATTCAACACTCAGGTTGTGGGTTCGAACTCCCAAGTGACGCGTATGGCCAATTTAAATTGACTATCCTGTTATGGCTGGTTGTTATGGTCGGTGATTCTCTTAGGGCACTCCAGCTTCCTCAAAGAATGAATCCGCCATGAAATAGCAACACGTGCTGAAATCATCGTTTAACACCAATCAGTCATCAATCAAAACCTTTTATTCATATCTAATCTGCTTTTATGTGTTTTCAGGTTGTACGTCTCCATCGTTACATAACACAGAAACGTGTAATGGCCAAGCGATCAACGACAAGGGAACAGTTCTTCAGTATACCAGTAGATTCAGACTTAAAGTTTCAGGTTGTAAAGGGACGTAACAAGTGTGAGTATCAGCTTTCAGCTTTATGAGGTTCTGTATTGGGTTTAAGGATAGATAGATAGAAGGAGATGTGGTATGAGTGCTATTGAGACAACTCACCATCCAAGTCACAAAAAGTAAACCAAAGAGAATACAAAAATAATTTAAAAGATACAAGAAAATGCATAGACAAACAAAAAGAGAAGAAAATAAAAATGATTTAAAAAAAAAAGACAATGGAATTATGGGGGAGGGTTAAATATGAAAAATGGAGAATAATTTCCAAACAAATGACGAATTACAGAAATTGAATAAAAAACTAAAAAATACAGAATTAAAGGCAAACTAAAAAAAAGGGTAGGGACTTGGACCCGGAAAGTAAGGCGAAAGATACCAATGGGATATTCAAACTCACAAGTCGAAAACAATCTGACAACGCCATGGCATAAACTAAAGCAACAAAGAAAACCAAAGACTGATAAATAGATATACATATATCTGATGAATAAATTTCTCTAACTTACTCGTTTTATTATTCATCAACGCATTCTATCAACCACAATAAGATGGAAGGTATTGTAGAATTGTAAAAATTAGAATTAAGTATTACCTTTTGCATAAAACAAAATAACTTAAAAAAACTTAATAATCAAAAGTAAATGAATAGTAATAATAAAAGCTAGACTAAGTTACAAACTATCGCTATACATGGTCTATAATACATAAGTTTCTGAGATAACCAATGAATATTTTTCTATTGATTAAAGGTGAGATCAACTTCAACTAAACATCATATAGGTTTTTAAATTAAGGTAGCACAATACAAAGATTTTGTTTCTCCCAATCAGACAACTTTAAACTGAAGTAATTCATTTCATCCTTTTTTATATTTTATAGATAAGGTACCAAAAGAAAGAAGAAAGATTAATCTTTCAAATTTTGATAATTTCATTATGACATAATTATTACATAATTAATTATTATGTAATTAGTTGCTATATTGTGATGTCCACACTTGAATGAATTTAGCTTCTTTGTTCTTCATAGCATCCCAAAATATTTTATATATTCTTGTACAACACAGCTTGACCTCCAAAACTGTGTCTCAGATTTCCAAAAACATCAATAGAACAAATTTTATACCCAATTGAATTTAGTGGTCTCTTATGAATTGATGTTGCAAACTTCATTGAAGATGTATGAGAGAATGAAATACAATAGGCAAAATCTGAGACACAGTTTTGGAGGTCAAACTGTGTTGTGCACGAATCTATAAAATATTTTGGGATGCTATGAATAACAAAGAAGCTAAATTCATTCAAGTATAGACATCACAATATGGCAACTAATTACATAACAATTAATGATGTAATAATTATGTCATAATGAAATTATCACAATTTGAAAGATTGGTCCTTCTTCTTTCTTTTGGTACCTCATTTATAAAATTTAAAGAAAGATGAGTGGAATTACATCAGTTTAAAGATGTCTGATTGGGGATGAAAAATCTTTGTATTGTGCTACCTTAATCCGCAATGCGGCAAACTAAATTTAAAAAAAAGAACGTTACATAGAAGTTGTAAAAACATTAAAATGAGTTTAATTTAAGTTTTCATATAAGATAGTTATGTTCTAAACCTACAGTAAATTGTGTATGTCTTTCAGTGGGACCAGAAGAGAACTTTAAAACCATACTTAAAAACAACAAACTTCCAGTTTTTGTAAATTTTACCTCCTCTCGAAAACATAATGATATTACTGTTGGACCTGAGGGTACTGCCCAGTTACTCATCACAGAGGAGTTCAACGAGTATTACTTTCAAGGACACTGTTTATTGGATGGTAATTATTTTACAGACTTATCCCTTGGGTAGGGTGGGCGATTTGATTGTAACGCCCAGTTATTCATCACAGAGGAATTCAACAAGTATTATACACGGGCACTGTTTATTGGACGGTAATATTGTAACACGCTAATCCTTGGGGTAGGTGGGCGGACTGATGGTAACGTCTAGTTATCCACCACAGAGGAGTTCACCGAGTATTACTTAAAAGGACACTGTTTATTGGACGGTAATATTGTAACACGCTAATCCTTGGGGAAGGTGGGCGGACTGAAGGTAACGTCCAGTTACTCACCACAGAGGAGTTCAATTAGTACTACCTACAAGGACACTTATGTTACACGTTAATCCCTGGGGTATGTTTGCGGACTGATGGTAACGCCTAGTTACTCATCACAGAGGAGTGCAACAAGTATCATACAAGGACACTTTTTATTGGACGGTAATATTGTTACACGTTTATCCAAGGGTAGGTGGGTGAACTGATTGAAACGCCCAGTGTTACTCATCACAGAGGAGTTCAACGAGTATTACTTAAAAGAACATTGTTTATTGGACGGTAATATTGTTACACGTTAATATCTGGGGTAGGTGGGCGGACTGACAGTAACGCCCAGTTACTCATCACAGAGGAGTTCAACGAGTACTACTTAAAAGAACACTGTTTATTGGACGGTAATATTGTTACACGTTAATATCTTGGGTAGGTGGGCGGACTGACAGTAACACCCAGTTACTCATCACAGAGGAGTTCAACGAGTATTACTTAAAAGAACATTGTTTATTGGACGGTAATATTGTTACACGTTAATATCTGGGGTGGGTGGGCGGACTGACATTAACGCCCAGTTACTCATCACAGAGGAGTTCAACGAGTACTACTTAAAAGAACACTGTTTATTGGACGGTAATATTATTCACGTTAATATCTTGGGTAGGTGGGCGGACTGACAGTAACGCCCAGTTACTCATCACAGAGGAGTTCAACGAGTATTACTTAAAAGAACACTGTTGATTGGACGGTAATATTGTTACACGTTAATCCTTGGGTAGGTGCGCGGACTGATAGTTACGCCCAGTTACTCATCACACAGGAGTTTGAACGGTTATTATACAAGGACACTGCTAATTGGACGGTAATATTGTTACACGCTAATCCTTGGGGTAGGTGGGCTGACTAATGGTAACGCAAATTTACTCATCACAGAGACATTCAACAAGTATTATGCAAGGACACTGTTTATTTGACGGTAATATTGTTACACGGTTATCCCTGGGGTAGGGGGCGGACTGATTGTAACGCTCAGTTACTCACCACAGAGGAGTTCAACGAGTATTATTGTTACACGCTTATCCCTGGGGTATCGTGGGCGGACTGATTGTAACGCCATGTTACTCATCATAGAGGAATTCAAAGAGTATTATACAAGGACACTGTTTATTGGACGGTTATTATATTACACGCTCATATTATTATAAAAAAATCTTTGGACACTGAAAAGTTTCTTGATCTAGAGTGCAAAGCACAAATAATATTTCCCAATCATATTTTGTTTGTGATTGTGATCTTGAAGATTTAAAATATGTGTTGTCTCTGGATTCGTGAGTCATGTGGTTAAACATTATATAAATAACTATATGTTATTTGATTTATTATACTGAATATCCTATTATTGTTGTCATTTTTAACTTAAATTAAAAGTTATGATCTATGAAGTTGTTTACAAAATAACGTTACAGTTATACAAAACAACGTTACAGTTGTACAAAACAACGTTACATGTGTACAAAACAACGTTACAGTTGTACAAAACAACGCGTTACAGTTGTACAAAATAACGTTATAGATGAACAAAACAATTTTACAGTTGTACAAAACAACATGTTACAGTTGTACAAAACAACGCGTTACAGTTGTACAAAACAACGTTACAGTGTACAAAACAACGCGTTACGATTGTACAAAATAACGTTACAGTTGTATAATCATGTGGTCATTTTTCTAAATTTCCTGTTTACAAAACTTTGAATTTTTCGAAACACTAAGGAATTTCTTATCCCAGGCATAGATTACCTTAGCCGTATTTGGCACAACTTTTTGGAATTTTGGATCCTCAATGCTCTTCAACTTTTTACTTGTTTGGCTTTATAAATATTTTGATGATGATGCGTCACTGATGAGTCTTATGTAGACGAAACGCGCGTCTGGCGTACTAAATTATAATCCTGGTACATTTGATAACTTGTACAAAACAACGTTACAGTTGTACAAAACAACGTGTTACAGTTGTACAAAACAACGCGTTACAGTTGTACAAAAGAACGTTACAGTCGTACAATTAACGTTAAAGTTGTAAAAAAACAACGTTACAGTTGTACAAAAGAATGTTACAGGTGTACAAAACAACGTCACAGTTGTACAAAATAACGTTACAGTTGTACAAAACAAAGTTACAGGTGTACAAAATAACGTTACAGTTGTACAAAACAATGTAACAGTTGTACAAAACAACGTTACAGTTGTACAAAATAACGAAAGTAAAGCAAGAAGTTTTTTTTATTTTAAAGTGACAATCAATAAAAAAAATTCTTTAAACTTCAGTTTTGTCTTTAGTATCATTAATGTAAATGCAATGGATTGTCTTTTCAATTATCTTTTTTCGAACCTGTTTTAACTTTTGAATTTCTGATATTCCTTAACGGCTGTTATCGTCTAAGACACGATGATATTATATTTCACATAGATACTAATAATACATCTTTATCTTCGGTTACCCTAATCATATTGAAATTCATGATTATTAACACTCAAACCTGTATTTATAAGTGTTATCCTAATGCTAGCAAGAAAAAGGTTTGGTTCACCTGCTTGCTTTGTTTGTTTAAATGTATGCTGAAGCATTGTAGTTAAGATTAACATCTGCTTTTACTATAGACGGAGCTTCAGATTCTTTCATTATACTTATAAATGTTATAATAAGTTAGGCAATGTATTATACAACTTGAAGTCCATCCTGTCTTTTGGTTGCAGATGATAATAATAATTACAATGCTTGAGCAAATATTTATACAAACGAAGCAAGCAGACTAAGCGATTATTTAACTTGCTAGCATTAAGATTACATTTGTAACAGCTTTAATAAATATCAAAACTACAATCTTATACTCCAGGTTATATAAAACCAGACGACACCACTACAATAATTGTAATCCCAGATATCACCATAGTGAATATTGATGGAATTGAAGACCAGACAAAAGAAAAGTTTCAAGAATATCTAAAGAAAATGGACGAACAAGTCAAATCCATTGCTAAATTCAACGACCATGATGTTGACACAGGTGCGTACTAAGCAATGCTGTGTGGTATGATTTCAAATGGGCATTGAATTATGGAATGAATGGATGAACCACTATTGCAAAAGCATAAACATGTTATATTTTGTATAGGGTTTGCTCATTGTTGAAGGCCGTACGGTGACCTATAGTAGTTAATTTCTGTGTCATTTTGGTCTCTTGTGGAAAGTTGTCTCATTTGCGATTATACCACATCTTCTTTTTTTTATATGGCATAATTAACAACAGATATTAAAATATATAGAACACAGATAGACAGTAGAAAACAATAGTAAAATACCACTACAAATAAAGTTATGAAACTCTATGAGATCTAATTTTCTTTGCAGTTTGTATTAGATATTGTGTTTATACAGATATATAAGCTGGACAAACTTAACAAAATGATCTGCATCTTCAATACCGGGTAACACACATTCATACCACGGGTCCCGAAGTTGTGTTCATAATGAGCTCTTTGTTATATGTCATTTGTCACCTTTTTACGTTTTCTACGATAAGTTTAAAAGTCCCGAAGGTGTCAATGGTTCGGTTCAGAAACGATTTGATATATTCTTTTATACTCTCCGTTAATACATTAAGAAATTACTAAGAGGCTAAAAATTCAATTCCCTTTGGCATAGTTGATCTTTACTTTATTTTGGCCTTTTTATGGTCCCTTTTGGTCACCGTGACGTCTCTATAATATTCCTCTACGTATCTAACCAGCTTTCAATGGTTCAGTGAGTGGCTTTGGTGTGTAGAGTAAGTGTCATTTCCCATGATCTAAGTAATAACGAATTCGGAGGAAAGTAACCTATGCAGACAGTGTATATTGTTTGTAAATCAAAAATCTAAAACATTGTCTTACTATTTCATTATTTTAGCTTTTGTTGTTTTTTGTTTGTTTTTTTACAGATATTCGAATGATTGAGGAAAAGAAAGAAGCGCCAAAAACTAGCACAGACGCAGATTCTGGAGAGGATTACGACTATATTGAACCTCCTCTGCCAGCACCAAGAAAACAATCGTCTTCTGATGAGAAGCCAAAAACTACTTCTGTTGGACGACCGCTTCCAAATATACCAAATGATAAAGAGACGCCATCTTTACCACCACGTGGACCACTTCCGTTACCACCATCAAATGAAGTACCGGATAAAAAAGAACAGAAGAAACACAGACCTTACGAAAATAACAATGTGCAGCATGTAAACCCTATTGTGAAATGTGAAGAAAATGAAGCAATTTATGAACCGGATATATATGGAGATGATGATTCGTTAGATGGTCATGCTGTGTTTGATGTGACGTCACAAATGAAATCACCCAAAGTAGACAATACGCAAAACGATAATGAGGTCGGTAATGACGCTCATGACATTGGCAATAAAAACATTTCTGATGTCGGTGACATACTAAATAAACTGAAACTGGAAAAATATTCGGTACTGTTTGAAGAAGACATGGTAGATGGGATGACACTGAAGAACTTTTCAGAAGGGGAGTTAAAAGAAGAATACAAAATGCGACATGCCGAGGCGGTGCGTCTGATGAACTATGTACGACATGGGCATATCCCAAAGTAGAAATATATAGAAAATATGAAAAAGTTTCATCTATCTTCATGTGATTCTCAGTAGCAAGTTAAGGTTAAAGAAAGGTTGCATTTCCCTAGTTGTTAAACGCAAATAAGCCCGAGTGAAAGCACATTCGTTTTATTTATATCTATGTTTTTGTTGTCTTTTCAAAATCATTTAATTTTACTTTTTTATGCTTTTTAATTATGAAATGGGTTTTTATAATCGATTTTTTTTTACCTTTTTTAAAACCCTGTGATCTGTCACAAATCGCAAAATAGTGCCATATCTATACCTCTCTTTTCGCCAATGTAAGTAGTATATCAAATGTTTAGTCTTGCCAATGTTAAACTATTGTTTTATTATAGGCAATTAGTTTTTGTCTTTTAAATACATAATAACAGTTTGTCGCTGTTGGGCTTGCTTTCAGTAACTGCGAGCATTCTTCGTGTAGATTGTTTTATTTGTATATATCGTCTATCTCTCAGTCAATCCTCCTTCCCTACGACTCTATCACCCTGCTCAGTAGCTCTGTAATTGTCGTATCACGGCGTTGAGACGAGTGCAGGCGATAAACAAACAATCGGGTTTTATTCGTATAGATATCGCTACACTCAATCGCACATTATGGCTCGCGGCTGATATTTTACGATATCAATGTGTAGAAAACGTAATCAAACTCAAAATTCTACCAATCAACGTATTTGGTGTGACGAGCACTGTGTACTCCGAGTACTGAGTAAAGTTTTATGATGACTCGAGTTATTTATATATGCAAAAAGTGAGAGGATTTATACTCCCGTAAAATTAGATTTACCTCAGCAACTTTTGGTGCCTGTATTAAGTCCGGCTATCTATAACACGTGGTAGTTGGGTGTTGGTTATGTTTGTAAATTAGTTTTACCTCAGCACATTTTGTTGCCAGTATTAAGTCCGGCTATCTGTACCGCGTTGTAGTTGGTGTTTATGTTTTGTACGTCTACATTGTCGGAGTAGTGGGGTTTTTTTTAATTTGTGTTCTGAAATATTGTTCAATATGGCGGTTCAATGCCGGTCAGTTGTGGATTTGACATAAAATAAATTTTAGCCAATGAACATTTGTTTACATACATATTGCATTAGAGTAACTTTTTGGAATACCTCTTATCCGTTTTATAATCGTTTCGTGATATACAAGTAGCCTTTTTTGTTGCGCTGATGCATCGTCAAACAAACTCTGAGTCTCGGATCAATTGCAATCGTGTACAAGTATACAAAGTAGTATATACTTAACATGAGGGTTTGGATGGGGGTCCCGTTTATTTCTGTATTTTATTTCGCTCTTATTCTTTATCTTTAAAATGATGTCTATATCATAATAACGTTATAACTGTATCCTAAGCATTGTCATTCTCTTCTATAATCAGTATATACATTTTTATCCAATGCTTCAAATTTTGCATGCATTTATTCCCTTTTATATTTCAACCTTCCCTTTTTGCCTATTATTCAATTTTTTTCTCATGCAGCTCTCTCTCTATTCTGTATCCCCCTATTATTCTCTCTTCTGTAAACCCATTTACACCCTCTTATATGACAAGCCATGGTTCTTGTATTCTATATGACTGTCATTACGAGGCGCCGAATGGGACTTGAACTTTTTGTAATCAAAATCAATTTTGTGTACGCAAAATTCAATTCTGTCATAATAAGATCATGTTTGTCTTATTAAACTATGTGATATAGACTGGTAAATGAGAACTTCAATTTTGTTATGAAAAACATTGTAATGATACAAAATTTTGTTACCTGATATTGAAATTAAAATACAAAAGTCTATTAAATTAGTATCCTGTGATTTTGTAATAAAAATTATTTTTGTGTGGAGACAAAATTGAGTTTTGTTAGACAGAAGTGAAAATTTAACACAAAATTGACTTTTTTGACAGAATTCAATGTCGTGTCACTAAAGTCAATTTTGTCTACACAAAAATAAACACAAAATTGAATTTTGTCATGACAAAAATGAATTTTGTCATTATTTTTGTGTAGACAAAATTGACTTTTGTGTTAAATTTTCACTTCTGTTTAACAAAATTCAATTTTGTCTACTCAAAAATAAACACAAAATTGACTTTTGTCGCCCAATTTTCAAATTAGGTAACAAAAGTAAAGTCTGTGTAACAAAAATGACAAAATTTCAATTTGTAGTATGCTACAAATTTTATTAAACTGAATTCATTTTTGTTGAACAAAACTCACTCTTGTCCGTACAAAATTGAATTTCGAGTACAAACACAAGAGTCCCATTCGGCGGCGGCCCCGTAGTCATGACTCCCTCATATACAAGATCTGAATTATTTTAGTGCAATAGTAATAGCAATGCCGCATGGTGTACCACCTATATAATATATATTTGTAATTTGAAATGATCATTTTATGATTTTTTTTTACTATTTTTTTTCACGGAAACAAAGATTATTTTGAATTATTTCGCGTATATATACATAGTAGTTTTGTTTGAAACGGCCATTTGTAACAATCAATTGTATATGCATTTTACATAAAACCATGACGCTTTTTTTAATGTGTAATTTTTACAACCTTGATTAAAAAATTATAGTGAAATTATGTTTTTTTTCTTCTTCTCGGTGTTTGCATTTGGTGTTGCTGATTGCGCGTCTTTGTTCATAGGATCCGTCCGTCCGTTGCTCTCTTGTAAGCCAATACGGTCAGGTACTCTGCCTCTCTAACGAAGAAGAGTGGGTATAGAGTTCACTGGTATTAAAGAGATTATCGTAACTGGAATTACGACTAGTACATGTATCCCAATATGGCGACGGCAGATATAGGTAAAATTTTTACAGTAATTTTTCTCAAATCATGTAGCATGTTTTTTCAATAGTTACTCAGCTGCAAGATTTTTCTATACCATAACATCATATTTGAATCGTAACGATGCACTGGAATTGTCTAAGCGCTTTGAAAATTGCCGTTGAAAAAATCGGGATGATAATCGTAACTCTATGGCAATTTTCTTGTTCGATAATCGTCTTTGATTTTGCCATTTGATTAGGGACTTTCCTATTGAAGTCTTTTCGGAGTTTATCATATTTTTGTGATTTTACTTTTTAACAATTAAAGTTCCATTCATTACTAAATTATTCTACTGTTTAACAACCAATATTGATTTTTACCGATCAATATAATATAAGTTCTTTTAAGTTTAATTATCCAAAAGTATGTTTAGAGGCAACATATTTTAATAAACAGCTTTAGACAAAGGATTTTTAATTTTAGAAGGTGTGTCCCTGACATTCCTGACAAAATGTCCACTACGAAACGAAGTCATTAAATTTTGCTAATACACAGTTTCAATGTTTGCAAGCGATATAAACATTAGGTTCTCACAAAGAATTTATGCTTTTATAACGGTAGTTAAATTATTGGCAAAAAAATGAGCACATCAAATGGACCAGAGTGATGTCCACTACGAAACGGATTCAAATCTCCTGCAGTATCTGGTTTTAAAATTATGAAAAAATATCAGTGTACAGCTTAGTACGTGCTTTGGTGAATAGAATCATTTGTGTTACTATTTCAATATAGGGATTGTGGGGGGGGGGGGATAAAAGACGTGAATATGTCCAGTACAAAACGGTCACCTACGAACCAAGTATTGGAGAAAAACGTTTCGTAGTGGACACTACCACTACCATGCAGTCGTTTTTTTTACTCATTTCTCAATCATATTCGTGGAAAACAAATAACAAGGGTTAGATTCATGTTTTATCAACATAGAATAGGGTTGATGTCAACTACGAAATGTTTTGTCCACTACGAAACGATTTTGTCCACTACGACACTCATCAAAATGTCCACTACGCAACATGAGTAGAACCTTCATAAATATTACTGTCTAATATTTATCGAGAAAAAAAAAATGGTTCTCAATTTAGAAAAAAATGCAATCTTTCTCGTTATTAAAGTAAAACAAACTAGAATATCTATAGGAGACATTAAAATGCAATAAAAGAGGGACGAAAGATACCAGAGGAACAGTCAAACTCATAAATCGAAAATAAACGGACAACACCATGGCTAAAAATGAAAAAGACAAACAGACGAACAATAGTACACATGCCACAACATAGAAAATTAAAGAATAAGCAACACAAACACCACCAAATAAGGAGTGCGTTTAAAAGCAGTTTCACGCGTAGTGGACAAATGTCCCCTACGAAACAGTACATAAATTATGAAAATGATATCATTTTAAAGAGTATTTAAGATTGCACATTTTATTTACAAACAGGTCTATAATAGAGGTATTCAAAATAACTCTAGAAATAAAATTTTAGACAAGTTGATTTTCTTTTATCTTTTTTTTTTTTTTTTGGTCTGAAATTCACACTTTTATTAAAAAAACGCCCTTATAACTGACCACAATATGCATAATCTTTCAATACATACATGTACCTGTTAAAGATATGGAAAGTGAAGCAGCTGTCGAGTCAGTTAATGTGGTAAGTAGATATTTTTTATTTCTTTCAAAGTTTCAATGTTGTGTGCGCATTTAAGGGGTTTTTTTCAGGAGAAAAGGGGGATTAGCAATATCCCATATCCCAACAGTGCAAAACTGTAGGTCTTTATTTCTCGTCAAACTGTCTCTGGCGAATACTAAACGTTTTTCCTGCTTCATTATGACATAATAGGGCATGGGTTAGAATTAAATCAGCAGTGGCTTACCGCGGGCAGAAATAGCACATATAGCCACCTGCAATAAATGAATTAAAACAATATTTATTATATTTACTATGTTTTTATTCAGGATAAATCAATGTTTTTTAACAGTCTTAATCACAAATCTGATGTAGGGTGGCACATGCGTTTCGCCCTACAATTATTGCTATATATCATAACTTCCTTTAAAATTGCCTCTTTGTTCATTCCCATATTTTGTGACATTCCTAGTTCTAGGAGATTTCTGTATTTTAACATAGTTCGTGTTTTCCCCATTTCCCCATTTCTCGAAGCTTGTTCACCCTTCAAATTTTATGATATACTAGTATGTAGCTGTTTTCATTAGAACTATTAATAATATATGCACAAAAAGAAGTGTCATACGATATTGGAACGTTTTCGTGATTAATTCATTACTATAATTTCATCATATGCTGTCAGATATGTGTTTTTAGTGTCAGTATCAATAAAATACTATCCAGTTATGATTATCTTTTTATTTTTTAATACCATAATTACGATTATCATCCCGATTTTTTCAACGGCAATTTTCAAAGCGCTTAGACAATTCCAGTGCACCGTTACGATTCAAATATGATGTAATGGTATAGAAAAACCTTGTAGCTTAGTAACTATTGACAAAACATGCTACATTTGAGAAAAATGACTGTAAAGATTTTACCTATATCTGCCGTCGCCATATTGGGATAGTCGTAATTTCAGTTACGATTATCTCTTTTATACCAGTGGAGTTGTTATCATGTCTAATCTATTGTTACAGTATTTTAAAACTTGAATACATCCGAAGTGAATCAGAACTTTAATTAAGACAAAATCCTAGTGTTAGTGACATACGTTGACCTCTTAGAATGTTTTTATTTTTTAAGTTGTTCGGTTGTTGTCGTTTGACATGTCTATCAAATGTTCAATTTTTTTTTAATTCTTTGTGCCATTTTAACTTATGTATAAACCATTTAAATATTTTAAATTATTTTAAGTTATGGTCTCATCACGCACTAACTAAGGATTGTTATTTTTGTATCGAAAGAAGTGAGGACACAGATCGATGTGGATAGTAATTGTTTTACTATAGTGTATTTTTATTTGTTTATATGTTGTTTCCGAGAGATTATGTATGGTGGTGCTCTAAAAGATGTGTTTTGTGCTTTTCTTGTGCCGTTCAATAATATACAGTGTTCTACGACGACAGCCACCTTGTTTCAAAATTCACGGCAAATGATATGTTTTATTGTTTTATTTTTGTAGACACGATCTTGGGATTGTACTTAACTAACAAACTTCACTAGCTGAAACACGATGTTTGTTTTCCTTGTTTTTTTTTGTCAATTGTTTAAACTGAAACGGGATAAAATATCATTTAAGTTATTTCTTGAATTCACACATTAATTATCACAAATACAGCTTATCTCTGATTTGCAAGCTGCTGAATGACTGTTGAAGGCTTTTATCCTGATTTGTAACACTTCTATGATTACACACATACAATATATAGTATATGTATATAGATGTAATAATTATTACTCTAACAAAGAAGAGTTATACTTTATCAACTAAAAGATCAGTTTTTGGCAACCAATCAAAAAAGGCAAGATAGAACGGCCTTTCCAGTTCCCATACTAAGTAGTGATAAATTATAAATATGATTTAATGAAAGAAAAATAGAAGCATGGAAGATCCTATTCCAAATCTATGTCTATAAAATATCTTCTGAAAGTATAAAGTTTCCTTTAATCTCAACTTTGGAGGAAAACAATACAATATATCGAAGAGCAGACTTGTTATGACTCTCAGGGACTCAAAGGATAGCAAGGTCAGTATGACTGAAATCCAGACACGTACTGGAAGAAAATGGTCAATAGGAACTGCAGTAAATCAAGCAGGAAGTAGTCTTCATAACAAAGACTTAGTCGAAACACCTGTACTGGTAGACAATGTTTAGAAGTGACTCATTTCCAACAGTGGTCAAAGGCAAAACAGAAGATAAGCACGGTGCAGTCGGATATAAGAACAGTGAAAGATGAACAAAAAGGGCAAAAGCAGTTGAGTTAACCGTCAAGGACCGGAGCGTGGATGAAGTGCAATTTGCCAGAAAGAAAGATCACATGGACAGAGTTATCAATGATGGAACCATTCAGAATTAATTTGTGCTTAGATCAGTGTACGATACACTTCTTTCCCCTTCCAACTTACACCAAAGGGTACTGATAGAAGAACCAAGCTGCCAATGTTGTGGTGAAAGAGGCACTATGGAACACATACTTGCAGGCTGCTAGGTTGCTACGACACAGAGAATAAATCGATGGTGCCCTTACAAGGTCCTGAAACATCTGGCAGAGATCCTTGATATTGAGGAAAGGAAGAAGAGACCATCATGAACAGAGACAAAGCAGATCAGATTCGTCAGAGAGAGGGAGATACTGGTTATGGAACAAAGTCACAACAGCCCTTCATCTTGACAGGGGCAGTGAATTGAACATGAGGGCTGACATTGGCAAGAAGCTTGTGTTTCCTGAATGCGTACAGACAACCCTACGCCCAGACATTGTAGTTTGGTCACAGTCGTCAAGATGATACTAGTAGTAGCAATAGAATTGACAGTTCCTTGGGAAGAGAGATTTGAAGAGGCATACCAGAGGAAAAGGGAAAAATAAACAGAGCTGATGACAATATGTAGATAGAGGTTGGAAAGCGTGGTTGTTCTCAGTAGAAGTAGGCTGCAGACATTATCCTGCACAGTCAGTATGTAAATCGTACAGACAATGAGAATAGTCGGAAGGCAAGGAAGACAGCAGTAAGAGAGCTAGGGGAAGCAGCAGATGTTCATCTTATGGCATCGCCAAGATGATCTGAGCTGGAAGCCGAGTGCTGATGAGTAAAGATATCAAAGTACAGGCAGAGAGAAACAAGGTGAAACAAGATGAACAGTCAGAAGAGTATGACAGCGAAAAAGCAGAACACCATATGTAAGCAATTATCATTTCTTTTGGGAAACCAATGACCGCAGGAAAGGCTGGAGAAACAGTTGACAGTCGGTAAAAGACTGGTATGGACACTCGGGGTCAGCTACCCTTAGTGTGGTTTCCATGAGGGAATACCAAAGACAGCTGGAAACGAAAACGGACAACGACACAGATGGTGAAAACAAATTTGACAGGAGAGAAAGTAGAAGCTAAATGTCATTATGGAAAGATCTGCAAGATCACGAGAGGCTTAAAGATTCCCCAGTCAAGGTCTGGATGCAGTCGAGCAATTATTACAAAGCAGGACACAGATTTATCTGGTGAGACACAGGATAATCCTAGCCAGTACGTAAGTCATAGCTCAGGATATTTCTAAACGTCAGTATCATACCACGACAACAGCCAAAGTTTAAATGATGAGTAGCATATTACACAGCAGAGGCAAGAGATATAACATCAGAAATAAAGGATAGCATGGTCAAAGATGAACAGTGAAGCCCATATGAGAGATCTGAACGATGATTTAGGGGCAATTATAGAAACATTACTTCAATTATGTGTTTAGAGGAGAATATGAACACTAATTACGCTAGTATATAACATCGGGAAGGATAGAATTGGTACTGAGGAGGGGAAAGAAAAGAGTAACATCAAGCAGACGCAAAACAGGAGTGAACAGAAAATTAAAAACTTTGTCTTAAGGAAGGAGCTTAATGACCTAAACAGACATTACAAGAAAAGCAATGAGATAGAGAAGTTGAGAATAACCTGCCTTACAGACAGTGTTAGAGAAGATTTAAGAAGAACTGGAAGGACAAAACAACTCAAGAATATAAAGAAAAAGAAAAAGAAAAATAGAGCGAACGTTAGTAAGAATCCATACAACCACATAAAAACACTGTTGGGCGGAGAAAGAACAGGGCATCTGCGTTGAAGTAAAGAAGAAGTAGTCTGCATGAAACACATTCAGACAGAGAAAGAGAGACACCTTCCTGATATTGCTCAAAAGAGGGACGAAAGATACCAAAGGGACAGTCAAACTCATAAATTTAAAACAAACTGACAACGCCATGGCTAAAAATGAAAAAGACAAACAAACAACAGCAAACACGACACAACATAGAAAACTAAAGTTGAAGAAGAAAAACAATGGACCAACAATAGAATTGAAAAGAAGGAGGCAACATGGAAGGAAGTGTGTGTGGTGATGACAAAGGCCAGAGAAGGATCAGCACCTGGGTATAGTGGTGTACCATACAAAGTCTACAAGAAAAGTCAAAAGATACTTAGACAAGAGTGCACACACTGAAATGTCTCGCCTTCTTTACTAATCATTGATATTATGTTGAAAGTCCTAAGTATAAAGCTTTATTACAACTGTCACATAAACTTAACATTAACCAAGATAGCTAAACAAAGACCAATGAACCATGAAAATGAGGTCAAGGTCAGATGAACCATGCCAGACAGACATGTACAGCTAACAAAGCTTCCATACAACAAATATAGTTGACCTACTACTTATAGTTTAAGAAAAATAGACCAAAACACAAAAACTTAACACTGTGCAATGAACCGTGCAATTGAGGTCATGGTCAAATAAACCTACGGGACTGACATATAGATCATAATATATTTCCATACACCAAATATAGCTGACCTTTGGCATATAATATTAGATAAAAAGACCAAAACTTAAAAACTTAACTTTGACCACTGAACCATGAAAATGAGGTCAAGGTCACATGACATCTGCCCACTAGACATGCACACCTTACAATCATTCCATACAACAAATATAGTAGACCTATTGCATAAAGTATGAGAAAAACAGACCAAAACACAAAAACTTAACTATAACCACTGAACCATGAAAATGAGGTCAAGGTCAGATGACACCTGCCAGTTGGACATGTACACCTTCCAGTCCTTCCATACACCAAATATACTAGCCCTATTGCTTATAGTATCTGAGATATGGACTTGACCACCAAAACTTAACCTTGTTCACTGATCCATGAAATGAGGTCGAGGTCAAGTGAAAACTGTCTGACGGGCATGAGGACCTTGCAAGGTACGCACATACCAAATATAGTTATCCTATTACTTATAATAAGAGAGAATTCAACATTACAAAAATTCTGAATTTTTTTTTCAAGTGGTCACTGAACCATGAAAATGAGGTCAAGGACATTGGACATGTGACTGACGGAAACTTCGTAACATGAGGCATCTATATACAAAGTATGAAGCATCCAGGTCTTTCACCTTCTAAAATATAAAGCTTTTAAGAAGTTAGCTAACGCCGCCGCCGTAGCCGCCGCCGCCGGATCACTATCCCTATGTCGAGCTTTCTGCAACAAAAGTTGCAGGCTCGACAAAAACTATGGCAGCTATTCCGAACACTATGGAAAAAATGGAAATATACGGTAGATAATTACTACATCGATACATCTTTGCAGAAAGGAGGCACTATAGGTTTTTTCAGGATGTGTAGAACATACTAGTGTTCTTAGCCAACTCATACATGAGGCAAATACTAAAGAAGAATTTGGCAGTTGTATGGTTAGAACTGGCAAATGCATATAGATCAGTACCACCCAAATTGTTAGAGATGGCAATGGATCACATTCCAGATCACATCAAGAAGATAGTAGAAAACTATTTTGGTGGAATACAGCTGCGATTTACTGTAGATAAAAGGACAACAGCATGGCAGAAGTTAGAGAAGGACCAGTTACCATCTCATCGATACTACGGTATTCATTATGAGTATGAATATCATCATGAAGGTAGCAGAAAAAGAAAAAGAGGTCCAAAGACAGATTCAGGGAGCTGTCTACTATACCAGCAACAAGATGGTTCTTGTATGACCTAACAGTAACAACGTCATCACATATTCAAGCAAGACGGATTCTGTAATCACAGGAAGAGGTAGTCACCAGAAGTCAAGATCAATGATACTGAGAAAGAGTCAGATAAAAACAAAGTTTCAGCTTAAGTTCCAAGGAAACAAAATGCCAACAATAGCAGATAATCCTATAAAGTGCATTGGAAATTGTTTAAGGATTCCCTTACAGACAATATCAGTGTGAAGACAGTACAAACACAGGTTTCATAATTGCCTAAGAAGGTAGATAAGAGTGGATTGCCAGGGACGTTTAAGGCTTGGATTTACCAACATGGATTGTTTAATACCAAGACTGACATGGCTTCTCATGATCTATAAAATGACAGCAGCAACCGTCGAAGCCTTAGAAAGAAAAACAAACAGTCGAAATCGAAGATAAACAGTCACCTTAGAAGATGGCTAGAAGTACCACTAAGTTTTACAGCAATAGCTCTTTACAGTAGATCATCACAACTCCAAAACTGACCAAAAAGAAACGGCTAAAAAATGTTTTATTATTGACCGGATAGACTTCAAATTCGATACCAAGGAAAATTAAAACATTTAATACAAAAATATAAGAAGAAAAAGGGAAAAAAATAGAAAGTTAGAAAACTTGACCTGACCATGCAACTACGTCCTCCCTTGACTAATGTCCTGACTGATGTAAAATGCTAATAACTCTTTTGTTCTTTGAAGGATCGACTTCATATTTAATGTCAAGGAAGATTCTAACATTGATTATAGAGATATAAGAAAAAATATTCAAAAACCTAATTTTAAGTGTTAAAAAACTTGATCTGACCAACGTCGACTCGATCTGTCCTGACTATAATATCCTGATCGATGTAGAAAATGTTAATAACTTTTTTGTTATTGAAAGAATTGACTAATTAAAGTTCCTCACCAAGGAAAATTATATTATTCAAAATAAGAATTTAGGAAAAAAAAATTTTGTTAATTTTTTAAATGTTATAAAACTTGACCTGACCAACTTGATTGATCTTTATCATGCTAATTAAGTCAATTCTTTCAATAACAAATAAAAATTGTTTTCTTAGTTAATGAGGGATTAAACATGTCAAATGACAATATTTTTTTTTTATTTTCATAATAAATATGACTATCAATTATTAATTTGGAAAATATTTCTTAATTCAAATTATATATTTTCATATTAAATTCTAAAACAAATTATAAAGTGATCATTATAAACTCGTATAGCTTAAGACATACATCTAACTTCATTGCGAATATTTCAGAGTGAAAAGTGTTTCAACGAATAGTGATCGTTTTTAAAATTAGTAAATAACTTAAGTTAGTTTGTAAAGTTACACCAAGGCACTAACATGGAGTTTCGGCATGTATACCGACATGTAAAGAAATGAATTTATCAATACTTTAACCTTTACAATTAGGTATGTTTTAGCATTTTAGAATTTTTACCTTTATATTTTTCTAGAATTTAGTGCTTGTGCATAATAAAACGGACTTATCTTTCTCGAAATCCCACTTTAAGCTCATCGTTGGTGAGCTGGGGACTAACACTAACGGAATGAGAACTTATACTTGTTAATAATTGACCAAATTATAATCAAATAAGTATTATTACCTGTATTTTACCTGAGTTTACCTGTCAAAAAAATGCGCGCAATTGTAATCAAAAGCTGCGCGCAAACGTAATGATTTTTGCGCGCAAATGTAATGGTAATGCGCGCAAACGTAATGCACCGCAAATAACATAAATCAAAGAGCTGAATAGCTCTGAGGGGAAAGACGGCCCTTGTTTCTATTTAATTATGTTTTTTGGAAAAGGGGGGGGGGGAGGGGGGTATCTTTTGATAGTTTTCATGTAGAAAGGTTGACAATATTGAAATCAATTGTTGTTTATGTAATTTCATTTCTTTAGTTTAGGATTCAATTTGGACCAATGAAAGAGATTTGCATCTTCTAAATCTAAACATTTGATTAACGTTGATAGCTAATTATCTAAAACTCAACTGAATTCTGTCATTTCACAACAACTACAATATTTTTTGAAATCTTGATTGTGTATCGCTGAACTGCAGGCTAGGGCCATTTTCCATTTTTTGTGACAGTACTCTTGGATTTTTAAGTTTTTTCTTTAGAAAGTGTGGACTGAAAAATCTATTCAGTTTTAAATTTCCATTGTTAAAATTCCGAGTTACAACTCTCATCACAGGGAAACAGGTACTTATAAAAAAAAAAACCATTAAGAGTGATGTAAACTGTGTGAAGCTTGTTTCCAAATCTTAATTTTGAAATATTTGTAAATAATAAATATGTTAAAACTACAAAATGCAAATTTTTATTATTTATTTTTTTACCATTACAATGATTATGTAGGTACACAAACATTTAGTTTAATAGAAGACTACTTATCCAATGAAATGTCACATTTGAAGTGTTTAAAAACATTAACTTTTATTTTAGTGGATAACTCATCAATTGAGGTGCTCCTGAATTGGAGGAAGATTCTCAGAATTTTTACAGAAAAAAGTGGTCTCACTAATTAGCGACAAGAAGAATTTTAGCGACAAGAAGCGACAATAAGAATTTTTTTTTCTTGTCGCTAAATAGTCTTTTTGACGCTTCTTGTCGCTTCTTGACGCTTTTTGTCTCTAATTAGTGAGACCCGGAAAAAGTAATAAAATCGTTTCTTTCCCCTGTCTCATGTAACCCCACGATCTTTGTTTATTTTGAAAGTTATTGACCTACAAATTAAAGTATTGCATGTTGATGTTTAAATCATCTACAGTAAACAATATTATGTTTAGATTTAACAAATACAAATTTGTTATTAGTGCACGATCTCTAAGATTGATTTAAATAACCAGTGAACTTGTGAAGGATATCCCTGCTTCTTCCAAGAATGACGTCACTATAAAATACAATGTAGGTTGGATATATTTAGAATATCTCGTCATACTAATTTTTCCGGATTGTAAAATAAACGTAAATAGTGTAAAGGAGAGTTCAAGATACGATAGTTTCGTGAGAAACAGAAGGGAAATGTGTAAAAAAGTGTTTAAAGTCAAACTATTTATTTCTGGGTCTCCTTCTCTTCAATCTAAGTAAGGTTTGTTGGGGGGTTTTCCACATTATAACATGTATAAAAACAAAATGAATGATGTGAGGGAGTGTCACTCTGGTCAACCCCATAGGGGATTGACGGCTTGAAGCCGTCTTTCCCCCCAAAAAAAAGGACAGGAAATGGGCTTCTTTTGATTTCAAGATAATGTTTTACAAGCATTCAAAGTAGAATTATGTTAGAATCACATAGAATTATAAAAACTTATAATAAACATAATTTTATTATGTCACTGTCTTTTGGCTTTCTTCTACACATATATTATGAATTATAAAAGGTGCATCCAAGTTCTTTCTTGACTATATTTAAATTAAAAAAAAGGAACTATCAATATAATTTTCGAACATTAAGTCTATTCTGTCTTTAGAGAGAGAAAAAACAGCCGATTATATAATATTTGTCTTTTTTTAATCGACCAGGACATTGCAGGACAAGGTAAACAGTGGTCAGGTCAAGTTTAAAATATTTTTATTTTACATTCTTATACTTAGTGTTGTTATCTTCCCTGATACCAAACTTGGTAATATCTCATTTAATAGTAAAAAGGTTATTGGCATTTTTATAACAGTCAGGTCATTCATCATGACAAAGATCAAGTTGGTCAAGTCAAGTTTTCTAACATTTCAAAAATGAACAAACATTTTTTTCTCATAAATTCCATTCCAATATTTTATGCTATCATCTTCCTTGGTTTTCAATAATAAAAAGATATCAACATTTTCTGCATCGGTCAGGACATTAGTCAGGGTAGAGTCGACGTTGGTCAGGTCAAGTTTTCTAACTTTTTATATTATTTTTTTTAAATCTTATTCTTGTATCTCTATATTTAGTATTATAATCTTCCTTGACATCAAATTTGAAATCAATCCTTCAAAGAATAAAAAAGTTATAAGCATTTTACATCGGTCAGGACATTAGTCACAGCAAAGATACAAAATACAATGTCTCTGGTGACAGGAAAGACGTAGTTGGTCAGATCAAGTTTTCTAACTTTTTTAATTATTTTTTTTTTTTTTTTTTTTTTATCTCTATATTTAGTATTATAATCTTCCTTGACATCAAATTTGAAATCAATCCTTCAAAGAATAAAAAAGTTATAAGCATTTTACATCGGTCAGGACATTAGTCACAGGAAAGACGTAGTTGTCAGGTCAAGTTTTCTAACTCTTGAAAATATTTTTTTTCTTTTTTTTTCTTATAATTTTGTATCAAATGTTTTAATCTTCCTTGGTATCGAATTTGATGTCTATCTTGTCAATAATAAAACATTTTTTATCCGTTTCTTTTCGGTCAGGACATTAGTAGTTTCAAAGTTTCAAAGTCAAGTTGGTCAGGTCAAGTTTTCTAACTCTTATAAATATTTTTAATTTTTTTTTAAATTATATTTATTAAATATAAGTTCTCATCTTGCTTGATTCCAAATTTCAAGTAAATCCTTCCAATAATAAAAAAGTATTTAGCATTTTCATTTCTGTCAGGACACTGTCAGGACATTAGTGTAACCCCTATAATATCAACTGTGGAAGAATACAAGGTATAGAAGACACGTACCTGACGAAAATAGTCGACGAGACCTGCAGTAGATCAAACAGAACGTATTCTTCATCACAAAGATAAGTGGGAAACACCTGTACTGGTAAACAATGTTGAGGAATAACCCATTTCCAACAGTGGTCAAAGGCAAAACAGAAGAGAAGCACGGTGCAGTCAGAAATAAGAAAAATTTCTCACAGTGCGACATTTCTGATAATTTCTGTTTTCATATTGTGACATCGCTGATGACTCCTCACACATTGTGACATTACTAAAAATTCCCCAACCTTTGTGACATTGCTTATATTTGTTCACAGACATTACTGACTACTTCTTAATCAAACATATAAATATATATGTGAGCAGGTAAATGTAGGCAATGTAGATCGATAATATAAAGTAGAGAATCTGTGTTTTTTTTTATGTTGTAATGTTACACTACTCTCAAGTTAGGGTGAAGGTTGGTACCTGTGTTCATGTATAGGGTTAAACACACAGCATTTTTATGCACTTGTCCTATGTTGGGAGCCTGTTGTTCAGTGGTGGTCTCTTATTGGTGTGGTTCATAGGTTTTTCTCGTTTTTTCTTTTTTTCAATATAGATCAGACTGCTTGTTTTCCTGTTTGAGTTGTTTTACACTAGTCATTTAGGGGCCCTTTTAAGCTATTAGTTCAATGTGAGTAAAGGCTATGTGTTGAAGGCTGTACTTGACCTTAAATTGTTAACTTTTTATACATTGTGAGATGGATGGAGAGTTGTCTCATTGGCCAACATAATTTTGGCTTACCAATTATTAACAGAAAAACAATAATGTACATTTAAGTTGTCTAAAGTATCTCTAACTTGATCTTCCATTATATCAATAAATCAATCAAGTTAGAAACTAGGGAATTTGTTTATCAGGAGGTTCTAAGAAGGATTTACACAAAAAAAAGAATCTAAACTCTACAGGCTCACAAACATGTATTAACCCTGCCACCTTCTATATGTCCTTGTCCCAAATGATGAGCCTGTAGTAAAGTATTGTTATTTCATGTGTGTCATGTTTCTTTTCCCCAAATTAATGTTATAAATTAGGTTATTTGTTTTCTTGTTTGAATTGTTTCACATTTTTCATGTCAGAGATTTTGTAACCAACACAGAGGTATTGGTTTTTTCTTTGTTGCTTATATCCACTTCTTTGAACTTTGGTGGATATTTCTCCCATTGGCAATCATAACACATCTTCTTATTTTTATATTTATAATATAAGATTGTGATTAATTTTTTGGTGTTTGAGCGCAACCTATAAGCACTGCTTTTAGGCTATTTCATGGTGGCCAGTTTTTATTGGTGAAGGAAGCCGCAATGCTTGGAGAAAAACATGACCTTTGATATGAAAACTGACAATCCTAGTCAATTAAGATTGGAGTCGAGTGCACCTACAAGAGTATGGTTCGAACTCACAACATCAGTGTTGACTGGCTAGTGATTACATTAGTAACTTCTTAAGACTACTCTGCCACTAAGGCCACCATTGGCAATCATACCACATCTTTTTATTTTTATATTTACAATACAAGTAATAAAAGCCAGAATGAAAACACCATAGTATATTATCAAGTTGATTTTCATGTTATTTTTTTTGAATTTTTTAGGATACTTTAAGTTATCTAATTGGCAATCTGACCACATCTTCTTATTTTCATATTTACAATATAAGTAATATAAGGCAGAATGAAAACACCATAGTATATTATCAAGTTGATTTTAATGTTATTTTTTCCTGATTCCATTAACTAGGAGGATGATTATAACTGTATTAACACAGTCTTACCAATGATGAAAAACAAATAAACCAACAGATAATAGTGTCAAGGTTACCACATTAACAAATGTCAAAGTCATCACATTAACATATTGTTAATGTCAAGGTCAGTAAGATAACTGTTAACATTAATATGTTTAACAAAGAAATAACATCATTCTGTACAAAGTTATTTGTAAATAACAAAATAATAACACAAATGAAAAGACCTATCCTTAGGAAATAGTCCACAATAAAATCATATTGTTAGGGAACCAGTCCATTAGAAAACCAGTCTATTGCAAGATTGGCTTATATTTTAAACAGTTAAACTGTCGAGCAAAAGAATCATTTGTTTAACTTAAAACGTTTGCTATTTAAATTTCATATTAATAAAACAATCTTTAAGATATTAAAAAAAAAATTAAAAAATTATTATAGATTAAATTTAGTATGTTTTAAAATGCAGAGAGTTAACATGTTTATTAAAAAAAAACATAGATTAGACCTCTTTTAAAGTTTAAAAAACAATTTACAATTCTGTTCATAAGAATAGTACAATCACAGCTTTGTAGCTAAAACTCTTGAAGAATTCAATTAATTATTTACTTCCTTGCATTTGTAACAAAGTAGTTAAAAACACAGGTGTCACAAAAGTAAATGAACAATCATTTCATATACATTTATATTTATAATTCAAAAAGAAATTATGCCGAGTCAATCAGCATAGATGGAAAATGTTTAGTCCTTAAAGAAATTGAGATATCACAGAAAATAGTCTTAAATTTCATTTAAATCATTTATTTTTTCAATGAAAGATCATAAGTTTGTCACACACTAAACAGCAAGAGCATAAAAAATTATGAATAAAAATATATGTTCCCTGACGTATATTTCAAGTTTAGTTTCCCAAACATTTAAGAGAAATTTCATTTTCTCATGAAGAAAAATAAATTGAATTAATTTTCCTTCGAGAATTAAAAAACAAATAAATGAGGGGAGATAATCAAAACTCTGATAGAAATAAGGATAACTGGTTTCATAAACCAGATTGAGATAGGTGATGGTGACCAGATTGAGGACGTTCATAGGGATTGTGATTTCATTTGAGGACCACTGTTTATAATAATAAGGCAATAAAAATTACAATACTCAACAAAACCATTACAACCTTGTATTCATCAAGTAAGGTAGATAACTCCTTTTCATCAAGTAAGGAAGATAACACCATTTTTAATCTGTAATAACTCCTTAACCAATATTTTTACTTAATATCAACAAAAATCTTAAAAATTGTTACACAATGTGTTAAACTAATTACAAGAATTGATTCAAATAATACTAGTAGGCAGTACATTAAACATTGTTTATCATTTGTGTGTATTTTCCTTCTTTCATCTTGGTTTCATTCATCAATAACTACTCTATCACACCTTGAGTGTGTTTTTTCAAAGATCTCTTTTTCATGCATAAGAACTTATTATGAGATTTAGTACAATTGACAGAGAAAATAAAACAGTAATAAACTTTCATTAACAACAAACTTAACAGAAGATAGCACTTTAAATCGCTTTCCTGACACCACAATGAGGCATCATTTGGATTTCAGAATCTAATGCATTCTGGGTAATATTTTTGAAAAGGTACACCAAAAGATTGTGATTGACTAACAATGTTCAAAACATAGAATTTCAACCAGTAATGTGATTTCATTTTGGTATTTGACATAAAACAATTACCCATAATCCTATAGATTCTGAAATGGAGAATTGTTCACATTTTACAGAATACCTTTGTTTTAATTCTAGAACTTAATTACAAGATTTTCTTACCACATTATCTGTGTAATTTGAATCTTTTCAAGAATTATTTGTTTCTACTTTAGAAAATGGCCGCAACATTGTTATTGGTCTCATGATAACCTCATCATGGTATTATGCACACAGAAATCTGTAACTTTTATGTCTATCACCTCACTATTAAAGGTTAAAGGGTTAAAGAGCAAATAATTGAGCATTTCTTTTTTTAAATGGCTTACCCGTGTTAACAATCATCACATTTGTTTAGAAATCAAAGTGCTGGTTAGCACTGTAGGTAAAGATTGCATTCATTTTGTAGTGTGAACTGAAAAGTTTTAAATTTGCAATATTTTAGCAAAAATAACAATATTTTGAAATGGATATACCTTAATTGTCTATAGTTGGTTCACCTCAATTATAAACAAAGAAAGATAACTCCACTGTTAATATAACCTGCAATGGCCATTTTTAGAATAAATAAAGTCTCTTGTGGAAATCTTCAATTAAATAGTTTTCTTGACAAGTATGATAATACTAATACTAATACACATTTTTTGTAACTTGATATCTAAGTATATATTTCATTGATAAAGTAATTAAAATTTACACAGATAAAATGTCAAGAATGTTCACCTCAAAGCACTAAGTATTTTGTTCCCTAACAAGTAGTGATGAGGTATAAAAAATAAGCTACCAAATCAGTGCTATGAACACAATCTTTACCCCAAAAAATTACAATGACAAGGAGAAAGCACTTGCTTGAAAGAGTAAGAGGTTAAAGAAACATTTGCTCACAACAAGTTGTCAAAAAAATGTTACATGGTTGCCAGTCAATTTCTGGATATACCAACTTACTTTCGCTGATACTTTTTGATTTTAATCCTCTAAAACATTTGAAGTTTAGACGGAGATATATTCGCACCCCTACTGAGTACTCAAAGAAATTGATGTAAAACAAGGGAAGAGAATTAGACAACTTAACATTATTGTGAATGGCCTTATGTTCAATAGTTTTGTCTCCATTTTAGTGGAATGGCTCCAAAATAGATATTTACAATGAGACTGTCAGGTATAAAAAATTTGTCCCAAAAACATATTTATTTTTTTTTTATCTAAAAAGATCATAAAAGCACTATATTTGGTTTAACAAACAATTATCTGGCACAAGAATTTGAGTTTTGATTTTAGATAACTTTACGAAAGAGAAAATTGAATTCAGCCTAATATTTTATCTAAACTGGACAAAGTTTTTATACTGACAATTTTATAGCACAACATATTGATGATTAAATCCAACAAAAATATACTTTACATATTACATGATAACAGTTATTTGTGTATATTTTGTATATACAGTTAATATTTATGTACATTATATATACAAAGTAATTAACAACACATGATAAATATTTCATTTATATGTTATTTATCACTGAATATGTGTACAATACTTTATGTTATATGTGCAAATGTGAATAATCCTTACAATACCAGTCGTCATAGAGGTCAAGGTCAACAGTAACAGGAGAAGTATCTCCCTCGTACAATCAAATAACATTAAAAGTTATATTCAATATATCTTTTTGATAATTTAGATGTTTTTTGCTCTTTGACCTTGAATCACTCCTATGACCTTGACTGAAAATTTCATAACCTCTATCATATACATATTAAATCATTTACATTATGCCCTTTACAAATTTATAGTCCACAACATTGATGTTAAGTGACGAAGCAAAATAATTTCACTTTGTATCGTAACCATGGTTACACAACTGTAGTTTCCATTATGGGACTATGACATATTACCCGTGTTTGTAATTTATTGTCTCCAGCTTTTCGTTGTATCATTTTTACCATTTTGATTTACACATTTATCAAAATTCTCCTTTTTTCCGCTGAACTTTTATTTTCTTTGATTCAACTTTTCTACACTTCTACAATCCTTTCTGCTATATCCCCAAAATGAAACAAATGAATTCCTTTCCTGTCCCGTGCACTTTGACCTTCATTAAGTTTCATACTCCATAAAAGCTGCCAGGTTCAAAATCGGCCCTATTTATAGTCAGATATACTGGCATACGGCTGACAAAAATTCATACCATCACAAATATGTGTTCATTTTAAACTAATCCAATCCTTCTATTGAAAAATCCCTGAATCTGATATTAAATGACCAGAATTATGGTTTAAAAATCGTCATTTCCCGACTTAAAAGGCAATCAACATGCGTAAATAATTTGAGCAGTAAAATAGTTTAACTATAATGAGATCACCAGAACGTTTTGCTCTATTTATCACTACTCTAGAGTAATTAACATCGTCTTAAACATAAAACTTAAACGAGTAACAAAAACAAAGTCTGTCTATATAGTACTCTATACATGCAATATAGGGTTAAAATCTATGTGAAAACTTTCCTAATACGAAAATAGTCATCTAGCGCTAATAATAAAATGTCCCTGGGTTAATCCTTTGTAGGCACTTTGTGCAACCCAAATAAAACATATACAGCATTGAAAATTCCTCCGTCTTTCGATCTGTACACGAAATAGTCTGGTTTCTAAAAATTTTGCAAATTTTGTTGAATATAAATCCATTCTAACAAACATAAACAAATATTTTTCACTACAAGTTATAATATCACTGTTTTGTAGTGTTGTTTATAAAAAATCCTTTTATCCACCAAATATGGTATTGGACAATTTACAAGAGCAACCATATTGGTAGATTTCATATAAAATATAACTGGCCTAATCACAAACCTCTCACATCATTTTCTCAGATGTTTTTTTTTTCTCTTAGTAAAGTGCACTTAAACTGTCATTTATGAGTGCACATCACAAATTGATATCACAAATGTAGGTCACTTGAATTTATTTTTCTCCACATTAAGGTTCCTGTGACCTATTTTTCGAAATAGCACTTCATTTAGTCAAATCAATATTTAGCGGGGAAAAAAATACAGGTAGTTCAAATTGAATTCATTGTTTTTCCTGTAATGATTTTCCATTGAAGTAGATTTTATGCTGACACTTTGTTAACACATCCATATGTTAACACGTCAAATTCTTCTGACCTTTTGTTAACACATCCATATAATGTTAACACGTCAAATCAAGAACAGCTGTTAACATCAACAAACAGGCTGATTTTTATCAGTCAATATTCCTGTAAAGTTCGTTTAACATTAACCCGTCTGTCTGATCCTACAATAATGTAGATGGCACTTATTTTTAATATAAAATGGCGTCTAAATTAAAGCTGTCGTCATTCGGACAGTAACTGTTGTAGTAAACTATTTTTGTGGTCTGGCGGTTTCATGTCATCAACACTTGTCTGAAATTTAAAAAAAGAAAATCATATAATTTTTTTGTGACAGTTTCACTATAAAAAAATTCTAGAAAAAATAATTCTGACATATAAATCAAAACCTCTTATCACATGTAAGTTTCAAAAACATAAATGTCAATAAAATAACGCAAAATGTTCTTACAACTAAAAGATACAATGGACTATGCCTTGTTGTTTAGTAACCTTTAACCTGAGGACACAAAGGATAAAATGGACTCATCCTTGGTTCCTTAGCAACCAATTGACCCAGATAATGAGGTAATTAACAACATAACAATATTAACAAAAATATTTTTTGCTGACATATCAATCTTTACTTCTACAAATACATGAAATAAATGTCAGGGGAAAAAAACCACTAATAAAATACTTTCATGGAATTTTCAACAACAATATAAGAACAACATTTTTGCTCACAAATAAATAAAACTTTTATCACATTAAGGCTTCAAATACATAGCTGTCAATATTTCAAAGAAACAATCAGAACTTGAGAAGAGTTTCTACATCTTAAATAGACTCAGCATCAGTTAAAACCACACTTGACCTTTGGTAGAGTCTATACCTCCCTTTTACAAAATGAATTCACCTTGGTTTCTGTGTAACTTGTTAAACCTAACTCAAGACTAAATGTTCTTACAACTAAAAGATACAATGGACTATGCCTTGTTGTTTAGTAACCTTTTATCCTGAGAACAAAGGATAAAATGGACTCATACTTGGTTCCTTAGCAACCAATTGACCTTGATAAGGCAGCAACCATTTGATTTTCGGGAGAAGGGCAATGGATTTTTTGTCTGGACAAACTTTTTTTCCGCCTTTGCCGAAAAACAATCTATTTTTTTTTGTCAACAAGTGGACAACATTTTTTTTCTTTCAATTTAAGAATTACATAAAAAAAATTATAGTGGCAGCTGAGGGTGAAATAAACATTTTTTTTTCTCTCAGGGTCAACAAATGATTTTTTTTCTTCAAAATCTGGAAACAAACTTTATTTTCCAAAAAATCTGAAACCACTTTAATACCTTTCTTCCTAAACTTAATACTACTTAAATATGTCTGTATCACAAAAATATATAATGAACTGACCCTTGGCTCCTTAGTAACAACCTGAACCTGATTGGTATAATGAACTCACCCTTGGCTCCTTAGTACCGACCTGAACCTGATTGGTATAATGAACTCACCCTTGGCTCCTTAGTAACGACCTGAACCTGATTGGTATAATGAACTCACCCTTGGCTCCTTAGTAACGACCTGAACCTGATTGGTATAATGAACTCACCCTTGGTTCCTTAGTAACGACCTGAACCTGATTGGTATAATGAACTCACCCTTGGCTCCTTAGTAACGACCTGAACCTGATTGGTATAATGAACTCACCCTTGGCTCCTTAGTAACGACCTGAACCTGATTGGTATAATGAACTGACCCTTGGCTCCTTAGTAACAACCTGAACCTGATTGGTATAATGAACTGACCCTTGGCTCCTTAGTAACGACCTGAACCTGATTGGTATAATGAACTCACCCTTGGTTCCTTAGTAACGACCTGAACCTGATTGGTATCTATACTAGTTGACCTCTGTAATAGAGGTTGATTCTGGCTGTTCATTACTTGAGTCATTAATTGTTTCCTAAATATTGTACTTGGTATCACATCATTTGATTCCTCTTCTGAAATAAAAAGATATTAGCCATTGATAACAACACAGAGTGGGTCTCATTGGGGTCTAAGCGTAATGTGTGATTGCCGATTTTTTGTAAGCGTGACACGTGAAAGTCAAATTATTGTGCTGTGAAAATGGGAAATGAAGTCTAGGGGGACACGGGAAATTAAAAAAAAATGAGAATTGCTTACCGTATAGTGTTAGTGGGATACAGGAATCTGACAAAACAGTAAGCGGGATCTGGGATCAGAACCCCCCATTGAGACCCCCCCCCCCTACAGAGATATGATTCACTGATTGATTGATAGATGTTTAATGTTTTACATGAATAAAGTGTCAATTCAGAAATAATTGCATTGTTTCTGTTAATAATGCTAAAAAAGTGACAGGATTGTAATAACAATAATTTAAACTCTCATGTTTTAAAAATTTTTGTATAAGTTACGTAATTTTCTTGACAGATGTAACATCGTTTTGTGACATAAATATCTGAGCAAAGATTTACAATGAATAATTTCTGTAAATTTTCATGGATAGGATGTTTAGAATGTTATGATCAATGCACTGTATTTTGTGTATCAAAAAGTTTGTAATAAGCCTTGGAAGATTTAGATATCAGGGTTTTGATTGTATTTCATGCAATCTTTACACCAAAAACACATTGCAATAAAACATATTTAGCTTTTCTTTAACTTACTTTGATCCATCCTGGCCTCGGCTTTGGCAAGAGCTTGGAATTTTTCATAAACTTGTTTTGCCTCCTCCCTTTTCCTCTTGAGGACATCCTCCTCTTTGAGATCTTCCAAATTTAATCCACCTCCAGCCGTACCAGTCATCACACCATGGTCTTTAGCCATCTCAGTTACTACAAATATGGAACATTGATAATTCAGATGATTCATTTTATGATTTCTGTAAAGTGATGTATAAATGCTGAGTCAAAATTTTAAACATTTTTTTTTTTTGGGGGGGGGGGGGGGGGGGAGGGGGGGCTCCACATGATAAGCATCAAAATTGAACAACACTTGGGATCAAAATGAACATTTTGGTGTTATTGCTTGTAAGAAAATTAATAAAATCTAAAGGTAATTTTACAGGTATCTGTTCATTATCTACCTTTAAATATGGAGATGATAACACATATAATGCCTACCTATGTTCAATTAAGCCAAGAGCATGGCATGAAAGAATCATTTCATAAATAAACAAGAAAATGCTTATTTGGGCCCTTTTTGGTCCCTTATTACTACAAAGTTGGGACTAAAACTCCCAAAATCAATCCCAACCTTCCTTTTGTGGTCATAAACCTTGTGTTAAAATTTCATATATTTCTATTCACTTATACTAAAGTTAGAGTGCGAAAACAAAAAGTATTCGGACGACGACGACACAGACGCCAACGTGATACCAATATACAACCAAAAATTTTTCAATTTTTGCGGTCGTATAAAAATAAAAAAATAACTGTGGATTGATTTATTTTGGTGGGTAACATTAGTGTGGATTGAGGAAAACAAAACTTGCATGTTAGGGGTATAAATTTTGTTTGTTTTTTTTCAAAATCTGCATATAGAAGATTTGTAATTTGTTGAAACAAAATCCACAAAATCCACTTAAATTGGTATTCAGCGTATCATTTTGAATCCATAGTAATCTTATTAAACTTACTTTGGTCTAAAATATCAAGTGGTATTTCTGATTCATAATCTAACGTGACCGACTGCTGCTGTTGATGCTGATGTTGTTGTTGTTGGTGTTGGGAATAAGGTGGTAACTGGGGTGATGTCATTGGTTGTTGCTGAGGATGTGGTGAGGTTAAGTTCTGTTGAGAATGAGGTGAGGTTAAAGGTTGTTGTTGTGGTGACTGTAAAGAGAGGGACTGTGATGTGTGATGTTGATTAATCTGCTGCATTTGTTTCTCCGATCGTGCGTTACATATATTACGTAACTCCTGCTTCACGAAGTCTGATTTGTTCATGCTTATTTTACTGAAAGGGAAAAAAACGAAAAAAATTATTTATTTGAATTTAACAGTAATAGTTAATAAAATACTATTGAATGAAAAATTCCTAAAATAGGTACATTTGAATAGAATGCATGTAAAATCTATGAAAAACTAAAAAAAAATATTATCTTTTTAAACTTCTTTCTCACAAACAAGTCCATTGATATTTCAATAAATCAAAACTTATCATAAATAACAAGTTAAGCATCAAAATTTTCAAAACTGTTCTAGCCATATTATTAACTATTTTAATTTTTGCTGTCCATAAAAATAATCTAAATTTAAACTATCCTCTTTTTAACAAATTCTAAATAAATGGTGTTTAAAAAGTGTGTATATATCTACTAACTTTTCTATATCGAGTTGCATCTCATAATCTCCGAACCCATTATTTGATGAGGCCACTGAATTAATTCCTTGATTCATATTCTGCACTGGTGATAATGACGATGGCGCTCCCATCCCTCCAGACGACGATGGCACACACATCACACCTGATGATTGGTTATAAGATGGACTGATCTGACTCGTTGACTGTCGTAAAGAGTTGTTAGGTGATATGGAGTTAGGGGACATTAACATAGGGTCAGGACTGTTTCCAAATGGACTCTGTGACGTCCTTGGGGAGCCACGACCTACAAAAAGAATTATATATAAATGTGACGAAATTTAAAAAAATTGAGATAATCAAATATGTTAAAACTTTCGACTTTCTCCCTAATGAAATATCACTATTCATGCTATTAAAACTTTTGTTTCAGGTACGAAAATAAATCTGTAGAATTAAAATAAAACAATAAGCAAACAAATCATAACAATTTATTTTTTTTGAATTTTATAGGCCAAGTACATAAAAACTTAACTGTTTGATATTAGTCAGGTGGTGGTTGCCATTTTGCACACATTTTCGTTTGCTGATGAACTTTGTTAGTGCTAGACTTGTCACTCAAGTCCTCAATATTGATTTCTTACACAATGTGTATAAATTTGAATTTTAACCATCATAGGCTTTCAATAAATGACATTTATACATTACTGTTCATCATCTCAACGAGATTTACCTGGCATGCTCATCTGTCTCCCCCCTTTTACTATAATAATCTCCCCTTACCTGGCATGCTCATCTGTCTCATCATTCTACCAGAGTATAAAGATTGCTGTTGTAACATGTTCATCTGACTGTTATTATTGTTGTTGAACTGTCCCTCTGGGAACTGGAACCTTGATTGGTTGTTAGTCCCACCGGACAATGACCGATGTCTCTGCATGTTCATCTGTGAAGTCTGCAATGACAAAAACCCTTTATATATACTGGTATGTGACCAGGAATAGAACAAGGGTGGAAGGAGGAGGGGAAAAACTTTTCCAAAAATGTTTTTTTTAAATTTTAGTTCATTTATATATTTTTAGAGTGTAGAGGGGTGTCTATTTTCATTGTACTAGTACACATTTTTATTTAGGGGCCTGTTGAAGCCCTCCTGCAGGTGGGGAATTTTCTGACTGTGTTGAAGACCAATTGGTGGCCTTTGGCTTTATTCTGCTCTTTGTTTAGGTTTTTGTCTCCTTGGAACATTCCCCTTATGTGGATTTTGTGCCAGGGAAAATTTAGATGTAAACAAAAATGGCCTGTATTCAGACAATATACAAGATAAATGTATATCTTTCACCTCATGTAATAATAAATAATAGTCAAAAACAAGAATGTGTCCTCAGTACACGAATGCCCCACTCGCACTATCACTTTCCATGTTCAGTGGACCGTGAAATTGGGGTAAAAACTCTAATTTGGCATTAAAATTAGAAAGATCATATCATAGGGAACATGTGTACTAAGTTTGAAGTCGATTGGACTTCAACTTCATCAAAAACTACCTTGACCAAAAACTTTAACCTGGAGCGGGACAGACGGACGAACGGACAGACGGACGGACGAATGGACGCACAGACCAGAAAACATAATGCCCCTCTACTATCGTAGGTGGGGCATAATAAAATTGAGAATGGAAATGGGGAATGTGCCAAAGAGACAACAACCCGACCATAGAGCAGACAACAGCAGAAGGTCACCAACAGGTCTTGCACCCGGAGGGGTCCTTCAGATGGCCCCTAAACAAATATATACTTGTTCAGTGATAATGAACACCATATTAAACTCCAAATTGTACACAATAAACTAAAAGTTAAAATAATACAAGACTAACAAAGGCCAGAGGCTCCTGACTTGGGACAGGCGCAAATATGCAGCGGGGTTAAACATGTTTGTGAATATAAAAAGTATAGTACCATTTGATCAACCTGTGGCATTCCCATAGGACTCTGTAATCCCTGTTGACGGATATTCCACTGTGACTGCTGGTTAAAATGAGGCGACATTTGGGAGCTAGGAGTAGAAGGTCCGATCATTTGAGGATTCATCCCTTGGTTTTGAGGCATCACGTTAGGGTTGAATCGTGGTGACATTGGACCTGGTATACTTTGGTTTCTCTATAAAAAAGGAAATAAAATTTTTTAGTGTCTACCTCTAGAAACAATGTTTTATGATAAATTTGTATGTTTTATTAGAATAGACAGTGTAAATCAAAATTTTAAAGACTTTTTTTCATGACATTAAAATCGCCCATTCAGAATCTAATGCATTCAGGGTAATATTTTGAAAAGAGTACACCAAAATGTCATGCAATGACGTAGTGTCACTTTTCATTTTGGTGTACGAACAATGAAACTACCCATAGTCCTTTAGATTCTGAAAAAGTGAATTCCAAAGTATTTCCTCAGGTTGAAATAGAATATTACCACCTGTTTATTTGTTTTTAAGGTGGTACCAAACACCTTGACTCATATTAATTTGGCTCGTTTAATTTTCATAAAATTTAGACAAAATGTTTACTTTGACCCTTTCACAAAAATATAAAATTTCAAAAAATTTCAAACCAAGCACTTTATAAGAAAAATTTCATTGGTTATATAGCAGTTTGACAAACACTTATTTTGTTCATTGAGAAGCTTAATATTTCCTTAACAATACAACGTGATTAAAACGTTTAGCAGATTTTTACAGAGTTATCTCCCTGTAGTGTTAGGTACCACCTTAAAGAAGGTTAGTCATCTTTAACTAAAACAAAACTTAGAAGGTCAATTATAATGTTGCAGTGACCATCTGACAATGTCTGAGGATCTGTAAATGAATGCCTTCTGTTGTGGGCTATATTTAATATGTATTTTTTTTGTCTCATTCTTTTTTTTCAATCTTAATTCTTAAGAAAAAAATCTAGAATTCAAATATCGCCAAATATATAACTTGTGATCAAACAACCTTAATAACAAACCCTATGTGTCAAGCATTCCTGAATTAAGGTGTTGTCTGGTCACAAGTTGAATATTTTTCTATATTTGAAATCTTGGATTAGATATTCTAAAAGTAGTCATGTTCCTATGACAGTAAGCTATTATTGCAGTCTGTGAGCAGGCCAAATGTCAGCAAAATTAACAACTTTTCAGCATAGTCCCTGAGATTTCACACGTTACAGATACAATTCAATAACAACATGCCAAAAAGAACACCTACCAAGAAACTTTGCGGAATATTTTGTATCATAACATATTGTGTTTGTATAGTGAAAAATTGCAGGTGATGATTGCACATCTCCATACACTTAAATATTAGTTGTTAAAATTCTAAATGTGTAAACATGAAAAAAGTGCTAATTCTTAAGTTCAATATTTTCAATCTACATTTACTGTCAATGTCCTTTCTAATAAAAACCTAATTTAACACCAAGCATTATTTAGGAAAGGTTGATCACTGGGTATTTACTTATTTTCGTTTAAACAAATTTTACATAAAGGTATTGAAATATTTGGACATTTAAGTTTTGTGGTTAACAAATACCCACGAAATCCTTGATATCCACTACATAACAATGGATTATTAACAAAATAATTCAAACATTTTTTTTTTAAAAGACAGAATTTTTTTTAATCAAATTTAAAAAAAAAATGAGTTTACGGGTAAATCAATAATACAACTAATAGCTTTTCACCTTACATCTAGAGGCAAACATTTTATCCATTTACCGTTAAGTATGGTCGCTCCTCTTGTTTTTGAATTGTTGCCAGATTTTTGAAATCCTCTGGTTTTATCTATAAAGTGCCATTAAAAAAGTTTGCCTACTAACCCCCTACTATTCTTTTTATAATTTAATTACATATAGTTTAAAAAGCCATGTTTGAAAGTTTGAAAATCTTATAAAATGCTTGTTAATTTTTCTAAATGTTCTGAGAGGAAAAGGTGTCAATGTTAAATGTATGATTTTAATATATTTCATTTATTTTTCATGGGTACCAATTTTTCGTGGATAACCAACAAATTGCATGTCCGTGGATATATAATTCTGTGGTTTTGCCCAAGTCAAAATACATGTCTATAGGATATATCATTCCTTGAAACATTTAACTTCATTGTTTTTCTGTACCAATGAAATCAACGAAAACTGGTATCCCAACGAATAATAGTAAATTCACAGTAGCTCCTCCTGTTTGTACATATTTATACATCTTTTGCTATTAAACATTTAGATTTGAACATTTCTGATGTTGGTAATTCCAGAAAAATCTTGAATGCACATATTTTATCAAGCATATTTTTTGGTTTAAAAAAAAAAAGAAAATTTTTTTAATTTTTTTTAAAAAAGCAGCTATAAGGTAACATTATTTTTTTTAATGCCACATTTATGTCAGCTTATGGGCTATTTTGTGGTAGGCAGTTTTTATCAGTGGAGGAAGCTTGAGTGCCCTGAGAAAACCACAGACTTTTTATAGGAAAACTGACAATCCTAGTCAATTAAGATTGGAGCCTAGCACACCCGCACAAGCGGAGTTCGAAGTCACAATCTCAATGTTGACTGGCTAGTAATTAAAGTAGCAACTACTTAGACCACTTGTCCATCGAAGCCCCTTATAAGAAAATAGGTTAACAGGTGAATAGTTTCTGTGTAACTACGGTTGCAACTCACCTGCAATGATACATTTGGGGCATTGCCACTGTTCATCATTTCAGCCAGATTTTCTGGGAATGGCTGTACTGACATAGAATTTCCATCCATATTCTACAATACAGGATTGTTAAATATTTATTTATAAAGATAAGACCTTATTATTATTTCCTGGATTTTTTTAATTTTTTTTTAAAACAGGTGCTGTAGGATCCATTATTTTGAAAAAGTATGGTCCCCTGACAAACCAATATTTGGAGTATTATTTATGTATTTATCATATATGAAGCTCTATAAAAGTGTCCGGGCCCCTCCACCCCTTAACCCTTTCCTTCATGGATTTTTTTTTATCGTACTTGATTCGCATAGGATTTTTTCAAAAAAAAAATAATCATCTGGTTTAAAGTATTAATGCATTGAGAAAACAAATATTTCATCAATGAAATTCCAGTCAGATCTTCTTAAGAATATCCTTTTTAAATTAGATCCAAATTTTATAAAGTTTGATCCAGATTTTTCTTAGGCATGACGTTTCAACTGAGACACTACATAGGTGTCAAACGGCGTCCATTACGGAGAAAAGGGTTAACTCCACCTCTGTAGTATGAAACCTATGATTCAGATTAAAGGTGCACAACATATTTCTGGAATTACCACTCAATACTAAATAATAAAGGAATTTAAATATCAGATACCATTTGAAACCATCAATTTAAAGTTTTTTTTAAACATGATAAACATGATAAAAGACTGTATACTTTGTATATAAAGATACACTGCAAAAGAAACAACATACATGTTGTGAATTTAATTAATTTTTTTTGAAGATTTATAAATCTTTAACAGACAGAAAATAACATGCACATCTAATGAAAAGGGGAAATTACCACAAGGCCAGATAAATAATACCTCCCATAATTTTGATCTTTATGCTAAACCAGAATCAAAGAAATCTCACAAGCAAGTTTAGCCCTAGAAATCAGAAAATGAAAACATCATGAAAATAGACCACTTTTCACTATGATCATGTTTTCCCTACTTCTGACTACTTACAGGTTGAAACCTTGAGCCAAAGTTGTTGGACAGTTGAGCCTGCATCAGCGCTCGCCTTCTGGCTTGTTCTGCCGCTTGACGTCTTTTCTCCATTTCCCGCTGAGCTTTCAATTTCTGTTGCTGGAGCAAGGACTGCCGCACCTGCATGGCCATACTGTTTGGAAAACCGGGGCGTTGCTGCATCCCATTACTCAAGGCACTTGCTAAAGGCCCTTAGAAAATAAAATTATCTTTTCAATAAAACTGCTTTTCAAAATTATTCAAAGTGTTTATATAAGGGAAAAATATATAACTTTCAGTCAAGTTTGAAGTCTAAGAAATCAGTAAAGATAATATTTTTCAAGGTTTATGAAGTTTATTTAAAGTCATATGAAACGAGTGAGTGGTGAAAAATAATGTTTATCCAATTCTTGAACCAATGCATGTATATATCATAAACTTAATCCTCTGTGCACGATTTTATCATTATTTTCGCAAATATATCATATAATCGTCAATTTTTTTTCTCTCTGTTTGTTATGATTTTAAAAATATGGCTGCTCATTAAATGCCGTGTTTTGAAGCCGAGTTTTACCGACTGTCACCTTATAGTAAACAAATCACAAAAAGCATGGGTATTGAGCACATGTTTAACATGTATAATCAGATATTTGTTTATTTCAATGACAGATCCATGCGTATTGCGATCACCGGATTTTTACGAGGAGGGTTACGCTCGGGTCACTATGCATACGGAAAATATGTCGGCGAATTGCTTCCTGGAAGCAAGCAATTAAAAATAAGTAAACTTCTTCTAAATGTGGACAAATTAAAGAATTTTCCTCAGAAAAAAAGTATATGTACATAAGTTGTATAATGAAAACTATCCATTTAGTTATAAAAAACATATGCATATTTTTTTTTGATTTGAGGTTTCTTATGACTTTAAATTAAATTTAAACTGAAATTACCTTACATAATTCTAAGAAGTGTAAATGTAAAATAAACCTTCACAAATTACATTGTTCCCAATAAAAATTCCTGACTTGTTCTATTTGCAATAAATAACTTCATGGATCTACGATGAATTCCAACATTCAAAATTTTACAACTTGCTGATTTTTTTAAAAAGAGACACTCAGGTCCTGAAACTGATGCTTTTTATATTCAGTGCCTGTCTAATATCTCACCTGGAGGCCCAGGAAGGCGTGGCCCAGGTAGGCCAAAGTTTTGTTGTTGTTGTTGCTGGAATCCCTGTTGAGGATTAGGAGGAGAGATCTGTTGGAATCCCATATCCATATTCCCATTCCCAGGAACCTGACTCATAGCACTCTGACTCATAGCACTCATGCTTTGCATGAAGCTCTGTCGATTCATGCTGCTCTGCGCCTGCAATGCTCGTGCAATCATAGGATTTGGCATGGCATTGGAGTGGATAGGCTCGTCACGCATCAACTCCTTCTGAATTTCCTCTATTGCCATCATGTCATTGGGACCACCGGTCTTTACTAAACCCATTGCTTGGCCCATGGCTTGATTACTTATTCCTAAAAGCTGATCAATCTCATCAAGAGAGGCATTTTTCTCTTTGAGGACCTGCTCAAACTGGGATAGTAAGTCCAAATCACTTAACACTGGCGGAGCATTTTCATGTAATGGTCCATTGTTGACTGCAGGGGTGGGCCCTCTACTTGATGATGGTGTTTTAGGCGTAGTCAAGTCTTGTTTGAGATCTTCAGCTTGTTGTAAAATTTCATTAAGCAGAGGGTCTGATGATTCTGATACTTCTGAAAACTCCATAACATTGTCAGATTGACTATCGAACAACATTCGTTGTAAACTATCATAGGTGTCCTGACTGTTATCGTCTTGTCCGATATTATTGGACGAGGAATTATAACTGTTCAACATGTCCGTCATCTTGTTCTGACCTGACGTTTGATTAAGGTTTTTTAGTTGTCCCATTTCTTTACTTCCAACAGAGAATGAATCTGTATTAGAATTGGATGATCCCGTGTCTAATTTAGAATCGGACAGTGTTTTAGAAAGTAATGGTAAACTTGGTTTAACACTTAGAAGTTTCTGTGATACATCTTTCGTTAGTCTACTTTGTGGTGTCGCTGACGGGTTAGCATTCCCAGATATGCCTGTATTTACAATTTTTTCTTTATTAGCTTTTGTTGATAACAATTTTGCTAATAAAGCATTTTCTTTCATTAATTTCGTGCCTTCCTTATTTGGGAAATTAGCTTGATCTTGATCAGCCGTACTATCCACTTCCGATGACGATAATTTCCGTTTCTTTTGAGGTTGAATTTGATTAGTTTCGTTTCCCTTCTCCCATAGTGAATTTAAGAAATTGTCCAAATTTTTATCAACGATAAAATTAGAGGTATCGGTTGGTCTTTTGACTGTTTCCAAGCCAACAGACGATGGCCGGTTAAATGTTGACTGTTCTACTGAAGCGTGGCGTTGACGCTGTGGAAGATGAGGCAATACAGGTGTACTTGACTTTGAGGTAGATGGTGTTGATGTAGTCGACTGGGGTTCTTCAGGGGCTGATTGGTGGCGCTGTCGAGTGGAAAGATCATGATCTTGACTAGTACTTTCCTGTAAGGAGAAATAATAATCAGTTTAAGTCATTTCTAGAATTCAACAAATAACCAAATGTGATGGAGAAAATGGCAAAACAAAGACAGCAGCCTACAAAACAAATCAAATGCACATTGCTCCCCCTCCCCCTCCCCCCCCCCCCCAAAAAAAAAAAAGAAAAGAGATCTAAAGATCAAAAGATGGTGTTAGATGATCTTGTAGTTTTCATTTTATAGGAAAGCAACTCTTTATTTCTCCAGTTTCTAATACAACAGAATACAATAATCCTGTTTTCCTGATTTTCATACAAGTTATAATGTCCTCCCGTTGAAGATAAAAAAAAATCATGTGCAGAAAAAAATTCTTACATAAATCAACAAAATAAAAAATCATTATTTGAGAAACAGAAAAAAAAGATGCAGTAAATAAAAAAACATTAGTCATTGTGATATTAAGAATTTACCCAAGACTGTCCTATAATGAATAAGTCCTGAAGACTGAAGTTAGATACACTACTGCTAAAAGGTCCCATTCTACAAACATCCACAGATCCCATCATATTAAAGGTACTAAAAAATCACTTATATTTTATAAAAGATTCACTCAACTGAAGCAAAAATATATGTAAATTTAAAAGTTACGTCAGGATAAACAAAGGTGTGTGACACACAGAATACATTATTTAAATGTAAATAACCTGTAAAAAGTTATTTACTCAAATTTAACATGTTGTTTTGGATTTTAAATCGTAAATTAAACCTATTGCACTATACATTCACTGAGCTGTAACAATAGTAATAATATTATTGTGGTTAGCAAACTATAAACTCTTACTCATAAATTGTACAAATTATTAGCTTCCTACTTCTTCAGACTTAATTTAAGATTTAATTTAAGACTTCAAAAAATATTACTTAAAAAGCATTTTTAGTGTTTGCAAGTCAATAGTAATGTTTTAAGAACAGGACTTTGAAGCAGAAGTGTATTATATTGCAGTTTCATAAGACAGTCTTCGGGTTCATAATTCTTGACTGTGTTTATAAGGGAAATTTTACACCAAAGACAATTTTGTTAGAAAATTTTGTCTGAAATTGTATTTATTTATAATTTTCTCTCCATTTCCATATTTCTGGCACACTTGTTTCTTCTACAAAACACTATCATGTGGTCACCAATATTCTGGTCAATACCAGTTACAAGTTTATAGCAACTGGGCAGTTACAGTTACAAGTTTACAGTAACTGGTTAATTCCAGTTACAAGTTTACTAAAACTGGATAATTCTGGTTACAAGTTTATAACAGCTGGTCAATTCCAGATACAAGTTTATAACAGCTGGTCAATTCCAGATACAAGTTTACAACAACTGGTCAGTTCCAGTTACAAGTTTACATCAACTGGTTAATTTAAGTAAAAAGCTTATTACAACTGGATTCTTCTGGTTACAAGTTAATTACAACTGGTCAGTTCTAGTGACAAGTTAACAACAACTGGTCTGTTCTAGTTACAAGTTAACAACAACTGGTCAGTTCCAGTTACAAGTTAACAACAACTGGTTAATACCAGTGACAAGTTAACAACAACTGGTTAATACCAGTGACAAGTTAACAACAACTGGTTAATACCAGTGACAAGTTAACAACAACTGGTCAGTTCTAGTTACAAGTTAACAACAACTGGTCTGTTCTAGTTACAAGTTAACAACAACTGGTCAGTTCCAGTTACAAGTTAACAACAACTGGTTAATACCAGTGACAAGTTAACAACAACTGGTTAATACCAGTGACAAGTTAACAACAACTGGTTAATACCAGTGACAAGTTAACAACAACTGGTCAGTTCTAGTTACAAGTTTACAGCAACTGGTCAGTTCTAGTTACAAGTTAACAACAAAAGATCAATAACACTGACAATTTAACAACTGGTCAATTTCCCTTACAAATTTACAAGCAATTTACTTCAAACTGTTATATAATGATGTCAATATGTTTAGGTGAAATAAATCGCCATGGGTACATTTAAAATTTAAGCAAAATTTTAATTCAAAGAATTGATAAAAATTGAAGATTAAATTCAGCAACTCTGCATTTTCTGTTTCAATAAAAGGTAAATTAATATGTGGAGTAAAACAAAAAATATGCCTTTTACGACATCATTTAAAATGAAATAAAATATTAAATTTCACTGACATTAATTTCTGCAAAATCAGATATCTGCGATTTCAATTAGTGATATAATCTTTATATTTGCAACCTGCTACTTAAATCGTTTAAAACGACATAAATTTATGATGAATTCTACACTTTTCTATTGTGTTTTCAAGTGTTTATCTGTTGTAATTTTGTAATGCCATCTTCAAACGCTGAATTAAAATCATGCAAAAATTTATGATGTACTTCTACACTTTTCTATTGTGTTTTCCAATGTTTAAATCTGTTGTAATTTTGTAATTCCGTCATCTAAAGCTGTATAGAAATAATAAAACATTTTAAAAAACAACAACTGAAATCTACCATCTTTATCTGTGTATCACTATCTGACATAAAGCATCTCATATTTTAAACTAACCCAAAATTAAAAAACATATAGGCCAATATGGTCAATAAACCATCCTTTTAAGTACAGCGAAGTCATGAAATAACAGAAAATTGAAATAGATTTTGGACTAGTAAAAAGAAAGATAATGAAGTACATCCCAACTATCATCATTCGGAAATCAGTTTTGCATAGATTGTTGAAAAATTATGTTTTATGTTTTAATTTTTCATTGTGTTTTGACAAAAGCTGCTTACAAGGGTTTACAAATTTGGTGTTTACCTATACCCTCTAAATTCACCAAAAAAAAACTTATTCTGAATCGACAGTTGAATAAAGAAAACAGATACTTTGTCAAGTTTTTGTCAAGTTTTGTATCTTTCGTAAAAATTGAAATAATTAGTCTTGCCAAACATTGATACTGTTATGCCTAACATGGGATCGTACTTTTTCATAATATAACCTTGTACATGTTTTATACAACTTAACATTGCCCAAATTAATTGGTTTTACCTTCAAGCAGAACTTTACATATTAACAATTTGGCTATCTATACTAATTTGTACGATTTTAGCAATTCAATAGTAGTCTATACACTAATAGCCACAGGCCTACAAGACCAGGTTTACAAAAATTACATTTGTTGCTGTAAGAATTTCTACATACACTAATAGAATCTTATCGAAATTTTCAATAATAATGTTGGGTCTTGTGAATGTTATAGTTTATCATGAAGACTCCAATAGTATGTATAAATCAAACCAATGACCTCACTGCATGTGAAGCCAACATGAGGACAATATACATAAGTACACAAAGACTCATTAAAACTTTGAAATGAGGAAAATATATGTTACAATATTAATAGAAGATCACAAACACCTTGAAAATTGATGAACCAAGTGTATAAAATAAGGTGATGTTATATGGTATAAGCATATAGATTTCATTAACTTAAAATCATAAATAAATTATGGGGAGATAACTACTAAAAAAAAAATCAAAAAGAAATCAATGTTAAAAAGTGTATTTTCCTTTCTATATAAGTTACCTGTTTAATTAAGCTGCAAAAACTGTAAGCAAACTCCCATAACAAGTTAAAATTCCTCAAGTATATAAAGAATTTTAAAATGTTGTTAACTTGTTATTAAGAACAAGATGACACAAGAATATCATTATTGTGTTATAGTGTTGTAATATTACACAACAAGGTAATAACTTTGAATATCACCCTGGGGGCAATATAACTGTTTTCTATATGACAAGTATTTCACTATGATCAATTGATTGAATAAAGCTAAATGAAAATCAATTTACAATTAATGGCTAATGTTTTAATGGTCGTATAAAATCCGAAATTAAGGACAACGTGTTTTAACTATTGATACAGGTATGATTGAAGAAGAGTGGCTACTATTGCTTGTATTGTAACATTAATTAATTTTGTTAGATATTTTACATACTTCATTATTAATAAATATGATTATAAACAATGTGAAAATGACACAGTTTTAAGGGGAAGGTTGAAGAGAGTTCAAATAGAACTGTTTGTTAACGATCAAAATCCTCCATTACCTTCCATCTTAATTATGATTCAAAACCCCTGAATTTTGAAATTATTTCTTCATCTCAAAGCTTAAAGCAAAATAACAGTATGATGGGGGTCCCATTGGGGGGGGGGGTGTTCTGATCCTGGATACCGCTCACTGTTCTGTCAAATTCCCAAATCCTGCTTACACTATGTACATAAGGAACTTTTTTTTTTTAAATTTCCGTGTCCCGCTAGACTTTATTTCCCGTTTTCATGGCACAATAATTTGACTTTCACATGTCACGCTTACCAAAATTTTGCAATCCGGCGTCACCCCTATGAGACCCACTATGATTGCATCAAAAAGGAGAAGTATGCAAGTCACTTAGTAACAATTCAATAACTTTATTTGCTTTCTATTTGTTCCATAACTGATCAGTTAAAACATGAAACAAAGCATAAGCCTGTTTTCCACTGGTGTATTTATCATGGCTATAACTTGTTTTATTGACTGATGATTATTTTTTTTATTTTTTTAAATGGGAGACAACTCTAGCATAAAAAAAGAAATGCATACCTACATAAATTCATAAAATAAGTAATTTTTTATTTCACTCTTGATAAGAAATTTGTATGAATATTTAAACAAGGACATTTAATCAATACAAAATCTTGCTTTTATTTGGTTAAAGAAAATATTTAAAATTATTCTAAATGAAAAGCCATAAGCTGAAGAAAAACCGTATTAAAAAAGAATAGATGACTAGAAGTACAGCAGTCGACAAACAAACAAACTTTAAGGATGTACTTAGGTCAGGTTTCAGAATTTTTGTCAGATGTTCGGACTCCTTAGGTTTTTTCCTACAATACAGGGTAAAATATTTTTGTCAGATGTTTCGGACTCCTTAGATTTTTTCCTACAATACAGGGTAAAATATTTTTGTCCGATGTTTCGGACTCCTTAGATTTTTTCCTACAATACAGGGTAAAATATTTTTGTCAGATGTTTCGGACTCCTTAGGTTTTTTCCTACAATACGGGGTAAAATATTTTTGTCAGATGTTTCGGACTCCTTAAGTTTTTTCCTACAATACAGGGTAAAATATTTTTGTCAGATGTTTCGGACTCCTTAGATTTTTTCCTCCTAAATTACAGGGTAAAAAATTTTGCCCAAATATCACCCACTTTTATTTTCATAGAAAATTACAATACCTCATAAAAAGGTTATTGCCAAAATTTAAACAGATTCGAGATTTTATATCTTACGATTTGAGACCCAAATAATGTCAAAACTAAATATAAGATAAAAGTCTGAGTTAGCCTTTTTCCTGCAATATCTTAAAAATCAAATATCTAAAAAGTAGCTCCATAAATTGTCAATATTCTTAGCATGTTCTGTTCATGGTCTAATGTTCTTCTGACTTATTGAATCAATTTCAAATTCTAGATTTTGTTTAATTTCACCTAGAGTGGGGCGCTCATATTCGCCCTAAATTTCAGTTTTTTTAAAACCTTTCAAATGTCTGCTATTCATCTATAATGAAATATATTTGATACATATTGTTTAAAGCTGCAGTTATTTGGTTTTAAATAGATGTGTAACAACGGCGAATATGTGTACCCCGTTGACAAAACACAAGGAAATTTCAAACACCCTTTAATCCAACATTTCAAATGATTTTTTTCAAAACAAAGATGTTTTAAAGCTAAGAATATTTTGCATTTGAAGTTATCTTCATATAGAAATATCAGTATACTTCAAAAACATAAGGACCTGAACATAAACTGAAGAAAACATGGAAAGATATGGCGAAAATGAGCACCCCACTCTAAGTACAATATTAACATTACACTAAATACATAAGCTTACGCATCCCGTGTATGAATGAGTTATTTTTGTTTTTGTTTTTTGGCATTTCACATTCATTTATACATTGTTGTTCTTTCTTCAATTTATTTTTCATTCATATATTATTTTTTTCATTTTTGAACTTCTCTGATCTACCTCATACACATTGTTTATTTTTCTTGTTAGGTTGTTGACATCTTGAATAAAAGGTTTCATCGTGATCTTTTCCTTTAAAAGATTTTTTTATGACGTCATAATCAAATGTCACTTTATTCAGAGAGAACAAAAACAATCATACCAGATTTTAAGTGTAAATATATGGTACTGAAAATTCGTAAATATGTGTGTAATGTTCTTATTATCACATAAATTGCAAAGAGTAATGAGTAAATAAAAAATAACTTTTAGAATTTTGTTCGCATTTGTATGCAGAATTTTCCAAAATTGCAAAAATTTGATTTTTTTTTAATTATTGTTCAATTTTAATCATGCAATGCAAAAATTTCTGAATTTTCAATATGTAATTTTTAAGCCAATATAACAATATCCCTTACTGAAGATGATAACACATGTAATCTATAAAATAACGCAATGGAGTCACAGCCAAGTGACCTGATTTAAATATTTTCAATGAAATAAACAATGCCGTACATTGACCTATATAAAGGTTTAATTTTATAAATTGTTATTTGGATGCAGAGTTGTCTCATTGGCACTCATACCAAATCTTCCTATATCTATGACTGCATTCCAAGGGATGCTAATTTAATTTCATCTAAAATGTTCACCAAAATAATTGTGTAGTTGCACATAAGAGGACTAGAACAGACAAGCTTGCGTCAGCCATACATGTGATCTAATCAAAATTTTCAAAATTATGTGTAAAGCAAAATAATAATCCATGGACTAGTATTCTAGACTATGCTCAAAAGGTGCTTTTCAAAAAAAAACTATGAAAATAAATACAAACTTATATAAAAGTAAGAGGTACTAAAACAGACAAGCTTGCGTCAGCCTTGTGATCGAAATAAAATTTTCAAAATTAGGTTAATCAAAAAAATACTACATGACATATTTTAGGGGAGCCTCATAAGGTGCATTTTTTTTTTAAAAAACATTACAATAAACATAAATTCATAAAACTACCTTTTCTACTAAATAATCCTCTGAAAATGAAAAATCCTCCTGAACGAGCGACTGAAGACTTAACATTTTTTTGACTATACACATAACAACCTGCACAATTACATTGACATAGTGTTTTGTTTTGTTTCAGAGTTAAAACAGGAACATATATTACATGTAAACATTAAATATGGCATGTACCAATCATAGGGATCAGAAGGGGTCAATTAAAAAAAAATAATTTTAAAATAAAAATAAATATAAAGAACAGAAATACACAAACGGAGAAATATATTGATTTTCATAGACAGAAGTGCAATTGTGAGATTTTATTACTGCATTCTTTTTTTTTTCTTCTTTTAAACTGACTTTTCTTATGACACTTCTATCCCACCAGAATAAATGGATCGCTCCAGACCACTGGTCATTGATATCAATATAAATATGTTTGTTTCAACGACATGTGATAAAATGATTGATATTCCAAAGACATATAGGAGACAACTCTTGTTTGAAAGCAAAAATACACCATTCAACAACACCCTTTAGAACATGGACCCACAAATTATTTTTACTTCTACTTTTTTAAAAATAGTTTAAAAAATATAATCTATGATGAAAGATCGTTGAAATCTACAACCAGGAAATGGCCTTAAATAATTTTCACGCATTATCCAGGCAGTCAATCTTGAATGACACTTTAACAAGATGCCTGTAGGGATATTACATGTAAAAATCTTTAAATTAAGCTGGGATAATATCTCAACAAAACATAGCGAAGACAATGTTCTCTTCTTAGGACAGAAGCCTGTAGTCTGTTCAACTATATGCATTTTGTATATCCTTAATGATGAAAAAATGATTTTCAAAGCTTAAAAAAGTTATCCAAGACTTAGTAGAAAGGCATTTTCAAATGGAATTCAATTTTTCATCAAATTAAATTGAGAATGGAAATAAGGGAATGTGTCAAAGAGACAACAACCCGACCATAGAAAAAACAGTAGTTGCCTACTCTACCTATAATTATCATGTTCAATAATTTTGCAATATTTTGACATTTTCTTTGGATATTTTTTTCTAATTATCTTGTAACCCTAGCTATAACTGAATTCCCACCAGTCCATAAAAATAAAAATAAATATTTACCAATTTTTTTTGTTTTTTTTACATTTTCACTTTTTCTGTTAAAAGCCAAAGATTGAATATTGGTCAAAAACAAAAACAACATAAATAAAGAACTAAAGAAGGCAATGGCCAAAACGTCTTGAAAAATTGGTTTATTGATACAATTATAAAAACAACACAATTAACCGATTTTCAAAATACATTTTATTTTATTTATTAAAATGCATATAGCATTATTTATTTAAATGCATGTTATTTTATTTATTTAAATGCATTTTATTTTATTCATTTAAATGTATGTTATTTTATTCATTCAAATGCATGTTATTTTATTGATTTAAAATTTTAAATGCATGTTATTTTATTTATTTAAATGCATTTTATTTTATTCATTTAAATGCATTTTGTTTAATTCATTTAAATGCATTTTATTTTATTTATTTAAATACATTTATTCTATTTATCTAAATGCATTATATTTCATTTATTCAAATGCCTTTTATTTTGAATTTTATTCTTTTTATCTTAAACATACATTTTATTGATTTATTTCTATTTATTCAAATGCGCATTTAAATGCATTCTATATATTTTCTTACCTTTACCTAGCCTTGCACTGAATTACCACCTTACGATAAAGTACTGAGCAACCCAAAGCTCAAAAATAAGTCGATTCCCCATATATGTACATATAAAATTGAATATACTGTAATTATTGGCTAACTGACCTAAACATATACCACTTTTTGCCTACTTTATATTCTCAATATAATGTTACTGAGGTCTTTTATAAAAAAAAACATAACATGACTTTCTGAATTTGTTAAACACAGCTGCTACCGAAGGAAAGATAATAAAAAAAGTAAGTAACATGTTTTTTCATTAATATGTTTAATATTTTTTGACTAACAATGAGTCTAATTATAGGTTTTATCTTAAAGACAAAGATTCATTTTGATATGAATGATTCAGCCCATTCATTTGAAATAGTGCAATTGGATCTATGATTAAAGTACTTTTAACTTTTCTCTGTGACTATTTTCACCGTATATTTACAATGGCAAAAGTATGGATGATCATTCAACTACTACATTTAATTTTCGATAAATGTCTTAATATGGTATATAACACGTTTTTACAAGGGTGAGGGGATTGAAATAGAAATGTGTGTTTGAGTTTTAAAAAGTGCAAATCTTCTTTCCTTAACTTGTATATATAAAACCAACGTTTTAAAAAAGGCCCTGCCCCCTCTTTTATAAAAGACTATTCCTACATAATTGCTGTAAAACTTGGTCCCGGTTGACCTAGTAATTTTAGGGAAATCAAAAGATTTTCTAACCGGTTCAATGCTGACATTATAAGGGATCATTTTTGACTCAAGAGTACAAAAGACAAGAGAAAAACAAATGCTGATGTATAAATTGTATGCCCAGGTACAAGAATTCAATATAAAAAAGTTTTCAATCTCAACAGGTTTACAATTAACACAAAGTTTTACTGTACATGAACAAAATTTCCATTAAAGCCCTAGGGGTTTGGTTGATATGGGTTACCCTGTATGATAAAATATGTTACTTAATTACCATTTCAGCTTAATTTTTTTGTGTTTGTTTATTTTACAAAATATCAGGATTGACTTTTATTATACAAAATATGTTGCACTGAGGTTGGTTAAGGTTTTTTTTTTTGTAAAAGTAATTTTTACTTGCTTATATGGTATCTGGCAATTATTCAACCTTTTCAGACAAATATATAAAAATATGTACCTTCATGCCTAAAAGATTATTTTTTTATTTGATATAATATCCCTTTTTTCCGATTATATCCATTGCAAATAAATACCCTTCAATGACCCTCTACAATCAATGCAATCTACATGTTTGTCAGAAAAAACATGTACAATCAGTTTCACTGAATAGATTTGTCAAAATAAAATTTAAAACTTTTCAATTTTATTTTTAAATTTGCTTTCATCTTTTTCTTTCTTTTTTGGTTAAGAAAAGTCATAAAACTTTGCTCAGTGCTCAGAGCACAAAATTCATGCTCGAAATATCAAATCCAGCATTTTGATTGGTTGGTTTTGGAGTAGCGAGAACAAAAACTGACTCGAAAGTTTTATGACTTCAAGGCCAGAGGGTTATATTTTTCACATCCCCCTCTATGATTATAATCTTGAAAGGAAAATATGTGCAAATTAACCCCTCTCAAAATCTTTTATGTTTAATAGTATGTGCCAATGTCATGAGGTTTACTTAAGGCTTGAAACATAAAGTTTTTTTTCTTTAAAATACACAAGGTCAATTGTTCGCTGGATCAGAGTTCTTTCAATATTTTTGCTGGTGGTCCTTGAAGAATATCAGCAGGTTCTCACTATTATTTCTATTGCAAAATACCAAAATTGTGTCAGTCCTGTACAAAATTCAGGGGGTCAACAACCTTTGAATTTCCACTTTTTGATAACTCCGCTGGATACCTAAACAATAATTACTAAATTACAAGGTCATAATTGACATGTAACCATGGCAACAAACTTACAGCAGGTGCAGAGGTAGTACAGTTGTTGTCGTCTGCTAACAGAAACTGAAGTAATTCTCCATTTTGTAGGCCTTTGTCTTTTACTTTTTCTTTTTTATCTTTATCTTCTCCAGGGTCACTTAATAACTGCTACAATGATAAAACGTAAGGCATATATATACATAATACTACTTGGTATTGTAAAATGCCAGTATTCAGTTTTCACAATTTTTCCCTTATTCTTTTTCATGAATTTCATTCGAATTAAGAATAGATTTTTTTTTTCACATTTGAAATCAGGATTTTTTTTTTTTTTTTTTTCAAATTTAAAATATCCAAATAATGTTTTTGCTTATTCATTTTATTGTTTGTGAAACAGTTAAAACTTCATCATATCTTTTCAACATGTAATTTAATATATATTTAACAAAAAAATATTTTGAATGAAAAATTCAAAGTGATAATTCATGTAATTAGTATCAAAATAAACATAAAATAATGTTTTAGGGATAAACAAAGGCGGTATTTATTTTTGTAAGCAATGATAAAACTGCAATGATAAAACTAGTATTTTCTGGTCACATAATTTAAATGCAAACATCAGAGTGATAATTTTGTTTAAAATAAACATACTGCATGTGATTTATTTTCGCAACTTTAGTGAGTAGAAATATACATGAATGAGTGTAGTGTCGTCCCTGCCAGCCAAGATAAACTCTCTATGGGACAATCTTAAGTTTCTTGTGAGATATGTCTACGCCATACAATCTTCTTTAATTATTTTGTTTAAATTAATGACAGAGTGTACAGTCAATCCTGCCTGCATGGCCAGCCAAGATAAACTCTGTGTATGACAATAACCCTGTGGATATCAGTCTGGCAACTTTTCATGAAGCGAAGGCCTGAGATTTGGCAAAAAATTGTGAAGATCAAAGACAAACAAGAATGTGTCCCAAGTATACAGATGCCCAATCGGTAGTATCATTTTCTATGTTCAGTGGACCGTAAAAATTGGATAAAATCTCTACTTTGGCATTCAAATTAGAAAGATCATATCATAGGGAACATGTGTACTAAGTTTCAAGTTGATGTGACTTCAACTTCATCAAAAACTACCTTGAGCAAAAACTTAAACCAAAACTTTAACCTGATCTTCGCACTATCATTTTTTATGTTCAGTGGACCTTGAAAATTGGATAAAATCTCTAATTTGGCATTAAAATTAGAAGGATCATATCATAGGGAACATGTGTACTAAGTTTCAAGTTGATATGTGACTTCAACTTCATCAAAAACTACCTTGACCAAAAACTTAAACAAAAACTTTAACCTGATCTTCGCACTATCATTTTCTATGTTCAGTGGACCATGAAATTGGGGTCAAAACTTTAATTTGGCATTAAAATTAGAAAGATCATATCATGGGGAACATGTGAACTAAGTTTCAAGTTGATCGGACTTCAACTTCATCAAAAACTACCTTGAAGCTGTATGAACGGACAGACGGACAGACAAATGAACAGACAGACGGAGGCACAGACCAGAAAACATAATGCCCCTCTTCTATTGTAGGTGGTAGACCAGAAAACATAATGCCCCTCTACTATCGTAGGTAGGGCATAAAAAAAACAGACCAAATAAGCATGAAAATGTGAGGGTCTTACGGTAAATGCATGAGTCTGAGACTTGACAACCCTGGGAAATACATGTATGGTCTGTTAGTATTTCTAAACTTAACAAAATTAACATCCTCTTTTCAAAGGAGCTAGTAAGGGGCATGAAGTTCCGTGGTACAAACAGAGACAGTATAGCAGAATTTGAAAATTTTGATAATTTGATAATTTTAATAAGTTCAACTTCAGCATATCAACATGATAAACCAGAGATATTAACATTTTGATGAACATTTAATTTTGTGGCAAACCACATTAACCACAGACCAAGAAATACATAAAAATAAGTATCCCACACATTATTTTCAATGCAAAGAATCTATTTTTAAACGGAGGTATGTTATGATATTAAATATACGGATCTGCTGTAAAACAGTCACCAATCTATCAAAATATTCATTCACTTCTAACTTTTATTCTTTGCCTACTTTTAAATGTCCTTACCGGAAATAATATCTAGTGACAATTACTGTGGATTCATTAATATTCGTTGGATACCAATTTTCATGAATTAAGTGGGTACAGGATAACCACGAATTTAAATAATCAACGAATAACATATATTCTTAAGGAATGTATGCAGACTTTGTAAAAACAACAAAATTACAAATCAACGAAAACACAACTTTTCCTCAATCCACGAAAATTGGTACCCACGAAAATAATTAAAATCCACAGTATAACATGTATCAGAATAAGGATATTGAAATTCTGCTGTTAGACAGTCCTTGATCTGTCAATCAATCTATAACGTTTTAACACTTATTTACCTACTTTTAAATGCCCTTATCCATGTCAGATTGAATCATTATGTTACATCTATAGCTAGCGACATGCATATTATTAATACATTGAACACTACTTTGTATGAGACTGATGAGCTGAGCCAGATTTTCATAATGCTAGTTCTAAAGGATAAAGAATGTGTCCCATCTGCACTATCATTTTCTTTATTCAGTGGACCGTAAAATGTGAGAAAATCTCTACTTTGGCATTTAAATTAGAAAGATTATATCATAGGGAACATGTGTACTAAGTTTCAAGTTGATTGGACATCAACTTCAACAGAAACTACCTCGACCAAAAACTTTAACCTGAAGCGGGTGAAGGATGGACGGACAAACGGACGAACGGACGCACAGACCAGAAAACATAATGCACCTCTACTATCGTAGGTGGGGCATAAAAATCTGTTTGTCAATATTTTTGTTTTAGATGATGTTGTGTTTTTCATGGGTTTTTTTTTTCAGAAATATTCAAATCTAAATTTAGATTGGTTTTGACATTTCCTGTAAAATTGTGAAAATGAGAGAACATTTCATTCTCAAAGCCACCAATGGGTTTTCAACTCATAGAGTAAATATGCACCCAAATACAGAATTCAGCTGGCCCTAAACACAAAGGCCATTAAACACAGATTGATGTCCTTACCTTCAACAAGGCATTTGGTTTTTTGGCCTCCGCCTCATTCATATCAGATTCTGATTTATCGTCCTTTTCATCGTCATATGACTCGTCTTGACTGAGCAATTGTTTTAATATGATATTTTTTGGTGCCTTTTTCCCGTCCCCTTTCCGCAACATATCGATATCATCATGTGACGTTGTACTCTGTGGTTTTTCAGTTGGACTAAGTGATCCTGGTCCCGGTTGAGGGGATTGATGACTACTACTGAGGGGAGATAACACACTATTATTGTCTGTCCTGTCCTGATCATATAAACTATCTCTAGAATTAGTCCGAATTATCAGAGAACTACTAGATGAACTGTGACTCAAAAGTTCACTTAATTTACCACCACCTCGTATTGTCCTTTTATCAACAGAGGACTGACTTGAATTTGAAAACAGAAATTCAGAACTACTCCGAGGTGAAGGTGACGGATTAGCACTAGTCCTACCCATCATGCCCCCTTGTTGCCCTGGTGACATCATGGACAAACTAAGCGGCGGCAAGCTGTTTGGTGTTTGAAATTCACGTTGTTGGTGTATATTTTGTTGTAGTCTGTTCCACCCAGCCTGTGTCATACTCACTAAAATAAAACAAATAGAGCAATGAAAAGATATGAAATTCAGATTACTTTTATTCTACTCAAAATGATATGAGTGTTCAATTAATACAAATTAATTCAAACTTGATGCATCTTTGAACTCACCAGTTTTGAAAATGGTGAGTTCAGACAGATTTTCACTAGTTCAGGCCTTTAAGGCATAAAACTTTGCTCAGTGCTCAGAGCACAAAAATCATGCTCGAAACATGAAATCCAGCAATTTGATTGGTTGATTTTCGAGTCTGAGTACAAAAATCCTGCTCGAAAGTTTTATGACCGTGAGGCCAGGACTCATGGACTTGCCTTAGTGAGAACCCTGCCCATGTGTTATGTTTTGTTTGTTCATGTTTATGTTTTGTTGGTATATCTGTTTTACTGTACAATATTTTAGACAATTCTCATCAGTATCAATGCTTAAGTACTGTAGATTCTTTAGTATTTGTTTGACACTAATTTTCTTTATTCTATGGGTTCAGGGGACCACCAAATTTAAATGTTCAAGAAATTACAAGTTTTCTATTAACCTGAATAATTCAGTCCCTCCCCGTAATCGATCTCTCCTACTTGCGAGGGCCTGAAGTCCTAACACGATAAAAACTCTTCACGAATCCTGGATTTTGATTGGTGCCCTGTAGAAGAGGTGACCAATCAGCAATTAGCTCAATTTTATCGAGATAGGTAAATCCCGAGCTAATTCCGAATGGTTGATTGAAGATTTTTCATTGTCTATGCATTCAGGCGTTAATGTAGTAAGCGGAATATAACAACTGAATTATGCGGGTTAGTTTTCTATAGGAAAGCATGCAAAACCACAAATTAAATAACCTGGTATTTTTGTCAATTGAAGAAAATTGGTATCCTTGAAAATAATTCTCAAAGCTCACTGGATTTTAGATATTAAAGAGTTTACTTAAAACATGTAATAATTTAAAACCCCTTTGAGCTTTACTTAAAACATGTAATAATTTAAAACCCCTTTCAGCATGTTCAATACTTTTAAATATTTTCTTATAAACAAAATGTTATTAAGCGCCACCTTTCAAATATTTACCTGGACTGGACATAGGTGGTGTCCTTTGTGGAGGATATCCCATACCTGGTGACATCCTGTTAGACATCATGCCACCTACACTACTTCCTGGACTACGTTGATTTGGATATCCCATCATATTCCTTTGACTAGGAACCTGAAATGGGGCACTTCTTGGTCCTGGACTAGGTGAAAATCGTGGACTTTTCTGACCACTATTACTACTCGAGTCAAATGATCCTCCACGTTGAAATTTTAACATTTCTGGTCGAATGGTTTTACTCATCGCAAGCATCGTCCTCGTCAACAACTGTTGTTGCTGTTGTTGATGCTGCTGCTGTTGTTGAGCGAGTTTCATTTGAGACATGTCACTCCATGAATTAACACTATTACTCGATGAGTTTGAATTATTAAAATTCATATTCGTACTTCCGATAACAGCCTCAAAATCTGAAGGCAATAAATCCCAGTTTCCATGGTTACTGTTTGAATTCAACACATCCATTGAATGTAAGTCACTATTTAACCCCATGTTAGGGTTCATTGAACTCTGCGAGTATGCAAGTGTTTCTAATGCCGCCATTTGTGACGATATTCCAGACAAGTTTTGGTTTGCTCGAGTTCCTGCAACTTGCGATTGTCCTATAATAGATTTCATAAGACTTGTCGAAGCTGAGCCTTTGAGTTCATTTTCCGAGTCGCACTCACGAATAATGGAATGTGTGGACAAAATAAAATCTTGTTCACAATTGTCACTGCGGAAAATTTTACTCTTTGTCTGTACAAAGAAATATCTATTGTCTTGAAATTTGAACCTATACACACTACTTGTATTAGATCCAGTCTTTAACACTGAAAAATAAAATTACATAATTTTACAAAAATATCAATAAAGAATGTCAAAATTATTGAGAAAACAAAATAACATGTGTGAAATAAAAAATAAAAATTTATGTAACATTAAATTAATACTATTTACATCTTACAAGTTAGTTTAAAATAAACAACATTTTTCTGGAGATGTAGCGCCAAATGTTACGGTACATATGCCACTAGGCACTACCAGTAATTAAGAAGCTTTAAATAACCCATGATTATCTTAACAATTTTCCTGAAAAAAATTAAGACTTCATGCTTAGATATAAATTAAAATGTCCATTAATAATGAATATTAAAAAAAAAAAAAAAATAACACTTAAAAGTTTGTTACATTCAAAGCCATTTTGAGAATTAAGCTTCAGCTAACCCACATATTCAGCTGCATTCTATCAAGGAATAAAATAATATTTACGATTTGTTCCCACTCAAAAGATATCAACGCTGGAGTTATCACCTTTCAAGGTTTGTGGAATTGACATGTAATAAACAGGTTGCTAGGCAAAATGAAACAAACAACCATCATATTAACCAATGGCAATGGTTTGCTAGCAGTTGAATGTTTTATTATATATAAATGTGACTCGTGTGAGATTATAACATGTCTCCCAGGACTGGACAACATTTTGAAAAGTCAAATTCCAGCTATAAGTCTTGGCAAAAATGAAGGTGTGTAATTGTTGTATAGCACATAAATATGTTGTATAACACATAAATTAAAATTGTTGTATAACTCATAAATATGTAACGTAACGGTACCCAAATTGCAACGAGTACCCAAATTGCACCTATTTAGCAAAAAATAGCAGCGGAAATCTTACAAGATCTCCTAGAGACTTAACAATTTGTATTTTTATGATTTGATACTATACATGTCTTTAAAAATAGGTAAATATATTTAGATATAGACAAAACGTTCACAGTATTTATCAACAGATGAAGCGTTTACCGAAAAAGCAAAATGTCCTGAAACGTCGCCATGCGACGTCATCAAAACGTCATCTTTTTAAAATTAGCAAATACAATATGTTTCAAGTATTCATTTCTTAAAAAAAGAAGAATAAGCATGGACAAATATCCAATTGTTCAAAATATTTGAAAAAAAGAAACAAAAGCTCTGTTATTCGACTTTTGACGATGCGAATTTAAGCATGGATGCAATTTGGGTACTCCTCATTACAGAATCATTGATGGTTTGGAGGTTAGTTCAGACCAATTTTTCTATGATTCCATATGAATTGAAAATCAAATTGGTGTACCTATATAATAAAGAAGGATACGGCTACAAAATAAACACAAAATGGAAACTTTTGTCTTAATCATAAAAAAACGTAGTTGAAAAAACTGTCAAAATAGGTGCAATTTGGGTACCGTCACGTTATATATAAATAAAAATGAAGGTGTATAATTCTTGTATAGCATTCACATTTTGAAAAGTGAAATTCCAACCACAAGTCTCGGCAAAAATGAAGATGTATAATTGTTGTATAGCATTCACATTTTGAAAAGTCAAATTCCCAACTATAAGTCTTGTCAAAAATGAAGGTGTATAATTGTTGTATAGCATTCACTATACAACATAACATTGTGTCCAATTCCAACTATAAGTCTCGGCAAAAATGAGGGGTATAATTGTTGTATAGCATTCACTATACAACATAACATTGTGTCCAATTCCAACTATAAGTCTCGGCAAAAATGAGGGGTATAATTGTTGTATAGCATACACTATACAACATAACATTGTTTCCAATTCCAACTATAAGTCTCGGCAAAAATGAGGGGTATAATTGTTGTATAGCATTCACTATACTATATTAAATTTCTGCTCCCGGAAAAAAAACGCCAAAATTTTACAACTAAAACTCCATCATTTTATAGAGACATTTCAGAAATTTACAGAATACCTGTAAATGATATGTCTATAATGTTAAATATCTGTCATGTCCAAAGGGTTCAATGGTCAATAAACTTGTCTATAGACCAGGAAAAACTAATAGAGGGTAAAAGTACAAAGGCATTAAGCCTATGTGATTCTTTATTCACCAAGAAAATGGTCTAGGATATATTATTTACTAAGGCAAAACTTTTCACTTAAGGCTTCAAAAAATATCTATCAGCGGTCTGAGTGTTTCCATAAAAAATAAAGAAGAATGTGACCCCAAGCATAAATATATGGCAATTCAGCAATTTTTCAATTCATAAATGTACATAACTGGAAAACCATGAAAACCATATGCCATGCAAGACACTTTTATTGTTAATTTATACGTGCTGTACATAATGTTGGAAAAAGCATTTTTATTGTTTAAAATTTTAAAGTTAAGGTAAGACTTCATATAGATGTGCTCCTAATTAAAGGAGGCTTATACATTTCAAAGAAAGTGACACCACTCAAATTCTTACTTGATCTGTGTAAAGTGGTAATTAGCTAAGGATAGTGTTTAAGTTTTATAACATTTGATTCAGGAAAACTAAAGTTAGAGAACAGAAACCAAAATATATTCTGCACAAAAATAACTCTTTACCACCCTCATGTAATGATTTTCTTTCTATTTATTCATACCTATGCAAATTTATCAAAAATATATATACTTTGGAGTCATTAATTTTTGTGGGTATCTGATATTCTGGTATTATTAAGGTCTTAATACAAGCTTATTAAAAATATTTAAATCATTTTTGAACATTTAAATTTGTGGTTCACCTTAAACCAAGAAATCAATGAAAATTGTTATCCCACGAATAATAATGAAACAAAGTATATCAACCTACCTTCTTGGAAATGTTTGGCTAAATTCTGAACATCATTAACGTGACAAAATTCTTGAATGTTTTGTCCGTTAAAATCTGGACAGCTTTGAGATCCTGGTGCTATTCCACTGAAATAATAAGAAAGGGAGATAACTCACTATTATTGTTTGTCCTGTCAGTACCATATAAACAATCATTAGAATTTCACGTAATCTCAACACCAAACACTTATCTTTTACGGTCGACAATAATTTTTTTTAAACTTAAAAAAGTTTCACCATCCGTTTTGCAATTCAAATTTTCTAACCCACAAAGCTATTCTCCAATTCCACAAATGAGATTCACACAACAGACCCAAAATCAAATTTATTGCAGCATCATAGATTTTTTTTGCTCCACATTTCAAGTTAAGACAAAATAATCTTCTTTAGGTGTTCTTCACTGAACTTGTGCGTTACTAACATACTGACTCACATAATGCGTTAACGTCACAATCGTTACTATGGAAACAATTAAATAAAATGTAGCCATGCAGATGTTCTCCCATATATAGGCATCAATCCTCATTTAGGAGCAAGAAGGTTCCTTAACTATAACACTGACATATGAAAAACTAAAATGTGTTAATTTGAATTCAAAAGCCGACCTAAAGGTGTTTGTTTTTCTTTACTCTGTGAGGAAGTAAAATATGACTTTTGGTGATTTTTTTGTAATAATGGCGTTTTAAACTTTAAGATAAACGATACTTGATTCCTATCCGATTGTTGTTTTGTTTTTTTAATCTGGGTGGAAAGAGGAATGATATTTCTGCTATCTATTGCAATACATCAAATTTCCTTTAAAATATCAAAATATATTGTATCAAATTAGGAAAGATAGATGTGAAATTTATTCAAAAGTTTCTATAACCATACCAGATAACAATTCAAAATGTAATTAAATATATATCATTGCATCATTCATTTTTAAATAATTAAGAATGTCTGTAACAAAAAGCGACAAGGGATTTATATTCTACAGTAAAATAAACTGTTGACACAGAAATATGTAAACCCGTCAGCAAAAAATTGACGAAAGACAAACAAATGGATAACAACATTGCTAATTATTTCAAAGTCGCTGAACCATGATATAGAGTGGAACATGGAAATGATAGCACACTGGGATTTACTTATAGTATTTCAACTTCATTGTCTATCATAGGTTGTTCCTATCAAACTAAAGTAAATAAGTTGGGACATTTAAATAACATTTAGGAGATAAAGATATCAAAATAAAGAAGATGTGCTATCGTTCCCCATGCGACAACTCCCCACCAGAGACTAAAATATGTAGAAGTGATTGTTGATGCTTGGGTATGACTGCCTATGAGAAAACTCTCCATTTAAGACCACATGAGGTAGAACAATATATAAACAAGATGTTCTATGATTACCAATGAGAGGATCCCCCACCAGAGATCACATGAGGTAGAACAACATATAAATAAGAAGATGTTCTATGATTACCAATGAGAGGATCCCCCACCAGAGATCACAAGACGTAGAACAATATATAAATAAGAAGATGTGCTATTATTACCAATGAGAAGATCCCCCACCAGAGAACAAATGATGTAAAAGTTGATAACTAAAGGTTAAACTATGTTTGAAAACCAAGATGTCACCTGCTGAGCACAAAGTGTCAAAAGTAACGGAAAAACTGTGAAAATCTTTACATAAGAATGATATTAACCAATTTATATAGTAACTAGAGGCTTTACAGAGCATGAGTTCCTCACAAACGTCTATTTGTGTTTTCAGCAAGAGATGTATTTACACTTGTATGAAAATTTGTTTACCATTAATTTAAAACCTTAGAAGTTCCGACAACACAATAAATAAAACATCAGAAGTCAATAATATTTAAAAGCAATAGTTGCTTGATGTCAAAGGTAATTTGGAGACAGATCTAAGGTCATATCTTCCAAGCTACGTTATATCTCCTAGATAAAATGTCTTGCATTAGTATATATTCAGTACTTGAACAAGAAATCAGAAGTTTCTCCAATACTAACAAGAAATAATTTAATTTTGGATGTAACACGTCTTCTGATTGGCTGACGTTATTTTGTTATGAGCCCATAGACATAATTTAGTCATGTGACCGTGACGTCATCAACGTTTTTTCATGGTTTTCTACGGTTTAAAATGGAATTTAGAATTAAATTATAAGAAATGACTGTAATATTTTTTCTGTCTATTCGAAATAACATAAAAAATTTGGTGCACACTGTTAAATAACCCGCTACGGGCGTTATTCAGTGTGCACCAAATTTTTTATGTTATTTCTTCATAGACAGAAAAAATATTACAGTCATTCCTTAAATGCATCCCAAGTTCAAATATGATTTCTGGTAACTGCTTTGTGGTAGCTTTCTCATCTAATATAAGGATTAGAATAATTCAATAACAGTGAGGCTCTGGCTGTTTTTGTATTGGCCCTACTATAAATATTTAATTATTTGTATTGTCCAGCGACTCTTCCAGTCATTTGGCCAATACAGACACAGCCAGATGATCAGTCCAGGCAAATACTAAAAACAGTAATATTACTTTTTTATATAATACTGGCAAAAGTAATATTACAAAAAATAGTAATATAATTCTTATCTTACTAAAAACTGTAATATTGTTATCTTACTGAAATGTGTAATATAGTCTCTATATTACTGAAAACAGTAATATTACTGAACAAGAATGTGTCCCCAGTACACGGATGCCCCATCCGCACTATCATTTTCTATGTTCAGTGGACCGTGAAAATGGGGTTAAATCTCTAATTTGGAATTAAAATTAGAAAGATCATATCATACAGAACATAAGTTTCAAGTTGATTAGACTTCAACTTCATCAAAAACTACCTCGACCAAAAACTTTAACCTGAAGCGGGACAGACGGACAAACGAACGAACGGACGGACGAACGAACGGATGGACGAACGGACGAACGGACGCACAGACCAGAAAACATAATGCCCATAAATGGGGCATAAAAATGTCTATATTACATAAAACTGTAACATAAGGCTAAAAATCACTAATGCTACCTGATAATAACACCATAGGATCCCCCAGTCTGCCTAATAACAGACAGTTTACATGTGTTTACATCTATTTCATACAGATTTGTCTCCCTTGTAACAACTAGTAGTTGTAATACTGTGAATTCATTTTTTTTTTTCGATGGTACCAATTTTCGTGGATGAAGTAAAAACATGTTTGTTGATATTAAATTTTGTGGTTTTGCTAGAGTCTACATACAAGCCTAAAGAAAATTTGTCATTAGTTGGAACATTTATTTTCAGGATTCAACTTTACCCACGAAATCTATGAAATTTTGATTTCCATGGAATAATAATGAATTCACAGTAGTGCCGAAAGAAATATATCCCCAGTAGTTTCAAAGATCTTTTTTTTTTACCTTTAATAAAGATTCAGTTAATATATTTTTAACAGAGGCACCAGGCTGGGTTGAGAACTGATGCAAAAAAGTGACTGACTTTATTTGAAATCATGCTAAACTTCACATAATTTTTGCGAAAAATGTCTAATTTTACCAAGAAAATATGAGAAAAATTTGTGTATGTACTACACTTAGTTTTGAATGTAAATTCACATTTTCTATGAAGATTTGTCTCCCTTGACATACCTTGTATCAGAAGATTGGTCTCCATACATGTGATGGACTGTGAAACTCAGATCAGGAGATTTGGCAATTTTGGTCAGGAGATTAGGACTCAGATCAGGAGGTTTTTTATCCACATAAATTTTGTCGTAAATGTAACCGTATGATGTAGAAATTGTGTTTTTTCTTCAAATTTCCATCAAATTGTAATATGTTTATAGTACTCTTATTGCCTTTCTATTTGAATGAAAATAAAATATTAAGAAGAATCTGTTTCTTGTTTTGTTTTGTTTTTGATAATTGATTGTTCACTGCTTGCAAATAAATCATTATATTTGTTTATCTTATCTGTATAGATTTGTATTCATGTCTCCATCTCCTTATCATTCGTAACTGTATTGACAAATAAGAAAGAAATATGCTATACATGTATATTTGCAACATGATCAATTAATTAATAAAATATGGCGGCTGAAAATTTTCATTCATGAAATATTTCATACACGGGAGTTTTTTCTCCTAAACGGGAGGACGGGAGGAGACCCCTGTAAACAGGATTATTGAACTCCCGTCGGGAGGTTCACATGTATGGGTCTCCCTTGACATACCTTGTATCAAATGCGAGTATTTTTCCATTAGTATCTTGTTTTGTAGTAAACTGTTCAATGCCCAGCATGGTATTAGTCTTCTCTGTTATAGAAAGTCGTCTAGCAATACACACTAGACAAGATTGTCCAACTGAAAACATAGAACATTACTGTCTTAAACAATTGTTAACATGAACCACCTATAAGTCTAGCAATACACACTAGACAAGATTATCCAACTGAAAACATAGAACATTACCGTCTTAAACAATTGTTAAAATGAACCACCTATAAGTCTAGCAATACACACTAGACAAGATTGTCCAACTGAAAATATAGAACATTACCGTCTTAAACAATTGTTAACATGAACCACCTATAAGTCTAGCAATACACACTAGACAAGATTGTCCAACTAAAAACATAGAACATTACTGTCTTAAACAATTGTTAACATGAACCACCTATAAGTCTAGCAATACACACTAGACAAGATTGTCCAACTGAAAACATAGAACATTACCGTCTTAAACAATTGTTAACATGAACCACCTATAAGTCTAGCAATACACACTAGACAAGATTGTCCAACTGAAAATATAGAACATTACCGTCTTAAACAATTGTTAACATGAACCACCTATAAGTCTAGCAATACACACTAGACAAGATTGTCCAACTAAAAACATAGAACATTACCGTCTTAAACAATTGTTAACATGAACCACCTATAAGTCTAGCAATACACACTAGACAAGATTGTCCAACTGAAAACATAGAACATTACTGTCTTAAACAATTGTTATCATGAACCACCTATAAGTCTAGCAATACACACTAGACAAGATTGTCCAACTGAAAACATAGAACATTGAAGTCTTAAACAATTGTTAACATGAACCACCTATAAGTCTAGCAATACACACTAGACAAGATTGTCCAACTGAAAACATAGAACATTACTGTCTTAAACAATTGTTAACAGGTACCACCTATAAGTCTAGCAATACACACTAGACAAGATTGTCCAACTGAAAACATAGAACATTACTGTCTTAAACAATTGTTAACATGAACCACCTATAAGTCTAGCAATACACACTAGATAAGATTGTCCAACTAAAAACATAGAACATTACTGTCTTAAACATTTGTTATCATGAAACACCTATAAGTCTAGCAATACACACTAGACAAGATTGTCCAACTGAAAACATAGAACATTACGGTCTTAAACAATTGTTAACATGAACCACCTATAAGTCTAGCAATACACACTAGACAAGATTGTCCAACTAAAAACATAGAACATTACCGTCTTAAACAATTGTTAACATGAACCACCTATAAGTCTAGCAATACACACTAGACAAGATTATCCAACTGAAAACATAGAACATTACTGTCTTAAACAATTGTTAACATGAACCACCTATAAGTCTAGCAATACACACTAGATAAGATTGTCCAACTAAAAACATAGAACATTACTGTCTTAAACATTTGTTATCATGAAACACCTATAAGTCTAGCAATACACACTAGACAAGATTGTCCAACTGAAAACATAGAACATTACGGTCTTAAACAATTGTTAACATGAACCACCTTTAAGTCTAGCAATACACACTAGACAAGATTGTCCAACTAAAAACATAGAACATTACCGTCTTAAACAATTGTTAACATGAACCACCTATAAGTCTAGCAATACACACTAGACAAGATTGTCCAACTAAAAACATAGAACATTACCGTCTTAAACAATTGTTAATATGAACCACCTATAAGTCTAGCAATACACACTAGACAAGATTGTCCAACTAAAAACATAGAACATTACCGTCTTAAACAATTGTTAACATGAACCACCTATAAGTCTAGCAATACACACTAGACAAGATTGTCCAACTAAAAACATAGAACATTACCGTCTTAAACAATTGTTAATATGAACCACCTATAAGTCTAGCAATACACACTAGACAAGATTGTCCAACTAAAAACATAGAACATTACCGTCTTAAACAATTGTTAATATGAACCACCTATAAGTCTAGCAATACACACTAGACAAGATTGTCCAACTAAAAACATAGAACATTACCGTCTTAAACAATTGTTAACATGAACCACCTACAAAGACTTAGGTAGGATGTATAATTGAATTTTAAGGATTTTTCTGGCTAATAAATATTTACATCTTTTCCTGTGTTGTTATGTTCTTAGGTTGCTGTCTCATTGGTATATGATGCTGGCTGGTAATTCTGTTTGTATATTTAACTTTTATAATTTCTCTAAAATGTACTTCAATCCATGTTAGGAATATGGAAATGTTAATGGAATATAATTTGCTATTTTGCATGTCCTAATCAAATTTCATATGACTAGTCAGCACTCAGTCAGGAGTCCCAGGACTGACAACAACAAAAATCTAGAAATAACCCATTTTAAGAAGTCAATCTAAGTTTTGACAATTAAGCCTTCATTTAAGGAGGTAGATCTAGGTTAAGGGAAATAACTCTTAAAATCATCAGTACGTTTATGTTAACCATTTTTTAAGAATATATTCTAAGCTTCTAGGTTACATAGATTATTTTCAATCCGTTTCAGGTAAATGCCTAAAATACATGGATGAACTTGACTTTTACAAACGCTTAACTGATTTAAAGAGTTATCTCCCTGAACCAAGGTCTACTCCCTTAAATTGAGGAAATCACACATAAAGTTTTACACTAATTTTGAAGCCATAATATTACTATACCTGAACCTTCGCTAGTTTCAGAGAATTTTTCACCAGGCTGTTGTAAGGCAGATATTTGCATGTTTTCATATTGGGAAACATAGGTTTGTTTAACTTCAACATCATCAATTTCTTCACCTGAAATGACAAATTTTAATGCTATTTAATTGTTATTTCAAAATTATCAGTCTTTATAAAAAACTGAAATTAAATGGCAGCCATGTTTTTTATATACTTCTGAGACTCACATATAGAGTGCACCTGCAAGTATCAACTCCATAATTTAACACAATGTTTGAGTGTACTAACAACACTTTTCATGTATATATGTTTGTGGTACTTGTATGAACTCCATTAAAAGGTATATTTGTCAATATAAGCACATTTTGTCATTTTTGTACAAAAATTTGAAATTTTCATTCTTCCAAAGAAAATGTCATTAAACAATCATAAAACTTCATAGAGTTTACAACTCAAACTTTACATATACTTAGCAATCTTGTTGAAACCAAACCAACCCAATTTTAAATTACTTCATATTTCGGAGGTAGAAAAAAATGCCATTAGCACACATCCTCTTTTGAATTATATCAAAACCTCTGCTAAATTTATGTAGGAAAATTATATGAATATATATAAAGCTGTTATAATTTGCACTGTTTTGAAAATGCCTGTACCAAGTCAGGAATATGACAGTTCTTGTCCATTCGTTCTTGATGCGTTTTGTTATTTGATTTTGCCATGTGATTGTGGACTTTCCAAATTGATTTTCCTAAAGTTCAGTATTTTAGTGATTTGCACTATTTGTTTGAATCTGCATTATTTACTGTAATTAATTCAGATATTATTTTGATTTTCTTTTAATATTGCAAAAAATGTGACAGGGTTATAATCCCAATAATTTAAACTCACATTTTGAAGTTTTTTGTATGAATTAAACAAGAATTTTCTCAGTATTGCAAAAATTAAAATTGCATTTTAGTCTCAAATGACAAAATGGCAATAATAAATGTATGCAATAATTTCTGAATTTACAGTTACATGACAAAAAATGCCATACTTACATGGTGGTTTAACAAGCATACGACAATTAAAAGTTCTTCCTTTAGCTACAGTATCGTTTGGCCAAGAAATTACACTTCCTGCAAGACAAACAATTGATAAGTTGAAGTGTTTCAACAAAAACTTCACATAATTATTGGAAGCTAAATTATATACAAAATGTCCCATTTCTTTCTGCAAAAAAACATGAGCATGCTTTTAATCTTAGTACATATATTTATCAATATTATTTTGTGAACGATCAGAATTTGGTTGACAAATGGAAAGAAATGTAAATGCATCTGGCAAGCAACTAAGAAAGTGATGTATATATTTTGTTTCTGCCTTATTGTAAAATTATCAAGCAAACACATCACATTCTAAAACAAATTTCCTGGAGTTACTGCTCTTTGTTAAATTTTCTCATAATTTTAACATTATCTCTTTTATTTGTACATATTGTATGTCTATTATAAAGTGGAATTCAAATGGGGAAGATTGTAGACACAGAGTAGAAAATTTCTCAATGGCCCCTTTGCCAACCCCTGTAGAACAGACATGCCATTTTGTTTCTTTAAACATATTAATTGAATATGCAAAATTTCAAGAAATTGGGATATGCATATGTATATAAATTTGGTTTAAGATTTAATTTGAGTGGGCAGGTTTGGTTTTCCCACTGCGAGTGGTGGAATTTGTCAATATCAACATTACCTATATTATATAGGTATGGCATGTAGATAATATTGTAGAAACTTTAATTTTCGTGGGGTTCAAATTTTGTGGTTTTGTCTTTATATATAAGATTTCATTAGATTTAATTTCGTGGTTTCCAGTAAATGGAAGTGATATAATATGTGGGTTAAATTTTCGTTGGGTTATAATTTCTTGGATATATCCTACAACCAAATAAACAAAATTAAATCCTCCACAAAAAATTTCTGCTTTTACAATATGTTCTTTACTTACCAAATGACATAGGCAGAAGGCTGCCACTAAATTGTGCATGATCTCCGACATGGATAATATTATATATACTTTTTCCAACAAGGTCATCCTGAAATTAGAAGAATACAGGAATGAAAATTCAAACTACAATGAATACAATAAAAATCATTTTGTACAAAATATTTGCTATGCAACAAATGCTTTCCATTTTCACTGAACTAGTACACAATTGTATTTAGGGGCCAGCTGAGCACCACCAGGTGTGTGAGTTTCTTGCTGCGTTGAAGACCCATTGGTGACCTTCGACTGTTCTATGGTCGGGTTGATGGCTCTTTGACATATTTCCTATTTCCATTCTCAATTTTAATACATGAACAGTGAGGCTGAACTTGCATTAAACAGAAGATTTGATGGAAGTTATCGATTTGAATTTGTTTTAAAAATATATTTGGTTTTCCAATTGTCAACTGCTCATTTTTCAGTATGCCCCTAAAAGTGTAGGATCTTCTGCTGTTTAGTTTCTCAGACTTAAGTTTTCTGTCTAATGTTTCATGGAGTAAAAGTCTAAATCATCCTGTTTCATTATTTGTCATGGTGTTGAGGAATTTTTCTATAAATGAACTTATATTTTAAAACAGTTATTGTTGCATTTAGATATTTGATATTGTCTCTTGCTGGATACAAAATTTACAAAAAAGTGATATCACCCAAATTCAAACTTGATCTGTATTTTGTGGTAATAAGCATTGTGTATAAGTTTCATAACATGGGTGTATTTAAGGCATACAGCTATACATTACCTGGGTGTATTTAAGATATGAATCAACATTTTCGGATACAAATTCAACTTTGCCTTGACCATTTACAACAAACAAAAATCCGTCCAATGCCTGAAAGATACAAACAATCTATTTATAGTAACAAGCACAATACATTTCTTTTTGTTGTTAGATACTTATGATCACTTATAAATTTCATTTTTGTCATTTGAAAGTCATTGATTATTACAAATTGAGTGTCGAATACATCACTAAGCACATTTTCTTTTCAGAGATATATTTTAAAATGTTAGTTGAATATTGAATCAGATCTGTACAGGGCTCATATGTTTTAAGATTTTTAAGATAGTAAAGTATCACATATATTCATAATTTCTATGATCAATTTCATTGGCAGCTTTCCTCAATTTGTAATTACTCAATAAAAGTTTGGACCAGAGGACTAGAGAGTTAGCCATTTGAAATATGTATTTGGTCCATCATGCTTGTCATCTTCTATTACATGATACACATTCTGTGTCAGTAACCTTCATTCTCGTTTTAATTGTTTTACATATGTCATTTAAGGGCCTTTTAATAGCAGGATCTGCTTACCCTTCCGGAGCACCTGAGATCACCCCTAGTTTTTGGTGGGGTTCGTGTTGTTTATTCTTTAGTTTTCTATGTTGTGTCATGTGTACTATTGTTTTTCTGTTTGTCTTCTTCATTTTTAGCCATGGCGTTGTCAGTTTGTTTTAGATTTATGAGTTTGACTGTCCCTTTGGTATCTTTCGTCCTTCTTTTATGGGCTTTGCTCATTGTTAATGGCTATATAGTGACTTACAGTTGTTAAATTTCTATGTCAATTGGTCTCTTTTGAAGAGTTATCTATAACATTGGCAATCATACCACATCTTTTTTTTTTTTATATATGTGAGCCTTAACAGAATGATAAAACGATGCAGAGTAAAGAAATGACATGATAAATTTTACATCCCCATGAGTGTGCATCTTCTTCTAGTTACTGTTATGTCATAAACACAAAGAATTTCTTAAATTCTAGACAGGACTACCAAAACAAACTAACAAAATTAAAGGCCCAATATTCAACATGTATGCCAGCATTTCAGTTTAAATATTTATTGCTCTATTTGGCAGTGTGCCCACTACATTTTATTTGTACATGTATAAATAGGGACAAGTGGTAATTGATAGTAAACAAAACAAGTGATGTTTTTACGTTCCATTATTATTTTTTTTTATTTTCACCAATTGTATTATTAACTGCCATAGATTATCAATTTTTTTCCTTTTTTATTCTGTCTTTTTTGTTTAAATTTCTCTAGTTGTGGTAAATAAAGGCAATAAATATCCTATAGATTTCCAATTTCTGTTCTATCTAAATGTGTTGGTGGTTTAATCACACACCAAGCTGACAGTTGAAAGACCTATTTTGTTATTAAGGGCATTGCCCATTGGTATAAAATTGAATTACAATAGCCTTGTATTGCTTTTAAATACGTAAAATGTTTCAATTGTTTATCCAACATAAAAATGTTCTTCTGTCAATTCGAACGATTAAACAGAAATTCAATAATTTACCGATTTTGATGTTTAAACTCTTGAACACGTTAGAATTTAATCAGGAGTAAAAAAATGATTGACAGTCAACTAACGATGTCAAATATGGCTGTAGTCTGCTAGCCATATCCTTATTTCTATTTTGATTTTGTCTCTTTTTCTAATTCCTTTATTTCTTAACCAATCACAATCAATCTTCATGTAATTCCTTTATTTCTTAACCAATCACAATCAATCTTCAGAAATGTTTGTAAATTGTCTGATTTTAAAATTCCATAGTTATTAGGTTTATTGGTTAAAAGAAAATGTAGTGTCCTTGGTCAATTTCAGACTTTTGAGGAGTTACTGACAAATTGTATCAAGTACCATTTTATTGAAAACAATTTGAATGCAAGATTCTGCACTTCCAAAAAATGATTGTCAATCAGAAACAAATGGATTTTTACACATGCTATTATTGAACCAAGAATTTCAAGGACATTTAATAATTCAAACTAAATTCAAAGCCTATTGCAGTTTTCAAGGTAACGTGTGAACTCTATACAAGGCTTTCGAGTTCATGGTCAACATTCATCAACAAGCAGTTGATTACTTTTTTATGCACTATTAACAAAACCTTTACTTTTTGGATGTAACAAAAAGTAAAACAAGAATGTGTCCTCAGTACACGAATGCCCCACTCGCACTATCATTTTCCATGTTCAGTGGACCGTGAAATTTGGGTAAAAACTCTAATTTGGCATTAAAATTAGAAAGATCATATCATAGGGAACATGTGTACTAAGTTTGAAGTCGATTGGACGACAACTTCATCAAAAACTACCTTGACCAAAAACTTTAACCTGAAGTGGGACAGACGGACGGACGAACGAATGGACGGATGAACGGACGAACGAACGGACGCACAGACCAGAAAACATAATGTCCCTCTACTATCGTAGGTGGGGCATAAAAATACTGAATCTGAGGAAAATTTTAAAAGGAAAGTCCCTTATCAAATGGCAAAATTAAAAGCTCAAACATAGCAAATGAATTTATAACAACTGTCATATTCCTGACTTATACCAGCATTTTCTTATGTAGAAATTGGTGGATTGAACCTGGTTTTATAGCTGGCTAAACCTCTCACTTATATGACAGTCACATCAAATTCCCACTCAAAATGTCTTCGGTAATTCTGTTCTATACATTACCTCTAACAGAAGTGGTCCCAGAACATCGTTACCCAATACTGAAGGTATACATTACCTCTAACAGAAGTGGTCCCAGAACATCGTTACCCAATACTGAAGGTATACATTACCTCTAACAGAAGTGGTCCCAGAACATCGTTAGCCAATACTGAAGGTATACATTACCTCTAACAGAAGTGGTCCCAGAACATCGTTAGCCAATACTGAAGGTATACATTACCTCTAACAGAAGTGGTCTCAGAACATCGTTAGCCGATACTGAAGCTATACATTACCTTTAACAGAAGTGGTCCCAGAACATCGTTAGCCAATACTGAAGCTATACATTACCTCTAACAGAAGTGGTCCCAGAACATCGTTAGCCAAGACTGAAGGTTTACTTGATGAGACTTGACTTTGTTGTACTGCTTCTGAGCTCCCCGTCTCTGTAATTACAAAAGAACAGATTCTCATTTTAATATTTTATATTTATAATATGAGACATTTGTATCAAACATAGAGATTTTGATAACAAACCCTGGATAAATTTTTATAAGTGGGGTACCAATATTCACAGATTTTGTGGGTTACAGATGATCCATAAATTGAAAGTAAAGATTTTCTATAACCTTGTATGCAGCATTTGGCAAAACCATGAAATCAAATATCCCCGAAAGTGCAATATTCTCTTAATCCATGAAAAATTGGTAACCACGCAATAAACCAATCCACAGCATTTCTTTCTTAAAATCAAATATCCTTCCATGTTAATTTTGTTTTACATAAAACAAGATTGCATGTTTTGTCACACTAAGAATTACCCTGATAAATAAAAAACATCCTCGAACAGGAAGAGATGTCACAGATAAGTGCTTAAAGGTTAGAACTCGATGTCTGACAGAACAGATATTAGTGCTTTTAAAAGGTTAGAATTCCGACTATTAAGCTGGTAACGTAACCTTATATGAAGTCAGTTCGTTAGTACTTAGAAAATATGTTTTAAAAGTACTTTTTAGACAAAACAGGGACCAGAGAACAGACAGACAGATAATCTGGGTATCTGCATTTTAGCCCCACTCATCTGAGAGTAGGGCATCATTTAGAACTAATAAAATTGAGAATGGAAATGGGGAATGTGTCAAAGAGACAACAACCGGACCATAAAGCAGACAACAGCTGAAGGCCACCAATGTGTCTTCAATGCAGCGAGAAACTCCCGCACTCGGAGGAGTCCTTCAGCTGGCCCCTAAACAAATATGTTACTAGTTCAGTGATAATGGACATCATACTTAAAACTCCAAATTATACACAAGAAAATTTTAAATTTTAAATTAAACAACAGAATTTACTGGTATCCTGTGCAGACTTAAAAGATGTCTTTTCTTTGTATATCTGACATCTTCTTGTTGATTCATATTTAAGATAATTTTTTTGTATAATCACGCATTGCAGAAAGCCATATGATATTTCAATGATTTGATTGTTAAAATTGCTTTACTTGTAAAAAAATAAAGATGTAGGGGAGTCAATAATGGAACAACAACCCAACATCACAAATAAGCAAAAGAATATAGACATTGCATGTTTTAAGTTCCCTAAAAATTGATTTTCCCTGAGAATGACTTCCTGTAAAAATCAGACTGTTGTCGATACAATCATGTTGATGCTGCATGAACTATTCAAGGACAATCAATGCATGTGTCGTCTGCAGTGCTTATAACTCTGGGTAGTATCTCCCTCAAAACACCCAATAAAAATGTCCTCAAACCCCCTCTGCACAACATCATGCCAACATCCAACAAGTTAACAATCAAACAGAATTTCATCAATGCCTTTTTCGATAACACTTTTAAAGTCATACATGCAAAATTACCAGCTAAAAAAATTTGACATTTCTGCAATTTTGTGTTCATAAAATATTTAATATCATGTGATTAAATGCATTTATTTAATATTATCTTCTATAAAACCTGTCACATGAAACTCTCAATGTACAGTTTACCGAGGATTGCCGTGAGGGGAAGACGTAATTAGCTATTCTATATATACATGCCATCTAATGTCATCAGATCTGTAGAACGACACACCTTCTTTCAGATATTTGACGAGGACTTTAATGACTGAGATGCGCCGGAATTATATAATTCTAAATGAAAGGTTTCAGCCTAACAAGAATAATTGATTTTTCCATAGATTCCATGTAAACTTTCAGCAGATAACGGAAGCTTCCTTGGGAACAGATTATTCTATTTCAAAGCATTTAGCTACAATTTTCTGTAAAATTTAATGCTGACTACCGTAAACCTTTTTTTTAATTTTTAAAATTGGCAGTTGATTTGAATTGAATTATTGTCCTTGCTTTAGACAAATCATAATGGTTTCATAAAATTTTGATTTGTTGACTAAGTAATGAATTTCTTATGGATTGGATGTTTGTAGCAAGCATGAGTTGCCAGGCAACAGTTTGTGATTTAGAATATTAAAGAAAATAAAAATTAACAAATTTCTTTATATGGTCGTAACTAACAAGGAACATTTCTGAATGCATTATTTGTTGAAGCTTTTTACATGTACCTTCACACATAATGAGTGTAATAAATCTTTTCTCCTTGTGCTGCATCGTTTTGTTACAAAACTATGTTTTGTATAGTGTGTTGAAACATCTCAAATATCATCATATAATCAAAGTACTGCAGTACTGTTTCCTGGAATGGCCAAAGGATCTGATGGCTGGCCAATAAATCATACACAAAATCCCAAGTAACATGTTAAAGGTTTATTTAGTAGTGTTAGATGTTTATCTGGTGTGTGTTTAAGGTTTATTTGCTGGTATTTATTGTTTGGTGGCTTATTCCACTATGTTTTATGTTTATCTGGTGTGTGTTTAAGGTTTAATTGCTGGTATTTATTGTTTGGTGGCTTATTCCACTATGTTTTATGTTTATCTGGTGTGTGTTTAAGGTTTAATTGCTGGTATATATTGTTTGGTGGCTTATTCCACTATGTTTTATGTTTATCTGGTGTGTGTTTAAGGTTTATTTGCTGGTATTTATTGTTTGGTGGCTTATTCCACTATGTTTTATGTTTATCTGGTGTGTGTTTAAGGTTTAATTGCTGGTATTTATTGTTTGGTGGCTTATTCCACTATGTTTTATGTTTATCTGGTGTGTGTTTAAGGTTTAATTGCTGGTATTTATTGTTTGGTGGCTTATTCCACTATGTTTTATGTTTATCTGGTGTGTGTTTAAGGTTTAATTGCTGGTATATATTGTTTGGTGGCTTATTCCACTATGTTTTATGTTTATCTGGTGTGTGTTTAAGGTTTAATTGCTGGTATTTATTGTTTGGTGGCTTATTCCACTATGTTTTATGTTTATCTGGTGTGTGTTTAAGGTTTAATTGCTGGTATTTATTGTTTGGTGGCTTATTCCACTATGTTTTATGTTTATCTGGTGTGTGTTTACGGTTTAATTGCTGGTATATATTGTTTGGTGGCTTATTCCACTATGTTTTATGTTTATCTGGTGTGTGTTTAAGGTTTAATTGCTGGTATTTATTGTTTGGTGGCTTATTCCACTATGTTTTATGTTTATCTGGTGTGTGTTTAAGGTTCAATTGCTGGTATTTATTGTTTGGTGGCTTATTCCACTATGTTTTATGTTTATCTGGTGTGTGTTTAAGGTTTATTTGCTAGTATTTATTGTTTGGTGGCTTATTCCACTATGTTTTATGTTTATCTGGTGTGTGTTTAAGGTTTAATTGCTGGTATATATTGTTTGGTGGCTTATTCCACTATGTTTTATGTTTATCTGGTGTGTGTTTAAGGTTTAATTGCTGGTATTTATTGTTTGTTGGCTTATTCCACTATGTTTTATGTTTATCTGGTGTGTGTTTAAGGTTTAATTGCTGGTATTTATTGTTTGGTGTTCATGGTGGCTTATTCCACTATGTTTTATGTTTATCTGGTGTGTGTTTAAGGTTTATTTGCTGGTATTTATTGTTTGGTGGCTTATTTCACTATGTTTGATGTTTATCTGGTGTGTGTTTAAGGTTTATTTGCTGGTATTTATTGTTTGGTGGCTTATTCCACTATGTTTTATGTTTATCTGGTGTGTGTTTAAGGTTTAATTGCTGGTGTATGATGTTTTACAGGTTGATATTTATTGCTTTTCAATGTTTATCTGTTGATGTAATAATTTATGCTTGTTTGTTGGTATTCAAATTGTTGTTTTTCTGTTTGTGTTTTATGTTTTTACGGTTGGTGTTTAATGTTTTTCTGTTGGTGTTTACTGTTTTTCTGTTGGTGTTTAATGTTTTTCTGTTGGTGTTTAATGATTTCTGTTGGTATTTAATGTTTTTCTGTTGGTGTTTAATGTTCTCTGTTGGCATTTAATATTTTGATGTTAATTAATGCTTGTTTGTTGGTATTCAATGTGTTGTTTTTTTGGGGGATGTTTGATGTTTTTCTGTTGGTGTTTAATGTTTTTCTGTTGTTGGTGTTTAATGTTTTTCTGTTGGTGTTTAATGTTTTCTGTTGGCATTTCATATTTTGATGTTAATTAAAGCTTGTTTGTTGGTATTCAATGTGTTGTTTTTTTGGGGGGGTTTATGATTTTCTGTTGGCGTTTCATGTTTTTCTGTGGGTGATTGTTTTTCTATTGGTGATTAATGTTTTTCTGTTGGTGTGTAGTGTTTTTCTGTTAATGTGTAAAGTTTTTCTGTTGATATTCATTCTTTTCTGTTGGTATTCAATGTTTTTTCTGTTCATGTATACTATTTTTTTCTGTTGGTATTAAATGTTTTTCTGTAGATGCTTTTTTTTCTGTTGGTGTTTAATGTTTTCCTTTAGATGTTTAATGTATATCTGTAGTTTTCAACATTTTATCTGTTGTTATTAAATGCATTTCATGCTCCAAAGTTTTTATTTGTTCGTATCAAACATTTAGCTGTTTTTCCTGAACTTTTATTTGATTTTTTTTTAATTTTCAATCTCAGGTTATTTGAGTTTAAGATATTTCCTAGTTGGAAGAGTGATTGGTTGGTTTTCTTACTTGACTTACAAAATTAAAAAATGGTACAAGAAATTGTGAAAAGATATCCTTACTAGTAATGATGAGTTATGCAAGGTTTCAATATATCAAATATGTTGGGAAAACAACTTCTTTTAGCATGTTTAGTCTATCAGTCATTATAAAAAGTTGAATTTGATAATGAAGGAATAAACAACATTGACCTTCAGCATAGTGACAGTCAAGAGCAATAACTCTTACTTAAATTGTGTCAATTGAAAACAATCTATGCTCTGTGACTGTTGCTTGAGACTCAGGAGTGGGTTTCACAAAAATACTTACGTCTAAGATTTATGGTGAGTATACTGAATCGTTCAGGACTTAGGATAAATCTTAAACGTAAGTTTTTTTTGTGAAACTGACTCCTGTTCATCTAATACTATTGATTTGACTATAAAATATATTAAATTTTTTCTGATATCAAGTTCATCCAACCTCAGTTTCAAGTTTTATCTTATGAAACATCATTTTCATATATATTTATATTTCACCAGTATTGATTTCAATTGATATTTGTGCCAGATGGGGATATTAACAGAGCAAGGCAATGTTGACGGGAATCACAGCATGTCCATCATACTAATTCAATATCATATTCTTTATCATTGGAAATTTAGAATTGTTTGTGAAAATCATGAAAGGATCTTAAAGCTTTTGAAAAATACAAAATCTGTCATTTTAGTAACAAAATCTGGCATTTTAGTAACAAAATCTGGCATTTTAGTAACAAAATCTGGCATTTTAGTAACAAAATCTGGCATTTTAGTAACAAAATCTGTCATTTTAGTAACAAAATCTGGCATTTTAGTAACAAAATCTGGCATTTTAGTAACAAAATCTGTAATTTTAGTAAACTTTGTAAGCATTATTGGTATGCAGCATTTACTGAAAAATATTCAAAACAAGAATGTGTCCCAAGTACACGGATGCTGATATCCGCACTATCATATTCTATGTTCAGTGGACCGTGAAAATGGGATAAAATCTCTAATTTAGCACGATCATATAATAGGGAACATGTGTACTAAGGGTCAAGTTGATTGGACTTCATCAAAAACTACCATGACCAAAAACTTTAACCTGAAGCGGGACAGACAAATGGAATAACGAACGAACGAACGGACACACAGACCAGAAAACTGGCATATTAGTCACTTTTTTTTTTAACAATCAGAATGCTTGAATTGAATGCAATTTTTTTTGAATTTGCAGTGTTTTTTTTTTTATTCGAATGAAATGACAGGGGATACATTCCAAATGTCATACCTACAATCCAATTTCCTTTTCCCTGAATGAATTAGATTTATTACCAGGTTTGTACCAACATGAGCAACACAACAGGTGCTACATGTGGAGCAGGATCGTACCAACATGAGCAACACAACAGGTGCTACATGTGGAGCAGGATCGTACCAACATGAGCAACACAACAGGTGCTACATGTGGAGCAGGATCGTACCAACATGAGCAATACAACAGGTGCTACATGTGGAGCAGGATCGTACCAACATGAGCAACACAACAGGTGCTACATGTGGAGCAGGATCGTACCAACATGAGCAACACAACAGGTGCTACATGTGGAGCAGGATCGTACCAACATGAGCAACACAACAGGTGCTACATGTGGAGCAGGATCGTACCAACATGAGCAACACAACAGGTGCTACATGTGGAGCAGGATCGTACCAACATGAGCAACACAACAGGTGCTACATGTGGAGCAGGATCGTACCAACATGAGCAACACATCAGGTGCTACATTTGGAGCAGGATCGTACCAACATGAGCAACACAACAGGTGCTACATGTGGAGCAGGATCGTACCAACATGAGCAACACAACAGGTGCTACATGTGGAGCAGGATCGTACCAACATGAGCAACACAACAGGTGCTACATGTGGAGCAGGATCGTACCAACATGAGCAACACATCAGGTGCTACATTTGGAGCAGGATCGTACCAACATGAGCAACACAACAGGTGCTACATGTGGAGCAGGATCGTACCAACATGAGCAACACAACAGGTGCTACATGTGGAGCAGGATCGTACCAACATGAGCAACACAACAGGTGCTACATGTGGAGCAGGATCGTACCAACATGAGCAACACAACAGGTGCTACATGTGGAGCAGGATCGTACCAACATGAGCAACACAACAGGTGCTACATGTGGAGCAGGATCGTACCAACATGAGCAACACAACAGGTGCTACATGTGGAGCAGGATCGTACCAACATGAGCAACACAACAGGTGCTACATGTGGAGCAGGATCGTACCAACATGAGCAACACAACAGGTGCTACATTTGGAGCAGGATCTGCTAACATGAGCAACACAACAGGTGCTACATGTGGAGCAGGATCTGCTAACACTTCTGGAGCACCTGAGATCACCCCCAGTTTTTAGTGGGGTCATGTTGCCCAGTCTTTAGTTTTCTATGTTGTGTTTTCTGTACTGGTGTTTGTTTGTTTCTTGTTTGCCCATCATCGGTTTATTTTCAACTTTAAATGTTCTTTGGTATCGTTCACCTCTATTTTAATTGCATGTGCTTTAATAACCTCTATTTTGAAAGTTTAAATAGTCAAGATAATTTCATATGCAATATTTTTTGGATGTTCTAATATATGAAGAATTTTTTCTGTCCACTGGGGGAGGGTTAACATTTCCATCCTACAACATATTTGATTATTTTTGTTGTTGGGTTGTTCGCTATATTGACCTATACCCTACCCCCTTTTAATCACAGTATTCTCCTTGAAACAGAAACATGTTTATAGATACAGTCATGTATGAAGCTCACTTCATCAAAGGTGATAACTTGTTGTTGTTGCTCTCATTGTGTTATTTTCATTCATATTGTGTACTTCTTGTTATTCACATGTGTTTTATTATTGTTCACATTGTGTTTTATTATTGTTCACCTTGTGTTTTATTGATGTTCACATTGTATCAATGTTGTTCACTTTGTGTTAATTTTGTTCACATTGTATCAATGTTGTTCACTTTGTGTTAATTTTGTTCACATTGTATCAATGTTGTTCACTTTGTGTTAATTTTGTTCACTTTGTATTAATGTTGTTGTTCATATTTTCAAAGACATTTTATACTGGTACCTACCCTCTTTGATCTGTTTTAATTGGTTGAGGCTCTCCTGTAGTATTGCACACTTTTCCGGCTTAACCGAGAAGGAGCTCATGTCCGTGATACTTGCCGAGATTAACTCGGCAAGCTCTTCAAAATATGTATTCTCTTTGTCTCGTCTTCGTCTTTCATTGAGGCACTTGTTTCTGAAAAATAAAAATAGAATCTTGATACAATTGGTATTAAATCTTATTTTTTAACTCTATTTTCTTGCTCATAATAATTGAAAATTTTATTGGGTTATAATACGTCAATTGATCAATACCGCATTTTGAAGATGTCAGCACATTTCTAATATATTGAAATCATTCGATTATAAAATTATTCAAATGGTGTTTTGGTCACATGCAATAATTACATCTCTATAGATCATTCAATCTTTCTTATTCTACAATCCAAAACCAATTCATGTACAAAAACATCACATTTGATTTCTTGCATTGCAAAAATTGTAAATTAAATCAGTATTCACTTCAAAACCACATAAAAATAGAACTTGTTTTACCCATTAGGCAGATATAAACGACTAGATTGCACCTAACTTTTAAAGATGCTATCTTTTAATTTTATATACAAAAGTACATTCAAGTGATATGGGTTGAACTTTGTTACCCAATAGAAGGCTCATACAATAAAATGCATTCAAATAAGAATTAAACAATTACAAAATTTTCCCAACTATTTGTAAGAGTAAAATTGCAACACAAATATTTTAATTGAAAAGATTTTTTTTTTAAAGATATGGAAGGGTTATCTTTCCATTTTTTTTGGACATGTTTAGACTATATGATAGCTGAATTTAAAAGTTTAGGAGGAGTTATCTATACCTTTTTTCTGGACATGGTTGGACTAATATTATAGCTAAATTTAAAAGTTTAGGAGGAGTTATCTACACCTTTTTTTCTGGACATGTTTAGACTATAACTAAATTTTCTCATGGCAGAGTTGTAACTTCTTCAGATCTTTATGTATAAATGTAAAGATGTGGTTTTAGTTGACTGACTTGAATGAGACAAAGATCCATGTGACAGTCAAAATAAAACAGATATAAGCAACTATTGTAACCTTCAACAATGAGCAATCCCATAATGTAAAGTCATCTATAAAAGGTCCTAATATGACAAAATGAGAAACAATATAATCAAACAAACAAAAACCAACATTTTGTCTTGTCTGTGGGCTTTTTATAGCTGACTTGTTTTTTGTCTACAGATGTGTATCATGAACTGGTCTGACAGGGCTTCAAATCTGTAATTTCTTAAGATAGTTAAAAGAAGACTCCAGCCTGATATTTTTCAAGATGCTTAAACAAAATGAAGGCACTAATATGACAACATAAGAACCTGAACTGGAGCCTTCTCATTTCAACCTGTTACTATATATACAAGTTCAGGAACAACCCAAAATCTGCCGTCAACTCTGACACCATTATGAATAATGAGAGTCCACATGCACACCCGGTACATGTGAAAGCATTAGTATTCACAGTCATACAAACACTTCTATTGTACGTTGACTACAAAATAAGCATTTCTTTATCAAATAAACGCGTCCTTGGATTAATATTTACAAAACCATCCCAGGTAAAATTTATCGCTTTTTCAAACTAGATTTCATTCTGATTAAAATTTGATGACATAATATTTATATTGCAGTTTAAAATAAAATACATGCAATATGCATCAGATAGGAACAGAGGATTTTTTTTCCAGATTATTTTTAGCTTTCTGTTTCTTTCAAATTTTAATGATGTTTCAATTTAAGTTTCAAAACTTCAATCATGTAAAAACACATTTTTCTTTTGAATTTTGAATGCCAAAATTACATCAACTGATAGTTTTTCTTTAAAATGACGATTTTATTTATGCATGAAAAAAACTCTCACTTTCTAATTTCAATAGCACTTTTAATGCTCCGTAGAACCTTTTCAGTCATTGTGTACTTTTAAAGCATTATGCCATCTGTTTGAATTACAAAATGTTTATATTAATCACGGCACACAAAAAAAAAATCATATAGTAATTCTAAAGACACTTTGCTTTTTCACAAGATCGAGCTCCACTCTTAGAACAGAGGTGTTTTGTTTTTACATCATATCAAAATTAAGTTAACCAAAGTTGTTGAACTGTTAATTTAAACAGGTTGTTTGAAAATTAGACTCTTATGGTCTATGGATTCATTATAAACTTTTCATGGATTTCACTGGAACATGTGAACCACAATTTTAAATTTTTAATGAAATAGAAATTTCTATATAGATATAGGAAGATGTGGTGTGAGTGCCAATGAGACAACTCTCCATCCAAATAACAATTTTAAAAAAAGTAAACCATTATAGGTCAATGTACGGCCTTCAACACAGAGTTATGCTGGAATTGAGATTTGAGATTTGAGATTTGGAATTGAGATTTGGGAAAACCATGAAATCAAATATCAACCAAAATCAGATTTTTTCTCAATCCTGGAAAATTGGTGCACATGAAAATAAATAATACACATGGTTTAGTATTTTCAGTACAGTCAAACCTCAGTCTTATAATATTTAGGACAACTTAAAGGACTGAACACCATCAAATCAATTATATCCAAGAAAAACTTCTTTTTTTTCCCGAAATCCACGAGAATTACAGGTAACTGTGAAAATAAACTACATGTAATCCATAGTAGTAATATTTTTTAGACAGTCAAACCTGTATAAAAAGAAAGTAACTCGTAGGACTAGAGAAAACTCAGACCTTATAAGAGAGCTGAACTTTAGATACAGGTCCAAAATCCTAAAGTATGACTACAGACAGTGGAACAACTGAAGGTGACCTGACTTATCTAGACAGATTTTCACTTAATAGAGGGTGACTTTATAACAGGTTTTACTGTATGAATTCTTCAGTCATATGTTTTTACAACTATAATCTATTACACAGTAATGTTATTTATTTAAACATCAACTTAGACTGACTTTGACAACCATTATGTATACAAATATGTATTTTTCCTTTTTTATGTTCTTTAAGGCTTTGATAATTTTTACACTTCAATAAGTTTTTAACTATTTTACTTTCTGACAGTTTACCTAACGACCATGATGTTGAGTTAAAAGGTTAATTTAAAAACAAATCAAACATACATTCTTACTTATCTATGTAGTTCCACATGTGCTTCAAGAAAAATAAAAGATTCAGTGAAATAACAGGGTTAATGGCTGATGAGATTTTAGGGGCCCCCAAGTAAACTTAAGCCCAGGCTACTAATTTTTGACTGGTCTCTTAAATCAGAGCTGAAAATGCTAATAAAGTTTAATTTAATCTTTCGTATTGTGGTTCAGGTTGGGCCCCTTAAGACTTATACTATGAAGGTGTTTAACCAGGGTCTCAGACAATACCCCTAGATCCGAAACATAAGTCTTTTTCCCAGAGAAACTATGTTAGAAATCTTACCAAAGTTTAGTGACCCAACTATTACATCACAGCCAATTAACCAGGAAAAAAACGAAGGTAGGGAAATTCTCATACGACAAGTCTTTCTGTTACTTATTACTGCTACTTTGAATTAATCTTTTTCTAAGTATCTATGAGAACAGAAACAGACTTTTAAGAGAGGTTATAGTTACTATCTGGTTTTCACAGGTTTTGCACTTTTACACATATACTGAAACTTTTTGTTTAATGAATGTAAATCAAATTTATTTATTTTCATTTATACCAACTTTGTTGGATTCCGATGGAAAACTGTATTTCTAAGTTTTGTCAAACTCTGTGTAACTGACTTTAACATTTTTTGTTCTATGTTAAATATTTAAATTCAATATTCACCTATACCCCATGACCTGCATGAAAATGGGCACTTTACAAATATTTAAGTATCCCTAAGTAAATCTGTGAACCAACTGTACAACACTTTTTCAAAGTTAACGGTCTTGACTTCAACAATTTGATAGGACTCATATATTGCTGTCACCTTTTATATATACTTTTACAATATAAAGTGATTTGGAAAAGTCAAATGACTTGTCTTTTTTTAGAATATTGTATGCAGTTTAAACGTCCATTACAATGTATGAAACATTTGTCACTGGACATTATCAAATAAACAACAACTATCAACAGTTTGACAGAACACATTTGTCACTTCATACTGAATAATAAATCGGATATACTGGTATAAATGAAACTTACCAACAAATAATGTATTTGCGTTTCTATTTCCATATACAATTACAGTAGTTTTTAATCGAAAGATGATGTTACCAGTAAGCATGGGCGACCCAACGTGGTTATAAAAATAAATCCATAATGTTCACATGTCATTCCGTAAAAACATGTTTCACTATCAAAACATGTGAATTGTATTTTTTAAATCCATTAAAATTCTAATACAACCATTTGCCTTTAAACAACAAATAGAAATCCACAAATAAAAGAAAAATAAATGGCCATAAACTTTTATGAAATACACATTCGTTGCACACTAAAATTAATCCAATTGAAAAATCCTACGTTATTTCCCTGTCCCACACTAAACGGTTATAAATCCACACCTCTATTTCCCAACGTTGAAAACACCACACACCAGATTAAAATTCATTTGTTTACTACACGGCTCTTCAATCAGATAAAAACCTCGTCCAAGGACACGAAACGATTACACAAATTTAAAACCATTAACATATCAGCTATTTAAAACTATACAAATGTAATACAATTGTTAAGGACTTTGTATTAGTGTGTCGATTCAAGGACAATTATATGTATAGAAGTAAATTATATAGTGTCATCATGTGGAAAAAATATTTACCTTTACAGTGAGATCAAAAGTACATGAAATTTTAACATACAGTATAATGTAGAGAGATAAGACAGTTAGAGAAGAGTGCATCAAGATCAAAAGATAATAGGGGGGATCTACAGCATGGAAAACAGTCTTCATGGAAATGACATACGGATCTTAATCTGTATTCTGTATTCGTTAACAATTTGGTCATTTACTTCAGATCTATTCTACATTTGATTTTCTCATATATTTCTTTTAATCCATTATGCCCATTATTCTCTATTCCTTAATTTTTTTACCCCTTATTTTCTATACTCTTTTTTTTTTTTACCAATAATTCTCTCTTCTTTATCTTTTAAACCCTATTTTTTTCTCTATTCTTTTATTTGTTGGGCCATTTTTCTGTAAATTTGGTCATAAATCTCTATAATGTCAAACCCCATCCAGACTCACACATGTACACAGTATTTTAAGTTTTTAAAACACAGTGGACATTTCAATATGGCTGAAATTTGAAACTCCTCATTTTAAGATTTTTACCACTGTGTAAAAGATTTATATGTCTATCTAGTATTAAAATTGTGTTTCACAGTAAACATCCGTAAACTGAGACTGTTTGCATGGTCCCATCCAATTGTCAATTCTACCAGAATTCTAAAGAGGCCTTCGATAAGTCACCTTATTCATGTAAACATATGTAAACCGAGATTCACTCAATTTTAAAGTCCAATGCAATTGTCAGTTCCACCGGAATTCTCAAGAGTTTCCATAAGTTCTTTCTCAAATTTCCCAACATCTCAACAATATTTTTTTACTTTTTACATAGATTCAGAATATCACTGTCCATATTGAATCTGAGAAAAGGAGCTTGAAAAAAAGACAATTGTTAATTGCACATAATTCACTCAACTTTTTTATAACTCAACTTCCATAGTATCAACCGTAGTAGTAAAGGTTGAAAACAACAAATGGTTTCAAATTGACTATGGTCATGCAACCAACCACTTGTGATTTGAGCTTGGTCAACGATGGTCACAAACGTGGAAAACCATAGTTGACCATGGGTTAAATTTTAGCACATCCAACCATGGTTTGACCATGGTTATCAATGGTCAACCATGGTTGCATTTTAACAGGGGTAATAAATGGTATTCCAAAAAATTGTTAAAAACCTTCATTTGAGTCAAAAATTTGGAAAAACAGGATAAAACTCAAAATCTAGTCTTCCTTCCTATCATGGCAATGCAGGGAAAGTTCCAACAAATGGTTTCTTACAATTTTACAATAACATTGATGCCCCCATATTAATTACTATTGGTATTTAAACAAGGTTTCAGATATTGTCCTATTCAAGGTCTTCACATAAAACAAAAGTAATCAAACTTTAAATATTCGTAAAATCGATTTTGTCACAAGTTTAGAGTTCTTATCATGACTAATATACAAGTGAATCACAACAGTTTCAAAACAAATAAAATGTAATCCATTACATAAAAAAAAATATTTTGAAAGGAAATTAAAATGTTAAAATACTTGTTAATTTCCTGATTAATGTAAATCAATCAAAATAGTTTAACGACTAAATGATTGATCCTATTTAAACATGTCCTGATCTATGTTTCTCTGTAATAACAGTAAATATTGTTAGATTGATTTAAATTTTTTGTGTTTAACGCCACTTTTAAGCACCGCGTTTAGTCTATTTTGTGGTGATCAGATTTTGTTGGTGGAGGAAACCTGAGTGCCCAGAGAAAACCACTGACCGTCGATAGGAAAACTGACAATCCTTAAGTATTAAGATTGGAGTTGAGTGCACTAGCACCAGCTGGGTTTGAACTATCAACCTCAGTGTTGACTGGCCTAAGTGCTTATAGTAGTAGAACTACATAGATCACTAATGGCCACTGAAGCTCCTAAATAATGTTAAGACTGTGTGGATATAGAGTAGTAGAACTACAATAGAAACTGTTCCTTTGCTCGATTATAAACATTGTAGGATCCTTTAACTTTTGACTGATCTCGAAAGAGTCATATCATACCTGTAGCCAGGGGGTTCGTCCGACCCCCCCCCCCCCCCTTGAAACCAAATTAGCACTGTTAAAGTCAACATTCTGTTCAAATTGTGACTGTTAAAGTCGGGTTCATGAGTCCAAATAACCCCCCCTTGGAAATTCCTGTCTACGGGCCTGCATATTATTATATATTTTTTTCCCATGGCCTTGTAAGTTTATTTTTTGACTTATCAGTTTTATTGTCCCCTCCAGAATCTTTCTCCTCTCTTTTAAATCAACAAATAACTGTACAGGAGTTGAAGAGTTGCTGTCATCAATCGATGATTTGACAGTCACAAAGATAGGGTTTTGTCAACTGTGTATTTAACAGTAAATTTTAGCCAATGAAAAAATGTTACACAAAAATTGAATTAGAACATGAAGTTTGGAATGAAAGTACTTTTACCAATGTCTACCAATAACTGTCAAAAGAGAAGTACCTTTAGAGACATTAATCTCATAAAATAATACTATATATATATAACTGTCTATTGTTAGGCCAAATAAAATAGTATGTGTGGTTCCAGTTACATCTGAAAATAAGTTAGGGTAGGTAGGCAGGGATTTTTGTTTATTTTATGGTTTTTTTTTACATTGAGTCTATGGGAGCAACATTCTGACTTGAATAGTGCTTGATGAAAAATGACAATAAAATCTTTAGGGTTAAGGCTATTTTCAAGACAAAAAAGTAGGGACGGTAGGGTAACTGGAACCACACATATATTTTTATTTGGCCTTATTAAATGTTGGATTCCATTAATTGTCATGGATTTCATGGGTGATGATAAATTGGGATCCAAGGAAGTAATTGTCGAAATATACTTTGTTTGGTATGACGATTTACTGTTGATTTTAATTTTGCAACTGATGAAAAATTAATCTTTAAATTACTTTTGTGTTAAATTTCAGGTACAAGTTTACTTTATCCACTTGCACTTGTATGCAGATGCAGACCTTTGCAAAACTACATTACATGTACATGAAATATTCACTTAAATATGATTTTCGCTCTATCCAAATACTAGTTTCCCCTTCACAAGGCGACTCTGTCTGACTTGGCAGTAGTTAAACCATATAAGATTCAATTAAACACATTTGTGCAAAGACGTAGTCCTTTTAATGTTGTTCAGTTTAATGTCTGAAATGAAACCGGATCAGTGGGATTATCTCTCACAGCAGACAATAAGAGGATTAAACTGCAAATATGGATTACTCAAGATTTAATTTCCGACACAAAATCCTTTTTTTTATTTATTTTACAAAAGGTCGTTAATTTTCAATATAAATACTGTAAATTCTGTAAATTCATTATTTTCATGATGGTTTTATTAAGGTGAAAAAAGAGACAAGATGTGTATCGCCTCTTCTGACTTATTGATATATGCCCATAAATTGTATTCATGAATCTCAGATTTTTCCAATTTTTTTCACAAATTTTAACAAATCAGATTTACAAACACATGCAATAATTTTTGAATTTACCATAGATATAAATAGGACAAGAGGCTGTCACAATGACAGCAAACCAGATTTGTTAACATTTATTTGTGTCCTGGCAATATCAAGAACCATAACTGATGAACGGTGAAAGTGAAAATCGTCAATATCAAATTGACCTCCATTTTATCATCAGTATCAACATATCAAAATTTGAAACGCTAAGGTTGAATGGTTCATGAGTAAATGCAACAACATGAATGGAAACGTCATTTTTCGATCTTTCAAGAACCCTAACTCCTGAACAATAAAAGTCAAAATCTACATTATTGAACTTGACCTCCATTTTGTCATCAGTAAACAACATATTAAAATTTGAAAAGCTAAGGTTGAACAAAGTAAATGCACGGACAGGACTCAGGAAACGCCATTTTTGAATCAGTCTGCACAAAAAACTTTTTCAACCACGTAGTCCTGCAAAGACCAATGTATTCTGACATTTTTCTTATTGGTCTAAACAAAGTTTTGCAAAAACATACTTACGTCCAAAATGAAATTTTACTAGTCTGGGGCATCTGACTCAAGTGGCTTAAACCGTGCAGACTGTGTCAACCAAGAAAATTTCAGATGATACCACATTTTTTTAAATTTTGTTTAGTGATTTCAACTTTTGAATAAAAAGAGATATAAGAATAGTCATTAATGAGTTTCTGCAACCTTGTTCAAAAACACAAAAAAAACATCAAGATCAACAAATATTTCTATCAAAACTTTTAGATCTATATCATAATGATTAACTATATATATCTGAAAATTGACTAAATTCACAGCTCTCCTAATTACTGCATTCAATTACATTTTGTATTAACAGATTCAGATTCAATAGTTTATTAAAGTCTCACCACTTGAATAACATTATACATTCCAATATACATATAAAACATTGTGTATAACATGAAATATTGGATAACATATATAAAACATATTGTATATTAAAACTTAACATTAAAGATGAAGAAAGAAGTAAAAATGTACATGCTAAAAATATTCTCCTTTCTAAAATCTCATTAAGAATTTATTTACTTTTGTCTAACACAAACATTGATAAGAACAAAAATTGCTATCATAATTTTCTCAAGGCCATTAATTTAAAACTTAATTGTCAACTGAGCATTTTAACTGAACAATTATTCGGTTTTTTTTTAATTATGTTCCCAAATGTTTGAATAATACTACCATAGACAATTAACGTTTAGAAATAGGAAAATTTAAAAGTATACTTAAAATGGATTTTATATGGCTTTTATAAGTAAACTATTTGTGCGTTCATGTAAAAAACATTATGCACTACCAAATTCATACAATATTCTCTTTAATATCGACTGAAAATAAAACTTGGTATGAATATTTGTGTCAGGCCTTTAAAATTGAATGCACAGGTCCGTTAAAGTCCTTTTTCTTTTCTTTAATAAACAAATATTATTGTATAATAGTGCAAAAAGCCTTTTAACAAATACAATAGTTTGGTTTTTTTTACGAATATTGTTTAATTTATTTTAAGTCTTTAATTATTGACTGGCATTTCAATAAAGTTCAAGTTTAAATTACAAGAACAGTGTTGGTATTTTACTAACTGTTGTATTTTTAATATTGCATTTGACGAGAAATTAAACTTTAAAATGACTTTTCAGGTAAATTTAAGGTACATATATACTTTAACTGACTCAAACATGTCTAATCCATGAAGAATACCTTAGTGGAGGAAAAAGACTAAAATTAAATATGCTTCAGGTTGAACTTTATAAGCAAGAAATGATCAAATAACTATGTAAACTATTGTACACAAAATGAAATCATGGCAACACAGGGGCCATTTTAAAAAGGTGGGTTCCCAAACCAGGACAAAGGGGGGTTCCAACTATATGTCCCCCTTCAAATGCATTGATCGTCCAACAAAAAAGGGGGGTTCAAACCTCCTGACACATCCCCCTGGATCCACCACGGCAATACATATACTAAGTGTCAGGATCACCATATGAAAAGGCATTGTCAATGTATTATAAATTAGTTTATATTTATTTCAAATGCACAGTTGATGGTATACAAAAATTACAAACAAGAATACAAAACAAATAGAATGAAATATACAAACACCCCCATAATATGTTTATTTCATAGATGAGTTTTGAAATACACCTTTGTTTTAGAGTCCACATTCTGCAGGACTTTGGACTTTTATATAAATGGCGTCACAAACTGCACAAGTTCAGGAACAATTGTACTATTTTCATTATATCACACATATTTAAAGCACTGTTTGTTTATTGAATAACCAACAGAATAATGGCCTATATTTTTACAGTAGGCGGTTGATCGTGAATCATACAATAACTATAAACTATGATAAACAAGGTCCAAGGTCACTGACCAATATAACTCTAGAGTAAATGTTTACAATTATACAAATCTTTGACAAGTACCAATTATTTACCCTGATTCTGTATATGCAAGTTTACATGGCTTACAGCCATTTTTTTTATAGAGATAATTTAAATTCCTCTGTTCATATTTTACAGGATGGAGAGATTAGGCTGAGTACAGCAATTGGTTTAAAACTATTGCAACTGCTGAGACCTTACATAAAGAGGGGTGAATAGAGTCACTCAACTGTGTATGTAAATACTAGTTGTGAAAATAGTCACCACTTTAGAGTTCTGATATTTGACTATGACAGACTACAATCTTGTGCACATGGAAAGTGACATTAACACTAACATTTAACAAATGAATTTGCTTCCTCCATTGGTGGACAAGCCAAAAACTGAATTTTCGGCTCTCTCTTGACACCATTTGTGAGTATGGTCTTGAGGAAACAATGATAGTCCGTCGGAAGGGTACTATAAATGGCTGACCTGTGTTAAGAGAGAGCCACATCACTTGCACGTTAAAGACACCCTTGTAGTTTTCGAAAAAAGAGCAGGCTAATGCCGCTACAAGGCAGCACTCACACCCGCAAAGTGGAAAGGGATTCATATAAGTTGCAAAACTTGTTTCCCAATCCACTATAAATAAATATGTTTAAACTAAAACCTAGTGTATACATAAAGACACACAAGAACAGACTTAACAAATGATCAAGGGTACATTAAACATCACTAGAACTTAAAACAATACTTGGAAAAAAAAAAAAATTTTTCCCCATAATGTCTTCGTTTAAAAAGAGCTGTATGCACTAGATTTCTTCTTTGTAAACTTTTACTTTTGAACAATTTCCCTTCTACCTACTGCTATACCTTAAGACAAATGTATTCTCTACGTACTATTTTCACCTTTCAAGCTGTCAGAATGGAGAATGTTCTGTACATTAATTACTAACAACAGAAATTACACTGGTAAATGTCTTTGTGGTACAAACATATGTAATATTCTCTTTCATACCAGCTGCTGTCGACTTAGTTCTCAACAGAAATTGATTCATTAGGACAAGCAGAAACTGTCCCAAAAGTATAACATGCAAAATGCACTTCAGCTTAATTTATATTTTTCACGAGTCTGCTGCTCTTTAATTGTCACCAGGTAAACTTGAACTCATGAAAATATCTTTTCCAAAGAAAAATATAAACTCATTACAGAATTTGATTCATCTTTCTTCAAATGATATAGCGGGTAACTTAATAATGAGAGGAGACCTTGTGGTATGCCAAATAGGACAACTATTAAATTGACCACCTGAGTCCAAATAATATTGATGTAAGCAACTAAATTACTCCCCTTATAGCCTTCACCAATGAGTATAACTCATACCCTTAGTTAACTCAAACAATTCAGACAAAACTTAGAGAACAGTTACTGATATGTACCCTTGTAATTCTTTTGAGATTTATATAATCTTATTCATTCACCGAATTTCTATAATGTGTTTTCCATGGATGTCTGACAGAGGAAAAATGTCGTAATGAAAACAGAAATCTCAATATAAACAGTTATAGTCCTATAAAAAAGTGCAAAACTTTCATAAAAGCCAAGGAAAGGGTAATTGAACTCACACAAAGTACAAAATGCATAATTGCTAAATTTTCAGATCCTTTCTTTTTTTTAAAGGGTTACAAGGAATACAATAAAGGGAATTGCGTAATGCCATTATTCAGTATTAATATGATGTACACACAAAAGCTATTTGTTTAATACCCCAAATGAAACCTTGTTTCCATAAAAAAAAATCTTTTATGTATTTACATATGCCCTGTAAGTGCCCCAGTGAAATTGACTCATAAACTATTTCTAAATGCCATAAAACCTGCTGGTTTCCACTTTATTTACATCACAGCAGGGAGCCAGTTGACAAATGGTGACCTATAATCTCAATGGAGTTATTCATATACTATATTATATAACTCCTGCAGTTAATGTGTAAATAAAATCCACTTATGCTTTCACTTTGAAGTCTCAAGATAAGAAAATTTATAGAAATGTGTTAGGAATAAGATAGTCGAAACATATTCATCTAATGTAAAAAGAAGTCATTAGAAAGTTTTTTTTTTTATCAATTTCCATTTTTAAATATCTGAGTCTTCTTGTGTGGTTTATAATACATGTACCAGACACCAGGTTTCAAAACATTAAACATAATGAAAGGACAGGGACCCGAAGTCTATCCAGTCTAAATTTTGATTTTGATCAGAACCTGACAGACATATTTTATCATGAGAAACTGACTTCTCATTGACTTCAAAGTTGTCCTTTCAGGGGCGGATCCAGTCATTTTAAAAAGGGGGGGACCGAACCCTGGACAAAGTGGGGGTTCCAACCACATGTCCTCATTCAAATGCATTGATCGTCCAAAAAAAGGGGATTCCAACCCCCAGAACCCCCACTCCTCAGCACTCCACCATTGCCTTTTCTGTTCAACTGAAATATATCACTGCAGGTCTGCAGATGAGTTTGAGAAACTTCAACAAACTCATTTCAAGTACTGTTAGAAAACAGCTTCAAACCGTGAGACTTTGTAAAAAGCTGTCTTTGTGAATATCATTTCAAATCATGACAAGAGCAAGCAATACATAATGTGATAATCAGAAACAAAACCTCACACAGTTACATATTTTCACAACAAAAACTATTGCATTGCATAATGTCTCTAGTATTATATAATACTGATTCCAAAACTTTTATTTTAATTTAGACTAGCTGACTTTTGAAATGACACATCTCTATGACTTTCCCTTTTTCTTTTATTCCAGGAAAACTGAGATCAAATTGATTTTATAAAATATAATGGCATTAAAATATAACAATTGGCAGTACATCTGTTATACATAGATAGATCTTCCATTTAAAGCCTCTTGCACTATAATTAAAGATTCATTCCTCAAAATTGTCTGTTAAAATAATAAAATTTATCTGCTTAATGTAGGTATCCCATTAGACTTGCTACATGTCCCTTCCTTATTATTTTTTTTTAGTTTTGTCCTTCTACCAATTTGACTGTTATATACTAAGAGATTACCATTATTCTGACATCTGCAGAGGACAATCAGTATATACTGGCAGTTTTCAGTAAACATATAAATTAGTATGTAAGAAATAAAAGAAAGGGAATTGTAGCTAGTCAATAATGTCTGTTAAAGTAATAAACTCCATCTGCTTCATGTAGGTCTCCCATTTAAAGCCTCTTGCATTCAGAAAGCCAAAACTAAAGAATCATTCCTTAATATTGTCTGTTAAAGTAATAAAGTTCTGTGAGAGTTGCACCAAAGTTACAGTGACACTGCCATGAACTTATTGTACATATCTTTAGTGCAGAAGGTTTTATGCACTTACAAGAGATAACAAATGCTTGCCTATTTTACCATTCAAAATTCAAAATCAAGAATTCCCATAAGAAAAGGATCAATGAAGATTTATATCCAAATATTTGTATATATCAATATATCACTTTCAACAAGCTTCTTTTCTATTGTATGTTCTGGGATTTTAACTTGGGATGTTAAAGATATAAGGTGACATAAATGGCTTTTATTTGAACTTCATAATTCGTATGACTCCTTTGTATATCTTACTGCTTTTATGTACAATTCTATTATATGATTCCCTATAAAAGTATGATTAACGATTAACACTTGGAGTTAGACAGATCACTTTCATTTGGTTACATTTCTAAGTTTTTGTAATATTTTTGGTTATCTAGGCTTCTAATTATCCCTAGATAACAAAGTCAAACTTCGTAGAAATTCTTTTAGGGACATTTATCAGCTCTAAGATACTGTGTATTCCTTATTGTTCATTGGATACCAATTTTTCGTGGATTTTGTGGGTATATGGTTAACCATGAATTTAAATTTTAAACGAATCTAAATGCATGTATGCATGCAGACTTTGTCAAATACAGATTAATTACCCCTTATTTGATGGAGAGATGTGTTACGAAGATATTTTGACAAGAAACAATAATTTTATATTCAAGTATTGAGAAATTTTGCAATTTCCAGAAAAGATGGTGGGTTTTGTCAGGGACAGTCTATACTTGTATAGTATAGAAAGTCCCTGATTTTGTGCACTGGGATTTCAAAATATTTTCAGCTTGTAAAAACGAAAAATTAACAAAAATACAAATTTGCCTAAATTCATGAAAATTGGTAGCCAACGGAAATAAATAAATCCACTGTAGTATTTCATTCCACATCAAATCCTCATATTCAGCTGAGAGTAATCTACAAACAAACACTACCAGTAATAATAGGTCTGCTATATGTCAGAAAATTTATTTAATAATGATTCAATTAAATCTAACTATTTATCAGCAAGAACAACCTGCCGAAGTCTAAACATTCCCAATGTTACTACTCACGATATACATCAACCAGAACCTTATCAACGTCTGCCAGGGGATACATAACTATTAAACGCAGATCGGCCTTGCAAAAAATACCATTTCACTTTATTTTCGATTATACTTTTCTTGCTTAGGCATACATCAATGAAATACTAGATAATAACCATTATTTCTTTGGAATTAATATTGGTTGTATTACATTATTGAGATTTTTCTGATTAATCAGCTCCTAATCAGAACATCATTTGGATTTCCCTGATTATTCCCCAGCTCCTAATCAGAACATTATTGAGATTTCCCTGATTAATCAGCTCCAAATCAGAACGTTATTGAGATTTCTCTGATTAATCAGCTCCCAATTAAAACGTTACTGAGATTTCCCTGATTAATCAGCTCCTTATCATAACATTATTGAGATTACCCTGATTAATCAGCTCTGATCAAAACATTTCCCTGATTAATCAGCTTTTATCAAAACCACATTGTCTCTTTGAAGACGTTTTGGAATGCAACTGTCAAAACCAATTAAAGTCAAATACTTATTACCACAGAGATTATGAGCAATTCTTTTCTACTTATTTTTTTAACAAAAGAAACTGCATGCCTACTTGACCATACTTTTACATGCATATTTAATTATAACTGGGAACAGTATATCTAACAATATATATGTTCCTGATTATAATTCTATTATTGGTATATTGAACAAACCACAAGTTTCTCCCAGGTTTTTGTAGACATTTACTAAAGGGTGGAGTGGAGTGGAGTGGAGTGGAGTGGAGTGGAGTGTTGGAGTTTATGAGTGGAGTCAAGGAGTGAAAACATGGAATTAGGAAATTGAACCAAATTATAAGACATTTTTGTATACATGTTTAGCTATAAAAACCATAGAATAAATGTTTCAACAGTATCCAGATGCACACCACTCCACTCCACTCCACCTTTTAGTACATGCCGTTTTGGTATGTCTTAAAATCTTTCTGGTTACTAATGATATCTGGTAACATTTTGATAAGAATCGTAACCTTTTAATTTTCGCAATTCACCCACAGTGCATAACCCTGTGAGAAATAAATGCAGTTAAACATTCTAATGCCACACTGTCATATTTATAGTAGGTAATTCATCTTATATAATCTGTGCAATTCTATTGGCTAAAACATGTCACATGATGTAGTAAGAAACTTTCAAAGCAGTGGCGGATCCAGGGGGAGGGTTCCAGGTTGGAACCTCCCTTTTTTTTTTTAGAAAATCAATGCATTAGAATGTGGACATATAGTTACTTTTATCCTGGGTTGGGAACTCTGCCTTTTATAAATGGCTAGACCTGCCATCCTAATTGGATGCATTGAAACAACAGTTGAAGCCCGAGTACCAGTAAAAAAAAAAATTATATGCCAGTAAAGTTTTCATGTTATATGCCAGTAAAATTTTCATGAACATCTGAGCTTCAAAAGCAATATAAGTTTAAGGAAATAAAAAGAAAGACGGATTTTGAGGCTTGTAAGTAAACACGTGTGTGCAAAGACGTTCTGTTACATATTAAAACTAGAAGCACTAAATTACTGCACTTCAGGCATAAAATGTTATGTTATTTGCACATTCCATTCTTAGATTAAAAATAGCATGTCAAAAATTTGCAGGTATATTTTTAATGCAAATACACTACCTTTTTGTAATCAAAATGACCTACTGTGGATTCATACCTGCCAACTGTCACTAGTTGAGGGGTATTTCCACCATGTTAGCCCCCTAATGGAAATTTTGAAAGAGCAAATGTTGTCCACAATTTTAAACAAAACAATCAATTTTACCATGGATATAGAAATGTTAAAGTATGAAGAAGCAAATAAACAACATTAAAATAAATTTGAAGGCCCCTTTAATAGGTTATGTAGGACTATGGGAATAATATTGCACATAAAACCCCCATGGTCATTTTGATAACTTGGCATGTATGTGGATTCATTTATTTCTCATGGATTTTAGCCCTCTATCAAATCATCGGAGCAGCTGTATTGTTAAAACAATAATTCCATGTAACAATTGTTTCAGACCTGTATTCTAACCTCAGTCCAGCCAATCAGACTGCCTGTTACTAGATACCAAATACATTTCTATCAATTCATTACCATCCCTTATGGAGTTACGGTAACTTTACATAAAGTTTTCAGGAAATAACACAGCGATTGTCAGTCTTAATGGTCTAACTTGAAGTCACGTAATGAAAAACAAAACGTTACTGACGACACCAGATCCGTAGTTCATCATTTTGTTATTCTTTCTCCAACTGTATATAGCTCCGATGACAAAAACTCAATTACGAAATGTACATTTTACTTCGTGTGTTGCAAATCAATTACAATTCTTTTGTGACAGGAATGAATCAATACTCAGTCTTTCCTCCTGTGTGTAAACAGCGGAGTTTATCTGATGGTAACTAAGAATTGCTATAACACATTACGTTCCCGAGGAAGGTGTTTTGGTCCATACCATACAATTAATGATACATGCATCATTGATTCACATTTAGTTAACTCAGGGCAAACACATTACCATATCGGGGAAATTTCACCTTTTTTGTTTTATTTCTCACATTAAATTTTAATGATAGAATTTTAAAGTGCTAACTTTTCAATAATTTGATTTTTTATTAGACCCTGAGGTTTTATATAGTATTGATATCACAGAATGTTATTAATCAAAGATTAACACAACACTTTTCATTTCACTTCGAACTTTTCAATTTTGAAATACAACACAACTTTTCTAGATTTACCCCAAATTTTAAAACCTTAGCCAGGATACATAATAATACTTCAATATATATGGAGCTTTACGATTATTATAAAAGCCAAAATCACCTTTGTTTTAGTATAATACTATGGATTCCATACCCGTAGCCATGGGGGTTCGAGGGGTTCGGACGAACCCCCTGGAAATCAAATAAGCACTGTTAAAGTCAACGTGCTGTTTGAATTGTGACTGTTAAAGTAAACAACAGTATCCAACAAATAATAATAAATACACAGTACATTTATTCAATGCTTGTTGAAGACGCGTGCCGATGTTGCTTCAAACTGGACTCTTCTATACATAAAATGAAGACGCTATATATACAGCAAACCAACAAGACAAATAACCAAATACTTTCAAAGGATCATGTTTCACTAATATTTATTACTAAATGTTATCAATCAATTATATTTTTCATAAATAATTTTCCCACTCTTTTTAAAAATATTATTTATATTCATCAATCAGCGAACAAATGATTGTAACTGTCTATATTTGTTTGATGTTGATTCGGTAATCTGTATTATATAATACCACATTCATAACAACTCATCTGAATAGATCAGAAATTATTATACCACATTCATAACAACTCGTCTGAATAGATAAGAAATTATCACTTTCAAAATATAATATACTTAAATACATGCCAGGCATAACACAATCTTTAACTATCATTAGTAATACTGTTAAAAGTAAATTTTTAAAGCTTCAAATTCTTCTGTGTTTTACAACATTTATATTTTACCAACCATTCAAGTGCACCCAATCATACTACTACAGAAATACATGAGATAATGATTGCATTGTAATCTTTATCCAGTATTACATGACTCTCCTCACTAATTACGTGTTTAATTAAATGGAGTAGAGAACAACAGGAATAAAAGTAATCATGGGCATTGTAATATGCCCCCATATACAAAGATGCAACTCCCCCCCTTTCATGTCTTCAAAGAAGTCTTCACTCTAAGGCTTATTATATAAAGTGTTTACAATTATAATCCTTTATAGAAGACAACATTGAATAATACAACCCTACCATTTTACGGAAAGTCCTCATTCAAAGGTTAAGAGAATATAAAGTGAATACAATTATAATCCCTTAAAGAAAACAACATTGAATAATACAACCCTACCATTTTATGGAAAGTCCTCATTCAAAGGTTAGGAGTATATAAAGTGAATACAATAACAATACCTTAAAGAATACAACATTGAATATTACAACCCTACCATTTTCTGTAAAGAAGTCCTCATTCAAGAGCTGTATAATTAGTGATTACCCCGGTACAATAATCTACAATACATGCAACAATATACAACCCACCCAAGTTTTATCGAAGAAGTCTCCAGTCAAGAAGTCTTAATATAATATACATTAAGCAAAGATGTCGCAGGACAACCCTTAAATAAGGAAATCGTAGAAATATTTATATATATATTTATAGACTTACCGTAAAGATTTCTGTAGCAGTGATTTCAGTATCATGACAATCACTGCCGTTTCATTGCCATTTTCTATGACAGCTTCATTATTTTTGTATTTTCAAGCAAAAAATCAATGGAGAAAAACGTAAACATTCAAGGTTGTATTAAAAGCATAACTCAATGCGTTCTCCAATCAATCCACTTCATAGCTGACCGATTGAGGGAGACGATCCATGTCTCTGTGATAAAGAGTTACTTAGTATTTACGATTATCCTGACAATGTCGTTAAGACCTCGGCTAAAAGACAAGTTATGAGAGCCACTGGTTGAATCTTATAGACTTCTGAAGCCAATACTTCAGAAAAATGTAATCCCGTATTGATTTTCTCTCACTAATGATGAAATTTTCTATAATTAAGAAAATCTTGCAATGGTGATTTTGTCGCTCCTCAAAGCAGCAGTATATCATTTGGTTTTTATATCATGCAGCCTATTCAATAGATCTTTGTTGATTATATATATTTGTAAACTGAGGACAAAAATTGCTTTTAATGACTGCTTCATTGATTAGTAAACCTCGTTGTAACTATATATCACAACATTTGATATGAATAGTGAAAAGGGGGGTGCTGAATGATTGATTTTATGAACTATTGTATCTTACGTATATCACTTACTAAGGTTTATCTTCACATTTAATAAGAATAATGAAAAGGGGGATGGTAATGATAGATTTATAAATCTCATTGTATCTTTATATCACAGTTTATTCTTAACATTTTATATGAATAATTAGTGAAAAGGGGGGCGCTAATGACTGATTTGTTAACCTTGTTGTATTCATATATCACTAGGTTTATTTTTAACATTTTATATGAATAGTGAAAAGGGGGGTGCTTTTGACTGATTTGTAAACCTCATTGTATCTATATATAACTCTAGGTTTATTGATAACATTTTTCATGAATAATTGGTTAAAATAGGGGTGCTAATTTTGTTTGATTTGTTAACTAATAATATCTATGTTTTACAGAGTTAAATCGTCACATTTATATAAATAAATTCCGAGGGGGTGGTTAAATTGATTTGTAAAACTCATTGTATCTTTATATCACAGAGTTTATTCTTTAATGACATATCAATGAATTGTGAGAGGAAAAAAAAGGGGGGGGGCTTTTTATTGATACCTAAACCTCATTGTAAGATGATATTTTTTATATAATGGGATCCTTCTAATGACTGGTTAATTAATTTGTAAACCTCATGATACCTTAATAATATCGCAAAGTTTCATTAACAATCTATATCAATAAATTGTGAAAAGGGGGAAGGGGATATTATAATATTCCCCAGTCAACTTTTTGAGTTCAATTGTTTTAAGACTGAAAAAAAAGATGTTTCTTAAAAGATTTATGAGGGGAAAATCTTTATAAATATATTCTACATAATTTATAAACAGTGAAATCTGGTGACCAATCTGTTGTCAAGATAAAGTTACATTAATTCTATGACAACATTCTTAAAACAATAGGAATAAAATTAAAGACTATTGCATCTGTTGGTTACATTTCCCATCTGGATTGAGTGGGACTCTTCTGTGTACAGATGTAGATCATCAAGTATTTTTAATATTTATAAATCTAAAAGGGCAATCTTGAATTTATAATATTGATTGATTTATGGTGTTTTAATGCCTCTTTTTAAGCACCATTGTTTAGCTCCACTTTTATGCTATTTCCTGGCGTCCAGTTTTGATTGGTGGAGGAAGCCAGAGTGCCTGGAGAAAACCGCTGAAATTCGATAGGTAAACTAACAATCCTAGTCAATTAAGATTGGAGTCAAGTGCACCCACAAGAGTGTGGTTCGAACTAACAACCTCAGTGTTGGCTGCTGACTAGTGATTACAGTAGTAACTACTTAGACCACTCGGCCACCTAGGCTTGCCGAGTGTGTGAAGATTTTTACCTCGCCAGTTTGTCAAGCCTGTCTGTATATATAAAAAAGAAGATGTGGTATGATTGCCAGTGTCAGGATTAAGTACCATGAATAAAAAGATCATAACTCTTTGTTCACAGTAGAAATGGTTATTCATGTAAAATGTTGAAAAGTAATTAAGTCGAAGATATAAAAAAAAAAGGGGGAGGCTTTTACGAACTGATCGAAATCATGTCATCAGATCCAGATCATAGAATAAAACATTTAAAAGTATTTATATTGAAAACTGTAGAAAATACAATTTCAATGAAAGTAAAATTCAAAGCATTTAGATTGGCTGTCAAAAAAAAAAAATTTCTCTCACTCAAAAATTAAATTACTTTTGAAATCAGTAATCATTTTTTAGCATTATGTTTAAGTACAAGGACAAAAAGTCTAAAAATCAATACATCTTCCTATTTTTGTTTATAGAGTGGTATTACATAGATCACATTTATACAGTATAGCATTGAAATGGCTGTTTACATGCACATGAGACACCATTTTTTTTACAGTGATTATAAACACTCATAACTTTTTTAAGAACAACAAGTAAATTATCAAGCATGGCGTAAAGCCAGCTAGCAGATCAAAATTGTATAAATCACATTCTTCAGTATAGCATTAAAAACTTGTATACAGTATAATGAATCAAGTATGGCTGTTTACATTTTTGCAGTATTTTTTTTTTAAAGCACAACAAATAATTGATCAAGCATGGCCTTAAAACCAGCTTATACCAAAGTAATATTATATAAATCACATAGGAATTAATCTCCTCTATTTAATATACAAACAACCAGAGGCATTGATTTTATTACTACTGCTTGTGTATTGCTCATTTGTTGTTTTTATTTACCATTATATTATTCTTTTATGAATTTTACAAATATTTTCAATTTACAGAAGTACAGAAAGATATAGTTGACAGCTAACCCATAGAATTGTAAAATCTGAACAAGAAATCACAGTGGTTGAAAAGATGTTAGGATTTGAAGCCAATTTCTTTGGTCTCAGGACTGTCCATTGTTTTAAACAATTGACATTGATATCTAGAGTCTGTTTATTTGTATAAAATTCCAATGGAATCTGCATATCACACAATATGAGAGTTTCCAAGGACAAAAGGGCAAGATGGCAGATATTCGTACATTGAAAATCTTTTCATTTTTGGATTAAATATGTAAGGTGACATCCATTCACAATTGCTCATACATACATACATAGAAAACATATGGAAAGAGATCAGTACTCATTCTGTGCAAATTTTCTTTCAATTCATTACCTTGAATTCTAATACCATATGACTTAAAATACATTAGATTTCTTGTTCAAAGTTTTCTTTTACTTAAATAAAGTCTTTGTTTTTGAGGGAAAACCTTGATTGAAACAATTTAAGGGACTTTACGAATAGTAAAGGCAATGTGTTCAGATTCCCTGATGACAGAAAGTGTGATTTTTTTCAAGGACTTGTGAATAAGATCTTCCCATTCATGCAAGCATCTTGAAATTCAAACATATCTTCTATCTTTGTTTAAATCTGTCACTTTTGTGTTTAATTGCGATACAATTTACTAACAGCCGTCTTTAATTATCAATTTGTTTTAATTCTGATAAAAATCAGTTAACTCATATAATTTGCATAATAAGTTCTATTGGAAGTAAATAATTTACAGAAAAATTTAGCCATTTTGTAAATGTGATGGTTAATTATTGTCCATGCATCTAAGATCAAAGTCACAATTTATCTAACCTATTCTCAATTCTTAATGTATTAATCACAAAAAACAAGCAATTAACATTTCAGACTTCATAATTTGTTTTTCAATATTCATTAAATGCAGTCTCTATTAGAAAAAAATCAACTTATTGCAATAAAACATTAACACGGTCTAACGATTTCGTTTTTTGAAGATGAATTATTCAGGTAGTGGAATTGTTGTTTATAAATAATTAACAATTGAACAGATGAGTTATTTGAAAATTAAAATTGAAAAGCTGATCCATGTGGATGGTGGTTTTTTTTTGCATTATAGTAGCATACATCAATGATTCATAGTAAATACTAATGACTTATATAGTAAGTCACTAATGTAATATGAACCTGAGAGACCATTATACAATCCTAAAGAGATACTGAATAGCTTCATAGTCAAAAGGATACTTAGCAAGCAGCATAGATACAAAAAGTGGAAATAGTCAGCAAATAACAATTATGCAGATGAAAAGACTATAATGTTTTAAATTACCTAGATTTCATTGAAAGAGAAGATGAGGGACCTTTTCCCAGATGATGGAATTGAGGACTTTGGGATTTAATCATTATCATGCTGCAAGAATGCCAGTGAGACAAATTATTTTAATGGGAATTCTGAATTTGGCATTCACCTTCTTATTAATTTAGGGATAAGACACCCCCCCCCTTTTTTCTCCCTTTCTATCCCCCTTTTTCTTGTCATCAGGAAAAACACATGACATTCAATGTTCAATCAACCAATCCTGCGCTGATGCACAGCTGAGTGTGAGCACTGAGAAACTAAGAATTTGAGATGGCAATAGATAATTGAGCTAATTCAATCTCCCATCTGATCACAATGTCAAGAGAGGGATGAGAAACCCTCCTCCCTCCCTTTTTTTCCATCATTTTGAAAAACATATAACAGTCAATGTTCAATCTACCAATCCTTCTAAGTTTAGCACTGATAATTTAGAAGGAAATAGATAATTGAGCTAGTTCAATCTCCCTTCTAATCACAGTCAAGACACTTAATTACCCCCCTTTTTTTCTTGTTATTAGGAAAAACACATGACATTAAACTTTCGAACTACCTATCCTGCACTGAAGCACAGCTAGGTGTAGCACTGAGAATTTAGAAGGCAATAGATAATTGAGCTAGTTCAATCTCCCTTCTAATCACAAAGTCAACGAAACTTAAAACTGAAATCAATTTCCAACAAGTTTTCTTCCCAATCATTATCAACAAGTGAAGAAAATTGTCAATAAATTGTGATCTTTCTAACACATTTTTCCTACTGAAACCACCTGCCTATTTCTCCATTAAGACATATTTTCCGTGGTGACAAATTTTCACGTCATTTTTAAACAACTAGGGGGTCAACGTAGCTTTAAATATCCGATATAAATTGACCTGCTTGAATTACGGTGTCAGGGTGACAGAACACTATGCATATAATTAGGGTGCTTAGAATCTGGGAGCATTCAATTATTTTCAAGCTACTGAGGACAATTTTGATTTAATCTGTCATGAAGCGGAAAGCATATAACGCCAAATTCAATAATCGTAACAAAAGCTTAAGCCGAGTGACCACTCGTTTATTTTTATTTGTCACGATGGAAATGCAATAAAAACGCTGTCGTGAGAACTTATTTAAATACAATTGTCCACTATCATTTGGACCATGATTACTAATCCATGATGGAATGTCCCTAATAAATTCAATTATATCAATTTCCAAGTGATTCTATAAGAAAAACTATCAGAGATATTTTTGTAAATACTTTACAATGGTAATAGGTTTTCACACTTCAGAGTCAATTAGATATATATATACTCCATCTGCTTAACGGGAAAATACTTTATTGAACACAATATACTGCTATTCTATAAAACACTGATGTCAATTGTAGAAGGTTAGTTATTGTACAGGTATAAAATGACATGAGTCTGAGTTGCACAAAAAAAACTTATGACTTAGATTTATCTTAAAAAAAATACACTGAATTGTTCATGACTTACGATCAATCTTAATCACTAGTTTATTTGTGAAACCAACTCCAGGTCCCCAAATCAAGCATGGATTTACAGTAGCTGTTCGTCAAAGCTTTTCGTCTATGTCATGAACAAGATTAACCTATACAGTGGCGGATTCAGGGGGAGAGGTCAGGGGGTTGGATTCCCCCTTTTTTTTTGGACGATCAATGCATTTGAATGGGGACATATGGTTGGAACACTCCCCCCTTTAATCCTGGGTTGGGACACCCCCCCCCCCCCTTTTTTTTACATTTAGCTGGATGCACCCGTTATATCATTGATATAGGAAGATATGGTATGAGTGCCACAATATTGACAAAATATGAATAATTTTTTCTTACATATTGATGAGTTATCTTATCGAGATATCCTTCCCTCTGAATAAAATTCTTATATCTATTAACTCTTCTAATTTATCAATACTTGAAATTATAATGTCAAAAGATTTAGCCAATAGAACTGACATTTACTTTTGACATAAAACTTTTGACATATTGTACCAACACCTGCCATTTTGTTAAAGACTACATGTTGATGTCTTGTAACATATTTAAGAGATCTTTTACATTTTTTTGTTGTTGATCGTATTTTGTCACATTGGCACTACAATTACTCTGATAAAAATAATAAATTGGTCAACCATGGTCAACCATGGACACAAAAGTGGAAAACCATAGTTGACCATGGTCAACCATGGGCACAAAAGTGGAAAACCATAGTTGACCATGGTCAACCATGGACACAAAAGTGGAAAACCATAGTTGACCATGGTCAACCATGGGCACAAAAGTGGAAAACCATAGTTGACCATGGTCAACCATGGACACAAAAGTGGAAAACCATAGTTGACCATAGTCAACCATGGGCACAAAAGTGGAAAACCATAGTTGACCATGGTCAACCATGGACACAAAAGTGGAAAACCATAGTTGACCATAGTCAACCATGGACACAAAAGTGGATATGGTTAGCAATGGTAACCATGGTTGCATTTTGACAACAATTCTTCAACATTTTTGTTATTTTTCAGTTTCAATTTCTTATTGTGGCTTATTTACCTGGGGGGGTTCTCTATACCGGTATATCTTTTATTAACTACATTTGTACACCAACCCAACAATGAACATCTATCTCCATTTATCTTTACATATCATCAATAAACAACATGTACCTAAGCTGATGCTTATCAAATTTATGCTAACTACCAGTTTTCAAAATTCTGTACATTTCTATTTTCTTGGGCACATGATACATAACCAGTGCCTGAGAATATGAAGTACTTCAAACAACTGCTGCCAACTCTGACAAGACACAGATATATGCCCATTAAGATAAGAATATATGCAATCCAATGATAAGATACAATATTACTTAGAATTCCAATGACTTAATGCAATGTAAAGATTGAGTGACAGACCAAGGCTCACAGTTAATAAACCAGTCAAACGGCCATCTCAAAGTTTTCTCAACAAATCTAGGGGTCATCTCGAAATATTTTTCTGAGTCATTAAATATTGTTAAACATTTTAATGTATAATATGATAACAGAAATTAAGTGAAGTAAAAGTGGATGCTGTTAATTTTTTTATTTTCCTGGGTATTTATTTTGTGGATTGAAAAAAAAATGTACAACTTGGTGGATATTTTCATGTTTTGGCCAAAGTATGCATACCTAAGTTGATAGAAAATGTGTACATCATTAATTTTCTAAATGTGGTTAACCTGTACCAACAAAATCCACTAAAATGTATATTCTTGCTAGGAAGAATAATCAATTCATAGAAGCTGAAAGAATACTTATTTTAAAATTGTTTTCTTGAAGAAAATTAAATTGATAACATATATATGTAAACTATTGTCTTGTGAAAAAGCAAAACAAGCCTTATCTTACCAATATTATCAAGTGTATAAACTTTCATACTATCAACTCTACAGGGTAAAATGTTATTAGCGGAAGAAACAATATCATCTTACAAATTACTAAAACACTTAAAGTAATCAACTTTGGGACATTCACTATATTCTGCAACTAAAAACATCAGGTAACCAGATAAAGATGTTCTTCATTATCTTTTTGGGAACAGAATCGGCAGATAAGACATTTCAAGTTTCAGTAATGGAATAAAATCACTAATAATCAGGGATCGAAATACTCATAATATCTGTTAAACTATCATCTACATGTATGATCTTCTTGGGAAAGAATCATAGATAAGAAATTTCAAGTAACAATAATGGAATAAAATCACTAATAATCAGGGATCGAAATATACATAGTATCTGTTAAATTATTATCAGGGATCGAAATACACATAATATCTGTTAAATTATTATCTACATGTATGATTTATGACTTACATAAATCATGGTAGATTAACTGGATCCCTGTCTCACAAATCAAACAACATAGGTATTTTTTATAGTTTATATCTACTGATACCTATAGAACATGCTTCTCATAACATATTTCATAATATGCAACAGGAGGTTTACATATCATATGGGGGATCCGTAGATTTACTCTAACTAATTCTACCTATAAATCGTTACTAATTATCTATTTTTAGAAATAGAATGGTGACTATACAAATACAACTTCACTAAAATGAAATCACAATTTCTCATAAATTCAGTTATTGATTTATTTTTATAAATTTTTTTTAATTTTTTTTTTCAATTTTATCAGCTGAACAGATGTTTGAAAAAAAAATCTTTTTCTTTTTCTTTTTTTTTTCTTTTAAATTTTTATAAAAAAAATGAATCTATCAGCTGTAACAGATGTTGTAAGAGTTTGGTGGTAATTAAAATTATGGTATTTTATAAACTGGTGAATAACAGCTCTGATTTGGTTTTGTAGATCAAAATGTTGAAAAAAAGCTTTAATACCTCAAATTAGGAGTATGCAAAATTTATATATACAGAATCCAGTCTAAAACCAGAAGGCAGAGTGCTGACCAATAAATTTAGGTTCTTTATTTTTTAACAAGAATTTAACTTTGAAGAATATTTATCAAATAAAGGAAAGGTTATGCAACAACTGGAAAAAATAAAATGATGAAAACTTCAAAAGTGTTTGGCGTTAGAAATCGTGAAATTTATATTTGGCCGTTTTTAACAACATTTTATAATAATAATGAAAAATCTTACACATTAAATACCTCCCTTAAGGCACCTCAACATTTTGTAACATGTATGCATTACCCTGTTGGATGGAAATCAAGAGATAACAGTCAAACACTGCCAAGATTTGTTTTGCTTTCTTCTCAGATTTTTTCTCACAAAAATGAATTGTGCAGAGAATGCATTACATGTTAATGTTCAATTCTACAAAATATGCATATTACATATTCTTTGTTTTTTTTTCCAACTTAATCAATTTGACGTCATATAACAAATGAATGGCATGAAGTATACGTAAATAATGAGTTTTTTGTTTTGTTTTTGTGTGTTTGTTTTTGTGTGTTTGTTTTACTCTTTGTTTTTATAAATATCATTAAATAGTTATTAATGTTTTGAAGGTCATTTTCATTAAAACTTTTTAGAAATATATTGAATAGGTAAACAATGAAACATGACTGTAATATGTTCTTTATTATGGTGCGTAGTTAATGTGCAACAGAAAGAATCGAATTTCTGTATATCAGATAGGCAAATTGGCCAATGATATTATTACTTTTTCTATCAAGTTTGAAATAGGATATAAGAACTGCCACTAATATTAATGCATATTAGTCTTGCATTACATAATTACTACATGAAAAAAAAACATATTTTATTTCACTACTTGGTAATTTTTGTAGTATCTCTTCTAACAAAATACTGTTGCACTATCATTTTACTCAAAACATATTTAATTTCACTTAACTTCATAGTTTTTGTAGCAACTCTTCTCACAAAATTATCTGTATAACAAAATTGTTGCACTACCATTTTACTTTTTACCATTTTTTTTGTTAGCATGTGATTGTTCTATTTACAAGTATCGTTTTAACTTGACAACGACATATTAGTATCAAAATTATACAATTCATGGCATAAACTGCGTTTTGCTATCATTTTACGTTTTACTCATTCTTTTAGCTTGCCCCCTTGACAAATATCTTTTTAACTTGACAATAACATATTAGTACATTAATTATACAATTCATGGCATTATCTGCGTTTTGCTATCATTTTACTTTTTACTCATTCTTTTAGCTAATGCCCCCTTTGACAAATATCGTTTTATCTTGACAACGACATATGAGTATCAACATTACACAATTCACAATTTTGGCACAATACAACTCATCAATAACAAATAAATAATAGTCCGTCTTTCTCAAAACCTCATCCTAGTTCACGAAATATATTAAAAGTCCATTTAAAATTCCTGTATTCCTTAGATGAATGAGATTGCCACATATAAGATACTACTATTCACTAAAGAAACCCAAAAATGGCCAATTCAAAATGATAGCGTGGATCATCTTGTTTATTTGGATTTCAGTGCATGGCTTTTCTACAAGGTCTCATAACTGAAAACATCCTTTAACAAATATGCAATCAAGGCTTTAAGTAAATTCTATAAAACAAACATCCTCTAATATATGTATTAATTGTAAACGGGACTGCAAACATACTATCTATTTTAAGAAATGAAGAAACTCAAGGTTACTAATGGAACAATATGTAATTTAAATATTGATTTCCTAAGCAGTCAAATATGAGCCTTTCCTATTTTTCTTTTATTTAATTATATGAATATGCAATGAAATTATATACAATCTATATTTTCAAAATTCATCATTTAATTATAATAACATAGTCCCCAGGTTTGATTACTGAATCCCTTGTATTACATGTATTAGTGGTCAATTCAAAATAAAATAACAGTTAAGACCATGGACCTAACTAATTCAAATGCAACGTTACATTATAACACAACTTAATAATTAATTTCAGGGGAAAAAAAGGGGGGATGTATAAAGGAAGCTTTTTAATCAGTTTCAGAACTTCTTGCAAAGACATAGTATCCACACAAGCCCTCTGCCTTCACTCAGAACTATAAGGTAGAACAGTCACTGTTATATAATTGATTGAAATAAATCTATTATTTTTAACAAAAAAATTACTTTTTTTTTTTAAAGGGGGGATATGAAACGGAACAAGCTTTTTCATCATTACAGAACTTCTGGCAAAAAAATTGTTTCTCTGACATTTTATCCACACCAGCCCTCTGCTTTCACTCATAACTATATGGTAGATCAGTCACTGTTCAATAATTTATTTAAATAAATCCATTACTTTTAACAAGAAAAATACTTTTTTGGGGAAAAAAGGGGGGGGGATATGAAATGGAACAAGTTTTTCATCATAAAATATTTCTCAACCATTTCTATCCACACCAGCCCTCTGCTTTAACTCAGAACTATATGTTCAATAATTTATTGAAATAAATCCATTATTTTTAACAAGAAAATGACAGGCAGTTTTCACACTTTTACAAATATAGATTGATTATATAACTCCTAGCTATACATTTTAATCACTAAATTGAAATTCTTGTGTATACAAAAACCACAACATTGAGACACAGTCACATAAACCATACGATACAATTCACACAAGTCAAAATTACACAAACCACAACATGAGAACACAGTCACCTACACCATAGTCGATACAATTCAAACTGGGTAACAATTTGTTTTCGGCTAATTTGAAAATCGGCCAATGTTCCCTAATACAATGACATCACAGTACAAGTCAGATACCTTAATACAAATTCTGTTAGTTTTCATACTTTTATAAATATACCAATAACCCTAGGCTTGTACATGTGTATGATCACTAATTGAAATACAACCATAGTATGAGAACTCAGTCACCTAGACCATAGTAGATACAATTCAACAATTCAAACCATTGTCTAACAGTCAACATGTTTACGGCTAATTTAAGAATCCCGTCAATGTTCTGTGATACGATGACCAGTACAAGTAGTACAAGTAGCCCTAGTGTCTATGACCTCATCAGATCAATACATAATGTCCACCATTTTATCAGCCAGATTATCTTGTATTATATCAAGGCTACTGATTGCTGTACTATTGTACAGATAAGTCAGAGATATGTCCTTAGGGGGTCAATGTGTTACCCTTTCAATAATATGTGAAATACTTAAATGAGGGTCTGGATTGGTGGGGGGAAAAAAGGGGGGATGTCTATAATTTCTGTATTTTTATTTTTTTAAGCATTTTTCTCTTCCTTTTACATAAATACATTTTGCCCATTTAACTCCATTCTTTGTAGGTTTTATATCTAACTACAATGTACCTAATCCATTAATCTCTATTCTTTGTATATTTGGCTTATTTTTCTCTCTTATTTCCCCCCCTTTTTTTTAATCTGTATTTTATTATTCTCTATTCCGTAAACCCCTCCATACCCTCATACATGTATTGCCTAAGAAAAATTTGTCTCTTAAAAATTAATCATATACTGTATATATATATTTATAATTCGTTTATAATTGGTCTATATATATATATATATATACCTATCACAGGTACATGTAACAAGACAACAAGGATGGTCAGGTGAAGTCTAATTACAACAGCTAACTTGCAAACCTCAGTTATTGATTTTATTGTCACAAACTCAGAGATTCAATGAGACAAGAATTTTTCTTACTATCAGCCAATTACAAGCACAAAATATATCAGTATCTTGTTGTTTTGGATAATACAACATCATAATTCAATATTAGCTATTAAGTTTTCTATTATTTTGTTTATATTATTTTTAAGTACATGTTACTTGGTGGGTTTTGTTTATAGATTAGTAAAGACATTAAGTTAGACAATAGACTGTATATTGAAGCCATAATTAGTCAACTATCAGTGGTAGCAGAGGGTAGTTACAATGTAATATATCATCCATTAAAGAAATAAAAGATGAATGTGTCTGATGACACGGATCAGTGCCCTGCTCAGGCTTCTCACAAATGAAACTGGGAAGGACAGAGGGAAGGACAGAGGGAAAGACAGAAGTCCTGCAAGTTAGAAAGACAGAAGGACAGACAGTAAAGGGTAGACTCACTCACTCTGCTTTCCCCCAGTGTGGGGCATTCAAATTTCAAACTAAATATCCAAAAAGCAAAAAGGTCTTTGAGCACTGTATTGGAAAGACCCAAGATAATCATATATAGATACTGCTCCTGGTATGATAATAAGCACTATTTTTGGTCTGTACAAATATAACATGTACATGCAAGTTGTTAATTACATATATGTTTGTAACATCGTAGCATTGTTTTCCACTCAAATCATGTGTGGAGATAATCAAGTTGTTTTTCTCCATCTTAAATATAGTAATTACAATAAGTTATAGGCAGTAGTCATTACAATAACCACATTAACATTTTTCTACAATGTATTAAATCATATCCAATCAGATTGTCACTTAATTAATTCAAGCTAAAAATAATCTCTAAATTAATTCACACTAAAAATAATCTCTAATTCATAAATTAGATATTTTGATGGATTGTTTACCTGGAGCTAATTCAACAGGAAATGACAGGTTTTTTTTACCATTTAAAATTTGTTTATTCATTACATAACAATAGATATTTAACAGAAAAAAATATGATATCTATGATTATATTCAATATCAGCAAAAATTCATTATTATTCATGGGATACCAATTTTGTGGAATTCGTTGTTACAGATGAACCAAGAAATTAAATGTTCAACGAATAACAAATTTCATATAGCTGATCTGTTGCCTTTGGCAAAAGCAGGAAATCAAATATCCATGATAATGCAAGTTTTCTTCAATCCACGAAAATTCAGGAACCCACGAAAATAAATGAATCCACAATAAGATCCTAATGCAAATGAACATATAACTAGGATTATTTTTTTCTTCAAATTTTCATATTTTGATGGGTTGCTGTCTAAGAAAACATGAACTTACAACATATATTCCAAAACAGAATGAAGGATAGAATCAAAACCTGTTTGAGCCATTAATAACAGATCTTCAATCCATGATTCTGATTATGATCAGCTCTGGACAGAAATAAACCTCTGAATTAAATAATTCTTTCATAACCATGACAATAATGAAACAATATCAATGATTAAAATTAATGATGATTGAACGCAGCTTGTTTATAAGCCTAATAACACAAGATAATTCAACATGTTCTATCCAGAAGTGCAGTGTACAATTTAGACCCTCATTTACATATAAATTATAATCTTATCAACAAATGCTTGATACATTTTAATCAATATAAGATGATCATATTTTCAAATGTGTAAAAATGATCAAGGCCAAGCTATAAAACTTTGAAATCCCTTACAACTTGTAAAAATCTATTGTCCTTTGGTGGGAGTAATATCTTTTTAACGATTGTCAGGTATTTAAATCTTTAAAGCTAAATATCACCTCTGATAATTGATTGTAAGACAGGTAGAATTCTGAATTCAAATGTAAAGTTTTATAGATCTGTTTAAATTAAAATAAATCCTATTACATGTATTGTGGGTAACAAAAAGGGGGGTTAAATCTTTGTCACCAGGAATAGAACCACTGTCATCCCCTATGTTATCAATAAGGCACGAGGAAAGGAACCCCTGTCCACCCCTATGTAATCTAGGCCTCAGGAAAAAAACAACTGTTAATCCTCATAAAACCTAGGCCTTAGGAAAAGAACCCCTGTTCACCTCGTGTAATATAGGCCTTAGGAAAAGAACCCCTGTTCACCTTGTGTAATATAGGCCTTAGGAAAAGAACCCCTGTTCACCCCTATGTAATCTAGGCCTCAGGAAAAAGAACCCCTGTCCACTCTCCTGTAATCTAGGCGGCCTTAGGAAAGGAACCTTTAAGTGTCAACCCCCATGTTATCCAGGCCCCAGGAAAAGAACCCCTGTCCACCCCATGTAATCAAGGTCTAAGTAAAGAACCCACAGTACACCCCCAAGTAATCAAGGCCCCAGGAAAAGACCCGCTGTCCACCCTTGTGTAATCTAAGCTTTAAAAATAGGAAAAGAAGCCCTGTCCACCCCCGTGTTTAAGCCTTAGGAATAGAACTCTTGTCCACTCTCATGTAATCTAGGCCTTCAAAAGAAAACCCCCGTCCATCCTCGTCTAATCTAGGCCCTAAGAAGGGACCCCAGTCAACGTCTATGGTATGTAGGCCTTAGGAAGGGGTCCCTGTCCACCCTCATTTAATCTAGAACCACTGGCATCACCAATGTAATCTAGGCCCCATGAAAAGAACCCCTGTCCAGCCCCATGTAATCTAGGCCTTAGGAAGGGACCCCTTTCCACCCCATGTTATCCAGGCCCCAGGAAAAGACCCCCTGTCCACCCCCGTGTAATCTAGGCCTTAGGAAGAGTCACCCCTGTCCACCCTCGTGTAATCTAGGCTTTGAGGAAGAGAAGCAGCTGTTACTGTTACACATGTAATGCAGCATCTGTATAATTTACAATACATTTTTAACACTCCAAGGTCTCATGGCAATACCAGAAATCACTAGTAAATCATCAAAATGTAATCACTTATATATCAATCAATGTGAGAGTCAAACAAGAACACACTAAAATGAGGAAATAAATGGATAATATTTTGTCATTGAAAAAAATTCAAACTATAAGCACATGTTTGTTTAAGGATTTTTTTTTAGCATATTTTCACAGAAAAGCATTCAATTTTGATGCTATAGGCAAACCCACCAACAAAGATTTATTTTAATGCCAAATTTTAAGTATTTTTGTGTTTTTATCATAACTTTTCTTAACTTTTCTTCATTTTTTAATATGGTTGGAATTGAAACAGATTTATTACACAAACTTCCTAATAATACACTACATGTAGAGCTAGTGTTAATACCTATTCATTTTTTGAGGAAAGCTTATTAGATTTTGCCAGAGTGCGTCTGCAGTTGGATTTAGGATGACACCCCTATTTTTCAATATCGAGTCATATATGATAAATGCATAGACTTTAACATTATGGTCTGCCAGGGTCCCCCCTTTTTTTAAATCTTGGATCTGTACCTGATGTATGTAATTCGTTGGTGTGCTACAAGATGAAAAAAAGAAAATGTTCAGTAAATAAGATTTAACAATATGACTTTATAACTTAAATAGACCATAAGGTGCTAGTCAGAAAATGAAGTTTCATAACTTATTGGAAACATTTGTGTAACCTTTTTTTTTTTATATTGCCTGTAAATGGCATATAAAGTTCAATATAACAAAGTATAGTAAATTTATAAAGTTTTAAAATACTAGTTGTACTTTCAACATTTTATATATGAATTTCAGTTTTTCATTTCATTAACATAAAATTCTACTCTATTAAAATAATTTATACATAGATTTCTAAATTTCACAGAAGTGCATCATAGAGTATGTCAGATTTATAATTGTAATTATTTCATGAATCAAATTTTTCTACCACAATAATTTATACGCCAAGAAAATCAAAACTGAATTTCATTCCTTCAAAATTGTCCATTCACTAATAACATTCTCTCAAAATTATTCATTCACTTTCAATCAGATATATATGCAAAGATCACTTCCTTATTATAAGTGTAAGTTGCTGATATAATTTTCATATATCACATGCATCTGTGTTATTATAGTAGTAATTTTGTATAATTTCTAAATAACCACCAAACCAGGTGCTAATTGGCATTAACACAAGTAGAAAAGTTCACTGAGAGAATTTTGGACAAAAATATTCTGACCAACTACAAAATTATTTAGTAAACATCATACATGAATGTACTACATAAATATTACAAATGAAACTTGTGTATGGTCAGTGAAAAGAGCTATACCTGAACACATATAATGACAGCTTACCTGTAAAATTATTAATCCTAAAATATTGACCACAGGTACACAAAAAATATTCTTGGTAAGTTAATAAATCCAAGGAGTTATATTACACAATAATTCCACAAGTTGCCATGTTGGTGTCATAAATCAGCACACTACAGTATAACCTGGCATTGACCAAGGAGAACTGTGGTCAATGAACTGACCTGACCATTGATGACCAACAAGGCTGGACAAGCCAGGTTCAATCACCCTACAAACCACATGTTGGTCAGTTAAACTGTGAATCAATGTCAGTTCCACAGGTGCAATTGATCTAATTAAATTCTTATCTATCCTAGATTAGTGTATTGCAGTAATTCCCAAGTGTGTATTGGTCAGCCAGACACCCTCTGGTCATCAGTCAATCTTAAAGACAATGTTCAGTTTGTACAACTATTTCACACATAACACTGGCCATTCAGGTATGAAGTCATGTGACTTTACATAACACAGGTCTGACTGGACAACAATCATTATTTATTCCCTGAGGGTCAATAATACACCTGACTAGTCTTTAAATGATTTAAATCTAATACACAAACACTGGACATTCATATTGGCCAAAATATTCTTTGAAGTAGCTTTTTAAGCCTTTCTAGTGTAAACTATATACAAAAGATTGAGTTAAGAATGGAAGTCTAGGCAATTTCAAATTGTTAAATGTTATTTTATCAAACGTATACAGCCCTTTTTAAATAATCCCTTTCTAAAAATATACAGTGGGTATACGGACATTATCCAAAGGATTGGCTTTAATGTTATTTTGTCATTCTTTTAACAATATGTATAATGTGCATGGCCATTTGTTTATTTATAAAATAAATCCTTTTTATACTGCAAAATTGACAAAAAAATTATTTGTTGTTTTCTCTTCTTTTTTTATCCACATTGGGACTTGTTTTTTAGACTTTATTGTCGGGCCACATAATGTAAACAGGCTGATGAATCAATTGTTCTTTTCAGGCCAGACATAAACTGACAATAAAATTTTCATAAATTGCATTGATTTAGTCTTCCTACTTGACCAAAATACCTAAGAAAATACATTCTATAGCTGATAATTTTTACCCATAAAGCATTCAGGGTTGAACCATAATATCCCCCTAATTAACTGATGTTTTTCACCCATTCTTTTAAACATGAAAATTAAATAAATTCTTAAGGGAATGCCTGCACAATATAAAGAATATGACAGTTGTTATCTATGAAATGTTCCATAGGTTGACAAAGTCTAAGGATTGATTTAGTTAGTTTTTATGGACATGCCCTTTCAATTTACCAAGGAGTAATTTTGGCAATACATTTTTACTTGAATAGCATTGATAATTTATAAAATTGAGAATGGAAATTCCAGGGGAATATGTCAAAAAGACAACATTATGAACCTTTTTTTACAGCAGATAACAGCTGAAATAGGTCGTCACTGCAGTAAGAAAATCCTGCACCCAGAGGTCACTGTTGAGGCCTCAGCTGGCCCCTTAAAAAAAATGTGTACTAGTTCAGTGAAAATGAAAGTCATACTTTTATTATGTAAATGCCTATCAGACATCTGATGTTTTTACTAATGTTTTTGGCTTGGCCTGAAATGTGTATTGATCACAAGATGGACAATGTCCAGACAATTTCTCATTAATTGATAATAATCAAACATCTGTTGTACTTACTGTTTCATTAACAAACAAGAACTGGTGTATTGAAAGTTTGTTTGTCCAATCAAAATAAAGTACAAGATCTAGTGTATTGGAAGTTAAACTGTTCAATCAAAATCAAGTTTGAAAATGAAATGATTTTTTTTTTTAAACATGATTCTAAAAAATAGTTCTATCAATTTCTCAGAGTGCATTTCATGAAAATTTGTCATTTGTTGAACATTTAAATTTGTTGTTCACCTGTTCCCACGAGACCCACACAAATTGGTATCCAGTCAATATTATGAATCTTCTGATTATTGCGAAAGTGTGTTGGTCTGATCAGGAACAAGTTATAATGAGTAAATTTAGGAATTTATGCTATCTTCATCAAGACAACAAAATACATCAAAATAAAAGCTTGAAAATAAGAAAAAAGCAAAATTGAATGTGTAAATACATTAGAACTTCCAATTTAAGCAATCCACAGTATCTTCAGAGACACTGCTGAGAAAGAATTTGTAACTTTTAAGAATCAATTTCATATCTCTGAATACAACAGCCTGGATGTCAATTAAGACTCTAATTTACTTTCATCCTTTACAATATTTACAAGCAAAACATGCCATCCTTAAATTATATAAACTGAATATGATAAGATAGAATTCACAGGAACATAAGGGACATTACTGTGAGTCTGTTCAATTCTAATAGCCTTTTCAGAATTTAAAGGACTATGGGTAATCTCATTGTTCGTACACCAAAATGAAAACAATGTTACGTCAGTGGTTGAATTTCAATTTTTCAGGGAACGTTTTAAACCAATCACAACATTTTGGTGTAGGCTTGTGAAAATATTACCCAGAATGCATTAGATTCTGAAACTGCAAATTCTTTACAGAATAACAAATGTTTCTAAAATATCTTCGCCAAGTTGCTTGACAATAATTTTGGAAAAAAGAATATATATAAGTTGGAGAAAACAAACATCGTAATTGTCCAAAAAATATGACTCGCAACTTTATTTGCCTTAGAAAAGTACAACTATACTAAAAGACATTAAAAGCAAAGTGCAAAGATTTAAAGTTCTTTTAAATGGCAAGAGTACAATGTTGTAGTCTATTATCTGGATTATGTTGAAATGTCAATGAATTCTGTTGACACAGACATGTGTCTCACCTGTTTTTATAGGACACACAAGTTGAAATTCAAATGGCATCACTAATGTTAACCATCAAAGAGTTTCAAAGTCATTGAACTGTGGCTGTCAGGGGTTAAAAGACCAAATAATCGCCTAGAAAATGAGATGTGCCAATTCTTTAACACCAGCCAAATATCATTGATTTACACTCGTTGATATCATTGGGTGCTTCCACCATCGTTGCAAACCACATGACATTTAAATCTTACCTTCAAAACTTAGTGGCATGAGTTTCATAGATGAGAAAAAAAATTATACAAAAAAGTCTTGTTTTAATTGGAGTAAGAAACTTTGAAAAAAAACTTAAACAATTCAGTATCCAGTAACCTAATAAATAATGTATGTCATTTGATTTCACATAAAATTAATTTTCATTTTGTAATCTCTTTATAGAATAACAATTAACTCCAACCAACCACAATGATAATGTTACAATAATTGCAACATGTGCAACAAATACATATATACAATATAAATAGTCTGACAATCTGTTCCCTGACAGGATGATACAAAGATTTTAATTAGGATACCAGCAGGAACACAGATGATGCATTTGGAATATACAATTAGTGGTAACATTTACTTCATCACAACATTTCTTTCATTCCATTTGTAACATCTTTGAGCAAGAAATTCCAAACGAATACTGTATAAAATGTAGAAGTTTTAGATGTTTATATTATTTTGAAATTTGCAACGGAATATGTGTCACAAATCATGTAACCTGCATGCGTTTTAAACTTTGAAAAAAATAATAATTTATATTTCTACAGTAAATTGTGATTTTTCTTTTTTAAATTCATAAAATTTCAATTATAAAACCCCATTTGAAATTTTGATATCATTATTGTATACGCAGCATTTCTGGAAAATAGCAATTATTAAACTTGCTTATGTATTTGGAAATATAATGATTCCCTGGCTGCAGGTCTCTGAGATTATGTACAAATCTTAAATAATTTTGGTGAATCTTAAATTTAACTAGGAGCTGACCTGTAAATGTGATTCAGAAACTTCCATTTAATAACTTGTAAAATTATTACATTTAATCCAATTAATCCTTTTTATTTACTGTAAGTTATTGATTCTAAACTTTGAACCAAAACATATCATTTGTTTTCCTGAACAAATAACGTAGAAAATCAATCTAATTTAAAACAAGAGAAATAGCAACAAAAAAATATATCAATATTCATAATTGAAATTAGACATTACAGAATTTGAGTTTTTTATACAAGGACAACATCCTTGTCCCAGAGAAGATTTTTTTCTTCTTCTAGTGACGTCAAACGATGGGACATTTACATCACTGTTCCGATAGAACGATCAATGATAAAATAAATACAATATCTTTGACTTTTGATTATATACATATACTTTGTGTTAAGATATAAGAACAAGTTAATGAGCTATGTCGATCATTGAACATCGGTTTAAAGAATAATGCAAGTTACATAAATGTGGGACCATTTTAACACATATTGAAAAGTAATATATATGTCACTTTTACAATTGTTATTTTTTTCCTAATCGAATCGTTACTTAATTGATTGACTTTTGAAATTGAACCAGGAGTATGGTGACCAATTCATTCAGTGGGGAGGGGGGGTTACATGGCTTCATGAAGCAATCAAACACAGAATGTTGACTTTAATACTGCTTATTTGTTAACAAGGGGGTTGTGTTTAACAAAAATCAGTGTGACAGTCAAAGGTAAACTAATGGGGTCCATGCCCATTGACTATTTAAATACATAATATCTAACTAAAATGACTAAATACTCTCATAAAAATAGTTCTATTTCTTCTTATGGTTTTTAGTGCCATATCTCAGGGATGCTCTCATTGACATTACACCCCACACCTATTTACCTTACACGTAATTGTAGTAAAAAAAAATCAGCTAATGGCAAATTTATTCACAAATGAAACATCTCGAAATAAACCTTTTCTCTCTCTGTTTATATCATTTTAAAATTCTATCTTTTTCATTCACTTTGTTAAAAGTCTTTATGCCATTTCAAAGGACAGGATAAAAACACAATTTCACAAACACAGCTTATAAAGGAATTGAGTTTTTAAATGAACTTTAAATTACAGAGTATATATTCTTCAAGATGACACCTTTACACATTTAAAGTACTTCAACTCTGACACAACTAGTGCCAAAAGGCATTTTATTCCTTCAATACAATCATACTGTATATAATGGATTATTGTCCGATGAAAATATTTATTTTAAATTGTGAAATCATTTGAAGCATGTACAGCATTTGAATCAGACAAAAAACATGCCTTTTTTGTGGGTGTTAAAAAACCCAACCTCAAAATATGAAATAAAATCAGTCATATTATAATGTGCCTGAATTTTACTTTGTTTATAACCAATTTTAATTTGTTTTTAAAATCTAATTATGTGTAGTCATTCACTTTTATGTATTGTGGGTTTTATATATAACTTATTGTGCACTTATTTTTGAATATTTGGTGGGTACAGGTAAATCTGTTAGTACTGTGAATTCAGAAATTATTGCACGGTTTTTATTATTGCGAAAAATGCCACAGGGTTACAATCGCAATAATTTTAAATCGCATTTAGTTTGTTTTTTGTATGGATTAAACAGGATTTTTCTCGATTTTGCAATAATTAAAATCACATTTTAGTCTAAAACGACAATTTATACACACAATAATTTCTGAATTTACAGTTACTAAGTATATATATTTATCAAATTACAAATTTTCTTCCAAAAAACTGTTTTAATAATTTGACAAAACCACTCTATGAAAGAAAAGATAACTTTTAGACTTTGACTCTTTATGATGCCCTGAGGCATTTATATAGTCCATATTTTTTGAATGACTAAAATTTTTGCTTGATGTCAACAGTTACACCACAAAAAATTAGAAAACCACGAATACATGAAGATATCTCACGGCAAAATAACTTGGTAAGAAAAATTATATGAATAGGGCCAACTATTATACCTCCAACTAACAGGGACTGCAAGCTTGTAACAATTTTGATCAAAAGAGAAAACAATCATGTCAGACCAGGCATAAAAGTTTGTTGGACATGTACAAAGATAACATACAGCAAAGACAGAATGGAAATAACACCTTATTTAACAATGTTGATGAAACTCTCAAAGCCAATCAAAATTCAGCAATATCCATGAAACCTTCCAAACTAATTGTCATTCTAAAAATGCCATGAGAGTCTTGGTGATAATAAATATTTAACCTTCATCATGCAAGTCTTCAAGACATTCAAATAAAATTATTCAACATTGTGACGATTTTTAAGTCTTCAAGACAACATTCATGAAAGTTTCCAAACCAATCATCATTCTAAAAATGGCACAAGAGTCTTGAAGTTCATAAATATTCAACATTTTGTAATGCAAATCTTCAAGACGTTTATATATATTTAACATTGTGACGATAATTATTAAGTCTTAATTCAAGACACTCAAATATATCTATCATTGTGACGATTTTGATTTTTAAGTCTTCAAGACGCTACTTTCATCAATATCAGCGAAGGTTATTCTGACTCTCATATCACAGATAAAGAAAACCTGCAGAGATGTCAGACCTAGAACTATCATCACAAACTGTTACAAGGGAATAATCAATATAGCATAACACCTGATGTCAGCTTTAACTAATTTCTATCTAATGTGACAAGATCTGCAAACACCCAATTATATATTCAACAACAGCATTTTCAAATTAAATGTTACTATACATATCTAGCTGCAAGTCTTTCTAAGAATTATGATCACATCATTTCCTTTCAAGCAGGATATACATCCCTTTCAATTATCATCCATCAGTAAATTGAAAAAAGAAAATTGTAAGATTGTACTTGATCAACTGAGACTTAAATAAAGGTCGACTGTTTTTCAAAACATGCTTACCAATGGACATTTAAAGAATAATAAATTGATTGTCTTGAAATATTTGCCACTGGACATTGAAGCAAACAACAATCAATCACCGTCAGTACATTTGAAAAAAAGAAAATTATAAGAAATTGTACTTGATCAATTAAGACTTTTATAAAGGTCAACTGTTTTTCAAAAACATATGCTTACCAATGGATATTTATAAATAATAATTTGATTGTCTTGAAATATTTGCCACTGGACATGGTATAGCATTTTTTGAGGAAAAAAAAACAGTTGACTTTAGTTAAAGTATGGTTGATCAAGTACAATATTACCAATGGTCATATATCAGTAATAATTTGATTGTATTGAAATCTTTGCCACTGTACATTAAAGCAACCAACAATCAATTTCAATCCTTCATTGAAAAGATTTGTAAAGGGAGTATATTATAGTGTCTTGTAAGGTCTCATGTACATTTTATATGGGCCCTCCTGACTTAAGCAGCACAGAAGTACTGGTAATTACACACATCATTGATAACCATGGTCAAATCATATTTGGATGTGCTTTACACCATGGTCAAACCATATTTGGATGTGCTTTACACCATGGTCAAACCATATTTGGATGTGCTTTACACCATGGTCAAACCATATTTGGATGTGCTTTACACCATGGTCAAACCATATTTGGATGTGCTTTACACCATGGTCAAACAATATTTGGATGTGCTTTACAACATGGTCAACCATGTTCAGCATGGATTGTCAACAATAGTCATACATCAGACCATGGTTGACCATGCACAAACTTCATATACATCTCTGCTGAATAATATTTTGTTACTTGGTTCTCAAGAAATAGATAAAGAATATATTGTGAATCTGAAAAGCTTACAGAAAGACAACAGGTCACAACAAACTATAAAGACAAAAGCTCCACACATGGCCTTCATCCAGTAAGGAAGCAAAACTAGAAATATAAACAACAACCTTTTAAACACCACGAAAAAAAATTATAGGATTTGAACTACATGAACCCAACAAAAAATCATAAGACAGACCTAAAAAGTTCAAAGATTCAATGAGGACATAAAAATACCATAAAAATTAAAGATAAAATTGTTGAAAGTTCACCCCCAAACAAGTCCATTTAGGAATTCTTATTTAGTTTTTAAGGTCTTTCCACTATGTTTTTTTAATATTCTTTTGTGCATCAAAAAAATCTGGAAAAAGTAAGTTTTTCTTTGACTCAGATCCAGATTTACATAAACATCTGGTTACAAATTTGCATATGCATAATCAAGTACATGTGTTATTTCCAATGTTGACAGTTCTTACAATTTGTTCACTTTCTTTTAGGTTAATCCTATAACATATTTGACTGAATAATTAGTAGTGTAAAAAATTAAGCTATTAATTCAAGCTACAAAAATCTTTTCCTCGAATTGTTTTCTAGAAACGCAATTAAATCTTTAACAGATGACACTATGAACTTGGGTAGGTCCAGAGGTAGGAAACTGACAAAGATTTTTATTGTATCAATATATGCCACAGAAAATCAGATGCAACTGGTTAACACTAAACAGGTCAAAAGATATAAGAAGATATAGTATGAGTGCCTATGAGGCAACTCTCTCATCCAAGTCACAGCTTGTGGAAGTTATTAAACCATTATAGGTCAAAGTGACAGAGCCTTGGTTCACCACGAACAGCAAGCTAAAAGGTCCCTAAAATGACTAGTGTAAAATAATTCACACAAGATATTGTACGTACTGCCAAATAAAATGCATTATTTTTTGAGTTTCATAATAAACATATACCCCAAGCAATTATTTGCTGTAACAATCCCAACAATTATCAGTAATTTTTCTACAGTATTTTTTTATTCAATTTTTTATTTAATTTCCATGTGGAAAAATCTTAATAAATTGTACTTACTACTATTTAAACACTTCAGTTCCATACAATTATTACATAATCAACTAAATATAGACCATTAGGTCTAATATATGTCTACACAGTTCTTTCTAAAAATAACTATCATTGGTTCCTTTAGGTAACATTTCGACTTATATTGTTGTGAATTCCCACAACATATGCACATGTAATGTTACGTACCCTTAGCCATCATTAAACAGGCCATGGAGATCCCTGCTTAGGTATTTACTTGTCAGACCATCTTAGGACAAACTGCCAAAGGTACCCACAATCGCCCTCTTTGGATGAGTTGATACTATGAAGCAATGTTCAAACTAAGAGGGCCCTCCAATAGCATCGATGAGGGTATGTACTTAACAACAGGTTAAAGCCAGAGGCTGATTGAGAGGGGGCCCAGGGGGGCTGGGAACTCCCTTTTCTGGGAAGAATTTGGTTGATTATATGGGGAATCACTGATGCATGACTGGAGCAAGCCCTCTGTTAGGCAGTCAGTGTGCCTCCGCTGAAAGCAGAGGCAACAATTATTACACACATGCATTTGAATGTAGAAATTCTGGTTAAAAATGTACAAGCCAGAGCTCTTACAAGACTGGACAGACAGACACACAGACACATAGACACAAGGACAACAGGCATTCACAGGGGATTTTGTTTTACGTTTTTGATTGCCCCTTTTGTGCCTCTATTTTTCTAATATTAAAAAAAAGTTACCCTTGAAACATAATGATATATACAGCATTTTTTCAACTTCTAAATTTGTATATTTCCAAAACAATAGAATAAAAGAAAGATTTAATTGACATCAATTTCTGAATACATCTTTGAGACTGGATCCCTGTATATCATTTTCTACCCACTGATATTCCTTCTGGAAATTAAATTCTCGTCACCTGATATAAAATATATATAAAATATATCAGGATCACTCTTTTAATGAGACTTTAATAGCATCTACAGAGAATTATACATAATTACAAGATATACAAGAGATTTTACAAATTGAAAAACATCAAATTATAATAAGAAAACCAATCCTATATTTTACACTAGCTATCCCTGCGCTAGTCAACTGGCGAGTCAATTAACTATCGACAATTTGTTTGCATGTAAATCCATGAAACATTACTAGTCTCTCAGCTGCTACTAAGGAACATAGAAATTGTGCAATCAAATAATTATTGATTTGTAGAAATCTGAAGAGAAGAATCCGATTTCTGGAGAAAACAAGACAGTTTTATGTTATGTCAGAATTATAGCATTATTATGTAGAAATTTTGTCATCAAATTCTCTGCTTCTCAGGAAATTTCTTGTCAAATTTACTTTGGGTAATGCTGAGATTTTCATTTGTCATCAAGCTGATGATTTCCCAAATTAAGAAAACATCAATCTTTATATTTCATTTCAACATCCTTCAATCTTTCTTCATATATCCATGATTTTCTTTTGATGATAAAATAATGAGTCAGTAAAACACAGATCTCAATGCAACACTGTTTGGAACTTTTCTTTTGATTGGATAATACCAAAGTTAAAGGGCATTAATTCCACAATTTGCTTTTATTTAAAATGATATTGTTTTATTTTCCATATTTAAGAGTTGGCTAAGATTTTCATTGCATGCTATTTTCGCTTCATTCTAATCAAAATTTGTTTAAAAAATATACCAAATTGAAAATCTAACGCATAAGTCTAAAACAAACTGACAATGCCATGGCAAAAACAAAAAACCAACAAACAATGGTAAACAAAACCTGACATCGAAAACCGTTCTAGACAGAGAAATATGCATGAACCCCTAAAAAAACTTATGATGATCTCTAGAGCTCTGGAAGGGTAAGCAGATCCTGCTTCACTCAGTACCACCTGCCATGTTGATGATCTCCAGAGCTCTGGAACTGGAAGGGTAAGCAGATCCTGCTCCACTCAGTACCACCTGCCATGTTGATGATCTCCAGAGCTCTGGTAGGGTAAGCAGATCCTGCTCCACTCAGTACCACCTGCCATGTTGATGATCTCCAGAGCTCTGGAAGGGTAAGCAGACCCTGCTCCACTCAGTACCACCTGCCATGTTGATGATCTCCAGAGCTCTGGAAGGGTAAGCAGATCCTGCTCCACTCAGTACCACCTGCCATGTTGATGATCTCCAGAGCTCTGGAAGGGTAAGCAGATCCTGCTGCACTCAGTACCACCTGCCATGTTGATGATCTCCAGAGCTCTGGAAGGGTAAGCAGATCCTGCTCCACTCAGTACCACCTGCCATGTTGCTAATGTAAGTACAAACCCAGTGATGATAAGTCTAATTTTTTAGACCCGACTCAAGGAAGAGGACAGCATTGTTATTTCTGTATATATATGTTGTGTTTACTATATAATATCCACATGAGCTTGAGTTATAATTTTGGTTTCCACAATTAGATAAACTTGAGAATGGAAATGGGAATATGTCTAAGAGACTAAATGCAACAACCTGACCAAAGAGCAGTAAACAGCGAAAGGCAATCAATGGGTCTTCAACATAGTGAAAAAATCTTGCATGTTCCACTTTGGAATCTTCAACCTTGTATATATACATCAAGAACTTTTTCTGCTAAATCAGATACCAAAAGCTGTTGGACTAATCTCCTAAAGGCATACCAAAGACACAACAAAGAGTTATTCTAGGCTAATACTGTGGATTCATTTATTTTCGTGGGTACCAATTTTTCGTTGATTAAGAAAAACTTGCATATTCGTGGATATTTAATTTTGTGGTTTTGCCGAAGTCTGCATACAAACCTATTAGAAAAATTATCATTCGTTGAATATTTAATTTCGTGGTTAGACTGTGCCCACGAAATCCACGAAAATTGGTATCCAACGAATAATAATGAATCCACAGTACTGCTTCAATGATCATCAATAATCTATTCTTAATACTCATAACTTCTGGTATTCTGCACTTAATGTATCCGGAATTCTTAATCTGGCTCAGGGCTCAGACGTCTTCATTGTATATGACATTAATCAGCAGAATAACCTAGCGAAGACAAATTCAAGAAGTTTGTAAAAATGTAAAAAAAGATTTAAAATATCATTTATAATTTCTAGAACAAACCTCAAATTTCATTAAGGGGACAGGTATGGGGCAGTGGTGGGTTAAATTGTCCTAAAAAGTTGACTACCTGATTTTGAACCTGAATAATTAGTCAATAAAAACTATGAAAAGATGCATAATAAGCACATCTTTCTCAGAAACTTACCTAAGGGCCCACACTCCCTAGCCCCCTGACTATGGGTGTCACATGTATAAAACCAAAAGCTAATTTTTATGTAAGAATTTCCCCCTAGTTTGTACGTAACAGAGCGACAACAACCACTAACAGTTCATGTACTGTGTGACTGTATATCTACACAGGTACATGGTAACACCTACAAATATCTGTCAATCAAAATATATACCAGTATTTGAGGAAAAAAATTATGAATTCCCTAACTTAAACTTGAAAACAAGAAAAGAAAAATATATTACTTACAGTAAAGATCTAATAGTTCTGTACTTTTGTGTCATAATTCACATCACAATGAATTGTAATATCCAAAAAATACTTTTCTAAACACATAACCATGTGGTTTTACAATTATCCTAAGCATTTTTATGTATTCATGTCAAATGGCTAAAAATAGACATAAAACCATGTTGCTCCAGTAATGTTAAATCAGTCGGCAGTGTGTCAGTGGGCCAGTAGAGTTCATTGCCCTCAATTACAGAACATCAGGGAGAAATTTGATTGGCTAAGACTAGATGACAAAATTGGCAATATACCAAACAGTATTGACTTTTATCCTGTGACATCTGTATCAATAACTGAACAACCCTATGACTAGAAAATTAATTTAGAGAGTGTAAAAGGGGTAATATTTACCTATCACTGTTTTATTGAAAGTTATATAATTATATTACAGAGATGTGAATCGCCTGGTAGCTTGCAAGCTGCGATTTTAAATTAGAATATGAAAACCCCTCAGGATATCTAATAATGACATGTAAAATACGTTTTTATGTTACTGTTACTCCACTTTACAAAAAGTAAATTGAACTGGTCGGATTATCCTATAAATTCCTAATGCTTCATTTACCTTAAATTTCACTGGGACATTTTCTCATAAATGTGTTATTCCTAAGTACATTCAACTTTTAAAGATGACTTGCAATGTTATGTATCTGCGTTACAGATTTAATCATCTTTCCCTTGTACAATAAACAGACATAGATTCAGTCACCTCTTTAGCGGAAAAAATTTGGTTGATTATTTAGGAATGACTGGAGTCTTAACCCCCCCCTCTTTAGACAGTCAGTGCCAGGTTCCCTTCCCCTGATGAAAATTTCTGGATCAGCCACTGGGTTCATTAGAACTGACATTTCAAAGGCCAGTTGAGGAAGTGAACATCTTCCAGTCTTCTAAAATAACCTGCTCATCACAATGCAATATACTACAAAAGTAAGTCAATAAAGATCTTTACAAGTCATATCCATCTCACCACAGAGTTCATACTCACAACCTCAGAGTGAATATATATAGTCATTACTATAAACCACTCTGCCACCAAAGCTCCTTGACAAAAGAGATGCGAGGTACTCCTAAATGAGATAGAAATCTTAGTCGTATTATTTAACCAAAAAGTCTTCAACAAAAGAGGGGTGCCTTTAACGAGGGTAGTAAAGGGTTATTTTCTTGCAACGTGTTTTGCCATTTTTATTTCACGTGCAGCTGTGAAAAAGGTTTGTTATTCACCGTGTTTCATAAAATCGGTAAAAAGATCAACATGCAAGACATTTTAAATTGTTCGTTCATCGTGAAATGACAAATTTATTTCGCGTTCTTCCATGCAGATACCCCCCCCCCCCTTTTACGCCCCTCTTTAAACATGTAGAGCTCTAAATAGTCTGGGGCATTAAACATTGTGAAACAGTATGTTCCTAAAATATATAACTAATTCTATAAGTACCAATTCTAAAATAAGATGATGAAACTCTAATACGAAATACAGTCCTCATGTATTATATTACATGTACTTCTTAATGTGTTACAAAATTATACAATTTCAGAGAGATCTTGAGATGTTTATCTAGGAAATAGTACTTGAAATATGAAGTCATTTCACAGGAAACTGTTTAAAAACAATTCAAATTTGGTAAAAATGAAGTACATACACTATATATACATGATATACATGATTTTTTTTACAATAGCATATAATTGATATCGAAGTCTTATTCATTCAGTTCATGAAAATTATGAATAGAACTTGTGGTGTACTGATTTTCATATGCATGTGAAAAATGTCACTTTCTTTTGTTACATATGTAACTGTTTGCGTAATTGCTAAATTTGTAACTTATTATTTTAATGTTACATATGCCAGTGTTTATGTTATGTGATATGTAGCTGTTTTGTGTTACTTTTTTTCAGTTTAATATGACATGTGTGGCTGTTTTTGTTATGCTACATATGTAACTGTTTTTCGTAATGCTACATATGTAACTGTTTTTGCTATTTGGTATGTGCAACTGTTTTAATGCAATGCTACATGTGTAGCTGTTTTTGTAATGCTACATGTGTAATTAACTGCTTTAATGCAATGCTACATGTGTAGCTGTTTTTGTAATGCTACATGTGTAATTAACTGCTTTAATGTAATGCTACATGTGTAGCTGTTTTTGTAATGCTACATGTGTAACTGTTTTTGCAATGTTACATATGTAACTATTTTTGCAATGTTACATATGTAACTGTTTTTGCAATTACATATGTAACTGCTTAGATGTAAGATTACATATATATGCAACTATTATATTACATAGATGTGTATGTAACAACAGTTTTTAAAATTATTAAATGTTTTTCTATCTCACATTTGTTACTTTTCTTAGTTAATTCAAAAACTGTAATGTGACCGTCACTGATTCTTTTAACAAACATATGTCACATATAAAGCATACATATGTCGCTTATGTAACTTTTTTTGAAATGTAAAGTATGTAACTGAGATTTAGTCTGAATAGATCAATATATATGTTTACAGTGCAGATAAAACATGCCATTAGTTTACTTTCAATGACATGCATGAAGTCTTATTTTCTATAACTTTCATGAAAAACATGTGATGTGCATGGCGTAAATTTAATTTTTCTTATAATATTGATCTTTACTTTGTGTATTTGTATGTTTTCTTCTCCGTGACTTTTTCTTTGGCTTTTTCTCAACACTTATTCTTCTCAGCGACTTTTTCTTCGGCTTTTTCTCAACACTAACATTTGCACTTGTTTTTACCCCAGCCAAACATCCCTTAAATTCTACTTAACATGAATACATGTCAAAAATTGATTGAAATTAAACTAAACTAACAACCCACTAGACAAACTCAATAAATTTTTCTCAAGGGGCTAAAAACATCTAATAGGCAATATTTCCTAAAAGCATAAATTGCAGTCGAAAACTTAATTTTTTAACGATTTCCTATTTACTGCGGATGATCGGTTCAATATTTGCCGATCTCAAGTGGCATTTAAGATAATTCGCTATACATGGTCGTTGACAAGCAACTGGAAATCTATAGACAGCCTGTTTTTTAAAGAAAATGGCAGGTATTGAGAAATACTACTATACATAATTGCCTGATAAAACATTGATTGTCCTTCGACCATGAGTGAATTCATGAATATAAAACATATCTTTTTTAACAGGGGACTTATAGATTGAGAGAATTTAAATACTGTTCAGCATGGGTGCATTGATTGACATACAAGTTTTCATGTAATCTAAATTTCACTTGAGGTCTAATACAATTAAATTCTACTAAAAGAAGTCCTGCATTGATTTCTGTTTTTTAAAAGGTATAAACTTCAGTTGGTAGTACATTTAAAATATTTATATAACCATTGGATATATATTGAAGTGTTTGTTAATTAAGAAAAATGTCTTGTCATATTAAAATTAAATAATATTTTTATTAAATCAGTTGTCACATAGTTTGAAATGAAATAGACATGAATACGGCAATTCAATTTATATATATCAACACATGACCACAAGAAAATCTGGAGTATAATTATTGTTCTCTGATAAGACTCAAAAATAAACCAATCAAAGAACTGGATTTGATGTTTCAAGAACAAATTTTGAATATGAGTAGAATAACTAAAACCCCTGAACTTCCAACTCCTTGAAACATTTTCTACAACTAATTTAAAAGAATATTTTATGGTCTGATTAATCGTTTCTAGGCCCTGCTGGTAGAGAGGTCTAAGAAGTCCAACTACCGTATAGTCGGAATCCAGAGTGTGGTAGTTGGCTTATATTTAAAATCTTGAGTGACAATTAGAATTGTCAATTTACCTACTGAAGGTCAGTGGTTCTCTATCCAGGCACTCTTAAAGGCTTAATCCTTCCCCAAATAAAACAAACTGCTAGAAAAATAGCATAATAGTGCTGAAATTGGCATTAAACACCAATAAATCAATCAACAATTAATTGTCTCAAGTCTACATTTTGTTTCCTTAAAACATTACATAAGGAAATTAAGACTATGGAAATAACACAAATTCTTGGTAAACTACACCACAACTCAACATAAATCAACTTATATCAGTTATCCTTACATATATGCCAAACCCCTATTCTTTGTTCTTTTCATGTAATTTGAGTTTTCTGTGTAAATGAGCTAGTAGGAATCAATTTTCTCGTGTTTCAATACGTAATTGCAACAACACAGGTCTATGTATATGATCAGCACAACATATGTATATGATCATGGAGAGCACGACAACGTTACTACATAATCACTACCTTCTCAAAAATGAACTTTTTGATGTTGTAGAGAAAACATTATGAAGCCAACAAAAGATCACATTTATTATTGCCATTTTATCATTTTAGACTAAAATGTGATTTCAAATTTTGTGATCCTGTTAAATTCATATTAAAAATTTCAGATTATAACCCTGTCGCATTTTTTCGCAATAATAAAAACATCACAATAATTTCTGATTCTACAGTAATCACTTCTCCCACTGCCTTCTACAAAATGAAGTTTTTGATGTTGTAGAGAAAACATCATGAAGCCAACAAGTGTTCACATAGAATATAAGCATCAGGTATTGATTTTCTTGAAGAACTATCAAGGACTTGCAGAAAATAAATACTGTTATTCAACATTTTAATCATCAACAGCAGAGATGATGGATGTATTATAGAGAAATTGCTATCAGAGTGGAAATCACTCTCTTCTTAGAAATATGTGTACTTGGCCTTCATGATTATAATCATTTTTTATAATAAGACAGGGATACAGTCAATTTGTCTCTATGTAGTCTTCTACAAGCAATATTCTGAGTCATTCTTTAAAGAGGGATACATTCAGTACTTGATATGTATCAAACTTAAAAAATATACTCAACCTTGAGGAAAATTGAAGCGTTTGATTGGTTAAACAATTTTAAAAGTTTGATTTTAAGAGGAAAGGGTTCTTTCATTTCTTAGTAATTCCTCCTAGAAATGTGTAATAATGTCCCTCGTTAATATAATATTTTTTTTTATAATAAGACAGTAACATTTGATCTGTTACAAGCAATAGGAAACATTTGATTGATCAGTACAGGAATCAAACCATGAACAGTTATTCCTTTTCTATTGAGGGGGGGGGGGGGAGTAGGAGGTGTCCTAACCCTAAAATCCCGGGCTTAAAAACACGAAATCCCTAGGTCCTGCATTTAAATTTATTAAAATCCTGACATCCTGAAATTCGAAAAAAGAATTCCGGAGCCTAAAAACACTTGATCCCGGAGTCCAGGTAAAGGTCCTATCCCAACCTCTCTATTGCTGGTAAATAAAATGTCAATTTTTAAAGAATTACCTAGCAAACTAAATACAACTGGATAATGGAATTCCTTAAAAAAATTCAATATGGAAATATTTGCATATGTTTTGGTACACAGAGACTTTCATATTTACATTGAAAGGTGGAGTCATAAATTACAACATATCATACAATTTTACTTGTCACTTAAGTCACATGACTTTAAGAGAATACAATCACAATGAAATACTATACATGTATAGTATCTTCTGCTTGACTAATCATAGACAAGAGTCAATGATAAAATAACTCCATAATGTACAATACAAATGTGTCCTTGAAAATTATATAGATAAATATTTGTTGTTCAATGTTATATTACACATAGTCTAAAGGTTGTTTAATTTTTATTTAAATTGAAGCTTGAAATCGTCCAAAATCATAAATGTTTGAGCTGTTTTAATGACGAGGTTTCCACACTCATAATCAATGAGGGGGTCAAAAGTTTCACTCCATTCGAAAACCTAATCAATACTGTTACAGACTATCAAATTCAAGATTCTGATTGAATGTTTGACTCTAAAAGTCAAAATGTCATGGCTCCAAGTCAAACCTTCTGAGACCTCCTGGCTATGGGTCTGCTGCGGAACTCAATTCCCATCATCACAATTATCCCTTAAACTGTCTTTGAAACATCTAAAATATTCTATAATAAACCTCCTTCAAAGTTTTATGTTCTGCTACATTTCTAGTAATTGTAAGAATTTTCTCCCTTTCTTGAAATTGTAAGAATTATCTCCCTTTCTTGTAATTGTTAGAATTATTTCCCTTTTAAGAATTATCTCCCTTTCTTGAAAATGAAAGAATTATCTCCCTTTGGAGTTGTACATTTCTCATGATTCTTTAATCACAGGGGATTGCTGCTTGACAAACACTTGAAGAAAATAAACATAAAATTAACATTCTATCTATCAGGGAGATAACTCTTTCTCAACTATAAAGAGGGAAACAGGGAAATTCTAAATGCTTTTAGAAACCATTCAGTGACTTAAAAAATCCTACAAAAAATAACTTGTTTAAGTCTTGACTATTTCAATTTAACTTTCAACCTATTTTAGTCATGATATTTTTGTGATAAAAACCAAATTCTTACAAGTGATGAGCAAAAATTTCAATTATCTAGTACAGTTCCCCACTAGATACCTCATGTAGTAACCCACAGAGGTACAGACAGATGATCCACGATTTCAATTATCAAGTAAATATAATAAAGAAGATGTTGTATGATTGCCAATGAGACAACTCTCCACAAGAGCCCAAAATGACACAGAAATTAACAACTATAGTTCACTGTACAGCCTTCAACAATGAGCAAAGCCCATACCGCATCAATTATCAAGTAAAGTTTCCCACTGGATGCCTCCTGCAGGAATCCACAGAGGTAAAGACAGGAGACATCATTAATTGATACCAGCTGATTTCCTCAATATTTCACAAAGTATGACAAAAAGAGATGAATAACTGATCAAAGAGAAGCCATATAAATATTTGATTAGGACAATAATAATCTCTAAAACAAAAGAAATTGTGTATTAACTACGAAATAAATAACCACAAATAGGGTAAATGTAGCGATTGTGGTTTGGGAAAATGGATGCGGTTATAATTACTGGGGCAGAGGTTATTAATTTTTCAAAAAATGTCTTTTATTAAGAAAAAAATATGATGTATTTGTCTTCAAAATATAATTTGTTTACAATATAATATTGAATGGATATGGGGAAAATGTCAAAGAGACAACAACCTGATCAAAGAGCAGAAAACACTCAGCTGAGTCCATTATGGGTCTTGCTGTTCGTTGTGAGCCAAGGCTTCATGTTGAAGGCCGTACCTTGACCTATAATGGTTTACTTTTATAAATTGTTACTTGGATGGAGTTAATTGACACTCAAACCACATCTTCCTATATCTATTCAATACAGCGAGAAAATCCCACACCCAAAGGCCCCTAAACAAAATGTGCACTAGTTCAGTGATAATGGTCGTCATACTTAAAATATTTAGTTTGTGTTCACAATTCTTTTAAGTTGTTCTACTAACCCTTACAATTAGCGTTTTTCTCTTAACACAAAACTTAACAAATTAAATAAGACCTTATGATCCATCATAAACCATCTTCATAAAAAATTTACAAAAAGTCCAAAAGTCACATAATCACCACAGCATGACAATGACATGTTGACGTCAATACGATTTATACATTACATGTTAACATAAGTAATAGGAAAACTAATTATGAAAACGTTGTAGTTTCAAGGCCTAGGTGTACATCTCTTTTTCTTACTGAGGTAAAAATTAACATGCATGCTTTTCTAGTAAAAATATCCCTGCGGGTATCAAAAATTACTAACTTCTAGTTTCAAGGACTTCCAAAACTTGTCATGTTATTTTATGGTAGTTTAACGTATACCGATTTTTTAAGTTCAGTGAACCGTCAGTTTTTATATTTGTTGTACATACCATAGTATATGTTGTTTATATTATAATACATTTACATATTACTGATATAACTCTTGATAATATAATACAAAATAAAAACATCTTTATCATAGAATAAATTAAGACCAACAAAAGTAATACCTGTGTTTCAGTTAACTTATACACAAAATAGATCAATAGCAAAAAAAACCTTTTTTTTCTCTTTTAATTGTACCAATGGTCAAGTGACTATGGGCTTGATAAAAAAGAAAAGAAAATGAATTTAGTCATAAAAATTAAGGTTCATGGAAACACTCACGGTTTTTTTGCTTCTTAAACTCAAAATTAAGACTTCAACTTTTATATGTCACCATTTCTTACCAGATGTCACACTTACAATAAATATGTTTATAGTTCCTGAGTGTGCACAATGTAGCTGTGAAAATAGCTATATAATGAGAAATAAAAAATGTGCATATCCAGAATTAATTCAGTTTATTACATAACTTTATCATGTTTCTGTACCAGTTAATTGCTGAGACACTTAAAATCTGGATTATTCCCCCCTACTTTAGTGTTGGGATTGTGTTACTAAATCTCTTGTTTTCTGCGTAGTCATAATCAACCTTTTTCTTTTTTATTATACAGTGGATTCATTATTTGTTGGATACAAATTTCCGTGGATTTTGTCGAACCACAAGAACCATGCACAATATTAAATGTTCAATTTCGATTGAATGCACTATGCAGTATTTGGCAAAACCATGAAACTAAATGTCCACGAATGTGCAAGGTTTCCTTAATCCATGAAAATTGGGACCCACGAAAAATAAATGAATCCATAGTAGTGCTGTTTGTTTTTCTGTGATTTCTTGTTTGTTATTTCCCCCCTCCCCCTTTTATCTTCTACCTCGTTATATATCTTTTAAAAAATATCAAACAATTAATCAAGCCCAACAGATTTTCTCTTGATATAATGAAACACCTGAAGAAAGGCTTTCAAAATGTCTCATGAACCGATTATACTTCCCTATTTATGAATAAATAAAGATGTGGGCTGTGATACTTATATATGAACTAAAGACTTTTTGAAAAAAAATTCTGGTGTCAAAATTCAGTGCATATTGGCCATAACTCACAAATGTGTTGTTTTAACTAAATTTGCATCATAAAAGTCAATAAAATGAAAAGTGTATAACTTTCAAAAAATCAAATATATAAATAATCATTCAAATTGCAACCCAACAACATGATGTCCAGTCAAAGTTTAACAGAGGAGTTGAGTCACGGACACTGTGTTATATTATTAATTATAACTTGCAAGCCATTTTCTGCCGATATAATTTCAATACAACAACAACCTGCTATCATATCAGTGATTTTATGCATGCATACAATTTTGTGTTGCAAGTTCATAAAGTTATATTTTATCCTATTAATTTTAAACACGCAGAGTTGAAGATTGTTCAGCAAGTGACATTTTATTTTAAATATATCAGGCAGTGTTTTTGTTTTAAGAATACTAATTAACAAAACTCAAATACATGACTAAAATATTAGAAATTCAATTTGATTAAGAATTACTCTTTCTATATCATGTATGCACAGCAAGATATTTCTATCTGCAAGATTAATGCATAAATTATAAACAGTTTTCAATATGTCTTTTATGTACAAGATTCAAATATGGTTTTGCAAAAGACAAATCATGCATAAAGTAGTCGTTCGTTTATAGTTGGTCGCTAATAAGATTTTAAAAATATATGTACATCTGCATGTAAAGTAATTTTTTCTCTATAATCAATTTTTTGTAACCAACTGTTACAGTTGCTCGCTATATTTATCTTAGAAGAGGCTAGACATCAAAAGATATAAAATTGTATTAAATGTCTGCTTTCAATTTTCTAGAACGGCTAAAAATTGTAGAATAAGTTAGGAAAGTTAAAATCTGTTAAAAAAGTGGAAATTTGTCTGGCTTGACCTCAGAATCTGTCCCGCTTGACCCTAAGAATCAGTTACACTTGAACTTATAAAGTCATACAACAATCACTTTTGAATTGTGGGGTCAGATATTTTCTATTATGAACTCAAATTTTACAGGAACTTTTGTGATGTCCTGTATTTATGGCAGACAAATACGGATAAGGTGCATTTTGGGCACAGCTCACTTGTTCATTACCCCTTGAACTCTACCACTTGTATAACATTAAACTCATCATAGAAACCAGGGAGGCTTAAGATTATGTATCCTAGACATGTATTTTGTCTTTATAACTCATCAGTGACCCTCAAATCAAGGATACTAAAAGGGCTAAAGAATGAGTAAAAGAACAATGAGGGCCAAAACTTTCGTAAGGTTTCGCCTTTTACATAAATGACAAAAAAAAAAAAAAAAGATGTGATGATTGCCAATGAGACAACTCTCCACAAGAGACCAAAAGTCAATAATTAGTATGTTCCGTCAATCCAAATATTGTCAAGAAAGGGATAATGATTTTTGTTTAAGAATAATCATCAAACTGTTTGCCACTGAGGGAACAACAATGATAAAAATAAAAGCGACACTAATTATAACAGAAAGGGCGATTAACGTTATCACTTATGTATCTTGGCAATGTCATATATATGACATCTTGGTTTTTGGCTCTAGTATGGTGTTATCAGGGTTAATTGTGTAAAAGCTTATGTAGTATGTATCATGATAAGAAAACCAGCGACTTTATGGGTGATTTTTGAGAGCCAGGACAGATGCTCTTGTTTTCTGATGTTCAGGGAACTTTGGAATGGCCAGTGCAATTGTCAGAAATTTGGGAATTTATTATGGTATGCCGACACTAATGCATTATTTTGAATGGAATTGGTTATTTGGCATATATTCCGACTGAAAATCGAGTAAAAAAACCCTAACCCTATCCTTCCCCCTTCTTTGATCTTAAATGTAGCATTGCTCAACAATTAGCTAAATTATTCTGTTGTACATGCATTGAAGTGAGAGACAATCTTTTATTGCTTAGAAAAAAAATATGTTGTGCACAAAACTGTGCAAGGAGATATATCTTACATGCTAATGATGAATGATCCCTAATTTTGCATGAATTTATGATGAAACGTGGCTCCAATTCACATAACGGTAGGCCAAACAATTTACAGTCTAAGGGCTTTTCTCCAGGAACAAAATTGGCCAGGAACAAAAACTTTTTTTCTAAGTCAGGTATATGGACTTAACTTTCGTCCCCATTCACTTCAAGATGTGCAAATTCATCAAAAATAACCTAAAGGGTAGGCATTTTGATGCAATAAAAGAGTTTATAATGTAGTTAAAACCCTAAACCAAAAGTAATTTAAACTTTGGCCTTTAAAGGTTAGCTGATATACATTAGATAATATTTACAGATATTTACATGAGAAAAATAAGCTGTAATTTTCACAGCTATTAAAGTGTCATGACATTCACATTGCAAGGAAACTAGTTTAGATTTTCAAAAAAGATTTCAATAACTTAAATGTAAATTCAGTAATTATTGCGATTATTAATAATTGCGATTTTGTCATTTTAGACCAAAATGCGTTTTTAATTTTTTACGATATTGAGAAAAATCCTGCTTAATTCATTATAAAAAAAATCAAATTTCAAGTTTAAATTATTGCAATTATAACCCTGTAGCATTTTTTTGCAAAAATAAAAACATCGCAATAATTTCTGAATTTAACAGTATTCTCATAAATAAACCCACAACAGCTTTTTAATTGTGTTTGTGAACAGGTTTTCATCATGTAAGATTGTTCAATTTCTCCTTTTATGGAGCTAATTATCATCTTTAACATTGTAATATGTGTTAAAAAAAATATTACAATACCTTTCAAAATATAATCCATACATTGTCACACTTTTGAGACTATTTTCAAAGTTAATTGTCAGTTAAAAGCTATTGCCAGTAATCCATAGACTGCACAATAGCAACCAAGAAAACTGTGTTCCCATACAAAATTACTTGGATTTGCTATGCAGCCACAAAAAGAGTCCACATACATATTGCCTAGATTGGAAAGATGCGCAACCAAGAATCGAGTCCACATACAAATTACTTTGATTTGAAAGATGCCCAACCAAGAAACGTGTGACTGTGTCCACATACAAATTACTTCAATTTGCACGACTTGCAACCAAGAAAAGACTCTAGTACATAAACAAACTGCTTCCACATATATAGCAGTTGGGCAGGCATAAATGTTTTATTTATCATAAATAAGCATAATAATTCCATAACTACATCATTTACGACTATAAGAGTAGTGGTTAAAAAAATCATTTGCAAGTGAGCGTAATTAATGTGACAATGCTGGAATATAAACTGATCAATCTTTATACTGTGACTTTAATATCATCTCCCACTAAAGCCAGTAAAGAGCCAGTAAAGCCTAAAAGGTGAATCAAACTTTTGTTAGTCTTACTGACCCTTGATCTATAGAAATTAAAGATTATTTCTATACTCAAAAGGTTCCCCAGCTTCCAATCTAAAGTTTCAGGTGGTCACTCATACACCCCTCCCCTGTTTTGATAGAAAAAAAGTATCATTTTGTGCCATATAATCAGATTGTTTCATTAACACAAAGTAATGTTTGTCAATATGGTTAAGAAATGAAAATTTTAGCATCAACCGATTCCAGCTGTTTACAATGGTCTTTAGCAACATGACTGTCTGTTTCTCTTTTGTTAAAAGTGTTTTATTAACACAAAATTTTATTTGGTTGTAAATGTGTGTGGGCAACATGACTTTCTGATGTCAATGTCTTTTGGCCATAAAAAATTTTGTTGTCTAATTTGTTTTATTAAAATTTTGTGTGGTTGACAATGTGTTTTTGAAACATAAAATTCTGTTGTTAATGTGTTTTTAAAAGCAACAAATTATGAACAATTCATTATTATATATATGAATCTTTCATTGATTACAAGTCATCGCTGTAATTTAAAGTAATGTCTAAAATACAATGCAATGTCATGTTGTTTGCAACATATGCTACTACTAGTTATGAGAGAGAGTTAATTTCATTTCTGTGTTACTGAAGTTTTAGCATTACCAATTTATCAACTGTCAAATTTGTTTACTTGTGCATCATGCTGCAACGAAGGAAACATTCAATTTCACTACCAATTATTGCAGACTGTTGTATTATAAGTCATTTTTGGGGGTCTTTGGTAAATCACTAATGGTCAGAAACATAGAAGTCAGATAAATGTATTTCCCTTTGGTCTCAAAGAAGTAAGAATCAAATCAAATTAGTCCAGGAATCTAGTTCAGACTTTTAATCCAATCACAATACAGAATTCAATTTGCATCATTTGCAGAAATCCTAATTCTAATAAAGAAACTAAATTCATAAAACTATATATAAACCCCGTGGTGTTTAATGATCTGAAATTCTGTAATAAATTTCCAGAGAAAAACCTCCATACATGCATACAGAATAACAAGGAAGTTTTTATATAAAATATAACTTAAAAATATAAATATTGTGTTTGCTAAAAAAATATTTACCATAAATATCTCTTATTATTTAAAATTTAAATTGCCTGAAACATGATATATGTAAAAATAATCTTTTACCTTTAATTGAAAAGACAATGCATTATGCTCCTAAAAGTCTAGCCTAAAATCAAGGGCTATATAAAATAAGAAGATGTGGTATGGTTGTCAATGAGACAACTCTCCACCAGAGGCAAAATGACATAGAAGTTAAACAACTAGTGGTCAGTCACAATAGTACAGTTCAGGCGCGGATCCAGAGGGGGGGTTCCGGGGATTGGAACCCTCTCTTTTTTTTGGACGATCAATGCATTTGAATGGGGACATGTAATTGGAACCCCCCCTTTGTCCTAGGTTAGGAACCCCCCCTTTTTAAAATGGCTGGATCCGCCCCTGTAGTTTTCAACAGTGAGTAAATCCATACCCTATACCAGAAAGCAAAAAATCAGGCAGTTGGTTTTCTGGTTAAAACTGTTTCGCCTTTTCTAATGTTCTTGCTGTAGTCCTTAATACCTGATTATATAGTATGGGTTTTGCTCAGTGTTGAAGGACCTATGGTAAACAATAGTTGCTGATAACAGCTTCCTTTAATGTCTGTCTGATATTTGGGATCTCCTTATTTTATACATGATGTAACATTTTTAGATTCCACAATCAAATTTGTGACAGTAAAACCAAAATTTGTAACAGTAAAACCAAAATTTGTAACAGTAAAATCTAAATTTCAGTAAGTATCCAATTATTTTATACAAACCTTTGACCACAGTGACTGTTAGTTATACTGTATCAACTTTCAATACAGGATATCACCACTTGAAAAAGTGATGACCAAATATTTAACTTAGGTCACTTTAATCCACTTAAAAAAAATTATGTTATGCAGTAAATATATCCTTCCGTTTCATTCGTCTAATTCAAGGACAAACGTGTGAAATTCATTTCTCTACATTTACATTAAAATCTAGATTATCTTCTTCGACAACAGATGTCACATAAAAGTTTTTATTCGCACTTTGAAATCACAATACAAAATCGTCACAACTGCTTCACTATGTATGATTCACAAAGATTTTTATTATATTTTTTTTTCTTTTGTTAGAAAAACAACTGTTCTAAAAATCATTAATTTCACAAATATAACCAGTCATAAATTTGCAATACAATTTTCTTTTTTAATATACTATAATAGTATAAAAATCCATTAACATTTTAGTTGTATAATTACACTATATCAGACCAAACTTCATTTCAAAATGATAGCAACATGCATTGAAATTTACAACTGAGATAACTTGACAGGTGTCAGTTAGGTGTGCTTTTCAGTTTAACATGCATTAAATGTGAAACATACATTATTTCCCCCAACTGGTGCTAAAAATAGAAATCATGAATACCTACAGATAATAGTCAATATCCTAAATCCATAAATTCACTGTGAAGAAAATCAAATATCTTATGTATCTAAATTTCCATCCCAGGTATTAAATCCCATATGTTTTAGTTTTTTCGCTGAACAGCTGGTAATGAGTTACTGAAGTATTTATTTTCCTCGTTTTGTAAACACTCCCCTTCAAGGTCTCAGGCAGTCACACTTAACGAGAGTGTAGTAGAGGGAAATACACACAACACTTCAAAGGAGAAAGTACAAGTCATAAACGAATCTCTATTACATATTTTATTGTTTTGTGGTTGAACATTAAGGGCTGGTTAATAGTTCTGTTATTACCTGAACAATATTATATCTTATGGAAGGTAATAATTGAATCATTATTGACCAACAATGTTACCCTAAACTTAAGCCAAATGAGAGGAATTGGTGCCCTTATAACAAATGTGGATTTCTTTATTTTCATGGACACAAATTTTCGAAGATTGATTTATTGATAGTTTTTCTGGTTACGACATATCTTGGTAAAAACATATATATATATTATATATATATTATGCTCAACACTTTTCTGATTCATTTATGTAACCCACAAAATCCACACAAAAAATCCTTCTGAATGAATAATAATGAAATCCAAAATACATAGAAATACCTCATCAAAGATTTCAGTCCTAAAAATGTTGTACACCAGACGAGCTTTTCGTCTACAAATGGCTCATCATCATGGCGCTTGAAACAAAAAAGTTAAAAGGGTTGAAGAGCATCAAGACCAAAAATTCTGAAAGGTTTTGCCAAATAATCTTAACTCCTGGGGTCAGTAAATTTTTAGCATTTCAAACAATTCATAGTTATGTAAATAGTTGATTCCACATATTTATACTAACCAGAGTTCATTACCCTCTTCAATGGCTGCCTGGGTTACCTAGTCTCAAAACTTCCCACACTCGAAATAATTCTTCATCTACAGCTAGACTTATAAAAAAAAATTGAACTAAACTGGTAAACTGGATTCTTTTTTAAGTCTTTGACAATATAAAGAAATACTTTCATTGATCTCAGATTTCAATTGTTTTTCCAATCCTTCTTTATATCATCATTGTGTCACAGACAAGGAAAAAAAGACTAACATATTTGTTGAGAATTTGTCTCATCAGCAATTCTACTTACATCTTTTTTTCATATAAAAAAAACACATCTAGTACCATTAATATTCTCTTTCCTTTTTTAGGCGCCATTATATTGTTTTTCAAAAGATGTGTCACTAAGATCACACAATATTTCATTATAAATAAAATAGTCATAAATAATCTTGATTTTTTTTTGTAGGTGGCTTAATAACTGTTGGGTAAAAATGTCAGGCTCTTTATTATTTAGTTTCTTGCAGAGAAAAAAGACTTTAGATGGAGGATGATTATAAATAAAATAAGATGTGGGGTTTATGTCTATTAAAGAGAGCAACCCTGAACAACACGCCAAACCATTAAAAACATGTTTATTCTGTTAAAACACCTGTAACTACTGGTAGTCAGGTTACATTACTTATTCACAAAAGATGAAAGTTCAATTTGCAGAATTGGCATATTTTGTACATGAGGCAGACTTGTTTTTGTTTTGCTTCGTTTCTTATGTTTTTTGGATTTTTTAGGGGGGAAAAAAAGGGGGGGTAATTTTAATAAATATGTTGCATCCTTGAGTAAAATAAAAACATGTTTTCTGACACCTGGAATTGGGATTGAAATGTTCTTTGCTTCTTTTATGAATCCATGAAACAGCTTGTTGTGGGTGATTACAATATTGAAAGGCAAAATGTCTGCCTCAGTCCAGCAAGTGTAACCTAAAATCTGTCACAGTGCCTCACTGGTTCTCATTCAACTAAAAACTTCTTTGTTTTAAGCATAATACCAATGAGTTCTTATAATTTCTAAGAAGAAAATTTCAGTGAAAATTTTTGAAGTCTGAAAACAGCATATAAATATGTCATGTATGTATATGATCATAAATAGTGCAAAGAACGTAAAGCTTTCAGCATGTTCAGTATTAGAGTAGATCTGATTCTTTATTTTCTCCCAAATTCCAGCTAGACCCACTTTTTAAATTCCATGGAAACACTTCCTAGCATTGCCCAGTTATATCTGCCTATGTGTACAACAACATTACTTATAAGTATACCTTGTCCATTGGATTTCCAATGATATGGGTAAATGTCTTAAAAACCTTAAAATTGAGAATGGAAATGGGATATGTGTCAAACAGACAACCTGGCCAACGAGCAGAAAACACCATTAGATTTCCTACGATTAGGGAATTAACTAGACATCTCAAGTATTTAATGTTTATGTTATTTGCTCAAGGTAATATTACACTTTGTACTTCAAAACACATTTATCGAATCAATTTACAATATGTAAAACAAACAATAGGAAATTTAAAAAGTTTAAACCTGAAATTTGATCATCTCTTAAATGAATTTTTAATTAAATACAGCCTTGGAAAAAACTTACAAATAAAAAAATCAATCCTTGTACAAATATTATTGGATTTTAAAAACAGCTGTTAAATTTCTTTGACAATTCGCATGATTAAACAACATACTCCAAAAGGTCTTTAAATACCCCCATTGGCCTTGAAAGATAAAAAAATATAATTATTCATGTAAGCAAGGATCTTAAATCAAACATAATGCACATGTGTAGTACAATATTTACTTGTTTTTTTCCTAACCAACTGATAAAGATTTGGCCATGAACCAAAAAACCAAAATGAACAACTATGTAACAGTGAATACACAACATGGAAAAAAATACAGGTGAAATGAACCATTATAAACACAATCTGACCAATACACACATAGAAATAGACATTAGTTAGAACTTACCTCTACAGAACAGGGAAATATAAAGTTGTTAATTAGATGTTATCCTGAGTAAAACTAATGTCTTCTACATATACACTACAAGAGTTGTCAAAGTTTAACTAACATTTGATCTTATGCACAGTTGAGTAAACACATGTTGTTGATAAATCCTTGATAAGGGGAAGCAACTCTTGTACATTATGTAAAGTGATAAATTGATTGACACCTAACAGACGTAGATCTTGTTATGTTATTTTCAATTCTTTTCTTATAACAATTTTTCTAAATTCATACAGACATTTATTAAATGTTTTAATTTGAGTGTTTTCTCAATAGTTTTGTTCACCAAATTTTGAAATGTTATATATTTTTAATTCTTCACAATTTTTTTAAATTCATACTGACATGAATCTAAGGTTAATTTTTATGTTTTCTGAACACAATATTTTTTGTTGGGGACTGCATTGCTCAGTTTTTCAAAATTTAATAGGTAGTGGTTTATCACTAACTTTTAATTTTTTTAACTTATGATATTTCATTGTTTTTTATGAATTTACTGCCTCTTTTTAAGGTTAAATCAAATCATGCAACTAAAACCTTACATCTTTGTGAGGAGGGGCTCCAGTAGAAGAACCCCATTTGGTCACACAATATCACTTTTTAAAAACTGCCTCAGGTCACCTGGTCACCTTCACGAGAATTAAAAAACAGACATCCCAAATTAACAGTTTCACAAAATTTATATAATTTTAATAAATTTGTTTTTGTGTGCAGCATCCTCAATTCCCGATTAACTTGTACCTATTAAATATACTGGTTGGTTGTTTTTATATAGTATATTGTATATATGTTCTTATTTCTGTTACCAAAAAATTCATTACTTACTGTTGCCTTTCTTAATATTGGTGTTGCTTTATACACTTTTAATTAAGGCATATATCTGCATACCAATAAAAGTAATTATTTTTAATGCTCTTTCACTTAATAGGCATTGTTATAGGCCTTCAATAATAACAAAACCTAATGAACCATGATATAACGCCTATAGAATTTACTGAGACAAACAAGACAAAATCTGAAATAATAAAAAAAAACAAACTAGAGGCTCTAAAGAGCCTGTGTCGCTCACCTTGGTCTATGTGACTATTAAACAAAAAAAGCAGATGGATTCATGACAAAATTGTATTTTGGTGATGGTGATGTGTTTGTACATCTTACTTTACTGAACATCCTTGCAGCTTACAATTATCTCTATCTATAATGAAGTTGGCCCAGTAGTTTCAGTGGAAAATGTAAGTAAAAATTTACAAATTTTATAAAAATTGTTGAAAATTGACTATAAAGGACAATAACTCCTTAGGGGGTCAATTGACCATTTCGGTCATGTTGACTTATTTGTAAATCTTACTTTGCTGAACATTATTGCTGTTTACAGTTTATTTCTATCTATAATAATTTTCAAGATAATAACCAAAAACAGTAAAATTTCCTTAAAATTACCAATTCAGGGGCAGGAACCCAACAACGGGTTGTCCGATTTATCTGAAAATTTCAGGGCAGATAGATCTTGACCTGATAAACAATTTATCCCCCTGTCAGATTTGCTCTTAATGCTTTGGTTTTTGAGTTATAAGCCAAAAACTGCATTTTACCCCTATCTTCTATTTTTAGCCATGGCGGCCATCTTGGTTGGATGGCCGGGTCATCAGACACATTTTTTAAACTAGATACCCAAAAGATGATTGTGGATAAGTTTGGATTAATTTGGCCCAGTAGTTTCAGAGGAGAAGATTTTTGTAAAAGATTACTAAGATTTACGAAAAATGGTTAAAAATTGACTATAAAGGGCAATAACTCCTATATGGGTCAACTGACCATTTCGGTCATGTTGACTTATTTGTAAATCTTACTTTGCTGAACATTCTTGCTGTTTACAGTTTATTTCTATCTTTAATAATTTTCAAGATAATAACCAATAAATAGTTGACACAGCATAGGTTTCTGACACAGAATGAATGTGTTCTAATGAACTTAAAATTTTTGTTTCTCTTAGAGCAATTCACTATGCTGTTGAATATTAATCCTCTCAAAAAAATGTTTGAAGAAATTTTCTTTTTTATTTATGAAATTTCAAATGAGAAAAATTGAACCCAATTTTTTTAATCACATCCCCCTTTCCCTTATTCCAAAACTAATCTCAATTAAAATTTCTAATGGAGTTTGCAACAATAACTACTCATTTAAATACATCATAAAATATTAAGATGTAAAAAAACTGCTTGTTATCACTGAATGGTAAAGATTATTTTAATTTATCAGTTGGTAGTAAAAAGTGAATATACATTGTATATTGTATATAACAAAGATTTAAGTTGATTCTGGACAAAGAAAGATAACTCCAATTAAAAAAAATCTTGCTATTGCACAATATTTTGCAATTAGATATTTCTTGCTTACTATTCTGGACAAAGAAAGATAACTCTAATTAAAAAAAATTTTGATATTTCACAATATTGTGCAATTAGATATTTCTTGCCATTGCGCAATACTGTGCAATTGAAAAGACTTGCTATTGCACAATACTTAATATAATAATTTTAGATCCTGATTTGGACCAACTTGAAAACTGGGCCCATAATAAAAAATCTAAGTACATTTTTGGATTCAGCATATCAAAGAACTTCAAGATTTCAATTTTTGTTAAAATCAGACTAAGTTTAATTTTGGACCCTTTGGACTTTAGTGTAGACCAATTTGAAAACAGGACCAAAAATGAAGAATCTACATACACAGTTAGATTTGGTATATCAAAGAACCCCATTTATTCAATTTTTGATGAAATCAAACAAAGTTTAATTTTGGACCCCGATTTGGACCAACTTGAAAACTGGGCCAATAATCAAGAATCTAAGTACATTTTTAGATTCAGCATATCAAAGAACCTAACTGATTCATTTTTTGTCAAAATCAAACTAAGTTTAATTTTGGACCCTTTGGACCTTAATGTAGACCAATTTGAAAACGGGACCAAAAGTTAAGAATCTACATACACAGTCATGACAGTTAGATTCAGCATATCAAAGAACCCCAATTATTCAATTTTGATGAAATCAAACAAAAGTTTAATTTTGGACCCTTTGGGCCCCTTATTATGTTGGGACCAAAACTCCCAAAATCAAACCCAACCTTTCTTTTATGGTCATAAACCTTGTGTTTAAATTTCATAGATTTCTATTTACTTATACTAACGTTATGGTGCGAAAACCAAGAAAAATGCTTATTTGGGTCCCTTTTTGGCCCCTAATTCCTAAACTGTTGGGACCTAAACTCCCAAAATCAATACCAACCTTCCTTTTGTAGTCATTAACATTGTGTTTAAATTTCATTGATTTCTATTTACTTAAACTAATGTTATTGTGCGAAAACCAAGAATAATGCTTATTTGGGCCCTTTTTTGGCCCCTAATTCCTAAACTGTTGAGACCAAAACTCCCAAAATCAATCCCAACCGTTCTTTTGTGGTCATAAACCTTGTGTCAAAATTTCATAGATTTCTATTAACTTAAACTAAAGTTATAGTGCGAAAACCAAGAAAATGCTTATTTGGGCCCTTTTTGGCCCCTAATTCCTAAAATGTTGGGACCAAAACTCCCAAAATCAATACCAACCTTCCTTTTGTGGTCATAAACCTTGTGTTAAAATTTCATAGATTTCCATTCACTTTTACTAAAGTTAGAGTGCGAAAACTAAAAGTATTCGGACGCCGGACGACGACGACGACGACGACGACGCCGACGCCAACGTGATAGCAATATACGACGAAAATTTTTTCAAAATTTGCGGTCGTATAAAAACAGTAAAATTTCCTTAAAATTACCAATTCAGGGGCAGCAACCCAACAACAGATTGTCAGATTCATCTGAAAATTTCAGGGTAGATAGATCTTGACCTGATAAACAATTTTCTAATAGTCAGATTTGCTCTTAATGCTTTGGTTTTTAAGTTATAAGCCAAAAACTGCATTTTACCCCTATGTTTTATTTTTAGCCATGGCGGCCATCTTGGTTGGTTGGCCGGGTCCCTGGACACATTTTTTAAACTAGATACCCCAAAGATAATTGTGGCCAAGTTTGGATAAGTTTGGCCCAGTGGTTTCAGAAAAGAAAATTTTTGTAAAAGATTACTAAGATTTACGAAAAATGGTTAAAAATTGACTATAAAGGGTAATAACTCCTATATGGGTCAACTGACCATTTCAGTCATGTTGACTTATTTGTAGATCTTACTTTGCTGAACATTATTGCTGTTTACAGTTTATCTCTATCTATAATAATATTCAAGATAATAACCATATAACGGCAAAATTTCCTTAAAATTGCCAATTCAGGGGCAGCAACCCAACAACCGGTTGTCCGATTCGTCTGAAAATTTTAGGGCAGATAGATCTTGACTTAATAAACAATTTAACCCCATGTCAGATTTGCTCTAAATGCTTCGGTTTCAGAGTTATAAGCCAAAAACTGCATTTGACCCCTATGTTCTATTTTTAGCCATGGCGGCCATCTTGGTTGGTTGGCCGGGTAACCGAACACATTTTTTAAACTAGATACCCCAATGATGATTGTGGCCAAGTTTGGTTAAATTTGGCCCAGTAGTTTCAGAGGAGAAGATTTTTGTAAAAGTTAACGACGACGGACGACGGACAACGGACGCCGGACGACGCCGGACGACGACGGACGCCGGACGCCAAGTGATGAGAAAAGCTCACTTGGCCCTTCGGGCCAGGTGAGCTAAAAAAGAGAAAAACAAGCTGCTTGATTTATCTACAAAACACTAAACAAAAAAAATACCAAGTTTAAAATGCAAGTTTTATTAAACATTAAATATGCAAAAAGCATATCTGTCTGTCAACATGGTGTTAACTAATGTGACACACTATGTAAGTCAATTAATTCTCTAGTTTCCCTAAAAGGAAAAAAAGTGTTAAATCAAAAGTTCTGAAAATGTATTTTGCAAGGTAAGGGAGACAACTTCATATTTCCATTTGTATAAATCTGATGTAATTATTTGTTTTTAACTTCAGTTCAACAGTTAACCATGTCAGGATTCAGAACTTTCTAGTTTCTACACATATATCTAAAATTTCACTGAAAGAAAACAAATTAGCCAATAAATTGGAGAGAAAAAAACAGTAAATCCTTATTTAACTGATGATTCATTGTTATTCATTGCATGGGTACAAATTTTTGTTGATTATGTGGGTAAAAGGTGAAGAATAACTTAAATAATCCATGAAATAGGCATAAGTCACAGTAAGCAGAATTTTTCAAACATTTGAATCAAGAATCCACAAAAATAATTGTTTTTCCCAATCCACAGGTACATGTCTATTGGAAAGGATTAAACCTTTCTTTTGTAACAATAGGCTACTTAAGGATCCCTCAAAGAATTGATACAAGGGTTCAGCATGCAGAGATTGTGGCACTCCTCTACTTATGGCATCAGATTTAACATCAAGATTCCGAATGGACATGGCTGGGAATCAGAAGAAGACTAAAAGTGACCAGAATTCTATACCCCCAGTCACCCTTGGGCTATCTAGCATATAATAGTGGATCACCAAAGTCATTTAGAACAACAGTTTCAGTGAAAAGAATCTTTCTTAATGATATTCCATAAAAGCACAATTGTAGTCTGCTTTATTTTAAATAAAGCATGAAAATATTATAGTAGTTTGGTGTTCTGCCAGAAAAGAAAATCATTAAAGTACACAGCCCAATCTCAAATGGGTTTTTTTAAGTTCAGACTGTTGACCCGTGGTCAATCAGGGTAAATGACAACACTGAACAATCGGTTCTTGTTGTGACGTAATAACATTAAGTATTATGACATAAGAAATGTATGAGGGGAGGGGAAATGAACGAATAAAAGTTGTCTAAGAAAAAAAATACCAGACACAGCATAGTCCATAAATTGAGCAATGTCAGCAAGTTTCCTATTCCAGAAGGCCAAGAGGTATATCTTTCCTCAGTATTTCAGATATTACATAAGAACAACTTGTTTACACCATAATTTTCTTTCAAAATCAATATTACACAAGCCAACCCAGGGACAAAAGTCGTGATTTATAATTCTAAACTGTATAAATATATAACTGATACACTGTAATAAGGAATTAAACATTGATTTTATATTCTAGAGATGTCATATTTCATAACCTACACAATTACACAATTTTATCTAGTGTCATGTTTCCTAGCTGGGAAAGTCAAGGCGAGGCAACACTACATCAATATTAAACCCTTGTTATGTATGTCTGCTTGAAGTCCATCACCACAGGGGGTTCCAAGGGCCACCAATAATTCCTGAATCAAACAAACAATTTTTTTGAAGATGATATTCCACCTTTATTTTACAAAGAATTAGATATTATTTTGATGTGATTATCTTCAGTGGAAGACATACGGGTAAGGTAAGTTAGTTATGGCATCATCTGCATGAAATGGATTGATATCTGTCAATATGACAGCAATACAACAACTACAAAGAAACCAAAAGACATCCATAGGGCAACTTAAAACAATTGGAAAATGGAAATGGGGAATGTGTCAAAGAGACAACAACCCAACCAAAGAGCAAATAACAGCCAAAGGCCACCAATGGGGTCTTCAATGCAGCGAGAAAATACCACACCCGGAGGCATGCTTCAGCTGGCCCCTGAAACAAAAATTTATACTAATTCGGTGATAATTAAAGTTTGCTTTGGCATTAACCATAAGGATGAAATGGACCAGTAGGATTCATGTCAATGAGACAGAAACCTTCCAACAAAAGTAGCCAAAAGACTTCAATAGGGCAACTTAACTCTATTAACAATAGACAAAATAGGTAAGCATATATATCTCCATTGGAAAAGTGTGAAACCTTCAATATGAACAACAGTATCATAGAATTTTGGCTTTGTGGAACCAAAAGATATTCTTTCATCAGGAGTCACGAGTTCAACAGTAAAGTTTCCATTTGTTCCATAACTTAATATAGTCCATGCAGCGTTTATAATGGATTTCCCCTTTATGAATTTATCTTGGTGTGTGATATTTTTTGTAATGCTTTTTCGATATTTTCTGCAAACAACAAATTGCTTATTTAACATGGTATTTTTTATAAACTTAGGCTCTATGAACAATTTAACTATGTACTTGGACACCTCTTAGTAGGAAACTCAAAACTTTACACAATTGTAGAAACACAAAACTTTTAACATAAGTTGAAACACAAAACTTTAAACAACAGCATGACGTTTTAATATCATTTGTAGGTCCAAATTACATTTGGATATTTGATATACCCTTTCATTCAATCCATCATGTGGCCATTACAAATATAATTATCATCTCATTAAGGTTTCAGACAATTTTTTCTTCATTTATAAAAATCTTGAATCTTATAAATGACAAAGGTATTTCTTTACCATAAATAACAGTACAAGACAATTTTTTCTCCATCTATTAAAATCTTAAATTCCTATAAAAATGACAAGGGTATTTCTTGACCATAAAGAACATTTTTGACTTTGAAGTCCTTCTAGCTTTTTAATCTATTGTCATAGTACATGCAATTATTGAAGTTTCCTTAGCTTTTCTCACATAATTGAAATGATAGGGTCAAAATAGAACGATCTGAAGTCAGGTCACCTCGCCTGGACACAGGTCATTAATTGTTGAATTAAAGGAAAAAGAAATGTTTAGGTACAACAGCTGAAAAATAAATTTATTGAGATAGAAATATTTTCTCAAGTTGTTTATTTAACAATGTATAATGGCAGGTTTTTAACAAGGATTTGGCAGGTTTTTTATTCTCTCGTATCAAATTGCTGTCTAGAAACATCTTTATTCTTTATTATTCATCATACTTTCTTTAGAAATTGTCTTTGCAAAGATAATGTTTTCCCCCATTATTTCTGTAAATTCTAACAATTTTAAGACAACCATATAGTTTTACATATTTTCAATGATTTATGTTTAGATTATCTTCGTTTGTTTCATACTCACAAAATTTACAAAGATAAATAACTGCAAAAATCAGTTGCTTTACAGTATCCTGATCAATTGACAACTTGGAAATTGTTTCAAATTCTCCGAAAAAAGTCTTCGGTATAATTGGTTACAGTAATTATATAGGCAGTTAGTTTTCTTGTTAGAATTGTTTTAATATTTGTGATTTCAGTGCCTTTTATAGTTGACTACTGCAGTACAGGCTTTGCACATTGTTGAAGGCCATATGGTGACCTATAGTTGTTCCTAATCTGTTTCATTTTGTCTCTTGTGGAGAGTTGTCTAATTGGCAATCATACCACATCTTCTTTTTTATATTGATATAGATATCATTTTACAATTGTTATTCCCTCTCTGGACATTCAATTTTGAATATTAAAAAAGAAGATTTGGTATGATTGCCAATGAGACAACTCTCCACAAGAGACAAAATGACACAGATATTAAAACAACTATAAGTCACCGTACGGCCTTCAACAATGAGCAAAGAATCTACAAATTTTGAAATCTATTGAACTTGAGCAGATCTAACACTACCTGTTGTACCTGAATACACCTATAAACTGGGTGCAAAGTGACCAATGACAGCCATAGTGTTTCTAACTATTTTGAGACTTGATTTCCTAAAAACATACTGATTCAGCAGATATAACATAATTGGCTACTTTGTCCTTTTTGTCACTTAAAAGAGAACATAAAAATGGCCATGTACCATTAGCTTAATGGAAAAAAAATTGTCAATTGTAACTTATTGCAGTTCTGATTTCGAAAAATTTCTCTGGTTAAATGGATAACATCACTAGAAGTGTAATTGTCTTGATTTGTGCACCACTGACAGGCCAAAAAAAAGAATCTTGTCGTTCATATATTTTGGACATCAAAGGTTATTAAAGCACTATTACAAGTTGAGATAGTTTTTTGGTTAAGCACTGTTGATATTCAGAATTTGTTGTATTAATGAAAAGGGAAACTGGTCCACTGAGGAATAATTTACCCTTTCCAAAACACAAGAGTTTCCCTGTGTCTATGTTTTTTGCTTGACTCATGCATTTAGCTCACCCTTATATGTCTACTGTGCAATGATGTTGTGGTCTTACTAAGTTTTTGGGTTTGTTTTTTTTTACCTTTTTCTTTTGTGGACTATGCTCAGGTGCAGAAATAGTAGTAGTAATAGAAAATGTGAATATAACATAAGAAGAGAGATGGACATCTTTACTGCTGGACATCAACTACTGGAGTCGATTTAACAAAAAAACTTACGACTAAGATTGATCGTAAGTCATGAACAATTCAGTATATACATGTACTTACGATAAATCTTAGTCGTAGTTTTTTTTGTGAAATGGACTCCTGGATACTACTAATTCATCTAAGCTAATCTTAGGGCATTATAAAGACCATGCAAAACTGCTCCTTATATATTACTATAAAAGCATCTAGATAAATCTAAAATCCCAAAACAGTTGGACTATGTAATGACCGCTATATCACTTTATGCACAGCTGAAGCAAGATTGCAAACTAAGAGGATTAGGTTAATAGAAACACGGGAAAAGCTGGCATATATATATGTCAATATCTGCCTTCAGATCATAGAGGATTTCAACTAATTCTGATGATGAGATTTCAATCATAACATGCTGAATTATGGCGGATTCAAAACAGTAGAGAAATTAACCGTAGCTTACTTGGACACTGCTACTTAACATTGAGGTGACTGCGATATAACATGCAGAATTATTGTGGATTTAATACTTGAAAATTGACCGAGGAGCTCTTAAACACTTCTACTTAAACAGCGGTGTCTGCAATATGGCATGCAGAATTGTAGCCGATTAAATCGTAGAAAAATTAAGCTTTTACCTGACTCTTGTACACTGCTACTTTAACAGCGGTGACTGCAATATAAGAACACCACAACCAAAGTAGTAAAATGACCAGTAAATGACTAACACAAATACTAAATTTAGCACCTGCCCTAGCTTATTTATGGCAAGCAAGTTGACTATTTATAATAAGTCTTTAAGTGCAAGCCTCAGTTTCAATAACAATCAATTAAAGTAAAGTTTAGTGAGGTACATTTATTGTTTTAAAAATAAGAACTTAAACCCTTTTGGTGTCCTAATTTTAAGGGTAAAAACACAAAATAATAAATTAAGATTTAAGGCTTTGAACTAAGTTGAGATAAAGATTACTCCAAAATTGGTACTTTCTGTTTTTCGTCTATCAGCGCTTCGTAAAATCTTGCTGTAGTCAATTTTTACACTCAAAAAAAATCTGACAAGAATGATTCAATTTGTTCAAACTATTTTATAAGTTGGTGTCTTTTGCCAATTATTCAGAGTTCTGTGGATTCATTTATTTTCGTGGGCATCAATTTTCGTGGATTGTGGAAAACTTGCATTTTTGTGGGTATTTGATTTTCATGGTTTTGACAATCTCTGAAAACAAAGTCTACAGAAAATGTGAAATTCGTAGAAAATTTGAATTCGTGATTCACCTGCACCTACGAAAACCACGAAAATTGGTATCCAAAGAATTATATTGATTCCACAATAAAATATATATATGCAATTATTTCTGTTTTCTTAAGACATACTTCATTATTGTAACATAGACATATAGAAAGGATGATCAGAAGCATTGAATTTCCTAATACCCAAAATTACAAAATTCTGTATAGAAATCAAAGAGGCCATATTATCTTCCTTATGACTTCAACAGACTACTAATTGTTTAACCATATTTCCTTAAATTTGTAATTGTTGAAATTCTACCCTGATAATGGCTGAGAGGCCTGATTTCACTTTGAACTCAAAGTCCCAAAAGTAAAATGAATGTTTATTGACCTCATGCAATCCCATCCAATTTACTCATTTATATTTCATTCAAAGTAATCAAGTTTGTTTAAATATGTTCAAAGCTGTCATATAAAAGGGTGCCTTTAGGGACTCTGGATACAAAATTTAGATATTACTTAAAATCAAGAATTATTAATTTTTTAACTCCCAAATTCTCATAACTCATAATAAATTTACACAACAATGAAAAGTCTTTTAATTTGATTTCAAAATTAGCATTTATTTCTATTCAACATTATGAACTTTTGGGGAAAAAACTACATGCTAATAAAAGAAATGAGATTAATTTAAGGCAAAAAACTTTCAAGAAAATAATTGATTGATAGACTGTTTGTGTTTAATGCCACTGTCAGCACTATTGGCCCAATATCAAAGGCGGTCAGTTTTCCTCATGGTGGGAGTTGTGCCGTGCTTAGAGAGAACCAACTAACAATCAAAGGATTTGTCGGCAATTGTGACTATAAAAAACATTAAAAAAATTCAACCAATTTTTCTTTACACCAGGCGTTAAATTTTTTAATTTAAGATTTAATCTTTAAAAGTTTGAGTTTCTCAGTTAATTGTTTTTCTAAAATTTATACTCCTCAAAAGAAATTCTATAGCTAATTGACAATTTTCTTCACTTTGAAAATCTAGAAATTGTCACAAATTTATTCTAATTGCATCATAAAACTGACCACGCATTTCATGTGGTCACCTTAGTGACCCAATACCACCGTAAAAATCCAATTATTTATTTCTCAAATGTATGAAATCATACCAGTAAACACCTCCATTGTGGACAGTTATAGAATTACTATCTTTTTATTTTTTTTCAATTCAGTTGTCGCAACGTTAACGCCTTAACAAATAAAAATCTTTTTGTATTCTGGTCAACTAAGATCTATTCAAACGCTATACTGCACCTGACCAGGAATAAAGAAATGCCTTCTCTTATTACAAAAGAAAGTTCAATTTATGTAAAAGAATTTGAAAAACTTTTAAAATCAAGTTTTTGCTTGTTAATTCACCCAAATAATATGAATGAACTTTTTTTCTGAGCCATTTACAAAAAAATACTTTTTCTACACCTCTTTATATCTAAATGACAAATAAATATGAAACTGGGTGGTACTATAAAAATATATTCAAAATATACTATATGTACCTCAAAAGTATAATATTGACCTCTAATTACAAAGTTTTGTACAAACAACAATTTAAATTCAAATTTAAAGCAGTAGTGTGCTTATTAAAGATAAAAACAACCTTCTACATGCCCAAACCAAACTCAGGATGACCATTGTTTTCAATTTAGAGGACCCCCGTCCAAGTAAAAAAATTCTACCAAAAATTTAATGAAACAAGACAAAGTTGAAAACAATTAAAATTTCACCAAAATACTGTAAATTCAGAAATTAGTGCGGTTTTTATTATTGCGAAAAATGTGACAGAGTTGTAAACGGAATAATTTAAACTCGCATTTTGAAATATTTTATATGAATTAAACAGGATTTTTCTCAACATGGTAAAAATTAAAATCACAATAATAAATGCACGCAATAATTTCGGAGTTTACAACACATACATCGTATGTATACATGCAAATATGTGGCAATTCGTGACAAACTGATAATAGCATGTGCTAACATTCTATGGACAGTCTATGGACAGTCTAGTGCAATGAAGCAGCAACCCAACAATTTAACAAAAAAAACAAATAAATATATTGAGGTCAAAATAGCCTAACACCAACACTTTTTACATTTCATTTGATTATAATTTTGTGGGATTGGTGGCAGCATGCAGTGCATTTGTGAATAATATGATCTGAAGAGAAAAATCTTGCCTTTTGCAAATTAGATTTTTTGGTTTCTTGTCTCTCAAAAATACTCTTCCAACACATTACATATAACTTTTGAATGCATCAGTTTTAATACTTTAGATCAAATCTAAATTTTTACTAGAAACAATGCTAATGTTGATCGAAAATACTACATGTATCTCTTTTACTAATAAATATGATCTTGAGAGAAAAATCTCGCCTTTTGCAAATTAAATTTTTTCGTCTCTCAAAAATACCCTTCCAAGGTCCAACACATTACATATCTGTTCAATGCACCAGTCTGAATTTTTGTAAATAATTAGCAGAAACAAATGCTAATGAAAAAACTATCTCTTTTACTTATAAACGTCCCTTCAGACCAAATCATCTATTACCTACATTAACGTGTCATTATCAATTACGTTCCAATAATCGAAGTAAACATTAGCAACATTTAAACGTCTGCCATGAAGAAGGGAATCTCCCAGGAAATACGTAATTACTGCTTTCATTTTCATGGTAAAGTTTACTGTCAACTTATTCCCATGGAAACTTTTCCTCATATAGCAAAAATTATTTCCGATGTAGTTTGGACGTAATTTTCCAACGAACAAAATTGTGAATTTATGGCAAATTATCTCTTTTAATTTCCTCCTAAATTCAATATGGTGTACATCAATGACATAATTATTCCCACGGACAAATCTTTAAAGGGGCATAACTACATTTTTGTACTTGAAAATTGTGAAATAGCAGTCTGTCTAAAATTAATTGCAAGGACTAGCAGACTTTCTTCAAAGACCACCAAAGAAAAAGAGATTTAGAAATCTCTGATTAGTAATAACTTTTGTTGAAAGATATCTGTTGAGAAGGCTCAACCCAAGCAGAATTTTATCAGAATTGCAACTTTTTAAACCTACATTGCAGGAGAGATCTCTAAAGTATATTGCGTTAGCTTAATAGGAACTCTTCAACATTATTTTTCAAAACATTTTATCTGATTTCTGAAAATAAAATTGCACACATAAACAAAATAGCTGATCACCACTCAAATGAATTAAATTCTTGGTGAAATCAATGTGCTAAAAACATCTGATAACGTCGGAACTTTATACATGTATATATAATATATAAAGTGTTTTGACAACAATGCATCAAATTTTACTGGTACTATAAAACAACCTCCACTTAAGCATTTAAACCATTCATCTTCTTCTTGGCACAAACAGTTTTTCTCAATTGCGATAAAAAGCAAAGTCTTCATTTCAATAACAGTTAAGAACAAAAAAGTTGGTTAGAAATTCAATATTGTTATAAAAGAGGGACGAAAGATACCTGAGGCACATTCAAACTCATAGATGAAAAATAAACGACGATAAATTTATAAATTTCCTCTCCGACTTTCAATGAAATAAAATTATTTTTTCTCTTTCTTTCTCAGACAGTTTCGTTTCCTCTCTCAAGAAACATGCATATGTACATTGAACACACAACTGCAAACTAAAAAAAAGCTTACCTTAAGGCTTGCTGTCTTTCTTCCAAAGTTTCCTTCTTCTGGGGTGATGAGTCACTCATGACTATGGTAAATCCACTGCTGAACCTTTACCATTGTTCCTATTAAAAAAAGGCAAAAGGATTCAAAACACTAACAAAATATTTTGATCATAATGATTATGATGGCCCGGTGCAGGTCTCATGTCTAGCTGCAAAATTAGTGCATACTGTAAAAGCAGAAATTTTCGTGGAGGATTTAATTTTGTTTATTTCGTGGGAAGAATATATCCACGCACGAAATTAAAAAACCCACCTTCATATAATATCACTACCATTTAATGGAAACCACGAAATTAAAACCCCACGAAAATTAATGTGTCTACAGTGTTCAGGAAAAGAACATGTTAATGAAACATAGAGATTAATAAATGGCCTTTTTCATATCAGCCCGGGTATCATCCTAAGATTCCCATATCAGCACATGATGAAGTCTAGATGCTGATATGGGTCCAGGGATGATACCTGGGCCGATTTGGAAAATATAAAAAAGATGATGTGGTATGATTGCCAATGTGACAACTGTCCACGAGACCAAAATGGCACAGACATTAACAACTATGGGTCACCGTACGGCCTTCAACAATGAGCAAAGCTAATGGAAAAGGCCATTTATTAATCTCTTATCATATATTATACTTCTGAAAAATGAAGAAGATTAACACGGGTAGCTGATATGGATTTCTACCAGTGATGTCATAGGGCTGATACATGGTTATCAGACTGGGTGTGCAAACACGGCTTGTCTTCTTCTGGTCATCACACATATGTAAAAAGCACTGTATTAGGTATGAAATACATGATAAATGAAAATTAACACTGCTTTGTAGCAGACTGACATGCTGTGCCAGAATTTTAACATGCTAGTTCAGAAGGTAAGAGTCCACAGGTAGACATTGTTTTACATTGTCATTTCAGGGCCTGTTATAGCTGACTATGCAGTATGGGATTTGCTCATTGTTGAAGGCTGTAGGGTGACATATAGTTATTAATTTCTGTGTTATTTTGATCTCTTGTGGAGAGTTGTCTCATTGACAATGATACATCCTCTTTTTTTATATTCCCTGTACCTGGACAAATTATTCCAACTCCAAGCCAACCAGTCTTTGCACTTACTCTATAAAGTACAATTTGTAGACTGCTGAGCGGAGAATAAGCAAATTGTATACCAATTTCAAAGTGTTCGGTTTGACCAAGGAGTTGTTAGAATATCCATTAACATGTACTCGAGGTGAACTCCTTACCACAACACCACAAAGCCAGGAAATAAATAAATTCAAACTATTTAGCATTTGTGTTTCTCAATCCTCAATACATTTTAACTTACATTGTAACTAGTACACATTTTTATTTAGGCCAGCCCAGACGCCCACCTCCAAGGGTGGGATTTTCTCTCTGTGTTGAAGACCCATTGGTGGCTTTCGGCTCCAAAAATCAACTTAGTATAATAATTTGGGTGTTTGAGATAAGCCGTTTGGTTAAAATGAACCTTATACTGCAAGAAAATCGGAAAAGAAAAACTATCTAGAGTTATCTCCTATTTCTGGCTGACCCAGTGTTTTCCTTTTTTCACTAAGGGAAGGTGGGTGTTTTAAAAAAATCACTTGCAACCGGGTGGTTTTTTTTAAATGTCCACCTGGTTTTTTTTTTATTTACTGTGGGTGCATGTGGGGGTCACAAAAATAAAGATTAGTATAATATTCACATTTAATGGAGTTGAACAAACATAAATAGACGTAGTCATATTAATTGTCAAAAATTCTTTGATTTGATTTTTTTCAACAATTTATCTCTTTTCTCTCTTCTTTCATTTACAATTTTATGTCCTGTTTCTTGCTTTTGTGCCGTATTTTTGGCCCATAGAACAGTAGTATCCTTCCTCTGTGACTATAAGTCATTTGAAGTCTTGCTCATATTTGTCTTCACTTGCGTGTCTTTTCTGTTGTTTGGTTGATTTTTGTTCAATTTCCACAACTTCAACATTACTATCAATTTTATTTAACTTATTTGGTCTAGTATTTTCTTTATCATCATCGTCATCTACCTTTCTTGTACCCCGATTGATAAATAAAAACATTGAAATTTGATGATTGGACGCCATCTTTGTCAATGAAAACAAATCAGCGAGGCGCGATTAGTATTCAAATTTTAACAGTACAGAACCGAAAAAAATCTGAAATTTGAAAAAAAAGCCCACCACCTCCTAAAATCAAAAAGGTGGTCGGCTTTCAAAAGAAGGTGGTCGGCACACCCGGCTTAAATGCCGAATGGAAAACACTGGAGCCGCTGACCGTAACTTTATGTTGTAACCATCCACTTACCAATACTGTTTAATGTATCAAGTTCAAATTCACAAGTATGATTTCAAGGGATTTGTTAAAATGGAGTACTGTCAATTTTTATATTGAATTTTTCAAGGATTTTGACTGATCATATTAAACCTAATAGACCAACCTTTTTTTCATTTTTCTAAAACATCCTATTTTTTTCACCTGACATTGAAAACAGCATAAATTGATCGAATTAACTATATTAAAATAACTTGTTTGAAAAATGCTGTACCTACAACTGTAGTTTACCCTTTTGTCTTCAAACATCTTTGTTTTCCAACAGAATATTTTGCCTCTAATTACAAAATGTATAATGAATTTTACTCTTTTAAAAAAGATTACTTATAGTATATACGTTAATATTAAACTCATATACCTAATTCTGATTATAAAAGTTCTTAGATATAAATAGGAAGATGTGGTGTGAGTGCCAATGAGACAACTCTCCATACAAATAACAATTTAAAAAGTAAACCATTATAGGTTAAAGTACGGCCTTCAACACGGAGCCTTAGCTCACACCGAACAACAAGCTATAAAGGGCCCCAAAATTACTAGTGTAAAACCATTCAAACGGGAAAACCAACGGTCTAATCTATATAAACAAAACGAGAAACGAGAAACACGTATATATTACATAAACAAACGACAACTACTGTACATCAGATTCCTGACTTAGGACAGGTGCAAACATTTGCAGCAGGATTAAACGTTTTAATGGATCCAAACCTTCTCCCTTTTTCTGAAACAATAGCATAACATCACAACAAAGAAAAACATACGATAAAATATCAATTGGCAGACTTAACTCAATCAAAAAACGTATGATTAAACAATGAACTCTCTGTTTCAGTCAAGAGATTAATACAGCATGATTATCCAATCGTTACAAGAATAATTAGTGTCTGGGATTTTCCAGTGGAAAGAAGTTGATTTCATTTATGGACAAGGTGATATCAATATTTCAAAGACGATTTATCAAGCATATTCTACCAGAGACATATATACACATGTGTATATATGTCTCTGATTCTACATTGCAAATTCAAAAGTACATTCTTGAAAATTAGAATATGGGGTGGCCGGTCATCTTATATCATTGTATATAGCATGTATAGACTTATTGAAATATTAAATGCAGCTTTCCTGATGAAATTAAATCAAAGAAAGAGGCTCACTAATAAATGAAATATAAGTTAAGGATATGTTTAGTTTAAACATATTTATTTATAGTGGATTGGGAAACAAGTTTTGCAACTTATATTAATTCCTTTCCACTTTGCGGGTGCAAGTGCTGCCTAGCTTGTAGCGGCATTAGCCTGCTCTTTTTCGAAATCTACAAGGGTGTCTTTAACATGCAAGAGATATGGCTCTCTCTTAACAGGGGTCAGCCATTTATCATCCCCGTCCGACGGACTATCATCGTTTTCTCAAGACCATACTCGCAAATGGTGTCAAGGGAGAGCCGAAAATCCAGTCCCTGAAATTTTCATCCCAGACATACATTGTAAGGATATGTGCTCCTCAAGTATTTTAATTTTTGATAATACAGATATTCGTAATCATCTGGTTTTAATCATCATCATCATAGTCATGTAGCATGTGTAGTGCCATTAAAATTTTTGCCAGTAACCCTTACTTTTTTCCTATAGTTTGATTACATATAGTTCAACTCTGTATAATGATTTGTTGTGGAATGACGGAATGATGGAATGACATAATTACGGAATTTCGGAATCATGGACAAGGGTAAAACTATATGTCACCGACAACTTTGTTGCAGGGCCATAAAAACTTTGTACATATACCGTATAGCAGATATTTTAGCGAGTGTAAAATTTCAGGATTTTCATTGAATTAAGGGTATACAAAATATTTTGGTCATCATCATTTTGATGGCATACCGGGCAGTAAGTAAGTAAGTAATTTTGGTGGATTCAAACTTTTCTCAATACCTTTGCATGTGAACTTTTAAATTTTAAATTTTATATTTACAACCTGCGAAAATTAGGCGCTATATGGTAACAGGCTATTATTTCAACTTGGAAATATTTTTGATTATGGAATTTGCATAATTTCTTGTGCTTGAAATTTGATAAATTCCATGTTTATTCTGTACTATGTTCTGTGCTGCGCACAACACTTTCTATTACAGAAAAGACAGTACATTTTTAATACAATGTATTGTGCCGCACATAACACTATCTTTACAAAATACAATGTATGGGAGGTGTTAATGAACCACTCAAAACATTATACTACCAAATAAACATGGATTTATTAAGTTTCAAGCACAAGAAATAATGCAAATTCCATAATTAAGAATAATTCCAAATAATAGCCTGATATATCGAAATAAATGTCCATAACACACAGATGATGCCCCCTTTTTAAAATTAAGGAATCAAGTTGAGAAAATAATGTCAAATTTATAAACCTAGTTTACCTTTCATCCTTAGACATTGTACTTTTATAAACCTAGTTTACCTTTCATCCTTAGACATTGTTCTTTTATAAACCTAGTTTACCTTTCATCCTTAGACATTGTTCTTTTATAAACCTAGTTTACCTTTCATCCTTAGACATTGTTCTTTTATAAACCTAGTTTACCTTTCATCCTTAGACATTGTTCTTTTATAAACCTAGTTTACCTTTCATCCTTAGACATTGTTCTTTTCAGTCAGAGTAATTTGTTATCAAGAAACATGTATGTCACTTTTCAAAAAGATCCTTATAAAACTAATAGAAAGGCTATTCAAATTTCAGAATTTCTTTCCCATTTCAGGCTTACTGATTGATACTGTAGGATTATCAAATCGTTAGATGAATAATTAGTGTCTCGTATTTTCCAGTGCTAATAAGCTTATGTCATTTACAGAAGTATCAACTTGCAGTTTTATAAGTACAAAGATATATGTAGAATGAAGGAATGACTGTAATATTTTTTGTGTCTATGAAGAAATAACATTAAAAAATGTGGTGCACATAAAGGGTTATTCTAAAGTGTGCATAGCATTTTTTATGTTATTTGGGATCATTTGGAATAGACAGAAAAAAATATCACAGTCATTCCTTATAATTTAGTTCTAAATTCCATTTTAGACAGGAGCAAATTATGAAAAAACATTGATGACATCACGGTCACATGACAAAATTATATGTCTATGAACTGAGACACATAACACTGTCAGCCAATCAGAAAATATGTTATATGTACATCCAAAATTATATCATTACCTTATCAATTTTTAAAAGTACAGTCAATAAAATATTACATCATACTGGAGCAGCTCACAGAATCACACCTTTATTTAACTCTTGTTCCCAAACTTATTTTATAGAAGGGAAATATATTTGGAACAAGGCGCAAGTGTGAAAAAAATGCTTTACTTGTTAATTGTTAATTTGGTATATAACTTTGTCATTGAGCTTACAAGAATGCAGTATTGTCTCAATCATTGAAAGCAAATAAAATTGAGAATGGAAATGAGAAATGTGTCAAAGAGACAACAACCCCGACAAAATAGCAGAAAAAAGCCGAAAGCCACTAATGCGTCTTCATCACAGTGAAAAAATCCTATGGCCAGAGGCGTACTTCAGCTGGCCCCTTAAAACACAAATATGTACTAGTTCCAACTTAGAACTAGGTCCTAATCCCATATCCTGCTTACTGTTTTGTCTGATTCACATACATGTATCCCGCTTACACTATATTTACATAAGCAATTCTCATTTTTTTGTAATTTCTTGTGTCCCGCTAGACTTCAATTCCCCTTTTCACAACACAATAATTTGACTTTCTTGTTTACAAAAAATCAGCAATCCTGCGTCACACTTAGACCACAATGAGACCCACTTTGAAAGGGTATTGCAGGTTGACTGTTTATTGAGAATATTATCTGTGTGACAGATATCTCCAGATATATCTCCAATTGTCATAGTCATTCTGCTGTCCCTTTTCACAGAATGAGACCAACCATCAAATATTTCCTTCCTATGAGTAACACTATGCATGCTATGTGCAGAGGTGGATTTAGGGGGCAGGGGGCCCCGGCCCCCTCTTTTTGGGAAAACATTTAGTTGCTTATATAGGGAATCACTGAAACATGAATGGAGCGGGCCCCCTCTTAGGCAGTCAATGGGCCCCCACTTATGAAAATTTCTGAATCCGCCACTGATGTACAGGGCTTTCCATAGAAGCCGGTAGCCGGCAGTAATCCACCGTTTACGGTTGTTTCAATTGCCGGCTACTTCACTGGCAAAATTACAAATTCAAAAAGAAAAAAATATCTTTTTCAAATGTTTACAGGCAGCCGAGAGACATATTGTCGCAAAGTCGCGGTCACGATAAACAAGGATGAAAAGTCAGTGTTTAGCTTGGGCTAAATATAATTCACATGAATTCAGGTCACTGATTGGTTGTCTATTTAAAGTCAGAATGCATGGTTTCTTTTCAAAGATAACAAGAGAGACATTCCGTTGGTCATTGAACGATAACAATAGAGACGTTCCGATGGTCATTAACTCGTTGGCTTTTTTTTGGGCTTTTAAAACATGAAGACAATCAGATAGGATGACAATCTTATCTTATGGAATAATATCAGTCAAATTAAAGAAAGCGTAGTAGATCATATTGTTCAGAATCTGGAAAATAGTATCTTTTGAAGTTCATTTTTCAAAGCCCACATGGTGTTCAGAGAATCAAGGTAAAGAGCAAAAGTAGAATATTGTCAACTCGTTATCAAATAAAATAACATTTTCAAATGATTTATGTATCCCACTTATTGAACAGTTTACAAACAAAAGAGAAAATCAGAGGATATATCAATTTTCTGTTAATGCTTGAGAAATAGTTGTATGATTTAAATATGAGTAACAGTCTTTAGAGAGAAAAGGGGGGTCATTTGTTTACAAATGCACGTAGTTATGCAAAATAAATCGATTAAGATTTCTAACAAACCGGATTTTTATATAAATAAAACTCCTTTAAAACTTAATGAATTTTAAGCATATAAGGTAACGATAATAAAAAAAATAGCATAAAAAAAAATGAAATTACTTCGAGATTTTTTTTTCTTTCTATAATATCATACATAAAAAATGGTCATTTGAAAGATGAAATTAGGTGCCAGGAGATTGGGAGAATGCAGGATTTTGCTCTATTAATGCCAGAGCTTCTGTAGGCCTTGAGCAGCCCCCAGACCCACTGCCGCTTCGCCGAACACATGTTACAGCCGCATACAATTTTAATTGAGCCTTCTACTTCAATTTCAAGGAAAAGTCCTGTATTGTACCACATGTGATAAACATGAAATTACCCAAAGTTGATGGTGGGGTTCCTGTTGCTCTGTCTCTAGTATTTTATTCAGGTATTTGGAGACTGTTATCTTTCTTGACATTAATTATTGTGTTAAAAAAGTGTCCTGAAAATGTTTTGACCAACATGACCAATTTCACCAAATGACAACCAAATCCCATGACAATATCACTATGCAAGTATTTTACAATTAATTCCGGAGCTTTTCAAGGCACTGGAGAAAATACTATTGAAATCTTATGAATTTAAACAATTCTGAAAGTTGACAGTGTGTAGGTGTCAATGGTCATTTGGTCAAAACATTTTCTGGACACTTTCTTTATCAAAATAAATGATAAATATTGTGTTGACAGCTTCATCTGATAAGATCATTGTCTAAATAATACATCTTTTCATCAATTTAGTGTGTTGAAAATGTTACAGAAGTCCGTACCTTTAAGTTTTCTGTGAATATTTTTCACCTACACAGCTAAATGAATATGTGGTCGCCATATTGTAGATCCGATATCGATTTGCGAGTTACGTAACACAACACAGAACTTGAGCAAAAAATAATGATTCCCTGTCGTTGTAAAGTTGAATTGGTATTTGAAAGGGACTAATATAATAAAGTTTGCAATGCATGTGCAATAATGTTGCAAATTATGCTATGCAAGCAGAGAAATTGGATGTTTTTTACTTTTGCAGAATCAGGGCCTCTTTCGCTAAGTGACCGGAAGTCATTTTTCTAAAATTTTTTCGTCCCCGTAAAAATCCGTAAAAATTCGCAAGTAACAAACAGGCACGAACCCTATTTTTTTGGTATACACACTAACCATGGCGGGAGGGAAAACTCTATAGTTAGAGGTACATTGTAAATATATTTTAGACTTTTTTTTAATAGAATAAAAATGAAGGTATCCGGCCCTTTGGGAGTGCTCCGAAGAGAGGAGGAAATTACCTCTGTAATTGATGTGGATTTGGTAGTTGTCAACGTATATTTGTTCCACCTAACATGCCTAACAGAAGTTCAAATGGAAACTTTTTTATAAACAATATCATCATAATACCTGTTCCTGTTGGAACAAATGTTCTATACCATTTATTCCGTTAGGAACATTTACTGTAATATTTATTCCAGTGGAAATCATATTCCAGGATGATATTGTTTCCATTTGGAACTTATATTATGAAGGAATTTCTATTCCGTGGCAGTCTCCTTTGGCCAATAAGGTTCTTGTTAGTAACTTTTAATTAATAAATGTTTATTTCAAGTTCATCTTTAATTTGATCTAGACATGCTGAAATAAAAAGAGTGTTTTTTGTAATCAAACTTCAAAGTATTAAGTATTCAAATTATACTAGAACACACCCGCGAAATCGCGGGCATATACACGCAGCTTGTAAACTGTTGTAGGATGAATTTTTGTAAAAGATATTATGACTGGAGAATTTCATAAAAGGTATCAAAAGCCCTCTCCCTTTTTTCCAAAGTCCGTTATGTGTTTCCTTTCTGTTAAATTCAATTATCGAAAGTTTCATGTTTCTGGCCTGATACCACAATTATTCTTCCCCTTTGCTACAATGCATTTTTTGGTAAAAGTCAAATTAATCTCGTATAAATGACTTTTATTTAGTGAGAACCATGAAATTAGGGCAGCAGTCCTTTTGCGCCAATTACTGTTTTTCATGGGTAAAATTTGCGCCAACTTTTGTTTTCCAAATGTATCAATTGCGCAAATAATCGGAACTTCTTTGCGCCAATTTACCTGTACATAAAATTATATCTATCATAGATATCAATGCATGATTAATATTTATTCTTATTTTTGGCTTAAAAAGTATTATCATGTTCGAAGATATTTCACCATGAAAATGAGCATCTGGAGAGAAATGACTTAAAATGTATTAGACTGTCCATGTACAGAGAGAAAGCAAAACTTTGAATATTTAATACAAGATATGCCAAAAGAGAAAAAAAATAGAAGCTTTTGTTGATTATGTTTTAGCCACATATAATGATGAAACAGTGCTTTGTTCCCATCATCCGTATGGGCCGAAACTATATCTATCGCAAGACGTACCAGTAATGGAGCAAAAGCATACCACAGGACGATTATTATGAGCTGTGTTATGCAGTAAATCCTTCAATGTTTGTCTTTTTGGACACTAAAGTGCAGTTACAAGCTACTATACATGCATACATTAAATGGGGAAGTACCCATGCAGCATCAGTAAGAAGAAAGTATGTTTCAGAAAAGGAAACATTTGCCGTGTAAACTGCCGGTTCCAAGTCCGAATAAAGGAGGAGGGAAGTCTTTTTTTTTCTAAATGGCGCAATCGTATGTTTTATTTGTGGCGCAAATGATACCATGTAATTTTAGTGCAGGTGTCGCAAACATGGCATTGAAGGAAACAAAGTGTGGCTCAAAAGGACACATTTTTGGCGCAAACGGGTCTCTCTCGTGTATACCAAGTTTCAAGTCGATTGGACTTCAACTTCATCAAAAACTACCTTGACTAAAACCCGGCTTTAACCTGAAGCGGGACAGCTGGACGGACGAATGAACGGACGGGCGGACGAACGGACGCACATACCAGAAAACATATGCCATCTACGATAACGGTTGGGTTGACGAATGGACGCACAGACCAGAAAACATATGCTCTCTATGCTATCGTAGATGGGGCATATGAAATGAATGAAAAAAAGAAACAGGTAATTTCCGAAATATCATCGTGTCGGCTTAACTTGTTAGAGTCGTTTCGGTCATACTTTGTAAAAAGTCGTTTCGGCCATACTTTATAAGAAGTCGTTTCGGCTATACTATGTAAAAAGTCGTTTCGGCCATACTTTATAAGAAGTCGTTTCGGCTATACTATGTAAAATATCGTTTCGGCCATACTTTGTAAAAAGTCGTTTCGGCCATACTTTGTAAAAAGTTGTTTCGGCCATACTTTATAAAGTCCGTTTGGACATGCTTTGTAAAAAGTCGTTTCGGCCAAACATTTTAAAGTCGTCTCAGTCGACTCATACTTTGTTAAATGTCGTTTCGACCATACTTTGTAAAAAGTCGTTTCGGTCATACTTTATAAAGTCGTTTCTGCAATTTACTTTGTAAACAGTTTTGTATAAAGTCGCTTCGGCCATAATTTGTTTAAAATCGTTTTGGCTATACTACGTAGGTATAACGTCGAAAACGTCCATGGTTTTCATTGTTATAAAGGAAGGGAATATGACTGCTTTTAGAATAAAAAATTATAAAAAAAAATAATCTTTTAATCATTAATCTCTACTACAGTTTAGTGTGGCCGAAACGTCTCACTTTTCAAAAATATAATAAAGAGTATGGGACACAGGATGATAGAAAGAAAACTAAACGATTTAATTTAAAGATAAAATTGGAGAAGATAGCTCTTATAATATGCTTTCAAACATTTTTAAACAAAATGTATACCACGTCATCGTATTGCCAATGACCACGCCGACGAGGGTGTTTTTAAAAAAGAAAATGTAAAATATGTAATATCTTAGACGATGAATTTCATTTTTTCTTTAACTGTAAAATAAATGAAAATAAAAGAGAAATCTTTCTAAAATATACAAACATATGTGAATTTTAATACACTTAATTTTACTGATAAACTCGTGATTATACTAAATCCATCAACACCAAATGACGTAAAAGCAGTTGTTTCTTTTATTAAAGAGTCATTAGAACTGAGGAAAGGAGAACAATAACTGTTTTTATCATATATCTCTTATAATATTGTCGAGTTTTCATTATGTTTGATCATGTTTGTTTGTCAATGTATTTGCCATAACCAAAATTGGTTTTTGTCTGTTTTTGCAAATAAAGAATTATTTAAACCACCTTGACTCGATCCCATGCATGAGGGTCCTGTACGGTCGGCCCTGGCTTGCGACTTTTTTCGGCATTTAAATAATTTAGTTTTATCTTAAGGTAATTGATATGATTTTGAGTGACACAAATTAAAATATCTAATATTAATAAAAAGTAAAATGAGAAAAAAATGAGAGATAAAATAAACAAATAAATGAATTGATGAATAAAAATAAAAATAAAAGATAAAAATAAATAGAACGAAAAGCTAGGCCAATCAATCGGCAGTGCGCGGCAGCACTGAACGTTGTCCTGGTAAATCATCAGCCAATTAAACAGTTTGATAAGCCAAATTGTGTGTGTAAATAAATTCAAAAATATTTGTATAAATCGAAATAGTCCTTTTATTTAGCAAAAAATAATTAGTATCAGGCTTTGTGTGTACAAAAAAAAAGAGAGAGAAAAAAGACTGGGTACAGAAAAGAAAGAAAGGATGTATGCATACTTTTTACTCCTCTATATTAGCCTATTGTTAGGACTTTATAGTCGGCTAGTACACCGAAACGCTGTCCGAAAGAAGACAAACGCTCCACGTACGTTAATTAAAAATTGGTTAGCACAAACCAGATTGCAAATGAGACAACACTCCACCAAAGATCAAATAATTTTGGCGTAGAAGTTATCACTAAGAGATAACCGTGATTAGGTCCTTCGACAATGAGCATAAAAAAATACCGCATAACAAGCTGTATATCGAATTTGTTCGTTTAACTTGCTTATTACAGGTTCCTGCTTGGCTGTCACTGGATGAGGGTATCAATGCCTTTTACCGTCATGCGTCAAACCGGGTTTATTCTGCTATTGTTAGCAACAATTTGGTTAAAATTTTACCGTGCTTCGTCAAAATATTTTTATCGTGATTAGTCAGAGGTCTCAAATAATTATTGTTACTGTTATTTTTTGAAAAAAAATCATGTGATTCGTCAAAATCAATCGATTTTTCATCGTCTAAAAGAAAGTGTGCATTTTATCGTCATGCACAAAAAATTACCGTTAATGTCATTTGGCAATATTTTTTATAATAGGCCCAGTTTTATTCAATATTTTTATAAACGATATTTTTTCTTTGTTAAAAACTATAACTTGTATAATTATGCACATAACAATATCCTTTCAAAATCTGATTCTTATTTGACATTAGTTATTATATATCATTCGAGAAAGACCCTGCTTGGCTGTCACTGGATGAGGGTATCAATGCCTTTTACCGTCATGCGTCAAACCGGGTTTATTCTGCTATTGTTAGCAACAATTTGGTTAAAATTTTACCGTGCTTCGTCAAAATATTCTTATCGTGATTCGTCAGAGGTCTCAAATAATTATTGTTACTGTTATTTTTTGAAAAAAAATCATGTGATTCGTCAAAATCAATCGATTTTTCATCGTCTAAAAGAAAGTGTGCATTTTATCGTCATGCACAAAAAATGACCGTTAATGTCATTTGGCAATATTTTTTATTATAGGCCCAGTTTTATTCAATATTTTTATAAACGATATTTTTTCTTTGTTAGAAACTATAACTTGTATAATTATGCACATAACAATATCCTTTCAAAATCTGATTCTTATTTGGCATTAGTTATTATATATCCTTCGAGAAAGACCTGAGGGGCTCACTAATTTCATGGTTATCACTCAATAAAATGCAGAATAATCCAGAAAAATTCAAGCAATAGCGATTGGTAGTAAAACACATAAAAACAACATGATAGTCTTCATTTAAATGCAAACAATATCAAATGCGATGATGAAGTTAAACTACTTGGTGTGATCAATGATTTTATGCTCGACATAAACCACTGATGATATATATCGATAATAAAATTGAGAACGGAAAACATGGGGAATGTGTCAAGGAGGCAACAACCCGGCTATAGAACAGACAACAACAGAAGGTCACCAACATGTCTTCAACTTGTGCAGCGAGAAATTCCCGCACCCGGAGGTGTTCTTCAGCTGGCCCCTTAATTAAAGGGAAATCACACTATTTATACTACTAATAATAATTCATTGAAATTTTGCATGCAGACAGATCATACTTATTACAACATTTTAGGCGAAAAAACAATTGGGGTCACCGATGTTGTTTTCGAGATATGACGTCATCAAAAAGTAAAGAATCGCGTTATACCGAAATATAGAAGTAGCGCTTTAAGTTGCTAATTGAAGGCGAAATTATTGAAAAACGATCTTTCACTGGTATAACTAAAACATTCAATTGTAACTTTTACCTTATACACATTTATTTTTCTCAGTTTCTTTATTTTTCAAGGCCTTTGAACATTTCCCGCCATTTTTAATTTCTATTTATTATAGATTTTTCTTGAAATAAAAAAAATCTACTAATGTTTTTTCCTTCAAACTTCTGCATAAGCTGCAGCTTCAGGGGAGATTTTAAAAGCATAAATAAAAAAGGGGGGTCACCGATGTTTTAAATCCGCTAAAACGGAAATAATCTTATTATCGATTTTTGGCGGGAACTATAACTAACGCTCAGAGAACGACATTGCTAACATAGGAGCATTTCTTGCAATGCTTGGAACTATTGGGTTGACTTAAACCTTTTCACTTCAAAATATAATATCATTTTTTCAAGGTATTTCGATTATTAATTGATATTTTTATCAATCTATAGAAACGTTTTAACATTACATACTGTAACAGTTTATTATAACGTAATTGTCAAAGTTGAAGTCATCTGAATTTTTTAATTGCATTTGTTGTATAGGGAAAACGATTGTCTGCCTCGTGCCGTATTAGAAATAATTTACGGATCCGGATTTACAGATTTAGAATCCTCTACTTCGGAATACTGAGGGTATCCGGGCTGAAAGTAACACGTTCCATTTAGACTACAAACAGAATATATTCACTAACTTGTCCATTCGCACCGGGAAGATAAAACCTGAAATGCCGTATTAAAAAGCCACAAACTCGGCACTTTTAAAAAAGCCCTTAACGACACCATTTTCGGAAGAAATTTAAAATTGGTTAACATTCCCGTAATTACATAACGCTCCATAATCGCACCAACGTTAGTTCGACTTTCAGTGAAATTTTGAGTTAAAGTTCGAGTTTTATTTTGATTTCGAACATTTATTCCAGTAAGAGTTCTAGTCAAAGCTCGAGTTACACTTATAAACTTCCGAGTTATACTGTTAGATAGAGTAAAAATTCTGGTAAGAGTTAAAATTTTGAGATCCGATGAAATTAGGAGTAAGATTGCAGTTTCTATTTTCTGTGGGTGCACCTCTTTTTCTTTAAATGTATATTCTTTTATTACATTTATATTTTATTACGGTATATGCCAATACTGATTAATGATAGTTAATTTGAAAATAACTGATTGAATCTGTGTGCCAATTTAAGCACTCTCTGCTATATCATATTGGCCATTTTTTTTTCTCAAAAGAACCGAAGAATCAAGAGCTTATCATCTACCTTTGTATTAAAAAAAAAACTGGTTGACCTTTTCAGTCATGGTCGGAATCCGACAATCTCACTGTATCAATGTCTACAGCCAAGGGGGGTTAGCCAAGTGATCACATTGAACACGAACCTACATCTGAGCTATTAGGCAGCAACCATTTGATTTTCTGGGGGGGGGGGGGGGGGGGCTATGGTTTTTTTTTCTGTACAAACTTTTTTTTTCGCCTGCGGCGAAAAACAATCTATTTTTTTCGCGACAAGTCGAAAACAATTTTTTTCTTTCAATTTTAGCATTACATATAGTGGCAGCTGAGGGTGAAACAAACAATTTTTTTTTCTCAGAATCAAAAACAAATTATTTTTTTCTCCAAAAACTGGAAACAAACTTTTTTTTCCAAAAAAAAAACATAGCCCCCCCCCCCCCCCCCCCCCCAGAAAATCAAATGGTTGCTGCCTTATCAAAATTGAGAATGGAAATGGGGAATGTGTCAAAGAGACAACTCCACTGAAATTGTACACAAGAAACTAAAATTAAAATAATACAAGACTAACAAAGGCCAGAGGCTCCTGACTTGGGACAGGCGCAAAAATGCGGCGGTGTTAAAACATGTTTATGAGATCTCAACCATCCCCCTATACCTCTAGCCAATGTAGAAAAGTAAACGCATAAAAAAAAGTAACGAACATATGTGTAAAAAAGAATCCAGAAAATTGAAAGTTCTGAAAAAAAATTGGATCACACTTGAATAAACTGACAAAAATGGAAATTTACCATTCTTTTATCATGCCAAACCTAAGTTACTGTCCACTCACATGGCATTTTTGTAGCGAGCGCAACACCAAAAATATATATAAAAAAAAACCTGCCAGAACCGGAGCGCTCAGATTTATCTGTAAGGACTACAATAACTCATAGGAACAATTACTCGAACAATCTTAACTACCAACACTTAAAATCAGACGCACGAGAACCACGGCATAAAAAACTGTGACAAAATCCAGTCCAGAGCTCTTACACAATTAATTAAATTTTAAAAATTACTCGTATAATATTTTAGATATTAACTCACATAAACAAACATATCATATGCACATCAAAGATTAAGGCTTCTTCTTGACATTTGAAGGTCCCTACTATGTATTGGCTATCTAAACAACACACAAAAAAAACCATTTAAATATTGTTTCATCTCGGCCTCTAGTAAGTGTTCTACAAATAATTTTTCAGTGCTTTGAACAAGTAGCTTATCATAAACTATTGTAATAAAATATATGAACATAGTGGAATAAACTATTTTTGGAGTGAAACAAATTCTTTGGATGTTTTAGATAAATTACGTGCTTTTGATGGTCCTTTTGATTCTGTTGACAGTTTTGATTTTTCTACTCTTTACACTACACTTCCACACTATTTCATCAAACAAAAGTTTTCCTATTTAATTAAATGGTCGTTTAGTAAATCTGAATGCAAATATATTTGCTGCAGCACATTTAAAGCCTTCTTCTCTAATGAGAAAGGAAAATATGCTCGATATACTTACTGGAGGTGTGATAAGATGATTGAAGCTGTTAATTTTCTCCTTGATAATTTTATGTACGTTTCGGCAACAAAGTTTATCGACAGGTTGTGGGTATTCCTATGGGCACTAATTGCGCCCCTTTATTAGCAGACTTGTTTTTGTACTTTTTCGAATCACAGTTTAAGACTAAACTCAGTAAAGACCTGTCGAAATTGCATTTAATTGATAAATTCAACAACTCTTACCGTTATCTTGATGATATTTTTTCGTTAAATAATCCAGAATTTTCTCAATATACTGCTGAAATTTACCCCAAGGAACTTACTTTAAATAAATCAAATTTAACGTTAATAATCGTCTTTTCCTAGATTTATATATCTCGGTTTTAAACGGGAAACTCCACACTTAAATTTACGACGAAAGGGACGATTTTTCGTTCCCTATTCTTAAATTTTCCATTTTTAGATGGTGATGTTCCTTTGGCACTATCTTACTGTGTTTATATTTCACAGCTCGTTCGCTATGTCCGTGTCCGTTGTGATGTTTTTGATTTTAACGAACGTAATCTATGTATTTCTGGTGATTATTAAACCAGGGATCACGTTACCATAGATTACTTTACTAATTTTTTCCATAGATATAAAGATTTGGTTTTGTAGTTGTTCCTGTAGAAAACATATTTCAAGCGGGATAGCACATCCTCATTTTTACGGAAATGTTGTTAACCGTGCAAGGAAATTTAGAAATGATCCTGGTAAACTTATTGCTCCTTTAAATAAACTTATTCTAAAAGGTTACTAATTCAACACTGTAATAAGATCATTGAATATTGTTTTTATTGGTATAAATATTGATTTTGTTATCAGTAAATAAAAAGCAAACTAAATATTACTGGTATGTTATATACATAAACACATTCATGGATCTAATGTACAATGTGTCGATACCTGTATCTTGGCATTGCACGAGGTCATGTTTTCTCTGACTGTTTATGACGTCTTTACACTAAATCCATTGGATGTTGGATGTGTACGGATTGGTAATTTATTCTTAGATGCATGATTTTTTTTAATTATATGTTAGTGGCTTTGAACTAGCTGTCTGTTAACTGCGAGTACTCTCAGATCTTTTCCTAGCGTCTTTTTGTTGTTGGGTTGTACCAGTACCCGGCCACGCCCACTTGTATTTTTGTCCATCTGTATAGTTAATTCTTTTTCAACTGATTTTTATAATTCGTTCTTATGTTGTACTGTTATATATCACTGTCCCAAGTTAGGGGGAGAGTTAAGATCCCGCTAACATGTTTAACCCCGCCACATTTATATGTATGTATGTGCCTGTCCCAAGTCAGGAGCCTGTAATTCAGTGGTTGTCGTTTGTTTATGTGTTACATATATTTGTTTTTCCTTCATTTTTTTTTTATATAAATAAGGCCGTTAGTTTTCTCGTTTGAATTGTTTTACATTATCATTTCGGGACCTTTTATAGCTGACTATGCGATATTGACTTTGCTCATTGTTGAAGGCCGTACGGTGACCTATAGTTGTTTATTTCTGTGTCATTTTGGTCTCTTGTTGAGAGTTGTCTCATTGGCAATCATACCACATCTTCTTTTTTATATTATAATTTATTATTTTCTTTTAGATATCAAAATCTCTGGAATCGGGAAAAACACCAAAAGACTGGAAACATGCAATTGTTGCACCAGCATTTAAAAAGGGTGAACGATACAAGGCTGAAAATTATAGACCGATTTCACTCACTTGTATTTGTTGTAAGTTGATGGAACATATAGTGACAAGTAACATTATGAACTATTTAGAGGCAAATAACATTCTTTACGACCTCCAACATGGTTTCCGAAAATCCAGATCATGCGAATCACAACTTATTCAATTTATACAAGAACTTCATAACAACAACAGCAAAAATATACAAACAGACCTCATTATTATGGATTTTGCCAAGGCCTTTGATAAGGTTTCCCACAAACGTCTACTCTATAAACTAAAATACTATGGCATTCGAGGTAACACTCTAAAATGGATTCAGGCTTTCTTATCAGACCGTACGCAAACAGTGGTAATAGATGGAATAACATCAAATACAGCACCAGTAACATCAGGTGTCCCCCAAGGAACTGTCCTTGGGCCTATACTCTTTTTAATATACATTAATGATTTTCCAGAATACCTGGAACACAGCAAACTACGACTCTTCGCTGATGACAGTATTATATACCAAGAAATAACATGTCAACAAGACTGCACAAATTTACAAAAAGATCTTAACGCAGCAGCGAAATGGGAGGCTGATTGGCTCATGGCCTTCCATCCTGGAAAATGCACTATCTTAACCATCACACAAAAAAAAAAAAACCATTTAAACACGATTACATCCTTCATAACCATACTTTAGAACTAGTAACATCTGCAAAATATCTTGGCGTAACCCTACAGTCTAACTTAAAATGGAACATTCACTACAACAACATCGTATCAAATGCAAATAAATCTCTTGGCTTTCTTAGGCGAAACTTAAAAATTTCTAACTCCAGTATCAAATCCCGTGCTTACCAATCAATAGTGAGACCAAAACTTGAATATGCCTGTAGTCTATGGGATCCACACACAGCAGATTATAAAAATAAGCTAGAAATGGTACAGAGGCGTGCGGCCCGATATGTATGTAACAATTACCACAACACCAGTAGTGTTACATCCATGTTAAACGAACTACAATGGCCCTCACTTAGTGAGCGCCGCCTCAAAACCAGACTTATCATGTTCTACAAGGTCATCCATGGACTCATTGCAATCCCATCACTAGTCCTCATACCATCAGATACTAGAACAAGAAAATTACATACTCAAACATTTCGGCAAATATCCACCTCTAAAGACAGCTACAAATGGTCATTCTTTCCGCAAACAATCATTCAATGGAACATGTTGCCACAAGTTGTGGTAGCAAGTCAAACCATTGAAATTTACAGAGATCAGTTGACACCAACTGTTCTCCACAACATAATTTAATTCTATAAATAACAATGTACATATTTTTTAATCACTTGTTGTTTTCTTTCATGTAAATATCACCAAGTATTCTACTAAGTTAAAGCAAGGACGTATAACTAATATACGAGGCCTCTCATGGGGGGGGGGGGTCCTAGTAATCACATAATCACCATTTTTTTGCCAATATAATCACATAATCATTAAATATTTGCTTATCTTTAGTAATCAAATAATCATAAACTAAAAATACAGTCCTAGGTAATCAAATAATCATGAAATATTTGGCTAATAATCAAATAATCATTAAAAAAACGGCCAAGTAATCACATAATCAAAAACCCCATGAGGGCCCTCATATACGTCCTTGGTTAAAGATAAATTTTTGTTCATATTTTTTAATCATATACTCCGCGCATGCAACAGTTCGTAATCTTCAATAAAAATGAAGCTGTAACTGTATATCAGAAGAAGAAGAAGAAGAAGAAGAAGTCGATTAAGAGCTCCAGAGTCCATATTTACTATGTTAAATTGTACATATCATGTCCGATAAAACCATGTTACTTGCTTCCTTACTTATTTATCGTAGATTCCGGAAAATACAAGCTACTCCGTTATTGGTTTTTGTTATTATACACAGAAGTAAACAAAATTTTTGTCGCCTTGTTTACAGAACTTCGAAGTTGCAGATGAAGTAAATTTTATTTAAAGGACCAGTACAACAAAACCATAAAACATTGTAATAAGTCATTGCGTAAACCCTGAACTTAATGTTTGTTTCTAAACGAAACCACCAACCAAATGTAAAAAAGGGGGGTAGGCATGCCTTGCAGTGAAACGATAAAATGTTGTCGGTAAATTCGTCAATTTAACACACATTTAAACTAACAATTCGTGTCACATTTTCGTGTTAATTGCATATATATGCATAGGTAAATGTCACAATGTAAATTTGTTACAGGTAGATCATTAGGAGGTGGGTCTCTTTGGGTCTAAGTGTGACACGGGATTGCCAATTTTTTGTAACCGTGACAAGTGAAAGTCAAATTATTGTGCCGTAAAAACGGGAAATGAAGTCTAGTGGGAAACAGGAAATTACAAAAAATGAGAATTGCTTACTTACTTAGTGTAAGCAGGAAACGGGATTAGAACCCCACCCCCCTATGAGGTTAGTATTGCCCTGTATTGTCAGGCTTCAAACAGTCCTTTACAGCTACCGTTAGCATCAAATTGGTTAAAATTTCTGTGATTTGGCAACATATTCTTATCACGATTATATCTATCTATCATGATTAATCAGAGGTCTCAAATAAGTATCGTTACCATCATTTGGCAAGAATTTCTACTGTTATATCATCATGGAGGTACCCGAATTACGACCCTCAGTTATCCCAAATTAGACTAGTCATATCAATCCTAATTTTCATATTCAATCACTGATCAGATTGGTAGGATAAAATACCATTCTGATCAATAACATTTTAATATTGATCTCTACAATCAGACAATGTTAAATGACATGTTCCATATTTTTGTAGATGATCAGTTAAATTAAAGATTTAAAGATCTAAGATCACTGCCTGCTTTTGGTGTCATTTTAATGAATATAAATTGTAATTTTCTTAGCTATATGTAGCACTGGATTAATTCTTTCTAGATTTACCATTTTTTTGGGGTCAAATTTTCAATGTGTATACAAATTGTTTATGCAAACAGTTGCTATTCGTCTTCCTGACTTGGGACAGGTGCAAAAATGTGACTGTTATAAAACATGTTTTGTGAAATTTCAATCCTCCCCCCTAAACCTCTATCCAATGTAGAATAATCAAACACACAGTAAAACTCAAGTCTGAGTCTGAGAAAACACCCATGTTTAACCCAGCCACATTCTTTAAGTGCCTGACCCAAGTCAAGAGCCTATAGTTCAGTGGTTGTTGTTGGTTCATGTCTGTCATATTTGTTTAAATGTTGTGTAATGAAATAAGCCATTAGTTTTTCTCATTTGAATTGTTTCATATTTTTCATGTCAAAATCATTATACATGAAATTTTTCGTCAAATTTTCATGGCTCTTGTGAAGGGGGTGATTACTGTAAACCAACTTATTTTCGTGGATACTTTATTTCGCGTTTTACGATTTCTAGTCCACTTCGCGGCTATTTAATTTCGCGATTTTCTTATCTACTTGATGTAGTTTGATAAGTAAAGATCCAAGTTACATGTATACATATTCGCGACGATTTATATTCGCGTTATTTTTCTACTCGCGAATGTCGCGAAAATAAATCGTTGCGAAAATAAGTTGGTTTACAGTATATATTTTGGTCTGCAGCTTGATAGGGATAAATTAATTTTAGTTATTCAAATGCTTTTGGCATTTAAAAATCAAACATGTTCTGTACTTTGACCTATAATGGTTTACTTTTATAAATTGTGACTTGAGAGCAGAGCTTTGGTCTAGATGTGAATAATAAGATGTGGTATTAGCGCCAATGGTACAAATCTCAATCCAAGTCCAAATGTATAAAAAGTTTACAATTTTAGGTCAAAGTACAACCTTCTACATTCTGAGCCTTCGATCAAACTCGAGGCTCACACTGAACTGCAGGCTATAAAGTGCCCCAAAGTGACTACTCTAAAACAATTCAAACAGGAAAACCAACAGTCTAATCTATAAATAAAATGCAAGAAACAAGAAACACATATCATATGAACTGATGATGGTAATGATTTAGGACTGAATTCTTGGGGAAATAAATGGAATTTGGTTTATAAAGCAAGACAATGAAAGGAGTAGGTCCGGTAAGACCCCTTTTTGGCCCCAAAATATAGCAGTTTTACAAAATTGTTAAAATGTAAACTTTTATTTATTAATTGAACAGTAGAATGCTTCTGTTACATAAATATGGGCTGTTTTTGACAATACAATGCACATATATCGGGTACAAGCACCATTAAGTCATGCTAAATCACTGAAATCTTCACAATTCTAGCATTCTAGTTAAATTTTAGACGGTTTTCGTGTAAAACGAAAGTGGCCACATTCGTATTCATCCTTAATATTAAAATGTAAGTTGTATTTTATGATAATACATAACATATATAAAGGTTGAGGATGAACACGGATGCGGCCACTTTCATTTTTGACAAAAACCATCTGAAAAGAGGCATTTTTTTGCATATTTGGTAGATTTTTCATATTTGAGCTTGCATCGGATCGTTTTTAATGACAAAATCAGTTAAAATCTTTCACATAAACTAATTGAATCAAATAAAATAGACACTTAAGTGTTTAAAAAGTGGGCAAAATCTTTCGTCAGATGAACCTGAAATTTGAGGCCAAAATCGGTCCTTATCGGACCTACTCCTTTTCACTTACGTCCAGTAGTTGTTATAAACATAACTGACTAGCTTCACAAACAAAATGGCTTCCTATTTTACCCCAACAAAATACGCAAAACTTTTTGCCATTTGTATCTTTTTTAAATAAGAAAAAAACAAAAATGTTGCAAAAAGAGTTGCAAGATGCAGAAACAAGATTTTTGACACTAATGAACCATGTCATAATTAAAAGTAAGCTGACATTATATGACAAAATTATAGAAAACTGTAGATACATGTAGGTCTGAAAGGGAACCTGTTTCCTGTTTCGAGGTGCAAACATTTTGGAAAAAAATCTAGAATTTTGTCTTTGTTGAAATCTAATTAATTGAAGTTTGTCATCTTTAAATTTTGTATGTCTATGTCTCATCATTTTCAGTTAAATATTGGTACGTATGATGGCATAGAAGGATGTCATCCCCTAGTGTCAAAGCTGAGAATGGGAGTAAGGTGTTGCCAGGAGACAAGTCTGGGTTGCCATGGGAGATATGGAGAATTATACTTTCCTATCTCACTGCAGAAGACCTCTGTGGATCAGCCTGTGTATGTAAAACATGGAATGATCTGGTTATGAGTCTGGACAGCACTAGGTAAATACAATAAAACAAGAAATGAATAGTAAAATAAAATGGATTTCAGAATTTTTCCTGTTGAAAAAGTTTTCTTAAGTTCATGAGCTTGGTAAAAGCTTGTAGAAACACTTATTTTGTTGTTGAAGAATTGAGTTTTTATTAGATAATTTAAATTCATGGTAATTCAAGTTTAACTGAACATATTAGAATTAAATCATAAATAATTTTATGAGAGGCATTTCTAACACTTATGGTTTAGTCCAATTACAAGGTACAAATGTAACTAACAAATTGTTTTGGCACTTAGAACATTGAGCTTTTGCAAACACGTGGATCAACCTAGTGCAAAACTTGAACCTTTGAAAAAAAAGTTCTGTAGATGACCAATCCAGTCAGAAGCCTAGCAGATCAGAACACTAAATTGACAAAAGTACATACATGAAATGTGAAATCGCTGTCTGTTAAGAGGCCTTAGAAGGGTCTTAAAAAATAAAATTAGAGAGGTCTATAGATGACCTTTAAAGACTCTGCATATAAAAAAGAAGATGTGGTATGATTGCCAATGAGACAACTATCCACAAAAGACCAAAATACCACAGACCAGTATAAGAAATAGATCATTAATCATGATAATAGAATAAGTAGACAGCTCTCTCACAAGCAAAAAACCCCTAACTGTAAAAATATAAGGGCATACACTACAGACACGGGGTCACATTCTACTGAATCCACACAGCACTAGTAACACACCCTGCAGAAAATATAAAAAAGAAGATGTGGTATGATTGCCAATGAGACAACTATCCACATATATGATATAGAGATTTTTATCATCCTTTGTTTCAATGCTTTGATCATGCTGCTAAAGTTTGTCTATTACAAATGCATCCCATATCATGTCAGATTATGATATGGCAAACTTAGGCTTTTGCAAACATCATATATATATATATATTTCATGATATAGAACAAACATAGGCTATACATAAAATAAGAATACATAACTCCATACATTGTCCTAAGGGAAATACCTTTTGTTGGACTTTCTATTCAGAAATATTTTTTATAACAAAATAACGAATTGAAAAAGGGAATGTGACAAAGAGACAAAAACCAGACCAAAAGCAGAAAACAGCCCAAGGCCACCAATGGGTCTTCAAAGTAGCTAGAATATCCTGCACACAGATGCAGACTTCATCTCGCCCCTACACAATAACGGATACTAGATCAGCGAAATGGTTACCAATCATTATCTAAAGTCTGAAAAAACAAATAAAACTAATTACAAAAAACACACAAGACTAACAAAGGCTAGAGTCACGACTTGGGACAGGTGCTAAAATGTGGATAGGTTAAATATATATTTTTGGAGATTTCCTTTTCCTCTAGTCAATATGGAATAAACAAACACACAGCAAAACTCAGTTTAAAAGAACTTTAAATAATTGAAACATGCACATCGTATGTAAATAATAAATGTGATATGTGTATTCTAAAATCTATCAATTACACAGAAAAATTCAATTAGAAATGATATTCGGATTTCAAATGTTTGGCTTTGAGCGTTCCTGATGAAGGTATATCCAGAAAAGCGCTTCGGACGCAAGGAATTAATAACGTGTTGTTTTCAATATTTTATCTTTAATTGCAATGTATTTAAATGAAATAATTCTTACCAAATATTTTATTTTTATTGTTTAAAGGTGGCATGAGTTATATTTACAATGTTCAGATTGGAAACACCCATATTGGCCTCTAAACACAGATTCAGAGCCACTGTCGTGGCGACAAGCTTACAAAAACCAAATAATGTCTATAAGGTTCTGGAGTCGATACTCAAAAGAGCCTGAACCAGGCACTAACTGTTTGTATGTGTTAAAACGCAGAAAGGATCGAAAAGTGATAAGAGTAGGACGAGACATGGAACATAGTACGTTAAAGAGTGCTTTAGCGGTAGCCAATGATTACGATAGAATTGAGGTGTACCCTGGGATATATGATGAACAGTTTGAGATGTCATCCAAAATACCGTTTGAATTGATTGGAGTGGGAGAGCTTGGGAGTATAATTCTGGTTGTTTGTATCGAGCAGATAGGACTGACAGGTCGAGTCAGTAACCTTGTATTCAGGGCACCATGGTTTACAAATTTTATATTAAAGGTAAATTTAAACATGCATAGATAAGGAAGTAAAGTTTTGCATTTTCTCTATTTTGAACATATAGAAAACCATGCAAAGATGTGGGTTAGTTAGATAATTTTCAACTTTGTGTTTACCATGTAACTTATTGTTCAAAGGAAATTTGCAGTATTGTTTTTATGCCCCATCTACGATAGTAGAGGGGCATTATGTTTGCTGATCTGTGGCTCCGTTTGTCCGTTTGTTTGTCCGTTCATTTGTTTGTCCTGCTTCAGGTTAAAGTTTTTGGTCAAGGTAGTTTTTGATGAAGCTGAAGTCCAATCAACTTGAAACTTAGTACACATGTTCCCTATAATATGATCTTTCTAATTTTAATGCCAAATTAAAGTATTGACCCCAATTTCACGGTCCACTGAACATGTAAAATAATAGTGCAAGTGGGGCATCCGTGTAGTATGGACACATTCTTGTTTTCATTGCAAAAGGTTTGAAAGTCAAGGTACAAACAAACTTTGTGATAACTTACAAAAAATTACAAAATTGCATAAATGTAGATACTAAAATAATGTATGGTGGCCTTTGGCTGTTTTGTGCTTTGGCCTGGTTGTTGTCTCTTTTACACATCCCCATTTCCATTCTCAATGTTATCGTTTCAGGTGAGGTTTGGATATCTACAGGTAGATAACTGTATATTGGAGGATGGAATGGTCTACGTACAAAGTCCTGGGTCTAGTCACATAAAGTACTGCACATTTAGACATGCGACTGTCATCTTTCAACATTTGACAGCAAGTATTATTGAGAATTGTGAATTTTCTCAAACTGACACAGCTGCAGTGACTGTTGAAGGGTATCCCAAAGACGATAGAAATTGGACCTACAATTCTCTCCTGGAAAAAATTTCACAAAATTGTAATGTAAAGAATTTTAATCGACAGAAAAAAGACGTTGCTCCATTCTCTGCATATTCTGCATCAACTGCTTTGACATCTGGTCAAAAGACACTTGAAAAATCGTACACATTTTCAACAGATCGTGATTTTGATCATAGAAGGAAAAGTATATGTAGTTCGGGGAAATTTTCAAGCATGGTGACAACAACAGATCATGGGAATTGGGGTCATAGTTCAAACGGGTCGGTGCATTTTGAATCGGTGATAAATTCTGATGTTTTGGATTATCTTCCTATACCTACAGCAGTACTTTGTGATCTTCCATCAGTCAATATGATGACACCCAGTCTGTTGCCAAGGTTTGATTTGTCCACTTATTTGTCAAAATCGGGTAATGATCATGAAAAATATGAACAAAATGGACAAGATAATTATTTAAAACCAACAATATCTCAGTCAAGTGAACAAATGTTTTCTTTACAAAAGACTTCAACAATGGGAGATAATTCATGTGAGCCATCTGATCCTTCAATGGATAATTCTACATTAAAGCTACCTGAGCCTTCACCCTCAAATGTGAATGATCTGTCAACATCTAATGAGAATGGACCATCATTATCCAATGAGAATGGTCCATCATTATCCAATGAGAATGGACCATCATCTTCCAATGTGATTGGTCCATCATCATCCAATGATAATCCTCCATCACCTAGCGATTATGTTAATGGAGATACAATAGACTCTTCACGAAACTGTGCTAATTATGTAATGGAAAATGATGCGAGAAATGTACCTGATGATGATGAGGCGTCATCACAACATTCTAATGCTATCAGTAACCATAGTAATCGATCAGGAAGTAGTGAAAGTCTGTACCGGGAAGATTCAGATGAGTTTGATTCTGGGTCAGTGGACAGTGGTAATTCAAATCATCATTTAGGTAGGTGAATAAAAATAAATTACTGTTTAGAGTGAAATGTGGGAGGGGGGATAAGGGGGGACATGGTTGGCGACTGATCTAAGTAGTTAAACTACTGTATCACAAGCCTGTCAACACTGAGATTGTGAATTTGAATCAATCATTCCCACATGGCAGGTGCACTCAACTCCAATCTTAACTGACTAGGATTGTCAGTTTTGCTACCCAAGGTCATGGGTTCTCTTCAGGCATTTCTGCTTTCTCCACTAATAAAAACTTATCAAAAGAAATAGCACAGAAGGGCTGAAAGTAGGGTTGAACAACTGATCAATCAATCAATGTAGGGGTGGCTCAGGGGTGCTCATTTTTTTTTGGTAATATTGTCCCACACTATCTGAGTAATATACTTTAGGCAAAAATGTAAAAACACATGGGCCTCATTATTTTAAAGTCAATCTTATTAGAGAGATTATCTTTGACAATCTATGTTATTATTTATTTTAGGTGGTAGTTCCACTAGCAGTAGTGATATTGAAGAGGTCTCCTATTCATCTGACGATTTCTCATCAGAGGAAGAATCGGTTATCATGTTATCACATCCTGACCATCAAATGCCAAGGTCAATCTCCTCCATTAGTCTGGGAGCAGACGTCCAGTCAATCTGCAGTCAGAACCAATCAGAACACATCAAAATCATCGAAGACAATGACATGAAGAAAGTTTTGGATGAAATTCGAGGATGTATGATTCATCGATGTCGGATCACGCAGGGTAAAGGGGGTGTGGTGGTAGCGTTACAAGGTCATGCTGTGATATCTCATTGTGATATTAATTCAGTTGGATATGGTATAAGATGTATTCAGAATTCAAAGGTAGGTTAAACAAGAAGTAAATTACAAAATAACCGAACCCAAAGGTCAATTCAATTCAAAATGGAAAGTCCCTTATCAATTGTCAAAATCAAATACTCAGAAACATCAAATGAATGCAGAACAACTGTCATATTCCTGATTTGGTACAGGCATTTTCTTATGTAGAAAATGGTGAATTAAATCTGGTTTTATAGCTAGCTAAACCTTTCACATGTATGACAGACACATACCAGTATGTATACTATAATTACTATTCCATTATATTGACAACAATGTATCATGTAGCAAGGCTTAACAAACATCAATAAAAAACACACAGACACAAGGGGTTTTAATTGAAGTTTTCAATCTCAGTAATTTTGCTCAAAGCTTTATTTACCTGTAATCAATAAAATGAAAATTAATAGATTTATTTTGTAGATTTGCTGTGTTGTATGACATAGTTTTAGATATTGATAACAATAATTAAAACTAAAAAGTAGATGTCTGTTTCATGCTTTTCCCAGGGTGAACAATGTCTGGTAAATTTATAAATGTCCAGAATATATGACCGTTTTGGAAGCATTGATGCACAATCATTTTGTCAGTGTTCTCCTTACAAATTTCATAAAGCATCCCAGTAAACAGGGAATTATTAAATACCATCTTGTTTCTAGAAATTATAACATCATATCATTAATACAATCTACACAAGAATCATCTGGGACAGCATTGCTTTATAGCTATATTCATACTATGAAGCTAAAACAGTTATCATGTGTGCTAAATAAGGATACAAAGTTTAACTTTTTTCAATTTTTAGCTCACCTGGCCTAAAAGGCCATGTGAGCTTTTCTCATCACTTGGCGTCCGTCGTCGTCGACGTCGTCGTCGTCGTCGTCGTCGTCGTCGTCTGTCGTCGTTAACAATTTTTCAAACATCTTCTCCTCTGAAACTACTGAATGGATTTGAATGAAACTTAACATGATTGTTCCTTAGTATATCCTGCATAAAATGTGCGCTTCAATTTTTGATCCGTCAAAAAACATGGCCGCCGTTACTTAAAATAGAACATAGGGGTCAAATGCAGTTTTTGGCTTATATCTCAAAAACGAAAGCATTTAGAGCAAATCTGACATGGGGTAAAAATGTTCATTAGGTCAAGATCTATCAGCCCTGAAATTTTCAGATGAATCAAACAAACCATTGTTGGGTTGCTGCCACTTAATTGGTAATTTTAAGGAAATTTTGCAGTTTTTGGTCATTATCTTGAATATTATTATAGATAAAGATAAACTGTAAACAGCAAAAAAGATCAGCAAAGTAAGATCTACAAATAAGTTAATATGACCAAAATTGTCAATTGACCCCTTAAGGGGTTATTGTCCTTTAATGACAATTTTTCACAATTTGTTCATCATATTTGCTAACTTTAAAAAATCTTCTCCTCTGAAACTACTGAATGGATTTGGTTAAAACTTAGCATGATTGTTCCTTAGATTATCCTGCACAAAGTGTGTGCTTTGATTTTTGATCCGTCAAAAAACATGGCCGCCGTTACTTAAAATAGAACATAGGGGTCAAGTGCAGTTTTTGGCTTATATCTCAAAAACGAAAGCATTTAGAGCAAATCTGACATGGAGTAAAAATGTTCATTAGGTCAAGATCTATCAGCCCTGAAATTTTCAGATGAATCAAACAAACCATTGTTGGGTTGCTGCCACTTAATTGGTAATTTTAGGGAAATTTTGCAGTTTTTGGTCATTATCTTGAATAGTATTATAGATAAAGATAAACTGTAAACAGCAAAAAAGATCAGCAAAGTAAGATCTACAAATAAGTTAATTTGACCAAAATTGTCAATTGACCCCTTAAGGGGTTATTGTCCTTTAATGACAATTTTTCACAATTTGTTCATCATATTTGCTAACTTTAAAAAATCTTCTCTTATGAAACTGCTGTATCAATTTCAGCCAAACTTATGCTAAATGAGTTTCAGAGTTTCAGAGTATCTAGTATAAATTTTATATTTCATTTCCTTGTATGTCAAGAAACATAGCTCCTATGGCTAAAATAGAACATAGGAGAAAATGATTTTTTTTGCTTTTGAAGAAAATAGGACGATTCAAAGAACATTTAAATAAATTGAAAAGCCAAAATAATCATTGATGAGAGATTAAACCAAAAAAATTCAGGTGAGCGATTCAGGCTCTTGAGAGCCTCTTGTCTTTAGACACCATATATAATATTATATGTTTGCTGTTAACGAACAAATTTTAGCATAAATAATATTTTTCAGGTTGTGATATTAAAGAATGAGATCCATCATTGTAGAACCTCAGGAATTTTTATGAGATTAGCAGCTTCAGGTGTTATAGCAGGTAAAGTTAAAATTTGAGCAAGAATTACTTCCCTTTTGTTGCCATGATCGGGGTTTAAGTGCACAAATTCTTTCATAAATCAGCCAAATTCATTTTATTATTCTGACCCCTAGAGGTACATAAAAGGTTTTGGCTTAACAATTAATTTGAATCAAATGTGTTACAATATTTGTCCACTGAAGACAAATAAATTTTCTATTTATTTAAAATTTGATTGGCTAAAGTGGATTGATATTGCATATACATGTAACTGTATTGCACAAGATTCTGTGGTGGAATCTATTTCTTTAATTTGATTTTAGATAATTTTCATTTTTCTCTTTCCAATGATCTGCAAAAGGTATATTCTTTTTACGAGGGTTGTTTTTAATATCGTAGCAGCTACATAGGGCTACATATATTTTTGACTACTGAACGTGTAGCTAGCCTAATTGCACGTTCAGTAGTACAAAATCTATGTAGCCCTATCTAGCTTCTACGATATTGAGCACAACCCTGAAAATAGTGACATTATCAGACATGGTTGTCTTTTTCCCAGACATCAAGAGATAATGGGAATATTTTAACATTTAAATTTTTAAAAAATCAAAACAATACATTATTTATGCATTTGAGGACATGTCCCAAGAGAAAGACAACCTTCATCAGGTCAGGAAAATTGACAAACATCTTCAATACCTCTGTGTTGACAATTTAGTGATTGTAAAAAATGTTTTAAAATTTTCACTGTAACTGTTAATTTTACATAATTTTGTTTTAGGTAATGATATACATTCCAATTGTGAGGCTGGTATTGACATTAGAAAGAATGCTGATCCTATTGTACAGGTAAAAGCTAATAAAGTTCAAACTGATGTTTTATTTTTAGGATGTTTAGTTGCCTTCAAGAAGTTGGTCAATACCAACCTATATATCACATGTAAAGTATAAATTTGAATTACTTCTGAAAAAGTTGAATAAAAGAATAGGAAAATATTTCTTCCTCCATTCTCTTTTTTGTTGAGACTAAGAATGGGAAGTAGAATCTTGAAACCAATTTACTTTTGTTTTATTGAAGAGCTTGAATATGTAGACTATTCTCAAGAGTCATATAACATATGATCTGCATTGGATAGAAATCGGCTTATGCAAGTGCAGGTATACAAGTACATATAGAAGACCTTGATTGTATTTGGAAAATTCAAATACGAAATAAAAGAGTAGTTTTGATCTGTCTTTTAGGGTTCTTATAAAAACTTAACTTAAGGTGGTACCCAACACCTTCACTAAAATTAATTTGGCTCGTTTAATTTTCATAAAATTTTGTCAAAGTACTTACTTTGACCCTTTAACAAAAATATAAAATTTCAAAAATTTGGAACCAACCGTTTTATCAGAAAAATTACACTGGTTATATAGCAGTTTGACAAACACTGATTTTGAACATTGAGAAGCTTAATATTCCCTTAACAACACAACGTAATTAAAACGTTTGGCCGAATTTACAGAGTTATCTCCCTGTAGTGTTAGGTACCACCTTAAGCTACAGATTTTGCATAGAGAATTTTCTAACCTAAAACTAGGATAACAGATGTATTGATATTCATTTGCATACGGTTGATATCTATCTGAAGCAGCTCGTATCTTATTATTGGTATTTTCATGTGATCATGTTTTAATTTTATTTATAGTGCAACAGAATTCACCACAGTAAGAGATCAGGTGTTGTTGTACTTGGAAGTGGACGTGGTCAGATTAAAAGTAACGAGATCTACCAAAACAAGGAGGCTGGAGTTTACATTCTGTACAGAGGGAATCCTATTGTCAGGTAAAAGTAATAGTCAGTTTTATACCCCTGCACTGAAGTATTAAGTATAATTGAGAATTGAAATGGGGAAAGTGTCAAAGAGACAACAACCTGACCATAGAACAGACAACAGCAGAAGGTCACCTATAGGTCTTCAATGTAGCGAGAAATTTCCGCGCCCGTTGGCGTCCTTCAGCTGTCCCCTAAACAAACATATATAGAAGTTCAGTGATGATGAATGCCATACTAATCTCCAAATTATACACAAGGAAACAAAATTAAAAATAATAAAAGACTAACAAAGGCCAGAGATTCCTGACTTGGGACAGGCTCAAAAATGCGGCGGGGTATACTGATTTGCCTCTGTCTGTCCCATCCATATGCCAAGAGGGGGCTGGGTGCATAAATGAGCTTAAGAGACCAAATTAAATGACACAGACATTAACAACTATAAGTCACAGTATGACCTTATGTAACAATGAGAAAAACCACTACCCACTCTTCACTAAGGCCCCTAAAATGACAAATGTTATACATATACAAAATTAACAACCTGGTTTATGTACAAAATACAAAAACAAATATGATATACAGCAACAAACAACAACTGCTGAATTACAAACTCCTGACTTTGGACAGGCACTTAAAGAATGTGGTGGGGTTAAACTAGGTTGAAGACGTTAACTCTTCCCTAACCTGGGACTGTGGTGTAACAGTACAAAATTAGGACAAACAATAGAAATCAGTTGAACAGGGATTAAGAGTTGTCTCATTGGCACTCATACCACATCTTCCTTTATCTATTAACTCATCAGATGAATACAAAGAAGAAATACATCTAACAAAAACAGACCTGATGTGACAGGGTAGTTATACATCCTCACAACAAAATAACAATTTTTTTAACTCATCGGTGACCTATATTTTTTATTATTTTTTTCAAATGAGCTCTACTCTAACTAAACTATTGTAAAATTTAAGAGATTTTCTGTAATTTAGTTCTTTTTTTATTTCGATATTACCTCTATTTCTCTTATTGGTTCAACAGAAAAAGGTATATGCACAAATATGTATGCTTCTTTTGATTCATTAACTATCTTGGATTTTTACCAAACTTGGACAGAAGCTTGTTTATGATCATAAGATAGTATCCAGAAGTAAATTTTGTAGAAATAAAATTCCCATTTTCCCGTATTTTACTTATAAATGGATTTTTCTGAAGGGAAACATAACATTTACTCTGAAGTTAAATTTTTTAAAATTTTAATAACTTTCTTAAACTATCCTGAATTTTTACCAAACTTGGACAGAAGCTAGTGTATGATCATAAGATAGTATCCAGAAGTAATTTAAAAAAAATGTATTTTTGCCGTATTTTACTTATAAATGGACTTAGTTTTTCTACAAGGATACCATACATTCACTCTAGATCTGTAGTTAAAGTTTTTAGAATTTTTAATACGTTTCTTATACTACACTGGATTTGTACCAAACTTGGACAGAAGCTTGTTTATGATCAAAAGCTAGTATCTAGAAGGAAATTTTGTTAAAATGTTGTACCTGTTTATCCGTATCTTACTTATAAATGGACTTAGTTTATCTTGCGGTTAATATTACATACAGTCTGCAATTAAAGTTTTTAAAACATTTATTAGATTCATAAATTATCCTGGATATTTACCAAACTTGGACAGAAGCTTCTTACAATCAAAAGCAAGTATCGAGACGAATATTTTGATTGATTTTTTCACTCCTTTTTGTTGAGCCTACAATTAACAGAAAAAGTAGGTGAGACACTCGGATTCCGTTTTTTTAAATTTTATTTTTCTATATACTTCATTTATAGAAAAATATAGCGAAATCCTATATTTTAAAAATAAAAAAATGATTTGTACCCTCGAGCCCCCTTAATATGAAATGGACTACTGATATTATTACAAATTTTGATTGTAAGAAGCTTCTGTCCAAGTTTGGTAAAAATCCAGGATAGTTTATGAAACTTATAAATGTTTTAAAAACTTTAACATATTTAGCAGAAATTTATGCTTTATATTATTTAGCAAGAACCATATACACAGTGGAAAGGCTGCTGGGATAGCTATCAACGAAGGAGGCACAGGGTATATTGCTGGTAAGCTATAGTTAAACAAATAGAGGCTAGAAAGTAACAACAACAACAATACTTTATTTCAAGAGGGTTACACAGTTAGCTATATAACTAATCTTCCCTGAGGCCCTCATCATGAGAAATCAAACAAAATGCAAACATATACATTGCATACATTAGTATAAAAAGTCAAGTATGATAATAATGTTTAATACAACTTGATAAAATGTGATGAAAAAAAATAAACATAATGACATGATCAGTTTTTAATATTATTGATACAGCTAGGTTGATTTCAATAAATGATCTGTTATTTTGTATTTGAAAGAATTAACATTTGTAATATTTCTTAACGGTATTGGCAAATTATTCCACAAGAATGGTCCAGAATACATAAAAGATTTTTTGAACAATTCTGTTTTTGGTTTAGGGAGTATGAGGTTTCCTTGAACAGCATTTCTCAAGGGGTATGGATTTCTGTCTGAAACATAATGAAACTTGTTAGTAAGATATGATGGGGCATCATTTTTAATGCACTTAAATGTCATCACTAACTTATGATATTTTATTCTCTGTTCAACTGTCATCCAGTTTAAATGTTTGAATAAGGGTGCAGAAGGAGCGAATGGGTCTGTTTCTAGTATTAATCTAGCAGCCCTCTTTTGTAATTTTAATATCCTTTTTAAACCCTTTAAAAGTATGAATTAGTAAGCTCTATTGACAGTTTTTATACGATCGATCGCCAAAAAATATTTGGGTTCGTTCAATGGTATCATGTCGTTGTCATCTGCATTGTCCAAAGACACATTTAGTTTCCAGACAATAACTTTAGTTTAAGTTAATGGATCTCTAGGGAATTTTCCAGAAGGTTCAATGCCACAAAAGGAAGGTTAGGATTGATTTTGGGGGTTGTGGTACCACCAGTTTAGGAATAAAATAAGCTTTTTTTATAGTTTTCTGACAATAATTTTGTGTAAGTGTATGGATTTTTTTGAAATTATACTACAAGGTTTCATATCTCCAAAGGAAGACTTAAATTGAGTTTGGTGGTAATTGCCCTAAACGTTAAGGAATTAGGGGCCAAAAAGAAGCATTTTTCTAATTTCCAGACAATAACTTGTGTTTAAATGTATGCAGCTATCTGAATTTGTACAACATGGTTTCATCACAAAGGGATGGCTGGGTTGAGTTTGTGGGTCATTACTTGAAGGGGGAGGGGGGTAAATTTTTTGGAGTGGGGATTTTGTTTCGATTGTTTTGCATTATATATTTTTCTTCTAATTTTTTTTTTTTTTATATTGATTATATCAGACAATACTACAAATTCTTATAGTCTCTGACCTCATTTATTTGGTGTCAGAAACCTATATTATGTAAAAAATTTAACCACAATCAAGGGTTTGATCTCTGTGGTTGTACCAGGCTGTGCTTGGCGAAGCATTTTATTCTAATTCAAATTGGATTAAGGTACTAGGGTAAAACTATTTATCACATTTGCTGAGGTCCATTTTCATTCATCCATTTTCAATCTTTTCAACTGGAAGATAAGCAACCCACTATTAATTAATTCATCAAAAGTTCTCATCAACTCAACATGTGTTTATCTAAAAGAAGTTTATTATTTCTTAAAAATGTCTGATAACATCCATAAATTTTATTAACTAATAAATGACATGGGACAACATTTCTGATTTTTATAGACCTTCTATGGTTCATTAATGGGAAGAAAGTTTTTTTTAGATCTTTTTTTAGATCACACTCCCTTTGACAGCTGAGAAACTCACAATGTCTGTCTTTACTCAATAGTGAAAAACTATCTCAGTAAAGTGGTTTGAGTTGACAGATTTATCACAGAGAAAGATCATTAAAGGAAAAATTAAAGTAAAAATTACAATTTATCTACAAAGTCAAGCATTTAATTTTGTCTAATTTCGTATTCTTTAACTTCTTAAGGTAGTTTGTTTTCATGTTTTGGGTTTTTTGTCAGATTTTTCGTTGTCTCGAAATCGGTTGACTCGAAATTTCGAATGAGTCGAAGTTTTCACGTGGTCCCGAACTTTATTCCATACAAAAGTATGTAATTTGACTCCTGATGAGTCGAAATTGGATGAGTCGAAATTTCGATTGAGTCGAACTAAATTTACGGTCCCAAGGTTAACAAAAGCATTAAAAATTCATTTTTTATCTCGAACTAATACACATATGTCAAAACATGATCTCCGGGATTTAAATGGATTGAATAGTTAATCTGACAATGCACGTGTAATTAAATTTCCGGTCACTGACCACTGTATTGATTTATGACATGCTATTTCCATGAGTGTTTACCTAAGATTATCTTTTATAGAATTTTGATGAATAATTAGTGATACATTGTTAATGTTCATGAAACAGTATTTAAAATGTTTACAAAACAATTAATTTGTTATTTACACTAATGAGCTTGGATGTGTATAAAGTGAGGATTATGGCTTCTGTTGATGATCACCTATAAACTACTCAAACGGCGTCTTCAATCTTTTTATATTTTCTTTTGAGAAGAAAAAGTGAGATAAAACAAAATTAATAGAAATCAAATTTTTCTTAAATCTCTTGTATCCGAGAATAAACAATTTTGTCAGCGAAAACCCACTGAATAACGAAACTATCGATTGGAAATTACTCTCTTGTTTTAAATTAAAACAATTGAATAAGTAAAAATTATGTCATTTACTCATTATAATAATAAAAGACTGTGACATACAAATACATCGATCTGATACTAGAATATCGATCTCCTTGCCATATTCACCCGGATTTATTTTAGTTTTACCAAGCTAAGCAAGAGTTGTGTCCCTTAGATTGTTGAACTTCCGGTGTTCGTTTGAGTCGAACTACGTGTATCTCGAAATATTTCTCTGGTCCGGCTGACTTCGACATAACGAGAGTCGACTGTATTTTGAAACTGAGAAGCGAACTCCCTTAAGCTTTGAATTTATCTTAGAGTTCTGTGCTTTTGTTAATGTTTTTTTCTGACTAGATGGTGGAAAACACCATCAAGCACAATTTGTAAATTGTATTAAAATTGAAAGCATGTGTTTTTATACATCCGTCTGTCTGTCTGTCTCGCGTTCACATTTGGCACCGTAACTTTAGAACCACTTATCCAAATTTCATGAAACTTAACATAGCTGTTTCTTATGATGGTCAAACTATCTATATACTTTTTGGTGAAAATAGGATTTAAACTTTTTGAGTTACAGGTTTTTATAACTAAAACAGGGGGGAGGGGGGGGGGGGGGGTTTACATGTTGCGCTGTGTCTCAAAAACGATTTATGACTTTTGCTTAAAACTTTACACACTTCTTAGTTATATTAATCTCAAGACCTGTATACTTTTTGGTGATGATTAAAAATTTTACTTTAGAGTTATTAGTTTTTTTGTAAAAAAAAAGGGGGTACTCACATGTCAGGTCCTATCTCAGAAACTATTGATATTGCATAAAACTTCACACACAAAACAAAAGAAGTATCATTCAAGCGTGCACAGCTGTTTATTAATTTTTGTCCTTATTATTTTCTTCTTTTTTTAAAGACAATGTTATATCTGAGAACCATTGGGGAGGTGTAGACATACGACACGGAGGTGACCCAGTTATAGTCCAGAATATCATCTGTAACGGTCTGTCTGATGGTGTTGTTATTGGAGAGAAAGGAAAGGGCAGCATAGAAAATAATGTGATATCAGGTAAGGATAGAGAGAAAGGAAAGGGCAGCATAGAAAATAATGTGATATCAGGTAAGGATAGAGAGAAAGGAAAGGGCAGCATAGAAAATAATGTGATATCAGGTAAAGATAGAGAGAAAGGAAAGGGCAGCATAGAAAATAATGGGGTATCAGGTAAGGATAGAGAGAAAGGAAAGGGCAGCATATAAAATAATATGATATCAGGTAAGGAATCACAGCTGTTGTAAGTAGTATTGTGGATTCATTATTTTTCGTTGGATACCAATTTATTTGGGTTTCGTGGGTATAGGTGAACCACGAATTAAAATGTTCAACGAATAGCATATTTTCAATAGACTTTGTATACAGAGATTGGCAAAACCACGAAATCAAATATCCTCGAATATGCAAGTTTTCAGCAATCCACGAAAATTGACATCCACGAAAATAAATGAATTCACAGTATTGTGGTTCAGAGAAAGGTCAAAGACAAGCAATGTTTTATCTAGTAAGAACATCAAGAGAGTTTTAAAGGAAGTCTTTTCAAAAATATTTACAGTAAAAATCATTTGGTTAGAACTTTCTAAGAACTATGGAATCAATGAAAAAAGTAGCATAGAAAAACATATTAAATCAGTTTAGTTTTACATTTTTAGATACCATTTCATTCAGCGGTATTGTTGAAGAAGTATAGCATCACATTAATTATAAGAAATTGGTATAATATAAAAAAGAAGATGTGGTATGATTGCCAATGAGACAACTATCCACAAAAGACCAAAATGACACAGACATTAACAACTATAGGTCACTGTACGTCCTTCAACAATGAGCAAAGCCCATACCACATAGTCAGCTATAAAAGGCCCCAATAAGACAATGTAAAACAATTCAAACGAGAAAACTAATGGCCTTATTTATGTTAAAAAAATGAATGAAAAACAAATATGTAACACATAAACAAACGACAACCACTGAATTAAATGCATATGACTTGGGACAGGCACATACTTACATATAAATATGGCGGGGTTAAACATGTTAGCGGGATCTTTACCCTGCCCTTAACCTGGGACAGTGATATAACAGTACAACATAAGAACGAACTATAAAAATCAGTTGAAAAAGGCTTAACTCTGCAGATGGACAAAAATACAAGTGGACGTGGCCCTGTACTTATACATCCCGACACAAAAAGACACAATGAACAGATCTGAGAGTACTCACAGTTATCTGACAGCTAGTTCAAAGCCACTTACAACTAATAAAAAAATCATGCATCTAAGACTAAACTTATTTTATGGTCCTGAAAAATTTCTCCTGTTTATATGAAGGACTCAAATCTATGGCAGATTCCTTATCTATGGCAAATGTGACATTAAACGTCAAACAGATTTTTGTTTTCTCAAAATCTATGGCATATCTTTAAATTGCGTGATTTTCTGGGGAAAAGAGTAGCATATAATATCGCCATATAACATTGTCGCCCCCGCTAATGATTGTGGAACCAATAGATTTGAACACCATTCCAGATGAAGGTATATATAAAAATATGACAAAGATTTGGTATAACATGACATCATATTTGCCATAGATTTGGAACCCACCAAAGATTTGAGTTCTAACAATGTACGTTTAACCCCGCGACATTATTTATGTATGTGCCTGTCCAAAGTCAGGAGCCTGTAATGCAGTGGTTGTCGTTTGTTTATGTGTTACATATTTGGTTTTCGTTCATTTTTTTACATAAATAAGGCCGTTAGTTTTCCTCGTTTGAATTGTTTTACATTGTCTTATCGGGGCCTTTTATAGCTGACTATGTGGTATGGGCTTTGCTCATTGTTGAAGGCCGTATGGTGACCTATAGTTGTTAATGTCTGTGTCATTTTGGTCTTTTGTGGATAGTTGTCTCATTGGCAATCATACCACATCTTCTTTTTTATAAATATAGAGAATCATGTCATTAGTTATTTCAAATTTCATTTCACTCCACATGACAATCTAACATCCATCTATATCACCACAGGGAATTCTGGGTGTGGAGTCTGGGTTACTACTGCTTGTCAGCCTATGATCCATGGGAACCAGATTAACAACAATGGAAGTAATGGAATCACCTTTGTAAACAAAACTGTGAGTATCCATGGCTACATCAAAAAACAACTTATGAATATACCCAAGAAAATTGTTTAAAGGTCTCAAACTTTTATAATGTAAAAAAAATTTAAAGAAATTTTGATTATGCAACAAAAGGAACAGGAATAGAAAAATACAAGGAACCACACAAAGACAAGAATAAAAAATATACGGGGCAGATAGCCTAACTTGATGTGGTGGTGTTGAACCAATTTAATGTGGACTCACACCTCTCCCTTTTACTCTTTTGACCATTTGTCCTAAAAGTAAAACACACAGTCAAAATTTGCAAAGCCCAGCTGACAAAAGGATGACCACACAATGAAATAAAGTATGACACATAAAGTAGTACAAAATATGCTTACTACAAAGTGCTGGAGGCTAAGAAAGCTACAGTTGTTGGTTGAAATGTCTGCTCATGAAAATCAGCAATCCCGCATCACGCTTAGACCCCAATGAGACCCACTTGATAATGGTCAGTTTTGAATACATGTAACACACATACATGTTTTTTGTTTGTTTATTTACAATTATTTACTTTTTTAATCAGGATTTGTCCCATGAAGGGGAGACAATGAATGTTGACATAGGAGAAATGACGAGTCAGCGTAGCATGCAGATGTGGCAGTTATTTAATGATGAACAGCCACCACCACGGAGAATGTGTACCAGAGCCACTGTGGAATATAACAGCATATACCACAATAATGGTAAACTCAACAAAACACAATTTGTCTCCCAAATTTATTTTACATGAATTAGTTTACATGAAATACTGTTAAATGGAAAAAATTTATGATGCGTTTGTTTTTTTGCTAATTTAACGATAAGGAAAAAGTCTTGAAAATATGACCTCCAATTAAGGATGTTCGCTTTTCATGTAAATGAATGTGTTTCAGCTAATATTCAGAATCCTCTGGTTTTATCCATGTCTTGCCATTAAAACAATTTGCACACTAACCCGTACTTTTCTTTTCATTATTTTATTACAAATAGTTTTAAAAGCCATTTTTGAAAATCTAATAAAATCCTTGTTATTTTTTCATTGTATTTGAAAGAAAAAAAGGTGTCAATGTTAAAATATGAAAAATTTAGAGAGAACCATATCCCACTAAAGTTTCAATGGCTCATATTGGAAATATAAGCACACAGACCTTTAATTTTTTTTCTGCTTTTTTTAGTTTCTTTATTTATGAATTATCAATTTATAACCGTATTTAAAAAAGCTTGTAATTTTGAAACAGAGAAGTGAACATCCTTAAATTTATTTGAGTAATATGATACATTTAAAGGTTTATCAATATGAAACATGTATTTTGGAAATACTACAATAGTAACCATAAATATTAGAAACTACAACAAACTCAGCATAACTGTCTTCTTACTTGACACAGCAATTTTAAGCATTGATAAATCAAAATAATAGACCTTATTGCTTTTTGGGAATTTGCGACAAATGACTTGAGAATCTGTGACACTTGAACTATTGACATCATACAATAAAATAGTCTTTTTTTGTATCGTCAGACATTTTCTTTTGTGAGCACTGACATTAAAATTTACTTTGCAATGTCCAGTAATGAAGGACAAATAGCTATGAGGTGTTTAAAGGATAACATAGGGCTCAGAAGCCTTAATTAGTCAGGCAAATAAGGGGATAAGTAGCAAACACATGAACTAAATATTTATAACAAGAATGTGTCCTAAGTACACGGATGCCCCATCTGCACTATCATTTTCTATGTTCAGTGGACCATGAAAATGGGATAAAATCTGTAATTTGGCATTAAAATTAGAAAGATCATGTCATAGGGAACATGTTTACTAAGTTTCAAATTGATTGGACTTCAACTTCATAAAAAACTACCTCGACCAAAAACTTTAACCTGAAGTGGGACGGACGGACGGACGGATGGAAGGACGCACAAACCAGAAAACATAATGCCCATAAATGGGGCATAAAAATCTAGGAAATATTTGGTGAGCCAGCATAGAGGGAAGCTTTTCTGAAAAATGTAAATGTTTGAGTTTTTTTTTATATGAGTGACAACATTAATTAGGAAAAAAATCTAATCAAATCCTCTTCTGCTTCTGAAATTTTAAAGCAGACTTTTTTTTAGAGGTTTGCATTTTCATTACACAAGTGCGTCACTGTTGGAGATGTCCTGTGGTGTCTGTTGTTGATGGAAGATGTTTATTGCTGTCACATAGTGTTGTCATTTAAGTGAAATATTTTAACATTGTCACAAAAGTAGGAGGTTTGGCTAGCCATAAAACCAGGTTGAACCCATCATTTTTTCTTAAAATGTCTTGTACCAAGTCAGGAATATGGTAGTTGTTATCAAAGAGTTCATTTCTATGTATGTTGCATTTGTTTTTGTTGCATTTCAGTGTTCCTGTTGTTCTTTTTTTGTTCTCTAATAGATAAAGTGTTTCCCTCTGTTTAGTTTGTTACCCAGATTTCTTTTCTCTCAATCAATTTATGACTTATGAACACCTGTATACTACTGTTGCCTTTATTTATAAAGCTCTGTCAAGAAAACCATAATTTCAGGTTGTGGAATAAAAAGTAATTTTGGTGATGAGTTGGTAATTCAGTGTAATGCTGTCCATGGTAATAGAAGGGATGGTATGCTACTGAACCAGAACTCTCCTGTGTTGGTCAAAGACAATAGTGTCACATGTAATAGTGGTAATGGTATTATAACAGACAATCAAGGAAAGGTAGGGTTATCTCCCCTTAAACTAACTCTCCTGTATTGGTGAAAGATAATAGTGTTACATGTAATAGTGGTTATGGCATTATAACAGACAATCAAGGAAAGGTAAGGTTATCTCCAGTTCTGCCAACTTTTCATGAAGCAAATGCGTGAGATTTGGCCAAAATTGAAAAGATCAAAGAGAAAAAAACAATAGATTTTGCCACCAAAAAAGCATGAACATGCATGAGTCTCACACTAAATGCGAGAGACTTGGCAGCCCTGTATCTCCCTTCAGACAGACTCTCCTGTCTTAGTGCAAAATGGTTTATTATTATCTATGTTTCAATTTAATAAAGAGAGTAGATATCTACCTAGTTATATGACTGTTTTCAGGATGTATTATTTTGGTATACCTTGTTCAGTCCAATATTTAACATTGTATATAATAAGTAGTTTAAGTGGACAACGTGAACAAAAGTCTATAAATTCATTTTTTTCCAATTTAAGATAAAAATCCAAGGCAATGGTGTATATGACAACAGAGACCATGGTATTATCAGTCAGTGTGAGGTCATAATTGAGGACAATGATGTGGTTGGTAACCAGAGGAGTGCAATACAACTAGACAGAAACCCCTCTGTAAAGGTAGGTTACCAAAATAACTTTATCTTTAGCAGAAGTTTTGTATTAATAGTTTACTGTAAACAAACTAATATTCGTGAGTGATTTATTTTCCCTTCTTAAGGGAGTAAAGAATTAAGTGAATATAAATGATCACAGACATCTGAAATGTTTTCTTATTTAACTACATCAAGCAAATTTGAAAATCACTACCAGTAAATAAAATTGCCACTATACAGGTAAATAAGGATTAACAAGAATAAAATAAAATCGAAAATAAGTTGGTTTACAGTGTTTCATAAGCTTTAAGACTTTGATAAACAGATCTAAAAAGGTATTGTATTTATGAAGGTAATGCAGATACTGCTTCACATGTGGTACCTCTCATGTTAAGTCACATGTGGCATATCTCTTGTTAAGTCACATGTGGCACCTCTCATATTAAGTCACATGTGGCACCTCTCATATTAAGTCACATGTGGCTCCTCTCATATTAAGTCACATGTGGCACATCTCATATTCAGTCACATGTGGCATCTCTCTTGTTAAGTCACATGTGGCACCTCTCATGTTAAGTTACATGTGGCTTCCTTCCTGTTATTTCAAATGTGGCTCCTCTCATGTTAAGTTATATGTGGCACCTCTCATGTTAAGTTATTTGTGGCTTCCCTCCTGTTAAGTCAAATGTGACACCTCTCATGGTAAGTTATATGTGGCACCTCTCATGTTAAGTGACATGTGGCCTCTCTCATGTTAAGTTACATGTTGCACCTCCAAAGTTAAGTACCATGTGTCTTCCCTCCTGTTAAGTCAAATGTGGCAGGTTTCATTTAAAGTTATATGTGGCACCTCTCATGTTAAGTTACATGTGGCCTCTCTTATGTTATGTTACATGTGGCATCTCTCCTGTATAGTTACATGTGGCACCTACCATGTTAAGTTACATAAGCCACCTCTCATGTTATGTTACATGTGGCACCTATCATGTTAAATTACATGTGGCATCTCTCATGTTGAGTTACATGTGCACCTATCATGTTAAGTTACATGTGGCACCTCTCATGTTAAGTTATATGTGCCACCTCTCATGTTAAGTTACATGTGGCACCTTCCAATGTTAAGTTACATGTGGCACCTCTAATGTTAAATTACATGTGGCACCTCTCATGTTGAGTTACATGTGTCACCTATCATGTTAAGTTACAAGTGGCACCTCTCATGTTAAGTTATATGTGCCATCTCTCATGTTAAGTTACATGTGGCCCTTACCAATGTTAAGTTACATGTGGCACCTTTAATGTTAAATGACATGTGGCACCTCTCATGTTGAGTTACATGTGGCACCTCTAATGTTAAATTACATGTGGCACCTCTCATGTTGAGTTACATGTGCACCTATCATGTTAAGTCACATGTGGCACCTCTCAGTTTAAGTAACATGTGGCTTCCCTCCTTTTAAATTAAATGTGGCACCTCTCAATTTAAGTTATATTTGGCACCTCTCATGTTTAGTTACATGTGGCCTCTCTCATGTTCAGTTACATGTGGCATCTCTCAGGTTAAGTAAAATGTGGTTTCCCTTCTGTTAAGTCAAATGTGGCAGGTCTCATGTTAAGGTATATGTGCCACCTCTCATGTTAAGTTACATGTGGCATCTCTCATGTTAAGTTACATGTGGCCTCTCTCATGTTAAGTCAAATGTGGCAGGTTTCATGTTTAGTTATATGTGGCCTCTTTTATGTTAAGTTATATGTGGCACCTCTCATGTTAAGTTATTTGTGGCTTCCCTCCTGTTAAGTCAAATGTGACACCTCTCATGGTAAGTTACATGTGGCACCTCTAATGTTAAATTACATGTGGCACCTCTCATGTTGAGTTACATGGGGCACCTATCATGTTAAGTTACATGTGGCACCTCTCATGTTACATGTGGCACCGCTCATGTTAAGTAACATAAGACACCTATCATGTTAAGTTATATGTGACACCTTTCATGTTAAGTAACATGTGACACCTATCATGTTAAGTTACATGTGGCACCTCTCATGTTAAGTAACATGTGACACCTATCATGTTAAGTTATATGTGACACCTTTCATGTTAAGTAACATGTGACACCTATCATGTTAAGTTACATGTGGCACCGCTCATGTTAAGTTACATGTGGCACCTATCATGTTAAGTTACATGTGGCACCTATCATGTTAAGTTACATGTGGCACCTATCATGTTAAGTTACATGTGACACCTATCATGTTAAGTTACATGTGGCACCTATCATGTTAAGTTACATGTGGCACCTATCATGTTAAGTTACATGTGGCACCTATCATGTTAAGTTACATGTGGCACTTCTCATGTTAAGTAACATGTGACACCTATCATGTTAAGTTATATGTGACACCTTTCATGTTAAGTAACATGTGACACCTATCATGTTAAGTTACATGTGGCACCTATCATGTTAAGTTACATGTGGCACCTATCATGTTAAGTTACATGTGGCACCTATCATGTTAAGTTACACGTGGCACCTATCATGTTAAGTTACATGTGGCACCTATCATGTTAAGTTACATGTGACACCTATCATGTTAAGTTACATGTGACACCTTTCATGTTAAGTCACATGTGGCACCTATCATGTTAAGTTACATGTGGCACCGCTCATGTTAAGTTACATGTGGCACCTATCATGTTAAGTTACATGTGGCACCTATCATGTTAAGTTACATGTGGCACCTATCATGTTAAGTTACATGTGACACCTATCATGTTAAGTTACATGTGACACCTTTTATGTTAAATTACATCTGGCACCTATCATGCTAAGTTACATGTGGCACCTATCATGTTAAGTTACATGTGACACCTTTCATGTTAAGTTACATGTGGCACCTATCATGCTAAGTTACATGTGGCACCTATCATGTTAAGTTACATGTGACACCTTTCATGTTAAGTTACATGCGACACCTTTCATGTTAAGTAACATGTGACACCTATCATGTTAAGTTACATGTGGCACCTATCATGTTAAGTTACATGTGGCACCTCTAATGTTAAATTACATGTGGCACCTCTCATGTTAAGTTACATGTGGCACCTATCATGCTAAGTTACATGTGGCACCTATCATGTTAAGTTACATGTGACACCTTTCATGTTAAGTTACATGTGGCACCTATCATGCTAAGTTACATGTGGCACCTATCATGCTAAGTTACATGTGGCACCTATCATGTTAAGTTACATGTGACACCTTTCATGTTAAGTTACATGCGACACCTTTCATGTTATGTAACATGTGACACCTATCATGTTAAGTTACATGTGGCACCTATCATGTTAAGTTACATGTGGCACCTCTAATGTTAAATTACATGTGGCACCTCTCATGTTAAGTTACATGTGGCACCTATCATGTTAAGTTATATGTGACACCTTTCATGTTAAGTAACATGCGACACCTATCATGTTAAGTTACATGTGACACCTTTCATGTTAAGTTACATGTGGCACCTATCATGTTAAGTTACATGTGGCACCTCTCATGTTAAGTAACATGTGACACCTATCATGTTAAGTTACATGTGGCACCTCTCATGTTAAGTAACATGTGGCACCTATCATGTTAAGTTATATGTGACACCTTTCATGTTAAGTAACATGTGGCACCGCTCATGTTAAGTTACATGTGGCACCTATCATGTTAAGTTACATGTGGCACCTCTCATGTTAAGTAACATGTGACACCTATCATGTTAAGTTACATGTAGAATTATACTTAGAAATGTTACGACACAAATCACATGGAAAAAATGTCTCTAGTTATACAGTTATATGAATAACATATTTAAAAAAATATGAATTTCAGGTTGTAAAGAACAGAATTCATTCCAAATCAGACAAAGCCATTATCATGACAACCATTTCTGAAGGTCAGATCCATGACAACACCTTGTTTAAAGGTCAAAGAGATCCACTTCAGTGTTCATCAGATTCCAAGTGTACTGTGAAAAATAATGAAAATATTGACATGGATATAAAAACCAATGCCAGGTATGATATTACTAGTAGAAAAACTGTAAAATTAGAAATTATTGCGATGTTTTTATTATTGCAAAAATGTGATACGGTTATAATCGCAATAATTCAAACTCACATGTTGAAATATTTTTTGTGAATTAAACATCATTTTTCAAAATATCACAAAAATTAAAATAACATTTTATATTAAAATGACAAAATCACAATAATAAATGCACACAATAATTTCTGAATTTACAGTATACGCTTTTACTACCCTTTTAAAATTATTTAAAGAAAGATTCAATACATGTAATCACATTTTTTGCTGGGATCATGAAAACATGATTTCTATCAAGGTTTTCTTTTATTTACCTGTTCACTTGATAATTCCCACTTTGTAACATGAGATTTTTAAGGGTTATCTCGCCTTTAAATGTTGGGAATGGGGGAGGAAAAAAAATGCTGAACTCTGAGGAAAACTCAAAACAGAAAGTCCCTAATCAAATGACAAAATTAAAAGGTAAAACATATCAAAAGAGTGGGTAACAACTGTCATATTCCTTACTTGGTACATGGATTTTCTTATAGCAGAACATGGTGGATTAAACCTGGTCTATAGATAGCTAAACCTCTCACTGCAAATGAATTGAAAAACCATAATTTACTAGTATTGCTTTTTAAATCCATATTTTATAACTGTTTTTCAGTGATGAATTAAATACAAGCAAACATGGCAAAGACTTTAGTCTTCTGAAGGATCCACCAGCTAGACCTCACATAGAGGCTCCACCCAGAATTATCAGGGCACCTGCCAATCAAATAACAACTGTAACCAGGGTAACCATACCATCAGACAATCAGTGTCAAGATGGAAGTAAACTGTGTATAATATTATAAATGTTGCATTTGTAAAAACACTTTTGATTGGTTAAAAGTATGATATGGATGTAACAGAATATTTGATTGGTTCAAAATTCAAAGATTCATCAACAAGAAAGATGACAATCTTATACAAATGTTAGTATGTCGTTCTCATTATGTTCCACTTGTATTGCTAACTGTTTATTACCATGTCCAAACTTGCATTTAACAAGATTTTTATTTTCACTTTATGTATTATTAGCTTAGCTGTTTCCTTTACTACTTTTATTACTGTGTAATAAAATGTGTTGAGTTAATGAGGCAAACTGTATAAGTTTTTGGACATACATAATTACACCATAAAAGTACACAATTTTAAGAAATAACATATCAGTAAGACCTTATTTCTTCTTATTTAATAAAAGACATATTTAATGCTAGTCTTTCAAATTTTATTTTTATTATTTATTCATATGAATTATATTAAGATGATATCAAACACCTTGACTCAATTATTTGGCCCATTTGATTTATATAAAATTTTGAAATATATTTACTTTGATCTTTTGACAAAAATATGAAAATTTCAAAAAACTTGATCGCCACACTTTATCAGAAAAATTTCATTAGATATACAGCAATTTAACAACACAATAATTTTGAAATTTTTTACTGAGTTATCTCCCTGTAGTGTAATGTACCACCATAACGATGCTCACATCTTAGTTCATTAATGCAGCCTTTGTTCAAATATATTGTGATATATATTTTAGAATCAATATTTAGATTTTCTATTGTTTCTCTGTTCAGAAATGTCTGAAAATCGACAATTGTTGTTACTTAGATTTATCATGATATCCTTCTGTGATGTAATTAAATAGTCCCATATAGTTATATATATATATATATATATATATATAAATAGTTTTGTATTTAGTAGAGTTATTTTATTTGCACTAGTTATATTTTTGAGCAATTTACATTTATCATGATATTTATTTGTATAGACTTTATTTCTACACTTGTTATATCCTGCATATTTAACCTCTTAACCTTGTTTTGTTTGTTTAAAGTATTAATTTTATGAGAAAAAATACTATATATATGGTTGTGGCCTGTTATCAATTTATTTCATGAATAGATATTTCTCATATCACACTGCATGGAGGGTGATACAATAATCTGCTTTAATTTGATTGGCTCGTTGAGTATCACAAGACAATATTGCGGCATTTCCATTGGCTTTTTGTAAGGTCATTGTTGATTTTCAAAGGATAAGACGATGTACATTTCTTCCATTGCAACATGCATTTATGTGATTTCTTTAATAATATACAAATCACTCGCCTGTCATTCCACCATATAATTTTCTTTTTGTCAAAGGAGTAGGTTCAGTAAGACCCCTTTTTGGCCCCAAAATATAGCAGTTTTACAAAATTGTGAAAATGTAATCTTCTAGCTATTTATTGGAAAGTAGAATGCTTCTGCTACATGAACATGGGCTGTTTTTGACAATACAATGAATATATATCGGAGACTAGCATCAGTAAGTCATGCTAAATTACTGAAATCTTCACAAATTTAGAATTTTTAGTTAAATTTCAGAGGATTTCCGTCTTAAATAAAAGTGGCCGCATTAGTGTTCATTCATAATATTGAAATGTAAAGTGTATTTGATTATAATACATAACATATATAAAGGTTGAGGATGAACACTTTCATTTTTGACAAAAAACATCTGAAAAGAGAACCATTCACTTTCAGATAGAAATTTGGTATCTTGATAATTGAATTAATTTTGTGATTGGATAAATCTTATGTTCTGAGAATGCATCTTTCAATGCCTAGTAACATAAGACTTTAAAGTTTGGAATCTTTTGTCTGTTGTTATACCAAAAGATTGGATTGTATTTGATTCTTTCTTAAGGATGTACTTAGGTGAGGTTAGGTGAAAATTAATAGATTAAGAATTTAAAATTGATACTATAGGCTAGTAGAGGACCAATAAACGATACAAATAAGCCAAAAATATTGATAGGTCATGGACCTCCTTTTTGAGATATTTGAGATTTAAAATATGGCGGGAAAAGGCTAACTCAGACTTTTACCTTATAATTGCATTGGTTCTTATTTGGGTCTCAAAATAAAAGAAAGAAAATCAACAAACTTCTAAAAATTTGATAAATGACCTTTCATGAGCTATTAAGTCTTATATGAAAAAATAAATGGGTGTTATGGGTCAAAATATTTGCCATTGTATTGTATGGAAAAACACCAAGGAGTCCAAACATTTGACACAAATTCCAAAACCTCACCTAAGTACATCAACTATTGATAAACTAGGATGTAGCCATGTTAGCAAATTGATTTACTGCCAGATGAATAGGAGAAGATGTATACAATGATATTTTATCAAAACATGAACAGTAAGTAGGGTTCTCATTTTGGATTTTTAAATGCATGTCTAGGGACTCATAGTTTTTTGTCATGGTGAGTCCATGAGTGAGAAAAATTATATACATGTACTATTGCTTTATAATTTATTATTTCAGTCTCTGTGACCTAAAAGAGCAAGGCGATGAAACCAAAATAAGATTTGTCTTAAACTCTTGCTATAGAAAAGCAATATATATGCTCAGTTGACATTTTACAATCTTGATGCATTTTTGGACTCTCCAGTTTTGAACATGTTGAGTCCAGACAGATTTTCAGGACTCAATGACTCACCTTAGTGAGAACTTGGCAGTTAGGAAGAATAGATATAAATTTGAAATGAATTAATTTACCTTTTATTATTTCTCATTAACATTGTGTATGTTATGTAATAAGTCGTTAATGCTTTTTTGTTAGACCAGAGTATTTAGTGCTCATATTTTAATAAATTCAAATAGAAAACAAAAATTGTTTTATTTCATATTTTTGGTATTTGTTCAAAAGCCTACTACCATGACTACAATCTATTTTCCTCGTTTAGCCTCAAAATGAGTTTCTGCATATCATCCCAAATTGTTTTATTTCATATATTTGGTGTTTTTTCAAAAGCCTACTACCATAACTACAATCTATTTCCCTCATCTAGCGTCTAAATTGGTTTCTGCATATCATCCCAAACTGTTGTTTGAGTGATGATTAAATAGCTGTAAAATTATATGCCCCTTTCAAAATAAATATAATCACAAAAAAAAACTGAAGTCCAATGAAAATTCAAAATGAAAAGTCCCTAATCAAATGGCAAAATCAAAAGCTCAAACACATCAAATGAATGGATAACAACTGTCATATTCTTGACTTGGTATAGGCATTTTCTTATGTAGAAAATGGTGGATTAAACCTGGTTTTAAAGCTAGCTAAACCTTTTACTTGTATGACAGTCGTATCAAATTCCATTATAATTACAACGATGTCTGAATCAAACAAACAGACAAAAAACAAACAAATATGTAAAAAATAAGCTCAAAAAGGTATATAGCCAAAGCACATCATAAAAATTTAAAAGACAAGAACACACAAATTTACCATTGCACAATAAAACAACGACGATATATACAATACACAGCCACGTCATATGTATCAAAGAAACACAAAAAGGCATATAGAAAAAGCACATTTAAGTTATCAAAATCAAGAGACAAGAATACACTTTTTTTACAATAGCATAATTACAAAATGACGGTATGAATAAGTACTGAGTCACGTCATATGTATCAAAGAGACACATACAGCCATACAGACAAAGCACATAAGAAAAAAAGAAAAACAAGAATACAAAAAATGTTATAACACAATAACACAATGATGTGATGTATAAGTACAGAGTCACGACAACGGACATGACCAAAATTAGACCAAACAGCAAAAGTAATATTCATAAAGACAAATAAGAGAATGATATAACACGCCACCAAGACGACAAACAACGGCAGTACCCATAATCTATAATTCAAGACCGTCGTGTATTATTTGTAAAGTTAATATGGAATATATTTATCAACAAGGTCTTGGTACCTTCCCATTCCGTTGAACTTTTTTTTTAAAGGACAGCGTTCTTTGATATAACCCTTGGTCCGTCTACTTTCTACTAAGACACTCGTGGCGTTTAACAATTTCTGAGTAGGAACTGCAAGCTCTTGAATACCGAATAAGTTGGGAAATGTTTATCTAATATACAGGTGAAGTTGGTATTTTGCCACTTAGGGGGGATTGATAATTTCAAAACTAAAATCGTTTGTCATAGATTCTGGTACTGAGATCAGCGTGTTTGTCAAATTCGAGGTATAAGTTTAAAAATGAGGCGGAGGAAGCCGTATCTGCTGTTTACTTAATTTCTAGTTCTGGAGGAAATATTAAGCAGAAGTGTTTGGATTGTTAATGGAAAGAACATCATCAATTTATAGGAATGTCGAATTAAATGACCTGGCTTCTTTGATCTTCTTGGTTTTGACAATTGTATGAAAGCACTCTGAATCCTATGAAAATAAGAGGTCGGCATGCAGAGGTTCACAGTTCGTTCCTATAAGAAAGCCGAAAATTTGTTGAAAAAATTAACAAATATGTTGTCAATAAGACACTCCAGCATACCTATCACTCGTTACTCTGTGTAGCATGTTTTACCTTTTTGTTCACTATTAACAAAACATGCCGAATGGTATCCAAAAGTAATAAATTTATAGCGTATGTTACCATTTTTATTTTGAAAGCATTGTGAATTGATTCTTTTAGACGATTTTTCGATGGTGGTACATGTATACAGGGTTGAAAAATCAAAAGTTTTGAGAGAAAAATTTCAGAAAAAGACCGAGATTTAAAATTATCCAGAGTTTTTTTTTTTAGTTTATCAGAATCCACGTATGGTCAATACCAATACGCGAGTAAACAGTTTCACAGTATTTCTGAAGACTCTCCATCACTGCGGCCAGAATATTTGTCAATCTAATGGACAATTCTGTAGACAAACATGCAGGTAACCGGCCATGTACCGTTGTTTGTACGGAGTTTTGTGAATCTTATGGATCCAAACAAACAAGGTAATTATCAGATGATGCATAAATCATTCTATCAATAATTATTCATTCTTACAATTTATTTTTGCAGGTTTAAATAGAAAAAAAGAAATTATGATGATGATAAGAAGTGGTGAAGACAAAAACAAATAAATGATTGTTAAGTCATATGTGATTACAACCCATTTCATTGAGTGTGTAGGGAAAGGTAGAATCGTGGGTAAGCTTGCTTGTTAGCTTTTGGTTCCTTTAATAATCCCCTATTAATATATACTAGCGTTATGAAAAGCATGTTATTTTGAAACTGAGTAGCGAACTTCCTTAAGCCTTTTTAAACTCATTATTATAGTTGGTTCTGGTGTTGTATTATTACACCATTGTCCCAGGTTAGGGGAGGATTGGGATCCCAGTTACATGTTTTATCCTACCACATTCTGTATGTATGTGCCTGTCCCAAGTCAGGATCCTGTAGTTCAGTGGTAAAACATTAATTGTACTATTAGTTTTCTTGTTTGAATTGTTTTCAATTTGTATTTTCGTGGCCTTATATAGCTGACTATGCGGTATGGGCTTTGCTTGTTGTTGAAGGCCTTATGATGACTTATAGCTGTTAATTTCTATGTCATTTTGTCTTTGGCATGTTTGGTGAGAGTTGTCTAATTTGCAATCATACATTATCTTTTTTTCTTCATATTTACACTTTCACACTACAGCAGCAATCGCAGTTGAGACATGGGGTTCTGTGAAACCCTAGGCCTTTACAATTATTTTTTTTAACTATTGAAACAATCTTAGTTTTGAAAAAAGCAACGGACTGATTAACAAAGCAACAACAATATATATTATTATCTAAATACTGCACCCATGGTGAGGGGTATAATTACAATTATTTCAATTATCAAACGAAATAAAATAGATTATAGTTAAACAAAGGATCACAAAATTACCTTTCATGTGAATAATTAAAATGCAATATTTCTTTTCCATTTCCATTGTAATTGTTTTTGAAGACCTTCCAGGTAGGTTTGTATACATGTATGTGTTTAATTTTTATTCTGTATATATAAAAAAGAAGATGTGGTATGATTGCCAATGAAACAACTATCCACAAAAGACCAAAATGACACAGACATTAACAGCTATAGGTCACCGTACGGCCTTCAACAATGAGCAAAGCCCATACTGCATAGTCAGCTATAATAGGCCCCGATTAGACAATGTAAAACAATTGAAACGAGAAAACTAACGGCCTTATTTATGTAAAAAAATGAACGAACAACAAATATGTAACACATAAACAAACGACAACCACTGAATTACAGGCTCCTGACTTGGGACAGGCACATACATAAATAATGTGGCGGGGTTAAACATGTTAGCGGGATCCCAACTCTAAACTAATTTTCAAAATGCTATATACTACATGTATACTTAAAATTGAATGTTTACTACATGTAAACTTAAAATTGAATGTATACTACATGTAAACTTAAAAGTGAATGTATACTACATGTATATATATGTAGGACTCTAAAGTGCGATGGTCTACACTAAAGTACGATGTTGTCTCACGCTAAAGTGCGATAATTGTTTGTTTGCTAAAGTACGATGGTATATCACGCTAAAGTGCGATGGATCAATATGATAAGGTCGACGGTTTAAAACATTAAAATACATGGATTTAAAAAAAAGCTGGTCTATTTGCAAAAGCTAGAATGCTAAGGTGTAACATATGTAATAGGATTCATGATTTATCGGTAAGCTTAAGTGATAGTTTCTAAAATTTATTTTGAAGACCGACCACATTGTCGGAATACATTAAGTAACATTTATTTGTACAAGGTGTTTTATTCTTAAATACGAGAAAAAGTCAATATTCGTCAAGCTTTCTCTTTTCCGTAAAAAAGACATGTTATATTTTCCTCCACTGTACAAACTATGTTTTAGCCGACAATTTATAATTTACGCTGAAAAACATGAACCTTTATTTTACTGACGTTACTTTTTAATAAAATCGAAAATATTTTTAAGGGGACCGCAATGTAAACTGAATTGTAAACAATAATTTCAGTGTATCCGTGTGCTGGCAATAGAAGCAGGATCTACGATACCTATATGCGTATACTATTTTCAACCTATTTAGGATCTATAAAGTAAAATGGTTGATTGCAGGACACAAGTCCTTCTTCCAGCATCCGAAATAAATCAACACAGTTGCTTCAGCCGACGAAGCACGGTTAGGTCTGAAATTAAAACATGGACATTTGGTTTAAAAGTTGTGAATCAAATGTTCTTAATTTATGTTCCGGCATATACATTTTTGGTTTGTATAAACGACTGTTAACGTCATAATCCAAGTACAATTCTCTCGTCTATACTTTCGCGGACCATCGCACTTTAGCTTATGGAGGAATCGTGCTTTAGCGTAGACCATCGCACTTTAGCGTGACCATCGTACTTTAGCGTCCCCATCGCACTTTAGAGTCCTACATATATATTTATATAAATATTATTTTAAATGAAGTGAACCTTTTCAAAAACATTAGCCAATATATTGGTGATTAAAACATAAATAAATTAAACTTTTGGTGCACTTGGATATGGTCCATAAACATATAGATTAATTAAGTTTTTGGTGAACTTGGATATGCTGAATTTAACCTTATATTTTGATTTTGGATATTGGACCATAATAGGTATAACTTAAAAAAAATCATTTTTTTCTTTGCCTACATTTATTTTGTGGAAGAAACCTATGCTGTGTCACATATTTAATCATCATAATACAAATTTAGAGCAGTATTTAGTTTGAAGGAAGTGTCCATACTTGCCACGAACTGTTCAATGAGAGTTCGACCTCTGTAATTGCACACACAGTACATTATATTACTTTGGTTACAATCTTTAAAAAAAAACTTGACTAGCTAATTAGAATTATTTGTCAGTAATTATTGTTACTTTTGTTCCATTTCTCAGGTGGGAAATTTACCATTAAAGCAGACTACACAATAACAAACCCTGAATGCTGGTAGAATAGATGTGAAGGATTACTTCCCTTTTCCTATTTTGTAAAAATTTCTAGATCCAACCCTTCGTCTCTCAGACCTTTGAAGATTTTATACAAACATTTTCATTACCTTTAAAGATTATATTTGATGTATTCTGACAGATGCCTTAAAGCTTAAATGAGGGTGGCAGGACCCTTTTCGGGTCGTCGGGATCGGGAGTTTTTAATCTTGGGATTTTGGGATTCACCCTTTCTAGATCCGGGATTTCTTTTTTTTTCTCGAATTTCGGGATGTCAGGATTTAATTTTTTTTAAATCCAGGACCTCGGTATTTCATGTTTTCAAGTCCGGGATATCGGGATCAGGACCCTCGGACCCCCTCTAATATAGTTTGACACAGTGTATCTTAGCCTTCTTACTTTTATCTGTTGCCCTTGTATTACACCCAATCCATAAAACATCAGTTTTGTCAATATCAAGACTTAAAGGGAATTCTATTCCTAAGATTTTGACTTCCTTACATACAATAACCTCACCATGCTGATTTAGTACATGTATAGCATGATTCAAACAATCACAAACTAAAATCATATCTGTAGAGGATATTGACACATCTCTTGGGTAAAAATTGACAGGATTAGAATTTATACTTTTACAACCAGTATAGGTCCAATGGAGTTGTGCCCCGTAATCTAACATTACTACTCTACCATATGTGTCATCGTTTATAATATCTACAACTAATATCTTGCTTTTGAAAGTATTGATTTTTTTCTTGGGAAAGTTAACAATTTATGATTGTCCTTATCATGTTCAATAGTGTGTTGTATGTCACCCTTCTGGTTCATAACCACAAGTCTTCGGATACTGTCCTTTGATGGGCGTATAAATACTACTGCAAAAGATTCCATCAGCCCAACTATTATCCTTTTATCTTTATCTACATGAACGCATGAGGATTTTAATGGAGAAAAGTCCTTAAATCTCTTAAATTTATTGTCTTTAGTATATAGTTTTATATCACTTTCCTCAGTTGATACAAGTAGTTCTCCATCTTGTGTCCATGTCATATCATTCACTTTTATTTGAATTTCTTGCTCTACCTTAATTTCATGATTTTCAAATTTTACTTTCTGTAATTTTTCACTAGAACTGCTTCCTATAAATGCAGCATTGTCACTACAGGACAGAATTGTTGTTGCACCTGTATTATTAATTTGGAAAGTGTCTATGAGTTCCAAATCTGGAACCATATAAAGATCGCCTAGCATTGACTGACTTTCTGTTTTGGATTGGACATTTCTAGGAATAAATTTTGTTTTATTTGGTTTAATTTTTGTAACTGCAGAATTCTTCAACGACAGTGACTTATCTAAGTTTTTATTTGTATAGAAAATTTCTTCAACATAATGAGACTGTAGGGTTTGGTTTATGCTGTTCTTCATGGTTTCCAATTCCTCCTCGTTCTTTGTTATGGCCGAAAGTTCTGTTTTGATAACATTTTGTGTTGGTTTCCATTTTGCATCGAGTTCTTGTAAGAGGTCAATAGCATGTTTTGTAATAGCTTCTTTCATTTCTTTTTCAGTTTGTAGAATTATCTTCCTAGTTTTAAGAAAATTTGTATTACTATCTATAAGCACTTTTTGCAGTTTATCCTTTTCATATCAGAGGAACTGAAGATTAGATGAAAATTTTTTAATGAGTTCCTTCATTTCCAAAATTATTTCATCATGCCTTTCATCTAGAGATATATAGTCATGCATTTTATGAGTCTCGGTTAAACATTTGGAACAAGCAGGCTGACTGCATTCATTACAATAAACAAAACATTTTCGTTTACTATGATTTGTACACACTAAGTTTTCGAGATCAACTTTACGCACTGAAGAACTGAAATTCTCTTTTTTAATATCTTTTATATTTATAATTTCATGTTCCATAGAATCCTTACTTTTACGGTGTATTTTCGAACAGCACAGTTGACATAATAATAATTCACAGTTGATACACTTCCATTTAATCTCTGGTGATTCTTCACATAACTGACAGACACTACGAGACTGTGCCATTCTAATATAATGAGAAAAAGCCATTTTTGTAATATGTTAATACACCACTTATATTGTCCAGATAAAATCAGTTGCTTTTGAAATAACAGTGTTTATGCATGTACCGTTGTTGTAGTATATTTTTTTTCTGATAAAATCAAGATAATTAGATCATATGATACATTGTCAAACAAACACCAGATAAAGTGTTAAATATGAAATCAAACAGATGACAGTAAGTGGGACGAGAACTTTGATATCTGATAATAAACTTATTAATATACATGTGATGGACTGTGAAACTCAGATCAGGAGATTGGGAAATTTCGGTCAGGAGATTAGGACTCAGATCAGGAGGATTTTTATCGACAGAATTTTTGGAAAATACTGTTTACTGATGTAATGCAAAACTACTACATTTACAAGTCAACATTTTTCAGTTAAATAAAAACTGCTGCAGACATGTGTATTGTGCAGATTTAATGGCACCCAACATTGAGGGGCCTGATGGGAGGATCTAATCACGATTCACAGAAATTAAATTTCATGATCACAGATCACGAAAATATATATATAAAAAAAAATCTGTAGAAAAACCGATCACGATAGCGGAAATGCGCTGATCATGAAGAAGGAACATATCCCATCAGGCATCTAAACATTGCTGAAATTAAATTTGATTTATTTCAACAGATTTATTATAGTGAAAATGCTATTATGGTCTACTTTAAAAAAAAAAAAAAAAAAAAAAAAGATAAATCCTTCCTTTCAGTTAAAAATTGTTCATGTTTTCCCTCAAAAAACTTAAGAGCTCAATATGATTTTCTTGGTTTCAGTAAATCCTCATCCCCTTAAAAAAAATCTGTTATAGGTTTAAAAAAAAAAAAAAAAAGCTTTTTTAGCTGGAGTTAAAAAGATATTGAAAAAAAAATCCAAATATGTTAAAATTTTAATGAATACATTACATTGTTAATTGGAAAAGTAAATAACAGTCTATAAATGCCTTTTTTCTAATTAAAGATAAAAATTTAAGGCAATGGCGTATATGACAACAAAGACCATAGTATGATCAGTAAGTGTGAGGTCATAATTGAGGACAATGATGTGGTAGGAAACCAGAGGAGTGTAATACAACATGTTCAACTAGACAGAAACCCCTCTGTAAAGGTAGGTTACTACAGTAACTTTATCTGTAGCAGAATTTGTCTATCGTTAGCTTATATAATAAAGGGACTGTATGAGGGAATGAAAGAATATTTCATTTGTGAAACCATAAATAACTTGCTAATTGGCAATACATAAACAAGTATATACAATGTGACAAAATAACAGATAGCGGAGAAAATAACACTATGTAATAAATAATGGTACAATTAATTCGCAATACATGATCTAATTTTCCTGCAATTAACATATTCTTAAAAATAGAATGGAAAAAATATTGAACTCCAAGGGAAATTCAAAATGAAAAGTGCTTTATAAAATGATAAAATCAAAAGCTCAAACACATCAAACTAATGGAAAACAACTGTCATATTTCTGACTTGGTACAGTCATTTCCTTATGTAGGAAATGGTGGATTAAACCTGGTTTTATAGCTGGTTAAACCTCTCACTAGTAGGATAGTTGCATAGAATTCCATTATATTGATAAGATGTGATATGAGTGCCAATGAGACAACTCTTCATTCAAGTCTCAATGTGTAAAAAGTAAACAAATAAAGGTCAAAGTACAGACTTAAACACGTAAACTGTGGCTCACACCTTAGGACATACATGATCAGTACAAAACAATTCAAACAGGAAACCAAAGGTCTAGTCTGTAAAAAAAAAACGACGATTAGAAGATAAATATTTATGAACCACACCAACAAACAACAACCACTGAACAACAGGCTCCAAATGATGCAGATTTATATCTTTTAACAGAAGTCAACATTCACCCATATATGAAACATTAGTGACAATAGAGACAATACAACATAGAAAAACATGATATAACATATCAATGTTAATCTTATGGTTTAATGCATTTATATATATATAAATAAGATACTTTTAAAAAATATGCATTTCAGGTTGTAAAAAACAGAATTCATTCCAAATCAGACAAAACCATTATCATGACAACCATTTCTGAAGGTCAAATCCATGACAACACACTGTTTAAAGGACAAAGAGATCCACTTCAGTGTTCATAAAATTGCAAGTGTACTGTGAAAAATAATGAAAACGTAGACTTGGATATAAAAACCAATGCCAGGTATGATATTGTTAGTAGGTATATAAACTGAAAGAGTGCTTGAAAAAAATGTGGAAATAAAAAGAATCTGTAAATAAAACCAGTGAAACTACATATAGTTTCAGTATTTGAACTTATCTTAAATTTTGCTTTGATTTTTTTCATTTCACGCTCCTCAAGTTAAATGGGATTTTCTTTATAGAATTGAAAGAAAATGTATGACGTCATGAGCCCACTTCATTGACATTGACTAGGAAAACAGAATATCGATGGTCTTTCAAACTAGAGGATGTCTATCTACATCTCATCTCAGGGCTGTTAAGGAATCGTAGTTGAGAAACACCACGGATAATCTATTTATCGCTCTTTTCCTAGGCAATCTTAAATTTATCTAAATTAAGTGAGAACAAATACATCCCCCAAAAATATCCCACTTTGCAGCATGAGATTCTAAAGGTTATCTTAGTTCTCCCCTTGAAATTTTGTTCAGAGAAAAAAAAGTTGGAGATGAAATTGACTGAAAAACTATAATTGACCAACTTTGCTTTTAAAATTGATATTTTTTACCTGTTTTTTCAGTGATGACTTAAATAAAAGCAAACATGGCAAAGACTTTAGTCTTCTGAAGGACACCCCAGCTAGACCTCACATAGAGGCTCCTCCCACCATTACCAGGCCACCGGCCAATCAAATAACAACTGTAACCAGGGTAACCACACCATCAGACAATCAGTGTCAAGATGGAAGTAAACTGTGTATAATATCATGAATAATATGAATTTTGAATTTGTAAAAACGTATTTGATTGGTTAAAAGTTTGATATTTTGAGTTGAGGATGTAACAGAATATTTGATTGGTTCAAAATTCAAAGATTCATAAGCAAAAAAGATGACTATCTTATATAAATGTTGGCATTTCATTCTCATCATGTTCCACCTCTGGGGTCTCATCATGTACATGGACTTTCTTTATTCACAACTCAAGTCTTACATCAATTCTGAAATATCAAATGAAGATGTTTACCAACTTATAGTGGATTCATTATTTTTCATTCGTGGCAATGTATATTTTTAATAGATTTGTTGTTTTGCTTACTGTTTCTGTTAATTAGCATGTCCAAATTTGCATTTAACAAATTGTTTTCCTTCACTTTATTGTAATATTAGCTTATAGTTTATCTCCCTTAAATACTTTTATTACTAGGTAATAAAATGTGTTGAGTTAATAAGGCAAACTGTATTAGTTTTGGAGCAAAATATTTTTACACCATAAAAATACACAATTGTAAAAAGTTGAAATGTTAGTAAAATCCTTATTTCTTGTTATCTAATAGTCGACATTTATAAATGCTAGTCTTTTTAAAATTAATTTTTATTATGCATTCATATAAATTATATTAAAAGATGCTGACTTCTAAAGTGTATTGATGTATTTCTTAATAGAAGTCTATAATACTTCAGTCTTTAAATTATCAGTCAGAGAGCTGACCACTGCTTTGACCCATTTTTAAAAGCAGTATAAGATATTTTGTACCTCATTGAACAAAGTTTCTTATAGTATAATGTTTTTGACCTGTCCGTCCATCAGTATGTCCATCAGTCTGTTCGTCCGATGACTTTTGTAGGAGTTATAAGTTTTTGAACTTAGGAATCTGGGGAGATTTTGTTTGCCCAATGAAAATGTGGTAAAAAGGGGGGGGGGGGGGGTCGTAATGTATGGGAGATTGCTCACAAAGGTTCTTTAAAAAAAAAATATGAATCTCTTTTTCGTATCAAACATATAGGAAAAAAATAACTTACTGTGTGAAAAAGATATGAGAAATAACAAATTTTGGTAAATAATTTGAACAGTATATTTAAGATGCTTGTTCGTGGAAAAAATGAAGAAATATTTAGCTGGGGAAATGCCAGCAGACTTCAGGCTGTTGTAAAGAGTGTCCATACAAAACATGCATGAAGTTTTTATCACACTGGACAATGTGTATTGAAAATATTTAGAAGATCTCATATTGTTTCTCTGCTCAGAAATGTCTTAAAATTGACGAAAGTTGTTACCTTTGACCATTCCTACTGTGATGTAATTAAATAGTCCCATATATATGTAAATAGTTTTGTATTAAGTAGATTTTTTTTATTTGCACTTGTTATATTTTTGAGCAATTTACATTTATCATGATATTTATTTGTATAAACTTTATTTCTACACTTGTTATATCCAGCATGCATAACTCTTTAACTTGTTTTTTGTTGTTCAAAGTATTAACTTTATGGGAAAAAAATAGTATATGTATATAACAAGAATTATTACTGTAATAATTAGCTGATATAGTTTTCATATAAAAGTAGATATAAAAATATAAAATTCATATTTGAAGTCAGATATTGTAGAAAGCTGTTTGACAATGAATACTACACTTTGATTTAAACAATTTTCAATTTATTGATATTTCATATATCTCTCATTGAAACAAAGACCATTGTATCAATAGTAAAAATCTGTCTGACAAGTAATACTACATTTTGTCTGAAAAAAAGTATCTCTGTATTGAAATTATAATTCTTATATTTTTATTAGGCTATTTTCGGTCATATTGCTCTTCAATTGTTTCGGTTCTTATAAATCCTTGGCTTTCAAATATTTAGCTTTGAACGTTCCCGATGAAGGTAAATCTAGAAAAGCGCTTCGGACGCCTGAAATTTATATAACATGTTGTTTTCATTTTTACATCTCTCATTGGAATAAAGATAACGAAAAAAATTTCAAGGTTTTAGAAATTTTTAATAAAAAAAAAACTGACTAGTAAATACTTACAACTTTTTATGAAAGAAAATATTGAAATCAATATATATTTTTTCTCACTTTTGTGAAATAAAAATTTCAACAACCCAAAAGATCTTAATTAATCTGTCTTTTCAGTATACTCCTAGGAGAAAGATACCATTTATTTTAAGATAGAAATTTTGGGACTTGATAATTGGAATTATTTTAGGAAATTACTTAATCAAATGTCTTGAGAATGCATGTTTCAACTGTCAAAAACCTATGTCCTTAAATTTTAGAACTTTTTGTCTGTATTAAGATAGAAAACAATTAAGTTATTTCAATTCTATTCTAAGGCATTATCTAATAAAGTATGATGTAGTCATGTCAGCCCCTTTATTCACATCCTGATGAATATGAGAAGATGACTACAATGATATGTATTATCAAACATAAACAGTAAGCATGGTTCTCACTAAGGATTTTTAAAGTCAACTCCAGGGACTCATGATTTTTTGCCATGGTGAGTCCAACGGTGAGAAGATGAAACTTTATTGCTATATAATTTATTATTTCGGTCTCCATAAAAGAGCATGCAACTGACATCAAATTTAGATTATTTTCAAACATTTGATATAAAATAATAATATATGTGCTCAGTTGATACAACAGTTTACCACCTTGATGCATCTTTGGACTCACCAGTTTAGAAAATATTGAGTCCAGACATATTTTGACCTTAGTGAGAACCTTGCAGTAAAGAAGAAAGATATAATTTCGAAATGACTTTACTTACCTATATTAATTCTTATTAACATTGTGTATGTTATGTAATAAGTCGTTGATGCTTTGTTGTTAAATTAAAATAGAAAACAAAATGTTTAATTTCGAATATTTGGTGTATGTCCAAAGGCCTGCTATAGCTTATTTCCATCATTTAGCCTCCAAATGGGTTATCTGCATACCTTTTCAAATTTATGTTTGCTGGATAATTTAACGGATTTTAGAATATGTGACTCTTGCAAAATACAACAGTTTTTAAAATATGTGATCCTTGCAAAATAAAACAGTTTTGGAATATGCGACCCTTTCAAAATATGGTTTATTAGACCAGAGTGATATAATACCATTACATTACACATTTAACAGAAGCAGCAGTAGCTTATTGATGTTTAAAAAAAACGAGGCGAAAAAGACAAAGCCAACATTTAAAACTGGTAGTTGAAGCAAACTGACAAAGTTTAGAATATCATAAATACAAATCAAGGTAGGAATCAAAAGAACTGAGGGGATTGAATGAACTCCACAAGAAGCTAGAATTGAATAGAAAAACAACTGTCATATTCTTGACTTGGTACAGGCATTTCCTTATGTAGAAAATTGTGGATTAAACCTGTTTTTTTAAGGCTAGCTAAACCTCTGAATCGTATGACATTCGCTTAAAATTCCATTATATTGACAACAATGTGTAAATAAAAAAACCAGACATAATAGATAAAAATGTCAAAAATATGGGTACAGCTGACACCATTGTGTTACAATTTTAATCACTATAACACAAACAAATATGTCAACTAAGAAAAACAAAATGGTTTATAAACAAGGAACATAATAAAAAATGAAAGACAAGAACACAAAAACATGACCTCAGCACTTTGAACAATTATTGTCTGTGATGTGTTTAATAATCATAATTATAATGTATTGTCTGTATTTTTAACTTGATTGCTGTGCTTGTAATGAGCCTTATGATAAGGAAAATAAAAACATTCTATTCTATTCTATTCTATAATAAGACCATTGAACCGCAACTTATATGAATTAACGTCATGGTGATAAATCTTTTGTTGCATATTCAGGCCATGTATTTCCAGTAACGTTCTATAGGTAATCCCAAAATGGTTCCGTGGGTATTTTTTTAACTACCAATTAAAATATAATGTTTTTCTTTAAACATGCCCAATTTAATACATATAATTTGATGTTATAAATATGTTAAAAGGGGAATTCAAGTGGAACGTTTCTATACCATAATATTGTTGTTCTAAAACTCAAGAGTTGTTAACCTTGTAAAACTATATCAAAGTTTTCAACCTGATTAAACATAATTTGGAAAAAACATTAAAACTAAGTATTCGTCATGATATGAATTAGAACAAATGATGATAAGAACATTTGAAAATAACAGATGACGTTCCAATAGCAAATAAAAAAAAACGATGAATAATTGAACAATACAGACTACTAAAGCCATTGACCTCGAATAATAAAGAAAATCACCAATAAAAATATGATGTCAAAATAAAGCCATAACAAAACAAAACGTAAAAGATACCATGCATCAAACGAACAATAAAATGTACATCTATTAATATAAACTACATGTACTGTGATTATAATTAATTTCTTTTACAGAATAACTCTTTTTTTTCGCTAAACAACTGAAATCGACATTTCAAAAGTTTTACAGACATCACCACGAAATAACCGATACGATTTTTTTGTGTTTCAACTCCCTACATGCATGTTTTCTCGGTGTTCAATCTTTTGATATACGAATACACGTGAGTATGGAACGCCACAACTGCCTTATGATAAGAATAACCACATAATAAAGGGTTAAAGATATATCACGAAGCAAATTTTCTATACTATAAAGACATTTGACTATAATACTCTGTCAATTCGCTATATCACTAAGATACATTTATATACTATAAAGACATTTTACTATAATACACTGTCAATTCGCTGTATCAGTAAGATACATTTACATACTATAAAGATACTTTGATATAACATAGAGCTACCTTTTCATACTATTCTGTCATTTCAATGTGTTATGAAGATAATATTTCATACTATGAAGACATCTGGCTATAGCATGGAGCTACGTTTTCATACTGATTTGTCAATTTACTAAACTATTATGTGATATTGCTATGGCATAAAGATACATTTTATACTACAAAGACATCTTAATATAACAATAAGCAACGATTTCACACTAAGTTGTCACCTCAGTATATTATAACGATACATTTCTTTACTATACAATCATCTCGATATAACATAAAACAATTTTGTCATCCTATTATGTCATATAACTATCTTATAAAGACATATTTTATCACCAAGCTCACAATTCTTATATCACGAGGTGTCATCTATATGCCAATAGACTACAAGTGATTACACTACAAGAACATTTCATCATACCATAATACCAATGAACCATACAATAAGACTATTTCATTATACCATAAGACAAATCTATAAATAGCGGCGAAAATTCCCCTCAAATTCATCAGCAACATCGATTGTAATAATAGATAAAGACCGTGAAGGAAATCTTTTTTGCGGACCTTAAGGAATCGCTTTCAAGATGAATGAATTAATCAACTCTAATGTTGCATTTGCCCTCAGCTACGTAGAGTTGAAAAGACTTGGTGTCGACAAGATAGGCGACACATACAGATTGGTACCCCTAAAAATAAACAAGCAAAAACTAAATAACATAAAAGACAAAACCAAAAAGATGGCCTTTATTCTTTTCGCCAAATTTAAAACGTAATGATCTGTAAAATGAAGTTAACAAATCTATGCTAATAGTTGATAAATCTTTACTTATTTATATAACTTTTACGAATTTAATCTTAACTTATCTATATAATTTTTACGAATTTATCTAGCGTTTTACATAGACATCTTCGGGTCAAAGGGGCCCGGGAGGGGGTGGATTTCAACACTCAATTGATAGAGGGAGCCGTTGGGTTTCCGGTACCCTACTCTTTTCGTATCATTAATATTCTACAAATGCACAACATTTAAAATTTGCGTATGTGAAAGTGTGACCTTTTTCCATTTTGGTTTGGTTTCATGATGTGTGTTGAAAAATTTACTACCAAAGTGACGAAGAAGGAAAATTTATGGACAGAAACACAGCCATGACCACCCCGACTTTTGGCTGTAAAAAAATACCGTTTTTTTTACATTGTTGTATTTAACAAGTAAAGGGATTTCTTTTTTATTCTTATCATATATTTCTGATATTGTTTTTTACCAATTCACATAAGAATTAGCAGAAAAATGGACATATTCAAGCAGCACACCCAATAACCTAGTATATAGTAAGTCTACCCCCCCCCCCACCTTGAGATGACGACATGCTGAAAACATTGATGTTTTGAAATATCATTCCGTACCCAAACTGAACAGTAACCTCCGTACCAACATCAGGCAGATACGATACTATTGGGTGACAATAAAGTGAGAAACGAAATAGAAACGAATGAATTAACCGAAATAAAGAATTCAAAATGAACACTAATCAAATGTATTATAATAACATCGATGCGAAATATATATACTATATCCCGTTGAATTTCAAGTCTTAGACTGGATTGTTAATTGGAGAAAAAAGGATGAGAGTGATGAACAAGTGTTTATCGTCCAGTAACAAATATTACATTCATATCGGGACAGGAGAAAGTTATGGTGGTTTGAATATCGGCATATTTTAAACAAGAAATACATGCTGAATATGTGCATAGGTAGTAGATTATGTCAGAAATATATGATATGATACAACAATGTTCCCATTACTTGTTAAATAAAAACGCCCGGTTTTTTGTTCACAGACGAAAGACTGGGTTTTCATGGCTGTGTTTCTATCCACAAATTTTCCCTCTTCAACACTTTGGTACTCAATTTCTTAACACACCAGATGAATCCAAACCATGCATAATAGAAAAAAGTTACACTGTCACAAACGCAATTTTTTAAAAGTTATACATTTTTAAAATCTTAATTATACGAACTATATTTATTTATTTATATATTTTATTTTCAATAAATAATGATACTTAATGTACGGTGCATCATAATATAAAAAAAGAAGATGTGGTATGATTGCCAATGAAACAGCTGTCCATAAGAGACCAAAATGACACAGAACTTAACAACTATAGGTCACCGTGCGGTCTTCAACAATGAACAAAGCCCATACCGCATAGTCAGCTATAAAAGGCACCGAAATGAAAATGTAAAACAATTCAAACGAGAAAACTAACGGCCTTATTTATATATATAAAAAAAAACGAACGAAAAAAAAATATGTAACACATAAACAAACGACAACCACTGAATTACAGGCTTCTGACATGGGACAGGCACATACATACATAATGTGGCGGGTTTAAACATGTTAGCGGAATCCAAACCCTCACACTAACATGGGACAGTGGTATAACAGTGCAACATATGAACGAACTATACAAATCAGTTGACAAAGGCTTAACTCATCAGATGCACAAAAATACAAGTGGACGTGGCCGGGTACTTGTACATCCCAACATCAAAAAGACACTAGGAACAGATCTGAGAGTACTCACAGTTATCTGACAGCTAGTGCTGGTTCAAAGCCACTAACAACTAATAAAAAGATCATGCATCTAAGACTAGATCATAAGCCTATTTGGCTTGCTGAAAATTACTTGTATATAGGAATGTAATTGTTTGTTATAATTCAGGTTGCACTTAAATTTTAAAATATTCATTCATTCTTATACGAAAGGTTAGCATACAAGACCCAAAGATGTGTATATGTAAACCGCTAGATAAGTTCGTAAAATGTAGATAGAAAAATAAAGATTTATCGACTTTCAGCATAGATTTGTTAACTTCATTTTATAGATCATTATGATTTTAACATTAATGTCAGTTCAAACATTCGTCGATCTGGACTATCTTTCAGCTTTAAGTTAATAAATATATTCAAGAATACGGTTAAATTATAATGGGTACGGGGAAAGTTGGTACGGGATACGGGTTACACATTTTCCATCGTACCGGTATGTATACCTGTCAAAATGATTTGCAAATACGTGGTTTATGTAAACTATCTAAAAATACAAAATTCTTTAATGGTGATCAAAATTTGGCGAAAAGAATATAGGCTATCTTTTTGTTTTCGTCTTTTATGTTGTTTAGTTTGTGCTTGTTTATTTTTTGGAAGTACCAATCTGTATGTGTCGCCTATCTAGTCGAAACTAAGTCTTTTCAACTCCGCATTGCTGAGGGCAAATGCAACATAAGAGTCAATAAATTCATTCATCTTGAAAGCGATTCCCTGAGGTCCGCCAAAAAGATTTCCTTCACGGCCTTTTTTTTTTTTTTATTACAATCGATGTTGCTGATGAATTTCGCGGGGAATTTTCGCCGCTATTTATAGCTTTGTCTTATGGTACGATGAAATAGTCTTATGGTACGATGAAATAGTCTTATGGTATGATGAAATTATCTTATAGTGTAATCAAATAGTCTACTGGTATATAGATGACACCCCGTGATATAAGAATTGTTAGCTTGATATTGAAATATGTCTTTATAAGATAGTTATGAGAAAGTTGCTTAATGTTATATTAAGATGTCTTTATAGTATGAAATGTATCTGTATGCCATTGCAATATCACATAATAGTTTCGCAAATTGACAAATCAGTATGAAAATGTAGCCCCACGCTATATCAAGATGTCTTCATAGTATGAAATATTATCTTCATAACAAACTGAAATGACGAAATAGTTTGAAAAGGTAGCTCCATGTTATATCAAAGTGTTTTTTAGTATATAAATGTATCTTAGTGATATAGCGAATTGATAGAGTATTATTGTCAAATGTCTTTATAGTATATAAATGTATCTTAGTGATATAGCGAATTGATAGAGTATTATAGTCAAATGTCTTTATAAAATATAAATGTATCTTAGTGATATAGCGAATTGACAGAGTATTATAGTCAAATGTCTTTATAGTATATAAATGTATCTTAGTGATATAACTAATTGACAGAGTGTTATATTCAAATGTCTTTATAGTATATAAATGTATCTCAGTGATATAACGAATGGACTGAGTATTATAATAAAATGTCTTTATAGTATATAAATGTATCTTAGTGTTTTAACGAATTAACAGAGTATTATAGTCAAATGTCTTTATAGTATAGAACACTTGCTTCATGATATAACTCTAACCTTAATGACATGAATATTCTTATCATAAGGCAGCTGTGGCGTTCCATACGAGTGGTCTTTAAATATAGCGATTATATCTTATTCCCGATTGTGTCATTTTGAATGAGTGCGGATTTACATGAGGGGTGATAGAAGGCAACGTTTACCCCGCCGATGCACCCAGTCTTATATAGAAATGAGAAGATGTGGTATGAGTGCCAACTCTCCATCCAAGTCACAATGTGTAAAAAGTTAACAACTATAGGCCAAAGTACGGCCTTCAACACGGAGTCTTGGCTCACACCGAACAACACGCTATTAAGGGCCACAAAAAGACTAGTGTAAAACAGTTCAAACAGGAAAACCAACGGTCTAATATATATAAAAAACGAGAAATGAGTAACATTCGTGAAACCACATCAACAAAGACAACCACTGAACAACAGGTTTCTGGCTTAGGACAGGTGCAAACAAATGCAGCGGGTTTAAACGTTTTAACAGGCGCCAATCTTCACCCTACCCTCCTTTTTTTTAGAGTATCCCTCAGGTTTTGATTAGTATCTTCTTAATTGATTATGAGATTTTAACATCAGTAACTTACTGTTGCTTCGAATTTACCATCACAAGCAACATACCAATAATATTCAAATAACTATATGCATTTATGATGCCTAGAATGATAATCATTTGGATTTTCCATTCGTTTGATGTATTGAGCTTTTGGATTTTCGATTTGAATTTTCCTCGGAGTTCGGTATTTTGTTATTTTACTTCTTTTGAAATGTTTGTAAATGTTCAATTCTTATTTCAAACAAAATTCCCATATTTTCACATACATTTTACACCATGCTGCTTCTTTGAAGATGATTTTGGCATCCAAAATGAAAACTTTCCATTTATATGTAGCAACATTTCAACAGCCTACTAAGGGATTATATGTGATAAAGTAGAAGTCACCATTTCGCGTGATAAACGATTGCCATCACTGTTTTTTTTTAACCGTTATAGAATATTTGTGTCATAGATGTCCACGAATATGTTCAAATAATAGTTGTAACCACAATCCCGTCCCGTTTTTCTCGATTGTGATATCACCGAATTAGACTTACCAACTTATTTTTACTGACCATGGGCAACAAAACGGGTGCTACTAGCAAGTTGGGGGTCGATTAGTTTAAAAAGTTATTAATTAAAATACAATTACTTTGCAAATTTAATTTGATCGATTACATTACATTACGCATACATTCAAATGTATTCTCTTTACTTTTGATTACTTATGTATTGTGATATTAAAGAATTTTTTTTAATCATTTCATTCTAACATTAATATGATTTTTCAGTGAAAATTGTGTTGTTAATATCCTTAATACTTACATCTCACCAACAAGCATTGTAACATTTGTATTGTTTATCGCAGTGTATATTTTCAATTAGCAAACAAAACCTGAACAAAAAGTGACTTATTAAGGTTCACCCTAACAAATTGACAAAAATGGTTGTTTTACATGTCGAAAATTACTCTGAATACAAACAAGCAGGTGCAGTTGGAACAAAGTCAGGAATATGACAGTTGTTTTCCATTCGTTTGATTTGTCTGAGCTTTTGATTTTGCCATTTGATAAGGTACTTTCCGATTTGAATTATCCTTTGAGTGCGGTATTTTTGTTATTTTACTTTTTGAAAAATGTTAAAGTCAGGAATGTGACAGTTGTTATCCATTCGTTTGATGTGTTTGGACTTTTGATTTTGCCTTTTGATTTTTGATTTTCCTTTTTGAATTTTCCTCGGAGTTCAGTATTTTTGTGTTTTTACTTTCTACACCGACAACATACGTTAAAGTTAAACCCCATAAAAAAATATATATATATTGGATTTTGATACTGAAATCAAATCTTACAGATGCCCCTCTCGAAGGTTACAGTTGTATTAGTGTATTGATTGATATGGACAAGAGCACATTTTTTTATAAATTGCGAAAAAAGGATTTGGTACTAAATTCCATTATTTTGTAAGGGGGTTTATTTATGTTGCATGTAGTTCTAAGTGGAAATTGGACAGTAAACAGGACCAACTGTAATTCTTGTGTTTGTTTATTCTACAATTTTCTGCAGTGTTGAAAATAAATGCCCTTCAAAATCAAATACAAAAAAAACCCAAGTGGATACCTTAACACTTTACCATCTGTACATGTATGTCTGTGCTCAGAGTAATTTTCAAGGTATAACAACAGCCACATTTGTTTTAATGAACCATAATGCTCAATAAGCTTTATCGACTGTTGGCACATTTTCATATTCCTTTAGATATGTTAATCACTACTTCAAAATGACAAACGATAGGTAAGCTTAGTGTATCAATTGCAACTATCAACACATTTATAGAATAGTTCATTATTACATCAGTGGATTTCACCTGTTTTTCGCGTTGTAATTGGTTGTAATGAAGAATGAATAACTACAGATAACGTGTGATAACATTGCAAAAGTTAATTGATTAAGCTGTTAACGATTCCTCAATGCCATGCCTCTTTCGGAACAAGAGTTGTTCCTCACCCTTTCAGAGCATCTGAAATAACACATAGGTTTGTTTTAAAATGGTTGGTGTTGCTTTTGCTTTAAGTTAGATTTTAGTGTTGTTATTGAGGTTTTTTTTCAGTTTTCAACTTCTGTGTTGTCTCTAACGGTAATATCGGTTTATCCTTTATCCTCGAGAACCTTGTTTTCATTTCAAACTTTCACATTTGGTCGAGTTTTAGGGTAAGAGAATATTTATGTACCGATTACTTTTGTCTTTGGTGATATGTAAGGGTTAGTTAAGGTACATCATAAGATTGTGTATCAGTATATATGACTCATCAACGTATTTCAAGAGTAACTAGACGGTCTCACTGGTTAAGTAGAGTGTAATGTCCATTCCAGAGCACCGGATATCACCCTAATTTTAAGAGTGCAATAAAATGAGTGTTTTTATTAACTAATGTTAAAATTTCATTAGGTCTTTTCAACTGAAAATTTTCAGCCGCAAGGCGAACGCTGACAAAATGTTTAATTTCCTTATCAAAAAGTAAAATAACAAAATACCGAACCCGAGGAAAATAATTCAAAACAGAATGTCCCTAATCAAATGTCAAAATCAAATAGTCAAGCACATCAAACGAGTGGATAACAACTGTCATATTCCTGACTTGGTACAAGCATATTCTAATGTAGAAATGGTTATACTGTTAAACTTTGTTCTCTAGCTGGAATGGTTATTCGACGAAAAAATAATGCTACATCTTTTAGGACCCAGAAAATTTAATCGTGAAATGTTTTCCAAAACGCTGATGAAAAATGCTTTCATAATGAAATATAATTTGTTCAGTACATAAAAAAAAACACGACGAAATATGGTAACGTATTTATTTTAAAATACATATACATCTTACGTAGTTTATAAAAAAAAACATGTTTAAAGATATCGGCAAACAAGTTTTCACTTCTTGTTGTCACAAGGATTAAAACGATAACGAAAATACAATCTCTAAAACAATTATCGACTTTTGGCTAACACTTTTTGTCCTTTTTTCTATAAGATCTTCATTTCTTAAATAAGTTTTTTATTTTCAAACATTTAAGGTCGTAACAGATATAAAATAAAATTAATTGCAGTTTTGTTTTCAATGTTCATGTTTTTTAAATAAACGGATTAATAGAAAGTTAAATTGAAAGTAAAAAAAAAATGTAATGTACATCATGATTACAATCCATTTTTTGATACAAAATTCTTCGCTGATTCTATTGATTAAGTTTACAACCAATCAAAAACGTTTATATTTGGTATTAAATTCAAAACATTTTCTCGTTTTTTCATATGAAATTGTACAAAGGAAGAATGATGTATTTTTGTTGTTTATTTAACCTTTTTATTCTAATATTCCAATCGGACATACATGGATATAAACTTTTTAAACAGGTGGCTTGGAACTCATCTTTAGACATTAAAATGAACATGCCAGTTCCAATTAAATCCTTGTTGGTTTGTACTGTGCACTGTAAATTATTTCCAGAATGTTCAATGCTAGCATTTAACGAGAGTTTAAACCAATGCATGGTGGAAACTAACACTCCTCATCGTACTTTGACTGCAGGGTGGAACCTCTACATGGCTTTAGGTAAATATATTTCTTCACTAACGTCACCCATTTTTGTTTGTTGATGTGTTTGTTTGAGTTTTATTTGGAAAAGGGGGGGGGGGTTCAAAAACAGATAAAAGAACAAGCTTGACTTCATGTGTACAGTTTCAACTGTGGTATTTAAAATATTTCTTTCTCTTACATCACATTTAAGTAACAAATGCACAAAATGACATACTTAGAATGTTTATATGTGTCATGCAATATTTAATCATGTAGGAGAGTTTTTATTGTTAACATAGTTTTTCATACATTTTGTTTGTAGTGGATACATAATTAGCCTTATGCTATTCTATGTTGACGATATCAGTACCACCTTTCACAGTTATATTTGGAATTCTGATTTGAAAAAAAAATAATAGTTTACATTTATTCAATAATATGCTTGTTTTATATGCCGTATTTTTGCGCCTGTTTTAAGTCAGGAGCCTTTGGCCTTTGTTAGTGTTGTATGTTTTTTTTGATTAAATTTTATTTACATGTTTTGGAGTATGACGTCCATTTTCACTTAACATTTTTATTTAGGGGCCAGCTGAGGCCCACCTCCGGGTGCGGGATTTTCTGGCTGCGTTGAAGACCAATTGATGGCCTTCGGCTGTTATCTGCTTTTTGGTCGGGTTGTTATCTCTCTGACATATTCTCCATTTCCATTCTCAATTTTATTGTTATTGGTATTATCAATTTGTTAAATAACCTCAACTGCAGATCTGCTATTATTTGTTTACAAATTTAATTAACTTTCATTGGTGTGCAAAAAGATCTTTACTTGTGTAGAAATCTGAGTCGATCGAATCGTTTCTATATGTTATCTTAACACTTGTTGTGTCTGTTGATCCTCTCCGCTACTTATTTAATTTTGATCTATACACATGACTGTTATGCTTCAGTCAATCCAACTTGAAAAATTATAAAAAAAAGTCTTCATTAATGAGTTCGTTTGTCTGTCGGTTTTTTTCATTGCCATTTGTGTCAATTTTAAATATAAATTTCAAGTAAGGGTGACTTGATCTCATAAATTCGTTCTGTTTTTTTACATATACCAAAAGGAGTTTATGCTGTGTGTTCAGCTGTAGTCAAAATTATTCGAGGCTGTTAAGAATATATACACATGGTTTACCATCTATTTGTGGACGGTCTCAATAGCAAACAGATGTTAAAAAAATGTAAACACCTTATCAGGTGTTTTGATTTTTTTGTAAAATAACAGTCAAAACAGTTTTATAGTACAATTGAGTTTCATTTAAAAAAAAATCTTGAAGACTAAATATAGTTCAAATCATTTTGACAATCAAATGACCTGGTTGTGTTTTACTTTATTTTTTCAGGATGTCCTGACGAATGGGAGCCCGGTCCATACAATACTTCATGTTATTTTTTTAGTATAGAAAAACAAAATTGGGACCATGCACAGGTATTTATGTTGTTGGTTTTTTTTAGATAAGTTTACTTAAATATATATATCAATGGCTGCAACTAAAGAGCTTTAGAAACCTAACATTGCCAAGATGCATGCCACGTACTGCTTAGGCAATCTATACATAGGGTATAAAAACCTACTGAGTAATTTACAGTTATTTAGATCCCCATTGTAGCGGAATTATAACACATACATACAGAAACTGTTAAAGTAGGCTATCATCTATAATTTTCGGCAGTGACAGGAAAGCCTTTGTTTCCGATTAGCTCTACCTAAACTATTACCGTGACATGATCTATACTATTAAACGAGAAGACCTCATTTTGTGTGTCGCTTCTCTTCCTTCCACGATAGATTAATCATCATGCCTCTGTGTTTTATAGGTAATATGCATAATCCCATTTGTCATCCATACTTATGATTTTTCAGATTAAGTTATTTTGGGAGAAAAACAACAAAAAAGGAGTCCGGATATTGATTCCGTCATCAGACTGACTTTAAGTCATATATAAGACTTCCGGTTTGAAACATGCACACGTGCAACCAATCGTATGATAGATAACACAAATGAAAAATAAATAAGCCGATCAGAGCGTTCTCCATATCATGGTGTTTAGATCGCAAGAACCACAACTATTATACATCCTTAGAGGGGACAATTATTTTTCGCGTTTATCTACATGTAAACTACGATTAAACCAGTCTTTTATACTATATATAGAGACTCTCTGCATTCTGTCTACTATTTTCTATGAAATGTTTACTATTTAATAGTTCATACCAGTTGCATATATATATCAAAATAAGTAAAACATGTGGAAACAAGAATGTGTCCACAGTACACGGATGCAACATCGCCACTATATTTACAAAGTTTCGAGTCGATTGGACTTCAACTTCATCAAAAACTACCTTGACCAAAAACTTAAACCTGCAGCGGGACAGACGGACGGACGATCGAACGAACGAACGAATTAGAGGGAGGCAGGACCTTTTACGGAACGCCGGGATCGGATGTTTTAAGTTCGGGATTCGGGGATTGATCCTTACGGGATCCGGGAACATATTTTTCAATTTCGGATTTCGGGATATGAATTTCTTTAAATTCTGCATTCTCGGGATTTCATGTTTTTAAGCCCGGGATTTCGGGATCAGGACCAATCCTACCAACCCCTCAAATTAGCCTTAATCGGCCTTAGTCATTTATACAAGATTCATATCCAACCAATGGCATGTTAATAATGCCCTCAAAAGAAAAGGCACTAAAAATTGTCCTAGAAGCATATTTTATTATACTAATAATGGTCTGTATATAAGCAGTTATATTTATTTCATGTTTGAAGCGGTGCAAATTTTTACCAAAAGATGCATTGTAGCAAAGGAGAAGAATAATTGAGGCCAGAAACACGAATATAATTGAATTTAACAGAAAGGAAACAAATATCGGACTTTGGAAAAAGGCAGAGGGCTTTTGATACCTTTTATGAAATTCTCCATACATAATATCTTTTACAAAAAAACATCCAGCAACAGCTCACAAGGTGTATATGCCCGCGATTTCGCGGGTGTGTTCTAGTTTGCCGTGGGTTCTTTTCCTAGAATCAACTCTTCCTTTAGCACAAACTTACAACTTCGCGTCAATCAAATTGCTTAAAGTTGCCTTTTAAGTTTCATACCACATACCTTTTTCGTTTAAAAAGTAATATATCTATGCATGAATGACCACAATGGTATGATTTCATTGTATCGTTATCAAGATATAAAAAAGTGCCATTGGCTATTTTAGAATAAGATTGTGTGTTTCAAATTTAAAACAAAACATGATTGTAATAAGTTTTCAAATTAATTTTAATGTATCATGTAATTTAATTCTTTGTTTTAGAAAAATCTAATTTTGAAAAGACAAGTTTCTATTATTTAAATTAAGAATACACACTATGGATCTTAATACCTTGCTTAGAGTACAATGCAATCGTATGATTGTGGTATTTCCCATCTGATGTGGTTCATAAGCGTTTTTCGTTTCTCGTATTTTATATATATTTGACCGATGGTTTTCCTGATTAAATGGTTTGACACGAGTTATTTTTGGGGGCCCTTTATAGCTTGCTGTTCGGTGTGAGCCAAGGTTCCGTGTTGAAGACCGTACTTTGACCTATAATGGTTTACTTTTACAAATTGTGGCTTGGATGGAGAGTTGTTTCATTGGCACTCATACAACATCTTCTTATATCTAGTTACATTGTACACAAAAATGTATCTACTGCAAAGCCTTTTGAATGGAAATTCAAGCCACTTGATGATGCCGATCATTATTTAACCTTCTTACAGATCATGATCTCTGTTATCTTGGATTGAAAAACCGTAATTGTTTGAAAGGAATTTGACACTAATATATTTATTCTGATAAAGCTTTTAGTTTTTAGTTTTAAAATAAAACATTAAAAATAAACCTGCAATTTAATTATTGATCTATTGCTAGTTCTTTTTTGATACCTACCTGCTAGACTATCTTTAGGCCACATTTATCTATATTATCAAATTTAACATACGCAAATTTTACTGTGAAATTTTAAAATGTTTCATTTTTTTTCTCATGTAAAACGCACATTCGTTGCATTTCAAATATATACGTCTGTTTTATCAATACATTTTGTCATTTTACCATGTAAAAAAGAAGACATCGCATTATCTTAATATACTTACTTACACCAATGGCTACCACGTTTCATTCTGAAGTTAAGGGCTTTTTGAAATCACATATTTTTGTTTATGTGAGATTGACCTATAAACTGTTCAGTTCCCAAGTCGTGTTTGCTGCATTAATAAACTCGTGATATAGAAAATCACTGTCGGAAATTGATCAAAATAACAGCAATGATACTAGTGAGTAAATTTACAAAACATAACACTTAGATAATGAACTTCGTTTTACAAACACATGTGAAACAAGAAGTTGGCCAAAATCAATAGACCAATTAAGGTGGTACCTAACACTACAGGGAGATAACTCTGTAAAATCAGCAAAATGTTTTAACTTTGGTGTGTTGTTAAGAGAATATTAAGCTTCTCAATGATCAAAATAAGTGTTTCTCAAACTGCTATATAACCAGTGTAATTTTTCTGATAAAACGGTTGGTTCAAGTTTTTTGAAATTTTTCTATTTTATACCTTTCAATTGTTGTCAATATAATGGAATTTAATGCGACTGTCATACTATGAGAGGTTAAGCTAGCTATAAACCGAGGTTCAATTCACCATTTTCTACATAAGAAAATGCCTGTACTAATTCAGGAATAAAACAGATGTTATCCATTCGTTTAATGTGTTTGAGCCTTTGATTATGCAATTTGATTAGGGACTTTCCGTTTTAAGTTTTCCTCGGTGTACGGTACTTTTGCTGTTTTACTTTTGTCCATGGACTAACATTTACAAAAATGTCGCGGAAATGGACTCACAAAATTATATTTAATTGTTTCCTTTGTGTACTTAATTTTGTAAATTTTGAAAAGACCAATCTTCTTATTTCTGCATTAATGGAATTAGTGAAAACACTTACCTTATTATTTTTAAATTTTATTTGCCTTCTTAAAGTCTCTTACTTAAAAAAAAATTAAAAAAGGGAAACTCCATAACCACTTACTAAATCAAACGATATCAATCAAAGGAACAAATGAAAAACAACTGCCACATTCCTGACATTTTCCGTTACCTATACTCCCCACTTCATGACTGTTGTTTATAGTTTGGCTATATGACAAAATTGGGTGAGAAACCTAAACAGATATAAGAGGGAAACGTGGTAATCCAAAAATTAATGCTATAGAAAATCATTTTTTCGTTAAACATTTTAATTTCAACAAATCAAGGCTTTTCCTTTGTATCTGCAATATGTTTTTCCACATGAGTACATGATTTACACCCATTTGAACAATATATTTCACCTTTTTATATCGACAATTTTTCCGTTATGAAAGATTTCTTTTGCTTTCTCATTTAGTTGTTACCGACCTTTTCAGGCAGCTTGCCGAGACATGGGAGCAGAGCTTGTTACTATTAATTCAGAGGATGAAAACAACTATATTATAGACAAGGCCAAGATCATGGATTCAGGTAACACCACTACAATACTGTAAATTCAGAAATTATTGCGTTCATTTATTATTGCGATTTTGTCATTTTAAATTAAATGCGATTTTAATTATTACGATTTTGAGAAAAGTCATGCTTAATTCAGTTAAGATATTACAAAATGCGAGTTTTAATTATTGCGTTTACAACTCTGTCGCATTATTCGCAATAATAAAAACCTCGCAATAATTTCTGAATTTACAGTATTATGAGAGTTTTGATTTGGGGTCCTTTATTCATTTTTCGTCATTGTTTAGACCAATTTTCTCTATTTTTTTTATTTATTTTGCTCATTATTTTCAATTATTTATATTTCAGCACACCATTATTCCCCCTTCTAAATGTGTTTGTCTATTTTTCTGTATTCTAATTTTTTTTCTTTTTATTCTGCACTTATTGTCCATTATCATCTATATAGTAAACCCCATCCAGACCCCACTTACTGCTCATTATCATCTATATAGTGAACCCAATCCAGACCCACTTACTGCTCTTTATAATCTATATAGTAAACCCCATCCAGACCCGACTGACTGCCCATTACCATCTATATAGTAAATTCCACCCAGACCCCACTTACTGCCCATTATCATCTATATAGTAAACCCCATCCAGACCCACTTACTGCTCATTATCATCTATATAGTAAACCCAATCCAGACCCCACTTACTGCCCATTATCATCTATATAGTAAAACCCCTCCAGACCCTACTTACTGCCCATTATCATCTATATAGTAAACCCCATCTAGATCCTACTTACTGCTCATTATCATCTATATAGTAAACCCCATCCAGACCCTACTTACTGCCCATTATCATCTATATAGTAAACCCCATCTAGATCCTACTTACTGCCCATTATCATCTATATAGTAAACCCCATCCAGACCCTACTTACTGCCCATTATCATCTATATAGTAAGCCCCATCCAGACCCCACTTACTGCCCATTATCATCTATATAGTAAATCCCATCCAGACCCCACTTACTGCCCATTATCATCTATATAGTAAATCCCATCCAGACCCCACTTATTGCCCATTTTCAGGTAAACTAATGAATGAGTTATGGATTTCTCCTAGACGAAATTTAAAGGTCCCAGTGAATAACTACACAGAGAACAATAACCATTGTATTTATACAATGGGAAAAAAGAACTGACAAAAGTTTAAATAGGAGAAGAATCTGTGGAAAAGTTTCATTTGGTTCGTAATAAATATACTTGTCAATCTATATTCAACGATGAAGTTATTTTGGTTTTTTGTTTATATCAGAAAAAACTAGACTTAAAACGACAACAAAAAATCTGGTCAACTATGTCTGGATAACTTAGTTAATACACTGGATTTGAATAAAAGGACATCAAGGGTGTACGTCAATGTAACACCATCGAACAAATACATCTAAATGTAATATAAAGGTTAATATACAGTTTTTAAACATAAGTATATGCAGAAAAGCAATATTTTAATCTTCCCTATTCTTAATAAAATAAACACTAGCTATGAAATCTATGATATAAACTCCAACTATACTAATACAACAAACTTCATGACATAAATTCCGTCTGCATTTTAAATTCAATAATCAATTAAAACCATCTGAAATGTTTTAGATTTTTGGTTAGGAGCAAATGACAGAGTACAGGAGGGTACATTTGTCTGGGGAGACAGTTCTGATCCAGTGATCATACATAACTGGCGTTATTATGAACCAAATGGTGGTACTAAAGAAAATTGTGTTTACATTACTAAAACATTAAATTTTTATTGGGGTGATTTACAATGTTCTACAAGTTTGCCCTACGTTTGTGAAAGAGCGTAAGTATGATTTTATACATTTCTAAGATACATTTTTTATGAGTTTTGATTAATATTTTAAACCATAATGTATTTTTTTGTAATTTATGTTATTGGTGAAATTCTCTAGAAATACTGTTGACCTATAACATGTAAAAAAAGACAGACTGTATTAATTAACAGCTGACAAAAACGTATTGATTTTTTAGAAAGAAGAAAATAATACGAAAAGTTTCAACATTTTCGGTAGAAAGGGCTATAGGCGTGATATACTTATTCAATAGAGCACTTTCGAGTTATGTCCTTCACCGGAATAATTCGTCAATTTTGTGCGCCTATTTGACGCCTTAGATAGAGAAAATCGCCTGTATCCCTTCTTTATTAGGGTTCATCAAGCGTCCTTGCGATCGTAAGAACTGTATCACAATTCCCTCATTATAGCATTGCTGAATATCAATTATAAGAATTTAATTTGACGAATATTTTTTGTATATAGCATTATTATTGTTTCAACCAATCGCTCAACATACATTGTAGGAACGGAAGAGACGACGCCCCTAAACGTCGTCTCTTCCGTTCCTATGTTGAGCGATGGTTGAGAAAAATAATGCTATATTGCACGAATTATTCGGCAAATTCAATTCTTATAATTTTTTAATCAGCATTTCTGTCATTAGGGAAATGCTATCAAGTACCTGACAAACGTTAATTCTAGTTCATCCTGCATAATAACGATCACGAAGACGCTTGATGAACTTTAATAGTGCAGGGATACAGGCGTCCCCTCTATCTGAAAAATGACGTCATAAAGGCGGATCTAATTGGTGACATTTTCCGGTGAAGGAACTAACATGAAAGTGGTCTATAAAATTTCATGATGAGACTATTTTTAGTTTCCTTTAATAACATTAACGAAACAATGTGTCTGCATGAGATAGACATTTTGACACTTAATGACTCTTTATCAGCGATGTTCGAGGCCAAAATATTTGAAAATCAAAAAACTTATTAAAAAGTCGCAAAGCTTTTAACCGTAAATGGGCAAAAAGGATAGCCAAAGATGGTCAAGAAATTTGAGGGTATTGTTCAAATATTGTTGCAAAAGCTGTTCTTAGCTAGATTGTTGTTGTACAAAGCATATTATGGCCGTGCACAGCCTCCCTCCTGTTGAGGTGAGCACGCTTCCACAAGACCACCGATGTAGTTATTGGGCCAACTGAAATTAATGTGATACAAGTGAAATATTTGGTGTTCTATGAATCTTTCAACTGTTATGGTTTCAAAACTGTTAAAAACAATGTTGGTCAATCGCAGGTTTATTCAACCGATGATTCTTTCAAGAGATTTCATAAAAAAATGCTCAATATCTGTGGATATTGATTCTTTTCTTTATTCATACCTTAAAATCCTTTTAAACCTTTATGTAAGTTACTTTAAATGAAGTGTAACTGTTATTCTTATTTCAATTACATGCAAGCAGTATAGTTTTTGAATACAGACTGTGAGAATGAAGATTATGTTTATTGGTTGGTGATTTGTTGTCAATTTTAGACTTTTAGATTGTCCACTTGGATGGGTAATCCCTGAGAATATGACTTCAACATCCTGCTATTTATTCAGTACAGATAGTAAGAATTGGGAGAGTGCACAGGTGATATATGAAATTTAAGGCAACATCATTTCAAATTAAGGCAATCTATGTTCAAATAAGTATAACCGATTCAGAACACAAATTTAAGTTACAAAACAAACTGATCGAGACCAGATATATCTATGAGGTAGGCGTCTCGTCCCATGCATGCATAAACTCAACGAATTTATAATTTGTTACGATACACGTGCGTTTCGTCTACATAAAATTCTTCAATGGCGCACGAATCAACAATATAGCGGCCAAATCCGACACAGACATCATTGTATGTAAAAACAAGAATGTGTCCATAGTACACGGATGCCCCACTCGCACTTTCATTTTACATGTTCAGTGGACCGTAAAATTGGGGTCAATACTTTAACTTGGCATTAAAATTAGAAAGATCATATCATAAGGAACATGTGTAATAAGTTACAAGTTGATTGGACTTCAACTTCATCAATAACTACCTTCACCAAAAACTTTAACCTGAGCTTTGCAATATCTTTTTCTTTGTTTAGTGGACTGTGAAATTGGGGTCAATACTTTAATTTTGAGCAGATACTATTTCCTTCCACGGATAATCTCTGACAGGATTGGTGTTACGAAGATATTATCAAAATGCTGGACTTTTTGATCGACAATATATTTGATGAGTTTGAAGGATTCATATTTAAACAGACAATCGGTATTCCAATTGGTACTAATTGTGCACCCCTACTAACCGATTTGTTTTTGTACTCGTATGAATCAGAATTCATTCAAACTCGTCTAAAAGACAAACAGAAAAGGCACCTTGCGAAATTCTTAAATTTCACTTTCCGATGAATTTATGATGTCCCATCACTGAATAAACCATATTGCAGCCAATACTTGCATCTCATATATCCCAGCGAACTTGAAATTAAGGATTCTACTGATACTAGAAGGACTGCTTCATACCTTGACATTTTCCTCAATATTAACACTGATGGACGACTTCACACGAAATCTATGAACAGGACGATTTCATTTTCCCAATTATCAATTTCCCATTTCTCAGCAGTAACATACGTATGGTGTTTACATATCTCAATTAATACGTTATTCTCGTGCATTTTTCACACTATACAGACTTTATATACAGAAGTGTGTTCCTAAAGCAGAAACTACTCCAATAAAGTTATAAGGAGGACAGATTAAAAATGTCACTATGTAATTTTACGGACACCATCACGAATTGGTTGATCCATACGATGTATCTTTGTCCAAACTAACTATGGACATTTTAACCACGTGTTAGATTGTGGTTTGTCATTACGGCGTCCGATCTTTTTATTACCGAACGTGACTTCTTCCCGAATATGACTGTTTTGCTGAGTGTGAATTCGTATTGCTTTAAGACGTGGTACGGTACTTATCCATCCCAAATTAATTTGTTGGGTTTTGATGTTGTACTTGTTGTTGTCATCGGATTTTTTCAAATATTTTAACGTTTGTAGTTGTAAATCGTTTTTTTTTCTTCTGTTGTATCATTGTGTTGTATTGGGAGATAACCACTCATCCAGTTCATTTGGTAGATTTAATTTTGGATCAACGAAATTTACACTATATATTTGGTTTGCAGTTTGATCAGAAGAAACAATCACAAAGCTAGACAAAACAATTAATTATCTAATTATTACTTCAACTAAATAATAATTAGTATTATTATTTTCACTGTTATTAATATAAGTTAGATGAGTCATACAATTTCACCCAAATTCTCTTAATTTTCGGAACACGTTTTAGAAATTTATATGTGACGTCGCTTTGGGCGTTGCATTGACTATGGCTAACAGGGCTGTGATTTTGTAATGTATTTCTTTTTTATTTTATAGCTAGTCACCATTTCAGTTAACTCATGTATATCTGTTATATAGTCATTTTATCAAACTTACTGTTTGCAAAACTATGTATTATTTTTAATAATAATGATGTTTTTGTCTCAGGCGGTTAACCCTTGCCTCACTACTTTTTGGAACTTTTGGTCCATGGCAATCTTCAAATCCTCAACTTGGTAGTTGTTATGGCTTTCAAACTTTTTACATCTGAGCATTGTTTTGTGTGGACGTAGCGCGCGTCTGGTGTATAAAAATATTTGTTAACCTGTTACCTTTGGATAGCTATTATTCGTTTGTTTCTCTGTCCTATATTTTCTCCCATTTATCTGTTTATTTATTGTAACCCTGTCTTGTAATGTTGCCATTAAAACGGGAGGTTTGGCATGCTACAAAACCAGGTTCAACTCACTATTTTTTTTTCATAAAATGCCCTGTACCAAGTCAGGAAAATTGCCATTGTTACATTATAGTTCGTTTCTGTGTGTGTTACGTTCCGGTGTTGTGTCTCTGTTGTGTCGTAGTTCTCTTATATTTAATATATTTCCCTCAGTTTTAGTTTGTAACCTAGATTTGTTTTTTCCTCTATCGATTTATGAATTTTGAACAGCGGTATACTACTGTTGCCTTTATTTACGATAATTGGAACATATCTGTCGTCATCTATGAAACGGATATTTGTAAAAAATTCGAAAGGGTGAATTCAACTTCACCACTTAGACCTCTTTATTCAGTAGCTAAATTTAATAAAAGATTTGTCAGACTTAATGGAGACAGAGAATCTGGTTTCTATAATGGAATATTTGCCAATGGAAGTCCAAAAAGTAGGATTCAAAAAATCGTCCTATAATTTTAGATTGAATGCCATAACAATGGAGCAGACCTTGTAGTTATTAACTCAAAGGAGGAAATGCTTTACATTAAGGAACAAGCGAAAGACAGGAATTCACGTAAGGATTTTCTATTACAGATCAACTATTGGCTGGTATGCAGGTATACTACAACACTAAAGCAACTCTACAAAACGTTGAAAAAAAGTAATCAAGGTGGTACCTAGCAGGTGACACCAAAAATTTGCTGTCGTTTAATTTCTTTGATTTTTTTATGGTGAAACAATGATATAACCTGCAAAATATCATAAATTCTTGGAATTCTAACCAAGGGTTTCCGCACATTTTTAGTTTAAAAAAAACCGCTTAAATCAAAGATATAACCATACATGGCTCTAAGATTGGTTAACTAATGGCTATTTTACTTTTGGGGGAGTAAAGAATTATAAAATTGCTTAACAATTAACATTATTTCGTTAGAGTTTCAGCAATTAACCTGAAATTTAAGGCTTTTTTTATAACTATTAACCTAATCTTAAACTGAAAATAGAATATTGTACAAGAAAATACCCCAAAATGAAATGGCTAAAGATCCATTTCTTTTAGAAAAATCAAAGATGTAGAAAAATTGTGTTGTTTAATTTCCCTCAAAAGTGCATATAATTCAAGGAACATTACTAGGTACAATGTAACACTGTTTAACAAAAGATTAAGAATTTTTTAACCAACCAAAACCGACAACCAGCAAACTTTGTCATCCCCCTATTTTCCCTGAAAATGCCATTTTTAGTCTGTAAAAGTTCCTTTTTCTTAATAGCTCTGTATTTATATATAATTGTGACCAACTTATATGAATATTTACTTATTCCATTCTATCTCTTTAAACTTCATAATTTCCATATTTTCACCATATTCTGTACATTAAGGGAAAGCGGGTCGGTCATTAAGGCCCCGAAAATAATGCCATTTCAAGTCAATATAAGTGCGTTATTCTTAGAACTCTTTATCTGTATTTCTTGTGACCAACTTTTTATAATAGTAACTTATTTCATTGGATATATAGCAGTTTAACAAACTTTTGATCATTGAGAAGCTACATATTTACCTTCCAATAGAACGTAATTAAAACGTTCAACTGATGTTTCCGGAGTTATCTCCCTGTAGTGTTATGTACCACGTTAAAGAATAATAGAAATCTCGAGTTCACAGGAGACGATTCGACTCCAAAAACGTATTGCATGTTCTTGTATTGTTGATTCATTATTTGTTTCGTGGGATACCAATTTTCGTAAGTTTCATAGGTACAGGTAAACCTCGAATTCAAATGTTTAACAAAGTACAAACTTTGTATACGCTTGCATGCAAAATCTGGCAAAACCACTAAATCTATTACACACGAAAATACTATTTATCCTAACTCCACAATAATTGGTATACACGCAAATAAATTATGTTAATTATGTCAAATTCTGTAATGTTATTTTTCATACGTTTCAACACATAAACAAGATAGGTATAAAATCCAATTTTCAGATTTGTGGCTAGGAGCCAATGACAGACTGAACGAGGGAATATTCGTATGGGGAGATTCTAATGAAACTTTGTCCGTAGCTGATTGGCGGGCATACTTCCCAGATGGCGGAACAGTTGAAAATTGTATATATATAAGTAAAACTTTCTTGTTCAATTGGTTTGATATCAAATGTTCGAACAGTAATCCCTTCATCTGTAAAAAAGGGTAAGTTCAAATAATTAGTCATCTTGATTCACCATAAACTTTGTTACCAGTTGTACCCGTAGATCGGTAAAAAAATGATGTAGAATGATTTCCAATAAGGACAGCCAACAAACAGAGTCAAAATCACGCCGATTTCAGCAATCTTAGGTTATCGTTCGGCCTTCAACAATGAACAAAATCCATAACGTGATGTCAGCTATAAATGCCCCTACATGACGACATGTAAAGAAATTCAAATTAAAAAAAACCTGCTCGATTTACTACAAAACAATATAAGAAAAACAAATATGATATACAGTAATCAACGACAACCACTAAATTATAGGCTCTTGAATTATAACAGACACGAATAGATTATGCCGAGGTCAAACATGCTGGTAAACGATCAACCCTCCCCTAACCTGTGATAGTGGTGTATCAGTACTTCATCAGACACACTGTAAATATCTCTCGAAAATGTCTTGAACCATCAGATTGACAAAAAGCACCAATACAACTAGAATAAAGTCAAAAGACACAAAGTGGCGTTCCGAGAATACTATAATTTACTAAAAGTTAGTCTAAAACCAGTAGCAACTACTAAAATGAGTACATCATGTTATCCCAATCTATATTAATAATCATTACGCATTCAACGGATTTAGTGTAAAAGACGTTTAAACAGTCTGAGGAAAGCACTTACTTGTAAAATGCCAAAATATTAGTACAACACATCGACGAGATGTATAGCAGTACATATTAAAATGCTTCAAAATTAAGACCAATATTATTACTGATTCAAACAGTACGCAAAGATCTTCAAATGAACTCATCATAGATACCAGGATTGAAATTTTATATTTACACCAGACTCGCGTTTCGTCTACAAAAGACTCATCAGTGACGCTCGAGTAAAAAAATAATAAAAAGACCAAATAAAGTATGAAGTTGAAGAGCATTGAGGACCAAAAATTCCTTAAAGTTTTTCCAAGTACAAGTTCAGGTTCTTATTTCAAGAAGTTATATTAAGATGTTCAAAATTTCCAATTTAAATTTGACTTGTTTATGTTGTCGGAAATAATTTTTCTAATGGCTCGTTCTGAATATATAGCACAGTGGTCTGAAAATAATCTAGTTAGTTTCAAAAAGACCTAATCAATCGAAGAAAAACATTTGAAATGTGATTTTATATAATTTTCTAGTGTTTTATTAATCTATTAAAAACAATTAAAACTTTTAAGAGTAATTTAATTAACAGAACGTCTATTGGCATACATTGATCCTGTGTTATTTACAGTAAAAAAAAAAGGGAGCTGATATTTGAAACAAAATGACAAACAATAGTCCATAACACATTACACAGTAAAAAAGACAGATTAAGACGAACCCTACCATAAACTAGAGTGAACTCAGGTGACATTGAAGGATCAGCAGCCCCTACTTCACTGGTGACACTCAACGCGTTATGCCTGTTAAGATACGCTATTATGTCAAGACAGTTGTATAAGCTTTTCATGTACACATATTCGTTTTTATACCGAGATGCTTGATGGCTGTTTGACATTGATAAGTTGCTAATTTAAACATTTTAACTAGAGACCTTTGACTGAATAGTAACGAGTTTTTACATAAGGTAAAACCTGGACTGAAATTTATTACATGAAATGATTCTATTGGGGGTAATTCATCTTCTCTCTTCCTTTCTTGTAAATATGAGTACTGTATCTTCTAAAACTATTCAGTGATATGAATGGGATGTATCTAATTATATCATTTTTTTTAAATATCTCAAAGTTTGAAATGAAACAAAGGCAAAATGTGTAATAAAATCGGGTACTTAAAGATGTTTATGAAAGAAACACTAAATACATTCCGGTCGACAGAACAGCTGCAAAATGCAAACATACTACATCTCCGTATTTTATTTGTATGTGAGTAAATAAAGTAAGGTTATTTTGAGATTTTGAGAAAAAATAACGATTCAATTCGCCGTTTCATCATGGATAATATTTCCAAGAGTGTAAACCAAAACGTCCTGATTGGTTAAAAATGTCACAAACAATAGAAATTGAACCAATGAAGTGACGTTATTTTCATTTTGGGGTACGAACAATGAAATTACCCATGATGCTTGAGATTCTGAAATGGCCAATTTGCAATGTATCAATCAAAATATCAGGGCATAACTTTCCTATTTAACTGCAGAGTGATCATGATTTTACAGAAAGGTATGTGAGAAAAAAATATAATAAATAAAATCTGATGTTATCCTCACGAAGAAATTCTAAAACATAAAGCGTGTAAAGAAGGATCTGCCTACCCTTCGTGAGCACCTGAGATCACCCGAAGTTTTTGGTGGGATTCCCCCCTGGGATTCCCTGATTATTCTTTAGTTTTCTATGTGATGTTTTGTGTACTGTTGTTTGTGTGTTTGTCTTTTGAGCCATTGCGTTGTCGTGTATTTTCCACTTATTGGTTTGAATGTCCCTTTTGGAATCTTTCGCCTTTCATTTAAAACAGTAAGATATTTTGGTAAATATTTATTATAAATAAAAGACAATTCATGTTTTATATCTAAAGGAATAGTAAATATTAAAAAAAAAAAAAAAAAAAAAAAGCGAAAGAAACACGATGTCAAAAGAGAGAGTATCCTATGTGTGCATTTTATTAGACAAAAACGATATATATTGGGTGATCGATAAATCATTCAATCAATAATTATTCATTTCTCAAAATTTGTTTTGCAGATTTAAATAGCAAACATTTCAAGAAGATATGATGATGGTAATACATGATGAAGGCAGGCATTAAATCAATAAATGATTGATTTGATTGATTTTGTTAATTTTTGTGGACTTCCCCTTATTAAATAAAGCTTGGAGATCGGTACTTATGTTTTACTATTTTGAATAATCATTGTTTCTATACTTCAAACTATTTCCATGTTTTGATATTAATTTGATGTTCATATCTTTGAAATATAGTATATGTTACATTATTTTGAATTGTCACTTGATCTTTCATTATGTTATGTGTGTAATAAATATTCAAATTTCTGTTGTATTTTCTAATCTTAGTATGCCCATGTTTAACATTTTTAATAATATACGTGGTGTTTCGCACACTCATTGCGTCAACATGAAGCAATAATTGTTGATCTGCTCAAGCAATTATTGTTGATCTGGTCATGAACACCCAAACTGTAATTTTATTTCTTTAATTCGGTATTTAATGTCTTCTCCTGTTCAGAACATGTTCCCTATTCTATATTTCAATCTAGTCAAAAAAGAAGATCCTGGCTCTGTGCTTGACAAATCAATAGGGTCATTGTGTTGATTATTCAATGTATTTCCATAATTATTTTGCTATTAAGTCAATAGCAAACGACAGCATTTAATAAAACGCACTAAGTATCAAGTGTCACGGTAGGGGGTAAAGAAAAAGGCATATACGGTTTGGAAAATACCAGTTTAAATAGGGTAAAAGTGGTCTATCCTTGTGCACATATACTCCAGCGATGATAAAATAAGAACGATAATCATTTGATCAATGAAAATACAAGAACAAAATAAGGATGTCAACTCTAGGAAGAAGAACTAATCGAGTACTATTTGGCTTTAGTGAGTAATACTCGAGAACTCTCTTAGAAAATGTCTACAAAATGGAAACACAAAATAATGTCCATTTTGCGTTATGTGGATTGTTGTCTGATGGACGTAAAATCCTCAACCTTATTATTTTGGACTAAATAATAGTCACAGGAGTTGTACATTATAATTGATAGCTCATTTACTACATATAATAATCATGCAAACAATATTCTAATCAATAATTTGATGAACACCTATTAAAAAACTATTACAAAGTCAAACCAGATCAAACAATAGTAATTAGTAATCGTACAGAAAACACATTGTTAAATCAACAAAGGGGTGATGATTAATCTTATCATTATCTCAGCGTAACCACAGGATGCAACGAATTGTTCTTATTTAGAAAAAATATCTTGTCAGCTTTTTCTGGACAGAGCCGGTTTTTTTTTCATTTTGTCAGTCCTACAGACGACAATGTCTGCTCTGACTGTACAAAGGTGGATGAATGGCTAAGACAAATGTGTAAGCAAAGCACACCTCTTTTCAGAGGAATTGTTAGTTATAATTCAGCGCAAAGATTCGAAACATATTTTAATTTTGATTAATCAAAGATTGCTATTCAATTCCGACAGACGCTATAAAAAATCAAATTTATTTAAGAAGGCGACATCAGTCTAACAGGAAAACAATTAGTCGATTATCATCTTGGTATTCTCGTTTTTACCGAGCAATGCTCGTTGACATCCGTAAACATACACAGGCTACCACGATCAACCAATTATTATCCAGTATAATTATAAAACTGTAATCATTAACGAATCAATCTATTTTGACAAGGTGTAAAAGTGTATTGCATCAGTAACAACAGACCTGCATGATGCATAACCATTTTCAGGTAATAGTAAGGCATAAATGATTAAAATGGTCGCGTACTTACCGTTTATATATATATAGATAACAAGAATAAAAAGAAAGAAATTACTGAAATGATTCCTGACGACATGGATGGACTTAAAATAGGTGGTTTCATTATTTGAAACTGCGGCACTAAGTTTGTTTTTTATAATTGACATTCCGATGGCATTTGTGTTTACAGCCATTTTAGGATATATTATTGTAATTTTTCGTTTTATTAAATGGACATATAGAGTAAACGCGATGAAGTTAGAAAATTCTAACAACAGCGACGCCATTGATACCGGAAGTGGACATGGAATGAGGAGAAATGCCAAAACACTTGGAATTATTATTATTGTTACACTTATGGCGAGCATACCAAGATCAGTAATGTCATTTTACTCTTTATATACAGGTCCAGTAGAATTCACATTAACTGTTCTATTCTTGTGTAATGGTTGTCTGATCCTTAAGCTATTATTTGATCCAATAATTTACGTCTTTGTTGTGAAGGAGTTCAGAGAGAGAATACGATCTCTTTGCAACAAAGTATTCGGTCACAATTTATAAATGATCCATTAGCCGTACTTCTATTCTGTGGTTCGTCCAATCACAAACAGCTAACGCTAATAACTGTCCATTATTTTCGTCTTTCATCCCATCAGACGCATTTCTGATAAATAAGCCGTCCGTAGTTTCAGTAGTTCAACCAGTCACACTTATATCTGAACAATATGCCGCCCGTAGTTGCAGTCGTTTAACCAGTCACACACATTTCTGAACAAAAGGCCGTCCGTAGTTTCAGTCGTTCAACCAATTAGTCGTGTATCAATTAGCAGTCTCGTTTCTACCGAGCAATATTCGATTATTCATTGGCATTCTTAATTATATACCTGCTGTAATGATAAACCAATTATAATTAAGAATAATAAGATAATACTACGAATCAATTTATTTTTGCCAGGTGTAAAAGTTAATTGCGTCAGCAACCTTATACCTGTATGATGAGTTACCATTGAATGTACCAGTAAGGCATAAATGATCAGGAAAGTGTCCAGCAACTTCAGACCTGTAGAATGAGTTACCATTGAAGGTACCAGTAAGGCATAAATGACCATGGAAGTGGCAAACTTACTGTTTATAGATTTAGATTACAATGATAAAAGATAGGAATTACTTAGATAATTCCTGACGATATGGATGAATTAAAACTTGGTGGTTTCGTTATATGTATGCTTTGCCTCATACTGAACATTGGATCGCTTATTGTTTTAGCAAGTTCAGAAAAGTTAAGAAAGTCTAAGTTTCAGAAACTAGTGCTATGCCAAAGTATCACAAACGTTATGTTTGTTTCAGAAGTACCGCTGCTTGATTTAGTACAAGAAATAGTCAACAGGCAGGATGAAAAAATATGTTTATGTTTGTTTCTACAACACTTAATTATTGCAACATTTCAATTTTCGACGTACCAGTGTTTTCTGATCTCTTTGGAACGGTTAATGGCAACATTTACCGAACCACAAAAAATCTTGCTATTCCTAACATCAAATAAAGGGATGGCCTTCAGCATTGTTTTTCTGCAAATTGGAATAATTTGTCACTTTCTTTATACTATATCGACGGACTGTAAACAGTGCACAGTCGCAGAAACAGCGACACCAAGTTTGGTTTTTATAATTGACATTCCGATGGCCTTTGTGTTTACAGCCATTATTTTAGGATATATTATCGTAATTATTCGTTTAATCAAACGGACACATAGAGTAAACGCGATGAAGTTAGAAAATTCTAACAACAGCGACCCCATTGATACCGGAAGTGGACATGGAATGAGGAGAAATGTTAAAACACTTGGAATTGTTATCATCGTTACACTTATGGCGAGCATACCAAGATCAGTAATGTCATTTTACTCTGTATATACAGGGCCAGTAGAATCCACATTAACTGTTCTATTTTTGTGTAATGTTTGTTTAATCCTTAAGCCATTATTTGATCCAATAATTTACATCTTTTGTGTGAAGGATTTCAGAATGAGAATACGATCTCTTTGCATCAAAGTATTCGGTCACCATTCATAAATGATCATTTAGCCGTACATCTGTTCCGTGGTTCATCCAATCACGAACAGCTGTGCGCTAATAATTGTCCATTATTTTCGTCGTTCAACCAATCAGACACAATTCGTTACCATTAACCGTCCGTAGTTTCAGTTGTTCAGTTAGTCACATACAATTCTGAACAATTTTTTCCATTATTTTCTTCACAGTTTATGTATACGTAGACGTGGAGTTGAAGAAACTACTTATCAACGACATCAAAACAATACTACTGTTGATTCATAATTATTCGTTTGATACCAATTTTTGTGGATTTCGTGGGTATATGTGTGCCACGAATCCAAATATTCAACGGATTGCCAGTCTAAAACACAAAACAAAACATCAATGAAAATGCAGACATTCATCAATCCACGAAAATTATTACCCACGAAAATAAATGAATCAACAATATTCATTAAACTAATTAGCAGTACATGCAGTAGCATGATATATAATAAACATGTTCTAGGTCGTCAGGATTATAAAACATTAGTGAAAATAGGTAAGGCCAGTAGGGCCGATTTTAACAAAATCCCTTTATTTGTACTCACATCACAGCTCAATGTGTGTAAAAGAGTAGAGAACTTTGAGGTTCTTAATTTATTGCAAAAGAGAGGCGAAAGATACCAAAGGGACAGTTAAACTCATAGATCGAAAACAAACTGTGTCATGGAACTGATTTCTACACAGATAACTAAGTCTAATGATAAATGCAATGTATGCTTTCTACTGTGTGCATTTAAAAAACATATATATATATGTTCTAAATTTAGGCATTCTGTAAAATGACTGAATTTTCAGGCAATTTAGAAAATGCCTAACCTTGACAGGCATTATACAAAATGACTAAAAATACCTAGTCATTTTGTAAAATGACTGAAATTTTGAAGCAAAATTCCACAAATTGCGTGTTGAGTTTCAGGCAATTTGTAGAAGGAGGATATCATTGAGATGCGTATGGCGAAAGTTGACAAAAGCACAATATTTTGCAAAGAAAATAACTAATAGTTCGGTAGAACTAAGTTATTCTCCAAAAACCAGATCGGATTTTTTTATTATGCCTTATGAAATGTTCTTTTTAGTGAAACTACGTATTAAGTACGTACATGTACTCCCTCTGTATTTATGATACCAACAGTGAATTTATGATTATTCTGTCAAAATGGCAAAAAGACAAATTATTCTGTCAATAGAACAACATTTACAATCACATGTTTACAAAATGTAGATTCAAAACAGTAAAGTGAAATATTTGAAGTAGAGAAAAGTTCGTTTTTAATTGACCGATTGCTGGTTTTTTATGCCTTATGATATGTTCTTTTTAGTGAAACTACGTGTTAAGTACGTACATGTACTCCCTCTGTATTTATGATACCAACAGTGAATTTATGATTATTCTGTCAAAATGGCAAAAAGACAAATTATTCTGTCAATAGAACAACATTCACAATCACATGTTTACAAAATGTAGATTCAAAACAGTAAAGTGAAATATTTGAAGTAGAGAAAAGTTCGTTTTTAATTGACCGATTGCTGGTTTTTTATGCCTTATGATATGTTCTTTTTAGTGAAACTACGTGTTAAGTACGTACATGTACTCCCTCTGTATTTATGATACCAACAGTGAATTTATGATTATTCTGTCAAAATGGCAAAAAGACAAATTATTCTGTCAATAGAACAACATTTACAATCACATGTTTACAAAATGTAGATTCAAAACAGTAAAGTGAAATATTTGAAGTAGAGAAAAGTTCGTTTTTAATTGACCGATTGCTGGTTTTTTATGCCTTATGATATGTTCTTTTTAGTGAAACTACGTGTTAAGTACGTACATGTACTCCCTCTGTATTTATGATACCAACAGTGAATTTATGATTATTCTGTCAAAATGGCAAAAAGACAAATTATTCTGTCAATAGAACAACATTTACAATCACATGTTTAGAAAATGTAGATTCAAAACAGTAAAGTGAAATATTTGAAGTAAAGAAAACTTCGTTTTTAATTGACGGATTGCTGTTTTTTTTTATACAAGATACTCTAATGATAATTGTGGTCAAGTTTGGTTAAATTCAACATAGTAGTTCCATATGATATCATGGTTGTAAGTTAACAGACGAAGACAGAAGACAGCCGCCCAGATGAGAATAGCTCACTTGACTCCTTTGGCTAGGATAGCTTAAAATCGACGAAGAAAAGAACAAATAACAGTGCATTGAGAGGAGAAGCGTTTCAAGAAAAAGAGGGATCACCCTTCATTGGCAGATCTGTTTGAGTTCGTCTTAAGCTATAAGTCAAAAGATGCGGATAATATCGTTTGATTTTTTTGGGAACATATGAAAAAGAAGATATGCATTGGTGACGTGTGTGCTTATTGCAAAACCTTTTGTTGCCTAACGTTAAGTGTTATATCAGTAAAGGTAATGAAAGAATTAAAAGTGTGATGATCCCGATTTTCCTAATGTGGTCGGAGTGCTAAATACGCCAAACAATGTATTTGCCTAAAAACAAGTGAAATATTGTGTACAGTTCTGTCGTGCAAACATTTTGAAAAATAAACAAAAATGTCAAGTTATGTGCTTGTGTGAATTGTAGTCAACTGTGTTGACTTAATTTATCAATGGGATATGCTCATAATTATAAATTAACTGTTAGCAAAACTTTGAATTTTTTAAAAAACTAAGGCTTTTCTACCTCAGGAATAGATTACCTTAGCTGTATTTTGCAAAACTTTAAGGAATTTTTGGTCCTCAATGCTCTTCTACTTCGCACTTTTTTAGGCTTTCAATTTTTTTTTTTATTCGAGCGTCACTAATGAGTCTTTTGTAAACAAAAAGCGCGTCTGGCGTAAATATAAAATTTTGGTACTGGTATCTATGATGAGTTTATTTGTAATAATTCAGTAAAATGTATTCTGGATTTTTTTTTTTATAAAAGCTCTTCTTTTTTAATTCAGTAATTATCATAAATAAAACAGCTCTGGTGTTCAAAGCTTTCAATTGTTTTTCTTAACATTTTATTCAATAAAATAATTTCAGGCATTTTGTAAAATTCCTAGAAAATTTAGTCATTATGTATAATGACTGAATCTTGCAGGCATTATAGAAAATGCCTAAAGTTTTCAGGCATTTTAAAAAATGCCTAAATTTAGAAAATACCTGTAACATATATAATACATGATATATAGCTTTATACAAATGACTCTATTATTCTCAAAAATTAAATTAAAAAAAACCCAACTACATGGAAAAGATTTTGGTTACACAGTGTCAGTTTCAAAAGCGTATCTTAAAACTGTTCGACATCATTTACCATTCGTCTAAGCGACATCTTGCGAACCAAATAAAAAACAGCGAAGGAAAAAAAAAGTGGCGGAAGTTTTTTTTACAGCAGATTTATTAAAATGACCACATAATTGATATTCATGCCAACAACGAAGTGCTGACTACTTTGCTGGTGATACCCTCGGGGACGAAACGTCCATCAGCAGTGGCATCGACCCAGTGGTGTAAATAGTTATCAAAGGTACCAGAATTATAATTTAATAAAGTTGTATCCAGACTTTGACAGAACCACTAAATCAAATTTTCACAAAAATGCAAGGCTTCCGCAATTAACGAAAATTGGAACCAACGAAAACAAAAGAATCCACATTTGTCTAAAACGATGATCCTGGCTCAGCTCTTGAAAATGCAATCCCCTTATTTGATGTTAGGAATAGCAAGATTGTTTGTGTTTCGGAAAATAATGCTATTATCCGTTCCAAACAGATCAGAAAACACTGGTACATCGAACATTGAAATGTTGCAAAACTTAAGTGTTGTAGAAACAAACATAAACATGCAACTTCGTTCTGTCTGTTAAATATTTCTTGTACAAAAACAAGCAACGGCACTTATGAAACAGGCATAACGTTGGTGATACTTTGGTATAACACAAGTTTCTGAAACTTAGACTTTCTTAATTTTTCCGAACTTGCTAAAACTATAAGCGATCCAATATTCAGTATGAGGCAAAACATACATATAACGAAACTACTAAGTTTTAATTCATCCATATTGTCAGGAATTATTTAAGTAATTTCTATCTTTAATAATTGTCATCTAAATATATAAACAGTAAGTGTGCCACTTCCCTGATAATTTATGCTTTACTGGTACCTTCAATGGTAACTCATTCTACAGGTCTGAAGTTGCTGACCACTTCCCTGATCAGTTATGCCTTACTAGTACCTTCAATGGTAACTCATTTACAGGTCTGAAGTTGCTGACCACTTCCCTGATCAGTTATGCCTTACTAGTACCTTCAATGGTAACTCATTCTACAGGTCTGAAGTTGCTGACTACTTTCCTGATCAGTTATGCCTTACTAGTACCTTCAATGGTAATTCATTCTACAGGTCTGAAGTTACTAGCCACTTCCATGATCAGTCATGCCTTACTAGTACATTCAATCGTAATTCATTCTACAGGTCTGAAGTTGCTGGCCACTTCCCTGATCAGTTATGCCTTACTAGTTCTCATCATACAGGTATGAGGTTGCTGACGCAATTCATTTTTACACCTGTCAAAAATAAATTGATTCGTAGTAGTATCTAATTATTCTTAATTATAATTTGATTACCATGACAGCATATATATAATTAAGATTGCCAATGAGTAATCGAATATTGCTCGGTAGAAACGAGACTGCTAATTGATACACGACTAATTGGTTTCCAGCTCGAATGATGTAGATTTCTATTAGTAAAGGTTATTTTTGAAGTCGGAATTAGATAGCAATCTTTGATTAATCAGAAGAAGAATATGTTTCAACTCTTTGCGCTGAATTGTCACAATTCCTCCAAGTGGAGGTTTGCTATGCTTATTCGTTCGTCTTAGCCATTCCACCACCTTTCTACAATTAGAGCAGATATTGTTCGATACGTTACAAAATTGAAAACATGGCTATGTCCAAAAACAAGCTGACAATAAACTCATATAGATACCAGGACTAAATTTTGTATATACGCCAGACGCGCGTTTCGTCTACAAAAGACTCATCAGTGACGCTCAAGATATTGTTTCGTAATAAAACAAATTCGTTGCATCATGTGGCCACATAATAATTGTTTTATTCATCACCCTTTTGTTGATTTGCAAATGTGTTTCCTTTTATGAATACTAAAATTCTGTTGTTTTATCTGGTTAGACTTTGTGATAGTCTATCATATCCAATAATTGTGCTATACACTACATATCTTATAAAAGAAAAAAACTTGGCCATCCGAATATTTAAATAGATATAAGAAGATAGAGTATGAGTGCAATTCAGACAACTTTCAATCCAACTCATAATTGATAAGAAGTAAACCATTATATATATGTCAAAGTACGGTCTTCAACACGCATCTTTGGTTACACCGAACAGGAAGCTAAAAAGGACCCCAACATTACTGGTGTAAAAAGTTCACAAAGTCACACCGATTTTAAAAATTTTGAGAAAAATATTAAGAAATCAACGAAAGGGTGATGATTCACTCAATCATTACTTATGGTGACCACAGGATGCAACAGATTTGTTTTTTCTTTGGAAAAGTTCTCTTGTCAACTTTTCTGGACAGAGCCATGTTTTCAATTTTGTAACTGAATGAACAATACTACAGACGACAATATCTGCTCTGACAGTAGAAAGAGTATGGAATGGCTAAAACGAACGTATTTATATGTAAGCATGGCATACCTCTATTCGGAGCAACCATTCAGCGCTAAGATTTGAAACATATTCTAATTTTAATTAAGCAAAGATTGCTATCTAATTCCGACTTACGCTCTCAAAAATTGATTAGAATACTAGAAAACAACATCATTCTGAAAGGAAACCAATAAACCGAGTATTAATTGGCAGTCTCGCTTCTAGAAATATTAAAAAACTGGTTGACATCTTTAACACAGGCTACCATGGTTAACCAATTATAATTAAGAATAAATAGTTAAATCTGCTACGAATCAAATTAATATGGCAAGGTGTGAAATTAAATTACGCCAGCAACGACACACCTGTATGACATAGTACCATATTCAGGTAAAAGTACGACATAACTGATAATAGTAGTCGCGCAGGTATTAACCGTTTGTATATAAATGTATATCGATGACTATTATAATAAGAAAGGAATTACTGAAATGATTTATGACGATATGGATGGATTTAAAATTGGTGGTATTATTATTATTTGTTTCGTTTGCCTCCTACTGAATATTGGATCGCTTATAGTTTTAGCAAGTTCAAAAAAATTAAGAAAGTCTAAGTTTCAGAAACTTGTGTTATGTCAAAGTATCAAAAACGTTATGCTTGTTTCAGAAGTACCGTTGCTTGGTTTAGTGCAAGAAATATTCAACAGACAGAACGAAGTTGCATGTTTATGTTTGTTTCTACAACACCTAATTATTTCAACATTTCAATGTTCGACGTACCAGTGTGGTCTGATCTCTTTGGAACGGTTAATGGCGACATTTATCCAATCTATCCAATCGAGCTACAGATAAAGGATACTACAGATACAGTTAAGTCGGCCTCATATCTTGACTTACATCTAGAAATTGACAATGAGTGTCGGTTGAAAACAAAACTTTACGACAAAAGAGATGATTTCAGCTTTCCAATTGTGAACTTTCCATTTCTAAGTAGCAACATTCCAGCAGCACCTGCACACGGGGTATATATCTCCCAACTGATACGATATTCCCGTGCTTGCATTTCCTATCATGATTTTCTTGATAGAGGGTTGCTGCTCACAAGGAAGCTATTAAACCAAGAATTCCAAATGGTGAAGTTGAAATCCTCCCTTCGTAAATTTTACGGACGCCATCACGAGTTGGTTGACCGTTATGGAATAACCGTTTCACAAATGATATCGGATATGTTCCTTACGTCGTAACTACAATCCCTTTCCCTTTCATGAATGTGACCTACCGAATTAGACTATTTACCGGATTTGTTATCACATAAGCAACACGACGGGTGCCCCATGTGGAGCAGGATCTGCTTACCCTTCCAAAGCACCTGAGATCACCCCTAGTTTTTTGGTGGGGTTCGTGTTGTTTATTCTTTAGTTTTCTATGTTGTGTCGTGTGTGCTATTGTTTGTTTGTCCTTTTCATTTTTAGCCATGGCGTTGTCAGTTTGTTTAAGATTTATGAGTTTGACTGTCCCTTTGGTATCTTTCGTCCCTCTTTTACCGAAACACAAACAATCTGGCGATTCCTAACATCAAATAAAGGGATAACCTTCAGCATTATTTTCCTGCAAATTGGAATAATTTGTCACTTTCTTTATACTATATCGACAGACTGTAAACAGTGCACAGTCGCAGAAACAGCAACACCAAGTTTGGTTTTTATAATTGACATTCCGATGGCATTTGTGTTTACAGCCATTATTTTAGGATATATTATTGTAATTTTTCGTTTAATTAAACGAACAAATAGAGTAAACGCGATGAAGCTAGAAAATTCTAACAACAGCGACGCCATTGATACTGGAAGTGGACATGGAATGAGGAGAAATGTTAAAACACTTGGAATTATTATCATCGTTACACTTATGGCAAGCATACCAAGATCAGTAATGTCATTTTACTCTTTATATACAGGTCCAGTAGAATCCACATTAACTGTTCTATTTTTGTGTAATGTTTGTTTAATCCTTAAGCCGTTATTTGATCCAATAATTTACGTCTTTTGTGTAAAGGAGTTCAGAATGAGAACACTATCTCTTTGCATCAAAGTATTCGGTCACCATTCATAAATGATCATTTAGCCGTACTCCTGTTCCTGTTCATCCAATCACAACAGCTGTGCGCTAATAATTGTCCATTATTTTCGTCTTTCAACCAATCAGACGCAATTCGGAACCATTAACCGTCCGTAGTTTCAGTTGTTCAGTTAGTCACACACAATTTTGAACAATAGACCGCCCGTAATTGCAGACGTTCAACCAGACAGACACTTTTCTGGCCAAAGAACCGTTCCATTTTTTTCTTCATCCGCGTTATACCGGACGAACCAGCAATTGTGGCTTATACTTTGTTGGCAAATTCAACAAAAACACATTTTTCGTATTTAGTGTCAATTATTGCAATTGTGATGTATAATGCTAGATAATAGCAACTTAAAGTTGACAGACTGGTTATAATAATATAAATTTGATAAGAATTAAACGTTCCTACTTTTAAACCGTTTTAAATATGTATCAATAATAGTGTCACAGCTTATTGTATGATGTTAAATTTCATTCAATTGATTCCATGATTTTCCTCACAGTTTATGTATTTGTCGACGTGGAGTTGAATGAACTACTAAGCAACGACATAAAAACAGTTCTACTTTTGATTCATTATTATTCCTTTGATACCAATTTTTGTGGATTTTGTGGTTTCAGGTGTACCACGAATTCAAATGTTCAACGGATTGCCATTTTAATATAAAGGTTTGTATAAAGACAAAGTCAAAATCACAAAATTAAATATCCATGAAAATGCATTCATTCATCAACCCACGAAAATATATGAAACCACAGTATTCATCAAACTAAATAAACTTGCAGTAGCATTATATATAATAAACATGTTATAACTTGTCAGAATTGTAAAATATTAGTGAAAAATAGGTGAGGACAGTGGTGCCGATTTTGTTATTTTGTTTGTTGTTTCATCTGAGCATAATTTTGTGGTGGACGCAGCGAGCGTCTGGTGTATAAAAATATTATTCAACCTGTTACCTTTTGATGGCTATTATTCGTTTGTTTCTCAGTCCTATATTTTCTACTATTTATTTATTGTAGCCCTGTGGTGTAACGTTGTAATTTTAATGTTATAATTAACACTGCCATTAAAGCGGGAGGTTTGGCATGCCGCAAACCCGAGTTCAACCCACCATTTTTTCATAAAATGCCCTGTACCAAGTCAGGAAAATGGCCATTGTTACATTATAGTTCGTTTCTGTGTGTTTTACATTTCGGTGATGTGTCTCTGTTGTGTCGTAGTTCTCTTATATTTGATACGTTTCTCTCAGTTTTAGTTTGTAACCCTGATTTGTTTTTTCTCTATCGATTATTGAATTTTGAATAGCTGTATACTACTGTTGCCTTTATTTAACAAAATCCTTTTACCTGTACTCACATCACAGTTCAATGTTTGTATAGAGTAATGAACTTTAAAGTTCTAAAACTATTGCAACTGATTGCTACACAGATAACTAAGTCTAATGATAAATACTGGACACAATTCTTTCTATTGTACGCATAAAAAACATACTCATTTTGTTAATACAAATAATTCTACGATTCTCAAAACTCATAATAAAAAAAACAAGAATGTGTCCTCAGTACACGAATGCCCCACTCGCACTATCATTTTCTATGTTCAGTGGACCGTGAAATTGGGGTAAAATCTCTAATTTGGCATTAAAATTAGAAAGATCATATCATAGGGAACATGTGTACCAAGTTTGAAGTCGATTGGACTTCAACTTCATCAAAAACTACCTCGACCAAAAACTTTAACCTGAAGCGGGACAGACGGACGGACGAACGAACAGACGGACGGACGAACAGACAGACAGACGGACGGACGCACAGACCAGAAAACATAATGCCCCTCTACTATCGTAGGTGGGGCATAAAAACATGATTTTTTTTTATGTGTAACCATTTTTTGAAATGTAACTGGATTAGGTTCATTCATATACTAGTCTACAAAAATAACGATACACACTTTTGAGCTCCAATTTAGCATAAAATTTAATAAATAAGAAAAGTAGTTAAAAGGTAAAAATCACAAAAAAAATGAACTCTGAAAATTTAAAATGTAATTGACCCATTGAAAAAAAGTCATTCGCCAAAAAAATAGGGTATTAACTTTATATCAATGGTTTTGTTAAGACAATAAGTCTGTTATCATTAGACCAATTGGCCAATTAGTTACCTTGGTGTTGTGTGTCCAATTTGATTATATATTGCCCTGTATTATTTCTTTTGTTATGGTATACAATAACATGTAAGTTTTTATGTATACGTAAAGGACTATTAAAATGTTTTTTTTTAATTACAAACATAATGCTCTTGAAATTTCATATTTAAGTTCAAACAAAACAAGTGAAGAAGAGACACTAACTTATATTTATAGTACATCTTACAATGGCCAAACTGAATAACCATATTGTCTAATCACTTTATATACACTGCTTAAGTTAATTACAGTATTCAATGTTTGAATACTCGTTGACATCCTTAAACATATACACTCTATCATGATCAAATAACTATCAAGGATAATTAGATGAATTGTAATCATATACAAATCAGTTTTCTTTAGTTTAAACATATGTATTTATAGTGGATTAGGAAACAAGTTATTGCAATTTATATTAATCCCTTTCTACTTTGCGGGTGCGAGTGCCGCCTTGTAGCGGCATTAGCCTGTTCTTTTTCGAAATCTTCAAGGGTGTCTTTTATTTGCAAGAGATATGGCTCTCTCTTATCACGAGTCACCCCCTTTATCGTCCCCTTCCGATTCTCTATCATTGTTTCCTCAGGACCAAACAAATGGTGTCATGGGAGAGGCGAAAAGTTAGGCCCTGAAATTTTCATCCCGGAACGGGAATCGAACCAGGAACCTTTGTGTTAGTAAGTAGTTCGATGCGCTAACCACTATACCACGGCTCTCTACTTTGGAAAGGTGTAAAAGTAAATGGCGTCATAATGCTCCTGAAAATTGAAATCAAAGTTTTTTTTTCCAATTCGTGAGGTAATGTGAGAATAATTTCTAAATAAAGTATTTATATTTTGACACTTTGTGAAAGATGTAGAAATAATCGAACATGTACATCATTGACTTAGTTTTATTCAGTTATAACCATTTTGTCTTTACAATAGGTTTACAATGTTTAAGTTAATTAAGTTATTTTTTATATATATGTTAATAAATAAACCTTTTTTTCTGACTCGTGAGGTAATGTGGGAAATTTTTTAAATAAAGTAACTATATTTTGCCACTTTGTGTATGATGAAGAAATAATCGAACATGTACATCATGGACTAAACTTTAATCAGTTATGATTTACGTACACGGTTCTGACACATTACATTATTATCACTTATAAACTTGTTAATAAAAATTTATTCTAGTTTTCTATGAAAAGAATTTATTGGGGAAAAATTGCATTAGGAGAATATCAAAACAAGGTAACGATTAACTAATTTTAACACAATGTTGACTGCTTTATCCCTATTTTTGACATTTGAACCTATTTTGTCTATTTGTTTTGTTCACACACAGTTGTGAATTTGATATATTTTGTGCGACTTTCATATATATCCATTCCAAACTGAAAGACAAATTGGAAGAGTTGGTATTACATTGTTTTATTAAAAAGAATGTCGAACGTAGATACACGTACCTTATCTCAGGGAGGGATAATTCCTACTTTGTAAAGAATCACTCTGATTCAAACAAGACATTCTCTGAAACTGACATTATCAAGATGCTTGATTTCTTGATTGACAACATATTTGTTACGTTTGGAAGACATGTTTTCAACAGACTGTCGGAATTCCAATGGGAACCAATTGTGCCCCTCTTCTTGACGACTTGTTTCTTTATTATTATGAGGCGGACTTCATACAGGAACCTCTTATGGAGAAAGATAAGAAGTTAGCAATATCCTTTAACTTTACGTTCCGCTATACAGATGATGTTCTCTCACTAAATACTACAAAATTTAGTGACTATGTTGAACGAATCTATCCCATAGAACTAGAGATAAGGATACTACAGATACAGCTAAGTCTGCTTAATATCTTGACTTACATCTGAAGTTGACAATGACGGTCGGTTGAAAACAAAACTTTACGACAAATTAAGGCAACAGTAGTATACCGCTGTTCGAAACTCATAAATCGATAGAGAAAAAAGCAAATCCGGGCTACAAACTAAAACTGTGGTAAACGCATCAAATATAAGAGGAGATAAACGACACAACAGAAACATAACATTTAAATGTAACACACACAGAAACGAACTGTAACAAAAGAGATGATTTCAGCTTCCAATTTGAGAACTTTCCAATTAAATGTAGCAACATTCCAGCAGCGCTTGCATACGGAGTACTAGTATATATCTCCCAATTGATACAATATGCCCGGTCTTGTATTTCCTATCATGATTTTCTTGATAGAGTATTGCAGCTGACAAGGAAGCTATCAAACAAAGAGTTCCAAATAGTGAAGTTGAAATCATTCCTTCGTTAATTTTACGGACGCCATCACGAGTTGTTGGTTGACCGTTATAGAATACAGTTTAACAAATGATATCGGATATGTTCCTTATGTCGTAAATACAATATCCTTCCCCTTTTCACGAATGTGACCTACCGAATATATACCCAATTTTATGTGGGGTTCGTGATGCTTACTCTTTATTTTTCTATGTTTGTCTTCTGTACTATTATTTGTCTGTTTGTCTTTTTATTTTTAGCCATGGCGTTGTCATTGTGTTTTCTATATACGAGTTTGCCTGTCCCTCTGGTATCTTTCGTCCCTCTTTCATACAAGTGAGAGGCTAGCTAGGTATATAACCAGGTTTAATCCGCCATTTTCTATATAAGAAAATGTCTGTACCAAGTCAAGCATATGACACTTGTTATCCATTCGTTTGGTGTGTTTGATTTTGTCGTTTGATTAAAGACTTTCCGATTTTTGATTTTCGTCGGAGTTCGGTATGTATGTTATTTTACATTTTTGTATAAATGTCTAGGTATCATCAGCATAATAGTCAGTACAGTCCTTGGATAGTGTAAACTTCCCACTAAATGCATACACCATTACACCATACACTCTGTGCTATTACACAACACACGTTGCACCTTTGCACCACACATCTTACACATAACACCATAATGGAATTTAAAAGCATGCAACTAAAATATTTATTAACTTAAAACAAACCAACGAATTTTGATCACAATATGAAATTCATGCATGATTTAAAAATCAGTTCTCAACAATATTTTGCATAGTTTAAATGTCGTACACCATTCCAGAACGCGTACGCATGTTGCACAATTACACCATTCCCCTTACACAACACACCATGGCACCATACACCTTCTTTCATTCTACCAGATGGCATACACTATTACGCCATACACGTTATTTTGGGAAGTTTACACAGTACTTCGGTATTGTCATGATTTATATCAAACTTTTCTTTAATTGTATGCTGATAAATTTTGGAATAACAATGAAACTAAGATTTTAACTCTCTCGCAAAGTTAGCTTCAGATTGATTTGGCTTATTTATTATATTATTTTCGGTCATATAGCTCTTCAATTGTTTCGGTTCTTATAATATTTGGCTTTCATTTATTGGGCTTTTATTGTTCCGTTGTTTTATTGCATTTTTTATTTTTATCAAAGAGCTCTTCAATTGTCTATTTCTGTTCTTTTCAATCCTTGGCTTTCAAACATTGGGTATTTAGTATTCCGTTGTTTAATAATAATAAAAAAAGATGTGGTAGGGTTGCCAATGAAACAACTGTCCACAAAAGACCAAAATGACACAGACATTAACAACTATAGGTCATCGTACGGCCTTCAACAATGAGCAAAGCCCATACTGCATAGTCAGCTATAAAAGGCCCCGAATGTAAAACAATTTAAACAAGAAAACAAACGGCCTTATTTGTATAAAAAAAATGAACGAAAAACAAATATGTAACACATAAACAAACTACAACCACTAAATTACGGGATCCTGACTTGGGACAGGCACATACATAATATCTTTTTTAGTCAAATGGCTCTTCCAGTGTCTGTTTTGGTTGTTATAGATATTAGGCTTTCAAAAAATAGGCTTTTAGCGTTCCGTTTTTTATGTCTTTTTTGGGGGTGGGGTTGGTGTTGGGTCGAAGAGCTCTTTATTTTTTTGTTTTGGCTCTAATAATTCCTGGGCTTACAAATATTTGGCTTTTAGTTATAAGTTGTTTTTTATGTCTTTTTTGGTCAAAGTAGTTATCAAAGGTAAATTCGTTAAACGGCTCACTACTGGTATCTTCGGTCCCAGTCCCTATGAATTTTGCTAACCTTCTATGGAAGAGTTACGAAAGATACCAGAGGGACAGTTAAACTCATAAACATAAAAAACTAATGAATAAGCAACACTCACCCCACCAAAAACTAGGGGTGATCTCAGGTGCTCCAGAAGAATAGGCAAATGTGGCACCCGTCGTGTGAGTGAACCTAGGGGGCTTAATAGCAAACCATATTACTTATAGTACTAATTGAAATAACAATAATATATCTAATAATTTTATAAACATCTAATGAACACTTACAACGCTAAACCGGATCTAACACCAATAACATTTGATAATCGTAAAGAAAACAACCCGTTCCCAACTATAGCAGTCATCACGTGACTTTGGCGACGTCACCAATTAACCGTATCATGCCCAAGTAAAATGTATAGAAATGCACGGGGCTTCCAGAAATCGATTAAATAAATTACTTTTAGATCATGATACAAAAAGTGTGGACATATATATAATTCTTCATACATTTAGAAATATATTTATGCCTTTTGGAAAAGTTTAAAATTGGTCTTCTCCCTTCCAAACGCTTTTGAAAATGTGTCTTGTTGCCTCGATAGTTCACACTGTTAAATCATACACCTACGATAAATAATGGATTTTCTGTCGTGTTTAACCTAATGGAAAACAGATGGAAAAATAGTGGACATATGTGCTTATTTCTATATTCATAAATATTTGAAATATCGTATATACAATATTTTTTTTTTATTATGTACCTTCCAAGTTAATTTGAAAATTAGCTATTTTCAGAAACTCTGATATCATTTTTCAAGATGGCGACCACATTTACAGCGTGGGGCGACTTGGTAAAAAATTATTTTGTAAGATTGTTACAGTGAAAAACTAATAACTGTTGGATGCTCGTGTTTTCAGTCATTGTCTTAACCTTAAAGCACCATAGAATCTAATAGTGGTTCCTTTTGATAAAGCTGATACATGCTGTCGTTTTTTTTTTATAAAATTTTGAAAAACTGGCGACCAAATAATTTTCAAATGTAAAAAATGTTCGACACTTATTTTGTCCATGCAAATAATTCAATTCAATTTCACTGTTAAATTTATATTGCAATTAAATATGACACGTTATTGTCAATATAATGATAGCCAAAGACAAAGCTAGATTAAGTCATAACATCAACGTGATCAAAGAAAACAAACATGGCACCTAATCACGATGTATTACAGTTTTGACAATGCCTATTGTTATTTAATTATAATTATTGTATTTATATTTCACTGATGCATTCAAAAAAAAAATATTGTAAAATTGTATATTCTATAAGCTGTATTGCTTCTGAATAAAGTATTATTATTATGGCAGATGTATGTTTTGACAATACCAATGTAGATTAGTATTGTCTGATTCTAAATAAAAATTGCATTACGATATTATTTCATACTTATAAAGAAAGATGTCGAATGGATATTTACCGAGGTAATATAACTATATTTTTCAATTTTCATTAATCCATCGGGTAGCCAGTAAATTTTACATAATCCTAATTAAACCAGTAACATGTAGAGTTATCAAACGTAATTATGACTGGAATAGTTTCATATGTTTAAAAAGAATGTTAGATCTCACTCGTGCGTTGACCCTTTTACTTAAAAAGTTGGCATTTCTTTTCTCACTTTTTCTGTCAAAACAGAAGGTTTTGTGTGCATTTTAAACGTCAATTTTGCACAATCATACGAAACGTAGTTCAATTATGACTATGCAGTAATTACTATTAGCATGCCACCACCATTCTATCAGGTGGAAATATGCAATCGCTCGGGCAAAAATCTTCACGAATGTATTGCCTAACCATGTTGAAGTTACAATAAAGTAAAGCTTGCATCAATTATTTCTTAAATTATCCTTGAACAGGATAACGGGTGAAAACGACTAAATGCGACTCTTATCGTGGCTGTTGGTAGCAGGAGACTTATAAGCTGTCTACGCAACTGGTCTCGTTCCTTTAGGTGGCAATTTATGAGTGTTTTTGCATTAACACTAATGTAGATATATCTTCTTTACAAACTTCGAAATATAAACATTATTTTGTTTGCGCCTGTTCCAAGTCACGAGCCTCTGGCCTTTGTTGGTCTTGTGTGATTTTAAATCTTATTTCCTTGATTATAAGAGTTTATTAAGACGTCCATTATCACTGAACTAGTAACATATTCTTTTAGGGGCCATTTGAAGGACTCCTCCGGGTGCGGGAGTTTCTCGGCTGTTGTGTGCTCTATGGTTGGGTTGTTGTCTCTTTGACACACTCCCCATTTCCATTCTCAATTTTATTAGGATATTACATCACGAAGAACTTGCAATCAATACATTTCAGTAATAAATAACATTTATTTTAACGACTTATTTTAAACTGTTTAAATGACAATGGAATATCGTTTGTTGGACAAAACTCAAATCTAAAACGTCAAAACATATCAATTTGAGATACTAAAACCTACATTTTACGTGCATCGATGTTACAATACAATAAAGTTTAAACATGAATCTCACATTTCTGTAAAAGAAACCGTATTGCATAACACTGTTATGCAATTACCATAATTAACCATTTTTCTCAGCCATTCGGGCATTCACAATGATTTCATTATTAACAGTCATAATACTCATATAATATTACAACAGTTCAAAGCAACGTTAATTCTTTACAACAATAACACATAAATAATCATAAAAGAGTTATATGCGAAGAGCAGATAGTGTTATACTACGCATTTACAAAGTATTGAAATCATTGAAGGACACCTATATGATATATGTATATATAAACAAATTATATAGCTTTATAGCTTGCCGTAATAATGGTTTACTTTTACAAATTGTGACTCATAGGCAAACATACCTCTTATATATCTTCTTATATCTATCAAATTATAAGAATCATTAATGATTTATGTCAGTCATGGAGTTACCTGAACTTTTTTGCGATATTTGTCTGCAACTTAATGTAAAACGTTTTGCCAGTGTATGGTGTTCAGAGTGTGGGGAAAAGAAATGTGAAGAATGTGAACAAAAACATCGTGTTCAGAAAGCAACAAGACATCATAACACAATAGCTATAGAAGACTTCCAGTTATTACCAGACTCTATTGCAAATATTCGACAAGAGTGTGAGTTTCACAAGGAAACGTTTGAATTTTATTGCCAGATACATAATATCCCGTTATGTAAGTGTTGTATTACAGAGCAACATACAGAATGCACTGAACTCAAACCGATACAGGAAATAGTGAAAAACGTGAAGGAATCGGTTGCATTCGAAGACTTAGAACATAGGGTGAAAGATGTCTTGGAAATTGTTATGAAAATAGCTAAAGTTCAGCACGAAAACAGAACACACTTAGAAGGAAAACATGCTGACATAATTGATAAAGTTGAATTTGTAAAGACAATAGTCAATAGTCACTTGGATCAACTCAAACAAGACCTTTTGAACCAGTTGACGGAACATCAGGAACATACTAATAGGGTTATCAAAAGCCTTGATGATATGCAAAGATCAGTAGGTGCAATTAGGAACGAATTAACAAAAAGCAAAGAACATGCATCTGATTTTCAGACTTTTCTATACATAAATGAATGGGGTTCAAAAGTTCAAAAATATGAAACGGAAATAAATGCAGTGGAGTATCACGAAGGCAAAATTAAGTTAACCATAGAACTAAGTTTGATTCAAGAACAAATAATACATGCGATAACAGAATTTGGGGTTTTAGACGTGTCGTTTTCAAATCCTGAACGACTTTCCCTCAGAATAGACCGAGAAGGGCAGTTGTTTATTCCAACCCCTAATTTATTAAACCGAGTTAAATTGACGAATATCAAAACAGTAAGTATACCAAAGAAACACAAAACATTTCCTCGAAACATTATACGAGGCTGTGACATTTTGGCAGATGGGCGGCTTGTTTTGGTTGATATGATAAACAAGAAACTCATGCTAATGGACTTGAATGGAACATGCGCGAAATATCTTAATCTTAAAAACGAGCCTTACGATGCTGCAGTAATAGAAAATAGCTTGGTAGCTGTGACGTTAGTGCAAAAACAAGAGGTTGTTATAATAGATCTTAACTGTTCCGAAATTCAGCGATCATTCCCAGTAAACTACCGATGTTTTGGAATTGTTTTTAAGGACGGAAAATTTTATGTTTGCTGTGATCATCTGAAGGTGCAGGTCGTCCTTTTGTCCGGTGACATTTTCTCAACATTATCACTAGTCGCACCTGCAACATATTGTTCTATGTTGAATGATAAGCTTTATTTTGCGACACATGATCTTAGTAATGGAGTATATTGTTGTGATTTTAATGGAAACGTACATTGGAAATTTGACTGTCAAAAATCGAGTTTCCCATTTGGCATTGCAAACGATAATTCCGGTAATACTTTTGTCACATGCCGAAAAAATAATACAGTAATACTCATCGACAAAAATGGAATAGAATCTCGAATTTTACTGTCAGAGGAAGACAATCTTCATAAACCAGTAGCTATTCATTACAATTGTGAAAAAGACCTTCTTCTTGTGTGTAATGAATCAGGGAAATCATTAGTCTTTAGTGTTTCATACGAATACCCGAAACAACCTCCTAGTCATGGAATTGCCGACCGACTGTAAAATTAAGCACTTTATGTAGATAATGTGAAAAAAAGTGTCAGCCAAATCGAAATATCTTCACTAGTCTACATCGTAATATGTTTGCAGTGATTAGTGGCATTTCTTACAATTTCTTACTTCACATTCATTTCGCCATTCGTAGGGTAAATTGTTCTGTCCGTTCGTCGACTGGTTTAAACAAAATTGTATCGCATTTTTCTAAGAAACTAAAAGTCAAAGAATATTTATATATTCACCAAGCTCATTTATTGTTGTTTGAAAAATATATATCTTTTAAATATCATCCTCACATCTTTTTATTCAGTAACTAAGTCATACCTTCCAAACATAAGAAGGTATATAAATAAATTGACAAGGGCTTATTCATAATTATCTTGTCATATTTTTCAATTTTTCAAATAAAGGCACACAATCCGCAACTGCCTTTAACAACATTTATGATTTTGTGTAAGTAATATGTTAATAAACGTAGTTTTGTACTGATATAAGATTAGACAATATGGTATGATTGACAATGGTAAAAATAAAGCGGACCAAAGCAATTTGTCTTCAAAATATATTTCATGTCTATAAAAATTATCATATTACCTAGCTTTGATATACAACATGTACAATACATTTTCGTTTATTGAAATACATGTTTTTATATAAATCTTGCTGTCTATTAACCTTACTGTCTATTAACCTTTCGTTATTAATGATCTTCATATGTGTATTTGGTTTGGATTTACAAGCCTGATATGTGATTGATATCGTCTCAACTACCACTCTGTCACCGACGCGCCCCGAAAAAATAAACAACGAAAAACAAAAATAACAGGGAACAATACATGGTTAAGATAGCCTGGCTTGGTACAGGCACACAATACTTGCGAACAATCCTTCCTTTTGCCTATACATATATCAAAATGTGGTGTGATTTCCAATGGGACAACTCACCACTAGAGATGAAATGACACAGAAGTTAACAGCTATAGGTTATCGTACTGTCTTCTATAATGAGCAAAGCCCATACCGCATGTTTCATCTGAAAACATGTGTTGGTTGGGTTAAAATGTACCCTTAGCAAGTTTGACAGATGATGAATGCGTTAACAAAAAACAATGTATCACAACTAAAAGGAACAAAAATTGTTTGAAAAATCTGTACATGTACACAATAAGAGTATATTGAGTTATTAGCGAAAGGTAACCCAACTGGACAGAGAAAAACAACCTGCCCATACTAGTCATTATACGACTGTCTTTGTCTGTGGAATACTGAAGATAACTATCAAATCAACTGATAACAACTGTAAGGGTTGTGACAGTTGTCTTATTTCGTTGTAACAGTTAATGTATGTCTGTCCCAACACTTTTATAGCTTGTTTTGTTTTGTTTGTTTCAACTTTTTAAAAGTTGTTACAGTATTTAAATGTTTATTTCAACTTTTAAAAGGTTGCCACATACGTTAAATGTTTAAAACAAACATTTCATAGGTGGTTACAGTCGGTAAAATTTTAATACAAATATTTTAGCGTCACGGTTGCTGCTGTTAAGAAAAAAACATTTTCACGTCTCACCCTCTCAAGATTTGATAAAGTTGTGAAATTAACCATAATTTATATTACTATCATCTAATATACGATTGTTGTTGGTTTTTTAAATTTATTATGTGTCACCCGATCGACAATGTCGGGTGACATATTGCTTTTTCCCTATTATTATTATTATTATTATTATTATTATTATTATTATTATTATTATTATTATTATTATTATTATTATTATTATTATTATTATTATTATTATTATTATTATTATTATTATTATTATTATTAATATTTTTCTTCCACCTAGTTTTGTCCGCCCGCTTTCTCAGAGCCACAGGAACCAATCTGAATGATGGTGGACTATAACAAGGAACCCTGACTTTCCAGTTGCTTTTCAATATTGGAACTAAATCAAAGAGCTGAAGAGCTCTGAGGGAAAAGACGGCCATTGTTTCAATTTTTAGGGGGTATCTTTTGATAGTCTACATACAAAGAATGAGCAAAAGAACAGCTAGAACATATAGAAAGGCTGACAATAATGAAACTAATTGTTGTTTATTGTTATTTCATTTCCTTAGTCAAGAATTCATCATAGAAACAATTTGGACCAATGAGATCTGCACCTTCTAAACCAAAACATTTGATTAAAGTTGGGAGTTAATTATCTAAAATTCAATTGAATTTAACAACTACTACAATATATTTTAGAATTTTAATTATGTACAACTGAAGGGCAGGCTAAGACCATTCCCAATTTTTTGTGGCAGTATTCTCAAGAAAGTGAGGACTGAAAAATCTATTCAGTTTGAATTTTCCATTGATAAAGTTCCCAGTTACAACTCTCATCACAGGGATACATGTACTTAAAAAATCAAATATGATTGATATAAGCTGTGTGAAGTTTGTTTCCAGATCCCACATTTTGATATATCTGTAAAATTCATGAATAAATAGCTTTAAACTACAAAAAGCAATATTTAAAAAAAAAATTAAAATAAATGACCACTACTATAATTATATTGGTACTCAAAATTATTTTTTAATTGATGACTACTCATCATATATATACTTAATGTGACATTTTTAGTGTTCAGATACATTAACTTTCATTTTAGTGGGTAATTACTCATCAATTGAGGTGCTCCTTAATTGGAGAAAAATTCTAAAAACATAACTTTACAGAAAGAATGAAAACTGCAGTTGCTCTTTCCTCAATCTGAATAGGTATAAACTACAAAAAGCAACATTTTATTCTTTTTAATTTTTTTTTTAACCATTTCAATAATTATGTTGGTACAAATTTGTTTTTATATATAGAAGACTACTTATCATATACTAAATGTCACATTTTAAGTGTTCAGAAACATTTACTTTGATTTTAGTGTATAATTACTTATCAATTGAGGTGCTCCTGAAATGGAGGAAGATTCTAAAAACAGAACTTTACAGAAACAATGAAAACTGCCGTTTCTCTCCCCAATCTCATGTATCCCTATTGACATTGTTTACCGTGAAAGTTGACCTACAAATTATCTGATTATAGCCTCAGATTAAAGCATTGCATGTTGGTGTGTGAATCATCTACACCACAGCAAACATCATTAGGTTTACATTTAACAAATACGGATTTTAAATTAGTATACAAATACTGTGAATGATTTTTATAATGAATAAAGGATATCCCTGTGTAGTGTGGCATTCCAACAATGACGTCACTAGGTTAGATATATTTAGAATATTTCGTAATACTGATTTTTCCGGACTGTAAAAGAAACGTATATAATGTAAGGGAAAGCTCAATATACGATAATTTCACGAGAAACAGAAAGGAAATGTGTAAAAAATGTATTTAAAGTCAATCTGTTCTCCTTGTCATCAATTTCAGTATGACATATTGAGGGGGTTTCCAAACTATCAAAACAAAACGATTGACGTGAGGGAATGATACTCTGGCCAACCCCATTAGGGAATTGACGGCTTGAAGCCGTCTTTTCCCAAAAAATGTCTGCCATCACCATGGAAACGGAAAAATGGTGAAAAAATATAATTTTGGAGTTAGGTGAATTGTTTGAGAATGCTTAACCTTAAAATCCTTAGAATTTAATACAATGTAGGTGCCCACTATATACTGCTTTGGGATGATTTTGGCAATCATTGGAACTGCTATGTTGCCATGGATACTACACCAAAAATTTCAAAAATATGGAAATGCTCCAAATTTTAGAAAACTTCACAGTAACGATGAGCAACATTGGTAGATCTGGAATTGGCGTTGGAATTTCGAAAATATCTGCTGTTACCATGGAAACAATGCAAAACAGGTCAAAATGGTCCAAAAACCTAAAAGTAGCATTTACTTTTTTAAAATGGTAGGTTAAATTGATTGAAACTTTGATGGTATGGTCCCTCCCATATACCAATGTGGTATATACCATTAAATTTTGGGAATAGGCTCTGTTGACATAGGTGTTATGTTGTGTGTTTGGCTGTTCGGGCCGTATGAGTGGTAAGGTATAATATGAGGCAGGCATAACCTGTGAATGGGGACGAAGTCTGTATGCATTATTTTTGTATGCATTATTTTTTTTTAATTCAATCACGTTGTTAAAAGAAACCGAAATACCGTACGTAACGTTCCCGATTTTGATTCTGTTGTTAGGGAATTAGCTGTGACGTTCTTTAAGTTATGACGTCATATTCGATGTAAACAAAAGAAACGCTTTCATCAGGTAACGTTTTTTCATATCAAACAATTATTAAAATTGAATTTGTATTGAGATCCAATCTTATATTTTACTAGACTGATAAATATAAATTTGCAAACAAGACAGATTTCTGCGCAAATGCGGGGAAAACCGGAACAGGAACTAGATCTGAAAAAAAAAGTTAACGATTTTGAGTTCATTAGTAGAATGAAAAATTCGGGAAATTTTCCCGATTTTTTTTTTTTTTTTTTTTTTTTTTTCTTGATTTTTCTACCGTAATTGGGGACTTCGTCCCCATATAAACGTGTGACTAGATGGAGAGAGCCATTTTTAATGATGCTAAAACGGAAGTGATGAACACAAATTACAGATTTGTATAAACGAAACGAATATAATAAAGTATAATCGTTACATCCTTCTTTCTTTAAGAAAAGCTAATTAATCAAATCAAAATGATATTTGCAAAATTAATGTCTATCAAAAGAATTTGTAATGACTAGTTAAAACTTTGACTAGAAAATTGTTAATCTCAAAATTAAAGACTTGACTAGAAAATTCACTTTAACAGTTCAACATTTTCATAAAATTTTAAACATTTATCCAGTATCAAAGTCATTGTACTTTTGTGGAAACTTCACTTGTCTTCCGGATCTGGTATTGGTAGATTGTAGATTTCTAATCACCTGGACGGACGGATTACAATCAACATCGGGTTGACTGACACTAGGTTCCATAGACGGACTACGAGGCGGTGTCGCGGTTTGAGTATTGTGAATGTTTTGATTTGGTCTGTTATCTGTGCTAGGCGCGTTTTCTGGTATTCGATACAGATTTAAGTCAATATCATTCGGCCTCACGTAGTTGTCAGATTGTTTGTTTGTACCACTACTTATACGTATGTCTCTCCTGTTTCGACGCAATTTCTGTCCTTGATCGGTGTTCACTTCATAAGATCTAATGTCCACGTTTCTCTTAATAATACCTTTTGTCCAAGTTTTAGTACGATCATTCGGTTTCGGAGAAACCCATACACGTTGTCCATTTTCTAACTCTTGTAAGTCTCTCGCGTTTCGGTCATAATATTTACACTGTTGATCTTTGTTTCTTTCAATTTCCTTTGATGCGAATAAAGGAATATGTGGTTTCAGGAGAGATGACGAAATTGGCAATCGCGTTTTCGTTCTTCTACACAGAAGTCGTTGGGATGGACTGCTAGACATTCCTTCGGTTGGTGTGTTACGGAAGTCTAGAATACTCAAGTAAATATCTTTATTGTCTTTTCGAGCACGTTTCATGAGTCTCTTTGCGGATTTCACTGCTTGCTCTGCTTTTCCGTTACTTTGCGGGTAGGTTGGAGAAGCCGTTTTATGGTCGAATTCCCATTCGGTCGCGAATTTCGCAAACTCGTTGCAACTAAATTGCGGTCCATTATCGGATATTACGGTGTCATGTATGCCATACCTTGCGAATAAGGCTCGTAGTTTGCGAATGACGGTTTTCGGTTTTGTGCTTTCTAGAAAGTCAATTTCCCAAAAATTAGAAAAATAATCCACAGTCACAAGATAGTCCTTTCCTTCGAAACTACACAAATCGGTTCCAACTTTTGCCCACGGTCGGTCTGGAACTTCGTGCGGAATTAAAGTCTCTTTCTGCTGTTTATTCTCAAACATTTGACATGTTTCACACGATTGAATATACTGTGTAATGTCAGAATACATACCGGGCCAATACAAGCATTCTTTTGCACGGCGTAAACTACCACCAATTCCAATATGAGACGAATGAATACGCTGCATCATGTCCATACGGAGAGTTCTCGGAATAATTGCTCTTTCGCCACGGAAAAGAATTCCATCTTGTACGGTTATTTCATCTCTGAAGTCGAAGTACGGTTTCGCAAGTGAGGGTGTGTCCTCGCGCTTAATCGGCCATCCATGTAATACGGTAGTTTGCAGTACTTGCAAAGACTCGTCATCCTGTGAATGTAACTTAATGTCTTTCACTCTTGATTCGGTCATCGGCAAATATTTAACCATATTTATAACCTCTAAATCCTTTTCAAAGCTTGTTGTATCAGTCTCTTTTAGATACGCACGACTCAATGTATCGGCAATATACATTGTACTTCCGGGTTTATATCTGATATTGTAATTGTATTGCTGTATTCGGAGCAACATACGCTGTAGACGTCTCGGAGCGGCTAAAAGTGATTTCTTCACTATCGACTCGAGAGGTTTATGATCGCTGTCCACATTTACAATTCGTCCGTAGGTATACTGGTGAAATCGCTCTAGGCCAAATACTACGGCTAACATCTCTTTTTCAATTTGTGCGTAGCGGGTCTCAACATCGGTAAGTGCTCTGCTTGCAAACGTTATCGGTTGTCCATTTTGCTATAAACTTGCTCCTAGTCCTGTTAACGAAGCGTCACATTGAAGCGTCAATTCTTCTTTCGGATCATAGTATCTAAGAACTGGACTAGCGCATACTAGTTTCTTAATCTCGGATACCGCTCTATCATGTGCATCTAACCAGCACCATTCTGCATTTTGTACTGTCAGTTTTCGCAACGGCTCGCATAAATCGCTCAACTTTGGCAAGAACTTACTCAAATAGGTCACGAAACCTACAAATCTCTTGACGGCGGATACGTCGGTCGGAATAGGCATTTTCGTTTCGGCTTTCACTTTGTCGGGATCGGCTCGAACTCCTGCATTTGTCAAAAGATGTCCTACGAATCTTACCTCGGTTTGCTTAAACTTTAATTTGTCACTATTCAGTTTGAGGTTCTTATCTCTGCATCGTTCCATCAGAGCTCTAAAATTGCGGTCATGGTCGCGAGAAGCTGCTTCATCGGTTTCGCCTTCACCGAAAATCAAAATATCATCATGAACGCAACGCACACCGTTTAATCCTTCCATATTCTGATTTTGCCTACGTTGGAATTCTTCCGGCGCTGAATTAAGTCCGAAAGGCATTCTAAGCCATCGAAATCGTCCATGCGGTGTGTTAAATGTAGTTAACATTGAGCTATCATTGTCCAATTTCACATGCCAAAATCCATTACGCGCATCGGCAACGGAGAATATCCTTGCTTTATTCAAATCTGGCAATAACTCCTCTATAGTCGGCATCGGGTAGTGACTGCGCTTAATAGCCTTATTCAAATCACGCGGGTCAAGGCAAATTCTCAACTTGTTCGGTTTTTCAACGATCACTAGATTGTTCACCCACGGAGTTGGCTCAGTAACCGGCGTAATCATTTCTTTGTCGGTTAAACGTTCTAATTAAGTTTTCAGCTTATCGCGCAACGCGACAGGTATCTTGCGTGGTGGGTGCACCGCTGGTCTAACGGTTTCATCTATTTCGAGACGATATGTTCCTGGTAAACAGCCTGTTCCGTCAAACACGTCCTTGTATTGCCTAAATACTGACTTTTCGGATAAACTTATCTCGTTGATATTTAACGCCTGGATATTGTCATAATTAATTGTTACTAAGTTCATGTGTTGAATAGTCTGATTACCCAAAATTGGTGTTGTGTTTTCCTTTACAACAATAAATGTCTCGGCGTAACTTTTGCCATTCTTAGCATTTACCAATTTTAATATGGTCTTTCCAAGCGGTCTTATTTCAGAGTTGTCGTAAGTCGTTAAGGCAGTACTAGATTTTACAATTTTACATTCTAGTCCTTTCAGTTTGTTCATCGGAATAACATTACAACTTGCACAACTGTCAATTTGGAACTTTATTGGACGATCGTTCACATTCATCGTAGCATATACATGTTTTGTAGTAGTGCCTGTTACAGTTTTAATAGTTTCATAATACTCATCAGAATCTTCATCATCACACATCAAGTTTACTCGTTGGTTCCTTTGATTTCCACGACTGTTGTGCTGTTGCGGTTTGTTACGTCCACACAAGGCTGCGAAATGATCTTTCTTGTTGCATTTACGACACGATTGTCCATAAGCAGGGCATTTCTGCTTACTTGGCTCATGCTTGCGTCCACAATAACGACAATCTATCTTAGACTTCGGTGTTTCATAGTTATTCTTATGTCTTGCACTTGCACCATGACTTGGCGACTTAACTGCATGCACCTCTGCTGGAGAATTTTCTATCTCTTTAATACGCTCCTTTGAAAGTTCTGTAGCTCTACAGGTGTCTAAACAACCCTTCAGTGTCAATTTACTATCGCGTAATAATCGTTCACGTACCTGGGTGTCTTTTATTCCACACACTATCTGATCTCTTATAAGTGACTCCTCAAGCGCTCCATAGCCACAATGTGCTGCTATTAATTTCAGTTCTGTATAATATTTAGATACGGACTCACCACTCTGTTGTGTCCTAGAATTAAATTTATGTCGCTCAACTGTCTCATTTTTCAACGGATTGCAATAAGTGTCGAATTTCTGAAGCACAATATCAACTGTTCTATCGTTTTCAGTCTCAGCAAAAGTCAAAGTATCGTACACTTCTCGTCCTCTACTTCCGATCAAGTATTTAAACATTTTAACTTTGAATTTATCATCTTTACCGTCTAATGCTAGCTCGGCATACAGTGAGAATTCTTCTTTCCACTTTTTACATGTGTGTGCAAGATCGGTAACTTCAAAGTTCAGTTTGTCCGGCGTTTTCAGCTGATTTTCCATAATTTCGCTTCAAATCACTTCAAATATTCTTTAAAAGTTATTCAATCGAAAGCCTGAGTTCGTTTACATTTGCGCTGCCACCATCGTTACAATAGGAACCAATCAAAATGTTAAAAATTTCAAAAATTTCAAAATGCTCCAAAATTGATGTAACTTAATATATTTGTTGACTGTCAAGTCTGCATGAGTCTTTTGAAGTTGGAATTTCCAAAATGGCGATCGTTGCTATGGAAACTGCAAAAATGTCAAATATTTTCAAAATGCTCAAATTTTTATGAAACTTAATATTATTGTCAACTGGCATGTATTGATGAGACATTTGACTTTGAAACTTTCAAAATGGCTGCCGTTGCCATGGAAACAGCAAAAATGTCATGTTTTTAAAATGATCTAAATGTACTGAAAATTTACAGAAAAATTATTAGCCATGCAAATATGTGCATTCACTGTTAAAGGTTTTGAAATGGCTGCCGCTAAGTGGCAATGGGGGGAAGGGTGACATCCGCTATTGCTTGCAATAGCAATTCTAGTTTATTTTGCGATCGTTGTTTGTCTTTTGTTGTTCTTTTCTAGTTAGTGCGTTTGACTTTCCCTTAGTTATCTTTAATTTCAATTCTGTCTATTCAGCGTCGTTCATAACTTGTTTTACATACCAGAAGCCTGCGTTAACATGTAGAGTTTTTAATATTATTGCAGAAATTTGAAATAGATTTGATAAATTATGCTGAAACAAAAATGTGACCCATTTTTTTGGCGTTTGAACAGTTTATTTATAATAATCATGTTAACCAACTGTTGCAATTAGAAAATAGTTGTTTCAGACCTTAAATGACTGTGACAGCCTTTTCTAACATTACTGCAGTCGATTTATGTTAGAGAAATACATTTTAAAAGTTGGAACAGTTACAAAATAGCTGCAACAGTGAAATTTAACAACTGTTACAACTTCAACAAACATTATCAGTCGTAGAACGACTGTTACTGAAATGGAAAGTTTTTTTTCGTCCAGTAGTGTAGGTTGTTTTATACAGAAAGCATGGACAACCTTCCTTGTGTCACACAGTATAACAAATCTTATAACTAAAACAAATGTTTTGAGCACAAGTAATACGATCGACTCTCCGGGAAACTCTAAACAAAATTAAAATAGATTACAGAGTGAAGGTACGTATTTAAACAATGAATTAATTTAAGTTTTATTTTATTTATTATTAACATTTTAGCAATGGAACAGTGCAATTGTAGTAAGCAGTAAATTATGGGATTCGGAAACATTGAATTGAAATGAAACATCATACCTTGAGAACAATGACGTTACGCGCGATGTTCGTACCACATTAAAAAATTGACGTGTTCGGCAAGATACAGGTCTCAAATTTGCAATTTTGTAACTTAAAATAATTTTCTGTTGTAAGCATTTTAAACTAAAAGGTTTTTCCAAAGAAAAACGAAGAAAATAATTGTATAAACTATGTTTTATGTTATATGCGACAAGCTTCAATTTTAAAAAACGGGATTTTTTAGGGTGTCCCGTGTAACATATTTCGTTTATTGTTACAACTGAACCATGATTTGTATCTTAACCATTAAATATTAAAAAAAACGGATTTTTCCATTGTCTTACAGAAATGTTTCTTCAGTCATTTACGCAATATTTTATGATGTTATTATAATTCCTAAGAAAAAAATGTGTTCCATACAACTAAGGCAATTTTGTCCCACTGGGAATTTTTAGGGTGATTACAGCTTTGAGAGTTCAAAAAAATTAATACAGAATTAAAAAAAGTTAGAATTTTTATTTCTACGTCAATGTTATTTTGCTTAATTTTAAAAATTTTTAGACAAATATTCTAAAAAATATAAAATGATGATTTATGGGCGATTTTTCAGAGGCTTACAATGTTGTCGCACTTTCATTTTTTGGCATAAAAACGAACTTAACTCAAATTTACGGCAATTTTTTACTTACCCGTGCTATGATAAAATCGAATTGAAATGATTTTTCGAAATGTTATCATTCTCAATTTTCCAAAAATCTAAACTACATCAATTTCCTATTAGTAATTTAAAATCACCGTCGATTTTTCGGAGTCTTACTAGAATGTCGCACTTGCGTAAAAACGACGTTTCAGACTCAATTTTGACGTAAACCTTACAAACCATTTTTCTGACTATTCAAAAGATTTTGAAAACGGTTAAAATATACGACTTTTTTTTATTCTACCACATGCCGTTGAATTTTGTATTTAAAATATATAGTTTTGACCCAAACCCTGGCATATTTTAACCTGAACGATACGAAGTCTCATTATTGAAGGAAGCGGATATTCAGGTTTGTAGACACAACAAATCTTGATTCGGTTCAAAACTTTTAACCTACTAGTGGATACAAACTTCACATTAATATTTTACTCACACCCGGACAAGCTAATATATATTTTATGTTATTCATGCGACGAATGTATACTAGTTAAAAACTCAATTGCATGGTAGCAATGAGGTCGTGCCTTTATATATTGATATTTGACCTGATGAAAAACATACTGACGAAGACGACACACCTGACACTGAATATACAATGACTGACTTAATTGCAGAGAGAACTCTACTGTCCCTATAAAAGGATGAAGAAAATGCAAAGTACAAATGTACTATTTATTTTACACATTTATTTGTCCTGAAACTCTAAGAAAAATTAAAGATGATTTAGCGGGGCGTTTCTTTTTTTGTTATACCGAAACGCTAAATTAAATTATAAACAGTGAAGGAATTAAAAGACTTATTTAGTTATTGTTTCCATGTACACACCAATAAAATGGAATGTAATGATCAAAAACAATTAAACAAACACGCATTAATCATTTGTCAATAACATAAACGTTAGTAAAGTTTAACTTCTTTAAAAGATAAGCTGGTTTACTGAAAAAGTCGCGACGTCGTGTTACACTTGTATGTACGAACATCGCGCGTAACGTCTATGCATTTAATCATGCATCTTTTATCTTGTATACAACCCATAGAAAATAAGTGACTCGTCTAAAAAAACGTTTTGCTTTTACTTTTTTTGTCCTATTCTGCCACCTTAATGCGCGAATCTTTATACCGAAATAGGACATTATTTTCCGAAATTTACCAAAAATAGATCGAACGGGAGCAATATAATCTCAAAAATAGATTAAAAAAAAAAAAGTGCTGAAAATGTAACCGCCCAACCAAAAATTTGTAGTATTTAAATTTCAAGTACAAATCAAGTATGTGTTACAATAATTCTCCACTCGAGACATTTTAATTTAAGCTCGAGGCTTGTAGAGCTTTTTAAATAATTAAAATGTAACTGTTGGGAGTGGAGAAATATCGTAATACACAAGTTATAGTGTCGAAATCTGTTTCTCTAATGATTTTAATCATTCTTTTTCAAACATTTTCAGAAAGTTGTGTTCTTTATATGTGACGTCGTCAGAGATGGTCACCTTTTTCATCATGTCACAACAGGAAAATTTAGAAGAAACCAAGAGATTATGACATCGTAATAAAATTTCGACTATAACATTGTATAATCATTTGCCGAGAACAGATATTTCATTTGTGAGTAGAAATATTTTTTCTCGCACTGCTCAAGAAATGTGAAAATAGCACAAACAAGAATGTGTCCGAAGTACACGGATGCCCAATCTGCACTGTCAATTTCCATGTGCAGTGGACCGTGAAAATGGGGTAAAATCTCTAATTTGCCATTAAAATTGGAAAGATCATATCATAGGGAACATTTTTACTAATTTTTACGTTGTTTGGACTTCAACTTCATCAAAAACTACCTAGACCAAAAACTTTAACCTGAAGCAGGACAGACGAACGAACGAACAGACGGACGAACGAACGGACGCACAGACCAGAAAACTTAATGCCCATAAATGGGGCATAAAAATAGAGAAAGAGTATTATATCTTAGAAAAAAATCAAAGAATCGATGTAATCTAGTTTTCTGTATACCAGATTCCAAGGAAGATCGACTTACTTCTACACTATCCATGTATGACGGTTTGGACATATATTGCAGTAAATTCTAACCCTGACTATTCACATGTCGTTCTAATGTGATTTACATCAGAATGCACTGAGTGGGTAGGTAATGATAGAATTCTTGGGTAGCTTGGGTATTAGCTGAACCTTGAAGTCATTATTAGTTTAGGTATACTACCCTCCTGTCTGAGTAACCTAGTATTTTACGGTCGCCATCATGAGCTGATTGGCCATTATGACAAGTATGTCAGAAATCATACCCGACATTCTTCCTCAGTCATAAGAACCTTCCATCATTACCGAACTGAACAAAAAAATAACATGACAGGTGCCGTATACGGTGCAGGAAATGCTTACCCTTCCGGAGCACCTGATTTCACTCCCGGTTTTTTGTGGAGTTCGTGTTGTTTCTTAATTATTATTTATAACTGTTGATGTAAATGTCCTTTGGTTTTGTGAGTCTTTGTTTACTCCTTGGTTTTGATTGTTATTGTCGTCCTACAGACAGATAGATTGGTTATCTAGTCTTCTTTTATAGGAGATTCTAATATGACGTCCTTATTACGCTTTGTAAACAAAGCCGTGTTCTAATGAGCACAAAATATGTTTGACACATCCGCACGAACTTACTGTTTATATTAACGTTATTTCCATCGTTATCCTTTAACATATATGCATTTAAGCAGCTAACATAAACTTTTATTATATATTTTTATAAAACAACATATATTTACTCTGCTCGTAGTTTTTAAACTTATCAAATATGAAATGCAATGCAGATTCCTCGATGAGGAAACGGGAACAGCCAAACATTTTGACGGTAATTTCGTACGCTTCGAACTATAAAAATACTGTATTTGTCCTATTAGAATCGAAATAATTCCTTCATGTCATGCTCTATGCTCATTTTAACATGGGTAGGCATTATATTTGACCACATTTTACACCTCGCTAATGCTCGGTGTAAAATATCGACAAATATAATGCCTACCCATGTTAAAATAAGCATAAAGCATGACATGAAGGAATTATTACTTAAGTAGTTTATCTCACCTAATAATGGCTTCAGCTTACAATCAAGCTAACCAAAGATTCTTAACATTCAATGCATTTTGCTGTAATAATTTTTGCATCTACATTTATTTGTCAAGTTCTTCTTTAACCGACTTCTGAATATGCTCATTAAAATAAGACATCACGGAGAACTTACAATTAATACACTTCAGTAAATAAATTACATTCTTAAAAAGATTTCGATTCATTTGAACAACTATTTTTCAATTGCAATGATATATCGTTTGAGGAGGAAAACATACATAAACAAGAATGTGTCCATAGTACACGGATGCCCCACTCGCACTATCATTTTCTGTGTTTAGTGGACCGTGAAATTGGGGTAAAAACTCTGATATGGCATTTAAATTAGAAAGATTATATCATAGGGAACATGTATACTAAGTTTCAAGTTGATTGGATTTCAACTTCATCAAAAACTACCTTGACCAAAAACGTTAACCTGAAATTTGCACTATCATTTTCTATGTTCAGTGAACCGCGAAATTGGGGTCAAAACTCTAAGTTGGCATTAACATTAGTAAGATCATATCATAGGGCACATGTGTTCTAAGTTTCAAGTTGATTGGACTTCAACTTCATCAAAAACTAACTTGACCAAAAACTTTAACCTGAAGCGGGACAGACGGACGAACAGACGGAAGGACAGACGGACGGATGAACGAACGGACGCACAGACCAGAAAACATAAAAATTCTTAGAATTGTCAAAAATGTAGATGAAATGCAAAGTGCAGAGGGTCCAATTGGGAACCAATTATGTATGATACTAAACCCCTAAAGGAAGGATTGTGCTTGATTTTCACAAGTTGAAGACATAATTTTTTAATTAGTTAAAATGAGGTTTGGAGCTGGCATGTAAGTTGCTGCTAGTAGTCCTTTGTTAATTTGTGTATCATTGTAATTTTGCTTAGTTTCTCCTGTTACATATTCTGACATCGAACTCAGTCTGCCTTTAAACTGAGTTTTACTGTACATTCTACATTAACTAGAGGTATAGGGGAGTGTTGAGTTCTCACAACACATGTTTCCCCCACATTGTTGTTAAAGTGCCAGTTGAAGCCTGCCTCCAGGTGCAGGATTTTTCGCTGTGTTGGAGACCCATTGTTGGCCTTGAGTTGTTTCCTGCTCTTTGGTCGGGTTGTTGTTTCTTTGACATAATGCCAATTTCCATTCTCAATTCCATCTTACAATAGAATCCATTGACCTTGTTTATTACCCCTTTTTTGAATCAATCTATGTGTATTCTGAAATTTGTCTAAATTTGGAATATAAACACAGATATGAGAAGTCATTATTTGATTATTTCATGCATATTCACTAAATATCAATAAATAAACAAGAATGTTTCCATAGTACAGGGATACCTCACTTGCACTATCATTTTCTATGTTCAGTGGACTGTGAAATTGGGGTAAAATCTCCAATTTACCATTAAAATTGGAAAGATCATATCATAGGGAACATTTTTACTAATTTTTTAGTTGATTGGACTTCAACTTCATCAAAAACTACCTAGACCAAAAACTTTAACCTGAAGCGGGACAGACGAACGAACGAACGGACGCACAGACCAGAAAAGTTAATGCCCATAAATGGGGCATGAAAATAAAGAAAGAGTATTATATCTTAGAAAAAAATCAAAGAATCGATGTAATCTAGTTTTCTTTATACCAGATTCCAAGGAAGATCGACTTACTTCTACACTATCCATGTATGACGGTTTGGACATATATTGCAGTAAATTCTAACCCTGCCTATTCACAGGTCGTTCTAATGTGATTTACATCAGAATGCACTGAGTGGGTAGGTAATGATAGAATTCTTGGGTAGCTTGCGTATTAGCTGAACCTTGAAGTCATTATTAGTTTAGGTATACTACCCTCCTGTCTGAGTAGCCTAGTATTTTACGGTCGCCATCATGAGCTGATTGGCCATTATGACATGGTAATGGCTGTAATATAACTATACAGATTGATAGACTGATTTAGGAATTACATCAATACAGTGGAGTTACAGACTTATAGGATTGTAAGTATGATTTATTTTATCACTTTGCACTTTCACATTTTGGCTGAACAGTTTGTTCAAATTTTTGACCAGTTTAACAATTTGATTTAATAAAACAAATTGCAATTGGGTCAAAATTTTGAATGAGTTGCAATTGGTGAATAGCAACACTAACAGTCAAGTCACTGTAACTGATCATTTGAGATAATAGTAGCCACATTTCAATCTTTTTGGGGGCAAAATGTCACATATTGCAAATTTAGAGCCTAAAACTTGAGTTTGTGCTATTTTTAGCTTTTCCCATCCTGACAATATGCTTTTATATAAAAAATGTCCTAAATAATGTTATAAATGCACAGAAAATTATACTGTAATGTGAAACATTGAAACATAGGTTGTTTACTACCCCCAAACAAATTTTATCATGCAGATTTAATGAAATTATTTGATTTTTACCCCTTATATCATTGCGTCATACTATGTTCTTGGCAGATAGCATAGCCTAATGTAAACACTGCAGAAACTCACAAAAGTACCATTTATTATTCCAAATTAAATTTTTATATCTTATATTTTATTAACTGATGTAAATAAACACAGTTAAATGGCCATGACTACACTTTTGATCAATTTGCAGTACTTTACTGACACCAGATGAAAAAAAGGGGGGGTCAATATTCCTTGACACTTCAATACCTTGGATTTTTTACTTAATTCATTGCAAAAATTGTGGAAAGTCTTTAAAGATGAAGAACAAACAAGGAAAAATCAGCAAAAACTGATCTTGATATTGAAAGTTTATGTTCCTGTAACCCAAAATGAAATTTTCAAGTATTTTCTATCAAAGTCATACATTACAGTCAGTTTAAATTGAGCTGTGAAATTTTTAATATAAGTCACATAATGCTCAGATAGGCTGTTTTTAACTACAAATTGACTAAGGATTAAGAATAAAGCAAAATAAAAGATTTCTAATCAACTTTTTTGTCTCTTTAGGTGTCATACCACCAATTACGCCCTTAAATTTAGAACGTATGTGAAAGTAGGCCTACTCGGACAAAAAATAGTGCATTTGATGTCATTGTTTACTTAAACTAACCAACAAATTGGCAGAAATGAAACTTTTGGTGAAAGAGAAATATATTAAGACCATTTTGAGCTAAAATTTACTTGTTTATGAGTTAGCATTCAAAATTGAGGATTAATGCACCCCATAGTATACTAATTTAAGATTTCAAGAAAACCAGGGGTTATTTTTAGTGGTACCTCTATTCGGAAGACCTTTTCTTTTTTATATGATTTTAAACACCTGTTGAAAATTGGCATGTAGAAAGCTGATACATGTACAATTCAGGATATACCTGGTTTCTATGAAGTTAAACTTAAGGTAAAATATTTAGAAAGCTGTGAAAATTGTAAAATTTGGTTGAACAGATAGGGACTTTTAATTGGTGGTATGACACCTTTTGGAGTTGTTTCCTGCTCTTTGGTCGGGTTGTTGTTTCTTTGACACATTGCCAATTTCCATTCTCAATTCCATCTTATAATAGAATCCATTGACCTTGTTTATTTCCCCTTTTTTGAATCAATCTATGTATTCTGAAATTTGTATAAATTTGGAAAAACATTCAGATATGAGTAGTCATTATTTGATTATTTCATGCATATTCACTAAATATCAATAAATAAACAAGAATGTTTCCATAGTACAGGGATACCTCACTTGCACTATCATTTTCTATGTTCAGTGGATTGTGAAATTGGGGTCAAAACTCTAATTTGACATTAAAATTAGAAAGATCATATCACAGGAAACATGTATACTAAGTTTAAAGTTGATTGGACTTCAACTACATCAAAAACTACCTTGACCAAAAACTTCACCATGAAGCCAGGTCAGATTGACAGACGAGCAAACAAACAAACGAATGCACAGTCAGAAAAACATAATGCCCCTAGGTTGGGCATAAAAATAAGATTGTTATGGATATGCCTTTTTTTTTAATTAAAATATATATTTGGATTATAACTAATATAAAATTTTCACACACTATAACAAATGAGAACACCCTGGGACCAGCCCAGTATACATAACAATAAATGTAAAACAAGGAATGCATGTCAAATCATATGATGTATAAGGTTAAAATACATAAATGAGGTACATTTAGTTTGATTGATTGAGGTTTCCAGACACAACCAGCTGCATATGCAGCCAACTGTGCATTCATTTATATTCGTTGGATACCAATTTCGTGGATTTCGTGGAAACAGGTAAACCACGAAATTAAATGTTCAACGAATGACATATCTTTCATAGACTTGTATGCAGACTTGGACAAAACCACGAAATTAAATATCCACTAACTAAAGTTTTCCTTTATCAACGAAAATTGGTACCCACGAAAATAAATGAATCCACAGTATATGCATGCTCTTTCAAATGTATAATCAATATGTATCAATATATTTCTGAGCTTGAAAAAGTCAGATAAGGTAAACAAAAACTTTATTTGTTGATTGATTGATGTTCGCTTTATGTTGCATAGCGCAAAAAGACTATACCAGGCATTTGGGATTCTGTGTACGCAAAACCCTTATTCAATAAATTAATAAAATATGTAACAAAAATTGATTACAAATGAAGTATATATATATTTCTCTTATTCTAAATGTGTTTAAACTGGTTTAAATAAATTTTGATAAAATTTGTGACTTATAATGTCATGCAATAAATCAAAATTCAGAAATTGCATTCCTTCTCTTAATCATTTTAGATAGTAAATGTAAAATATCCAAATGTGTTACAAACATTTAACGAGTCATCGTTTTTTAAAGTTTTTTCTTTAGAAAATATGCTTATTTCAATAATCCATTGCAAAGTAGGTTAATAGATAAAAAAATCCATGGAGGAACAAGTAAGCAGTTGGAAGCAATGTTGTAAATGTCAGAGAGACAGCAACCCAACAGCATAATTGTCAATGAACAGAACAGTATGATTTAAAACCAGTACCGTATATTTTCGAATTTAAAGCGCATCGTTTTATAAGCCGCACGGCCGTTTTTTGGGGGGAAGATTGTTTTTGTCCTTACATAAAACGCACCTGAATATTAAGCGCACACTGAAGAAAACGTATATTTATTCTACTGACCTGATAGTGTCATGAATATTTTCTCCTTTTGTAACTCACACCGTAATTTGTTTCATTTCTATTTTCAGATTGGTGAGAAAGTTGAGAGTATTTTTGAATATATTTATTTGTGTCATATTAAAATAAAAAATCGTAATAAAATAATTATACTTTTCTCATTGTTTTAATTATGCCAGTTTCGTTTGATGTTTTTTGTCAACAATGGCCATGTGTTGACAGCTTGGGTGTCCATTGAACCTTGTTGTTTTGATTAAAATTAGTATGGTATTGATTGCTTGTTTATTGTTTGAATTGGCATTAAGGATTTAAATTAATCTTAAAAATGTATGCATGAAAGGTCACCCAAGCCATAAAACTGCCATTGTTTACCTTGATTATGACCTACTTACCTGTACCCACGTGTGAAAACTGTTCACCCAAAAGTCAAGATTTTTTTTTAATTAAATCAATCTTAAGAATTTTATTGTTGTCTATAAAATAAAAGTTGAAGTTTTGAACGTAACAAACATTTTTCAATTTTAATTTGGATGAATACAAGAAACAAAACAATTTACTTTTTGCAAGTCATTGTTTAAATGAAAGTGTTATGAGCAATGACAAGGGGGATTAAAAGAAGACGGCAATAAATAAATGTTTTAACAGATTAAATTATAAAAATTAGTATTCTTTTTTTTTTAGTTAAACATCCAATAATATTTCGTAAAGATATTTCGTTTTGAAACACAATAAAACGACAAACAGTTACTCTTCAGTATTTTATCCTGTTTGGTACCTCTTCTCAAACACGATTATCTCTCTTTGTTTATGAAGCACTTTAAAGTGTCGATTTAAGCACATGCATCACCATCGTCATTTAAAGAAACTTGTAATATTGGCAAGACACACAATCACTTTCTTTATTATTTCATTAGAAAATTTTATATTAAAACACATTAAATCAACTAACAACTACATATTTATGATAAATACACAATTAATATCCTGTATGGACACAGTTATCTTTCTTTGTTTACGAAATGAACACTAAACACATGGTTATCGACTTCCTGTAAACCAACAATGATTGAATGAAATAAAAACAAACGATTTAGTTAATATATTTATTTATTCATAACAAAATATGCAACATTAACAATTTATCAAGTCACTGCAAGCACTTGACAATCTGACTGTCTCCAGAAAACAAATCCAGATATTTTTTTCTTTCACCGTCGTCCTGAAAACAGAAAATAATACTTACATAACACGCACCCGAGTATAACACGCAGGGACAAAGACAGAGAAAAAAACCTGCGGCTTATTTAACGATTTATACGGTAATAAGAAACCAAAATTGTTGACTTTTATATAATTTATTGGCTGAATTCCCTAAAAGAAATCCCCAATAACTTCTTTTAAAATAAAAATATATAGATATTAAAATGACTGCTGATCTTTTTGGTAACCTAATGAGTATATGACATCAAATATGAAGCTGCTAATTCATTCTTTATCTTGGGAACCAGTGTTCATGGATTGAGGAAACATTGTAGTTGCAGATATTTGATATTGTTGTTTTTCTAAAGTCAGCACACAATTCTATAGAAACTAGCACTTGTTGAACATTTTTATTCATGATTAATCTATATCCACAAAAAATGATACCCCAAAATAATAATAAATACACAGTATTCAATTTCATAAAAATGGTAAAAAAATATATATCAGTTCATATATACATAATTAACTAAGAAGAAACAATGGCACTGTCAGAATTTCATGAAAAAGCAACAATATAAGTCAGTGTTCATTCTATTCAAAATTGTATGCCTTTTACATTCAAAAATTAGAATGGTACGTTCATGTATAATATTTGATTGCAAGAAACAGCAAATCATATCTTTGGTTTAAGGAAGTATAAAATATTGTTCATCAGTCCTGTTAGGCTCCTATGGTACATCAGGTATAGGTGGGGGTGTTGGTGTGTTAGCCATATTTATCTGTATACCTAAAAAAGAATAAAAAACAATTGAGATGTGGGATTATTGCTATTTTAAAAAATTTTCCTTTCATCTTACCGACTGATAATTTCCTTTCTCAGTACAGTAGAGTGATATGAAAAATTATCGCTATAAACTAAGGGTGCATGTGCTGTTGTCAATGAAATCAACAATGTTGTCATAGGTAAAATAGTGAAAAACAAATTATCATTTGTCTACTGAATTTGATTGCTTTTCTCATTTTCACTGTATCAGCTCAAGCTAGAAAATCAATCTTGTTTAAATGACCAATCTATAATAAGTATATGTCAACAGAAATTATCTCTTTTTGGGTATCTGCAACACTAAACCAGCAAAGGCATACCTGTCAACCTCTGAAACCTTCAAAGAGGGAGATCTCCCTCTCAGCTATGACAGCTGAGGGGGAGATTTTGCGCGAACGACCTTTTCAAGTGAAATATATGACCAGTTTATTTAGGGTCTCTAAAAACACTGCAAAGGACCTCCTTTTGTGCACAAAGGAGCACAAAGGAGCACTAAGGACCCTAAAAAAGTTTGATAAAAGCACAAAGGACCTGAAATTCCCTTTAAAGCATAGAAATATTATAATTCCTGAAGAAAAATGTAAAAAACATAAAATAATTTCAATAAAATGTACGATTTTTATAATGTACGATTAGGTGTTATCACCAGTATTGGATTGGAACCGACTTTATATCCGGGCTATGTGATAGCTAATGTATGTGAATTTTTAAATAGTTGTTATATGATATGAATGATAAAAACGTCAATTATTATTCTAAATATTTTGTTGTTGTAATATATTTTAATATAAGAGACTTTACCAAAACTACGAAAATTATGTAAGGATACCGATGTTTTGCTCTCGTATTTCATCATCAGCTTCCTTTATATATGGTTATATGTATTGCTATGACGAAAACATTTCTAAAGGCACAAAGGGAATAATATGGCAATAATTCTAAAGGTAGGAAATTAATTAAAATTTGTTAATCCGTATTTCATAAACTACAAAATACACTATGTTTTATAAAATTTTATTCTGCACAAAAACAAAGTATGTACTGAAATTTTCTAACTTGATGATTCTTAAATTGCTTTAACGAAAATGTTTCTAAGACACAAAGGGAACAAACAGTATGGGATTTATTCTAAAGGTATAGGAAATTGGTTTGAATTTTTTTAACCCTTTTTCAAAATTTCAATACCGTGTCACTTTGTTTTTATCAATTTTATTCGCACAAAACAAAGTAGTTTTATTGAGAGTGATACATGTTGAAATTGTGAAGTTTGAATGTTTCAATGAAGTACTCTGTGATATTTTTTGTTCTTTTACTTCTCATAAAATTTAGAGTAAAATGTACCAAAATTTCTTTGAAGATTTTTTTATTAACACAAAGCTTGAAGCAAAAGTAAATAATTAGTACTATATTTGACATCCAAGCTGTCAAGTGAAGCCATTTAATTTATTATGGTCTGTGATTCACAGGTAACAACAACCCTCATCAGTGACACAAAATGTAATTAATGTTGACTTGTCATTCAAGGCTAAAGTATCTAAAAGCGGGAGATTCTATACTCCCGCTCAGGAGGGTACCGGCAAGCAAGAGATTTCCTGAATTCCGCCATTTGAGAGGGAGTCTCCTGCAAATGGGAGGGTTGGCAGGTATGAGCGAAGGTGTCACCTCACAAGAGATTTTGTGACACTTGAGCTCTTGACGTCATACAACAATAACTTTTAAGTCCAAATTTTCAAGGAAAGTCAATGGTAAAGTAAGACAAATAGATTATGATCAATGAGACAACAACTAAACAACACAACAAATATAAAAGACATGTTATGGTAAGCATACAGAATTCAGAGTACACAAATGCTTAAACTATATATATCAAATACCAATGTTCAAGGTTTTGGTTTCACCCAGCTTGTGTTGGAATCAACAACCTTAAAGCCTGCACATTACAAAAAACCACAATTGCTGTCTATATTTTTTCACAACCCATGGCCAACTTCTCAATGTCATATCAGAAATTCATGAAAATCTAAAGGGAGCGTACATCAATAGATTTTTATAGGTTTTATTCAAATTGGTTAAAGCATTTTTGAGTTAATGTCCGACATGTTGATGATGGACGGACTTACAGACAACGGTTTACCATAATACGTCCCTTAAACAGGCATATAAAAACTGGTACTGTGGATTCATTAATTTTTGTGGTTACCAACTTTAGTGAATTGATTAAAACTTTTTTTGTTGATATTTGATTTCGTGGTTTGACCACAGACTGCCTTAATTCTTATAAAAAAATGTGTACTTTATTGGACATTGCAATTTGCAGTTCCCTAAAAACCATGAAATCCATGAAAAATTGATATCCAACAAGTAATTATGAATCCACAGTAATTATATTAACAACTTTACCTGTCTTTTCCATAATCCAGTCTATGTGATATGGTACACTTTGATAAATAGCTGGAATTTGGTCTCCACGACAATAAGGCTTCCCAAAGCTGGTTACACCGACTAACTCCCATCGTCCATATTCATTTTGACATACTAATGGACCACCTGAATCACCCTGGAATATAAATATGTAGCATTAAAGCTATTATCCTAATGCTAGAATATTAAAGGTTTGGTCCACTTGCTTGCTTTGTTTATATTAATTTTTGCTCAAGATTGGAATCTGCTATCAATAGATAAGGAAGTTAACCACACCGTTAACTTGCTAGCATTAGGATAACAGCTTTAAACATACATTCAAGATGTAATGGCAGGAGAATGAATTTTGCTATGGAAATCGAATTTAGAGTAACATTATATACTATTAATATATCAATTTTTGTTACAATACTTGAACAATAGATTTTTTGGCAAATTATTTTCCTAATTTTCACAACACAAAAATATATTGAGTTAGAGAATGTATTTCTCAGTTGAAAAGATATTACAGGGCTTGCTTTTCCTATCATGATTTCTTTGATAAAGGGTTCAGCTGCTCAAAAGGAAGCTATTTATACAAAAATTCCAAGTGGTAAAGTTAAAATCATCCCCTCATAAAGTTTTACAGACACCATCACCAGTTGCATGGTTGACACTTATGAAATATCCGTTTCACAAATTTTATTGGACTTGCTCCTTATGTTGTATCTACAATCCCTTTCCCTTTTCCTGAATGTAACCTACCAAATTAGACTACTAACTAGGTATGAACTAACTGTGCAACACGACAGATGTCAAATGTGGAGCAGGATCTGCCAACCCTTCCTAAGCTCTGTCTTTAGTTTTTCTATGTTGTGTTTTTTAACTATTGTTTGTCTGTTTGTCTTTTCGTTTTTAGCCGTAGTGTTGTCACTTTATTTTCAACTTATGAGTTTTAAGGTCCCATTATAAAACCAGGTTCAATCCACCATTTTCTACCTTTAAAAATGCTTGTACTAAGTCAGGAATATGACAGTTGTAGTCCATTTGTTTGATGTGTTTTGCCATTTGATAAAGGACTTTACTATTGAATTTTCCTTGGAGTTCAGTATTTTTGTGATTTCACTTTTTACTTACATGACAGGATGGGGAGTATGGGTTTTTGTTCTCTACACAGATACCAGTAGCAGGTACATTAATTCCTAAGTTAGCCTGAATACTCTTGTTACATCTGTCTACATCTACATTGATGTCTACTCTCACTTCTTGTAGATGGTCTGGCACTGGAGCTATGAAAAAAATAAATCTTAATTTTAAAAACGAAATCTTGAAAAAAATTTGGGCAATTTATATTGGTATTTATTTCATAAAGATAATCCTACATTGAAAAAAAAATTATATTCAACTAAAAACACATCTGGTATAAGCCTGTATTAAGACTTTAAGTCACTTTGGCAAATCCAAGAAATTAAATATCTAAGAACATTTATTTTTTGCAGTCAACAAAAATTAGTACCCACAAAATAAATACTAATTATGTGAAAGAAGTTTTATGATTGTAAATAAGACAACTCTCAATAATGGACCACCTGACAGAGACATTTACAACTATAGGTCACTATACAGCTTTTAACAATAAACAAAGTCCATACCACACAGTCTCTTGTTCTCAGGGACTACGGTTAAAAAAATCCAACTTACCAAATTCTATGTCTTCTTTATATCCCCAGCCAGTGACGTAACAGTTATCAAAACTTTCTTTAACTTCTGTGGCGAGACAGGCAGGTCTTACATAGGCATTATAATTTGCTGGCTGTGACAGTCTTACAATGGCTATGTCTGACAGGTAACTATTACTGGATCCTCTGTAGTCTGGGTGAGACCATACCTGGGCTACGTATAATCTTTGTCCGTCATCCCATGCTCCGCGCATTTCTGATTCTTTTACTTCACCTACATGAATCATATAACTGCTCCAACTTCTGAAAATACAAATTTGAAAAAAAAGTTAAAAGACAACTTTAAGAAATAAAACATTTTTTTTGTTTTGATCATAACTTTAAATGATGTGACATTTGTGTTCTTGGCAATAGCATTATGCAACAATTACATGAAGTCCCATATATATAACTTGTACTTTTTAATCCAATTACAATTATTTTCACTTTTACTATCTTAATCTCTAACTCATAACTTTTTAACTTGGATGGCCAATGAAACATCATACTGTAAATTTTGAAAATATTGCAAAATGCGACAGGGTTATAATCATAATAATTTAAACTAGTATTTTGATTTTTTTATATGAATTAAAAGGATATTTCTCAATATCGCAAAGATTAAAATGAATTTTTAGTCTAAAATGAGAAAATAGCAATAATAAATGCATGCAATACTTTCTGAGTTTACAGTAGTCCAAAAAACAAAATTAACAGTAGGCAACAAAAAACTTTTTCATTGAAAAAGGTGTACGAAATATTTTGGCGGTTATCATTTTGATGTATTTAAAATTTTTATCAATACCTTTGCATGTACACTTTTAAATTGGTGGAATTTATTATGGCAATTTTTTCTATCCACGAAAATAAGCAAAAATTTACACCCGCTATAGGGTACTTACTCGACACAATGAGCTGCAGTAATGGCATAGTAAGGATCGATTAATGTGGCTCCACAGCCAGAACTTCCGTCCATAAAGAACAGAGCTTGCCATGGCCACTCTCCTGGTGTGGCATCATTTCCAAAGAGTACGTAGGATCCAACGGAGGTCGAGGAGACGGAGGGAACTCCACATTCTGTAATACAAATACAAACGTAAGGGAATTTTAACACTGCTCAGTATAAAAGGACACTTACATGAATAATTGATTGGAGATTGATTTAGGGAGCTACCATTTGATTTTTATGTGGAAAAGAAGGGATGGTAAGGATGACAATTTTGTCCTGCATTTTTTTTTATTATGTTGTCATCCTACCTTTTTTCTTGCAAAGTGTCTCATCCTGAGTTTTTTTTTACTCAAAACTCCTGTCCTGCCTTTTAAAAAATTAAAAAAAAAAAATCAAATGGCAGCTCTATTAGGCCATATCAGGGGAAATAATTTGTCCTATAACTATAAAATAGTTGTGTGAATATTCTACTGCATAGCACACTGTTGAATTTTATGTTATTTCCCTAAAAATCAAATCAATTTTAAACCTGGATTTTCAATATCATTTCTTAAGTATGGTCACTAATGGCAATTGACCTACAATGTATCTTGACAGATCTTACTAGAAATTAGGGGATCTATAGTGATGACAGACTCTGCTTGATAAAATTCTTTTAAAAGTAAATGCCAATATTCAAATTAAATGTGTCCTGTATATTATGTTTCATAACATTGTGTTAAAATGGAAAAACAAATTTGTTCAAACAGGACTTTTATTATCACTAGGAAAACAAAATGATCTAAATTTTAAGGTAAATAGGGGGGAATAACTCTTGAGCTAGAAATATCAAAAGCATCAATATCAAACTTGACCTTTTTTTTTATGATGTATGGCATTGACTATTTTAAACACTAGAATGACCTGCCATTGTGAGATTCAAAAGTTTAACACTGCTGATTTCATTCTTACACATGTCAGAATCAAATATTCCCATGAACTAAAACACTGAGGATTTTGTTTTTTACACATGTTAGAATATTAATGGCTGGCCCTTCTATAAAAATTGAATAAATACCACCTATGGTTAAATGCAAAACCATTGAAGCATAACTAATTTAACCAGCTGTAATTGTTTCCGTTTTTGAATTTCCTGTTGGTTGGTGAAGCAACCATCAAATCTTAGACAAATAAACAACTTTGAATATCTATTTGGAAATCATAATAATTTGAGCTCACCATGTAGAAATCGACCTTATGCAAATACATAATTACAATACATCAAATAACCTATTTCGCTTAAACAAAATTCTATAGAAAGTCTGTATCAGTTTGAAAGTTAAACTGTTGCAAGAGCATCTTCAAAATGGACTAGAAGTTATCTTTTGTTTTGTTTTGAATGTTCCAAAATCAATCAAAGTCTTATTCATGTACATGTGCATTTACATAATGTTAATTTTTATACGACACAGCCCATTTCCTAATTGTAATTGAAAGTGTTTTCTACTCACCTATGTCTCCACACTGAAGTGATAATGCACTACAAGACCTGCAAAGAGATATAAACTTTCATTAATAACAGTGCCGTTTCACTGGTACTACTGAGGGGGATAGGACCTTTATCAGGACTCCAGGATTGGGTGTTTTAAGCTCGGGATTTCGAGATTGATCCTTTGGGATCCAGGAATTCTTTTTTCCGGATTCGTGTTTTTGAGCACGGGATTTCGGGATCAGGACCCTACCCCCCCCCCCCCCCCCCCCCCCCCCTCTCACTCTCTCACTACTCATTTGAACCAAAGTGATGAAGGTATACAATTATAAAGAAATTAATGTTTTAGGTAACACCAACTGAATTCTTAAATTTACTGATTCTCAAATTCAAGAGAACATTAGAAGCTAGCTGTCTTTGTGATTTGTTTTCCATTGACACATTGTTCTATTTTGGGAAATTAAGCATGGTCTAAGATTAACCGCAATAAATCGTGACAACAAAGAGTATGAAATCTCTTATGAAACCATTATAAAAAAAGAAGATGTGCAAACAGTGATTGATTAAACAATTTCGGCTACATTACAGTAAATAAAGGAAGTATATAAAAAAAGAAGATGTGGTATGATTACCAATGAAACAACTCTTCACAAGAGACCAAAATAACACAGAAATTAACAATTATAGGTCACTGTACTGTTCATTAATCTGTTGAACATAACATTAAGATTTGTGATCTTCCTGTAGCTACCATGTTGCCCAAAACTAGTATGAAACAAATAATAATATATCCACATTAGATACTTACATTCGAGGGTTTAACACATAGTTAGTGATGATACCAGTAGGATTGTCAGCAGACTGTGCCAGAAACCCATCAGTTATTGATGCTCCTGCAGAGTAACTACTGTATGGTCTGAAAATAAAACAAATGTAAAAATTAACACTGACTATAAACCTCAATAGATTTAAGTACCGGTAAGATTCCTTATTATTAGAATATAGATTATGTATCTGGGTACTCAGTCTTAAAACTTTACTCTGTACTCAGAGTACTAAATTTATTATTGAAACGCCAATTACAGTATTTTGATTGGTTGATTTCTGAGTATGAATATGATTATCGTACAACAAAGTTTTATGGTCGCAAGGCCAGCATTCGCTTACAGAGATATTCACAATTAAATACTTTCAAAACATAACTCCGAATCTGTTATTTTAAAAGTCCATGTTTCACTACAGATAACCTTTGTAAAAAAGTTGATAGAACAGCTCTCAATAGACAACTTTAGAGTTCGATGCATTATCATCAAAAACTTTGGTTTTGGTGAACATCATTTGTGTGTTTAGGGGCGTCGTCACTTCCGTTTTAATGTTGAGTGAGTGGTTGGAAAACTATAAAGCTATATTGCACAAATTTTTCAGGCAAATTGAACTCTCATAATTGTCTTTCAGCACTGCTGTCATTAGGGAATTGTGAATAAGTACATACAGAACAAATATTATTTCTAGTTTATCCTGCACAATGACGATCACGAAGACGCTTGATGAAGGTTTATAGTGCAGGGATACAGGCGATGCCCTCTATCTGGTAAATGACATCATAAAGTTTTTTTCGGTGACGGACAATCTCGAAAGAGGTCTATTGATTTTTTTTTTAGGACAGAATTAATCAAAAACATATTTACAAACAAGGGTAGCCCCAAATAGTTGTTTCTGAGATAGTTTTATTTGTATCAATAAGCATGAATTTTTCTAAGACCCTTTCAATTACATTTGCTATATTGCCTTGCTTAGACTTTGTTATTCTAGTTTATATAGTGTCTTTCTTAGAGTGTCATGTACGATGAATTCAACACATTAATGTTTGGTAATTAACCAATTGCAGTGAAAGTGATGTTTAACTAACATGATGACCACATGCCATTCAGATGTATTTACTGATATATGTGTGTGTGTTTTACATACCCATATCCAGTGATGCTACAGAGATATTCTGCTAGTGTCTGATCATTTAAATAACACAATGTCGTCCATGAACCATCTGTATATACTGAGACTTGACCATTGTCTTGTCGTTTTACTGCAAAATAAAAAGAGAGTGACTAAATAAACTCATCATTGAAATTTTTATATTTACATCAGACACGCATTTCGTCTTCAAAAGACTCATCAGTGACGCTCGAATAAAAAAAATGTTAAAAAGGCCAAATTTAAAAGATGAAGAGCATTGAGCACCAAAAATTCTTAAAGTATTGCCAAATAAAATAAGTACTGTCAATTCAGGAAAGTAATGCAATGTTTTCATTAATGCGAAAAAGAGAAACTATATCAGGTTTTTAATAATTATAAAAACTCTTCACATGAAAAATCATTGACAAGCAACCTTTGCCTTATATTTTACATATGTACACATACCACATCTAAATTCATCTGATTTATCTGAGCACTGTGGAACTCCATCACAACGTTCCATTAAAGGTACACATTCATGGTTACTGCATTCAAACTCATTACTACCACAGGTGGCTGAAAAATAGAAAGGAGAATTTTATATATAAGTATCTAAATTAAACTTTAGCTTTATTTATCTGCTGCTGAACAACCCAGAATGTGTTTCAGCAGGAGTTTTACTCTTTATCAGATTATCATTATTTTTACTATGAATCGTATTTGCACATAATTATACAGGTTACACACTAAAATATATAGAAAAATCCTGTTTAACACTTTTTTTTAAATAATATAATGCTACTCATTGCTTATAAAAAATGTCAGGTTCATATTAAGCCAACAAATGTTAATGTAAAGTAATGCAATGTAATCTAAAACCAAATACCTTGATGGAAAGATAATGATTTGAATAAAGCCTTTTGAATTCAGGTGTTTGTGCATTGGAGTTCTTTTATTACAGATGAAACCACATTATTGCTATTTTATGAAATTTTCTTTGATCTTAAAGACTAATAATTTCCTTTCTGAGCACAGTGATATGAAAAATTATTGCTAGGAACTAAGGGTGCACGTGCCTTTGTCAATGAAATTAACAACGTCGCCATAGGTAAAACAGCGATAAACAGATTATCACTGGTCATCTCAACTCAATTGCTTTTCTCACTTTTGCCGCACCAGCTCAAGCAAGATATTCAATCTTGTTTAGATGACCAACAATAATCTATATATATACAATGTAATCTTAAACAAAATACCTTGACAGAAAGATAGCGATTGAAGTCAAGCCTATTGAATTCAGGTCTTGAAGGCATAAAACTTTGCTCAGTGCTCAGAGCACAAAAATCATGCTCGAAACATGAAATCCAGCAATTTGATTGGTTGATTTTCGAGTCTGAGTACAAAAATCATGCTTGAAAGTTTTATGACCGTGAGGCCAGGTGTTTGGTCATTGGTGTGTTTATATCACATGAGAAATCACATTACATACATTCATATTCAAATACATACCACAGTTTTGTTCATCAGCAGAGTTTGGACAATCTACATTTCCATTACACAAAAGATCCATAGATATACATGTAGAATCAGAGTCACCGCAACTAAACTCATTCTCAAAACATTCTGTAAAGATAACATAAATTGTTTATTTTTTATTCTTCTTCAAACAGTCTTTTGTTTAATGTTTAATAAGTTATTGACAATTAATGTTATATATTAAAAAAAATGGACACTTACCAATTATTTAGCACAATATAATGACTTATACAGTTAAACCTGTACACCTAAGGACCACAAAAACTTGCTGAACTGAGGATCAAAATTCTTATACAGCAGGATAGGAAGAGAGTGACAAGCTGACAAGACAGGTTTTCTTCTAGCAGAGGTGACCTTCATAACAGATCTGTATTTTGGTTTTGTGTTGTCCCGTTACTTTCAATATTTTAGGTTTGTATAGCCTTGGTTTTTTTACTAGCAGGTAATATTTAGACTATCTTTGGTAGACATCTTTTCAATCTCAAATGAACAAAACCAAGAATTTATAATGACATTTATGTGTCGTTTGGTCTCTTGTGGAGAGTTGTCTCATTGGCAATCATACCACCTCTCCTTTTTTTATATACTTCCTTTATATACTGTAATGTTTAATATTAATTTAGAAATTGTTTAATTAATCACTGTTTGACCACCAAGAAGCACATCATCAAAGGAGAAGATCAAGATCATCATTATCAAATACCTGTAATAGAGCAGTCAATAGCCTCTAATATAAACCACACTAAATGTAAGCATGCTCAATAGACTAAAATAGATGTGGTATGAGTGCAAATAAGACAACTCATTATCCAAGTAACAATTTATAAAAGTAAACCATTATAGGTCAAGGTACGACTTAAACATACCTGTATTAGAGCAGTCAATAGCCACTATATCTGAATAGCTTAATGTGCAGGAAACTATGCCATGGGCACATTCTGTGAGATCAGCCTCTGAGCCATCACAGAAAAACTGGTAACCAAACCCTGTTCTTGATGTTCTTCCTTTACCATATTGTGATTTCTCGTGAGTTCTTGAATTACTAAAATAGAAAATATTTGCAATAATGAAATTAAGTGATTACACTATCTAATTAAATTAAAACTAATGCAATCTGTTATCTTATTTTTTGATTGGTTGCAGCGCGGGAAATATTGAATAAAGTCTGATGAGTTGGGTAATACAATGTAATTTGTCCCTCACCTTTGACCTTGAATCAAGTATGGCTCATCAGTTATTGTCATTAATCCAATTGTGATTAGGATCTTCTTAAATTTTATAGTGTCTGAAAGTTCTGTAATTTCATCAGGTGACCTTGACCTCTGATTTTGATTTTGATGCAGTATTATCCCCAAATAGGAAACCACTTTATTTCCGTTGTTGAAGATCAGATGCATGTAGGTGATTAATCTTACTCACTTATAACCTAGTTGACGACAAGTCACTTTGCTGTCATCTGAATCCCAATAACTTGCACAGACTGGGGAATATACACCAGAAGAAGTTGGTTTTATTTCCAAGCGACCTGAAGCCTGGGTTTGTCCACCCACCAAATGTACCAATGGATCCAAATCATTGTTTGTATTTATAACTATGGAATTATCTGAAGAAGAAAACAATATGTATAATTGTTATCATTTTTTTCATGAATATCAAACAATGTAAATTTAAAATTATTGCAATGTTTTTATTATTGCGAAAAATGTTACAGATTTACACTAGCAATTATCTAAACTCTCATTTTGAAATTTTTTATATGAATTAAACAGGATTTTTCTCAATATCGCAAACTTTAAAATCGCATTTTAGTCTAAAATGACATAGCCGCAATAATAAATGCACACAATTATGAATTTACAGTGAAATTGAAGGATTTATTTCAAAAGACATGGTCCACCTGTGGTCTGTTGTCCTGACTTAAGACTCTACTTCATATTGGTTGGAAGCAGGATACAGACATATCTTTTTTTGGCCTATTGAAAGCAATGATCTATTGCAATTTTCTCCCCATTCCTATGTAACTGTGAAATAACAGTTGCATATCATATCTATAAGTCAGTTTTCATGGAATTTTCAAACTAGAAATAAGTTTTTCCCTCAATAAATCTGTCGATTCAACAAAAATAAAATGCAGAACTACATATTAGGAAAAATCAAGAATGTGTCCATAGTTCACGAGTGCCCCACTTACACTATCATTTTCTATTTTCAGTGGACTGTGAAATTGGGGTAAAAAATCTAATTTGGCATTTAAATTATAAAGATCATATAATAGGGAACATGAGTACTTAGTAGTTTGATTGGACTTATCACATTCACCAGAAAACAACATGATATGGTCCAAAGCTATATCTCCCATACTTACCACACTCACCACAAAACAACATGATATGGTCCAAAGCTATATCTCCCATATTTACCACACTCACCAGAAAACAACATGATATGGTCCAATGCTATATCTCCGATACTTACCACACTCACCACAAAACAACATGATATGGTACAATGCTATATCTCCCATACTTATCACATTCACCAGAAAACAACATGATATGGTCCAAAGCTATATCTCCCATACTTACCACACTCACCACAAAACAACATGATATGGTCCAAAGCTATACCTCCCATATTTACCACACTCACCAGAAAACAACATGATATGGTCCAATGCTATATCTCCGATACTTACCACACTCACCACAAAACAACATGATATGGTACAATGCTATATCTCCCATACTTACCACACTCACCAGAAAACAACATGATATGGTCCAATGCTATATCTCCCATACTTACCACACTCACCAAAAAACAACATGATATGGTCCAATGCTATATCTCCCATACTTACCACACTCACCAGAAAACAACATGATATGGTCCAAAGCTATATCTCCCATACTTACCACACTCACCAGAAAACAACATGATATGGTCCAATGCTATATCTCCCATACTTACCACACTCACCAGAAAACAACATGATATGGTCCAAAGCTATATCTCCCATACTTACCACACTCACCAGAAAACAACATGATATCTTCCAAAGCTATATCTCCCATACTTACCACACTCACCAGAAAACAACATGATATGGTCCAATGCTATATCTCCCATACTTACCACACTCACCAGAAAACAACATGATATGGTCCAAAGCTATATCTCCCATACTTACCACACTCACCAGAAAACAACATGATATCGTCCAAAGCTATATCTCCCATACTTACCACACTCACCAGAAAACAACATGATATGGTCCAACGTTATATCTCCCATACTTACCACATTCACCAGAAAACAACATGATATGGTCCAATGCTATATCTCCTTGGTAACTATTTCCATCAACACCATTAAAAATAATCTGAAAAATTAAAAAAATCAATAACATTTATTTAAGGATATTCCAAAAATATTACATTAGGGGTCAGAAAAAGGGTGGGTGAGTGGAATGGATGATTTTGCATTATTTTTGAATTGTTACTACTTTTTTTTCATGAATGGCCCCAATTTAAAAGAAACTTCCAAACCTAACCTTTTTAATTGTAAAGAAGGCTTGGCTTAGCACCTTGAAAATATTATGTTTTGATAAAGTGACTAAGTAATTTAAAAGTGTTATTTAACTTGGGAGCCTGAAATTTTATATGATTTCCTTATAAAAGGCCCTAATTTTACATCTCTAATAGCATGGCTTTCATTTATTATGGCTATTTTTTTTAAGAATAGACAATAATGTCAGAATAAATATTACAATTTCAATAAAATCTGCATACAGATATATAGACTGTAAATTTAGAAATTATTGTGATATTTGAATAATAGACAAAAATTTATGACCAATTATTATGATTTCAGGAAAATTTTCATACTAATGTATCAGATATCTAAATATGAGTTCTAATTATTACTCACCTTACTTCATTATTAGCAATAATAAAAACCTTGCAATAATTTCTGAATTTACAGTACAAGATTTTGAAGTACAAGTTTTTATTATTGTGTCAAAATGAATGGACGGATGGATAGACAGACAGAGCTAAAACAGTATAGCCCCACTTTTTTAAAGCAGGGGTATAACAAGAATGTGTCCAAAGTACACGGATGCCCCACTCACACTATCCTTTTCCATGTTCCATGCACTGTGAAATTGGGTAAAAATCTAATTTGGCATTAAAATTGGAAAGTTTATACTATAGGGAACATATGTACTAAGTTTCAAGTTGATTGGATTTCAGCTTCATCAAAAACTACCTTGACCAAAAACTTTAACCTGAAACTCCCCCTATTATTTTCTATGTTCAGTGGACCGTGAAATTGGGTTCAAAAGTCTATTTTGGCTTTAAAATTAGAAAGATTATATCATAAGCAACAAGTGTACTAAGTTTCAAGTTGATTGGACTTCAGCCTTGTCAAAAACTACCTTGACCAAAACGAATGAAGGAATGAACAAACAAACGAACAAACAAACAAACAAACGAACGAACGAATGAACGAACGGAGCCACAGACCAGAAAACATAATGCCCTCTACTATCGTAGGTGGGGCATAAAAATATATACCTTTATGTTAGTTCCAGGTTGAATATATATCTTCTGGAAATACCATTGATTTCCCTGTTCGCCAACCCTGGTAAACATTGTCTGATTTGAAAATGGTGTTGAAAGTATCACATCCAATCTTCCGATACTAGCGCCATACATGTGATAATAAAATGATAAACACATCTCTGTATCTGTAAAACAAATGTTTAGATTACTTAATTAATGCTGTTAAATGGCGACACTATGGATCCTTAGGGGTTTAGTAAAGGAGAAGGTCTGGTAAGGACTCATTTTGGCCTCAAATTTCAGTTTCATCTGACGAAAGATTTTGACCACTTTTTAAACACTTAAGTGTCTATTTTACTTGATTCAATTAGTTTATGTGAAAGATTTTAACTGATTTAGTCATTAAAAACGATCCGATTCCAGCTCAAATATGAAAAATCTACCAAATATGCTGAAAAATGTCACTTTACAGATGGTTTTTGTCAAAAATGAAAGTGGCCGCATCCGTGTTCATCCACAACCTTTATATATGTTATGTATTATCATAAAATACAACTTACATTTCAATATTAAGGATGAACACGAATGCGGCCACTTTCGTTTTACACGGAAACCGTCTAAAATTTAACTAAAATGTTAGAATTTTGAAGATTTCAGTAATTTAGCATGACTTAATGGCGCTACAACCCGATATATGTGCATTGTATAGTCAAAAACAGCCCATATTTATGTGGCAGAACCATTCAACTGCCCAATAAATAACTAAAAGTTTACATTTTAACAATTTTGTAAAACTGTTATATTTTGGGGCCAAAAAGGGGTCTTACCGGACCTACTCCTTTCATATGGGATTCATGACGTCAAGTCCTTTGTAAATGGTGACATCATCTATTGGTGTTGTTGTATTTCATTGATTAATTTTCTACAAAACACAGCATGAAAAGTCCTGTGTGCAATAAATTTGTTCTAAGGATTCCAGTGGCGGATCCAGGGGGGGGTTACTCTGGTTTGGGAACCCCCCTTTTAAAAATGGCTGGATCCGCCACTGGATTCATAGGGGACAGTAGCGAACCATATAACTTATACCATCTTTGAAAGTATTGTGGATTTAGTATTATTCCTTTGATATCAATACTTGTGAATTTCAAGGTTAAACATGTTATAGCTAAATTATGAATATAAATGATCAAAAACTATAAGTTATCCATATGCTTGTATGCAGACATTGACAAAACCACAGAATCAAAATAATCTCAAAATTGTAGAACACTTTCCCAATTTTCGTAAGTTATACACTGTTCACACTAGGGACTATATTCACAGACAAAAACCAGGTGCTCCGCAGGGCGCAGCTTTACACGACCGCAGAGGTCAAACCCTGAACAGTTGGGGCAAGTATGGACAAAACATTCAAGCGTGATACAGCTCTGAATTTTGATTGTGATCAAATTTTTGACATTACATGGTTTTTTTTACAGAAAACAAATGTCAAGATTTTACAAATCAATTAAAGATTTCTTCTGCAAACTTATTTAAATCTAAAATTAAATAGTTGACACAGCATAGGTTTCTGACACAGAATGAATGTGGTCTAATGAACTTAAAATTTTTTTTTTGTCTTTGAGCAATTCACTATGCTGTTGAATATTAATCCTCTCAAAAAAATGAAATTTTCTTTTTATTTATGAAATCTGAAATGAGAAAAATTTAACCCCCCCCCCCCCCCCCCCCCCATTTTTTTTTCACATCCCCGTTTCCCTTTTTCCAAAACTGATCTCAATTCAAATTTCTAATGGAGTTTGCAACAATAACTACTCATTTAGATACATCATAAAATATTAAAATGTAAATAAAGCGCTTGTTATCACTGAATGGTAAAGATTGGTTGGTAGTAAAAGTGAATATACATTGTTTATTGTATAAAACAATAAAAAAAACTTCATCAGCAACATTTTATATTGGCAAATTTCCAATGAAGTTATTTACATAAAGTTATTGGCAAATAAAAATAGAAAATGACATCATAGTCATGTCTGGCAAATATCCAACATACATTATCTAAAAACATTTTAGATAAGATAAGGAAAAAAAGCTTCATCAGCAACATTTTATATTGGCAAATTTCAAATGAAGTTATTTACATAAAGTTATTGGCAAATAAAAATAGAAAATGACATCATAGTCATGTCTGGCAAATTTCCAACATATATTATCAACTACTATTCTATACAAAGAAAGATAACTCCAATTGAAAATTAATTGCTATTGCACAATATTGTGCAATTAGATATTTCTTGCTATTGTGCAATACTGTGCAATTGAAAATTTCTTGCTATTGCACAATACTTGATATGGAATCCTGATTTGGACCAACTTGAAAACTGGGCCCATAATCAAAAATCAAAGTACATGTTTAGATAAAGCATATCAAATAAGCCCAAGAATTTAATTTTTGTTAAAATCAAACTTAGTTTAATTTTGGACCCTTTGGACCTTAATGTAGACCAATTTGAAAACTGGACCAAAAATTAAGAATCTACATACACAGTTAGATTTGGCGTATCAAAGAACCCATTTATTCAATTTTTTATGAAATCAAACAAAGTTTAATTTTGGACCCCCATTTGGCCCGAGAACACAGTTATTTCGTAGTGCATTTCTTTTAGACAATAAATTCAAATTAAAAAAATCCCACCTGCTCTTTCTCAAAAAGATTTTTACAGTGTAGTGTACTACCAGTGAGACAAATAATATCAAAATTATAGAAACTTCTACCAGCTCTAACTCAAAATATTGACAATTCTGTGTTAAGGGGGTGTAAAATTCAGTTTGACAGCTTCAGACGTGCTAAAATTTGACCTTTTAGAACTGGACCAATTTACTTCTTAACATAAAGATTCAGCACCCAATTTTTTTTTACATGTAATTACATCCCCCTACTTGATATTTCATGCATTTAATATCAAGAAATAAATTGGGAAAGTGTATCAAATAAGACATGCAAGTTATACACTGTTTACACTAGGGACTATATTCGTAGACAACGAAAACCAAAGGACGATAACTGTGTCCTTGGACCTAATAGGACAGAAAGACTTGACCAATCTTTATAAAACTTTGCATAACCTAAGCTTAGGCAATTGTGAGATAGGTTGCCAAGTTTCATGGCCATATGACATATATTAGAGACACTAGGGTCATTTTAATATAGACATTTGAATGTTTATTTTTGACGTGTAAATCAAATATCTTCAACTGTCAAGATTTTGGCCTTAAAATTTTAAATTTTGCAAAAATTTGCTTTTTAAATGCTCTTGAATATCAAATATTAAGTATTAAAAGCATCTGAACACTCTTTTATTTATCAGATGTATTGTAATTATTCCAAAGTTAAATTTATATAAGCCTATGCCTGAAAATAGAGATTTTCCAATTTAGGGACGCCTTATATAAATATGCATTTTTCTCAGCCAATTTGAAGATTTTGAAGTTTTTTATGCCTAATTTATTCTTTCATATATATAAAATGTACTTTAAATGTATAGAAAAGTGTCAAAAAGCATACCACATGAGTATAAAATGGTCTTGGGCCATGTAGTACTGAGAATTATTTAGAGTCGATTTAGGCGGTAGCCCATATTGACATATAAAAATGCACACAGAAGCTATTAGAAATGAAAATGTGTAACTTTTTGCTCATTTCTATGCTAAGGCGTTATGATACAAGAAGTCTAATTGCAAAAGGACTCTTGCATTTAATTTTTTTAGAAACAATATGGTCTGATGGCCAGTTTTTTCACTTTTCAATGGAAAACTTGCATTTAGTTTTAGCCTTAATAGGCATAAAGTTGGACCACTTACTATCATACAGAGAAAAATAATGGTAGCCTATGAAAGGAGTAAGGTGTACTGAGTATAATAAAGTGCTTTTTTTACAGATTTAGTGAAATATTTGTAATGGACTACAGATTTGATGTACAAAGCTCTTCACATTTTACATACATCTATTAGGCCGTTTAACCATGGCCGTGAATACAAATATCTGCACTTTTTTCCTGTGATAATCTACTTTTCTCTATATCCAGAGTTCACAAATGGTTAATTAAATTTGATTTAATCATAGAAACACAAATATCAGGAACAAAAAAGCTGTCAGATAGAAAGTCAGCATGCCTCTTAGCCATAAAATGTAAACTGCTTTAAAATGCTTATTATAGCCGTAGAATGCCAAAATGGCACATTTTAACAGAATTTCTGTAAACCAAAGATGTAAATCCTTTACTTTGATTGAGTTTGACAAACTGAAACCAGCAAATCATTCAGGAAAGTTGCCAAAGTACAGAATCTAGATTTCAGGAATCCATCTCTTAGGCCCGAGAACACAGTTATTTCGTAGTGCATTTCTTTTAGACAATAAATTCAAATTAAAAAAATCCCACCTGCTCTTTCTCAAAAAGATTTTTACAGTGTAGTGTACTACCAGTGAGACAAATAATATCAAAATTATAGAAACTTCTACCAGCTCTAACTCAAAATATTGACAATTCTGTGTTAAGGGGGTGTAAAATTCAGTTTGACAGCTTCAGACGTGCTAAAATTTGACCTTTTAGAACTGGACCAATTTACTTCTTAACATAAAGATTCAGCACCCAATTTTTTTTTACATGTAATTACATCCCCCTACTTGATATTTCATGCATTTAATATCAAGAAATAAATTGGGAAAGTGTATCAAATAAGACATGCAAGTTATACACTGTTTACACTAGGGACTATATTTGTAGACAACGAAAACCAAAGGACGATAACTGTGTCCTTGGACCATTTGGACCAACTTGAAAACTAGGCCAATGATTAAAAATCTAAGTACATTTTTAAATTCAGCATATCAAAGAACCCCATGGATTCAATTTTTGTTAAAATGAAACTAAGTTTAATTTTGGACCCTTTGGACCTTAATGTAGACCAATTTGAAAACGGGACCAAAAATTAAGAATCTACATACATAGTTAGATTCGGCATATCAAAGAACCCCAATTATTCACTTTTTTATGAAATCACACAAAGTTCAATTTTAGACCCTTTGGGCCCCTTATTCCTAAACTGTTGGGACCAAAACTTCCAAAATCAAACCCAACCTTCCTTTTATGGTCATAAACCTTGTGTTTAAATTTCATAGATTTCTATTTACTTATACTAAAGTTATGGTGCAAAAACCAAAAATAATGCTTATTTGGGCCCCTTTTTGACCCCTAATTCATAAACTGTTGTGACCTCAACTCCAAAAATCAATCCCAACCTTCTTTTTGTGGTCATAAACCTTGTGTTTAAATTTCATTGATTTCTATTTACTTATACTAAAGTTATTGTGCGAAAACCAAGAATAATGCTTATTTGGGCCCTTTTTGGCCCTTAATTCCTAAACTGTTGGAACCAAAACTCCCAAAATCAATCCCAACCGTCCTTTTGTGGTCATAAACCTTGTGTCAAAATTTCATAGATTTCTATTCACTTAAACTAAAGTTATAGTGCGAAAACCAAGAAAATGCTTATTTGGGCCCTTTTTGGCCCCTAATTCCTAAAATGTTGAGACCAAAACTCCCAAAATCAATCCCAACCTTCCTTTAGTGGTCATAAACCTTGTGTTAAAATTTCATTGATTTCTATTCACTTTTACTAAAGTTAGAGTGCGAAAACTAAAAGTATTCGGACGACGACGACGACGCCAACGTGATAGCAATATACGACCAAAAAATTAAAAGTTTTGCGGTCATATAAAAACTAAAGGACGATAACTGTGTCATCTGACCAAATGTAATGAACTTACCTGGATTTAAATAAGATGATGTTAAGCTGGCATCGTCCCCTAGTACCATGTTAGTGGTTTCTATATACATGTAATAAGTACCCATGACAGCACTATCTGGTCCCGTGGCTGTTGAACCTGTTGGACCCTGTTAAACAAACATAACAACAGTCTGTAATTCAATGGTTGTCGTATGTTGCAGTTTTATTTTTCATATTTGTTTTTCATTCATTTTTTGAATACATTCATTTGCACGATAAAATGTGCACCACATTTTTTATGTTATTTCGAATAGACAGAAAAAATATTACAGTCATTTCTTATAATTTAATTCTAAATTCCATTTTAAACTGTAGAAAACCATGAAAAAACGTTGCTGACGTCACGGTCACATGACTAAATTATGTCTATGGGCTCATAGCAAAATAACGTCAGCCAATCAGAAGACGCGTTACATCCAAAATTAAATTATATCTATATAATGAACATACTGAATGTCTGATCCAGTCCGCAGTGTCTTGACCATGCTGATTGGAGAAGAGACAAAATGGTTCTGTTGATATTTCAAATGTACATGCACTCAACACATCTATAATATAAAATAATTCTATATTATTTTAAATTTAATTCAATTAAAAGCAAAATAGCTTGAAAAACCTTAATTTCTTTTTACTGGTCAGTTCAAAGGCTATTGAAACTGGCTGCAATAAAGCCACTAACTATGATATACTGTTAAAACAAGGAATAATATGAATTTTGAATAAATGTACATGATTTTCTGTGAATTTTCACTGCAACTCTAAAATAGATCAGAATTAACAAATCTGGCAATAATAGCTCAGTATCCCATTTTCTATTGACTGGGATTAAATTAGGACAAAAGTCCATAAAAGCATTATTTTGTAGTCATCATGTGATTTTTCTCAATCTTATTCAAACATTTAAGAGCCTCCTCGTGGGTTTTTTGACTATGTGATTACTTGGACAAACCCCATGAGGGGCTTCATTTTAAAAATATTATAAGCCTGACTTACTTGTGGAATTTCCTTTGGAGTTTGTAGTGTTTAAATTGTTGTCTGGGTCAATTCTCAAAACTAAAATAAAAAAAATTAATAAAAAATCATGTTGATTTCTTATTTTCATATACTACAAGCAAAGCAGAGAAAAAAGAAATGATTGATTTGTTGTTATTATTCAAAGTACCTTTCAGTACACTTAGTTATCCATGGTGGCAAATTGTTTATAAATGGAAGTAGCCAGAATGCCCAGAGAGATCCACCAATAGTCGATAGAAAATCTAGAAAATTCTAAAATCAAGATTGGAGTCAAAACCCACCTTGACAAGAAGTTGCAAACTCACATCTCTAGTGTAGAAAAGATAATGGTCACTATCAATTAATTACTAAGACCAGTTGGACAGAAAGGCCTAAAGTTGTTTTTTGTTTTTTTTTTTTTTACATGTAATGCCAATCTTACTTGCATTTGTACTTATGTCATTCACCAAATTCTATCAGTAAAATGCTTTTGTTTCAAATATTCTTTCTTAAAATTTTTCAATAGAAACCATTGTTTAAAAAAAACTTCATAAGATGAAGACATAATCTTTCAATCAGTTTAATTGAAGTCTGGAGCTGGCATGTCAGTTAACTGCTAGTAGCTGTTATTTATGTATTATTGTCATTTTGTTTATTTTCTTTTGTTACATCTTCTGACATCAGACATCTCTTGAACTGAATTTTAATGTGCGTATTGTTATGCGTTTACTTTTTTACATTGGCTAGTGGTATAGGGGGTTGGTTGAGATCTCATAAACATGTTTAACCCCGCCGTAATTTTGCGCCTTTCCCAAGTCAGGAGCCTCTGACCTTTGTTAGTCTTGTGATTTTTAATTTTAGTTTCTTGTGTATAATTTCATGGGGTTTAGTATGACATCCATTATCACTGAACTAGTATACATATTTTTTAAGGGGCCAGCTGAAGGACGCCTCTGGATGCGGGAGTTTCTCGCTACATTGAACACTCATTGGTGACCTTCAGCTGTTGTCTGCTGCAAGGTCGGGTTGTTGTTGCTTTGACACATTCCCCATTTCCATTATCAATTCTAACATAATTAGTTAACACATCAACATGTTTTATACTATTGCACAAAGACAACAATCCCCTCTTGAAGTCCTAAACTTTTATTTTTCAGCATTATATGAAAACCAGGTATATATGAGAAAACAAAAAACAAAAATGAGCGTCATAAATTTCAACTCAACAGTACTAAAAGACACAAAATAGTATGTATAGTGGATAAAAAAATATCCGAAGAGAAAACGAAAATGGGATCCATCGGGATCCCAATGAAATCCCGGCGAAATTGTCAGGATAAGTCGGGAAAAGCATCAAGAGTCGGGATCCCATTCGGGATAAATATCAGAAACTGGAATCCCATTCAGGATAACTGTCTGAAGCCGGGATTCCAGTCTAGATGAGACTGGATAAATATCTGACAATGGGATTCCAATTGGGATAACTGTCTGAAGCTGTTATCCCAATCAGAACTGTCTAAAGCTGGGATCCCAATCTTCTTTTGAGGGAATCCTGAAATTTTATCCCAGTATATTTCCACTGGGATTTATATCGGGATCCCGCTTCTTTTGCAGGAATCCCAAAGTTTCATCCTAGTGGATTTAGGTGGGATCCCAATTAAAATCCCACAATATCCCAGTATATTTCCACCGGGACTTACATTGGGATCCCGCTTCTTTTGTGAAAATCCCTAAATTTTATCCCATGGAATTAGGTGTGATCCCCATTGAAATCCCATTAGAATTCCAGTGGAATCCCAGATTTATTTTCTCTTGGAATATATTATTTAAAAAAAAATACAATTTGGCACATACAGTAAACATAAAGAGATATAATAAGACCAAGAAAAATATTTTACTGTCGTTTGATGAGGTACATAACATGTGGTTTTATTGACTATAATCATTTGATTTTCAAATTGTCAAAAAATTGAATATGTAAATAATCAAATTGATTTATAAAATAACTTTACCTTCATCTGATCCATCCAAACAATCCTGGTAGCCATCTCTAACAAGGAATTCTGGGATACATACTCCTGAACTCTGACAGGAAAAGGTGTTCATACTGTTTTCACAGCCTTAAAATTGAAATAATACATATTTATTATATTTTTAAATTTCTATCTAGATAAACTTTTTCAATCACAATTGCAAACATCCCTGCCCTATATGAATGTATGTAATTTTGTGTTTTTTTTTTTAAAAAGATTGTTTGTCCTGAGAAAAATACCCAGTGCATCCCTTTCTAATGAATGAAATGCCTCACCACTCTCAAATAAAATATCTATTCACTGATTCTAATCATTGTTTGTTTATTTTAAAGCATGGACTTTTAATTGTAGTTTTGGACAAAGGAAGCAAATAAACTGAATTATCTCCCATTAATCTGGATTAATTCATTGTTTATTTATATAGTTCCTTTTGGTGAAAATCTTTTAAACAGAGCTTTCATCAAAAGAGATAATATCCTCAAAAAGAAAATATGAAATTTAAAATTTGATGATTTCATACTAATCCAAAAAAAAAGATTGAAATCTTTATGAACTTCAATCATAATAGTTTAAAATCATATAAAACACTGCAAAATATGTGGTTGAGATTAAGGTGAGATTAAGGTGGTACCTAACACTACAGGGAGATAACTCTGTAAAGTCAGCTAAACGTTTTAATTACGTTGTGATGTAAAAGGAATATTAAGCTACTCAATGATCAAAATTGGTGTTTGTCAAATTGCTATATAACCAGTGTAAATTTTCTGGCAAAACGATTGGTTCAAAATTTTTTAGATTTTTAGATTTTTGTTAAAGTGTCCTAGAGTAATTTTGTAGGATTCCTTATAAATTAAAAATCATATTTGATGGTTTAAAATGCAATTGGGTGAACTTTTGTTTGGACTTCACATGCATTTGTTGTGTGGAACATGTACAATTACCCAACAATGTTTTTTTAATGACCTTGACTACCCTTGAAGGTGTTGCACGGTCATTCATGATAACTCCAAAAGCTTTTAAAAATTAAACCTAATGGTCAATCACTCCAATGGATAAAAATCTTTTAAAAATCAAACCGAACCTGTGAACATTGGTATTATACATTTTATGATTTTGCAAATGGTTAATCATGACAAACACAATTGAATCTGTAAGTCAATCAAATATCTAATTTATGCTTACTAGGATTTGGACAACTCTGTCCTTCCATCAAGGTTACATCATCAATAGCAACAATGGAGGGTGCCAAAAAGGAAGTGTCTCCATAGGCAACAAACTCGATAGTTGTCTCCCCTGCAGGTAGTTCAAAAGATCCTTCCAACCAATCATCAGTCTCCACATATATTCCATTGGCATAGAATACCAACTGCCTTAAGCCATATTTTTTTGTATAAACTTTCAATTCTGCTGACACGCCCCCTTCCATGTTGTAATAGAATTTTACACATCCTCCTGGTGTAGTCAGATAAGGGGGAGAGGTCAAGGTTGTTGTTTGTCTACTGTCAGATGTGAAAAACATGTAGTGACCTGAAAAAAATAATAAATATCTGTCATATCATAGCCATTGACGAATCTTAAACAAGAACCTTTTAATAGTAGGTATGCTCAAATTTCCCTCACTCAACTATAAATAATGGTGAGCTAATGTGAACGGGAAAGATCGATCTTCAATCGGTCTATACAATCAACCTCCAGAGGTGGTTTTAAAGAGATCAATCTTTTTTTAGAGTAAATTCTAAGATCAATTGCGAACAACCTTTTTTCAGGTGAAAATTATATTTAAAATATGAAAATAAATGTGTGCATTTCCAATTTATCAAATAACACTCTATTTAAGTGTTTGGTTTCGGTTGGGGTTTGAATAGACAATTAGGGTAAAATAATCTGAAGGGTTCCACGGAACTGAGTATCTAGCCTACTTTTGCTGTTAATAGCAGGCTCAACAAAAATGCGGAAAAAAATCGATAAAATTTTTCCTCTAGATACATGTACTATCTTTTGTTTGTAAGAAGCTTCTGTCCAAGTTTGGTAAAAATCCAGGATAGTTTATGAATCAAATAAATGTTATAAACACTTTAACTGCAGACTGTATGTAATGTTAACTGGTAGAAAAACTAAGTCCATTTATAAGTAAAATACGGGAAAAAAAACTATTTTTTTCTTTCCAAATTTACTTCTGGATACTATCTTATAATCATAAACAAGCTTCTGTCCAAGTTTGGTAGAAATCCAAGATAGTTTAAGAAAGTTATTAAAATTTCAAAAACTTTAACCACAGAGTGAATATTTGTGGATGTCGCTGCCAACAACGAGGACGATGTAATGTAGGATTGCTATATCTTGCGTCTTCAACTAAAGTCGAAGGCTTGACAAAAATTAGAAAATAAAGACCAATGGGGTGTTAAAATAGAATAATGGGGGGGGGGGGGGGGTGGGGGAGGGGGGGGGGGGGAGGAAATAGAGAATGGAGATAAATGTCTTAATTCATTTAAGAACACATGTACAGATAATATGATTCCAAATTTTGAAATTATATACTGTAAAATCAGAAATTATTGTGTGCATTTATTATTGCGATTTTGTCATTTTGGACAAAAATGTGATATAAATTTTTGCGATATTGACGAAAATCCTGTTTATTCATCACAAAAAAAAAAATATGCAACTTAAAATTATTGTGATTATTACTCTGTCGCATTTTCATAATAATGAAAACATGGCAATAATTTTTAAATTTTGCAGTATTTTAAATCGTCTATATCTTATTACCTGTGTGATTATCAGCACCCATGGTGTGATCAGCTGCTGGTAAATGGTGAATAAAAGCATCTCTCCAAATATAGCTACCAAAATCATATCCACATCCGTAAGGCTGCTCAAAGTCACAACTTATGCTAATGGCTGAAATGGTAAATAAAATATAACTTCTTTACCATGACAATTTATGTTACAAGTGTCAAATTTTAAGATCCATTGATGACCTTGGGCTGTTTTCAGCTCTTTGGTGGAGTTGTTGACTCTTTGACACATTCCCCATTTTAATTCTCATTTTTATTAAAAATCATGTGCCTAAATATTATATGTAGATAAAGAAGACCTACATACTATTGCTGTGGCTTTATCAAATATACAAATTTACCAGAAATCATATGCTCCTTTAGTGGCGGATCCAGCCATTTTAAAGAGGGGGGGGGGGGGGGGGGGGGGTTCCAACAATATGTCCCCATTCAAATGCATTGATCGGCCAAAAAAAAGGGAACATGTGTACTAAGTTTCAAATTGATTGGACTTTAACTTTATCAAACACTACCTTGACCAAAAACTTTAATCTGAAGCAGGGCAGAGGGACGAATGAACTAACGGACACACAGACAGAAAAAACAAAATGCCCCTAAGTTGGGTATAAAAAACAAATTCAAATCAACTTACGACAGTCTGCCTCATCTTCACCAGAGGGACACTGTGAAATTTTATCACATTCTATCTTCCCCGCAACACATATACCATCTTTATGGCAGGGTGACAGACCAGTTGGACAAACTGCAATGAAAGAGAGAAACAAATTTGTCATTATACTAGATAAAATATATCATATGTAAATGCAATACTGTAAAACTGCAGATTTTTTTTTTTTATAATAAAATATTTCTTTGAAAATATAATTAAAAATAATTTTTTTGTAAATAAAAACAGCAGATAGGACTCTCCTAAGGTCAAATGAACATAAAAATCATCAGAACATATATAACACACTGAATTTGCAACAAGGGTCAATATATAAATATCTTTTCCAAAATTACAGGATAGATAACACTTTTCAATGTGAATATAACTTTACTTTTCACTCCAATCTTAAAATGTAGAGGTTAATATTATCACTGAACAGAGGTCAATGTCATCACTATATAGAGGTCAAAGTCATCACTATATCAAGGTCAATATCATCACTATATATAGAGGTCAATGCTATCACTATACAGAGGTCACTCTCATCACTATATAGAGGTCAATGAAATCACTATACAGAGGTCATTGTAATTGCTATATAGAGGTCAATGTCATCACTATATATAGATCAATGTCATCACAATACAAAGGTCAATGCCATCACTATACAGAGGTCAATGAGGTCAATATCATCACTAAACAGAGGTCAATGTCATCACTACTGTAAATTCAGAAATTACTGTGTGCACTTATGATGCGATTTTGTCATTTTAGACTTAAATTCAATTTTAATTTTTTTATGATTTCGAGAAAATCTTGTTTAATTCATATTTAATATTTCAAAATGCAAGTTAAAATTATTGCATTTACAACTCTGTCACATTTTTCGCAATAATTAAAACCTCGCAATAATTTCTGAATTTACAGTATATATACAGAGGTCAATATCATCATTATACATAGGTCAATGTCATCACTATATATATAGAGGTCAATGTCATCACTATACAGAGGTCAATGTCATCACTATACAGAGGTCAATGTCATCACTATATATAGAGGTCAATGCCATCACTATACAGATGTCACTCTCATCACTATATAGAGGTCAATGTAATCACTATACAGAGGTCAACATCATTGCTATATAGAGGTCAATGTCATCACTATATATAGATCAATGTCATCACAATACAAAGGTCAATGTCATCACTAAACTGAGGCAAATGTATGAATATACAGTCGAACCTTGTTGTGTCGAGGTCGAAGGGACCAGACGAAAGTATTTGACTCATCCGAGGTTCGACTCATCCGAGGTCGAGTGTGACGTCATATATTTGAAATGTACGAAATACCAATATGTGATTTCTGTAAACTAGATGTATGTTTATTGATCATTGTGTTTTTTTAGATATGATAATATGTGATTGTGTATTTATGTTCCGTATTTTTAAAGATTCAACACACAACATTCACAAATAAAATCAATACACAAATAATTACAAAGGTCAGTCACTATAAATTATGGAATCACTCGCGAAAATATTTTCATAACTAATCTTTAAAGAATGTGAACTGTGTTCATAGATTAAAAAGACCGACTCATAATAATTAATAAAATATTTTTATCCTTTTAATTATTGTTCTTATTCTAATGGTTAATTTAATCTCAGCTTGGGTCATTAAAATTCGTTTCGTTTTTATACCAAGTGAAATAGGTTCAGCACATTCAAGTTCTGCTTGGACGATCAACAAAGGTGTTGATTAGCGGTCATCATAAACATGTCATTTTAACTGTTTTACAAACAAGTATGTTTACACAGCTTTAATCACTTATGGAAATGAATAGGTTAAACAAGAAAAACATCCGTTATGAATTTTATTTTTAAAGTTTTTATTTCTTTCATTTTTTTTTTAATTTTGAACTTCGAGACATCGGGGTCAATTTACATCAATTTTACATTGACGGGGTCAATTTACATCAATTTTACATTGACGGGACTTAAGAGTTACCTCGACTTAACTGAGAATTCGAATCAACCGAGTTCGACTCATCAGAGGTTAAAATGCATTGATCAAACTGGAATTATGCCGGGACCGAGAAATTACTTCGACTCGTCCGAGTATTCGACTCATCCGAGTATTCGACACAACTGAGTTCGACACAACGAGGTTCGACTGTATACTCCAAATGTACTGGCTGGTTATAACACTTTTCAGTATGGACATAATTTTATCTTTACTCCAAACTAGAACAATGTCATCACTACATAAAGGTCAACATCATCCCTATAAAGAGGTCAATGTCATCACTATATAGAGATTAATGCCATTGCTATATATAGGTCAATGTCATCACTATACAGATGTCTATGTCATCACTATACAGAGGTCAATGTCAATACTAATCAGAGGCCAATGTATAATTATCTATTCCAAACTTACCCAACGGAGGACAATCTCCAGGGGTTATTTTTACATCATCTATTCCAAAGTATTTAACATCATAGACATAATCATATAAACGAAAGTTGATTTCCATCTGTCCGGGAGCAATGGGCATCTGCAAATAAAATATTTGAGGTAAACTCTTGATAGGACCAAAAGCCTCGTAAAATTTGTATATCAATTATACATAAGGTTTATATCATGAAAACAAAAGATATTGTGGGTTATAAATATCTTCCAATAAAATAAAATACAAGTTTAAGACCGCATCAAGAGTTTTTGTTTCAACCTTTGAACTCAATATCATCCTATTCAAACTTATTATCTCTGTAAAATGGAAAGTTTCCATAATAATATTCCTATACGTTAAAGCAATGATTTGCAATTAAAAAAAACACAGCTTCTTTGTTTTTTAAATCTTTTTTTACAGATATTCTAATAAAAAATATACTTCCATTGTATAAGTACTGTAAATTCAGAAATTAATGCAAGTTTTTTATTATTGCGAAAAATGCAACAGATTTGTAAACACAATAATTTAAACTCACATTTTGAAATATTTTATATTAATTAAACAGGATTTTTCTCAAAATGGTAAAAATTAAAATCGCTCTTAAGTCTAAAATGACAAAATTGCAATAATAAATGCACGCAATAATTTCTGAATTTACAGTATCACATTAATCAAGGGAGCTAACTCTTACCTGAGTTGGTTTCCAAACATTGGACAAAGTTGTGAATGTCGAATAAACAGACATTGTATTGTTAAATATTGTGCTGTTAAATGTTCTATTTCTGGATATGATCCCAAGGTCAAGGTATCTGACCTCAAATTCAAATAAATTTACATGACCTATATAATATAGTGAAAGACACGAGGGGACTGTAACTTCTTCTGTTGGAGAACTGAAACTGAAACTGCTGCCAGCATAACTGACCATTCCATAAAATGTGCCTGAAAATTAGAAAAAAAAAATGAAATTTCAATGTTTGATGTGTTAATTGATATTAAAAGGCAGTTCAATTTTTCAAATAATTAATGTATAGGAGAAAACGTTTTTTTTTCAGATAATTTATATATATATATATATAGGAGAAAACTCCAACCAAACATGGTTGTATACATTTTATTCAATTTCGTAAAAGTTTTTACTTTAATTATAATGTGTATCTGTCAGCTTTCAATTGTCTTATTTCTTTAAGTTTCTTCTTTTACCACAGTTTCAATGAACTTTCTATAATTATCTCAACCAGAGTTGTTTCTCCTCTCTCGACCGCAGTGATCTCCCCTTTCTCACCCAAATTATTGCCGTTAGTATGAGCCCAGTTATCTTCCCTTTTTCACCCAATATGATCCCAGTTTTCTCTAATTTTGGTGCTATTTTCACATTTCTTGATCAGTGTGAGAAAAATATTTCTCCTCACTATAGTAAAATATCTGTCCTCAGGAAATGATTAGTGGAAACTTGATTATGACATCAAAATGTTTTGTTTTCTTCTGAATTTTCCTATTGTGACGTCATGAAAAAAAGGCGATTCCGACCCTATAACTCGTGAATAACTATAGACAGTTAAATTTTAATTATTTAAAAAGCTCGACAAGCCTCGCGCTTTAAATAATAAAATTTAACTGTCTCGAGTGGAGAAATATCGTAATACACTTGTTGAAGTTGTTGTAGTGTGGGAATCTATATATCTCATGTCTCTCACCTGATTTATTGCCATAAGTATGATCATAGATCATCTCTTGATAGATAACTTGTTTGGACTCCATCACGTCATAACTACTGTAATATCCACACCGGAACTTATCTTCAAAGTCGCAGCTTATACTTCTCTCTGTAACGAGAAACAGCTTATCTTTAGGAATGTATTCATTCTGGCATCCATTAGATATTACAAACAGTAAGGGATGTGCCTTAATTTATAAGGCAAAAAAAGGGGGGATGGGAGACACTCAAATTAATTAAATATGGGTGGATGAATTTTCATCAGATCACAAAGAGTATTCATTATTTTAATGAATAATAAGTAAAAATTATTATATTATTGAGTCTCTTTAATTACCAGTAAATTTGTTTATAACAATAATAACATTACTATTTCTCCAGTAGTATTATATATGAAAATATTTTCCAAATATAATTATTTTTATTTTATTAGTGCAATATTGTATTGCACAATTATTCAGTTGTAAAATCTGTTTCTTTAATGATTTTAGACAATTCAGGCCTCTACAATAACTTTTTTTTCAACTTGTCCTGCAGGACAAGTACATACCAAAATTTACTTGTCCGAATGAACTTGTTACTTGTCCAAATTGTTTTTATTAAAAAGAACCTTTTTACATTTTTAGTTCATTAAAGGAGCAAAACGAATTTAAACAATATAACAGAATTTGAAGTATTTCTTTTGAAAAACTTTTCAAAAATATGAATCAAGTACAACTGTGAAACTAGTCATGTCACAGGAATTATGTTCTAGTTTTCATCAATGCTAGTCTCACCAGACTCTAAACATGAGGCACCATCTGATAGGCCTGTACACTAATTGGATTTGTACTCTGTTTTGTTTTTTAAGTTGAAAAAAGTTTATTCAAATGCAATCAATAAAAAGAGGAAGATAAGCCATCATAAGGTCTGATTGCCAATGAGACAACTCTCTGCAAGAGACCAAATGACACAGAAATTAACAACTATAGGTCACCATATTGCAAGTATTGTTTTTTTCTACTTATGATCAAATATGATTTTGTGAATTTTATGGTAAATAAAAAAAAAAAATTTTGTGAAAAAATTACGGTATGGTATTTATTATAAGGAACAGAATAAGGTAGCAAAATGAGGTACTGATTTGTCTTGGTCCCGAAATGTTTCCTGCCTTGTCAAACTGTCTATCAATCATGTCTACTTAATATGTCTCCTACAGTGCCAAACTCTATTAAACTTGGAGCTGAATCTTTCGAGGTGACGCACTGTCCTGTAAAGTTACCTTATCTACAAAGCGCATCATTGATTCGGATCAGTAAGACTGGTTTCCGAGAATAGTATACCTTTTACCTTTTAAAAAGTACCTGACAAAGAACCAGTTAAAAATTATCGATTCAAGTAAACATGTTGAAGGAAAAGGTTTTGCATTTGAATAAACAGAATACAGAAACATGTCAAATTAATATTTGTTTTCCTGTTTTTTGTTTATAATAAATTACTTAGTTCATCAAAGTTGGATTAAATTTATTTTCTGCAGAATAACTGTACTTGTCCCGACGGACAAACATGATACAGCTTTTACTTGTCCGACCATTTTTCCGTCTGGTACCGGACAATCGGACAAGCGTTATTGTCGAGGCCTGCAATTATCTTTCTTCTTTCAATTATCTGCAAATTAATGAGCTCTAGCTTAGATCTCCAACAAGGTGACAAAAGGGAAATAACTTTTGATCAAAATGAATCAAGAGGGGGGGGGGGGGGGGGGGGGGGATTCCGAGGGGTCCTGATCCCGAAATCCCGGGGTTCAAAACATGAAATCCCAAGGTCCCCAATTTAAAAAAAAAAAAAATCCGGTAATCCCGGAATTCGAAAAAGGAAATCTCGGATTCTGAAAAGGTCAATCCCGAAATCCAGAGCATAAAAACACCTGATCGCGACAACCGCAAAAAAGGTCCTGCTCCCCAATCAAGTGTTACCTATTTAGAAATATTCTAAGTTGAATCTTAATAAACAGCTTACCACACCATGTTGTTTCATCAGAATGATCATCACAGTCAAAATTGAGATCACAAACTTTACTCAAATCTATACAATAATAACCACAACTAAACTGTCCTGGGCATGCTGAAAAATAAAATTATAATACAGTGAAACCTATCTATAAACTGTCCTGGACATGCTGAAAAATAAACAAATATTATACAGTGAAACCCATCTATAAACTGTCCTGGACATGCTGAAAAATAAAAAAAATATTATACACTGAAACCTATCTAAACTGTCCTGGACATGCTAAAAAAAATAAAAATTATCAAATAGTGAAACATGTCTAACCCAAATTTTACAAACACCACAACTAAACTGTCCTGGACATGCTGAAAAATATTTTTTTATTATACAGTGAAAACCTATCTAAACTGTCCTGTACATGCTAAAAAAAATTTAAAATTATCAAACAGTGAAACATGTCTAAACCAAATTTTACATAAACCACAACAAAACTGTCCTGGACATGCTTAAAAATAGAACATTCTTATACAGTGAAACCTGTCTTAACTGAATCTTTAATAAAAAATACATAAACTTATATCTGTATTGAACCAAGCATGTTCTTAAGTTCAGTCCTATCAAATGTTATTGCAGGTTAACCTGATTAAACCAAAATCTGTGAAAACCAAACAAAATGTTAAGTCCCTAAGAAGTTTGGTTTAAACAGGTTTCACTGAAAATGACATTTTATTAGCTGTAAATGGCTTTGAACTAGCTTTCAGAAACTGTAAGTCCTCTCATATTCAAGTTAGAGGGAGGGTTGAGCATCTGCAAACATGTATAACCCTGCTTTCTTGCCTGTCCCAAGTCAGGAACCTGTAATTCAGCGGATGATGTTTGTTGCTGTTCATCATATTTGTTTTATCTTTATTGCTTTGTGTATAAAGTAGGCAGTTAGTTTTCTTGTCTGAATGGTTTCGCATATTTTTAGCTAGCGATGCGGTATTGGATTTGCATTTTGTTAAAGGTATTTCTGTGAACTATGGTTGCTTACTTCTACACCATTTGGTCTCAGCTGGAGAGTTGTCTCATTGGCAATCATACCACATTTTCTTGTTTTAATACCTAATCAAAAAACTTATACCTTATGTGAAATGAATGAACAATTAACAGATGGATAGATAGAGATGGGCAGATGTACAGACCATATAAAACATAATGCCCTTTTCTATCATTGGCAGGGCAGGAAATTACAAAATCTAAATGACATTGTCTAGGATGTTTTGTATATAGAATTTCTAATAATATAGACTTGTAATTGACTTCAGTGTGAGCCAAGGCTCTGTATGTGTTGAAGGCTGTACTTTGACCTATGACTGTTAACTTTTTAGACATTGTGACTTGGATGGAGAGTTGTCTCATCGACACTCATATCACATCTTCTTATTTCTATTAAATATAGTTAAAATAAAATTACACTTACATATCTCTTGACAATCTCCTGGTACTATAGCGATGTTATCAATCCCGGCCTGTCCAAGTTGCATGTCAATGATTAGAGAAGCATCTGTTAAATTTCCTGTATATTCAAACTGTCCTTGATTCCAACTGCCTGAGTCTCTTCTCATACTCCATGCTGGGGTCCAAACAACATTTCCAAAACGGTATGACATCATATATATAGATAATGAAGCATTATATCCTGCTAGAAACTTAGTATAGTAATCAAAAGTTATACAGGATTTCTCTGTTACCGATAACATTGGCGATAACACACTGCAGCTGTCTTGGAAGTTACTTGAATTACAATATAAAAACCGTCCTACAAAAAACAAAAACATGTTAAAATCTTTTGTGGAATCATTTAATTTTGTGGATACAAATATTCATGAATTTAGGAAAAAAATGTATTTTTATTGATTTTCATCTATATAAAATTATGGCATGCTACTGATCCATATATATTATTTAGTAATGATCAGAGAGTAAAATAAAGGTAAAGCTTTAAAGGTCAATAAGTAGAACATACCAGTATCTGAACTAGCTACTGCAACCATATTGTCTGAGTCATGTGATGCTGACGTCCAACCACTATCACTTAACAGATTGGTGTTATTTCTGTAACCACATAGAAATGTCTTATCCTCAAAATCACATGGTACACTGGTCCCTACAAAATAAAAAATAAATATATGTACACAGAAATTATACAGGGAACAGTTTGTTTAAATCAAGGATCAAAGATTCTGCACAGATTGTTAATTTTTGTTTGCACCACTGTCCTTAAGAACGGTGAGGGTTAGGCACCCCAACATGGTATAACCCCGCCACCATCTATACATGCCTGTTCTCAGTCAGGATCCTGTCATACAGGGATTGTCATCGATTGCTGTATATCATATTTAACTTGTTTATTACTTCAGCATTAATCAGTTATTTTTTCTCTTTCAAATGTTTTGTATTTTGAAATGTTGGGTTCTTTTATACAGCTAACTATAATGTTTTGATTTGGTCATTGTTGAAGGCTTTATAGTTATTTGAATGACCTCAAATCTACATCCATTGTTCTCAGGTAAATAGTTTATCTCAAATTGGCAATAGTAACATATTTTTTACTTAAAGTAATTACATAATTAAACAATTTCCCACAAAATTTTGCAATCTAAAACATTTGACCTCATAATAAATCAAAGTGATGGAAATCACTCATGGAAAGATTAGAAGAGTAGTTTGAATTATTTCATATTAAGGTATGGTGGGGGAAAATGAACATTTATAAAGCACTATTGCTGAAAATTGCATTAACAGCAGGTCTTTAGAAGGAAACTTGCTTTTCCAGTACATGTACAAGGATAAAATGAGCTCAAATTAAATAATATGGGTCTCTTAATTTGCACAATTTTATTTAAACTGCAGTTTATATCTTGTGGAAATTTATGTTGCCAGTTCTGAACATGTTTCAAAAAAACAAAAAAATGCAAATCAAAAATTCTTCCAGTAAATGTTACCAACTATAGCCTTGTAAGACATAAATCTAGACCAACAGCTAAAACTTTAAAGTGTCAACAAAAATAATCTAAAAATGTTGTTTTGGGGCATTTTGTAAGTTGAAACAGAGGTTATCTGACATTGCTAGAAGATTAAAGTTTTAGAGCGCCTTTTGATCAAATTTTTAAGTATTTTTTAATACAGGGCATTGAAAATGTACTTTTTCAACGTAAACCAATTAAAAAACTTATTTTATTGAAATGTGGATTCTTTCTTGATTGCAAAAATATATATTCACTTCTAATAACATGTCTAATAAAAATTCAAATAACTAAAATAGACATAATGATTGATGGGAAATAAACTAATATACAAAGGTTTGTTATAATTAAAAGTTTTAAAATTTTAAAACTGTTTCAAGCCAATTCCTGATAAAAAAAAAAGTGAACTAATCTAAATTGTTGATAAATTACAGATGATTATTGGAAACTAATCAAGTAAATTATAGGCCTTACTTGAATACCTTATATATATATTCATATTTCATTTTTTTAAAATATTGTTAATCCATTCATCATTTATATTTCAGATATAATTTACAGAATCACTTTATGTAATGTAGATCAAAAGTAATAGGCAATAAATAAATCTATCATCCTTATAAATATCAAACATCTAATATACACATTTGTGCATTCAATTATGAGGTCAAATACTTGTGTATTAAAAATTAGATGCATATTGAGTGGTCTGTATAATTATGTAATACTGAGGTTGATAGGTAATGTGGTCAATTTGAGTGGCAGTTAAGGAGGTGGGGTATTGTAATTAAAGGTCCACCTTGTCTCTGATTGTTTAATGATAATGACAGTTGTCAATCATACTAGTATTGAATCAATACCCCCTTACCTAATCAAAATGTTTTTAAAAAAGCCTGCACATCAACACACCTTAATGACATACATTCTTGAATGAACTGCTCCAATAATATACTAATTTTTTCAGTTTATATGTGTATTATGTGCACATACATGATAACCATAGGGAACTATATTTCAGTGTGAATACATTTAGTAACAGTAGCTAACCTGTCCTGTTGTTAGGGAGGCCGGTGCCTAAGTAAAGATTTAGAACAAGTTCTAATCTTTCCAAAAAAAGTGATGTTGCCAGAAGGTTATTCGGAGTGTCATTTAGAGTAAATTCAGCTAAATACCCAAAAGTGTAAGTCACATCTAATAGAAAAATAACTTTAAATTATTACCTGGGCAACTACCGTCCATAACAAAAACATTATCTACAGCTATATCTCCTTTAAATCCTGAAGCTTTTGTTGCCACAAAATATATATTTTGTTCAGTGTCAGTTGGTAAGGTGACACACCCTTTAATCCAAGCCATATCCTGCTGCCCTGTCTTACTCCACAGAGGGGTAACAGTAGAGGTACCTGTGTCATGTGACATGATGTCTAAAGTGCCGATATCATCTCCTAACATGTGGTAGGAGAAATATAAACTACTGGGGTTATTACTGGTGAATGATGGGAAGGATAAGTAGGTTGTATCGCCTGGATTCCCATGGGAACTCTCAACATACATAAAATGTCCTGTAATTGAAAAACAAACTTTGAAATTATCCCTCTGTGAATGATAATGACAATTACAACAATATCTCTTGGTAATTTATGACTGATAAAAAGATGAAAAGTATGAATATCTCAGATAAACTAGAAAGAATTTACTTACATTATCTGTTTATACATTTCTTATAAATTTGTACTGAACAGTTAAAAGTAGACATTTCAAGCCAGTGTCCCACTAAAGAAACTTCATTTGCTTGTTTTTTCCAAACTACATTGGTACCCATGAAGATAAATGAATCCATAGTTAATATCTCTCTGTATGGCATGGGATCGAGTAGAAGCATGCTATGTGTTCTTTATTGTTGGGAATTTAGAGACTTTCAAAATTATATCTAATGGTAGCTATATAACGTAATGTTAAGACCATTCATTTCCTTATTGTTCATGTTGTTAACTGCATTTCATTCTGAAAATTAAAGTAGCACACTTTATGAGGTGAATTTTATCAGTCATATTGGCACTGTGATAAAAAGAAATTATGAAAAAAAAACTATAAGAGTGGACCATGGGGAAACTGAACTAACTTGTTATAACATAATGTATAAATTACCTGCAAGATTTCCATAAGCATCCCCATATGGTCCAGTGTTATCTGATGGAGTCTTACTTTGTTGTCTGGACCATTGGTATTTAGACCCTATGGTACAATTGGAGGAGTACTGACAAGTGTTGGTCCCCTCAAAGTTACATGTAACTTCATCCAGTCGTTCTGCAAATATATTCACATATATGTACACACAATTTTTTTCTCAAAATTTAAAAGTAGGCAAAAGTGACCTGTAACCATTCTTTAACAGCTGTTTTGAATACTGTAAATTTAGAAATTATTGTCTGCATTTATTATTTGAAACTTGACAAATGGATAACCAGGTGTTCCGCAGGGCGCAGCTTTATGAGACCGCAGAGGTCGAACCCTGAACAGTTGGGGCAAGTATGGACAAAACCTTCAAGCGTGATACAGCTCTGAATTTGGATTGTGATCAAATTTTTGACATTACATGGTTTTTTTTTACACAAAACAAATGTCAAGATTTTACAAATCAATTAAAGATTTCTTCTTCAAACTTTTTAAATCTAAAATTAAATAGTTGACACAGCATAGGATTCTGACACAGAATGAATGTGGTCTAATGAACTTAAAAGTTTTTTTGTCTTTGAGCAATTCACTATGCTGTTGAATATTAATCCTCTCAAAAAAATGTTTGAAGAAATTTTCTTTTTATTTATGAAATCTGAAATGAGAAAAATTAACCCCCCCCCCCTCCCTTTTTTTTCACATCCCCGTTTCCCTTTTTCCAAAACTGATATCAATTCAAATTTCTAATGGAGTTTGCAACAATAACTACTCTTTTAAATACATCATAAAATATTAAAATGTAAAATAAAGTGCTTGTTATCACTGAATGGTAAAGATTGGTTGGTAGTAAAAGTGAATATACATTGTTTATTGTATAAAACAATAAAAAAAACTTCATCAGCAACATTTTATATTGGCAAATTTCCAATGAAGTTATTTACATAAAGTTATTGGCAAATAAAAATAGAAAATGACATCATAGTCATGCCTGGCAAATTTCCAACATATATTATTAACTACTATTCTATACAAAGAAAGATAACTCCAATTGAAAATTAATTGCTATTGCACAATATTGTGCAATTAGATATTTCTTGCTATTGTGCAATACTGTGCAATTGAAAATTTCTTGCTATTGTGCAATACTGTGCAATTGAAAATTTCTTGCTATTGCACAATACTTGATATGGAATCCTGATTTGGACCAACTTGAAAACTTGGCCCATAATCAAAAATCAAAGTACATATTTAGATAAAGCATATCAAATAAGCCAAAGGATTCAATTTTTGTTAAAATCAAACTAAGTTTAATTTTGGACCCTTTGGACCTTAATGTAGACCAATTTGAAAACGGGACCAAAGATTAAGAATCTACATACATAGTTAGATTCGGCATATCAAAGAACCCCAATTATTCAATTTTTGATGAAATCACACAAAGTTCAATTTTGGACCCTTTGGGCCCCTTATTCCTAAACTGTTAGGACCAAAACTCCCAAAATCAAACCCAACCTTCCTTTTATGGTCATAAACCTTGTGTTTAAATTTCATAGATTTCTATTTACTTATACTAAAGTTATGGTGCAAAAATAATGCTTATTTGGGCCCATTTTTGGCCCTTAAGGTGGTACCTAACACTACAGGGAGATAACTCTGTAAAATCAGCTAAACGTTTTAATTACGTTGTGTGTAAAAGGAATATTAAGCTTCTCAATGACCAAAATTGGTGTTTGTCAAATTGCTATATAACCAGTGTAATTTTTCTGGCAAAACGGTTGGTTCAAAAAATTTTAAATTTTTATATTTTTGTTAAAGTGTCAAAGTAAATAATTTGACAAAATTTTATGAAAATTAAATGAGCCAAATTAATTTTAGTGAAAGTGTTGGGTACCACCTTAATTCATAAACTGTTGTGACCTCAACTCCAAAAATCAATCCCAACCTTCCTTTTGTGGTCATAAACCTTGTGTTAAAATTTCATTGATTTCTATTTACTTATACTAAAGTTATTGTGCGAAAACCAAGAATAATGCTTATTTGGGCCCTTTTTTGGCCCTTAATTCCTAAACTGTTGGAACCAAAACTCCCAAAATCAATCCCAACCTTCCTTTTGTGGTCATAAACCTTGTGTCAAAATTTCATAGATTTCTATTCACTTAAACTAAAGTTATAGTGCGAAAACCAAGAAAATGCTTATTTGGGCCCTTTTTGGCCCCTTATTCCTAAAATGTTGGGACCAAAATTCCCAAAATCAATCCCAACCTTCCTTTTGTGGTCATAAACCTTGTGTTAAAATTTCATTGATTTCTATTCACTTTTACTAAAGTTAGAGTGCGAAAACTAAAAGTATTCGGACGACGACGACGACGCCGACGACGTAGACGCCGCCAACGACGCCAACGTGATAGCAATATACGACCAAAAAATTAAAATTTTTGCGGTCGTATAAAAATGTCAGATTAACTATTGCGATTACACAAAAAAAAACTGCATAAAGATGTATGTTCAAAAATCTTCTCAATGCAATACTGAACCAGTCGCATTATTTACACTAATAGAAACCTTGCAATAATTTCTGAAGTTACAATATAATTAAGTAATAATAGATATAGATATAATACCTAACCATATATGGAATTAAAACCTTTCTATGGTTTAAGAAGTTATCATTGTAATAATAATCATTCATCAGAAAAATTCGCCATTTGAGAATCAATTGCATTGTGCCAACTTCTGGGAAATATTTTCAAAAGTGTACACCAAAACATTGTGATTGGTTTAAAAACATCAAAAACCAATCATATGACATTATTTTCATTTTCAAGTATGAACAATGAGATTACCCATAGTCCTTTTGATTCTGCAAAAGTGAATTCTGGTACTTACCTTGACACATTCCGTCTGAAATCACAACATCATCAAGAGCGAACACAGAATCACATCCGTCACCCAAAACAGCGGAAAATGTCACGGATGCATTACCAGATGGTAGATTTACACAGGAATAATACCATTCATCACTCTGACTTCCAGCCATGGAAAATACCAAAGATGTTTGGAGAACAGTACCCTGCTGGTTTACAGAAACTTGGAATGTTCCCATGTTGACTCCATTCATGTGGTAGTAGAATGACGCCTTCATTGGTTTAGATGGCTGCACCTCAAATGGAACGGTGGTAAGATGGGCAAGGTTTCCTTCATATGTGTTGGGCAAACATGTTGAAGTATACATGTAACCTCCTACAAGAATAAGGAAATCATATACCGGTATTTATATATTAAAAATAAAAGAATGGCATCATTGTGTTTGAGGACACAAATGCCCCAACTCAAATTGGACTGACCAATGCATATAAAGTTATAAAGGGGAATATTTGAGAATAATTTGGAAAATTCATATTGCCTTCCCTGGTCTAAAGTATGTTTATTTGAAACAACCCTAAGTGAAGATACAATAATAGAGTCTCACTTCTAGTGCACAAGGTAATAGTCGGAATAAAGAAAGAAAGAAATATCACCCGACTTAGGTCACAAGGAGACCAGTTTTGCTTTTACTCCTAAATACTCGCATCTTTGTGAAAAACAACAGATATCAATTTTCAAGTCTTTGGTTTAAGCTGGCCAGATATTGAACTCATAGCCTACTTTATAACCTGAGGCAAACATTCTGCCACGAGATATTAAAGCAATTGCAAAAATGTAAAAGATTATATCATGATTACATTGGTTGTCTTAGTTACCAAGGACCTACATGAACAACAAGTTTCCTGTTTTAAAAATGACATTTTACTGATTTTATCTGTATATGTATATAAAGACAACATACAATTTTCATACTGCTAACTTCCATTTTTTTTTTTTTTTAAATTAATACTTTATGAATTCATACTTCTATATTTTGACACTTTTACCTATTATGTCTGTTTGTTTTGTTCACAAATCGTTTAATTATATAATTCTCGAATAAGGGATTCAGTAAAAACTTACCTGAACTGGTACCTTCAGTATGATCTACCCTTGGTACATACTGTGCCATAGAAGAATAGAGTTGTATCAGATTGTATGTTCCCCAATTCCAAGCAAAACGTGACTCTGACAATCTGTTGTAATGACAGAATGTGGCCGACTGGAAATCACATGATGCAAAATCTACAATAGGAAGATCTTTGTTAAAAAAGAGGGTCTCAAAGGGTTTAATAGAATATTCTAATATGATGTGCTTCTTTCGCTTTGTAACCAAAACCGTGATAAAATTCTTAATATATCTTATACAGACTCTGAGATGTACATAATAATGGATCTTACAATATATATACCTCTACTTAAATCCAAATGTATTGTGTATGACCTATGTGCAATCGCTATGCCGATTAAAAGAATTGCAGTGTTAAAAGTTGCAATTGGAAAAACCTACAGATCCTTTTTTGTTATTATGAGGCTTTTTTTTCATCACATCAAAATGACTGTTTTTAAACCTGTTTTGCTCACATGATCGATTCAAAGGACAAAAGAGATTAAAATGACTGTTTTTAACCTGTTTAACTCACAGGATCAATTCAAAGAGTAAAAGTTTTGATTTTTTTAGGTCACATTCAGGGAAAAGGGATCAGGATTGTAGTTACGACAATAGAAGTACAATCTTACGTTGACATTCAGTTCCTAACAGTTCAACATCATCTACTTCAATATCATTAGCATATGAGCTCCCTCTAGTGGCAACAAATTCCAGTTGACCATTGATTATCTCCCCTGTGGTGAACTCTGACATTGGCACACAAGCTGATTCCCATGATCCATAGGTGTCCAGATTGTCTTTCATGAATATTTGTTTTGTTACTCCATTTTCGTTCAAATTCACCTTGAACAAAATAAACATGATTATTTGGAATATATAATATAAAGTGATAAAGAGACATAACAAATATAAAGTTATAAAGGAACAAGGCTAACTTAAGTTAAAGAAGGGAAACAAAAAATTCAGCATTTTTTGCATTTGTAAAGGAGCATAACTCCATAACACTTAAAGTGACACACCCAAAATTTAAAGTTGATCTGTATTTTGTTGTAATAAGCACTGTGTATAAGTCTCAAAACATTTGATTAAGGTTAAGGTTAGAGAATGGAATTCAACTTTGGTACGTAAGTACAGACAATCTATAGTAACTCTTCATGCCCCCTCCGCTATGATAGGGGCAAAAAAAGTCTTTCTCCAGGCACTTCTGCTTCAACCACCAATAAAAACAGGCCACCATGTAATAGCCCAAAGGCTATGCTTAAAAGTGGCGTTAAAAACGCAAAAAATCAAATCAAATCAAATACTAAAATACCTGTAAAGATCCACTAGAGCTATCATTTCTGCTGCCAGTATTTCTATACTTTAATTTCAGATTGTGGCTGGTTGTTGCATTGAGTGGCAATGTAAATTTGGCCTTGTCACCATGTTTTCCAAATGATGCATCTGCTGTTAGATATTTACCAGCATCTAAATGAGGTAAAAAATAATTTGTTACAACAAAGTGTAAAAAAAGCAATAAGAATAAGTGAAACAGTACAATGTAATATTAAAATGCAGCAAAATAGGATAGAAAAGACTTAACACAAAATAAAGAATCATCAAAGTTCCCAATGCTCTTTAACTTCATACTTTATTTGGCCTGTTAAAACATTTTTATTAGAGCGTCACTGATGAGTCTTTTGTAGACGAAACCTGTGTCTGGCGTAAATATAAAATTTTAATCCTGGTATCTATGATGAGTTTGTTCAAATTGGTAAATCTGGAAACTGTGCTGACTGATAAACTTTTATTTTACAGAGCACTAGAAGATCCTAGAACTAAGCAGACTAAAATAAGTGTATCGGAAGATTTTGCAAGTAAGTAAATAATGTGATTCATCCTCAAAATATGACAGTGCATAAATTAAAGTGTACAACATCAGTTAACTATGATTCTCTTTTTGCATGCTTCTTAAGAACAGAGGTGTCTTAATTGTTTTTACATACTATAATAAATTGAGAATTGAAATGGGAAATATGTCTAGGAGATAACAACCCGACCAAAGAGCAAATAACTGGCAAAGGCCACCAATGGGTCTTCACCACAGCAAGAAAATCAAAGAAAGTCTGAGTCAAATGTCAGAATAGGTAACGAAAGAAACTAAGTAAAATGACAATAACAAATAAATGCTACTAGCAGTAACTGACATGCCAGCTCCAGACCTCAATTAAACTGATTGAAAGATTATGTCTACATCATATGAAAATCAAGCACAATCCCTCCCGTTAGGGGTTTAGTATCATATTATCGTAACATATATTACCTAAAATATTAAAAATTACCTGACAAAGAAGTGTTAAAACCTGCCCATGTCCATTGGAATGGTATTGGATCAGCTATTCTGGTGGAGCATTCTATATCCCATGGACACTTTTTATCAAATTCACATATACTATAGGGGAAAGGCTCTGTAAATTAAAAAAATATATACATATAAACATTTAGTTTCTTATTTTATATGTGTCAGTTTTCATATATTATACTGCAAATTCAGTAATTTTTGCAATGTGATATACTATCAATTTTGAGGAAAATGCAACACGATTTATGTCATTATGTCATAAAATTCAAAACTCCAAATTTCATATAACCTAATTTTGACTCTTGAATTTTTAATTTTCCAACAGGTTACCTATTCTGTGTTAAAACATCCTGGTACTGGGTCAACAGTTCACATCAATATTTGTCAAATCTCCATTTTATGTTAAAGTCATTTTAATGCAGTTTACGAAATTCCAAGTTTTAAACTTCATTGATATCCTAATTAATTATAATTTGTTGCTTTTGAATCATGTTCATGTCATTGATCAATTACCAATGTTATTTCAACTGATTGGGGCGGAGCTTACAAATTAATTTGCATAGGGACAGTCTATTTGAAGATGTGTGTGATAAGGATGATTGCCGTTATAATTATTACAGTTTGTTTTCTAATCACCTATCAGTGTCATCAAACAAATTTACAAAACAATGACTGGACACTTCATTGATGAGTTTATCCTAAAACACCTATCTATAGATGGACTGGTTTATTATGAGCGAACTGGTTAAACTCCACCCAGTCAAATGAAATAAATCGAGTAATACAATGCCCCTATTTCTTACTTAAATTTCAAATTGAACTTATTGACCAATATCACAATGAATCATATCTAATACAGTTGCTAAATACACCTTATCGCTAATCCCAGCTCCCGGCCGCTTGAACTTTTGACGCATACAACAATCACTTTTCCATTGTGGCGTCAGATATTTTGTTTTATGACGTCAAAATTTTACGGGAACCTGTGTGATATCCAGCAATGGCGGACAAATAGCGATAAGGTGTATAGAGAGCATGTCTTTTTGTGGAAATTTTTTATTCAAGATGTCACTAATAAATGTAGCACTCATTTTGATTTTCCACTATGGGTAAATCTCAATTTTTTACCTACCAGTACATTAAATGTTTAAATCAATGCTTTCAAATAAAACTTTGACAAAAATACGTTCTATTTCACTAATCACAAGTGTTTTTATCAACTTAAGGTGGTACCTAACACTACAGGGAGATAAATCTGTAAAGTCAGCTAAACGTTTTAATTACGTTGTGTTGTAAAAGGAATATTAAGCTTCTCAATGATCAAAATTGGAGTTTGTCAAACTGCTATTTAACCAGTGTAATTTTTCTGACAAAACGGTTGGTTCAAAATTTTTAAAATTTTTATATTTTTGTCAAAGGGTCAAATTAAATACTTTGTCAAAATTTTATGAAAATTAAACGAGCCAAATTAATTTTAGTGAAAGTGTTGGGTACCACCTTAAACATTCTTTATCTTGAAACATCTAAATAATCAAGCCAAATATATCCCTTATTGAACTTAATCTTTTTAAAATACATAGATATAAGAAGATGTAGTATGAGTGCCAATGAGACCACTCTCCATCCAAGCCACAATGTGTAAAAGTAAACCATTATAGGTCAAAGTATGGCCTTTAACACAGAGTCTTGCCTCACATCTAATATGATTATTTGTGCTAAAGGAACACAAAGTTTATATATGAGCTGTGTCAGGTAAAAATCGACCTTATGCAAGTGCATATACTGTAAACCAACTTAAGTTCGCGAGCGATTAATTTTTGCGACTTTGCGATTTTCGCAAGTAGAAAAATAACACGAAATTAAATCGTCGCAACTATGTATAACTTGGACCTTTCCTTATTAAACTACATCAAGTTAACTAGAAAATTGCGAAATTAAATCAGCGTGAAGTAGACTAGCTGGAGATAAATGCGAAATAAAGTATCCGCGAAAATAAGTTGGTATATACATATACATTAAAAAGACTTTGATTGATTTCGTAACATTTAAATACGAAATAAAAGATACTTGTTGGTATGTTTTGTATAGGTTCTTATTTCATATATATCGCATCAATTTTCAAGCAGTTACAGACTTTGCATAGAGATTTTTTCAACCCTCAATAAGTTAACTGATGTATTGATATTCATTTGCATAAGGTCAATTTAAGACAAGTAAAATTTCAATAAATATAAAGTTTATAACATCAATGAAAATAACTCACTTGGACATATCTCTTGCTTGTGAACCTTGATCTCATAAACAATTGCAACCTGATAACCAGCAGGAAGAGGATACATGTAAGTAAGTTTTCCTGTTATAACCAAGTTACCATTTACTAATGATGGTAAATCAAAACAAGCACTTGTATCTCCGTCTTCTGCATATCCAAGGTCGTAGGTCATATCTGCTGTCTTAAGTTGAACATGTAACTGTACAGCCGGATGTCCAATTGTCAAATTTAGGAATACACTTCCACTAGATGGCGTTGTGAACATGTTTGATATTAATTCCGATGATACACTTCCAGAATAAGAATATAAGGCATAAGCTGTGGAATAAACAAATAATATTTTCTTTATCATTGAGCAACTTGTAAATCTGAAGCAACCCTCCAAACAATGTTTTTATATGACTTATATTTATTTCTTTGCTATGAGCAAAACAACAGGTGCCATAAGTGGAACAGGAATTGCATACCTTTTTTTCCAAAGCATCTAAATTCACCTTCCACTTAGCTCAATGTTAAGTTTTCTGTAGCATTTTGTGATTTAAAGAAATTTTCTAAGAACTTGCCTAAAATATTACTTTTATATATGGAAAAAAAATGCATATTCAAAAACTTGAGACTGTTGTTATCATAAAATGCTTATTTTTGTATGTATGTGCCTGTCCCAAGTCAGGAGCCTGTAATTGTAGTGGTTGTAGTTTGTTTATGTGTTGCATGTTTGTTTTTCGTTCATTTTTTGTACATAAATTAGGCTGTTTTGAATTGTTTTACATTGTCATTTCGGGGCCTTTTATAGCTGACTATGCGGTATGGGCTTTGCTCATTGTGAGAGGCTGTACGGTGACCTAAAGTTGTTAATTTCTGTGTCATTTTGGTCTCTTGTGGAGAGTTGTCTCATTGGCAATCATACCACATCTTCTTTTTTTATATTATGTATGAAGTAAACATATATGCCTACAATAGAAATTGTCAATATATGCCCCTAACATATACATCCCCACGGAAAGTACACTTTGATTGAGTTGAATTATGCATTGGAAAGGATTTATGTGGTTGTGTCTCGGATACAAGAGATTTAAGAAAATTTTGATTTCTATTGATTTTGTTTTATTTTACACTTTCTTTTCAAAAGAAAATATAACACGATTAAAGACGCCGTTTGAGTAGTTTTTAGGTGATCATCAACGGAAGCCATAATCCTCACTTTATACACACCCAAGCTCATTAGTGTAAATCACAAATTAATTGTTTTGTAAACATTTTAAATACTTTTTCATGAACATTAACAATGCATCACTAATTATTTATCAAAATTCTATAAAAGATAATCTTTGGTAAACACTCATGTCATAAATCAACACAGTGGTCAGTGACCGGAAATTTAATTACACGTGTATTGTCAGATTAACTCTTCAATCCATTTAAATCCCGGAGGTCATGTTTTGACATATGTTTATTAGTTCGAGATAAAAAATAAATTTTGAATGCTTTGTTAACCTTGGGACCGTAAATTTAGTTCGACTCAACCGAAATTTCGACTCATCCAATTTCGACTCATCAGGAGTCGAATTACATACTTTTGTATGGAATAAAGTTCGGGACCACATGAAAACTTCGACTCATCCGAAATTTCGAGTCAACCGAGTTCGAGACAACAAGAGTTAACTGTATGTGTTAAATATCAGAATGCGAGTTCTTATTATTGCGTTACTCACCAGTCATATTATTTGCAATAACAAAAACCTCACAATAATTTCTGAATTTACAGTTTTCATAGGAAATGATTCATAGCTCTTGAATCTACTATAAAATAAAACAACCTTAGTATCTTGTTGCTGTTGTTATTGGTTTTGGTAGGTGGTGTACTTTAATAGTAATTGCACCTTAAATTCATATATACACTCATTCCTTAATATATTTGTAGTATTACATTTTGGCGAGTAATTATATGAAACTGTGACGAACAGGGTTGACTGTGTTACAATAAAGTATACATTTTACATTTTTGTTTAGGGGCCAGCTGAAGCCCGCCTCCAGGTGCTGGATTTTCTTGCTGTGTTGAAGACCCATATTGATTGCCTTTGGTTGTTTTCTGCTTTGGTTGGGTTGTTGTCTTTTGACATATTCCCTATTCCCATTCTCAATTTTATATGTATATAAAAAAGAAAAAAGAAAAAAACACATACCATAATTTTGATGCGACCATCCAGTGCCGACATTGTTGACCGTGTAGAAACAGGTTCCCTGATTGTAATAACCAAATTTACAGTCTATTGCACTAGTCTGAACAGCATCAACTAGAACATCAATATAAAAATATTATACATTTCTTTAATCGATAAGAAAGGATATGGGTATTCAATCAAGACACAAAATTAGTGCATGCACAGCAAAAAATACACAAAAAGCAAAGGAACTGGCTGAGCGCTTTTATTGCTGTTCTTCATCTCAGTCACTGAGAGACCTTCAACATGGAACATGAAGCAAAAACTCACACCGCACTGCAAGTTTACTATAGCTCCTAGCACCTGTTTCTTTGCCTGTTTTTGTCTGTCCTGTATTTCTATTACCAAATGTTTGTGTCATTATTCAATGCCCATGGTAAAAAGTTATTTACATGAATTTTGTTTGCAGGGTTTTATTTCAAGTGTTTCTGTACATGATTGAATTGGATTATTTGGTGGGTTATGCAAATGGTAAAAGAGCAGAAAGTAAGCTTTGTTTTAATTTATCGTTCATTGTGAAATGGACATTAATTTTCTGTAAGTCTTTATTACAATTAGATACTGTAAACCAACTCATTTTCGTGTGGAGAAAAATATCGCGAATATAAATCGAAGCGAATATGTAAAACTTTGATCTTTCCTATTTAACTACATCAAATATATTTGAAAATCACAAAATTAAATCACCGTGAAGTGGATTAGAAAGGGCTAAAAGCGAAATAAAGTATCTGTGAAAATAAACTGCTTTTAGGTAATGGATGCATGATTTTTGTTTTACAATGAGATTGTTTCAAAACTTGGTGATAAAATCATATTGTAAGACAACATTCTGTTAACTTCCTTTGTATCCTGTCCAATCCTTAAGGAGATGTATCCTCAGATTGATAAACTTATGAGAAAAATGAATTGGAACATGGTGATAGATATTTCAGCAATCTATCCTTAATTTATACACCATTTGTTTTGAAAATAATTTAGAACACAATTTATAGACTTACCACATCTTAATACACGTATTGTATAATAATTAATGGAAGGATAAATGGTACAGTCAGATAGATGCTTTGATGCTGATGAACATTGTACAATCTGTTTTGGAATATCGTATTCAGTATAGCTCCCTGTTACTGATCCAGCCCTAAAAATAGAAAATTACTTAGTGTAAAATAAAAAAGTGGTAGTATTGTCAATGAGACAATAATCTATCAGAGTCTAAATGACGTGGATGTAAGCAACTAGAGGTCACAATACTGCCTTCAACAGTAAGCAAAACCCATATGCTATAGAAAGCTATAAAAGGCACTGACATGACAAATAGTGAAACTAATTCAAATGATATAACCGATGGCCTGATTCAATTCCACAGATTCATCTCCTATTGGTCAATCTATTTAAACTTTTGTCAGTTCTATTGTCCCATTGAATAAATAGCTATTGTTCTCGGTGTAGTTTATTCACTGTTTATTTCGTAACCTGACCGTTCGTTTTCACTATCGTTATCTGCCATTTTGTATACAAAATTTCCAAAAATTTTCATTGCTAAAAATAGAGCAATATTTTGTTTATTTCACGTTTAAGGTAGGGGAAAAGCCAGGGAAACTCAAATGAATATATATTACGCTAGTATGTTAATTTAAAGGAGTTTTCCCAATGACTGACCAATGGACATCTCAGTTATAAAAAGGTAACATGCAAAGCCCAGTTTAGCTGGCTATAGTGTTTATGGAAGTAAGATGGATTTGCCGTTAAACCAGGCCATAGTGCTGAAAGAGTTAAAAGACTTTCAAAGTGATTAAACTATACAGAGTACAATAGCTATTGTGTTTACTCAATGGGACAATAGAACTGACTATTGTTTAAATAGATTCACTAATAGGATATGACTCTGTAAAAAAGTTTCATTTGGTTTGCAATATCAATGAAAAAAAAGTTGTAACAATATATAGTCATTAAATAATATTGGTAATAGGCCCTTTAATGGTTATTGCAGCCATATATATTGATCAGGGGAGAAATTTCCATAATAGAGGTGAAAGTGCTTTGAAAAACACAGGAAACAGAACAGCTGTTAAAAAAAACATGCATAACATTCCCCAATTTTCTTACTATTTTCCCCTATATTCCAAAAAACTGCCCTTTATTCAATATAGCTGCAATAAATGTGCAGTGGCCAATTGGACTTACGCATATCCTAGATACTGACAGACTAAAGATGGACAGTATGTTGTCTCATAACAGTACACATAACCAAATTGTTGGTTGATAACAATTTCCACGATCCCTTCAATACCGGAAGTGGTATTACTTGTTGGTAGTACATCCATATGGGATATTTTGGCTATAAAATACAAACAAATAACAATCAATACACCATTTTAAACATTTGTGCACATTCTATAATAAATAAATGGAGAATCTGTTCATGGGAGATAGATGATGCCCCTGCTTGCATGTAATGTTTTACAGGGGTATACTTAGAGAACTGTAAAAGTTAATGCCACCCACATTCAAACTTGACCTGTGTTTTATGATTATAAGCATACAGTGATAAGTTTTAGTGGAATACCAGTTCTTATTTTCAAAGTTTAGTTAAATCTGTCCTACATCAATTTCTTGTTTAATTAGATGACGGAATTTCAAAAAAAAAAAAAGAAGAAGAGTGAAAGATACCATAGGGACAGTCAAACTCATAGATCGAAAAATAAACTGACAACGCCATGCATATATGGCAAAAAAAAGAAAAAGACAAAGAGACAAATAATAGTTCACAAGACACAACATTGAAAACTAAAGACTAAGCAATACAAACCCCACCAAAAACTGGAGATGATCTCAGGTGCTCTGTAAGGGTATGCAGATCCTGCTTCACATGTGGCACCCGTCATGTTGCTTATGTGATAACAAATCCTGTAAATAGTCTAATTCAGTAGGTCACATTCATGAAAAGTGAAGAGGATTGTAGTTACCACATAAAGAACATATTAGATATCATCTGTGAAATGGATATTCCATAACTTTCAACCGACTCGTGGTGGCATCTGTACAAAGGGATGATTTCAACTTCACCATTTTGAACTCTTGGTTTAATAGCTTAATAGTCAATACTTACTTGTTCCATAAGGAGTAGTTCTAGGGGTTGTACTAGTGGAATAATTTGATGATTGCCTAGTTACTGTACTACTATTTCCAACATAGTCTGAAATAAAATCAATATGACACTCTAATCAAAATTTTAGTATAAAAAATATTAAGGAATTCAATTTGTGTGCATCAATATTGTAATGAAAATTTACGCTTAAATTTGACAACAAAATGTTTTCTTCTAAATACTTTAATATTGCATTTCTGAAAAAAAAGAATATTCACTCGCACTTCAAAAATGTAAAACAGATAGAACAAGAAAAATAACAGCCTTAAAATAATAACAAAACAAATTACAAAACACAAATATGACAGACATGAACTAATAACAACCAGTGAATTTCAGCCCCCTGACTTGGGACAGGCACATAAAGAATGTAGCTGTTTTAAACATGTTTGTAGGTGCTACTAACCTGGGACAGTGGTGTAACAGAACAACATAACATTACAGTGTAATCTGCCTAATCCAACACCTGAGTATTCCAACATCCTGCTTTAAAAACCCTTTTCTCCGTAATGTCGCTTTTTGATGCCACCCCCTTTACTCCATATATATTGAGGCCATTTGACGCCTGTGTAGTACCTCAGTTTGAACGCTTTGACTACAAAATGTCTGCATCAGACTTAATAAAGTTTGTATCCAATATGAAAAGGATATTAATATGAATATCCGACGTAACTTACCTGGTAACTTTATACAATCCTCATCATCACGTAACAGATTACAGAAGTAAACCAGATCGTAGTTGTTCAATAAATTGTTGTGACTACATACTCCAAAATGTAATATGTGGAAGGCATCTGTAAAATATAGTTAATAAAACATTCATGACAAAAAATAGATAAAAAATCTTATCTTTCCTCCTATACATTCCTAGGAATATGATTGGTTAAATTCAACCGTGTATATTTCATATTAGGTTAGTAGGGTTCCATATTGGGTTAGAAAGCGGGGCTCATTTCACTATCACGCCATAAGGAATTCACTGACCCCATACATATTGTATTACGTCACTAGCACACTATGTAACTAATAAAATCAATATAGCATGTGTTTATTGACAAATGTTTTGAATTGTGATGCATTAGTTTGTAGGAACTTTTATGGTTTCATGTAAAGGCAGACAAATTGCATACAAGAGTAGACATACCTGTATTGTAAGTAATTCCTGTTAACAGTTTTTGGTAATTTATTGTATCTTCCGTTAAATTTCAAATCTGCAATCCCATACCTGCCAAGTTTTCAAAATGACCATGGGGGTTTTGCGTGCAAAATGGCTGCCATACTCCTAAAAAAACCTTCAAGTCGGCCGTCAAATACAGTGTAATGTTGTTTTTTGGCGTCTTCATACTTTTATAAGCCTCAATTCATTGTAAACTTAATTGTTTTTTTAAAATTGTGGGCATAATTGCTCTTTAAAAATTTCAATTTGGGAGCCTCTATGGGGGAAATCCCCCACAAATAGTGACAGTTGGCAGGTATGCAAATCCTCTGGTTTTATCCATGCTTTATTGCCTTTAAAACTTTTTGTCAACTGACCCCTACTTTTCTTTTAAAATTTTTATTTCATACAGTTTAAAAAGACATATTTGTAAAATCTTATAAAATCCTATTTATTTTTACATAGGTTTTAAAAGAGAAAAAGTAGTCAATGTTAATAGTTCAAAAACTCCAATCTAGAGAGACTCATTTCCTACCAAATTTTCAATGGCTTAGATCTCTTGAAAATAAGCACACAAACCAAGGGTCCGGAAACGGTCATATTTGCCAGTCATGTCCTAAACTGAAACTATAATGTCCTAAACTTTTAATTGGGATTTAGGTCAAATTTTATTTTTCAACAGTAATAATTTCGGTCATTTCGTTGAGATTGACTTTCAAAATCGCCATTTTGAACATATTTTTGTTTTGTTATCTATCAACTTCCTGTAATTAAACTGCCACTCCAATAAAGTGTTATAATCCTGAGGGCCCTCCTAATAACTATATTAATGCCTCTGGGAGCTATTGGCTAATGATTGCTAATTAATCTCTTTACCTGTGTTTTTAATTCACACCTGGCAATTAATCACAAGCTCCAAACTATTATTATAAAGAAATAAAAATTCCATACCAACTGGCTTCATTATTTAATTACCCAACAGGTCAGACAATTGTCAATTATGATTTAAAATTAAATTAAAACTTGGTTTAATATACGTAGAATTTTTTTTTTTTTAACTTCTAACACACGTGCTTTGTTTACTATGTAATACGCATGCTTGAAATTCTCTTCCACAGATTTAGACAATTAATCGTAAATTTAAAATAATTTCATCCTAAATAAAGCTAGTGCAACTATTTTAATTAATATTCTTGCACTATTAAAGGTAAAATATTAAAAAGCCGATGATTTCCTGTGATTTGGGTAAACAAAACTAATCCCGGAAATGAGTCCGGAATTGTTCGTTTTAGTATTGTCGCTTTACATCCGGTTTGAATTTTGACTTCAGGATCGAAAGAAACATAACTGAGAATATTATCGTTTTGAGTCATTAAAATCATTTTATTTTTAAACTGTTGCCTTCCCTTAATTGCTCTTGATCGATTTTTGGAAAATGGTAGGACAAATCATGAAGCAAATGCGATGCAACAGTGAAACAAGTTTGTTGATGCTACGAACATGACGATCGAGTATGAGCATAATCATAATGAGTCTCATGCAGTAATGTGATTTTGACAATCATTTTTTGAAAAGGGGCATCAACTTTTAAGTTGTATGAAAATGACCGAAATTAGATGAAAAAATTTCCGGATCCTTGACACAAACCCTTCAAAATTCTGCTTTTTTAGTTCCTTTATCAATATACTATCATTTTATGACTATCTCTTAGGGAGTTTCTGTTTTGAGTTTTCAGCGGAGTTCAGTATTTTTGTGATTTTACTTTTTAAAAAGCTTGTTGTTTTGAAACATAGTGGCAAACATCCTTACTACATACCCAGGCAACTTTGTCGACAGATCTGTTGAGTGGTACCATTCTGACAGGTAGGGAATAATAAAGCACACATTGTGTGTGAATACACCATACCACAGGTATCAAAGGGGAATCTTGCCCAAGAGCTGTGCCATTGATTTACTGCTTCATAGTAATCATTCTGACCAAAGACATTTGGGTAGGATGTAAAGTTCATTCCAAAATAATCAGAACATACAATTGTGTTATGGTTATAACATCCATCTGAAAAATACAAGTCAGTAAAAGGTTTTACTGTAAATTCACTAAAAATATATACGAGTTATGGTTAAGACATCCAACTAACCTCTAAAAGATAAGTCAGTATAAGGTTTTACTGTAAATACACTAGAACATATGTATGTGTTATGGTTAAAACATCCACCTGAAAGATTTAAGCCAGTATAAAGTTTTACTGTAAATTCACTAAAACATATGTATGGTTTATGGTTAAAACATTCATCTAAAAGATATAAGCCAGTATAACGTATTACTGTAAATTCACAAGAACATCTAGGAATCTGATGTACAGTAGGCTAGCATTTTATATAGATTAGACCGTTGGTTTTTCTCGTTTGAATGGTTTACACTAGTACTTTTGGGGCCCTTTATAGCTTGTTGTTTGGTGTGAGCAAAGGCTCCATGTTGAAGGCTGTACCTTGACCTATAATGGTTTACCTTTATAAATTGTGACTTAGATGGAGAGTTGTCTCATTGGCACTCATACCACATCTTCTTAAATCTATACATAAATTGTGTATTACATGTCACAGTCAAGACATAAACATGGTAGGATTGATATGCTAAATCTAATGTTTGGAAATTTTCAAGGTAATAAATCAACATACTTGCATTAAAAGTAATTTGGTTGTTTTAACTTTTATGTCACTTACCATTAAATGGTGATCTTGGCATTGATGTTGTTCCAAATTCTGTTGTTGGTCCATTTTCTGGTTCCATATTAGTAGTGAATTCTGAATCAGTTGGTCTATTTTCTGGTTCAGCATATGTCGTGAGTTCTGAATCAGTTGGTCCATGCTCTGGCTCAGATTCAGAAGTTGGTCCATTTTCTGGCTCAGATTCAGAAGTTGGTCCATTTTCTGGCTCAAATTCAGAAGTTGGTCCATTTTCTGGCTCAGATTCAGCAGTTGGTCCATTTTCTGGCTCAGATTCTGCAGTTGGTCCATTTTCTGGCTCCGATTCAGCGGTTGGTCCATTTTCTGGTTCAGATTCAGCAGTTGGTCCACTTCTTAGCTCAGATTCAGCGGTTGGTCCATTTTCTGGTTCAGATTCAGCGGTTGGTCCGTTTTCTGGCTCAGATTCAGCAGTTGGTCCATTTCCTGGTTCAAAATCAGTAGTTGGTCTATTTTCTGGTTGTAAATCCATAGTTTGTCCAGGATGATATTCAGCAGTCGTTTCTTCTGTGGTCTGCCACTGCCATGCATATGGAGTTGTGACATCTACCTCTGCATTTAACATTATCAATAAATAAAATAATGCAACTTTTCAAAATCATTATAAAATTGTCAAAAAAATTAAAATGCTCAAACTTCAAAAACATAGATAAAATTACCAAAAGTGCAGAAAAAAAAAACTTCTTTATTGCATTAAAAGAAAAAAGCATGCTCTAGGACCAACAGATACCATATTTAATACAAATATCATTTCAAATCATAAGCGGATAAGTGAGATAATTCTTATTTAGTTCCAACTGCTTATATTTATCAGCCTATTAAAGCCTTACAATAGAGGGACAAGAAGAGATTGACCTAACAAAAATACATTTATACTTAATAACAGGTTTGACTGTACTTGAGATTATAAGGCCAATTCTGACCAAACATGTAGCTTCACTTAGGACATAACTGTATTGTATTTTAAGCTCAGGCGGCATCAATTGGTGATGTCATACCTGTAGCCAGGGGGGGTTATGGGTGTTCGGACAAACCCCCCCTTGAAATCAAATAAGCACTGTTAAAGTCAAGGTTTTGTTCAAATTGTGACTGTTAAAGTCGAGTTCATGAGTCCAACGAACCCCCCCTTGGAAATTCCTGGCTACGGGCCTAGATGTGATGGTTGCAAATTGAGTTTTCTGATGCCGTTGGAGCTAAAAACACAATATTGTTATACCCATATCACGTCAAATCATTTAAAATCTATCGTACTTTGTTTGCGCTTGGGCGTACATTTTCATGGCATCGATAGTAAATTGATGACATAAGAATTGGTGATGTTATCCAATCAAAATGAACATTACAAACTGTGTTGCATTTTAGAATTTAGATTCATGTTGATATAAAATACAAATTATTACTAACCTGAACAGCTTCCATTATATAACAGAACATCGTCAATAGCTACCACTGACCTATGACCTTCAGCGGTAAACCTCAAACTAAACACACCAGCAGCTACAGGAAATTGACCTCTCTGCCATTGAATGTTAACATCTGTCCGATATTCAACCAATGAAAACACTTCATTGTTCATGTTAGAAGTGTTCTGATGAACTGTCAAAATTGCTGATGAATATTCATGAGGTCGGAAAACAATATAGAAAAATTCTACACACATTGGATTATTAGTTTGGAGGTAGGGAGAATTCATTTCTTTGTCTTCATACAATCCATCCAAATCTCCAGTGTACATAAAGGATCCTGAAAAAAGTCACACATACTTATAAAGTTTTGATATTTTTGTTAAACTAAAATTTAGAATGGAAGTGGGAATTATGTCAAAGAGACAACAACCTGATCAAAGAGCAGACACCAACAAAAGGCCACCCATGGGTCTTCAAAGCAGAAAAATCCTGCACCCAGAGGCATGCTTTTTTATCAAGTACCTTATGTTTTTCTTTAGTCTAAATATAAAAACAAAATGATTTAACATACTTTGACACTATTTTACCAGAAACTGTGATTAATTAAATGGTGATTTGTAATAGCCAACTACCCTACAAAAGCATTTAGTAAGTTTTCCCATTAGGCCATAACCACATTTGTTCCCCCCCCCCCCCCTAACTTTTTCGGATGTAGTCGGTATAGTTTCGGTTTGTGCCCTTTGAACTTAAGGACGCTTAACTATGGCAACAGAATACGCATGCTCGAAAATCCTTTCTGTGATTGGACAAAATGCTGTCATGGTGGGTGATTTGGTTGTGTTTGAAAAAACGTCTCGTTAATTATATGGTGATGGAAAGCAAGTAAAAAACTATTAATATTTGAACTAGATCTTACAAAATTTATATTTTTATTAGAATAATTGTTTCTCCAATAGCTCTTTGCATCCATGATAGCTGTTTATTTGGGACAATTATATAATTTTTAATGTAAACTTTGTTGTACAAACGTACATGACTTTTAGAACGCACCTACGCATGTGAGATTTCTGCTGGGTTTTGGTGAATGTAAACAGAAAGATACAAGGACCGAGAATACTGAACACAAACAGAGAAAACGTTATTTAAATGGTATCTTTGTGCTTCTGAAGGTTATCGAAATGATAGTTTTAAACATATACTTAAATTTAAATACGTCAGATAACTTTTTTAAAGATAGTTCTTTTTATCCTTCTGGACTCAATTCAGTATCATTTAGGATGTTCCAGAATGGTAATGTAGAGCTGTCTCATTGGCAATCATACCACATATTTTTAATTAGATCTAAATTTACCTGTATGAGAAGAATTGTGAAAGGTGTGATCCTCCAGATAAAAGTCTGGATCAATAACACTGGATCTCTTTGTCCATGAACCAATATCATATTCACACATGTGTTCTTCTTCAAAAGTACAACTTATACTATAGTCTGAAAAAAAAGATCAAATGATTTAAGTTACTGTTGGTCTTGGTCTGTAGATAAAATATCTCTATATTTTCAAAATGAATTTCATATAAATCAGTTAATTAAACTTTTCTTTTTTAAATCATGAAACTTAATTTTAATGTCAGAAATACTGTATTGTGTAAAGATTAATAAATAAGTAAAATAAATTACAATACTTTTTATGTAATGAAATAAAGGACATGTTTAAAACAATAATTAAAAAAAAAAATCAAAGTAAAAAAAATATCATAAAAATGATGTAAGAAACAACATTATAGCTTTATTTTTACAGTTAAACAAGTTTTGTAAAGAAATGAGTGCAAAATATTCAACTTGCAAATCTGAATCTAAAGAAAATAATAAGGAACAATATTTCTAAAATCACTTTTTCAAACTCCTACATTTCTTACCCCAAAAAAAGCTAGTCATCCCTACTAAATATTCCTTACAAATCTGTTATCTTACCACAGTTTTGTTCATCCTGTCCATCAGAGCATGTCCACTGTTTATCACATACATTCTCCTGAGGTATACAAAGGTCATCCATGGAACAGTTAAAATATCCATCTCCACAACCTGCAATTATACAAATATAGCAAACTTATTTCAGGCTGCATGCAAGCATAAAAAAACTCACCTTTTTTTTTATACTTCACTACAAAAATGTAAAATTCTTCATGTTATTCAAAAAATAATAAAACATTAGCATATGTCCTTGGGGGAAATCATGCTCTGCTCACTATCAGATTTTCAACACTTTTTCTGTGCAATGCTTTTTGTTATTCTTGTTTTTCCTTTTTTTTCTTTGTTGTTGTCTGCTATTATAAGACATTTAGTATTTGATTGCCCCACTGCATCTTCTCATTTTCTCCCCATGTTCAGGGAATAATAAAATCAGTTTAAACACTAATACAGCACATAAATTTAAAAGCTCACACCATAATGAACATCATATATACATGTACTAAGAGTCAAATTTTCTTGTTTGAATTGTTTTACATTTGTTATTTTGGGACCTTTAATATCTGATAATGCGGTATTGGCTTTGCTCATTTTTGAAGGCTGTACAGTGACCTATAGTTGTTAATTTCTGTGTCATTTGGTCTCTTGTGGAGTTGTCTCATTGGCACCACATTTTTTTTAAATACATCAATTTCATTTTAAACTACCTTGTTGAAATCATAGTCAAAATACTTATTTGGAAAAACTTTTTGAAAGAACCTATTAACTTACCTTCCATGCATTCCCCTGGCTGTAAAACAATATCATCAATTCGTAAACCTCCATAATTATTGGACGGGAAAAATGTCTCAAATATCACACTGAAATTTCCACTTGGAACAGTAGTCTTGTACTTTACCCAGAATGCACTTCCAATCATGCTATTGATTGTATACAATGGTGAAACAAGACCATCTGTATCTTGGAGTGTCACTCTCAAGTGACCATTGGTAAAAGGATAGGACTGGGTCAAGAATGAAAGACAAGAAACGGTAGGTATATATTCCATTGGAGAGCGTAGTAAGTGGAAGCCAGCCATGGAGATATATATGTGATGATTGCCACCTGAAAATATAAATAAGGATAGATTAAATTCTCACATTATTTAAGAAACTTAAACTTCAGTTTTAATACTGTACATTCAGAAGTTTTCACATGCATTTATTATTGCAATTGTTGAAAAATGGACAGATACTTTGAGATTTGTTATAAAGATTTTTGAAAAGAAATTCCAATAGGAATAAAATTTTACATTTTTGTTTTAATTTGTTGATGTGAGATGTATCTTGTTTCTTCAGATAGTTTTGAATATTGGTTTTCCTGTTTGAATGGTTTTACACTAGTCATTTTGGGACCTTCATAATATTTTCGATGTGAGCTAAGGCTCTATGTTGAAGGCTGTACTTTAATTGACCTATGATAGTTTACTTTTTTTTCAATGAAAATCATCTCTGAATGAACTCCTAGATGTCTTTAGATTATGTGTGTTTTTTGCTTTTTTGTTTTATGTTTTATTGATGTATAAATAATAGGGTATTGTGTTTTTATCTTGTTATACAACTTAGTATATACAAACAGAGTGAAAACGTCGCTCAGGGAATCACATAAACTACAAATAAAGATAGACTTGGTGTGTAGTTGGATAACTAAAACCACTTCTTCTTTTAATCATAACTAGAGATAAATGCAGTTTATGTACTGTGTATTAATCAAATGGGCTTAATATTCGGATTTTTTTTATGGAGAATAAGTTATTTATTCATTTATTTTAAAATACAATGATATCTAAAACTGAATACTATATAATAAATATTCCTACTTACTTGAATCATTGACCCTGATGATATAATTGCCTGTTATGTTGTATTCACAAGCCCGAGCAGATTCAAAATCACACGAGATGGAGGAATCTGAAATCAAAAAAATTACATAGGATAAATAAAGGGGAGATAATTTAGTTTCAGGGGAGATAACTGTTAGCACATAATTAATGGTCCATGTCCTGATGTTGCTAGCTTTCTTTATAACATCTTTATCACAGTATATTAAATCAGCTATAGCAAGGTGCTTGGATTCTTTTTAATTTAAAAAAGTCTTGAACACTGTGAAATATTGGTGCTGAAATTTATTTGCTAGAATTATTAAAATAATCACAAAATAAAGGTTAATTTTTTCCCACTCTTTGATATATTGGTGCAGATAAATCAATATAATTATTTAAGGAACTACTGTTCTTGGCAACTCTTACTATCATGTTCGAGACGTATAAGTACAACCTGGTCATTCCAAAGGATGTTCTAAAAAGAAATAACACTCACCACAAGATTTTTCGTCACTTCCATCATTACAATTTTTAATACCATCACAAACAGAGGATTGTGGGATACATTGGAGGTTAGAAGCACATCTATGTTCATCAGCATCACAAACTGTAAAAATATATGATTATGTTTTCTTTAGTCAGATTTTCAAGACATTGTTTTGTTTATTTGCTATTTGATGCTAAATGAGCCCAGGTGTAGAAGAGAATATTTTGACCAAAGAATTTGTATATCATATATCATTCTATACCTGCCATCTTACACAATTTTGATCCCTTGTCACGATTGCAAAATTGTGATGTTAAAATGGGCTCTACAATAGGATTTTGTGAAATTTACATGAAAAAATTGATTGTTCACCATTCTGAACTGTTCCCAAGGGAAGACAGCATTTCATATTTCATATTTTTATGCAGCATTTTCAATTATAAATCACAATAATAAATGCTCTAAAAAAAAATTGAATTATCTGCAATCAAAGATTAAAATAGAAAAGCTAGCTTGCAACCTGAGCTCAATTAAACAAATTATTATGATGTTTGTGTTTGAGGAAATAACTTTTCTTATCAATTTTCAATACAACTCACCAATAGGGGGACAAATTCCTGGTGAAATAAATATATTATCAACTCCAGCTGTTTCAATACGGGAAGAACTCATTGAAAAGGGAGCTAACTCAAAATTAATGAAATCAAACTGTTCCTCTATCTGGTAACGGAAGCTCTTCCATGTACTGGTTCCTTGTAAGATGACTCTAGTAGATTCTGAGTTTTCTCTATTGAGTAACAATATAAGATGAGCAATTGAACTCCCTGTGAACGTGTAATTAAACTGTAAACACTGGGTATTACTCGAGTCGAGGTGGTTTGGTGAAACTAACAAAGATCTCGTGTAACTGGTGGCTGTGACTGACATGTAAAAATCTGTAATATATATGTTAAAGAGTTTTATCTTTTTCGATTTAAACCAAATAAATAAAAGATATTCTAGAAAGTTTACTGTTTTTTTTAAGATTTTATCATGCATAGAAAAAATAGAACAGAAATTTTTCCCTCAAAATTGTACAAATTGTAAGCTTGATTTTACTTCTTGAAATTGATCACAGTTGACCAAGTACCAGGATGTCCTACCAAAGAGTAGGTAACCTGCAGAAAAAATGTAAACTCTGGAGTCTAAAGTTGGTAATTAGAAAATAATCTATTTCATATACCAGTCACTTTTTAACTGAATAATATCACTAAATAGTCTACTGTGTATACATTATGATTCGTTGGATACCAGTTTTTGTATATTTCGAAGGTACAGATGAACCACAAACGACAAGGTTCCCTTATGGCACAAAATGGCCTAAAATATCAACTTTATCATAAAACACCAAAAAGGTCTCAATTTGGTTCGTAAATGGGTATATTTCAAAAGTCTATATGCTAAATATATCAGTTCTTTTCATAAGAGTACATAATATTCTCCAAAGTATTAAGCCCATTTTTGACCTTTTGTCAAAATATAATGATTTTGTGCATTTTTCAGACCTATAAGCTTTAGAAACACCTTGGCAGCCACCTACGATCCAAAATGTGTTGTCACCAAAAGATCCCAATTTTGATATAGATTTCATCAATATAAAAACTTTTTGGATCGTAGATGGCGGCCAAGGTTAATTATGCCAAAAACAATTAAAATTATGAGAAAAAGTACCAAAATTGACCTTTTAATACAAATTATGTTTATTGAAGGGGTCATAGCTCCATAAATTGTAAAGGAAAGTGTCAGAAAAAAATATTTTTGTCTTAATGGTATTATCACAAGTATTTTTGAGTGAAATTTGTAATTTCTTGGCCCGATTTAAAAAACACAAAAAAATCAGGGCTGATTTTAACCCTTCGTGAACCTTCTCCTTTAAATGTCAAACAAATAACATATTTTCCTTTATAGGACTGTATGAAGAATTCAACAAACTTGTAAGTTTTGCTTAATCCAATAAATCGGTACCCACAAAAATAAATGAATCGTCAGTATTCTCTATATTTAGACAGGCGTATAATTTGCATAAAGCCTATATCAAGCTTACCTCCCATCCTGTTGTTATGTTCTTTTCTCTTCCAGGCATCAGACATGTAGTATCCACATACGGCAGAGTCATCAAAATTAGAACCCCCAATGAGACCCCCTATCAATCTTACCTCCCATCCTGTTGTTATGTTCTTTCCTCTTCCAGGCATCAGACATGTAGTATCCACATACGGCAGAGTGTCATCATAACCAGAACCCCCCCCCCCCCCCCCCCCCCATGAGACCCCCTATCAATCTTACCTCCCATCCTGTTGTTATGTTCTTTCCTCTTCCAGGCATCAGACATGTAGTATCCACATACGGCAGAGTCATCAAAATCAGAACCCCCCAATGAGACCCCCTATCAATCTTACCTCCCATCCTGTTGTTATGTTCTTTCCTCTTCCAGGCATCAGACATGTAGTATCCACATACGGCAGAGTCATCAAAATCAGAACCCCCCAAATGAGACCCCCTATCAATCTTACCTCCCATCCTGTTGTTATGTTCTTTCCTCTTCCAGGCATCAGACATGTAGTATCCACATACGGCAGAGTCATCAAAATCAGAACCCCCCAAATGAGACCCCCTATCAATCTTACCTCCCATCCTGTTGTTATGTTCTTTCCTCTTCCAGGCATCAGACATGTAGTATCCACATACGGCAGAGTCATCAAAATCAGAACCCCCCAAATGAGACCCCCTATCAAGCTTACCTCCCATCCTGTTGTCATGTTCTTTTCTCTTCCAGGCATCAGACATGTAGTATCCACATACGGCAGAGTCATCAAAATCACAGGACAAAGATTTAACTGTAAATATTTTTATAAGTTTATATAAATACATTCCTATCAACTTGGGCCTCTACATTCAATCTAAAATTTGTCAACCTCTAAGTAAATAAATTGTTTTCATGTATTTCACATCCCTTTTATGTCAAACATTGTAAAAAGGTGATTCTTTTGTAAATTCAATTCGCTCAACTTGACCCAAATTGAGTCTAGTAATGTAGTAAACTCATAGAATTTTAATGACTGGTGATGATTGTGTCTCTGAAAAAGGTCTGTGATGGGTCAATATGTGTGAAACTATAAAGCATCACCTGACACTTTTAGCTGCGTGCTTTTGTATTTGTTAATTTTATATCAAATTGTTACGTAGACTTCAATTTAAACATGTGTCTTATATAGACCTTTATCTGTGAAAAATTACTCTTCAGGAGGATTTTAATTTCGTTGTTAAGGTGGTACCCAACACTACAGGGAGATAACTCTGTAAAATCAGCTAAACGTTTTAATTACGTTGTGTTGTTAGGGAAATATTAAGCTTCTCAATGATCAAAATTAGTGTTTGTCAAACTGCTATATAACCAGTGTATTTTTTCTGACAAAACGGTTGGTTCAAAAGTTTTGAAATTTTTATATTTTTGTTAAAATGTCAAAGTAAATACTTTGTCAAAATTTTATGAAAATTAAACGAGCCAAATTAATTTTAGCAAAAGTGTTGGGTACCACCTTAAAGACCATAAAAATGAATAATGAACATAGCAAAGATTTTCGGCTGTCCTATCTAAGGCACAAACTCTGAGCAAAACCTAACCAGAAAATAACCCAATTTACAGTAATAACTTACCTGGACAGGTTTTAGCTGACAACACAACATCATCAATAGATACATCAGTATGGTTATTCATTTGAGTTTTGTCAGCCTTAAATTTCAGAGTTACCTCCCCTGGAGATGGTACACTGACACAGTATGACTGCCATGCAGCTAGTATTGGCCTCGTTGTCATAACTGATGTAAAATCTCCATCTTTACTGATGGAATACATCAGGTTTTGAGCACTGTTCCAATTGCCTATCATATATTTGAAATGTAAGTATATGGTGGAGGATATGGTGATACTGGGAAATTCTACCATTGCTGTATCCCCGTCCTCTCCTAGTGATCCATTGGCAACCAAAACATTATCTGAAATCAAATCATAAATAGTTATCTCATTGGTAATCCAAATATTATCCTTTTTGATATACCGGTACATTAGTTTTTTTGTCAGAGCTTTCCACCCCATCCTCAAACATCAACATAAATGTAAATCTTGTAACTCATTATAATTTCAATACATTTCATCAGCAAACAACCACACACCAACTATTTATCATCAAGTCTTCTGTCCCTGACCCTTAAAAAGATGTTAGATTCAAGTACTTTAAAGAGTACAACAATTCACGTTTCAGAATCTAATGCATTCTGGGTTATATTTTTAAAAGCAAACATCAAAAGGTTGTGATTGGTTTAAAACATGATAAACAATGGAAATTCAACAAATGACCTAACTTTTATTTTGGTGTAGGATCAATGAGATTACCCATAGTCCTTCAGATTCTGAAAAGGCATATTCTTTTTTTAAACAGATATTTCCCATGATTCATACTTACCACTATTAGTGTTGTTAACAGTCCATCTGTATGTATATACTGTGGGACAGTTATCTGGTGTGATGATATCATATCCACACAAATCAGAGGGATCAAATCCACATACAGATTCATAAATACCATCTACAATAAAAAAAACATTAGATGAGTGATTGTAAATAGGTAAATAAGGCTGATTTGAAATATACAATGCTTTGATTCTCACTTATAACATATATATGGCATTTAGTCAATTTCTTCATGTTCATGTATGCAATTCATAAATTAATGATCAGCACTTGTATTTAAAATTAAATAATTATGTTAAATATTAAATTATTTATGTGCAATTCATAAATTAATGATCAGCACTTGTATTTAAAATTAAATAATTATGTTAAATATTAAATTATTTATAACAGTTTAACATTGAACTGATGATTGTTGCTAGCTCAAAACTTACCATTACAACCACCTGTTGATACTTCAACATTATCCACAGCAGTTATCTGAGTGTTCCAAACAGTAGTTGTATGTACATATACTATTGCTATATTCCCGGTCACGGCACCCAAACTTATACATTTCTTTGACCACTGATCAGCTTGACTAGTTGTGGTCCATAAAATATTGATGTCACTATATTCTATGCTTCTCATTGTAGTATTACCAGATTCACTAATCCATCCAACTTCAAATTTTGTATAACGCGAGTTCAAATAGTCTAATGTAACACTCTCTGTACCATAAGCTTTGAAAAATTTTGTGAAAAGATAAGTCTGACTACCTTCTTTTGAACTGTCACTTGTAGCATAAAAGTAACTTCCTGAAATAAATAAACTTTTTTAAAAGTCTAATTTTTCCAATGTTAAATACAATTTTGGAAAGAGTATAAATTTAGTATGCTTGTTAACTTATTCACTTTGTCCCTATACACTAAAATCCAACTCATATTTTCCAGCAGCATATTTAACCACCCTTTGCAATAAGAAAATAATGTAAATACAAATTGTCAGCAAAATAGGTCAAAGTTGAATCTTCTCTTATGTGAAAACATGAACATTTTTCGGAAAAAGTAGATATTTTCACATTTATTTTTTTACATATAAGTCTGTTTTAACAACCAAAACATTGTTATATTTTACCTGCAATGGCATTATTTGGAACACCATTAACTTGACCTCTGACCCACTTCACATTGTAATCATTCCAGGTAACAAGATAACCACATGACCCATAGGAAAAGTCACATGAAGCAAGATCTGAAATTACATAAAGAAAATGTATATTTGTCCATTTATTAAACATACTTTCATTACAAAGACAACTCATTCTATTTATGAAAAATCTAAATTAAGTCTAGTCAAAACAAAAATTTTTCATAAAAATCACTGAATTTTAAATGTCCTCCAATATTTAATGAATGATATTTCTTTGAGCAAAAAGGTGTTTTTTTCCAAGCTAATATTATGTGTTTTTTAAATTTTAAGATTTCCATACGAACAGATTCAAGCTATCTTTCAACATTCTGATATTGATAATCATAGGTTTTAAGTATCTGTATTAAGAATTAGTATAGGTAAAACAGCCCAGAACGTAAGTCTCATAATGACTTTAAAGTCTGTCCAGTGGGGGAAACAATATCCAGACGTCATTATTATTGTTTTTCTACCAAAATAACCCAAACTGAATAATCATAAGCAAGGATGACAAATAGACTATACATGGTACCTATAGGACTCAGAGTTATAATGATCAATTTATTAAGAAAGGAAGAGAAGTGACACACAAAATGAAGTCTACTCATTTAAAAGTATAGATATGTTCATTTACAAGTCTTTGGAACATTTAAATACAACATAAAAGATTAACTTTAGTCTCTTTGGCTGTTTTTTCATTAATCGTAAAATTGTTTTTTTTATCAACAAAATTTCATAAAAGTTACAGACTTTGCCAGGTGAGTTTTTGAACCCAAAATAAGTTAACACATGTATTTATACTCATTTGCATAAGGACAATTTCTATCTGATGCAGCTAATACCATAGTTTTTTTTTTTTTAAAGTATAAAAAACAAGAATGTGTCCCCAGTACATGAATGCCCCACTCGCAATATCATTTTCTATGTTCAATGGACCCTGACATTGGGGTAAAAACTCTAATTGGCATTAAAATTAGAAAGATCATATCATAGGGAAAATGTGTACTAAGTTTGAAGTCGATTGGACTTCAACTTCATCAAAAACTACCTTGACCAAAAACTTAAACCTGAAGTGGGACAGACGGACGAGCGAAGGGACGGACGAATGGATGGACGGACAAATGGACGCACAGACCAGAAAACATAATGCACCTCTACTGTCGTAGGTGGTATCGTAGGGTGGGCATAAAAATCAATTTTATCAAGGACTATTTATTCACAGCTAGTTTGACAAGAAAAGGTCTTTAAAAATAATTTGAAAACAAACTTACGAGGACAATCTTCCTCTGTTACTAGAACATCATCTATAGCAATGTCACCAAGGGGACCATCTCCATGGACTGCTACAAAAGTTAATTCTACATCTTTGCCAGCTGGTATAGTAAGTGGCATGCAAACCTGTTTCCAATCATCCAACTGGGGACCAGTTAAAGTCCAGACTGTTGTAAGAGAATTATCTCCCTTATCTTTGGCTTGAACCAATAATGTGCCTGTATCATTACCATACATATGATATTTAAACTGAAGTTTCTGACTTTCTGTTGCTTTGAATTCTGGGAAGGTTAAGGCTGTTGCATCATCAAGGCTACCATATGTTGCTTCAGCATACATATAATATCCTGAAATATACAGATATTTTTAACTTTCAAAAATAAAAATTCATTCAAAATTTAAAAATTTCTTATGCAATGGATTATAGCTCAGGTAATTGAGTTGAAAAAAAAATTGGGTATAGAACTAACATAAAATGATTCTGATAGGCCTTTTAATTGTCTATCATAATGTTAACATCTTTAACTTATAACTACTGTAAAAGCAGTGGAGGATTTGACAATTTTGTGGGTTTTTTTTGTGGAAAGAATATATCCACGAAATTAAAAACTCCACAAAAATGTAACCTTAATATAATATCACTTCCATTTAATGGAAACCACACAACTAAATCCCTAAAAAATCTTATAGAGACAAAACCACAATTTTTTCACACTTCTAAAAATTAATGTTTCTACTGTATTGTGATTAAAGCTAGCTATACAGTACCATCACTGTCTGAGTCTGGTCCAGTCTGTTTCGACATTGTTGGTCCACTATGTCTGATCCACTTATAAGTGTGTGATGGAAGTGTACAAGTACAGTTTACACTGTAGCCACAGATAAATGGTTGGTCAAATCGACATTTCTCTTCTGATATTCCAACTGTAAATTATGATTAAAACATATACTATAACTTCATGGATAAAAATAACCACAAATTTAAACTTTTTTTATGCTTGTAATGCTATAAGTGAACCAACACCTGAAGTATGCTTGTTAAAAAATATTTTACATTGTGTCTACTTTAAAGTAATTATCTAGGTTTTCTTTGAATAATTTAAAGAATGAAGACTTATGGATGCAAAAATTAATAAAATGAACAAGTAACTACTCTACATCTTCAAGACATTTTGACTTGATTTAGTTTTTGCATTTCACAAAAAGGTGTATTTGAAAAATCAACCATCCGTTATAATGCAATATATGCAATTGTTAAAAAAAACTGAGCCGAAATATAACCAGAATGTTTTATGCCATTATCGTAAAAAAAAAATCAATATTATTTTGATAACCACTATTTTATGAATTTGTACTTTGATTTTACTGACTGATAATTTCTTTTCTAAGCACAGATGAGTGATATGAAAAATTATCTCTAGAAACTAAGGGCACACATACTGTTGTCAATGAAATTAACAATGGTGTCATAGGTTAAATAGCAATAAACAGATTATCATTAGTCATCTCAACTCGTTGCAGTACCAGCTCAAACGAGAAAATCAATCTCGTTGAGATGACCAATGATAATCTATAAATATAATCTTACAATGACATGGTTCATCTGACACTGTCACATTATCAACAGCAATCACTGCATCATCACCGCTGCTCCGGGATGCTACAAACTCCAGCAACAAATCTCCTTCCTGTGCAAGGGGTACACAGGACATAAGCCATCCTTCATCTTGTTCACCCTCTCTCTTCCATAATGAAGATCTCTGACCATTGCCATTTACTGAGGAAACTTGTAGAGAACCTACATCGCTGCCATCAAAGTAGGCGTAAAATTGTAATGTTGACATGGAAGAAGATGTAAATTTTGGTGACAGGAGTCTGGCTGAATCTCCTTCATTTCCATTTTTATTCTGGTAGTAGAAATATCCTATACATAAAAATATAAATATAAATGCTTATTGACTGCATATGTTTAAAATTGTAATATATTGTCTTTCATGTAAATGTACCAAGCTCAACTTTAAATTCAAAAAAATCTATCTATCTGTCTTAAAAATATATATAGATATAGATATAAGGAAGATGTGGTGTGAGTGCCATATATATATTAGTAAAAGTGATGAATTGAAACAGTTATTATCTTTTAATAATTTTCTTATATGTTACCAGTATACGGATTCTACTTAACGTTTTGCCTGAAGGATTTGTTTATTTTCATTTTTTATTCTAATAGGTAAAATACTCTACTTGAATTGATTTTCAAAAAATATTTCAGTGTCAAAAAGTAATGTTACCATGAAATTACTAAATTTGTAATAGGTAGTCTACCTATATACTTATCTACAATATTTTGCAGTACCTATAAATTTAAAGTGCAAAATAAAGCAAAACTCTGAAATTTAAAAGGAATGATCATGAGTACTGTAGTTGAAGAGTTGCTGTCTTCAATTGACAAATTGACAGTCACAAATGCATTTTACTGGTAATACATATCAAAGACAGGAAGATGGATATTTTAGATTGTTATCCATTATAACTGAATTAATGTGTACTCAGTTTTTGAATTTGTTTTTCGGGGCATTTCATAACTGACTATGCTGTATGGGCTTTGCTCATTGTTGAACCCATACCATTTCTTCTTTTTTATATTCAATACTGTAATTGCCGAGTTGAGTCATTATTTTATGTTATTACTCAATTTTTGTGTAGTTTCATACTGTTATTGCTTAGTTATATACTCAGTCTGATTTATATTTCTAGAGAGAATCTCTTGTACTTACCAATAGAGTTGCCACTAACATCAGAAGAAGGTAGATTCTGTCCTGATAAAGAGAAACTTTTAAACTGCCAGGTTGTATCCCCTTTAATACTTTCTATGGTATAGTTGCATGCCTCTTTATTACTAAAAGTACAGTTGACCCCTGGTTCTTCTTCATCTGCTGGGCATACAAAGTCTGATACGGAATCTGTAAAAATATTTTTGTAATTAATCAGAATTTAAAATCAGTATTACCTATTAACTTCCTTATTTTGCAGTGTACTAATTTGCATATTTTATGAAAATATGTTTTTTTGTTAGGATTATAAATTTATCTGTATTGGGTTATTAAACTACAGAATATTAACTTATTGATAATAAAGACTCATATGGGTACCTCATCTTTAATGTAAAATAAAACTGATCATGTTAGCTCAAGAAATTGTAAAATGTCTACCCTACAAAGTTACCAAATTATAAAGTCTCTTTAGCATTTGAGTGATCTTACCATTAAGATATTTGGTGAAAAACTTAATCATTGACAGATGTAAAACATCAACTTCTTTGTTAATCTCTAACACCATATGGTTCTGTGACTCTTTTCACAAAAAATCTCATAATTTAAATTCATCATAAATTATACTGAAATGTGTATGACTTATTAGTATTTTTACACTAAGATTTTGAATAACTTTTACACTAAGATTTTTAACACTGAGATTTTCACACTAAGATTTTAACACTAAAATTTTTACACTAAGATTTTTAACACTAAGATTTTTTGTAAAAAGAGCCCCCGATAACCTAGAGTTAATACATACTACATGTTCCCCTCATAAGTTTAATTTCATCCAGAGCTATATCTCCTGTGTATGATGAACCCTTTATTCCAATAAACTGAATCTGAAAAAAACAAAACATATCAAATATATTATATAATCAAAGGAGTAGGTCCGGTAAGGCCCCTTTTTGGCCCAAAAATATAACAGTTTTACAAAATTGTTAAAATGTAAACTTTTAGTTATTTATTGGACAGTTGAATGCTTCTGCTACATAAATATGACTGTTTTTGACAATACAATGCACATATATCGTGTTGTAGCACCATTAAGTCATGTTAAATTACTGAAATCTTCAAAATTCTATCATTTTAGTTAAATTTTAGACGGTTTCCGTGTATAACGAAAGTGGCCGCATTCGTGTTCATCCTTAATATTGCAATGTAAGTTGTATTTTATGATAATACATAACATATATAAAGGTTGTGGATGAACATGAATGCGGCCACTTTCATTTTTGACAAAAACCATCTGAAAAGTGACGTTTTTGGCATATTTGAAAGATTTTTCATATTTGAGCTTCAATCAGATCGTTTTTAATGACTTAATCAGTTAAAATCTTTCACATAAACTAATAGAATCAAGTGAAATAGTCACTTAAGTGTTTAGAAAGTGGTCAAAATCTTTCGTCAGATGAAACTGAAATTTGAGGCCAAAATGAGTCCTTACCGGACCTACTCCTTTCTAAAAAAGATAAAAAGGAACTGCAGAAACCAACACCTCCTAAATTTTGTGTTGTAAAAATGGATACTGACATATTTTCCTGACATTGCAATAATTAATCTCACATTTTTCTTCAATATTAAAAAATCGCAATAATGAATGAACACAATAATTTTTGAATTTACAGTAAATAGTATTCAAGCCTATATACCTGTAATGATGAAACAGCTTGAATATCAATACTGGCAGAATGCCAAATGTTTCCCTGATCGTACTTCTTAGACCAAACAACAGTCCCACTCCAATCAGTACTACTTCTAACTTTAACTTGAAGCTCATTTATAGTAGAACCATACATGTGGTAATAGAAAGAAAGGCATCTCGGAGTTGCTGCAAATAAATCAGAAAAATCATACAAATTCTTGTAAGAAAAATAATTTAGTAATTATGTATAATTTGTTATTTATCAAGTGCTGTTGGAATCTATTATACAGTCATCTTTAGAGTTAGTGCTTTTCCTGTACAGGTTTTTATTGTATATATGATAGTTGGAAGATGTGGTATGATTGCAAATGAAACAACTATAATAAACATAGGTCACTGTAGGGCAAAAGTCATACTGCTTAGTTGGCTATAGAAGTCTTTGTGTGTTCTTTTATAAGTGCATCTTGCTTTTGATAAAGGTATTAAAAGTGGAAGGGTTGCAATCTTAAATAAATCTTACAATCAAAGGTAACATTTGTGTTCAGTGAAGCTGTCATACCAGTTGACCCATAACTGGTTTCTATAAATATATAATAACTTGAACTGCTACCATCATGACCAGTGCAGGGACCAGTAGCAGTGGATGGTGTACAACCCTGAAATATCACAAACATATATATGTTTCTTCATAAATGCATAAAAATTTAAAAAATGGAATATGTCAAAACATCTATGTTTCTGATCTTAAGATTAAATGAACAGATTTTTTATCAACATTTTATCAACATTTTTCTTTCATTTTTTTCTCAACATTTTTTTTCATTTTTTTCTTTAATTTGACTGAAAAGGGACAGCAACTCTATTGATTTATCTCTTGAGAGACTATACTTCAAATTTTCTTAATCTGTTGTATAGCAATTAAGATTACAGAATCAATGATGCACAATACATTTTATTTTAATTTTTCTAAAATATTCAAATGTATTGTGCTAAGAAAAGAAGCTCTTTGGTTTGACTTCACTTGGCATCAAAAACAGGACTTCCTGCACTTAATGAGAGCCGCTACCAGACAAATACGTGTTTCTCATTTCTCGTTTTGTTTATATAGATTAGACCGTTGGTTTTCCCGTTTGAATGATTTTACACTAGTAATTTTGGGGCCCTTTATAGCTTGTTGTTCGGTGTGAGCTAAGGCTCCGTGTTGAAGGCCGTACTTTAACCTATAATGGTTTACTTTTTAAATTGTTATTTGTATGGAGAGTTGTCTCATTGGCACTCACACCACATCTTCCTATATCTAAATAGATTGTTTCTGGGGATTAACCAGCAATCAATCAGGTAATACTATTCATAACATTTTTCTAGTTTCAAAACTCTACTTGATGATACTTACAGAACGCCTTAGCCAGTGCACTGATGACGATGATGAAGCTGACAAGAACATACAATCAGAGTTGAATGAACAATAGTACTCAGATATACCTGAAAAAAATATAACTTATATATTATAAAAATCTATATGAATATTAGTAAATTGCACCCCTTCAGGTTAATGAGGGTTTTCAATTCATTTTTTGATTGCAAATGGCTGCAAATGATTGGTATAGATATTTACTAAAATTAGCAAATGTGATGCAGAAATATAATTTAATTGTTTGTTAGCCTTTCCATTTCAATATTTATGATTTTCTCTTATGGCAGCATCTTTTTTAACCAAAAAAGAATAAGAATGTGTCCATAGTACACGGATGCCCCACTCACACTATCATTTTCTCTGTTCAGTGGACTGTGAAATTGGGGTCAAAACTCTCATTTGGCATTACAACTAGAAAGATCATATCATAGGGTACATGTGTACTAAGTTTCAAGATTGGACTTCAACTTCATCAAAAACTACCTTGACCAAAAACTTTAACCTGAGGCAGGACAGACGGACCAACGGTACGACGGACAAACGGACACACAGACCGAAAAATTATGTGGGGCATAAAAATTTGCATCAATTCAAAATTTTAAAACTTTTGATTTTTTAAGGGGAGATCACTCAAACAATTTAGTTTTATTAAACTTAAGCTGGAATGTAAAGTTTATCTATCTGTTTTATTGTGCAACACAAAAAAGAGGGAGATAATCCTTGATAATTTTATTTACTCAAAACACATTATAAAATTTATTTTATCATTTCTAATTTTAGAATTCTATCTTTATTAAGTTTTCCTACTATTTACACAAACATGCTTTTTCATTGTATAATCCTTACATAAGCTGATAATTTTGCACAACCCATGATTGAATTTCATGGGTAAAAAAAACCAATGAATTAAAATGTTCAGCTAGGTACAAATTTACTATAGGCTTATATGCAGATTATGGCAAAACTAAAAATCAAATATTCACAAAACTATAATTTTTATTAAAATCTAATTTTAGTCAATACGACCTTGACCTTAGACATAGTGACCTTAAAATTAATCAGGATCTTCCTTTTATTCTATATGACCATATATCCAAGTTGCAATCCCATATGTAGTAATTGATTTGGTATCCAGATACCACTTTTTTGCACAAAGTTCAGTCTAATTTAGTCACTATGACCTTGACCTTATTAATCTAAAATCAATAGGGATCTTTCTATTGTTAAATGTAACCATTTATAATGCAAGTATAAGGTTGCAGTCCCATATGTAGACTTTGGTTTAGCATCCAGAAAACCTTTTTCTTCACAAATTTAGCTCTATTTCTAGTTACTAAATGACCTTGACTTATCCCGATACATCGTGCCATAATACTGTGCATTCATCATTATTTATGGAATACCAAAAACCTAATTTCATTTTCTACTGATCCGTTAATATAGTTTTATTCAAAGCCCAGAAGACAAAGCATTCAAGACAGTATTATTTTCCCTAAATTCATGATACTGTGGTTTCATTTATTTTCATGGGCTCAAATTTTTAGTGAATTGAGGAAAGCTTGCTTTTTTTGTGGATACTTGATTTCTTGGTTTTACCAATGTCTGCATACAACCTTATAAAATATTTGTAATTCATTAAACATTTAAAATCATGGTTCATCTGTACCCATAGAACCCACATAAATTGGTATCCAACGAATTATAATGAATCCACAGTAATCATATCCACAAACAAGAGGCTCTCAAGAACCTGAATCGCTCACCTGCAAATCAGAGGAGAAGGTTTTTAAATGTTAACAAACTTGATGAACAAATTGTGTGAAATTGTCTTTTAAGGGCAATAACTCCTTAAGGGGTCAATTGACAATTTTGGTAATTTAACTTTTTTGTAGATCTTACTTTGCTGAACATTATTGCTGCTTACAGTTTATATCTATCTATAATGATATTCAAAATAATAGAATTTAAGTTAATAGACTTAAATTCAGTTATCGCCGGGGCCACTCACGGATTGTGTTTCATGTTTTAGATTTACCCAACATGTGTGACGATATATTCTGTGACGTCATTAAGTCCTTTTTAGAATTTCCTCGCAGCAAGCAAGCTGTTTAAATTTTGTAAGCGGTAAACTTGAAAATTAAATGATAAAGTAAACTACTGTAAGAATTTGTATGGTTATAAACTGACTCATGCTTCTAATGTTTATTAGAAGTACTAATCTTAGAAAGAATTCGTTTTATCGATCCATTTTTTAACCATATTGCATCCCCACGTGGAGAGCACATGCAAAGACTGAATGAGAAATTGGTCCCATGAATGGATTATTCGTTTTCATTTTTATAATTATTTAATTTTTACAAGTGTGAGTAATTAGATGCAACATTGTCCTAAGATTTGCAGACTATAATGATTATCATGTTTACCATGCGTCATTGTATATTTCTACATAAATTAGATGCACGACGAGTTTAATTTGTTTTTAGTTTAATTTTTTTTATATATTACCTTTTCCCTATATCTTATACTATTGAAATTGAGTATTGACAGATCGTCTACTGCCTATGGGTAAGCCTAACAAATTGTATTTTGCGCTGTAACAGATCATGCAGGTTAGTAACGTGTATTTAATGAACTCCCGAAAACTTCCGAATTAAAAGTAAATTTTCCTTAAGAGGGTATACATCGGTAATTGTGTATCTAGATCTTTTATAGCACATATACAGCAAATATTCCATGAAAGGATATGAACGTAAAAGGGACGTACTCTTTGGGGCGAAGTACCCAGATTCGTAACCGGAAGTTCAACTTTCGATACAAATAAACAAAAATCTTGGAAATCTTGAACAGAGACGATACCCGGAGTTAAGAAGCAGTAGCCAAAAGAAATCATTGCCAAATGTTAGCTTGCTGGTGGATTTAAGCAAATATTATCATTATCTGTATATATCCGGCTATAAATTTTGCGTGTACCTACACATTTGTGTACTAAAAATTGTCCAGAACCGTTCATCACAGTGTCATGATGATGTATACATTTTTTAGTTGCTACTACTTTCTAGCCTAGACTAGGTCGAAATGGTATGAATAGTTCAGTTAAATCAAGAATTTAGCCATATGTAAACAGGCCACAGCTTGAATTATTGTTGTAATAACTCAATTATATACTAATATTACACTACATGTATGTTACTATCAACTGACTATGGATTTAAGTTTAATAAATATATAAATCTGTATACATTGTGTATATACTAATTTTGAATTAATTTTTTTTAAATTATTGTAACTATTATCGACACAACTACATGTATGAGTATACATAATTAGGTCTTTCCACTTTTTGTGGAAAGACCTTTTGTTTTTCTTCTGATTATTTTTTTTTTTTTTTTTTTTTTTTTTTTTTTTTTTTTTCTTCTGCCGTCTGAGATGCTTTTTTGTTTTACAACATATCTAATGGATGTTTGGCCAACGATGTTGTTCAGTAATGGAGGTTTCAAAACTCACCCTGTGTGACCGAACACTTATTCTTATAGGAGTTATCTCCCCGTGTCCCCTTTTTCTTGTTATCGCTATATCTCTAAAACCGTATAAGATTTTTACAAACTGTTTTCACCAAATTGTTCGTCTACTCTTAAGAATGATTTGTTTTACTTTGACTGAGGGAATCAGAAGACATCTTATGGGAGTTATTTCCCTTTGAAAATTTCAAATAAACGATATGTTGGGTTAATTCAGACAGTATAAGTTGTAGAGGCCTACAGTCTTTTGATATGAAGTCCTTGGTCCAAATAAAGAAAATTGAGGTCAAGGTTAAAGGTCAAGGTCATGTTATAAATTTTGAATTTTGCTTGTTATCGTTATTCAAAAGAAACTGTAACAGTTAATGATATGATATGTTTGCAAAATCACTGTTTACAATAAGGCGCAACTTCAAATTAATCAGTCGAAGTGTTTTGGTTAACCCTTATAGGAGTTTTCTCCCCTTATGTATTTGAAATCATTATTTCTCCACAACCATACAAGTGATTGACCTCGGACCTTCTAATTTAAGTTCACTGACCCATGACCTTCAAATTGAGGTCAAGGTCAAAGGTCAAGGTCATGTTATAAATTTTGATTTTTGCTTGTTATCGTTATTCAAAAGAAAATGTAACAGTTAATGATACGATGTGTTTGCCAAATTATTGTTTACAACAAGGGGCAACTTCAACCCATTTAAGTCGAAGTGTTTTGGTCAACCCTTTTATGAGTTTTCTCCCCTTTTGTCTTTGAAATCGATATTTCTTTTCAACCATACAAGTGATTGACCTGGGGTCTTTTGATTTGAGATCACTGACCTATGACCTTGAAATTGAGGTCAAGGTCAAAGGTCAACTTGACGTTCTAGATTTTGACCTTTGCTTTAAATTTGTTTTTGTTCATTATAAAACAATTAAGTCTTCTGCATATACTTATTAATCTTATTTTTCTATATCAGTTGAGGTACCAAATTACATCAACAAGGAGTGACCCTTTCTAACATCTTTTTCTCAATTTCATTCTAATTATCGAGGTGGAAAGACCTTCAATTGTTCTCTGAAGAATTGGTTTTTAATTTTTAATTGTTATTGTTTCTTTGTACAGTGAATAACAGTCATTTGATTTTCTTATGTCAATGCTATGTAGAATGGTGGAACTAATATTTACTTTTTGTTGAGTTGTAGCACAATGTTGGGTAAATCAGTTAGAGACCTTGCTCGGCCACAGAACACGGCCAAGGGTTGGAACAGTTGGACCAGAGACTTGGACAACAAGGACACACTAGTTTTTACAGATGGGTTACCAGACTGGACTGGATTCACGACTCATAACGCCACTAACTCAACTCCTTTGGTCACCTACATTTGTACATTGAATCATCATCGATGTTATTTATGCCAACCCCTAGAGCTTTGCATTGGTATGATCCAGTTGAGAATTTTTCAGGTAATCGTCAGATTTACTAGTTAAAAGCAGTATATTACTTTTAAGTTAAACCCCCGCATGTACAAATGTACATGTGATTACAACATATAACAAACATATTTATATAGATTACGACAACTTTTTCTACTCTTATGGGTTAGATTGAAAAGATTTGTGTGACGTTTATATTTTAGTTTCTAAACTTAATTGCTGAATGTGTTACTTTTACAAATTTATATGGCCTTACAATGATGGGATGCCGCATCATGTGTTTGAAATAAAAAACTTTCGTAAATATGAGGTTACATTTTGTACATTCTATATAATTGTTATATAATATATATATATTAAATGAATTTTGAATGGAGGACGCTATCGATTTATATAACATTATAATATTTATCTTGTTTAATAACCTGATAAAAAATCAGATATGCATGCACTGCATGAATACAGATTTTGCAATAAAGTACCACAATTTAAAGGACAAAAGTTTATAGATGTGTATATTTATTGATCACTAATTTAGGACAGACTTCTTTTTGCTGTTTGCCACAAACCCTACAAATCAGTCTCAGGGTTTTGAACATTTTCATTATTATTGATTTTTTTTCTATACATGTATATATATATATTAAGGGAAAAAAGGGGTGCAATGGGTTTATCTTGTAATCAACTTTTAAATGAGACTATTTTAAGTTTTGTGTAATTTAAATTTGTCAGTAGCAGTTAAACGGATATGTACATGTAATATTAGCAAATCTATTACAAACTAAGTAATTATTTACAGCTTGTCTTGCAGTCTACTCCACCGTTAAAAATCTTAAGTATTTAGGTGTCGAAAACAGCTTTAATTTATATATATACTAGTCTAGAATGTATTGTAATCTTCATCGTGGGAATTCTAGAAGTTGCCCAATTTACGAGTATCGTACACTGTATGTTTAGGTGCTGTTTGTTATTTTAGGCTGGTGCATTACGAGGAACTTTTCATTTGCATAAATCATTGGCCCTACTGGTTGCTTAGCAACAGTTGATTCCAAATTATGGTTGTTATTTATTATGATTTATAGTACCGGTTGAATTTCAGTATCAGTTAGCATGAATGCTGGGACTATTTGAAATGTTATGCTTTTAATTATGAGGGTATCTAGATGTTGTTAAGCACTTGTTTGTGCTTTGTTTTTTGTGTAACACAGGTCATTTTTTATAACTTTTGGATGTCCTAACAGGTAACTTTAACCAGGTTTACTTTGATTAATATAGGCTTTCTTGTGATATCCAAGTTCAAATCACCTTGTCCTTTAATGGAAATAAGGTTTCATGTGGGCAACCTGGTTCAAACCTAAGATGAGAGAGAGAGAGTGGTTGCTGCTGTTATACTAAATGTTTGTTTCTGCATACATGGATTTATAGTAGACTCTAATATAGGGTTCTCAAAGTCATTCTTTTAATTTGCGTTTGCCTGAGTTGATTCAGTTATTCTTGCTTCGTATTTATGGGCGTTTACATTATAATAATTTCACTCCTACAGTGTACATAGTCATCTTACACATT